>NC_072007.2:53477296-54693962 GCF_028885655.2 Pongo abelii | reverse complement strand
ACCCCAAGCACCCGACAACCAAAAACAGTCAGCAGAGCCAAGTCCTGCTGCCTGAGGCTGGGCGTCCAAGGCGGTGCTGTGACTGCAGCCTCCCTGTCCCCCACCCTCACTGGAGTTGGGGGCAGTGAGGGAGATCCACTCAGCCACAGCTGGCCGAAGCTAAGCCTCCGTCCCTCCCTCACCCTCCCTGCAGACCTGGTCCCACCACAGGTCCAAGCCCACCTCTGGCAGGCAGCAGCTGAGGCGAGGCAAGGAGAGGGCAGGAGCAGCACACCCAGGCCACCGTCCAACCACGGGGCCTCTCTGGTCTCCCCAGCTCCAGGCAGAGTCAGTGTGCCACTGGGCGGGTCAGCCCAGGGTCACAGCCATCTCAGCAGGGGGCCTGGTGGGCTTGTCAGGGGGCCTGGGAACAGGAAAGGGGTCCCAGGGTCAGGGGTCAGCGAGGGTACCCCTTGCTTCCAAATGTCTTCAGGGTGCTCTGCGAAATAAAACCTGCTTTGACGCCCAGAGACAACGAAGCTGCCAAAACCCAGCTTTGTGCTGAGCCCTTGGGAGGAGAACAAAGTGGCCATGTCACATGGCCACTTTGTTTTTGGGACTGGATTTTAGAACGGGACTGGCTGCGGCCTGAAGGAGGAAATTTTCTCTGTCAACCTCATTGGAAGCTGTAATCTTCAAAAGACCTTTTTAATGGCCCTTTAATCGGCTTTTCTTTCTCAAAATAAACCCCGAGCAGCAGTTGCCGACACCACACAGTCAGAGGGCAGGCAGGACAGTGGGTCTGCTGCTGCCTACCGGCAGGTGATAGCCACCCCCGCCCAGGAAAAAAGGCTGGAACAAAATCGATGTCTGAGGTTGGTGCACTGGTTCCCACTGACCTTTCCTCACCATTAGCTCCCGGGCAAGAAAGCAGTGAGCATGAAATGGTCACAAAGTTTAATGATTAGCTAAGGATGTAAGCATGAGCCTGAAGGCTCCAAACAGGAGGCCATGTCGGAGGCGAGGCGGGCCAGGAAGCTAAGTCCTCACCTGCGATAACAGGAAACCAACGTCCAAACACACCGGCCAGGGAAAGGCAGGGCACGGTGTCCTGCAGGGGCAGGGAGGGGGCACTAGACAAACGGCCCAGAGAATTAAAAGTGCCCAGGCCAGGACGAGATGAAGGTGGGTACAGGCAGGCCGGGCTGTTTTTTTTTTCAAGTCTTTTTTTTTTTTTTTGAGACAGAGTCTCGTTCTGTCACCCAGGCTGGAGTGCAGTGGCGGGGATCTTGGCTCACTGCAACCTCTGCCTCCCCGGTTCAAGCGATTCTCCTGCCTCTGCCTCCCGAGTAGCTGGGACTACAGAGGCATGCACCACCACGCCTGGCTGATTTTTGGGGTTTTTTCTTTGTTTGTTTTTTGAAACAGTCTCGCTCTGTCGCCCAGGCTAGAGTGCAGTGGCTCGATCTCAGCTCACTGCAACCTCCACCTCCTGGTTCAAGCGATTCTCCTGCCTCAGCCTCCTGAGTAGCTGGGATTACAGATGCGCACCACCATGCCCAGCTAATTTTTTGTATTTTTAGTAGAGATGGGGTTTCACCATGTTAGCCAGGATGGTCTTGAACTCCTGACCTCAGGTGATCCACCCGCCTCAGCCTCCCAAAGTGCTGGGATTACAGGTGTGAGCCACCGCGCCCAGCCTGTTTCAAGTCTTCTAGCTGCCTTTGCACCGGTTATTGTACGAACAGACATCCTTGAACAACGCCCTCCCCTGCTCGACAACACGGACCCCTGGCCAACGGGAAAGGCGTGACCCAGAGCCACACAGGGCAGGACTTGTGGGCTGGCTGGAAGGAACTTGCAAGGTGGCCTGTCTTGTCGGGGAAATCAAGGCCCGAGAAGTCCCAGCACTGGGCAGCACTGGCAGGGTGGCGAGGCTGGCTGTTCCATGCATCCAACAAACGCAGACTTCAGCATCGGGGCAGAAAGCGCCTCCCAATCCCCACTCTCCTGCTGCCCGGCTGACACAGAGGGCACACAGAAGGGCACACTAGGCCACGGGCTTCCCCTCGACCAGGGTCAGCCTTTCTAGGAAGGCAGTGGGGCCCCGAGAAGGAAAACAGAGCACCCACCATGGGGAGCCACACGGCAGCAGCAGTGGTGGCCGGGGAGAGCCCCGCAGACTGCTTTCCGGAACTCAGGAAACAGAAGGACTCTGGTTCTGCCCAGAATGTCAGTTCCTCCCATCCTACTCGCCCCGGATCATCCTCCACGAATCAGCCCCAGCTCTGAACTGGGGAAGTGTGTGGAGTCCTCCTCCCTTGCAGAAAACCACCTGTTCCCCATCCACGAATGGAAGCAACCACCTGTTCCCCGTCCACGAATGGAAGCTCGCATACAGAGACGCTGCAGCGCCCGGGGCTTGGGAAGGCAGGACATTTGCAGAGGAAGGCACAGGCCCAACTGGGATGCCATGATCGGCCAGCAGGTGCACTGTGGGCACCCTGCCAGCTGCAGCCAGGAAGCGCTGCCCACCCCATATCAGGCACTGGGGCCAGGCTGAGCAGTTGGAACCCCCAGCTCAGACAGAGATGGGAGGCCCATCCAGCCGGCCTGTCCACAGGGTCAGGAGGGGCCTCCCATCTCCAGATCCTCCACTAGCATCCAGAACCGCCTGTCTGTCACCCTAGGTGCCCTTCCCCGCTGGCCCAAGAACCACCTGCCAGGCTGGCCCTTCAGCAACCTCCAGTGAGCCCCCCTTCTCTGTTTAGTCTGTGCATGGGGTGGCAGGGGGTGGGGGGGCACGTGCCACCCCGGGCTCTGAACCTTCCCAACCCTCTGCTGCTGATGCTCCCACTTTGCAGACAAGGAAGCTGGTTGGGGACCCTCTGTGTTTCAGGGAGCCACAGGCGGGCTTTGGGGCTTCGCCAGCCTCACCAAGAAAGCGCCTCCCTGGTGGGCAGGCGGGCCGGCCCCGCAGCAACCTGTCTGCCCTCCAGACTCGGGGCCTTTCTTGTCTAATCTCATGGGATGGAGCTTCCCAAGTTCACCCTCCAAGGCCATGGGCCTCCTCTCCCACCTGGACCCACAACCCACCAGACCACGCTCCAGGACACTGCCAATGGCCGGCAACAAGCAGCAGCTCCCGCTCTTGCCACAGCTGTGAGAGGGCAGTTGGGCAGCCGCCACAGGCCTGGCTCAGCCAGGTCTGAAGGAGCCCCCTCTGCAAGCCGGGGTTCAGACAGTGACACCCACAAGCCACTCCTGCCTCCCTGGCTTGGTCCCGGTCAAGGCCGGCTTCCTTCTCGCCTCCTCCTGGCTTCCAGATAGGGAAAAGGAGGGTCAGGTGCCTGAAGCTGGGTGGGAGTGTGTGTCCGCATTTTCTGAACTCTAAAAGACAGACCAGACCCCGCTGCACAGCCTTGGGGTGCTGGCTGGGCCCCTTCCCAACCCAGCACCTCACTTCTGGTCTCCTAAATCCTCTCCTCTCTCCTCCTGAGGGTTAGGGTAGGTGGCGTCCTGTGCCACAGGTGCCACACTGGACATGTCAGGCCAGAGACACTGGAGGCCGGCAGTGGGCAGGACCAGGCCTCCAGGAGGGAGCGTGGGAGGATACCACGCCCTCAGGCCGGACCCCCACCCAGCTCTGCCAAGTCCCAGTCCCCACCACCTGGGGCCTCCCCACTACCCCTGCAAAAAGGGTGACAACTGGGCTCTGCTCAATGCCCCGGGCAGCTCATCTCCCCACCACCCTCTTCCCCAGCTAGACTCACACGGAAGGTGGCCGCGAGGGCCCGGAGAAGGAGGCGCGGTCCCGGGTTGAGTCCGCCCCCGCCCAGCCGGGAGGAGGTCCCGGAAGCCCGCAGCCTGGCGCCGGCCCGCGGGAGGCACCGGGTCCCCAAGTCGCTTCAGAACCAGGAAGGGCCAGGCTCTGGGGGCGCCGGGACTGGCGCCCTCCGCTCACGAGGCCTCGGGGAATCCTCGGGGGGTCCTGCCCCGCGGCCCAGAGTCGGACACACCCCCGGGGCAGGGCGCGGGCGGCGCCAAGACCCAGGCGGAGGCCGAGAACGTGGCCGGCCGCACGTAGGCCGGAGACCGCGCCGGGGAGGAGCGGGGGACAGACCCGGGGCAGGAGGCCGGGGCGGGAGGCCGGGGCTGGAGGGAGGCCGGGCCGGCCCGAGACCCGGGTCCCAGGGCTCGGCGGGCGCTTCGGAAGGGCCGGGACGGAGGCGCCCTCCACCCCCTGCACCGCGACGCGGCCGGGACCCCCGCCCACCTTGCGCGTCGCCGCCGCTGGTCAGGACGCCGATGGCCTTGCCCGCGCCCGACGCCCGCAGCTTCTCCAGGTCCACCGCGGCCATGGCGGCGGCTGAGACCCGGACCCAGCTCGCACTCCCGCCGCCTGCGCCGCGCCGCCGTCCCCGTCCCCGTCCCCGCCCCGCGCGCGCCTTGCGCCCGCCCCGCCCCGGGCCCGCCCCGGCGCCTCCTCGCAGGACGGACCCTGGACGGAGCAGGGATCCTGCGCCCTCGGCCCGCCGGGGCCACCTTTCCGCTGTGCGTTTCTAAACCCGTGCAATGTAACGTGGGCCCTGAGCAGTGAGACCCTCCCCCCTCCACCCGGGTGGTCTCGAGGATGTGGCCGGGGACCAGGGCGGAGTTGGCCCCAGTGCGGCCGCACGCGTCCCTTCGCCAGCGCCGAGGCCCCGGTGGCACGTCTGGCCCAGCTTTGCTTCTGCGGAGGTTCTTTGCTGTGGGCCGCAGCCACCACCCCTGCCTGCCACCCAGGGGCCCTCAGGGCGCCTTCAGGCCTCAGCAGAGGCGAAACCCAAACGGGGCGCTGGCGGAAAGCAGCCAGCATTCCTCCCTCCCTCTCCCTCCTTTCCTTCCTTCCTTCCTCAGTTTTGCTGGGCCCTTGGGAAAGTCTTGGTCCCCCGGGCCCTGGGGGTGCAGAGCCAGTGTTCGGGAGAGCCGCCTCGTGACCGCACGGTGTGTTCGGTTTGTGAAAGCTCAGCGAGCTGATCACTAGGATTTATGCATTTTTCTCTACAAATATGGTGGAAATGGTGGCTGTGAATATCGACTACTCCTTATTTAGTTGTGAAATGTTAGAAAACACACCGAGAGACTGCGCAAGCACATATGCGTGGGCTAAAAGGCGCTAAGAAGACACCTGTGTCTACCCCTGAGGCGTCCTTGTGCTGACATTTTGGGTCATTATTCTCTCCCTTTTCTTACAGCTTCATCACGTGTGTGTGTGTGTGTGTGTGTGTGTGTGTGTGTGTATAAATTCTTAAACATACGTGGTTTAGCCACAATGAGATACCACCTCATACCCATTAGGATGGCTACTATAAAAAAAAAACACAGGCTGGGCGCAGTGGCTCACGCCCATAATCCCAGAACTTTGGGAGGCCCAGGGGGGGTGGATCACCTGAGGTCAGGAGTTCGAGACCAGCCCAGCCAACATGGTGAAACCCCGTCTCTAATAAAAATATAAAAATTAGGCGGGTATGGTGGTGTGCGCCTGTAATCCCAGCTACACAGAAGGCTGAGGCAGGAGAATCACTTGAAGCCAGGAGGCAGAGGTTGCAGTGAGTGGAGACTGTGCCATTGCACGGCAGCCTGGGCAACAAGAGTGAAACTCCGTCTCAAAAAAAAGAAAAGAAAAGAAAAGAAAAATGCAGAAAATAATAACTGTTTCAAGGATATGGGGAGGCTGGATCCCTCACGCAGTGTTGGTCCGGATGTGAAACGGTGTAGCTGCTGCGGAAAACAGGACGGCAGTTCTTCAAAAAATTAAAAATAGAATTACCATGTGATCCAGCGATTTTCCTCAAAGACTCACACAGATATTTGCACACACATATTCATAGCAGCGTTATTCACAGCAGCCAGAAGGTGGAAGCACCCAGGTGTCCGCTGAGGAAAGCATAGATGAACACAATGCAGTCGATCCACGTGCTGGAATATGACTCAGCCTTAAAAAGGAAGCAGATCTCGGTGCATGCTACAACATGGATGAACCTTGGGGCCACCGTGCTGAGGAAAATAAGACAGACACAAAAGGACAGATGCTGTGTGATTCCACTTCCATGAGGTCCCTGGAGAAGTCATAGAGACAGAAAGTAGAGTGGAGGGTGCCAGGGGTTGGGAGGGGAATGGGGAGTGAGTGTTTCGTGGGGCCAGAGTTTCCGTTCAGGAAGCTGGAACAGCTCTGCAGTTGGTGGTGGCGATGGTTACATGAGATGTGAATGCCACTGAACTGAAAAGTCAAGATGATAAATTTATGTTATGTTTTTTTTGTTTTTTTTTTTGAGACAGAGCCTCGCTCTTGTCGACCGGGCTGGAGTGCAGTGGTGCAATCTCAGCTCACTGCAACCTCCACCTCCCAAGTTCAAGTGATTCTCATGCCTCAGGCTCCCGTGTAGCTGGGATTACAGGCACCCACCACCACACCCAGCTAATTTTTATATTTTTAGTAGGTCACCAGGCAAGGAGAGGCCCCCGGGGACTTCCAGAGTAGAGAAGTGGGGCAGTCTCCGGCCACAGTGGGGCCTGTTTCCCTGAGAGCTGACAGCATTAGATAACTGTAGCTGTGTAACCAGTTGCCCCAAAACTTAGAGGCCTACGGCAACAGCACTTTGGGGTCCCTCAGGTGTGGTGTGAGTGGGACAGCTGTCCTGAGTCCTGGAGGACCAGCTCACACGGGACCCGGCACTTCTGCCCCTCACTGCCCATCCATGGGTGATAAACCCACGTCATGACTTGCTGCGTGTGACTGTCTCAGCGGGCTCAGGCAGTTGGTAAGCTGGAGCCCAGGTTGCAGTGTGTGGAAGGGTCTGGACTCCTGTCCCTGGCAGTTGGCACAGCGATGGTCTCTGCGTCCTCCAGGTGGTGGGAGTCCTCCGTTGGGATTGGTAATTAGCAAACCTGCTCCGAAGTTAGAAGCAAGTTACTGAGTTCAGGCCACACTCAGAGGAAGAGGAGTAAAGCCCCATCTCACAAAGACACGAGTATTGAAGCATTTGTGAACCTCTTTGAAAACCACAACCACATAGCTGGGCGCAGTGGCTCATGCCTGTAATCCCAACACTTTGGGAGGCCAAGGCAGGCAGATTACCTGAGGTCACGAGTTCGAGACCAGCCTGGCCAACATGGTGAAACCCCATCTCTACTAAAAATACAAAAATTAGCCAGGCATGGTGGCATGCACCTGTAATCTCAGCTACTTGAGAGGCGGAGGCAGGAGAATCACTTGAACCCAGGAGACGGAGATTGCAGTGAGCCAAGATCGCACCATTGCACTCCAGCCTGGGTGACAAGAATGAAACTCTGTCTCAAAAAAAAGAAAGAAAGAGAGAGAGAGCAAGAAAGCAAGAAAGCAAACCACCACCGTCTTTTGGGGAAAGTGTGATCAGGCCTGCATGAATCCTGAGAAACACTGTAGTTGAGGCTCCTGGAGCGCTGTGGTGTGGCAGGCCCTGGACATGGGGGTGGCACATACAGTCAGTCGGAGAGCAGCTGTTCTGTATTTCCTGCTCTCAACACGCTAAGAACCACCTCCAGCTCAGTGGAAGATCAGAGCCAGCCTTGGGGTTGGTGAGTGCCCACTCACTGCACAGCAGAGCAAGGAGGGCGAAGAGGCCCCTCATCAGTCAACGGATATGCCAAGTCAGACACAGGTAAGGATCTGAGCCGCTCGCCACCTTCTGGCCTCAGCTCAAGAAGACGGAATGGCGGCAGAGGGTCCTGGGGAACATCTGTGCCTGGAGGCAGGCTGCCTGTGTGACAGCTGGCATTGGGACCTCCACTCCATCCATGTCCTAGGTGGGCTCCATCCTCCCTGGCTCCTGAGTCTTCCTCCTTCCTGCTCCCTGATTTGGGCGGGCACATCCTCCAGCAGCTCCTGAGAAAGGGCTCCTGGGAGGACATTTTTTTTGAGACCCTGATACTTGATAAAAAATGTTGTCGTGCCGGGCACGGTGGCTCACACCTGTAATCCCGGCACTCTGAGAGGCCGCAGCAGGCAGATCTTGAGGCCAAGAGTGTGAGACCAGCCTGGCCAACATGGTGAAACCCCATCTCTACTAAAAATATAAAAACTAGCTGGGCGTGATGGCGCACACCTGTCGTCCCAGGTATTCGGGAGGCTGAGGCAGGAGAATCACTTGAACCCAGGAGGTGGAGGTTGCAGTGAGCTGAGAACACATCACTGCACTCCAGCCTGGAGACAGAGCAAGGCTCTGTCTCAAAAAAAAAAAAAAAAAAAAAAAAAAAGAAGAAGAAGAAAATGTCATCCTATGGGGACTTTGAAGCTTGAGATGGTTTGCTCAAAGCATTCTGAAGACCTCTTCCACTGTTCCCTTTGTTCCAGTGTTGCCCTGAGAAGTCAGTCATTCTGATTCCTCATCTTTTGTTCATGGCCTGGTATTTTCTTTCCAGAAGTGTAGAAGTGCTTTCCCAAGTGTCGTGAAATCACACAGGAGAGTGCCTTCTGTTGGAGGGGTCTACTTCCCACCACTGTGCTGGGCACTCACTGGGTCCTTCCAACCTAGCAATTCATGCTTTCTCTCTGGGACAAGTTAATTATTTTACTAACAACTTCTGACTTTCCCCTTTACCCTTTCTGGAACTCCTAGTTTTTACACTTTGGGCTTCCTGGGCCAATATTCTATATTTCTTAGCTTTTCTTTTCCTATTTTCTAACTCATTTGTGCTCTGCTTTCTCAGAGCTCTCCTGAACTTGATGTTCCAACCCCATGTACATCTTTTTATTTCTGCTGTTATGATTTTGATTTCCAAGAGCTGTTGTTGTTCTCTTCTGAGTGTTCTTTTTCATAGTGTCCTGTTCTTGTTTCATTAATACAGGATCCACCTAAGAATATTGCTAGTTTCATTTTTATTTTTAATTTGCTTTCCTCCCTTCCAAGTCTCTTTTTCATTCATGCCGATTTATTTCTTTTTGTTTGTCTGGGTCTCTGGCATGTTAGGGCTTTCGTTAGTGTTTAGGACCCTCTTCTGTCCGTGATTAAGAGGCAGACATTTTGAATCGAACAGGGGCTTGAAGTCTTTGAGTCTTAGTGTAGGATGAGCTTGCTGAGCTGTTTGTTGGGGAAACCATTGTACTTTCAGACTGGTCAAATTCAAGAGAAGCATCTTTTTGTTTCTTGCTTGGAGGAGAAGATCATGCCCTTGTTAGCTGAAAAAAAAATCATACAATGATAAATTTGGAAGGAGAGCTTTATTTTGTATAAAGAGTTACAGCCTGCAGGGTGGCCATTCTGACAGGCTGGGATGCCTGCCTCTGGCCTGACCATTCGCAGGCATCTGAAGGAGGAGGGGCTGGAGCAGGAGCTCTATGCTGAACGGGTTGGCTAAACAGACACATGTAACAAGTTACAGGAGGAAACGCAGTTTATTTTCAAAGCGTTATTCACTGAATCGGCAGCTATTTTCCCACTGTGCTGTGCAACTGGCCCTGGATAGGCCCCCGTAACCAACACAGACCCAGGCTGCCCCTGGTGCAGGTGGTCCAGAGGGGAAACAGCAATGAGCAACTAAACAGACAAAAAAAAGATGGCGGCCGGGCACGGTAGCTCACACCTGTAATCCCAGCACTTTGGGAGGCCGAGGGGGTGGATCACGAGGTCAGGAGATCGAGACCATCCTGGCTAACACAGTGAAACCCTGTCTCTACTAAAAATACATAAAAATTAGCCGGGTGTGGTGGCGGGCACCTGTAGTCCCAGCTACTTGGGAGGCTGAGGCAGGAGAATGGCAAGAACCCGAGAGGTAGAGTTTGCAGTGAGCTGAGATCGCGCCACCGCACTCCAGTCTGGGTATCAGAGCGAGACCTCTGTCTCAAAAAAAAAAAAAAAAAGATGGCGGATGAGGGCCTTGTGCATTGAAGGAACAGAGAAGAGGCCATGAGCTTCCCTGAGACGCAGGGCAGTGGCTGTCACTCTCCATGAGAATGGGTTTCCTCTGTGGGGTATTGTTTTTGAGGCAGGGTCTCACTGTGTCACCCAGGCTGGAGTGCAGTGGTGTTAATCATAGCTCACTGTAGTCTCGGCCTCCTAGCCTCAAGCGATCCTCCCACCTCAGCCTCCTGAGTAGCTGGGACCACAGGAGTGTGCCACCACACCCTGCTAATTTTGTTTAATTTTTAGTAGAGACAGGGTCTCACTATGTTGCCCAGGCTGGTCTCAAAGTCCTTGACTCAAGTGATCCTTCTGCGTCAGTCTCCCAAAGTACTGGGATTCCAGGCATGAGCTGCCATGCCTGGCCATTTGGGGTGTGCTTTTAGGATAGCGCTAAGGAGTCTTTAGCCGGGCTGAATTAAGCACTTCCACTGTGAACAAATCCACTCTACCCTAAGCCAACAGCCCAGAGCCAGGCTGAAGATGGTGTAGGAAAAGCCGCAGGTGGAAAGGGGGTGGCAAGAGGAGCCTCCTGGGGGCTGGGTCCCAGAGACTGAGCAGGACGTGTCCCTGGGACCTCTGAGAGGACCCCTGCCTGCAGGTGCCAGCCCAGCCTTCCCAGGAAAGGGAAGCTCTGCAAGCCCTGAGGTCCCTGGGAATTCACAGAAGAGCTGAGGCCTCTTTCACCTGAATCACCCAGGTTAATATAATAGAGCATGCAGAAGCTCCAGTTACAGGGCAAGCGGGTGAGGGCTGCTTTTAATCCACTTAAGATTCTGAGCCCAGAGCTCCAGCCCGATTTGCTATCTTAAGTCTGTTCCTTTCCAGAAATACTGACTCTTCTGAGCCCAGCAGGCTTGCCAGTGTCCACCGATTCTCCACCTGCGTGTTTAGAATGCCCCGAGCCGGAGCCGGCCAGTCCCATAGCCCACAGCACCTCTGGCAGGACGGCCGCGGGGCTCAGTACAGTGGAATTCAGATCTCTTTGTTCATAAATTATTGACAACTTCCAAACAGTGGCACTTGAGCAGAGACCAAAGGCAGGGCCTGCCCCTGAGGCCACCCCAGCCCCCGACGGATTCAAAGAGTTGCTGTAGGTGGTAGGGATGTTACACAGAATTACACACAACCCTTGTTAACCTGACCACAGGACTCCTGCTGAGCTGGACTAAGTGGACCAGGGCCGGAGCCCAAGCTTGAGGCTTCATCTAGAAGGAGACTCAGAGGAACCCAACCTAAGCTTGGCCAAGGAGAACGTCTATCTCCCCCAGACCTACGTGTCAAAGCCCTTGCCCCTCATTACTCACAATGGCACTGTGAGGTCTTTAAAGGGGTGGCTAAGGCTGAGCACGGTACCTCACGCCTGTTATCCCAGCACTTTGGGACACCAAAGCAGGAGGATGAATCACTAGAGACCAGGAATTCTAGCCCAGCCTGGCCAACATGGCAAAATCCCCCATCTCTATAAAAAAAATTGTAAAGCCAGGGTGGTGGCATGTGCCGGTGGTCCCAGCTAGTAAGGAGGCTGAAGTAGGAGGATCTCTTGAGCCTAGGAGGTCGAGGCTGCAGTGAGCCTTGATAGCACCACTGCACTCCAGCCTGGGTGACAGAGTGAGATGCTGTCTCAAGAAAAAAAAAAAAAAAAAAACAGGCCGGGCGCAGTGGCTCACACCTGTAATCCCAGCACTTTGGGAGGCTGAGGCAGGCGGATCATGAGGTCAAGAGATCGAAACCATCCTGGCCAACATGGTGAAACCCCATCTTTTTTAAAAATACAAAAATTAGCCAGGCATGGTGGTACGTGCCTGTAATCCCAGCTACTCGGGAGGCTGAGGCAGGAGAATCGCTTGAACCCGGGAGGCAGAGGTTGCAGTGAGCCGAGATCATGCCATTGCACTCCAGCCTGGGCGACAGAGCGAGACGCCGTCTCAAAACAAACAAACAAAAAACAGAGAGGGGCAGTTAAGTTAAAGTGAGCCCATTAGGCTGGCTCTGATCCAGTCTGACTGTCCTGTGAGAAGAGGAGATGAGGACAGACACACACATGGACGGCCCTGTGAGGGCACAGGGAGGAGATGATGGCGTCTGCCAGCCCAGGGGAGGGGCCTCAGGAACCGGCCCTGCTGCACCCTGACTCGGACCCCAGCCTCCAGGGCTGTGGGAGAATCATGTCTGTTATTTGACCCTCTGGCCTGGGGTCCTTTGTCACAGCCATCCTAGGAAAGGAACATGGGAGGCGGAACAGGCTGTGCAGACCGCTCTGTGGACAGACACAGACTGTGTAGACAGACCGCTCTGTGGGCTGGCATAGGCTGCATAGACTGCTCTGTGGGCCAGCATGGGCTGCGTAGACCACTTTGTGGACTGGCATAGGTTGTGTAGACCACTTTGTGAGCCGGCGCAGGCTGTATACACCGCTCTGTGGGCCACAGGCCGTGTAGACCACTCTGTGGGCCGGCGCAGGCTGTGTAGACTGCTCTGTGGACCGCAGCTGCTCATGTGAACAGCCGCCTGTCCGCGCATGTAGGCTTACTCGTATGTGTCCACGCGTGTGTGCTCACATGCTCAGCAGCAGATGGCAGGCCTGCTACGTGGGCAGACCTCGCTCCAGTGGCCAGAGGAAGGAGACAAACCTCCATCCCCTCAGAGAGACAGCCGAGCGCGGAGAAGGCCTGGTGTCTAAAGGCAGGTGGCAGGAGGAGGGTGAGGCGGTGGGGACTGCGGGGTGGGGGCAGCAGCCGCCCAGCGAGAGGCAGTCATTCTTTTGCCATTTTCTAATTACTTTATAAAAGGCCAGTTGAGCACATGCTTATCGAGAGCAGGGGAGACTGCTGACTGCCGAGATGCACACACAAAGCCCTCGAGAGGGCCCGTCCCTGCCTCCCTGGTCCTCAACCCAGCGATTGCGGGGTGGAAGGAGGGAAGTCGTCCATGCACTGTCTGCCCACCTGCACCTCCGAACGGAATCCTTGCTGTTTCTAAGGGAATTGAGCTGCGGCTGGTGGAGGAGCCCCCAGAGCCCCATGCAGCTAGATGAAGGGAGGGTAGGACCTCAGGGCTCAAGTCCCAAAGAAGAGCGGCACAGAGTTTGGGGACAACAACATGAGTGCAGTCGAACTACCAACCCCATGAAGGGATGCTGGGCCCAGGGGCAGGGTCCTCCTGGACCTGTCTGTAGAGGAATTTTGATAAGACTGGGGCTCCCCAGGCCCCCAGGGTGAGACCCCAGGTGTCAGCAGAGCACTGGGCTGAGGGGGAAGGCTGGGTGCGTGCCTGGGAACAGGGCCCAGAGGACTTCATGGCCAGGGTGCATTTGGGTAGGGAGAAGGCTTTGGAGTGGCGGGTGTTGGCCCCTGATGGGTGGCGTGTCTGCAGCATCTGGGATCGCCCTGGTCAGCTCTGTAACCACCCTGGATGCCATGGCCCCACCACATCACCCCATGGGGACAAAGGTGGCTCCCTCTTGGATGCTAATCCACCGCGTTGACTTCCAGTGGGTCCCAGTCACATGAACGCCTCCTGGTTTCCAGCTTATCTACTGTGCCTAGCATGAGAGCACGTCAACCTGGACGTTATCTCACAACTAGAGGCCATGACACAGGCAGTGCCCTGGCCGTCCTGGAGGGTCACCTTCGACTGTCTGCACAGAGCATGTCCACCCTCCCCCGTGGGTCTGGGGAGCAGCAGTGGGGAGACCCACCTGTCTTGCAAGACCACGCTTTTGTCCGAGTGTGCCCTAGCAGAACACCCTCACCTGCAAACTGGATTTGTCGGCCTCATTCTTTGTTTCTGGGCCCCTTCTTCAGCATTTGGGGGCCGCTTTCATGGGACAGAGCCCCAGTGGCTTCTGAAGAGGGGGGCTTCGGCAAGCTGCAGCCCTGTCTTCCTATCAGCACCTATCCCCCACCAGAGGCCCCAGCCAGGGACAGGGAGAAGGGCGGCAGCTCGGGGCACAAGGGCCCAGCAGTGCAGGGACCAGGCAAGGAGGTCCACCTCTCGGGTAGGCAGGGGCCGAGCCCTAGGGAGCACCCCACGCCGCAGCCCCCCGCAGTCCCCACTCCCTGCTCCCAGGCACATGCGCAGAGGCACAGCAGCCAGAGCCCGATCTGTGAGCACCTGCCCGCAGCCCCCCACTCCCTGCTCCCAGGCGCATGCGCACAGGCACGGCAGCAGAGCCTGATCCATGAGCACCTGCCTGTGTCTGCACCCGTGCTCGTGCGCAGGCTGTCAGACTTGTGTGCTGTGGTTTGAGGGTTTGTTGCCTCAAAACTCTTGAAACTTGATCCCCAATGTGGCAGCTGGGGGCCGCTGAGAGGTGGGGCCTTTGAGAGGTGACTGAGTCACAGGGGCTCTGCCCTCCCGAGTGGATTAATCCATTCATGGATTCTTGGATTTGTAGGTTGTCATGGTGTGGGTGGGGGACTGGCAGCTTTGTAAGAAGAGGAAGAGAGACCTGAGCCAGCACCCTCAACCCCTCGCCATGCACCTCAGGACTGTGCAGGGCCCCCACCGGGAAGAAGACCCTCACCAGATGCAGCCCCTCAACCCTGGACTTCCAGCCTCCAGAAATGTAAGAAATTTATTTTATTTTTTTAAATAAATTGCCCAGTTTCAGGTATTCCATTATAAGCAACAGAAGATGCAGGAAGATGGGCATTTCTGAGTCCTTCTTTTCTCCTTGCCTCACTGTCCGGAGACAGAGTCCAGCATCCAGGCTGGGGGGACCCAGGACACCCACGGTGACCGTGCTGCTTCTGGTCCCACTGTTCCACTCCGGGCTGTCCCAAGGCTGTTGGGCTCGTCCTGGGACAGCTGCCCACTTGCTCACACAACCCCAGCATCAAAGCTGGCAGAGGCCCTCTTTGCTCGAACATAGGCACTTCCCCTTCCCCTGGGGGATTGGTTAGACACCGGCTGTCCTGGGTGGGCCTGCCCCACCCCTCCCTCACAGGGGCTGCCTTCCCGTGGATCTGCAGGCCCTTGGTACCTAAGGAGGCTGCGCGCCCGGCAAAGGGGTGCAGAGGGTCTCCGGAGGGGGCTGGGCAAGCCTGCCAGGTCCCAAGAGACCAAAGACTGTGGGTCCTCATTACTCATTACCACCCCCAGTGACTGCTCCCTTCCTGTGGGGGTCTCATGTCAGCACCCCATGCATGGTGAGACCTGCAGCCACACCCCCCACCCCCACGTCTCTGAACCCTTGTCTGGGGAGGCTGCCACCAGGGCCCTGTGGGTGGGGGAGTTATGACAGCTCCACCATCTCCCTCCACCAACACTGACCCACCAGCTGAGCTGGCCTTCGCGTTGTGGCCGAGAACTGGACTGGGTCCTCCCTCCCAGCTGCTGTCCTTAGGGAGATGGAAGCCGGTGCAGAGGCTACCAGTCGTGGCAGGTGCTGTGAACAGGGTAAGGTACAGCACTGTCCATGCCTCCCCCACCGTGGCCGCTGTGCCCGAATCCCTGGCATGCACCCTGCGCTCCTGCTGTGCTCCCACAGCCTTTGCACTTGCCAGGCGCACCACTCAGCTCCTTTCTTCCTCCAAGGGGAGTCCCCGTGACCCCAGCACATGCCCAGCCCTGCTCTGCCTGTTTCCTGCTTCTCAGCAGTTACCCCATCTGGGGCCGCCCTCCTTCTTTACATGATCCACCCCTCCCACCAAAATGCCCCTTGGGGCCCCCCTAAGTCCCAGGAAAATATTCAGCATACAGAAGATGTATGATAAAGGTTTCTTGAATGAATGAATGAATGAATGAGGAGGTGACATCGGAGCTGAGATGTCAACATGAGAAGCCGGACTCAGAGCCCTAGGAGAAGGAGCGTCCAGGCAGAGGGAACGCCTAGCGAAGGCCAGCAGGTAGGAACGAGCCTGGCTGCTGGGGGAACGGAGGGAGGCCAAGAGCACAGTGAGGGGTGCAGGCCGGGGGTGGGGACCGGACCACGCAGGGCCTTGCGGGGTGTACGGCAAGGGCTTGGGTTTTGCTGGGGGGCAGTGGGAGGCAGGGAGCAGAGCCTCATGGTTTTGTTGGTGAACTCCTGCCCACAGGCACCGCTACTCCCTTACGGCGAGCTCCCTTCCAGCCAGCTTGGCCAACACTTCAGGCACCAGGCGTACAAACGCCCCAAACAAATGCCCCCACTGACAAGCATCTCAAAACACAGGTTTTAATTTCCAGGCACATGATGGCTGGTGTCCCCAGAAACACAGGGCTGTTTACAGCCAAGGACTGACAAGAGGTGGCGCTGTCCCCTTCTTGATCCCAGCCGGCCGGCTTCCAGGGCTGAGGAAGGAGATGTCCTTCTCGGCACCCTCCCATCAGAGCTGCATGTCCCGGCCGTCCGGGGTCAGGAGGGGAAGGGAGCAGCTGGGCGGGCCATGCTCTGGATGGCCCACTGCAGGATGCCGTCGAAGGTGTGCTGCGGGACAGAGCAACGGTGAGAACCTCCAGGTGCGCCCCCGCCACGGCCACAGGATCGTGGCCATCATTACAAGAAGTCACCATCCAACCTTCCCTCTAAGTCAAAGGTGGGGAAACTGAGGCCCGAGGCCCCATGGCACAGGCCAGTCTGGGGAGGACCCTGTCCTGTGCACTTCACTGTATTCCATCAAAGGTGGGGAAACTGAGGCCCAAGGCCCTATGGCACAGGGCAGTCAGAGGACCCCGTCCTGTGCACTTCACCGCATCCCGTAAGCCCAGGGCACATCCCCATGGCAGCTCATGGCAGTTCTGCCTCCTTGGGTGGCTCCTTCGGGGTGGGGGGGGTCAGGGCCAGCCGCTTATTCTGCTCAGGAGCCTGATGCTCCCACAGGATGGGGCCACGGGCCCGACGATGCCAGCAGAAAAAGACCGCCACCCGGGAGAGGCTGTGAGCCCGTCCCTTATTTCTCTAGCTATATCTGGGGACCCCATCCAGAGGGGCAGCTCCATTACCCAGCGCTGGGTCCCCTGGCCCGCTCTCAGGCCCTGGGGCTCTACAGACACCTGCACGGTCAGGGTGTGTGGGGCACGGCCACTGCACAGGGCAGGACCCCTGCCCCATGGTCAGCTGGGACCCCTGCCCCATGGTCAGCTGGGACCCCCAGGTGCCACATCAGACACTGAGGAGAACCCGTGGAGGCTGGAGGAGCTTATCCTCTTGGCAAAACAGACAGAGCCCTTAAAAGTCACATTTTCCCC
Source organism: Pongo abelii (assembly GCF_028885655.2). NCBI lineage: Eukaryota > Metazoa > Chordata > Mammalia > Primates > Hominidae > Pongo > Pongo abelii. Next base: position 54,676,890 of record NC_072007.2, on the reverse strand, counting down.
ACAGACTCTACCTGCCCATCTTAGCATAGAGAGGCCTGAGTTAGGAGGGGCAAGCAGCTCTCAGAGGGACGGGGTCTGGGACCCCCCACTCCCACACCCCACCCTCCCTGGGAAAGTGGATCTTGAGCCTGGTGCTCAAGCCCCTGCCTGCCAGGGTCCAGGCCCTCAGGGGAGGGGCCGTGTGGGGGCTCTTGTTGGGGAGGGGCTGGGGGCGCTCAGCAGCACTGGGCTCCTACAGGGGGAGGGGCCGCGGGGACTCCTGCAGGGGGGCTGGGAGGGTCCTGTAGGGGGGTGCCAGGGGCTCAGCAGCACTGGGCTCCCGCAGGGGGAGGGGCGGGGAGGGCTCCTGTGAGGGGGCTAGGGGGGCTCCTGTGGGGGGTGCCAGGTGCTCAGCAGCACTGGGGCTCCTGGTGGGTGGAACAGGGACAGCCTGAGTTTTCACAGCTTGGGAGCAGTGGGGGCTGGCAGTCCTCCCCCAGAGTGGGGGGCCTGGGTGCCGGCTGAGGCAGGGGAAGGGGAGTGGAGGAGCAGCAGGTGCAGCCGAGGCCAGGGGAGGCATTACCTCGCTCAGAAGGGACTCCAGGTCCTCCCTGTGCAGAGCGGGCTCGTGACTAGCAGTGTCATCCTGGAACCCAGTAAAGAGAAGAGATCAACCCAACTCCCACAGCCCTGGCGGGGACACAGAGGCCACAGGGCCTAGGGGCCGTGGGAGTGTTTCCCCTACACTGAGATGGGAATTCTTACACCCAGCTCCACTGGGGGCGGGGGCACAGGGCTGCGTGGCATGATGGGGCTGGGGCTGCCTCCCCAGGGTCCTGCCCACTGCCCACGGCCAGCTGCCCATGGCCCCCAAACAGCCTCCACACTGTGTGGCCTCCTGGGGAAAACGAGGGGGCTCAGGGAACCAGCAAGGAAGTCCCACTCTGAGAGGGGAAGTCTGAGGCCCAGAGAGGAAAGTGCCTGGTCCATGCCACCCCCGCCCCTGACAAGCACCACCAGGGCCAGCCCACACTATGGGTGAGTGACCAGAGTGGGGGAAGGTCCCCAGGCGGGCACCCCCAGCAGAGAGGAGACCATATTACATTGAACCCTGTGGAATTGCCCATTTGTGGCCCCAAACAGCTCCTCCACTCGGGTGAACATCCCAGCTCCTCCACTCGGGTGAACACTGGCGTTGCGAGGCCGCGCAGCCCTGCGTGGCTGAGGGAGGGGCTGCCCAGTCTGGAGGGGAAAGCCCCTGGACGCTACCCGGTCCTAAGGATGCTCCCAGGGGGTGGGAGACCTGCTCAGGACGGGGTCTGGGGCCACGCCCAACCACCCTGGGGAAAGGGGGCAGGCTGGGAGTGGGGGCCAAGGCCAGCCAGAACTTTTCCTCTAACATGGCATTACATTTCACATCATGATGACAAGAAAGAGGTCTCTGCTGTTCAGAGACAGAACCCAGGAGGTTAATGACGAGGTACCCGCTGCGGGAGCAGTTGCAGGAAAGCTGCCTGGGGTTGGGGAGGGGCATCTGCGTAGGCCTGGCTGGGCCCCTGACTCCAGGTGGGTGGTGTGAGGAGGGAGGCTTCTAGAAGGAAGGAGACAGTGACAGCTGTGGGCCACGCCACTGTTCCACAAGAGCCCCAAGGGCAGGGCTTGGTCTGAGGCTTGTGCCATGCCAGGCCAGAGCCTGCATGCCGGGGAAGCCTGTCACCTGCCCGGGGAGTACCACGCCAGGGTGGCTTGTCACCCACACGGTGTATACGGGGTGGAGGCACAGCTGGGAAAGAGCATGGGCCAGTGGAGCAGGTGGGACATGTAATCACCCCAGGATCCCTAAAGGCTCCTCGGTGGCCAGGATGTGCTCAGGAGGCCTCTGCTGGGACAGTCATGGCAAGAGGCCACCACCCCTGGAGGCTCCTGCAGCAGTGACTCGGGCCTCCCCCACACCCAGCTCCAGGGCAAGCCCAGCCGCCCCAGCAGTCAGGGGTCTCTGCGCCACCCAGGTCCTCTCTGACACCTGAGCAGGAGGACAGGAAGAGCTACTGGCTGGACCCGGGATCGCTTTGCCTCTCTGAGAGGGGTCTGGCCCCAGGGAGGACTGGGGGTGAGACAACCTGGAGGGGTCAGACGGGGTGGGGATTTGCTCCTGCAGGTGTGGCGCTCCCTCTCTCCCTTCACCCCACCAGGGCGCCCTGGCGGGACTCTCAGATTCATGCTGTGAGGCAGCCACACAGCCAGCGGTGATGTCAGTCACCAACCCTCGGGGGGAGCTTCCTTTTTAACTATATTTAAGTTGCCAAAAAGAATTGGTTTAAAGGGAAAATATTTTCTACAGATAATGAGCACATGGTCAGTGCGTATGGTGCAAACCCTCGAAGCTGGCACCCAGGGTCTGCCCTAGATGTGCTCCCCCCACCCCAACCCACGGGGTTCCCCACCCCCAGCGCACCATGCATGGAGGGTCCCTGCGGCACTGACCTTGGCAGGCCCAGGGGCCAGGTGGGCGGGGCTGGGGGCCAGCACCCCCTCCACAGGGGCCGGGGTCACGTCTCCTGAGCAGGATCTGCAGCGCAGGCCCGTCCTGCAGCAGAGGATGAGAGGCTGCCAGGCCTGGGGGGGAGCAGGAGTGCCACCTCCGGGGTATGGGGTGTGGGGAGCTGGGGGGAGGTGTCGGGTGTGGGGTGTGGGTGTGGGTGGTGAGTGGGGGATGGGGGTGTGGGGTGTGAGGAAGGGGTGTGGGTGTGGGTGGAGAGTGGGAGTGGTGGGTTTGGGTTGGGTGTAAGGTGTGGGGTGGGTGTAGGGTGTGGGTGGGAGTGTGGGGTGGGGGTGTGGGGCGTGGGGTGGGGTGTGGCTGTGGAGTGTGGGTGAGGTGCAGGGTATGAGGTGGAGTGTAGGGTGTGGTGGGGTGTGGCTGTGGAGTGTAGGGTGTGGGTGTGGGGTGGGGGTTGTGGGTGGGGTGCAGGGTGTGGGTGGGGTGTAGGGTGTGAGTAGGGGTGTGGGTGGGGGGTGTGGGATGGAGTATGGGTGTAGGGTGTGGGTGGGGTGTGGTTGTGGGCTGTATGGTGTGGGTGGGGAGTGTGGGGTGGGGTGTAGGGTGTGGGTGTGGGTTCAGGCATCCACGCCGACCACACTCACTCACCCGGGCTGGGAGGCGCCCGCTGGGAAGTGGCAGCGCCAGTGGAAGGCGGCAGCGCAGTGAGTACACCTCAGCACGTCCGTACCATCTCCGCACACCCCGCAACGCGCACCAGGAGCCGGGTTCTGTGGGAGGCGACAGCGCGGCGTGACGCGGGGAGCCGGGGGAAATGTAGCTGAACCCAAACCCGCGCCCTGCGCGCTCTCCCCTGGGACCACCCAGGGCTGGACGGCAGGTCTGGGCGCAAGTGAGGAGCCTCACGGTGCCGCACAGGCTGCAGGACAGCGGGACCAGTCCCATCCCCAGGAGGCAGAGGCGACCCAAGCACCCTCAGGCTGCTGCCTGCAAGCCTGGCGCCCGCACCTCTCTCCTGCTTGGCGGGCCCGGCCTCGGCCTCCGTTGGGGCTGAGTGCGGGAGGCTCCTGAAGGGCGGTGCCCACAGGGGTGCAGTGAAGGGAATTGAGGCAGGGAGGGGAGGGCTCCCATGTGTGCTGGGACATCCCCCCCTTCATTGTCCTGCCTTGTGGGGGGAGCAGTAATGCCCAGGGCCAGGAGCTGGAGTGGAGGTCTAGGAGCGTCCCCTTCCCCCGCAGTCCCCCACGCTCCCCCCACAGCCCCAGGCCCTGTGCCTCCCAGAGCCTTTCTCGCGTGGCCTCCCTCTCCTCCTGTTTCAGGTGAATTCATCCGCCCCGTAGGTCCTGGGCTCCTTGAAGAGCCCACCCTGACCCCAACTCCCCGCTCACCTGCTGCCCCTCAGGGCCCACACACAGTAGAGGGTGCAGGGCCGAGGAGTCCAGCCCTGGCAGCGGGGCTGCAGAAGGCGGGGCCGGCAGGTGCTTGTAGACAAGAGTCGTGTCCATGCCGGCTAGGGGTTCCCCAAGTGGACCTCTCACCTCCTCTCCCACGGACCTAAGCCCCGGGGGGAGCTGGAACCCAAGGGTCAGCATCAGAGGGGCAGCGGGCACCTGCCCGGCACCACCCGGGAGTCAGTGACTGCTGGGACCCTGAAACCCGGGGCAGCAGGGTGGGGGCGGAGGGTCGGCATGGTGGAAGGCGTCCACACTGAGTGGGAAAGGCTGTGGCACTTCCTGGCTCTGTGGTCCTCCCTCCTCCCCCGTCTACACACGAGGGGCCCCCTGGCCCTCAGGGCTGTCAGAGGGAACACTAGGTCTGTGCACAGTAGCCCTCCTATCCTCACAGCAGCAGAACGATGAACACATCTTCCGGGGCCGTTATCAATGCTCATAGTGCCCCCCTGGGGTGGACCCGCAGCCAGGAGAGCTGGGTTTAGGCCCATAGGAACCATGATGGGGACTCCACCGCAGGAGACCACAAGGACCGGGCTTGGGCATGGGGGGCATAGTGCTATGGCTGGGGCAGGCCTGTCCCACAGGACTCCAGGGGACAGACGGACAGGAGGGGTGGCCAGGCCTAGGAGGGGGCGTGGCCCATACGGACACGAGGGGTGGCCAGGCCTAGGAGGGGGCGTGGCCATACGGACAGGAGGGGTGGCCCGGCGGGGAGGGGGCGTAGCCATACGGACACGAGGGGTGGCCAGGCCTAGGAGGGGGCGTGGCCATATGGACAGGAGGGGTGGCCCGGCTGGGAGGGGGAGTGGCCATACGGACAGGAGGGGTGGCCAGGCCTAGGAGGGGGCGTGGCCATACCGGGGTCTCCACGGGTGGCTCCTGAGGCCGGGGCTCCTCTGCCCGGGGCTGCACCTCCTGGACTGTTGCCTGCAGGCAGCTGGAGCACCTCCAGGTCCCACTGCTCATGTGTCCACCAGTCAGAGACATGCAGAACAAGACAGCGGGTGACAGATCCCCAAACCCACGGGTGGAGCTCCAGGGCTCCGCACCATGTCCTTTTACAGAGGGGGAACCGAGGCACAGCAGAGAGATGGGCAGAGACACAGGAAGGGAGAGCCCAGCAGGGGGACATTTACCCTTCGTGGGGTGGCCCTGGCCGGCGTGATCAGGGTCCCCTTGGTGTGCTCTCTGATGAACCCCAGGAATCCCCAACACCTGCGAGCCCACAGTGGCTTTGCCTGCCTCTCAGGGCTGGGCCCTGCCGGGGGCCTCCCTAAACTGACCCACCCGTTTCCTTAAGGGGAATGGCACCCATTAGGATGGGAGGTGATCAAGGGCAGGAAGAGACGGCAAGGAGGAACGGCTTCAGAAGGAGCTGAGCAATGACCCCCCACTGTGCCCCTTATTCTAGTGATGACGCAGGAGACTGAGAGGGGGCCTGGTGACGGCCACTCAGGGGCTGAGCCTCGCCTGAACGTGGGTCCCCACTCCACCCAGAGCTCTTCCTCCCACAGACTGCCACGTCCTGTGGGGTTGGAATGGGGGCAGGACTCGGTGGGCTGTGGGGAAGGAGCGCCGGGATGTGAACGCAGAGGAGGCCTCCCGCCCCCACTAAGCCCGGCGTCCTGTGCATTGGTGGACAAACTCCCACCTGCCCTTGGGGGCACAGCTCTGTGGCCTCTGTGCTCCCCAGCCCTGTCTGGGGTGGGACTCTGGGGTGAGGCTTGGGGATGGGGGCCGGCTACCCATGGGGGCGTGGGCTGCAGCCTGGGATGAGCTTGGACAGGGTGGCTTCTTCACCCCGGGCCTCTGTTCTGCTTTGCTGCCCTCAGGGGCCCAGCCGTCCAGGCTGGGCAGCCGGTGTGGCCAGGCCGGGAGGCAGGTGGCAGAGTGGGAAAACCCCAGGCCCCGGCCCCATGGCCCAGTGACCTGACTCAGAACCCCCTTCCATCTTGGATGGGAGAGCCTTGGGGTGGCTTCCCTTCAGGGTCAGTGGGTGGAGGTGGCCGTGAACCGGGGTGACCTGGTTGTGCTGGCAGAGGTGCAGGCTCACCTGGGGATCTCCCGGAGCGGAGGGGACAGGCAGGCCAGATGGAAGGCCCGAGGGCAGCCGTCACAGCAGATGAGCTCCCCGCCGTCCCGGCACACGGCACACTCGTCCTCGTTCTTCTGGCACAGGCAAGAGACGCCCATGCAGACTGGTCTGGGGTGCAGCACCCTCCTGAGAGCCACCTCCTTCCCCAAACGGCTCCCCCAGCAGCATCTCTGGGTACCTGAACTCCCCAGTCTCTGCCCTGCTCCCATGCTGCCAGGGCCTGAAATTCCGCCCTGACCACCTGTTCCCCATCCATCTGGTCTCCAACAGACACCCCCCGGGGCCATCCCTATTGGGAAGAAAACCCGGTTTCTTGCAAGCTGCTGCATTCCAGGGGCCCCGGAACTGTACACCAACCACACGAACCCTTCCTCACTCCTGTCACTCCTAAGTGCCAGGGCCCCACAGAGCCCCTGGTGCCAAGTGGTCAAGATCTGTAACCCCTCCCACGGCAGGCACCCACCACACTGCTTCTACCCCATTAAGAAACCATGCTGGGGACGAAGGATGAGCTTGGCATTCCCAGTAGACCCTTGACCTCCTGGCTATAGCAGGGGTGCCCAGCCCACCCACAGGCCCAGCTGAGAGCAGCGGATACAGCCTGGACCAAATGCCATGCTTTTAAGAGCCTGAGAGGACCTCGCTTTCTCTGACTTATTTAAACTATTACCATTGTGTATTATCAGGAAAAAGATACTGTCTATTAAAGAAAAAAGCTATACCCTGTGGGTAGGGGTCAGGCCCCGGTGCTCATCCCTGAGTGTCCAGGTCAAGGCAGAGGCAGCAGGACCCACCCGAGGGGAGCGAGAGCACACAGGGGCCCCTCCTGTGATCTAGGGCATTACCTGGTGGAGCTGGGGGTCACTGGGGAGGGCCGGAGGGGCGGGAACCCTGCCCTGCTGGCCCAGCCTAGCCTCACCTCTACCCTGCAAGGAAGAGGGGTGTCAGCAATGGGGGCAGCCTGAGCAGCGAGGGTGCACGTGGCTGTGGCACCAGGCGTCTCTCGGCAGCAGTCCCCAGCCCCCCAGCAGAGCCACTCCCCCAGAGGCAACACTGTTCCTGGGGCTGGGGTGCATCAAGAGCCAGACTCCCCAGGGATGGTCAGGTGCTTACGGGGGCAGCGCCCTGGGCTCCCTTGGCTCGAACCAGAGGCTTTGGGCCACTGCTGCCGCGGGCCTTGTTCTTCCCACCGCTGGGGTCTTCGAACTTGCTGGGAGTGTAGAACTCCCCGCCGACCTGGATACACTTCTTGGAGCCCCCTGGGAGGAGATGCTGGCTGGTCCTGGCTCACCCGCCCAGCAGGACCTGCCTTGGCAGTTGTGTAGGCCCCGGGCTGGGGTCTAGCAGAGACAGGTGGAGTTCCCACAGCATGCATTCCTCCAGCCCGCCCCCACCCCAGTCGAGTCTGGGGCCCGGGGATTGTCCTGGGTCTACACCAGGGTTTTCAACAGTGTCCCCCGAAGTTCACGTCCACCCAGAACCTCAGAGTGTGACCTTACTTGAAATTGGGGTCTTTGTAGATGTGATTAGTTAAGATGAGGTCACACTGGACCATAAGTTCAATGACTGGTGTCCTTATAAAGAGGACACATGGGAGACGGCTGTGAGACCACAGAAGCAGAGGCTGGAGCGGTGGGGTCCTGAGCCCAGGAACAAGGGGCACAGGGGTACCCCCATAATGACCAGCAGCTGAGAGAGACAAGGAAGGATTCTTCCCCGGAGCCTCCAGAGGGAGTGTGGCCCCGAGACACCTCGATGTTGGCATTTCTGTCATTTCAAGCCTCCCAGTTTGTGCCAATTTGATCCAACAGCCTTAGGAAGTAACACAGTGGGCCTTGGGACCATCCAGAGGTGCAAGACCAGGGCCCTAGCTGTGCTTGGTGTTCCCAGCCCATGTCCAGCACCAAGGAGACGCCGTGGCAGGGACTTTAGATGGAATGCCCCGATGGCACGGTGGGTCTGCCACCCGCGGCCCTGCTGTGCCCTGGTCAGATGGCACTGGTGATTGCATGGGGTCAGCGGCTGGCCAGGGTATGGGGGGCGAGGACGCTGCAGGCTGGCCAGGGTATGGGGGACAAGGACGCTATGCTACAGGCTGTCCTGGTTGAAGAATGCCGATACCCTGGAGGGTCTCAGCAGTACAGGCAGAACTTTCTAAGGATGCAACCCCATGGCCCAGGAGGGCCCATGCACATGGATGGAGGTGACTGGGGAGTGCTGCACATCCTGGGCGGGGATGTGGGCCTGGACCGCCGGCCTTGCAGAAGGTCCCCCGACAGGGAGATTTCAGCACCCACCCTCCTCCTCCAAAGTCAGCAGAACCATAGGCAGAAACTCTGGCTACCTGAGCAACAGCCCGGTCTGCTGTGGGACCACCAGGATGCAAAGGGGCATGGTCCTCCTTCCATCTTGGAGCCTGGGTCTCCCCATCAGCCCCATCTCCCCACCACAGCGTCTACCTGACTCAAACACCTGCTGGATGAGGATCCCCTCCACGGCCCCTCGGGCTCCCGGGACGTCCCCAGAGGACACGGCCACAGCTCTCTGGACTGAAGCTGACATGGTCTGAATCCCTGGGAAAGGGAGCACCCATTGGGGTCACCCGTGGGGAAGGCAGTTCCGGAGCACATACTCTATGCCAGGAGCAGGCAGTACTGGGCTGCAGAGCCCTTTCCTTCCAGCCAGGGCAGGCCGAAGAGGGGACCAGCCCTGCCATGTGCAGACAGCCCACAGGTAAGTGCAGAGACATGAGAATGTGTGTGTTCGTGTGTGCACCCATGTGTGCGTGTGCTGGGGGGTGGCAGTGTCAGCAGAGCTGGCACAATGGATAGGAAGGCATGACCAATGACCAGCCCCACTCTCCCCATGACATGGCCCTGTATTGTGCCGGGAGGGACACAGAGTTCCTAGGCTCTGCCCTCAGGGAGATAGGGGGTCTCTGGAGTCCAGTGCCCTGGGAAGGAAGGAGAAGGGGACAGGAAGGGTTCAGGCTGCATGCAGCTGGGGGCCAGGGATGATTTTCTGGAGGAAGCCATGTCTGGACTGGTCCTGAAGGATAGGGAGTGGATGGGCAGAGAAGGTGCCTGAGAAGGGGGTCCCAGAACCAGGATGCAGTGGGGGCAGGGGTGACTGGCAAGATCATGCTTAGACCCAAGGTGTCCCCTTCCTGGGTCTGGTGGTGCAGCTTAGGCCCTTGGAATGACACGCCAGGCCAGCACGTCCCCAGCCCCTAGGACAGGGTCTCAGAGGGCAGGCCCTGCTCTGACCCCTGACCCCTTGCCCCTGGCCAGGGAGAAGGGAAGCGCTCCCACTGGGCCCCGCTCACCGTTCCCGAGCGGAAGGCGCGGCTGCTCTGCGCTGCTCTCCGGCTTCTTGGGGGGCTTGGCCTTCAGTTGAGAGCCTGAATGGGGGAGCTGGGGGCAGCCTGGCCTCCCCCCTCGGTGGGGGTGAGTGCTGGTGGGCAGGGGCCAGCGGTGGGAGGGTGTGGGGGGGGGTCCAGTGCTGGGTATTCCTTTTGCCGGGCTCTGGTTTCTCATCAGTAAAAGGGAAATGAAACCCGCCTGCCTACTTCGCCAGCCCTGGGGAGCTCAGCCTTCGGGCAGGAGGGAGCTGAGAGGCTGGTCCAGTGTGTTGATCTAGTACCCAGAGGAGACCCCCACAGCCCCAGGCAGGCTGGCTCCATGCCCAGTGGGTGGGAGTCCAGGTGGGGAGGGGGCGTGGGCTCCCGGGGAAGACTGGAGACCCCGGCTGGCTTCCCCTGCAGGGAGGGTACCTGGGCTGGAGGTGCCCCTTGGAGTCAGGGCTGCTGGCGCCGCAGCTCGAGCCTCTTCTGAGGCCTTCCTCTTGGTGGGGGGTCTGGGTGACGGTACCAAAGCCTTGGGGACGGCCGGGGGCTTCCTCCCCTTCCGGGGATGGCTGAGGTCCACATCTGCAGCTCAGGGGCAAGAGCAGGGTCCCAACCTCAGGATTTTCTCCAGGGGGAGGGTGGGCCCCAGAACTGGACACCCTGGCCAGATGGGTGAGGCCTGGCCCCTTTGCCTCTTAGGATCCAAGACGGTCCTGGAACATCACCCACGGGCTCCTCAAACACCACTCCGGTTCCAGTCCAGCTGGGCTGAGCAGGTGACAGCAGTGCCCCAGGCCCCCAGCATGGCCGAGTCCACCAGGACCCACCTTTGGGGAAGCTGTCCAGGATGGGCTGCAGCCTGCCATAGCGCTCCAGGTTGTAGTCCTTGAACAGCACCCTCCAGAAGTCCAGGATGGCTGTGGAGTCCTGGGTCAGCAGCCAGGACAGGAGGGCGTGGAAGGCCTGGGGGCAGCCCTCCTTTTCCTTCAGATGAAGCGTCTCCTGCAGTGGGGTGGCATGAGGGTCCCTGCCATGGTCCCCCACACCCTGCGGCCTGCCCATCATCCACCATGACTAGAAGGCGGGCTCCCAGGCAGAGTCGCTGGTGACCTGGGCAGCTCCGGGCCCATCTCCTCGGCTTGTGGTGGGGTCAGGTGGTGGCGTAGGGGTGTTGAGGGTGGGGCTGGGGGAACCTGGAGGCCATTCCCTTGGCTTGGGGGTGAGATGTGGGGACGGCTGGGGGAAGGGGACCAACTTCTAACTTGTCGTCAGGGACGCCCCTGGCTCCTTGTGGGGAGGGAGTTGGGGAAGGCTGGAGGGGCCTGGGGATCTGGAGGGGCGGGGAGGCATGGGGCGGGGGCCTCCTAGAACTTCCCTGGGAACTATCCCTGGCTCACAGGGCCTGGGGGCAGCGCAGGGTGGGCGGGGGGCCCACCTGGAACTTGTCCTCGGGGACCACGTCGTGGTCCGCCAGCGCGTGCAGCAGTGGGAAGGCGCTGTCCACGGCCACCGCGATCTCCGTGCGGTGCAGCCTCAGGAACCGGCGTAGCGCCGCGTCGGCCGCCATGGGGTCGGCGCGGGGACCCGGGGCTGGGGCGGACGCGGTGGGTCCCGGGACACTGGCAGCCCCTCGCCTGGCCTCGGGTCCCGGCGGGGCTGTGGGGCGTCCGCGCCGGCTGTGCGCCCGCCCGTCTCCCCGGTCTGCGAGCCACGCGCGCCGCTGTTATACCCCCGCGACCACGCAAAGAGCAAAGGCCGCTCCGCCCCGGCGCCCAATCAGGGCCAGAAACTCCCGCGGGGACACTTCCCTGTGATGGTGGCGCTGCTGTCCCTCCCTCGCTCCTGGGAAGTCTCCGGACCCGGCCTGACTCACCCACCAGGGCAGCTGCCTTGGGGGCTGGGGACAGAGACTTGCTCTGTGCGGGACTCAGAGGCCTCTCACTTCCGAATGTGGCCCTGTCCTGCCTCGGCGAGGGCCCTGCTCGAATGGGGCAAAGCCGAGACAGGTGCCCTCGGCGGGGAGGCTCGGGTCTCAGGGCCCTGGCAGGGGCTGCCCAGGGTGCACTGGCCCCTCCCAGTGGCCGGCAAGAGCCTCCATGGAGGCTGGATCGGGGTGGTGTCGCTGGGGGACCTCCACACAAGCTGAGAGCCTCTACTCGGGGCCCGCCTGGGGCTGTGGGAAGAGCCGAATGGAGGCCGTCTGATGGAGGAGAGGGTACAGCAGGCTGGGCGTTGCCGGGGAGCCTCCTGACCTCACCATCTTAGGCTGGCTGTGTGACGCCAGGCAACTCCTTTCCTTCTCTGAGCCTCAGTTCCCTCATCTTTAAAAGGGGCACATTCGCCTGGGGATTGAGGCTCGCATTGACCCTCTTCCTTCCTACCTCCAGGTGCTTTAGTAGGAAGGCGGCCAGCCCCACAACGGGGGTCCTGAGTGTGGCCCTGAGTGAGAGCTCAGCTCCCAAGGGGTCTTCCTAGGACCAGTGACAGAGGCTGAGGGATGCTGTGGCCTGGACAGGAGCTTCCGGGGGCATCTGGGAAGGTGTCCTGGAGGGGAGCTGCAGTGGACAGGAGCCGAGGGTCTCAGGTGGACATGAGTGAGGACAGTGCCCCCCGTAAAACAGGACCAGGTGCAGAGGCCTGGGGCCTGCAATGATGCTGAGGCTGTGGCAGCCCCGCAGGCATGGCCTGGAGGGGGGGGTGGCCTCAGTGGGAGGCCTTGGTAACACAGTCCCCTTGTCTATGCAGTCAAGCCAGGGAGGCAGGACCTGTGTGCAGGCTGCAGAGAACCAGGAGAGGACTCTGGGCACGAGTGTTCCTACTAAGCTGGAGGAGGAGATGACCTGGCCAGCATGGGTTAGGGCTGAAGGGTGGACGAAGGTACCAGGAAGCCTGAATCCGGGCAGCACTGGGCTGGGGGCTAACTGATGTAGTGAGAGACGTCACCAAGATTCCCACATGGGCAGGTGTGCCATTTGCTTTTGGGCAGCCAGAGTCCAGGATGGGGAGCGGCAGACACCTCTCCTACAGACCCGGGGTCGGTCTCGGTTTCTCCTACCGCCTTCAGGCCTAGGGTCCCCGTGAGCGTTCTGCATGTCTGAGATTGCTCGGGAAAAGACTCTAGGGGTGTTTGGGAACAAACCTGGGGAGGAAGGTGGGGCAGAGGTGGTGGCCGAGGTGGTCAGCCTGAGATCAGGTGTTGGGGACGTCGTGGGGAGCTGTGGGGGAGGGGGTCTATCTCAGAAAGCCAGTGGTGGCTGTGGAGTATCAGACAGTGCAGGGTCGGAACAGGCTGGCTCCTGTGTGGAATGTCCTGGGAGCCTTGAGCGGGGAGCAGGGCCCTTTCGCTGCCCATGCCTGGGCGTCTCTCGCTCCCTGCACTGCACCTTCTGAAGACCCCGAGAGGGAAGCCCTCTGCCTACAAGCCTGCCTTGCCCGTCCCCACTCCAACAGGCACATCCTGTCCCCAGCCAGGCCGGGCTGCTGCTCACTGGGTTTCCTGTTCTCTCCCCTGCAGTTCTGTATTTACAGCAAAAATATTTAAAAAACCGCAAGCGAAAGTCGCACAGAAGCCCAGCTTTGCACAGGATCCCTGTTTGCTCCTGAAACACTCCCATTCTCCTTGCTCATCCATGGGCAGGGGTCTCACGAGGGGAGAGCTCACTAACATCAAGTTCAATGGCAACCCTCGGGCCCACTGGCTCCACAGTTCATGCATAAAAGTCCCTGGGGTGCCAGGGAACCAGCACACACAGCTTTGGGATGACCAGTAACTGTTGCTCCCAGCAACTCGGCTTTCCTCTCTCCTTTGAGGCTGTGGGGAAAAGAAAGAGAGATCAGACTGTTAATGTGTCTGTATAGAAAGAAGACATAAGAGACTCCATTTTAATCTCTAACCCTACCCCCAACCCTGTGCTCCCTGAGACATGTGCTGTGTCAACTCAGGGTTAAATGGATTAGGGGCTGTGCAGGGTGTGCTTTGTTAAACAAATGCTTGAAGGCAGCATGCTTGTTAAGAGTCATCACCACTCCCTAATCTCAAGTACCCAGGGACACAAAACACTGCGGAAGGCCACAGGGACCCCTGCCCAGGAAAGCCAGGTATTGTCCAAGGTTTCTCCCCATGTGATAGCCTGAGATATGGCCTCGTGGGAAGGGAAAGACCTGACTGTCCCCCAGCCCGACACCCGTAAAGGGTCTGTGCTGAGGAGGATTAGTAAAAGAGGAAGGAACGCCTCTTTGCCGTTGAAACAAGAGGAAGGCATCTGTCTCCTGCTCGTCCCTGGGTAATGGAATGTCTCGGTATAAAACCCGATTGTATATTCCATCTACTGAGATAGGGGAAAACTGCCTTAGGGCTGGAGGTGGGACATGCAGGCAGCAATACTGCTCCTTAAGGCATTGAGATGTTTATGTGTATACATATCTAAAGCACAGCACTTAATTTTTTACCTTGTTTATGACGCAGAGACCTTTGTTCACGTGCTTACCTGCTGACCTTCTCTCCACTATTATCCTATGATCCTGCCACATCCCCCTCTCCGAGAAACACCCAAGAATGATCAATAAATACTAAGGGAACACGGAGGCTGGCGGGGGTCCTCCGTATGCTGAGCGCCAGTCCCCTGGTTCCCTCAATTTCTTTCTCTGTATTTTGTCTGTGTCTCTTTCTTTTCCAAGTCTGTCGTTCCACCTAACGAGAAACACCCACAGGTGTGGAGGGGCAACCCACCCCTTCAGAGGCCGTCCTGCCCCGAAGTCACCCCCTGCAACCTGGTGGCTTTTCTCTCCCCAGATGGTTAAGTGAGTCAATGGATGCCTTAGCCCAGAGATAGTTAAAGGGGAATTAAAAACTGCAAAGCGAGATCCAAGTCTGCACTTTGCTTTTTAAAAAAGACCTGCAATCTTTGCGGGTCACCTGTGTCACTGGGCTGGGGCCTGACCCCTGTGGGCAGGCGTCACCCAGCCTCTTGCATGGAGGTTTAACAAAGAGGCCCCTGTAGAATTTTGGACTTTCCACCATGCCATGGGGCTTTCCATCCCAGCCCCTTGCCCGCGGGTGATGTGGAGCTGCTAAGGCTCCCTGGAGGTGACACAGACCCCTGGAGGGGGGTGAGGGACTGGGGGCTCGGCCCTGTCTTCAGTGGGGCTGATGCCTTTGTGGGACTTAGCCTCAGTTTCCCCAAGAGGCGCCTGGGCAGCAGAGCTCTGGGAGAGTATTGGGCTCCATCCCTGAGCCCCGTGTCCTCGGCTGGAGCGGGAGGGCCCCGCAGACCTTTCTCCCACATCCGTACTGTGCCCTTGGATGCTTGCGGACCTGCCACGCCCCGGGCTAGGCCCTGAGAGCTTTGTGATTCTGCTCACTCCATCAGCAGAACGGTCTCCTCAGGTCGTCATCGTGATTAGTGCCATCCACAGATGTGGAAACTGAGGCCCGTTGCCGGGAGGAGCTTGGCCAGAGTCACGCAGCTGCTAAGGGGCAGAACCACGACTCAGACCTTGATGCACGGAAGAACAGGGGTTCTCCAGGTCCGTGCTCCTTCTGTGCCGGGTGCCCCTCAGGTGCCCAGGTCATGTCAGATGTTCTCAGCCTGCAAAGCGGGGGGATGCTGCCCATGTGATGTGTACAGAAGTTGGGAGGAGCCGGGTCCTAATGGCAAAGCAGGGAAGGGGCAGGAGGGGGCTCAGCCTTGGCCCCTCAAACAAGCCTGGACTCCACGCCTTCTCCCCTGCTCCAGATGGAGGTTCCATCCCCTGTGGCACCCTGGAAGGGGCAGGCTCCCAGAGGCCAGGAGCCTGAGTCAGGATGGCCTCGGGGGACATGGAGCCCTGGCCAGACCTTGGCTCCTGGAGGCCCTGGGCCCTGCTCCTGCAGCCTGGCCAGGTGGTCTGGCATCAAGGGAGGTGTGGGTCTCCTCAGGACACTTTGTGAGGACCCTAGCACCCTCCTGGCCACCAGCTTCCTCACTGGGCCTCGGTTTCCTCACTGTAGGGAGGAAGTTGCCTCTGCTTGTTGAGGGCAGGACGGCCATTCCACACAGGTGTCCAAGTCAGGGAGGCAGCTCCAAGCACCGGTGAGCTCAGAAGATCCCCTGCTCAGCCAAGGGCGTTGCGGGGGGACCCCCGTCCCCTCCCTTCCTACTACTCTTGCCTCAAACCTGCCCCACTGGTTGGGCCTCAGTTTCCCTGGTCTGGCCTCTCCACTGCGTCCCACTGTGGGTATGTGTCCAGATGGCGTTACTTTTCTCAGCGAACTAGGGGGCAGTGGTGCCAGATTTTTTTCTTCTTTTTTTTGAGACAGAGTCTCGCTCTGTCGCCCAGGCTGGAGTGCAGTGGCGCGATCTCGGCTCACTACAAACTCTGCATCCCAAGTTCAAGTGATTCTCCTGCCTCAGCCTCTCTTGCGATCTGCCCCCTCGGCCTCCCAGGGTGCTGGGATTACAGGCGTGAGCCACCGCGCCCAGCCAATTTCTGTTGTTTATAATTGCCCACTCTAAGGATTTTGTTGCAGCAGCACAACGGACTGATACACCTCTGAGTGTCCCACTTTCTGAGTCACTCTGGTTTCTCCTCTCACCCTGCCTGTCTCCTCCCTCTCCAGTCTGCTCATGCTGAATGGACCAAAGCTCCTACAGATGCAAAGAGTGACTTTGGGGGTCGGTGCGCTGTCAGCAGCAGGCCATGAACTCACCGGGACACTAGGTCAAACGCCCTGGAGAATGCGGTGCTCTGGGGGTGGGCAGGACACCCATCCGGAGCTGCGCAGCCCGCCATGGGGCTCACCTGCTTTTCTGTTTTGATCCCAGAGTCAACAGCCCATCCTCCAGGGACTGCAAATAGCAGGAAGCCTAAAATTAGGAGGAAGGGATGACAACAGGTGCTGTCTGCAGGAGGACGCAGAATGGCCCTTGGAAACCTAAGGCCATACTTGGATAAACATTTTTCCATCCAGTTAACCCACCAGCCCAGTGTTGGGTGTAGCAGGACCATATGCTTCAGTTACAAGGCCGGCCTTCAATTTGGAAGAAGTCCAGTTTATCAATTTTTCCTTTTACATTTCTTTCCTTGTGCTTTTGGAGTCAAGTCTAAGAATTCTTTGCCCAGCCCTAGATCCTGAAGATTTTCTCCTACGTTTTTTTCTGAATGTTTTATAATTTTACGTTTACATTTAAATCTTTGTGATCCCTTCCAAGTTAATATTTACAGAAGATGTGAGACCTAGGCTGACGCTCTTTGCCCCTACTCCATGGGTGTCCAATTTGTTGAAAGGTTGTCTTTCTTCCATTAAATTTATTTTATATCTTTGTCAAAAATTAGTTGGGCAATAAATCAAATGGATCCAAGACCTACACAGAAAAGCAAAAGCTACAGAACTCTTAGAAGAACACATTGAGAGAAATCTTCATGACATGGATTTGTTAGTATTTTCTTAGATATGATGGCAAAAACATCAGATAAATAAACTGGACTTCATCAAAATTAAAATGTTTCTATAGGTCAGGCACAGTGGCTCATACTTGTAATCCCAGCAATTCGGGAGGCCGAGGCAGGTGGATCACCTGAGGTCAGGAGTTGGAGACCAGCCTGGCCAACATGATGAAACCCCATCTCTACTAAAAATGCAAGAAATCAGCCAGATGTGGTGGCGGGCACCTGTAATCCAGCTACTCGGAAGGCTGAGGCAGGAGAATCGCTTGAACTTGGGAGGCAGAGGTTGCAGTGAGCCAAGATCTCGCCATTGCACTCCAGCCTGGGCAACAAGAGTGAAACTCCATCTCAGAATAAAATAAAATAAAATAAAATAAAATAAAATGTTTATACTATAAAGGATTGTCAGGAGAGTGAAAATCCCCCCAGTGAATATTTGAA
This sequence comes from Pongo abelii, assembly GCF_028885655.2. NCBI lineage: Eukaryota > Metazoa > Chordata > Mammalia > Primates > Hominidae > Pongo > Pongo abelii. The sequence continues at coordinate 54,659,653 of NC_072007.2, read as the reverse complement.
AAATCACATATCTGATAAGGGTCTAATATCCAGAACATAGGGAGAACTCTTAGACAATCCAATTAAAAACTGGGCAAAGGACTAAAATAGACATTTCTCCAAAGAAGATAGGCAAATGGCCAACAAGCACATGAAGAGATGCTCAACATCATCAATCGTTAGGGAAATGCCAATTGAAATCAAATGAGATACCACTTTACCCCAGCTAGGATGGCTATTATCAAAGAACAGAAAATAACACGTGTTGGTGAGAATGTAGAAAATTGGAATCCCCAGCCAGGTGCTGTGGCTCACGCCTGTAATAGCAGCACTTTGGGAGGCCGAGGCAGGCGGATCACGAGGTCAGGAGATCTAGACCATCCTAACACGGTGAAACCCTGTCTCTACTAAAAATACAAAAAATTAGCCAGGTGTCGTGGCGGGCGCCTGTAGTCCCAGCTACTCAGGAGGCTGAGGCAGGAGAATGGCGTGAACCCGGGAGGCGGAGCTTGCAGTGAGCCGAGATAGTGCCACTGCACTCCAGCCTGGGCTACAGAGTGAGACTCCGTCTCAAAAAAAAAAAAAAAGAAAAATTGGAATCCCCACAAGTTGCTAATGGAAACAGAAAGTGGTGCAGCCACTGTAGAAAATAGTTTGGCAGTCCCTCAAAAAATTAAATATAGAATTACTATATGATCTAGCAATTTCACTTCTGGGGATACACCAAAAAGAAACGAAAGCAGGTATTCAAGCCAAAGCTTGTACACCAATGTTCATAGCAGCACCATTTACAACAGCCAAAGGGTAGAAACAACCCAAAAGTCCATCAACAGAAGAATGGATACATAGAATGTGGTACAGCCATAAGATGGAATATCATTCGGCTGTAAATAGGAATGAAGTAATGATGCCTGCTGCAATGTGGATGAACCTCAAAAATGCTGTGCTAAGTAAGCCAGACGTGAAGGAGCCACACATTGTATAATTTCATTTATATGACATACACAGAATAGGCAGATCTGTAGAGATAGAAAACATATTGGTGGTTTCCAGGGGCTGGAGAGAAGGGGAAATGAGGAGTGACTGTTTAATGAGTATGGGGTTTTCACTTAGAATGGATGAAAAAGTTCTGGAACTAAGACAGTGATGACTGTTGTACAATATCATGATGTACTACTTGACACAGAATTTTAAACTTTCAAATGGTTAAAATGGTAAATTTCATGTTATGTGAATTTATAATACAAATTAATTAAAAAGCAGTTGGGCATATTCGTATGGATCTATTTCTGGGTTCTCCGCTTTGTTCCATTGGTCTATGTGTCTGTTTACCAATATCACACAGTCTTGATTACTGTAGCTATATAATAAATCTTGAGACCTAGTAAACTGATTTCTCACTTCATTCTTCTTTTTCTTTTTTTTTTTTTAGTCTCTCTCTGTCACCCAGGCTGGAGTGCAGTGGTACGATCTCGGCTCACTGCAACCTCCACCTCCCAGGTTCAAGCTGTTCTCCTGTCTCAGCCTCCCAAGTAGCTGAGACTACAGGCACACACCACCACACCCAGCTAATTTTTGTATTTTTAGTAGAGACGGGGTTTCACCATATTGGTCAGGTTGGTCTTGAACTCCTGACCTCAGGTGATCAGCATGCCTTGGCCTCCCAAAGTGCTGGGATTACAGATGTGAGCCACCACACCCAGCCCATTCTTATTTTTCAAAATTGTTTTAGCTATTCTAGTTTCTTTGATTTTTTCATATAAATTTTAGAGTAATTTTGTTTCTATCTATTAAAAAAATCTTGCTGGGATTCTGGGCCAGGTGTGGTGGCTCACACCTGTAATCCCAGCACTTTGGGAGGCCAAGGTGGGTGGATCACAAGGTCAAGAGATCGAGACCATCCCGGCCAATGTGGTGAAACCCTGTCTTTACTAAAAATACAAAAATTGACTGGATGTAGCAGCGTGCTCCTGTAGTCCCAGCCACTCAGGAGGCTGAGGTGGGAGAGTCACTTGAACCTGGGAGGTGGAGGTTGCAGTGAGCTGAGATCACACCTCTGCACTCCAGCCTGGAGACACAGTGAGATTCTGTCAAAAAAAAATATCTTGCTGGGATTCTGATAGGAATTATATTTAACCTATATATCAGCTTGGGGAAACTTGACATCTTTATGATGCGAATTTTCTGATCCATGAACATTGTATGCCTCTCTATTTTGTGAAACCTTCATTGATTTTTTTTAAAAACAGTGTCTCATAGTTTCAGCATACAAGTCCTGTACATGTTTTATGTTGAGCAAGTGTAAATGGTTTTGTGGTTTTTATTTTGGTGTCTATATGTTTATTGTCAATATATAGAAATTCAATTGTTTTTGCATGTTCATCTTGTATCCTACAACCTTGCTGAACTCATTTCATTAATTCTAGGAGGGGTTTTTGTTAAATCTTTGGGGTTTTTTTCATTTTTTTTTTTTTTTTTTTTTTGAGACAGAGTCTCGCTCTGTCACCCAGGCTGGAGTGCAGTGGCACGATCTTGGCTCACTGCAAGCTCTGCCTCCTGGCTGGGTTCATGCCATTCTCCTGCCTCAGCCTCCCAAGTAGCTGGGACTACAGGCGCCGCCATCACGCCTGGCTAATTTTTTGTATTTTTAGTAGAGATGGGGTTTCATCATGTTAGCCAGGACGGTCTCAATCTCCTGACCTTGTGATCCACCCGCCTCGGCCTCCCAAAGTGCTGGGATTACAGGTGTGAACCACCATGCCAGGCGGGTTTTTTTTTCAAAGACAATTATGTTTTCTATAAATAGGGACAGTTTGATTCCTTGCTTTCCAACCTATATGCCTATATTTCCTGGTCTTGCCTTATTGCACTGGCTAAAACTTCCAGCACTAAGTTGAATCACAATCATGGGAGTGGACATCCTTGCTTCATTTCTGATCTTAGGGGGAAAGTATCCACTCTTTTGCATTAGTTGCATGTTTTTTGTAGATGTTCTCTATCAAGTTGAGGAATGCTCCCATTATTTCTATTTCTCTGAGAGTTCTTATTGTGAATGGATATTGAATTTTGTCAAATGCTTTTTCTGCATCAATCAATCTGATCCTGTGACTTTTTCCTTTTTATGATGACAAAATATATCCCACCTCCCCTCTCTGCCAGGAACAAAGGTTAATCACTGACAACAACTGGATTCTTGTTGGCCTGAAGATGATACCAGAAGAATCTATGATATGGTTTGGATGTTTGTCCTCTCCAAATCTCACACTGAAATGTGATTCCCAGCGTTGGAGGTGGGGCCGGTGGGGCAGGTGGGTCAGGGTAGCCGGTGATCGGATCATGGGGCCTGATCCCTCATGAATGGCTTGGCACTATCGCTTTGATGATAATTAAGTTCTCATGCTATCTGCTTGTGTAAAGCGTGTGACACCTCCCCCCTCTCTCTTGCTCCCACTGTCACCATGCGAAGCGCCTCTTCCCACTTTGCCGTCCACCGTGATTGTAGGTTTCCCAAGGCCTCCCCAAAAGCTGAGCAGATGCTGACGCCATGCTTGTACAGCCTGCAGAACTGGGAGCCAATGAAACCTCTCTTCTTTATAAATTACCCAGCCTCAGGTATCTCTCTAGAGTGAAGCAAGAACGGCCTACCACCATCTACACAAGCAAGCTTCCCCAACTCGCCTCCATCTGCCGTTCTCTGCCTTCCCACAAGCTGCCAGCCCTGGGGACTCAAAGTCCTCCTCTGCCTTGTCACTTCTCCAAAAATGTTGGTTGAAGATGCTACATAAGCTGGAATTCAAAGTCACCTCTTGGAGAACGACTCATTCTGTGGGTTCTTCCGTGTGAAATATGCATGTTCATAAACTTCTGTTTGTTTCTCTTGTTAAAATCTGGTTTTTGTCACGGGGTCTATTCCAACTAAGAATTTAGGGCCAGGCGCAGCGGCTCACGCCTGTAATCCCAGCACTTTGGGAGGCTGAGGCAGGTGGATCACCTGAGGTCAGGAGATCGGGACTAGACTGGCCAACATGGCAAAGCCCCGTCTCAACTAAAAATACAAAAGTAGCTGGACGTGGTGGGCACCTGTCATCCCAGCTACTCGGGAGGCTGAGACAGGAGAATCGCTTGAACCCATGAGGCGGAGGTTACAGTGGGCTGAGATCACACCACTGCACTCCAGCCTGGGCGACAGAGCGAGGCTCCATCAAAAAAAAAAAAAAAAAATTATGAGGGTCGAGAAAAATGTTTTCCCTCTGCTACATGAGCAGAAGCTTTTCATTCCGAGAAAGCACAGTGCATTAATTTCTCTTTCACGGCTAGTGTTTTTGTGCCCCCACGGAGAAATCTTTGCCTACCCCCAGTTCACACAGATATTCTCTTATGTTCTAAAAGTTCTGGAAACTTCATCATTTACTTTTTTTTTTTTTTTTGACTGAGTCTCACTCTGTCACCCAGGCTGGAGGGCAGTGGTGGGATCTCGGCTCACTGCAACCTCCGCCTCCCAGGTTCAAGCGATTCTCCTGCCTCAGCCTCCCAAGTAGTTGGGATTACAGGCGAGTGCCACCACGTCCAGCTGGTTTTTTTGTATTTTTAGTAGAGACGGGGTTTCACCATGTTGGCCAGGCTGGTCTCAAACTCCTGACCTCAACTGATCCGCCCCCTCAGCCTCCTAAAGTGCTGGGATAACAGGCATGAGCCACCACACCTGGCCTCAAATTGACTCCTGTGTATGGTGTGAAGTAGGCAGGAGCTGAGGTTTATCCTTTTGCAGGTGCATGTCCAGTTGCCCTGGCACTGGAAATACCCGTTTCTCCATTGAATGGTCTTTGCTCCTTGGTCGAAGGCCAGCTGCCCACAGGCATGAGGTCTGTTACTGCATCTTCCACGGTCCGTGTGTCCTTTGGTTCACCTGGGCCCTGTGGCTCTACACAACCACGTCTTTGGAGTCCGGCCACCCAGGGACCCCCTTGCTTCTGCTCTTAGAAGTCCTTGGCATTTCCATAGGAAACTTGCGGTCACCCTGTTGATTTCTAGAGCTGCGTCCTTAGGGCCACTTGAACCCCTCAAGGCTTTTGGTGGGGGGAACCCCTTCTTGGCTCCCCTCAGAGGCCCCCCATAACCTGCAGAAACTCGCCAACACGCAGGACCGAGGCTGAGCTCAGGCCTCTGCCAGCCTGCCCGGCGGAGGTGCCCACACCCAGGACTGAGGTTGAGCTCAGGCCTCTGCCAGCCTGCCCGGCGGAGGTGCTGGTGGGTGTGGACACCACCATTGGATGGGCTCCAGGTGCTGCTCACACTGCACCACTCGGAGGGAGCCCAAGGTGCCCACACAGGGGTCTCCAAGGACTTCCTAGAACAGAGCCCTCTCCCTTCCACCCTCCACATCTTCCCTCTGCCCACCTGCTCACTGCCAGGGTAGGTGGCTCTCCCCTGCTGGGCCTTCCATCAGCACCAATGGGTCGGCAGCATGGCACCAGGGAACAGCCCTCTGGCACCCCCACCCCCGGCGTGGGCCCCATCAGCACTGGGGTGTGTAGTCGGAGCTCTTGTTACCAAAGGGGTTAAAAACAAGCAGCAAACACAGCCGGCTCCACCACAGTCAGAAAGCCCAGAATGAAAGGAAGGGAAGACACCACAGGGCGTTGGGTGCTGACGGGAGCTTCCCACAGGGTCCGTCCCCATGAGGCAGTGCAGAGGTGAAGGACAAGGAAAGGATCCAGAACGCATCGGCCAACCCGGAATCCAGAGTCAGACGGTGGCCCTGACAGGGAGGTGGGTAAGTGGGGTGTCCTCAGCAGGAGGCCCAGGAGGAGCCTGTCGTCTGGACCCGCACACGGCCACCTGTGCCGAGGTGCATCCTTACCCTGGCCCCATTGTGACAGTCGTCACCTGGGGCCCTGCCCGTCTGGTGTCTACTCAGGTGCTCAGGGCTGTGCTGGTTTACAGGCTCACCCTGGGCAGGAAGAGCCCCCCACACCGAGGAGAAGCCTGTGCTCAGAGGGGCCCCAGGAGCCTTCTACGCTGGCAGCCGCCCATGGCCCTCGGCACCAGAAAGGAAGCCACCGCACCCTTGGTCTCCTCCTGGCTCAGCCCAGCACCTGCTCTTCCTCCAGACCCCAGTGCAGCTTGACTTCCCAGCCCCTCATTGCTGGCCTTTTGCTGGGCAGCCAGTCCCTGTTCCCCACCATGGAGGAACCCTCCCTCTGCCCAGCAGGCCTGCCTTCTGGCCTCACCCCTGTATCTCTGCAGGGTCCCCCGGCTATCCCAGGTTCCCAAAGAACCCGCCCCAGCCCACTTGGCCTCGGAGCCGCAGCCCTGCCTGGTGGGTCCACATTTCCCAGAGACTTGGCTGGCTTTCTCCCAGTGTCTGCCCAGGGCCTGCCCTGGAGCAGGTCTGGACACACCCGCTGCATGGACGAGAGAAAGAACAGGGCTCCCTCAGCCTCTCCACCTGGCCAGAGACAAGGGGAGCAGGCCCCAGACGTGCTGATGGGTTAGTGCTGGGGAAAGGTGCCAACCCTTGAGTGATAGCCAAGTGTGCAGAAAACACACAGGGAGTCTCCGGGTCAGAGGGCCTCTGCAGGCACCCCCATTCCGGCATCCTCAGCCCTGGCCTTGAGCCCCCAGGCAGACTCCAGCCATTCCTCAGCCCTGCCGGGTCTCTGGTGTGCTGGTCCTGAGCCACTGCAGGCCGTGGAAGCAGGCACTGAGGACAGGGTGCTCTGGGGACGTCCCTTCCACACTCATGTCCCCACCTGCTCCTGGCCTGCTGAAGCACAGAGAATAGAGGAGAATGTGGCCTGGTTTGGGGCTGGAAGGGAGTCCCCTGAGATTAAGAGGGAGGACAAAAGAACGGAAACTACCCAAATGTCCCTCAGTGGAGGCAGGTGAGAGACCAGGCGTCCCTCTCCACAGATGATGGGCTAGCCAGCAACGGGAAGCCGGGACCGAGTGCTCAGACTGCATGGGGTCCAGCGTGCCACTGTTTAATCTGCATGCATAAGCATGGCTTCAGTTGTAGACATATGCATAGATTCATTCTGATGTTAAAATAGGAACTAGGCTGGGCACAGTGACTCACACCTGTGATCCCAGCACTTTGGGAGGCTGAGGCGGGCGGATCACCTGAGGTCAGGAGTTCGAGACCAGCCTCAACATGGAGAAACCGCGTCTCTACTAAAAAAAATACAAAATTAGCCAGGCAGTGTGGCACATGCCTGTAATCCCAGCTACCCGGGAGGCTGAGGCAGGAGAATTGCTTGAACCTGGGAGGCGGAAGTTGTAGTGAGCCGAGATTGCACCATTGCACTCCAGCCTGGGCAACAAGAACTAAACTCCGTCTCGAAAAAAAAAAGAGGAAAGAAATGGAAAGATACATCATGTTCCTAGATTTAACTTTTTTTTTTTTTTTTGGCAAGGTCTCACTCTGTCACCCAGGCTGGAGCGCAGTGGTGAGACCACGGCTCACTGCAGCCTCGAACTCCTAGACTCAGTGATCCTCCCACCTCATTTTGGGTAGAGATGGGGTCTTGCTATGTTGCCCAAGCTGGTCTCCAACTCTTGGCCTCAAGAAATCCTAAAGCACTGGGATTACAGGTGTGAGCCCCTGTGTCTGGCTGGATTTAGTTTTGTTTTTTTTTTTTGAGACAAAGTTTTGCTTTTGTTGCCCAGGCTGGAGCGCAATGGCGCGATCTTGGCTCACTGCAACCTCTGCCTCCCAGGTTCAAGCTATTCTTCTGCCTCAGCCTCCCACATAACGGGGACTACAGGTGCCCACCACCACGCCCAGCTAATTTTTGTATTTTTAGTAGAGATGGGGGTTTCACCACGTTGGCCAGGCTGGTCTCGAACTCCTGACCTCAGGTGATCCATCTGCCTCGGCTTCCCAAAGTGCTCAGATTACATGCATGAGCCATGGTGCCCAGCCTGGATTTAACTCCTTAATAGTATTTTTACAAGTCAGTTCTTCCTTAATTAGTGTGTAAATCTAATACCATTCCAATCAAATTACCAAAGGGATTTTTCAAAGAACTTGATTTAATGTTCTTGTGGAAGGTGAGTGAACATGAGACAAGACACTTCTGAAGACTGTCACATGGCGTGGGGTGTTTAAACATGGTGTAAAGCTACAGCCAGCGTGGCAGGAGCTCCGAGGCAGAAACTGACACACCCCTGGAGGGAAATGCAAAGCCTGAGACCCAGGCACTGAGAGAGGCAGGTGATTGACACACGGTTTTGAGGGCGTATTCAAAAGTGATCTTGAGAGAACTGGATAGTAATTCGCAAAAGCCATGGCAAACACTAAAATTATTCCAATTAGAATTAAAACATAAAATGACTTAAATGAAGACATGAAATGATGAAATGGAAAAAATGAAATAAAATACCCAAAGAAAATAAAGGCGCATGCTTATACCATCTTGGGGTGAAGAGGAACTTTTTAAATGTGTTAGGAAGAATGGAAATCTAAAAAAAGGCTCATAGACAGGGCCAAGCGCAGTGGCTCACGCCTGTAATCCCAGCACTTTGGGAGGCCGAGGCGGACAGATCACGAGGTCAGGAGTTCGAGACCAGCCTGACCAACATGGTGAAACCCCGTCTCTACTAAAAATACAAAAAAAATAGCTTGGCATGGTGGCACGTGCCTGGAATCCCAGCTACTCGGGAGGCTGAGCCAGGAGAACTGCTTGAACCTGGGAGGCGGATGTTGCAGTGAGCAGAGATCACGCCATTGCACTCTATCCTGGGCAACAGAGCGGGACTCCTTCTCAAAAAAAAAAAAAAGAAAGACTCATAGACCTGACTAAATGATAATATAATATGCTTGCATAGAAAAATGCCATTAAACATTAAAATAGATTAACAAGCTGAAGAAAGTATTTGTGACTTATATATATATACAAGGATTACATGTCAATATCTTTAACATATGAAGAGGCTTTCAAATTAATAAGAAAAAAACAACCAAGGGTTACAGAGAAAATGAAAGGAACAGAGAAGAGAGATTTAAGCTTTGCCAGAGATTTTACGTTATAGCTCAGCAGCATCGGGGGCTGCACAATCCAGCACCATTTCACTGTTCCCACTTTGCAGCTTTTGAATATTGAGCTATGAAAATATGTGACATATGCACAAATCATAAAACTCGTGTTTTCCAGAACACAATTTCGTACATGGCTTTTATAAATGTACCATAAAGGAAATTTCCTTTACTTAGTAGGTTTGGGGGAAATGGTGAGTAATTTAACGGATGAAGCAGACATAGTATTTCGGGATTCTCAGAGACTCTAATACAAAGATGCGAACTGTGACTGCAACGTGTCCCTGACGATCTGACTGTGCTCACCGTGGCAGCTCTGGACTGGGCTCCGCTAGGAGCGCTGTGGTTCTTCAATGGGGAGCCTCAGTGAACCCCAACTATGGCCCGGAAAGAGGCTGCACGCACCCCTTTCAGCCAGGAGAGGGGGATATTTGGTCCTTTTTTTGGGTGGCCCTGGGACCTTGTTTTTGTGGGAGCCACGATTTGGAAGTGGCCTTATTTTTTTCACTCATTTTATTATTGTCTCGAACATTCTTGTCTGAGGCCTGCTCTGCGAGGCTGCTGACGTCTGCAGGAGAGAACCAGGCCCTCGCTGTGGGCACTGGGCCCACTCCCAGGCTTGTCTTTCTCAATATTAAAGCATCAGCTTTGTCCAAGGTTCAGAGAGCCGCAGGCCTGGGTGTGGCGCTGGAGAGCAGTCTGGGGACCCACGGGCCCTGGGGCGCCTTGCAGTCCTCTCTAGGTCAGGCGACGCGAGGGCTCATGCCACCTCTAACTCCAGCGGCACTTTGTCTTCAGGAGAAGAATGAATGTTTGCTCATTCGTTCGTTCACTCACAAACTCAGAACATCACCACCCCCCACCCCACTACAGCTGGGTGGGTCCTGTGACTCGATGTGGCCCCTGAATGTGGAGGGATTACCACGTCCCCTTCGCCTGCCGTGATCACCACCTCAGTCTGCCCCTCAGAGGCCCAAGGACATGAGCGTGTCTCCAGATGCCAGGCTTTGGCTCCTGCTGTCTGTAGACTGATCAAGCAGAGGTGAGACAGTGTCTTCCAGGCCGTGGGCTGGAGGGCAGAGGGCACACGGTATGGGGTCCCCAGGGCTCCCCAGCCCCCAGCGGGCCATCGGAGCCAGTCCTCGCACCATCACGGGCTCCTGGCGAGAAGATGAGTTGCACGGTCTTCCCACTTCTGGAGTGCGATTTCCCACATGGGTGTTTTCTGAAACACAGTTTCATGTGCCGTTTATAAATGCACCATCAAGGGAAGGCTCCCTGCATAAGCAGCTTTGGAAGAGATGGAGGCTTCCATTGATTAAGGGTGTCTGTCCTATGTGCTTCTCAGAGACTTCATGCAGGGATGTAAATCGCAACCCTCCAAGCAGATGAGGGGCAGACAGTGTGTCCCAAACAATCTGACTTTGCACCCTGTTCCCAAGCACACCCATGACAGCGCCTTCTGGAGGGTGGGAGAAGCGGCAGCCCCTGCTGGGGTCCAGTGCATCGGCTGGCAGGTCTGGGTGAGGCTTCGGTGACCACCCCCAGGCTCTTGGGGCTTCCACAGCAGAGGCTGCCATCCTGTCCTTTCTTCCTGATCCTCATGGCCCTGGCTGTACGTGGCCACCCCGGGTCCAGCTGGGCCCACGCCAAGGCCAGGTTGAGTCCCAGGGCCTTTCCAGACCCCTAGGGTCAAAAGCATCCGAAATCATTGTGTAGGCTGGGCTTGGTGGCTCACACCTGTAATCCCAGCACTTTGGGAGGCTGAGGCGGGTGGATCACGAGGTCAGGAGATCGAGACCATCCTGGCTAACACGGTGAAGCCCCGTCTCTACTAAAAATACAAAAAAATTAGCTGGGCGTGGTGGCGGGCGCCTGTAGTCCCAGCTACTTGGGAGAATGGCGTAAGCTTGCAGTGAGTGGAGATTGCGCCACTGCACTCCAGCCTAGGTGACAGAGTGAGACTCCGTCTCAAAAAAAAAAAAGAGAAATCAATGCGTAGTGAGCTGTGGGTCACTCCATCAAGCCAGCACACAGGTGGCTTCCAGGCTGGTGAGGGCGTGGGAGCTCATGCAGAAGAAGACGCCAGATGCATCCTTGAGTGCCAGGAAGGGACAGCCACACAGTGGGGACTGTGCTCCACCAGCCCCTGTAGCCCTGCCTGGAGAGCTTTAAGGCCCACCCTGCCACGTTTGCGTCCTTGGGGCTTCCTGGGACATCGGAGAGTGAGGCCAGAGGTCCCCCAGTGCCCAGCACCTGTGGTCCGCATGCTGGTGGGTATATCACAGGGGCCAATGCCAGTGGTGGCCTCAGGGACTGAGCTCCCAGAGAGCTCCTCATGAAAGGCCGGCTTTTCTGGGGCCCATCTGTAGAGCACCGGGCCTCTCTCCTGCTGAGACCACTCTGGTCTCTGCTGAGCAGCAGTGAGGTGCACAGGGACTGGGGGCTCTGATGGATGTGAGGGGCTTCCTGTCCTGTGGCCTAAGCCAGGGCACCCGCCCTGGACAGAATCTTCCTTTACTGCAGGAGGTTCTGGGGTGTGAAGTTAGAAAACTGCCCTTCCGGAAGCCGGGCACAGTGGCTCACACCTGTAATCCCAGCACCTTGGGAGGCCAAGGCAGGTGGGTTACTTGAGGTCAGGAGGTTGAGACCAGCCTGGCCAACATGGTGAAACCCCGTCTCTACTAAAAATACAAAAAATGCTGGGCGTGGTGGCATGCACCTGTAATCCCAGCTACTAGGGAGGCTGAGGAAAGAGAGTCACTTGAACCCGGGAGGCGGAGGTTGCAGTGAGCTGAAATTGCTACTGTACTCCAGCCTGGGCCACAGAGCAAGACTCTATCTCAAAAAAAAAAAAAAAAGAAAAAAAGAAAAAAGAAAACTGCCCTTCCAGGAGTTCGACACCAGACTGGCCAACATAGTGAAACCCTGTTTCTACTAAAAATACAAAAATTAGCCGGGCAGCCGGGGAGAGGTGGCTCACACCTGTAATCCCAGCACTTTGAGAGGCTGAGGCGGGTGGATCATGAGGTCAGGAGTTTGAGACCAGCCTGGCCAACATGGTGAAGTCTCGTCTCTACTAAAAATACAAAAATTAGCCATGCGTGGTAGTGCACGCCTGTAACCCCAGCTACTCGGGAGGCTGAGGCAGGAGACTCGCTTGAACCTGGGAGGCAGAGGTTGCAGTGAGCCGAGATGGCAGCACTGCACTCCAGCCTGGGCGATAGAGCGAGACCCCCCCCAAAAAATTAGCTGGGCATGGTGGTGCGTGCCTATAATCACAGCTACTCAGAGGGTGAGGTGGCAGTGAGCCGAGATCACGTCACTGCACTCCAGCCTGGCAACAGAGAGAGACACTGTCTCAAAAAAAAAAAAAAGAAAAAAGAAAAATAGGCTGGGCGCGGTGGCTCACGCCTGTAATCGCAGCACTTTGGGAGGCCAAGGCGGGCAGATCACGAGGTCAGGAGATCGAGACCATACTGGCTAACATGGTGAAACCCCATCTCTACTAAAAATACAAAAAATTAGCCTGGCAGCCCAGGCGCGGTGGCTCACGCCTGTAATTCCAGCACTTTGGGAGGCCAAGGCGGGCAGATCACGAGATCAGGAGTTTGAGACCAGCCTGGCCAATATGGTGAAACCTTGTCTCTACTAAAAATACAAAAATTAGCCATGCATGGTGGTGCGCGCCTGTAACCCCAGATACTCAGGAGGCTGAGGATTCTCTTGAACCCGGGAGGTGGAGGTTGCACTGAGCAGAGATGGCACCACTGCACTCCAGCCTGGGCAATAGAGGGAGACTCCTCAAAAAAAAAAAAAAAAAAAAAAATATCCGGGTATGGTGGTGCATGGCTGTAATCATAGCTACTTGGGAGGCTGAGGTTGCGGTGAGCCAAGATCACGTCATCGCACTCCAGCCTGGCAACAAAGTGAGACTCTCTCAAAAAAAAAAAAAAAAAAAGAAAAGAAAAAGAAAAAGAACAACAGGCCAGGTGTGGTGGCTCACGCCTGTAATCCCAGCACTTTGGGAGGCCGAGGCAGGTGGATCATGAGGTCAGGAGATCGAGACCATCCTGGCTAACACGGTGAAACCCCATCTCTACTAAAAAAAAAAAAAAAAATACAAAAAATTAGCCGGGCATGGTGGCGGGCGCCTATAGTCCCAGCTACTTGAGAGACTGAGGCAGGAGAATGGCGTGAACCCGGAAGGCAGAGCTTGCAGTGAGCCGAGATGGCGCCACTGCACTCCAGCCTGTGCGACAGAGCGAGATTCCACCTCAAAAAAAAAAAAAAAAAGAAAGAAAAAGAAAAAAGAAAACTGCCCCTCCTTGGAGCCAAAACCAGCCCCCAGGAATTCTCCCCTTTCCACTTGTGCTGGTGGGAACAGCCCTGCAGGGCAGGGGAGGTTGGGTGTGGGGCTGGGGTCAGGGGACAGATGGGCCTGCTGCACCCGCTGGCTCCTTCTAATCACTTTCAATCCCGTGAGCTCCTGAAAAACAAAGCTCTTTGGAATGAAAGGAGAAAACAATCAAGATCATTTTACTCAAACACAGGGAGGTGATCTCACTGTCATCATCAATATTCTCTCCCTTCACTTTTTTTCCGTTAAAAAAAGTAACTACGTTAGAACAGCTTTAAAGTTTCACAAACCTTGAGGCGCTAGTCCAGAACTGCCACAACCCCCACCCAGCCCTCAGGCCACCCTGAACACTGTGCTTACATGAACAAACCTGCAGACACACCAAAATAGAGCCAACGAGCCACATTTTATTCAGATTTCCCACTCCCTACCGCCCCTCTCTGTCCCGGGATCCATCCAGGATCCCACGTGACACTTCATTGTCGCAGTGCCTCAGGGTCCCCCCTGCTGTGAGTTTCTCAGACCCCCCCCGTTGGGCGGCCGGACAGCCCCAGGGAGGAGGGCTCAGGCACTGGGCCGCCTCTGCTTGGACCCAGCCGTTCACACCTGGAGAGGCTGGGCTGTGGGTGGGGGGAGAAAGCCCCGGCGCAGGGCACCCACCCAGGCGAATCCTCCCCGAGACGCTGGCCTGGGCCAGGGGCCAAGGGGCCATCAGGCTGCCCCTGTGTGGTCACCCCTCATGCAGTACTTGCAGAAGGAAGTCACCAGGCCCAGCCCACACTTCAGGGGGGTTACCTCCCGCAAGGGTCTTCTCCCACTTTCGACCACCAGCATAATTGTCCTGTGGCTCCAGCCCTGCCCGGCGGTCCTCCACCCCCTGCTCTGAAGCCCCCAACCTCCTGCCAACAGAGTCCCCCTTCCCAACCCACCCCGCACCTCCCACAGTGCCCCTCTGCCCACCCCACCTGCCTGCTCCCTTCCCTGCTTCCACCTTCCACCCCCACCCTGAACCTACCCCTCCCAGCTCCCCGACCCCCCACCTGCCCTGACGTTCCCCACCCAACACCCCTTACCCCACCCTCCAGGGCCTTCCCTGTTTCCTTCTCTCCCCCACAGGTGCCCCCTAAACCTGGGGCTCCAGACTGAGCTCCCAAGCCCGGCTCCTGAACGCCCCTCCCTCTATCCCGCCACAGGACCACCTCCCTTGAACACCCCCATCTCCTCCTCACCGTCTACCCCCACCCCCACTCCCATCCCGACCGACCCTGAGATCCCTAAGGCCCATCCCCACCCCATTCTCACCCCTATCCTGCCCTAAAGGCCACCTCCCCTGAAACCCCCAATCTCGGAATCACACCCCTATTCCTACTTTCACCCCGTCCCTACCCTTGCCCCGAACCCCGCCCCCCGCCACTGAGCCCTGCCCCTGAGTGCCCACCCTCACCCTATCATCACCCCCATCCCGCCAGAGGACCACCTCCCCTGAAGGCCCCCATCTCCAACTCACCATCCACCCCCACCCCCACTCCCTTCCTAATCCCTCAACAGATCTCTCTAAGCCCCGCCCTCCACCCACCCACCCTGCCCTGAGGGCCACCTCCACTAATCCTCATCCATCTCCACCCAGGGGGCCAACTCCACCTAACCCCACCCCCGCCCTACCTCCACCCCTCCACCCCTCCACCCTCATCCCTTTCTTCACCCTTGCCCTGAAACCCACCGCTATGACCTTCCTAAGCCCCACCCCTGAGCGCCCTGCCCCTACCCCACAGCCACCCCTATCCGCCACCCCACCCCAAGGGCCCCTCTACTGAAACCCCCCTATCTGCCCCATCCCCAGTCCTCCCATCTCCACCCCTCCCCTGAACCCCATCCCCCACTGAGGTCCCTAAACCCCACCCCTCACTCCACCCTGAGGGCCCCATCCTCTGAACCCCAATCCCTCAGCCCCACTGAGCTCTTAACCCTCCCCACCTGAGGGTTCCCCTTCCCTGCTCCTCCCCCAGCTTCCTAGCTCCCCACCCCAAGTGACCCCCACCAGCTCCTCGCCCCTCCCACTGCACACCGGCACTGAAGGGCTGCTCCGCCCCCGCCCCTCCCCGCCCCCGCGGGACACGCCCAGATTCTTCGCCCCCATAGCCTGGTGACCTCTGGCCGCCCGCTGTCCCAGGTGGGCCTGGATCCTTCCAGCTCATTCTTTGCCTGCGCCGTCCCTTGTTCCATGGCCCAGTCCTCCCCGGGGACCCCGATCCTGGAAGCCCCGGACCACTGGAACCTTGAACCTACCAGCTGGCTGTACCCGGAGCCGTGGCAGCAGCCCTGTGAAACCCGTGAGTCTCTCTCCCACCCCCTGACTATCCTGCCTTCGAGGGTGCAGCTGGCCAAGACCATCCCCAGGGGTCCCTGCTGGGCCTGGGGGACACTGTGGGAGGCTGGAGCATGGGGGTCCCTGAGGGGTCGAAAGCTGGGCCCAGAGGAAAGCAGGGGCTGCAGTGGCCATTGGCCCCAGGTCCTCATGAGGCCCCTGCCCTCCCCTTTTTGCCTCATCTTCCATGTTGTAACAGGGCCAGGCAGGTGGGGGCACGCCTCAGGGGACCCTCAAGCCCCTCTCAGGGCTGGCACTGGCCTTGGCTGTCCTGCCCCTCATCCCTGGGTTGGGCAGGTGGGTGTCACTGCGGGGGTTCGGGTGGCCTGAGCTAGTCAGGGTCTGCTCAGCAAGCTGCTTCCCCTGCTGGGGTGCATCAGGGATCTGAGCAGGGGCTGACGGCTTTCTCACGTCTGTGTCCATGTGTCCTGACGCGGCATCCCCATGGCAGCCATCCCAGCCCTGGACCCGGAGGCCGAGCCCAGCATGGACGTGATTTTGGTGGGATCCAGTGAGCTCTCAAGCTCCGTTTCACCCGGGACAGGCAGAGGTGAGGGCTCATCTGCTTATTGGACCAGTCACTTAGGATGCTGACCCCAGGCCTGGATGAGGTCTGGAGTTCCAGGCTTCTGGAGTATTCCTGCATTATTCAGACACCTGGGCTGGGGCAGGAGGTTCCCCACCCACAGTCTTCCCCCAGGCATGGGCGTTTAACACACCAAGATAAGGTGTGAGGGCGGGATGGCAGGGTCCTCAGGCTCCTGTGAGGGCGGGATGGCAGGGACCTCAGGCTCCTGTGAGGGCAGGATGGCAGAGACCTCAGGCTCCTGTGACTTTGGAAAAGGAATGTGTGATGCTCACTTCCTGGCGGAATTTAAATTAAGAGATCAGAGGAAGAAGAAAGGGGCTACTTCTCACCTTCTTTTCCAGATCTTATTGCATATGAAGTCAAGGCTAACCAGCGAAATATAGAAGGTGAGTGTTTGCATACTGGCCCACACCAGACAAAAGAGGCGGGGCACAGTGGCTCACACCTATAATCCCAGCACTTTGGGAGACCAACGTGGGAGGATCATTTGAGCCCAGGAGTTTGAGACCAGTCTAGGCAACATAAAAATTAACCAGGCATGGTGGCATGCACCTGTAGTCCCAGCTACTCAGGAGGCTGAGGTGGGAGGATTGCTTGAGCTAGGGAGGTCGAGGCTGCAGTGAGCTATGATAACACCACTGCACTCCAGCCTGGGTGACAGTGAGATCCTGGAAGGAGGCAGTGGACACCACTGTGCCATGTGTATCCCTTGTCCCCCTCCCAAGGCCCCTGTAGCTTCATTTAAAGCATACAGTTCAATGTATTTTAGTTTATTTACAGAGTCAGCAACCATCATCACCATCTAATTTGGGAAGGTTTTCATCACCTGGAAGAGAAAACCCATGTCTAGTAACAGTCACTCCAAATTCCCCCTTCTTGCTTCCCTTCTTTTAACTCTAGGGAACCACTCCTCGACTTTCTCTCAATGTGGGTTTGCCTTTTCTGGATCCCTTGCATTTCCATGTGAATTTAGGATCAGCCTGTCAACTCCTGCCAAAAAGCCAGCTGGGATTTTGAGAGGGCTCTGCAGATCCATTTGGGGACTCTTGCTATTTTAACAATATTAAGTCTTCTTTTTTTTTTTTTTTTTTTTTTTTTTTTTTTGAGACAGACTCTCACTCTGTCCCCTAGGCTGGAGTACAGAGGCATGATCTTGGCTCATAGCAACCTCCGTCTACCAGGTTCAGGTTCAAGTGATTCTCCTGCTTCAGCCTCCCAAGTAGCTGGGATTACAGGCACCCGTTACCATGCCCAGCTAATTTTTGTATTTTCAGTAGAGACAGGGTTTCACCATGTTGGCCAGGCTGGTCTTGAATTCCTGACCTCAGGTGATCTGTCTGCCTCGCCTCCCAAAGTGCTGGGATTACAGGCATGAGCCACCACACCCAGCCAATGTTAAATCTTCTGATCCATGAACATGGGATGTCTTTCCATTTTGTTCCATCTTCCTTAACATCTTCCAACAATGCTTTGCAGTTTTCAGTGTATAAGCCTCATATTTGTTTGGCTAAATTTATTCCTAAGTCGTCTGCTGCATTTGACAGCACTGGGAAAACACAGTGTGCTTTGAATGTTTCTTTTAGACATCTGCATCTGCTGCGGAAGTCTCCAGGTTCACACACAGCACCCTCTGTTTGAGGGAGGGATCTGTGCCCCGTGTAAGGTAGGCAGGAAGGCTGGGAGTGACTCCCTCATGGCCTCAGAGCAGGGATGACACAAGCCAGCCTTGCTTTGCTCCTTCCAAGGACAAGTTCCTGGATGCCCTCTTCCTGTACGACGATGACGGGTACCAATCCTACTGCTCCATCTGCTGCTCTGGAGAGACACTGCTCATCTGCGGAAACCCTGATTGCACCCGGTGAGGCGAGGGGCCTGCCCAGGGCGGGTGAAGGGGCTGAGGACACACCCATCCTTTCAGCTACTCATTCTGGAGTGTGGGTGGGTTTTTCTCCCAAATGGATGATTTCCCTGAGAGCTTCTGATTTCTGTCTCCAATGCGTCATTTGGCATAGAGTCCTGAGCTATGGGAGGCGGGTGTCTATGGTTGGCGATTGTGATTTTTCTTTTCAGTCTTGGTATTGCCACATCACTGCGCAGGGGAGCGATGGAAACCCCACACCCCAGGCTTCCAGTCATGACCGGGGTGACAAGAGGCATGTTCACCCCTCACTCGTTAGTCCCTCACCTCGGCTCCCTCCGTGGGCTCCTCTCCTGGGTCCTTCTGGGCCATTCTTGTATTTACAGCTCCCCTTGCCTCACGTTCTCTCCCCCAGCTGGTGTTGCTACATTTGGTTTTGCTGGGAGTCCCTACACTGTTTCTGCAGGCTCGAGTCTGGGGGCAGACAGGTGGCTTAGGGGGTTCCTTGGATCTGTCATTGCCTGTGAATCCATCTCCCTGTCTTCTGCACCTGGGTCGGCTCCTGTCACTCTGTGTCTCTAGGAAGGACCGTGTCCCCCTTCCCAGTCCACCACCTGATCTTCCTAAAGGGAGCTCCAGCGTGACTTTTCCCCCCAAAACAAGGCTCAGGCCCACCTCTGCCATCCTCAGGAGAGGCGGGCTGTCATGTCCGCTGCTGTGGTTTTCTGTTTGGCCTTAGATGCTACTGCTTCGAGTGTGTGGATAGCCTGGTCAGCCCCGGGACCTCAGGGAAGGTGCATGCCATGAGCAACTGGGTGTGCTACCTGTGCCTGCCCTCCTCCCGAAGCGGGCTGCTGCAGCGTCGGAGGAAGTGGCGCAGCCAGCTCAAGGCCTTCTACGACCGAGAGTCGGTAAGGAGCCCGTGGAGGGGCAGGACCCGGCAGCAGCAGGCCCTGACTTACGGCCTTCCCTCGGTTCCTGCTGCAGAATGCAGGCGCGCCGATGGGCACCACAGCTGCAAGCTCGGAGCACACACTCTTTCCTGGGTTCCTCTCCGATAGTGGCTTCCATTGGGTGGTGGCTTTGGGAACTGCTTTGGCAGTTTTGTTGCTTCCAAGCCTAGGAACGAGGCCTTGGTAGCAGATAGGAGAGGGGCCGGGAGAGGGTGGCTGGCACGTCTCAAAGTCCAGTCCTCAGGAGCAAATGCCTGGGCTTGTGCTGCCCAGGTGTGGGCCGTTTTGGGAGTCCAGCCGGGGAGCCAGGGGGGCCGGCAGGAACCTCAGACAAAGGCAGAGAAGGTGGAATTGTGTCCCTCTCAGAGGGACACCCAAGTCTCCATCCCGTACCTGTGAATGTGATCTTATTTGGAAACAGGGTTTTTGCAGATGTAATTTAGTTAAGGATCGCGAGATGAAATCATTCCAGATTTAGGGTGGGCCCTCAATGCAGCGACTAGTGTCATTGTAAGAGATTTGGGAAATGGAGACGGAGAAGACAGCCACCTGATGATGGAGGCAGAGACTGCAGTGAGGCGTCCACCAGCCATGGGTGCCAGCAGCCCAAGGAGTTGGGGGAGAGGCCTGGCACATCCTCGCTTGGCGCCTTCTGAGGGAGGCACGCCTGCCGGCACACCTTCACTTCAAAACCTCTGGCCTCCTGAGCTGTGAAAGAATAATTTCTGCTGTGCTAAGTCCCCTGGTCTGTTTTTTATTTTTTTATTTTTGAGATGGAGTTTTGCTCTTGTTGCCCAGGCTGGAGTGCAATAGCACCATCTTGGCTCACTGCAACCTCGGCCTCCCAGGTTCAAGTGATTCTCCTTCCTGCCTCCTGAGTACCTGGGATTAGTCACCCGCTACCACACCCGGCTAATTCTGTACTTTTAGTAGAGATGGGGTTTCACCATGTTAGCCAGGCTGGTCTCGAACTCCTGACCTCAAGTGGTCCACCTGCTTCAGCCTCCCAAATTGCTGGGATGACAGGCATGAGCCACCGGGCCCAGCCCCTCCAGTCTGTTTTAATTTGCAGGCCAGCCACGGGAAGCTCCTATAGAAGGGGTGTGGCCCCTGGTGAGGCGGCCAGCGGGGAGCAAGGGACGCCTGAGCTGACCATGAAACTGCACTGGCCTCCAGCTCACATTTGTTAAGGTTGAACGAAATCATCTCTCCCTGCCTAGCAAGCTTCAGCCTGCTCCGATTCGAAGGAAAGGGTCAGATGGGAAGGTATTTTATAGGAACAGAGCCTAGCACTCTGAAAGCCGAGGCCCCCGAGTTTTGGGCCTTGGGGGTTGGCCCTTTAACAGGGAGCATGTGAGGCCAGAGCTGGCTGCCCGCCTGGCCCATCAGGTTGGCAGGGGCAGGGAAAACCACAGGCCTCACCTGCCCCGAGGCTCACCTCTCCCCGGCATCTCTGGCCTTGGGGCTCTCTTCTCCGAGGTTCTGGAAGCTGCCTGGGTGAGCAAGACCAGCCTGGCCAATATGGTGAAACTCCGTCTCTACTAAAAATACAAAAATTAGCCAGGCATGGTGGCATGTGCCCGTGATCCCAGCTACTCGGGAGGGTGAAGCAGGAGAATCGCTTGAACCCGGGAGGCGGAGGTTGCAGTGAGCCAAGATTGCACCATTGCACTCCAGCCTGGGTGACAGAGCAAGACTCCATCTCAAAAAAAAAAAAATTAGCAAACCCCTCCACACGTACTGTCTCTCAGCTGGAGACAGGTCAGAGTGGGAGACTGAGGCTGGGGCGGGGGTGGAGTTGGCCTTCCTTGGGGGGGCAGTGCTGGTCAGGACAGGCCCAGTCAACCTCAGCAGGTGTGTCTTAGGTGTGTCTCTGGTGAGTCTCGAGTAAGTGTTCATCCAGGGAAGAATTTTCATTGTAACTCAAGGGCTCTGTAACCAAGTAGCCGGCACAATGTCCTGTTTTGGTTTTTTAATAAATAGGAGAATCCCCTTGAGATGTTCGAAACTGTGCCTGTGTGGAGGAGACAGCCGGTCCGGGTGCTGTCCCTTTTTGAAGACATCAAGAAAGGTGAGTCAGTGACGTCCCAAAGACACACATGGAAAGATGCCTCCACACACCTGACTGCCCCTCGGGCCACCCCCCGGGACTCCCCACCCCCTCTCCTAGGCCGGCCAGCTGCTGGTGTCCTGCACCCTTCCCCACCCTGGGCCCATGCTTTCCCTGCACTGGGGCCTTTGGAAATGGCGCTCATCTTCTGGGCCCCGCAGGCACAGCCAAATCCATGAAGACACTCCCGCTCCTCTGGCCGTTAGGGATGGGTCCCGCTGGGACACCCACTAAGGCCCACAGTGTCTCAGAGCGGCCTCACGCGGGAGCACATATCTGCCCCACGCAGCCGACCAGGAGCCTGATCCCACAGCGCCTGCGCAGCCTGCCCAAGGTCTTGCTGCCCAGGCGGGGCTGAGAAAGCCGGGGCCTCCTCCAAGGCCTTTCCAGGGCTCTGCAGCTCACACCAGCTGCAGAGTGGAGTGGACTCCACCGCTCTGTGGATTTCCTAGCCAGAGGTGACATCGCATCCCAGAAATGCCTGGTGCTGTAATACAGTCCTTGACATCCTTTTTTTTTTTTTTGAGGCGGAGTCTCGCTCTGTTGGCCAGGCTCGATCTCGGCTCGCTGCATCTCCGCCCCCAGGTTCAACCAATTCTCCTGCCTCAACCTCCCGAGTAGCTGGGATTACAGGTGCTCGCCACCACACCCAGCTAATTTTTGTGTTTTTAGTAGAGACAGGGTTTCACCATGTTGGCCAGGCTGGTCTTGAACTCCTGACCTCAGGTGATCCATCCGCCTCGGACTCCCAATATGCTGGAATTACAGGCTTGAGCCTCTGTGCCCAGCCATACTTGATGCTCTTAAATCAATACTTGGCAATGTTTGCTTGTTTAGCTTGTTGTGAGACAAAAACCTCCATCCTTAATCCTCCTGCCATGTCATTAAAAAGATAAAGCTGGGCGGGGTGCAGTGGCTCACACGTGTAATCCCAACACTTTGGGAGGCTGAAGTGGGTGGATCATTTGAGGTCAGGAGTTGGAGACCAGCCTGGTCAACATGGTGAAACCCTGTCTACTAAAAATACAAAAAAATTAGCCGGGCGTGGTGGCACATGCCTGTAGTCCCAGCTACTGGGGAGGCTGAGGCAGGGGAATCGCTTGAACCTGGGAGGCGGAGGTTGCAGTGAGCCAAGATCGCACCACTGCACTGCAGCCTGGGCAACAGAACGAGACTCCACCTCAAAACAACAACAAAAATATAAAGTTGGCTCCTTAATGGTAGGAGGGTCCTCCGATCAGCTGTCAGCCTTTTCGAGTCCCTGTAGGGGCACAATCCATGCTCACCCTCTGGGCCCTTCTGGTCTCTCCCCATCCAGAGCTGACGAGTTTGGGCTTTTTGGAAAGTGGTTCTGACGCGGGACAACTGAAGCACGTGGATGATGTCACAGACACGGTGAGGAAGGATGTGAGTACCGCCGCGCACTCTCAGACACTAGCGGGAGCAGGGGTGCAAGCTTCCTCAGAGGAAATGCCAAGGATGAGGCAGGCAAGGAGGCGGCAGCAGGGGCTGTGAGGAGTCCCGAACACACGGGGGCCTCTCGGCAGCCCGGTGGGGGTCCTGGGTCTGGCAAGAGTCAGCCCCCGCGCCAGCCCAGCCACCACAGTGATGCCCCGCAGCGGAGGGCTGAGCAGCACGTTTTGGTGGTCCCAGCATTGCCCAGAGCCCAGAGCTCAGAGCAGGGCAGTTGGGCAAACATCTTGTCCAACATCTTGAAATCCAAGTAGCCAATTTCCACTGCCTGTGATGGGGCACTGTCTGGCAAGGAGGGGCTGAACCCCCACTCCACCCTCTAAAACGAGGAGGCCGAGCCTTGACCTGGACAACTGGTCACTATTTGAAAGCATCCTCCCGCTGCTGGAAGGAGGTGACACAGCTCCAGCCGTGCGTTCCCCCCGTGGGCCAGATTCCCCACTGCCCTGGTGCCTTCCCATGCCGCTGTTAGAGAAGCATGAGCAGCTGCCTATGTACAAGTCTTTTGGGGGGTCCCAGCCTGGCACCAGCAGCCCCCCTCACCTCCGCTGTCCCCACCCCGCCATGCCTTTTCGACACTCGGAGACCCTCAGGTCGCACCTGCCGTCAACAGTTAGGTTTATCCACTTGCTACATCATGGAAGGACACAAAAGGATGCTCCGGAGGCATGAGGAGTTTGGGGCTAATGGGATTCGGGCTGTTATGTGATTTGATGGGGTCCAGGGAAGTGGGGTCCATTGTAGACTGGTGCTATCAGGAGACGGGGTTCTGATATTTGACTATCTTGTTAAGTTTTGGGGGGCTTTTTTGTTTTTTGTTTTTTTGAGATGGAGTCTCACTCTGTTGCCCAGGCTAGAGTGCAGTGGCACAATCTGGGCTCACTGCAACCTCCGCCTCCAAGGTTCAGGCGAGTCTCCTGCCTCAGCTTCCCAAGTAGCTGGTATTGCAGGCACCCGCCACCACGCCCAGCTGATTTTTTGTATTTTTTAGTAGAGACGGGGTTTCACCATATTGGCCAGGCTGGTCTTGAACTCCTGATCTCAGGTGATCCGCCTGCTTTGGCCTCCTAAAGTGCTGGGATTACACACGTTAGCCACCGCATCCAGCTGTTAATTTTTATTTAAGAAGAATGACAGAGTGAGGGCCATCACTGTTAATGAAGCCAGTGTTGCTCACAGCCTCCCCTTGGTCACTTTTTGTGACTAAAGGGCACGTGTTCAGGCAAGATTGTTGGATGGCTGTGTTTTGTCTTCTTCCAGCTCGGCCATGAAATAGCCTGGTCCTTGGTACTCTGTGGGGGCTGTTTCTGTTCAGCAGGGAAGGCTCTGCCCTTGATGTTAGCTCCTGGAGGGCTGCGGACAGCGCCTTCTGTGTTCACAGATGCCAGTTAGTTACTTCTTTAGGTAGTCTGCATGTTGGGCCTCCCAGGACTGGTTCTCTAAGGGCAATGTGATGACAGACAGAAAAACCAAATTCTGCCAAAGTTTTTAAATAGGTTTATTCTGAGCCAATAAGAATGACCATGGCCTGGGAAATAGTCTTAAGAGGTCCCGAGGAAGTACACCTGAGGCGGTCAATTACAATTTGGTTTTATTTATTTATTTATTTATTTTTATTTTTTTATTTTATTTTTATTTTATTTATTTATTTTTGAGACGGAGTCTTGCTCTGTCACCCAGGCTGGAGGGCAGTGGCGTGATCTCGGCTCACTGCAAGCTCCGCCTCCCGGGTTCACGTCATTCTCCTGCCTCAGCCTCCCGAGTAGCTGGGACTACAGGCGCCCGCCACCACGCCCGGCTAATTTTTTTGTATTTTTAGTAGAGACGGGGTTTCATCGTGTTAGCCAGGATGGTCTCCATCTCCTGACCTTGTTACAGGCGTGAGCCACCGCGGCCGGCACAATTGGTTTTATACATTTCAGGGAGATGGGAACTGCAGGTGGAATCAGAAAACAGTACATGGGCCGGGCGAGGTAGTAGAAAGGAATGCTTGAGTTAAAATAAGGAGGTCTGCTGTCTGTCGTGTGATACCATGGCAGAGTCCCAATATACCGGGTTAAAAACACCCATTCCACAAGCTTTTGTGGTTCGTAAGGCGTGATTCCCCTACGCTCCTCAGAAAGGAATTTGAGCAAGAAAAAATAAAGGCAGAATTCAGTCCCCAAATGCATGGCACAGAGTCTTCACCACAGACCCGGAGCATTCTCCTCTGGGCTCCAGGCAGGCAGCCCCTGAGGCTGGTGGTGGCTGTGGATGGCTCTGCCCTAATGGGCTCCACTCCTCGGCTTGCCCCGGCCTGTGGGACCTGCGAGCTGAGCAGGGTCTGCCCTGGGGTCATCTCGTGCTGCCGTACACAACCTTGCCCACTGTTGCTGCCTCTCAGCGCCCACGCCCCTCTGTCCTGCAGGTGGAGGAGTGGGGACCCTTCGATCTTGTGTACGGCGCCACACCTCTCCTGGGCCACACCAGTGACCGTCCTCCCAGTGAGTGATGCTTCAGTTCTGGCAGCCTGTCCCCACCACCCCTGCCTCCTCTCCTCTCTCCTCACACCTCCATGCCAGGGCAGAAACTGCAAATTGTCAGCATTTTTCAAAAACAGCTTTATCGAGGCACCACTGATATACAGTAAGTTGCACGCACTCAGTGTGTCCGACTGGATGAATTCTGAGCTAGCTCCACACCCATGCACCCTTCATCATGAGCAACAGAGTAAGCGTCCCCATCACTGCAGGCTTCCCTGTGCCCCCAAGCCTCCTGCTGACCCCGTGCAGCCCCCAGCGTGCCCACATCACTGCAGCTCACGTGTCCTCTGGAGCTTCCTCTAAAAGGCGGTATTTGTACCGCGGCACGCGCTCTGCGTCAGCTCCTCCCTCGGGGTTGCCTGTCTGTCTCTTCCCAACTCTAGGCCTGCCTGGGGGAGGAGGGGTCCTTGCACCTCTGTAGCCCCAGCACTGGGCAGGGCTCCATTGCTGCTGGAGGGACAGGGGCAGGGGGACCCCTCAGACCCAGGCCGGTGTGTCCCCTAGACCCCCTCAGCCCTGTTCTTAAGCTCCAGTTTCCTTAGGCCCCCACCCAGATGCACCTGAACAGCGCCCCTATTACCAGCCCCCCCGGACCCCCCTCAGCCCTGCCCCCTCACCCCACTCCAGGCTGGTACCTGTTCCAGTTCCACCGGCTCCTGCAGTACGCACGGCCCAAGCTAGGCAGCCCCAGACCCTTCTTCTGGATGTTTGTGGACAATCTGGTGCTCAACAAAGAAGACGAGGACGTCGCATGTCGCTTCCTGGAGGTGTGTGCAGGGCTGCGTGGGCCTCCCTCTGACCCCTGCCCACGTGAGGGAGGGGCTTTTCTGGTGGAGCTCTGTCTACACCCCAGGCTCCGGGCCTGGGTCCTTGCGGCCCCTGGTTTCCAGGTGTGTATGGGGCCCAGGAGAGCTGCTGTGCAGTCCAGGCAGGGACCGTGGCCTGGGACACGAAGCCCCTTCAAGGACAGCATTGGAGGGCAGTCCCACCTCACACCACTCCTGTGCTCACAGAACACGGCCTCGGGGGCTTACCTCCTACCCCTGCCCCCTCAGTCTCCACACACACACATGCACATCACACCACACACACTCACAGGTGCACACACACTGCAGTGTACATGTGCACAGTCACTGTACACATGCACCACACACAGGGACACACTTGCCACATACACACAGGCACACTACGTGCAAGCGTACTCACACCACACACATACAGCCTTTTCTTCACATGCCTGAATCCTGATTGTCAGAGCAGCCACTTCTGGACTCAGTTGATGGGTCCCCTCTGGGGCTGATGGGCCAGGTGTTCCAGACACTTCCAGGGCTGGGGAGGGACAGCCACACCTCAGCCACAGGACACAGGCGTGAGGCTCAGGAGGGGAAAGTTCCTCATGCTCTCAGGTTCCATGGAGGGGCTACAACCTGCGGGGGCCCGACCCGCCGAGTGGGCAGCACCTGTGGGCCGGAGCGTTTGCTGGGGGCCCAGGCAGCGTCGAGGTTCCTTTGATGCTGGAATCTCGTCGAGTGGCTGGAATGCAAATCCAGCTATTCGGAAGGGGAGCAAATGCCATGAGCTGAAAATCACAAGGTCTGTGCTTTTAGAGCAGGAGACTTTGTTTCTGTAAAGGGGCACAGCCTGCAAGGCCCCGTCCCCCAGGCTGGGAAGCACGGCCTCCGCCAAGACCAGAGGAGCCAGGAGGAGGCACTTCGAAGGGGAGGGGTGGCTGGGGCAGGAGCTCTGTGTGGCTAAACGTACATATGCAGCAGGTTATGGAGGGGCAGTGAATATTCATGAAGGGGGTCCTGCTGCATGCGTACTGAACAAAATGCATGTAACATACGACCTGTGTTCACTCTGGGGTGGAGTCTTAACATGTCAGTGTGTCGCAATGAGGCCCTAAACCTCAGAGGTCATCTCCGGACACAGGCACTCAAGTGCGCAGCCTCTGTAAACCGGCCGGAGCCGGTCCATGGTTGGAGGTCCCTTATCAGGAGGAGGTTCCTAAAGTCAGTCTCCTGCCCAGTCAGAGCTGTGGTCATGGCTGTGGAACGTGGTCAGTTGGCGTCTGCAGGTGGATGAGCTACAGTTGTTTGAAACTTGCTCACCACGGGGCCAGTGCGTGTTTAGCCGCTGCAGAAAAAGAAGCAGCTGTGGCGTGAGAGCAGAGTCCGTCCTCTCAGTGTAGGGTACGCGGCTCGACCCTTGCCTGGCGCGGCCTGAGGTCCTGCTTGTAATTTGATATCTTATTGCCACAGAGTCTGTCTGTCAGTTTAAAATAATTCATCAGCATTTTTCTTCAAAGGTGATTTATAAGAAAAAAGGACGTAGGGAACACAGTCTGGCTAGAAAGTCCATTGGCCACTCAGGGCCATTGGCGGCTGAGGCCAGTGGGCCTGTGGGGGGTGCTTACCGTCCAGGTCCCCTGACCCATGGCCAACCCTCCCGCCCCCAGATGGAGCCAGTCACCATCCCAGATGTCCACGGCGGATCCCTGCAGAATGCTGTCCGTGTGTGGAGCAACATCCCAGCCATAAGGAGGTATTTCCTGGGCAGCTGAAAGCGTTCAGGGTCAAGGGGAACATGGACCCAGAAGTGGGGCTCACTGAGGAAATGGGGTCTGTCTAGCAGAGCCAAGCCCAGAGCAGCCTCTGTCCCCCAGTGGGACTGCGGTCGGCCTTTGGGGCCACCCTGAGACCCTGAAGGCCCCAAAGCCTGAGGATGCCCCTTTCCCCTTGGGGAGCTTCTCCAGCACTGGCTCTCAGCTCCAGCCCCTGGACACTCATACGTGCCATGGCGGCCTGGCCCTGGATCGGCTGCAGCCCCAGGCTTTCACTCCGTGTGGCCTCTCCACCTCCCTTGCACACCCAGAAGCTCATGAGTGCTCACACTCAGCCACATTCACACGACTCACTTGCACGATCATCCACACACCTGTGCTCACACATGCACACACACATATACAGTCATTCCCACAGTCACGCTCATCCACACACCTGTGCTCACACATGCACACACACGCACAGTCATTCCCACTGTCACGCTCATCCACACGCCTGTGTGCTCATATGTGCACACACACATATACAGTCATTCCCACGGTCATGCTCATCCATACGCCTGTGTGCTCATGCGCACACACACAGTCATCCCCACAGTCATGCTCATCCACACACCCACATGCTCCCTCAGTCACATCCTCACACAAGCACACTCACGACTAGCACATGCATCCACATGGTCACATGTGCTCACAATCACACAGGCACACACGCATCAGTCTCACCCACCCACACGCTTGCACCCCCTACAGTGCACTCCTGGGCTGCCCTCCCCACCTTTTAGGGCCTTGAACACACGGCCCCACCCCACGCACCCTCTCTGCGGCTGAGCACCCCCTCCTGCTGCCCCCACGGCCTCTCCCAGCTGCCCCCGCCCCTCGACAGCCTTTCCAGGCAGCCCAGACTTGACGCCCTCCAGCCAACTGCCCATCCATCCCCTCACTCCCACACTCGCCTGGCGTGCCTCGCTCATATGTGCATTCGTGTGGAACACGCGCTTTCTGGCTCAGCTGAGTCATGTCTCCTCCTGCCTGAGAGTGAGTTCTGGAAACTTACTCCCTCTCACCTCCCGGGTTGCAGCATCTCCCACGTCACCACCGAGGCACGATCCTGTTGCCTGGCACCTGCTAAGGCATGGCACCCACAGGTCCTGCTGGCCTGGCCTCCCCTGGATTTGAGTTTGGGGCTGAGCTGAAGCACTTTTCCAGAATGCTTTCTCTTCAGAAGCCCTCTCACCTGCATGCCGGCCTTTGCACAACCTCCCCCTAACCCTAAGCCTGTTCCCCACCATGTCACTTCCTGGGAGGCCATGCCAGGCTCTGTGGGGCTGGGTGAGCAGGGGTGAAGGTGGGGGCAGACCCAGCAACACCTGTGTGCGTTACAGGCCATGCCTTACCTGCTGCCTGGCCCCAGAGGCTCCTTGGCCCCCGGAGGCTCCATGCTTCCACACAGCAATGAGAGAACAGCGCCCCATCAGGGTTCTTAAGTGGCAGGTGCAGCCAGACCCGGGGTTGAAAGGCTGCTCCACAAAAGGCGCCTCCCTCCGCTCCAGTGGCCACACCTGCGGCCCCTGCAGGCTTGGGCCGTGGGCTGGCAGCTGCTCCTTCCCAGGCCCCCTTTCTGAGCGAGGCCCCACAGAGCTCACAGGGTTTGGAGGGGCTGGATGCACCTGAGCTGTGATCCTGGGGTCACCTGGTTCCCAGAAGGAGGCTGGCAGTTCCTTCCCACAGGTTTCCCTGCCAGGCTCCTGGGTGTCTCAACAGTGACATGAGAGACACCCACTCACTGAAAGGAGAAATCATTTTGCGGAGGTGGCCACCATCAACCCCCAGGATGGTTAAGGACAGTCCCCACTACCCTAGGGAGGGTGCGGAGGGGGACACTGTATCTGGCACTTCACTCGCAGCCTTCACCCCAAAGTAAACTGAGAAATGTTCCTGGCCTTAAGTGGGGTGGCTGGGAGCAGGAGAGTGGGTGTTGGTGCCAAGTCTGCAAAGCCTGTCTTCCTCAAGGGCTCCTCACAGCAGGCTGGCAGGGGACCTTTCCTCTCCCCACCTGCCTTCCTGTGCCCAGGGCTGGGGCTCCCGGCACAGGCAGCCCCAGGAACCCACGGGTCGGCTTTTGTGATAGAATTCCCTGGGAATGCTCGCTGACTGCGAGGGTTTGGCCAGCTTTTGCCCGGAGTCCTGTCCTTTCCTCTGTGGGGGTGCTGCCCAGGGATGGTGACATCCTCTAGCGATGGCCCTGGAGCTCGCTGTTCACACGGAGTGACCCCCAGCCTGCTTCCCAGGGGACCAGCCCCCGGCTGGGGGAGGTAGGAGGCAGGGGAGTCATCTGGTCCCCTGCCGCTCACTCCACCTCCATGAGAAAAACTCCCAGAATCAGGCGGGGGTTCCGGGGGGGTCCCAGGCACCTGGGACAACTGAGAGACTGGCTGTTCCCCTCACCCCCTCGCAGCGATTCCTTCCCAGCCCCATCTCCGGGCCGCCTGGTGGGCGCTGTGCTTGCTCACAACCTTCCCTCCCCTCCTCTCAGCAGCAGGCACTTGGCTCTGGTTTCGGAAGAAGAATTGTCCCTGCTGGCCCAGAACAGGCAGAGCTCGAAGCTCGCGGCCAAGTGGCCCACCAAACTGGTGAAGAACTGCTTTCTCCCCCTAAGAGAATATTTCAAGTATTTTTCAACAGAACTCACTTCCTCTTTATAAATGAGTCACTATACTGTGAAAAAGAAAAGACTTTTCCTAGAACAAAGGTAATTTTCTTCACATTGTCTCTTTCCTCTTCGGATTCTTGTTTTATTTGCTCGTCTCTGGTTTTTTTGCGTCGTCACTGTGGACCCACGTTCCGTTGGGTTCTGGAGACTCAGGGTCTGTCCCCCATCACGCTGGCTCATGGGGCGGGGCGAGGCCCACGCCGCTGTGCACAGGACCACACATGGTGGTGCACATTGTACTTCCCGAAAGCATTTCTGTGTTCTAGTTGAGAAGTTCAAGTATATTATAAGATAGTTATTGGTCAGTCTGGTGTTTTATGTATAGGCACAGCCATCTGTCACCCTGCAGGGCATGGGGTGGAGGCCAGAAGTGAGCAGGAGGTGTCTTCGGAGCGCCTGCGCCCTGTCCCACATGATGCACTTTCTGCCGGGGCCTTCCCCATGAGACCGCTGTTTGCGTTCATAGAGAAACCACGCACCCTGACGGTAGCTGCACCAAACAGCCTGGACCTTTGCAGAAGTACAGGACCTCGGCCTTGGCAGGCAAAGGAGGGACCTGCCGAACAGACAGTGCGGAGGCCAAGGCCAGATCCACACACAAAGGATGTCACTTTTGGGTCCTACCCCAGGTGGTATTGCTTGCAAAAAGCAGGGCTCCCCCTGGCCCTTGCAGTCTGAGTCTGAGTGAGGATAAACCCAGCAGAAAGCTCTGCCTCAGGCTGGGCTCGAATCACAGGAAATGAATCTTACAGGGGAACTTTAGGGTCTGCACTGGGACTATTAGTGGTACGTAAAATGCTTTGTGGAAGAAAGTTTAAAATTGGACACTTTGAAGGTTAAAAATGTGTATCTGGAAGTAGAATAGAAGCCTTCACTTGAATTAACATGACTGAATGCCTCTCCCATCTTGGGACAGTCCTGGATGCTTACGTCTCACGTCCAGGGATGAATTTAGCAAGCTCTGTAATGACCCCGGGGTTCCTGAAGGCACAGAAGGAGCACAGGTGAGGGCATCCAAGTGCAAATGAGCCCTCTGGGGAGGCCGTGCTTGAGCTGACACATAACGGGGTTGAAGCCATCGTGAGCCCATGGGCACGGGCCAGGCGGGGTGGTGAGAGCTCCAGACAGGGCGGGCTGGGCTCAGGCTGCGTCCATCCAGGGAACCAGTGTCATGGGCCCAACATAACTCGTGCTCAGTTTCTGTGAGGGTTGCTTCAAAGCAGGGGCCCAGGGCACTGTGAGGGGCTTTCTGCCACCCAAAATGCATTTTCCTTCTTTTGTTTTCTCCCCAATACTCAGAACTGTCCACACCACCTTGAGATTCTCTATGTATTTTAAATTTTATTTTTTGAGACAGGGTCTAGCTTGTCTTCCAGGCTGGAGTGCAGTGGCACAACCACAGCTCACTGCAGCCTCCATCTCCTGGGCTCAAGAGATCCTCCAGCCTCAGCCTCTAGAGTAGCTGAGACTACAGGTGCATGCCACCATGCCCGGCTAATTTTTAAAAATTATTGGTAGAGATGGGGTCTTGCTCTGTTGCCCAGGCTGGTCTCAAACTCCTGGGCTCAAGTGATCCTCCCACGTTGGCCTCCCTAAGTGTTGGAATTACAGGTGTGAGCCACTGTGCCCAGCCTTCCAAGTATTTGAATTTTACACACAGGGCCTGCATCATGATCCCATGCTCAGCCAAACAACCCTCCAGAGGATGCCCATGTCCCCATTCCCGGATCCTGTGAATGTTACCTCATGTGGCAAAGGAAGGACTTTGCTGACGGGATTAAATTGAAGTGGGAGGCCTCCCTGGATCATCCAGGTGGGTTCTACGTGTCATCCCAAAGGTCCTCATAAGAGAGGGGCAAACTGAGGCTTGACCACACAGAGAAGCCACATGGCCACTGAGGTGGCGCCTGGAGCAAAGCACAGGGATGCCTGGGCCACCCGGAGCTGGGAGAGGCAGGTAGGATGCTCCCCTAGCGCCTCCACCAGGCAGGCTTCCAATCTCCAGGGCTGAGAGAGAATAGATTGCTGTTGTTTTGAGCCAGCAAGCGTGAGGTCATTCATTCCAGCGCCCACAGGAAACGAACCTACAGTCATGCACCACATAACAACCTTCGGTCAACAAGCAATGCCACAGTGCTCCCATATCACAACGCGATATTTTTACTGCACCTGTTCTATGTTTAGATGGCTTTAGATACACAAATACCAGTGAGTCACAGCTGCCTACGCTATTCAGCACAGTCACCTGCAGCATAGGCTTGTGGCCCTGGAGCAGCAGGCTGTGACACACAGCCTCGGCGTGTAACAGGCTGTGCCACCAGGGCCGGTGTGTGCACTCTGTGTTCACACAAGGACAAAATTACCTAAGGACGCATTTCTCAGAAGGAATGTATCCTTTTCGTTAAACAATGTATGACTGTTCCCCGAAGAGAAAAGATCTTCCTTGGACCAGAAGTTGAGCTCTCAGCATCAACCCACGCCCATGCTGTGCCAGACCCCAAAAGGACCGGGGCCTGGAGAAGCATCAAGGTGGAAATCAGAAGACCCCCACGCCCTCGAAACGGCAGAGCAGGGCGGCCTGGGGCTAGGGGCGGTGGGCAGCTGCTTCCTGCTTAAGCACTACGACTTGCAACCAGAGCCTGGAACTCCGGGCTGCACAAATACGATTCCTGCTTGGTTCCCAGTTGGCCCTGGACACTGCCAAGGGGCCCTCTCTCCACAGCCCTAGAACAAAAGCCTATCCTGCCGGCCCAAGAAACAGTCACGGTTGAGGGGGAAAATGAAAACCTTCCTTTGACTACAGGAAACTTCCCAAGGGTTTTTCTGTTTCTTCATCTAAACCCATCTAAGTGTTGTGACCCACGTGCCGGTGTGCTGTGTGCGTTCACTTACAACCACCCCATTGATGAATATGTCACAGATCAGGGGATGCAGGCACCAAGGGGCTAAGGAACTTTCGGAGGTCACACAGCTCCGGAGTTGGGATCTGAACCAGCCACCGCTTACCGAGGTTCCTGGGCTGGTCCTGGCACCCTCCCCCGCGGCCGCCTCGGCCTGCCTCAGTGTCCCCTTCTGGCCCAGCTGCGTTCCTGCCCCTGCCTGGCTGTGCCCTCCACGCGGCGTCCCCTCTCTCGGGGGGGGCCTGCCCGCAGCACTTGGCTTGCTGGGGTCTCTGGCGTCTGCCCGGGAAGCAGAGCCTTGACCTGCCCCCTCGGCCACAGCACGGCGGGCCCTGTGGTGTCGGCCCCTCTCCCACCGCCCCCGGGCGGCACTGGGGGGCTGCGGGGTCTGGACCCACCGACAGGGCACCTTCCCTTCGCCGCCGCGGATGACCGGCCGCGCTCTTGGGAGACCTTAATTTGGGAGGCTCTGCTCCCCCAGGACCCATTCCCCATCCTCCCACAGCCCCCACGCGGTATCCGGGGGCCGTCCCCCTCCCCGCAGTCCCGTGGGTGGAGGGGATTCAGGTGCGCCCGGCCCTGGGGGTGGAGCGCTCGGCCCGGCGTCAGCTAATCCGCGCGGCGCAGTCCCGGACCTCAGCCGCAGGCCCAGAGGCGCGCGGATCCCGGCCGGTCAATCAGGGAGGGCCTCCGGGGGGAGGTGGCGCTGCCCGCAGCCCGCCCGCCCGGCTCACCTGCGCCCTCCTCACCTGCGGGGCCATGCGGTCCCTTACCAGCAGCCGCCCGCCCCGGGGCGAGGAGCCTCAGCCCCCAACATCGCCAGCCCTCCAGCCTCCCCGCTCCTAGCCGGCGTCCCTGAGCGTGTCCCGGGAAGCGCACGTCCACGCTGGCGCTGGACTGGGTTTTCTGGCTCCAGGGACGGGACTCGTCCTAAAGAGTCCGGCTCGGATGGGGTTACGCGCCTCACCTCACCCGTGTGCGGACCGCCAGTGCCTCCGCCCTGCACGCCGCGGGCCGTGCCCAGCTCTTCCCGCCCGAGGGCAGGTGACCCCCGCCCCGTCCCTGCCAGGCGCGCGACTTTAAATCCCCCCAATCCCCACCTCTCAGCGTGGCCTGGGAGGGGGAAGCCGCCCAGCTTCAGGGCTTCCTGCGCCTTCGCCGCCGCCCTACCTGCCCTCCCGCCGCCCTCCCTGCCCTTCCCCGCCGCCGTCCCCCCTACCCCCCCAGCCCGTCTCTTCCGCCTTCTTATTTTGTGCCTGGGCTCTCTGCTCCGCAAAAATGTTGACTTCCCCCGGGCAGAGGTTTCAGAATTTTTTTTAAGCTTTTGTCCACGGCGTTCTCTACATCTTGGTTGAAGGAATGGCAGCCTGCGGGGTGCAGGCTGGGGCCTCCGTCTCCCTGCGCTTCTCGCCTCCTCCATGCGCAGGAGGCGGTGGGGATCCGAGCCTCAGACCAGAGGCAGGGGCTCCGGGAGGAGGGTGCCCCGCTGCCCTGTCCAGCAGGCTCACCCAGGCCCTTCCTGAGGTGCCTCTGCAGAAAGGGAGTCAAGTCCCCCCTGGGCCTCCCCTGGGGCTTGCAGGGATCAGGGAGGGAGGGTGGGGTGGGCTGGGTGCGGTGGGGAGGGAGCAGGGGCCCTGGGTCCAACCCTCCGTTGCGTGGTGCAGCCTTTCCCAAACCTGCTGCCCCAGACTCCAGGCCAGACGCCACTGCCAAGGCTGAGGAGCCCAGAGCCGCAAGGCTGCCTCGGTTTCTCGGCGGGGGATCCTCAGAGCCAGTGTTATGCAAAGAGGCTGCGCCAGCACCCTTCAGACCCCTCGAAGGCTAGGGGAGCCTGGCCAGGTGGGGGCGGGCTGGGGCTGGCCCAGAGGGTAGAGCCCGCCCACTTTCCCTCCCTCCATTCATGCATGCGTTCATTCAATCATTCATTCCTCAGAAGTCGCTGAGCTCACTCGCCTAAGTCCTGGAGATCATTGGAGCGCAGCCTGCCAGGGGCCTAGCGCTCTCCCAGCCTGGGGGCCTGGGTCCCCGGACTCCTCCTCGGGGAGGGCCGCAGGACCGGCGAATTGTTCGCGGCGCGGGGAACGGCCCTTGCCTCCCACGGTCCCCTCCCCCGCTGCGCCGGCACCTGCAGCACCCCTGGCCACCTTCCTCCCGGGTACCCCCACCCCTGCGCTTCCCAGGGCACCTACGGCGCCCAGGTCCGCGTCCAGGCGGACAGGCCGACCTGCCTCTGTCCCGCCTCCAGCCGACGGGCACACGCCTGGGCAGAGCTGAACTTTCCGCAGCCGCCGCGCAGCGCCCCGCCTCCTGTCCCGGGGCGGTCTCGGTCGCCAGAGGAGCCAGGCCGGGGGCGGGGCGGGGACGGGGCGGGGACACGGCTGCCTCCAGCACGCCGCGCGCTGGGCGCTCAGAGCCTCGGGCGCGGCGGGAGAGCAGTTAGAGCCGATCTCCCGCGCCCCGAGGTTGCTCCTCTCCGAGGTCTCCCGCGGCCCAAGTTCTCCGCGCCCCGAGGTCTCCGCGGCCCGAGGTCTCCGCCCGCACCATGCGGCTGGGCAGGTGAGCCTGGCAAGGAGCGGAGGCGCCGCGGTCAGGGGCGGGGTGGCTCGGCCCGCGGGTCCCCAGCTCGGCTCGGACGCGGGGCCTGCGGGGCTCGCCTGGAGGTGCCGGGCTGGCAGTGCGGGTCCGAGGAGCGGGCGGCGGAGGCGCCGGGGCGGCCGGCGGGGTGTGGACGGCAGTGGGCGGTGGGGCCCGGCGCCGGGACCCACGGCAGGACGCGAAGCCGTGCGGGGGCGGGCTCGGGGGCGGGGTCCCTGCCAGGGAAGGAGGACCGCGAACGCTGGAAGGAGGGAGGGAAGGCGGGCGCACCCTGCACGCCGGGGCACGGGCGCTGCCCCTTCCACTCCCGGGCACTGCTGATTTCCTAGAAGAAGGGAGAAGGAGGGAGGTGACCGGCCGAGCGCTCTCCAAGGCCAGCTGGTGCCCACGGTCTGCGGACACGCCCTCCCCCACACACGTGGGATTCCCCGCAGCCAGGCAGCCGATCCGCACTGGGGAAGGCGGGGCTGCCTGAACCAGGAGGGACAGCTTCCTCCTGGATTTTTGCGAAAATATCCAAAATATACTCTTCGCAACCCACGTTGTAGGATCCGCAGCCTGTGCTCCCCTGGGTGAACCTGTGAGGCCCCTGACTCCAGGGATGCCTCCCGCACAGCCCAGAGCCGGGCCACACCGGTGTCACACTCCCCAGTACCCCTCCCCATTAGAAGTGTATGCAATTATGATCCTGCCCTAGAGAGAAAGAATTTAAAAGTCTCGGAATGTCATAGCCCTCCCAAATGTCTTAGCCCTCCGCCACCCACACCTTCAAGTAGGCGGCCCTGTCTATGCTGGGTCTTGAGGCAAGCTCAGGGTGGGGGTAGGTTAGATGCAGGGGTGCTGAGGGTCCAAGGAGAGGACACAGAGGCCGCTGGGTAGGCAGCACCCAGGGAGGAGACAAGCCAGAAACAGCCTGGAGCAGGCACCCCCCACCCTGGCCCAGGAAGCCCGCAGATGTCCTGAGGAGGCCTCCACAGACAGGACGGGCCTTGTGGGCTGGTGATGAATATGGGCACTGTGGGAGACAAATGGGGGCACAGAGGGGTTCTCACAGCTGTCGTTTAGATGATGGCTCTGGGGAGATGCTTGAAGGGGCTGAGGCTGGAGGCAGGCAGGTCCGGGTGGAGGCAGGGGGCCTGCTGGAGGCCATCACAGCCATCTTGCCAGCCAGAATGGTGGCCCCAACAGGGGGAGTGGGAGAGAGAGGAAGGGCTGCCTGCAGGCTTCAAGAGCCCCTGGTGGCCTGGGCGGCCTTGGTGCATGTGTGCTCACTTGGCACAGGCACACCTCCATGCAGACTCAGATGACAGCCATCGTGGGTGAGGCAGGGGTTTCTGTGGCTCCAGGGCTCAGGGACAGCCCACTGGGAGGTTCCCACAAGACCAACCTTTGACTTACAAAGGCCCCAAGCTTTCCCAGGCAGAGGCCACGAGAAGAGGGATGAGCGTCTCCCAGACCTTGGAGGTGCACAGACATCAGAGAAGGAGATGTCCCTGCTCCGGGGGCTCCCGCTTCGTGGGGAGCTGGCCCCAGAAACTGATGGTTTGGGGGGCTGGGGTAAGCACTGCTACCAAAGTGGTCCCGGCCACTAAGGGCCTTCACCTGGGGAAGGCATCCTGGGGGCTGGCGGGAGGAGGTGGCAAGCCTGTGGCGTGCAGGGTGCAAAGGCTCCCAGACCCAAGATGGCAGGGGCATTGGAGTCATGAGGGGAATTTGCTGCCCGAGGCAGGGGCACCAGCTGTAGCAGGATCTGAAACAGGAGGAGCTCAGGTTTGGTTTCAAAATGATCCGCGTTCCCCACAGGGCTGTCCCGTCACTCACCTAACCCTGTCACAGGCACGCCTGATGTTCTCCGTCACCCCAGCATTTTAAGTGACACTCCTACTATATGTGCCCTGAAAGCTTTTTTTTTTTTTTCTGATTTCCTACAATTTCTTGGCATCTGTCCCCAGGAAGGCTAGACCAGCCTCAGTGGTGTCCCTCGCTCCCCTTCATCCTCACGCCAGCATCACTGTGTTTCTGGGGATTTGTTACCGCGAGAGCTAGAGAGTGGCGAGAGGCTGTCAGCCCCTCGGACTTGCTGTGCTGGGCAGCGGGGTGGTGGTCCTGGCCCCGGACCCCGAATTCCCATGGAGAACAGAGGCAGGCAGGCTCCTGGCTCTGCCTTCACATTTCTGCGATGTGCCTAACTACCTCCTGCCCGTGGGAAACCAGCCTGCTCCTGTTTGGAAGATGCAGGTAACTCCCTGGTGGCCCCGCCTCACCTGCCTTTCTGGTTGTTTTTTCCAGTCCTGGACTGCTCTTCCTGCTCTTCAGCAGCCTTCGAGCCGGTAAGTTCAGGGGGTGCTTTGCCATGGGGCGCCCAGCTCAGAGATGGGCTCTCCGGCTGTGTGGACTGCCGGCCTCAGGGTGCTGGGAGCAGCCTCACCAGGCTCCTTCTTGCTTCTCAAGTGGCCCTTTGGAGAAAGTTGGACCCTAAACCTAAGTTGCTGCACAGGATAGAAGCCTTTCCTTAAAGGGAAACACTTCTGCAAACTCCGGAGTTCTTATTTGATTCCGTGTTTGTTGTGGGCGGAATGCAGTTCCTCTGAGCCAGGGCTTCCTGGGTCCCCTGGTCTCCCCATCCCAGGCAGCAACCCTGCTGAGCCCTAAGAGCCACCAGCCTCTGGAAGAGCCAGGAATAAGGACGAGGCACCACAGCACAAACCCAAAACCTTGCCGAGCCTTCCAGCCCAGAGGGCTTTGGGGGCAGGAGACACACACAGATTTTCCTGCAGGTGCCAGGTGCAATGGCTCACTCCTGTAATCCCAGCACTTTGGGAGGCCAAGGCGGGTGGATCGCCTGAGGTCAGGAGTTCGAGAACAGCCTGGCCAACATAGTGAAGCCCGATCTCTACTAAAAATACAAAAAATTAGCTGGGCATGGTGGCAGGCACCTGTAATCCCAGCTACTTGGGAGGCTGAGGCAGGAGAATGGCGTGAACCCCAGAGTCGGGGGTTGCAGTGAGCTGAGATCACGCCATTGCACCCCAGCCTGGGTGACAGAGCAAGACTCCGTCTCAAAAAAAAAGAAGATTTTCCCACAGGCATTTACGTAGTTGCACAAACAGTAAAGCTACCCTGTGTCTGCTACATTTGTGACACCTTTCCTGATGCAAGTGAGCAGCAATATAGTGTAATTGCTGAGAAATTGTTTTCCCTTAAATACCTGATTTTTAAAGAACTTTTTATTTTGCATTAATTATAGACTCCCAAGAAGTAGTAAAAATAGTGTTGAGTAACAAAGATAATACTGAGCGGCCAGGTCCCATCCAGCCGCTCCTCCCCCTGGCAGCCCCTTACATAATGGGAGTGTATCATCGAAGCCAAAGACCGACATGGACCTCCCCATAAAATGTCTGCATTTTTCAAGTTTGACTGCATTCCTACCTGTGCCTTGTTAATAAATTCTGAGCCACCGTTGGTGTTTGAGGCTTGAAACCCAAAGCCTGCCCCGTAGAGTAGCTTCATGGCCTGGGCATCAGCCTCCGAAAACAGATTTTGCACCTTTTGGGCCATTGCAGATACTCAGGAGAAGGAAGTCAGAGCGATGGTAGGCAGCGACGTGGAGCTCAGCTGCTCTTGCCCTGAAGGAAGCCGTTTTGATTTAAATGACGTTTACGTATATTGGCAAACCAGTGAGTCGAAAACCGTGGTGACCTACCACATCCCACAGAACAGCTCCTTGGAAAACGTGGACAGCCGCTACCGGAACCGAGCCCTGATGTCACCAGCCGGCATGCAGCGGGGCGACTTCTCCCTGCGCTTGTTCAACGTCACCCCCCAGGACGAGCAGAAGTTTCACTGCCTGGTGTTGAGCCAATCCCTGGGATTCCAGGAGGTTTTGAGCGTTGTGGTCACACTGCATGTAGCAGGTAGGACAGTCGAGGCGGAGAGAGCTGGGTCCATCCCAGCCTCACATCGTGGAAAAGTGTTCATGAAACGTCCTCCCTGGCTCATTCACTGTTTCTTCCAGTGAAGAAAATTCTCATCTGTGTTATCAGGCTTCTGTCTAACTTCGAGGGAAACTAAACAGCTGAAAAATCCTTAGCGCATGACCTGTGGCTGCTTGGTTTCCTGGAAGAGCTCCTAGCCTTGCTGTCTTTGCCTCTTGAGTTAGTTAGTTTTTGTTTTTGTTTTTGTTTTTTGAGACGGAGTCTTGCTCTGTCACCCAGGCTGCAGTACAGTGGCACAATCTTGGCTCACTGCAATCCCCGCCTCCTGGGTTCAAGCAATTCTCCACAGCCTCCCGAGTAGCTGGGACTACAGGCGTGTGCCACCACACCCAGCTAATTTTTGTATTTCTAGTAGAGACAGGGTTTCGCCATGTTGGCCAGGCTGGTCTCAAACTCCTGGCCTCGTGATCCACCTGCCTCGGCCTCCCAAAGTGCTGGGATTACAGGCGTGAGCTACCGTGCCCGGCCAGTTAGTTTGTTTTTTGAGACAGGGTCTCACTATTGCCCAGGCTGGAGTGCAGTAGCGTGATCACACTGCAGCCTCCTGAGCTCAAGCAATTCTCCTGCCTCAGCCTCCTGAGTATCTGGGACTACAGGCACATGCCACCTCGCCTGGCTAATTTTGATTATTTGCAGAAATGGGGTCTCACTATGTTGTCCAGGCTGGTCTCAAACTCCTGGACACAAGCGATCCTCCTGCCTCACCCTCCCAAAGTGCTGGAATTACAGGCGTGAGCCACCACGCCCAAAGTAGAGTTTTAAAAGTGAAATTTGAAGGGAACACTATAAAGCACTAAATGAGAACAAAATTTAAGAGAAAAATAAGAGGCAACCAAGGAGCTCTGGGCAGTTCATTGGGGAGAACAGCTGTGTCCATTTCAGATGGACCGTGAGCCCCTGTGTCAGCAGTGAGAATGACCAGATCCAAATGAGGGGGTCCCGGCACAGCCGACGGCCGTGGAGTGGGGGGTCTGTGGGTGCCAGTCACTGCCCAACAGGCTCAGCGGTCCCTGGCAACTGGTACTGGCTTGGGGGATGACTCTTGGGCAGGGCAGGGCGGAGCCTGCTGCTCAGACCACAGCCCTGGTCCTGGCCTGTCACCCATGTCAGGGCACAATGGGCTGCCTCCCCTCTGACCCAGCCTTGGCACTGTGTACCCTCTGTTTCTTGACCAGCAGGGCCTGGCATCTCTCACGACTTGTTTCCCTCACCTGCAGCAAACTTCAGCGTGCCCATCGTCAGCGCCCCCCACAGCCCCTCCCAGGATGAGCTCACCTTCACGTGTACATCCATAAATGGCTACCCCAGGCCCAACGTGTACTGGATCAATAAGACGGACAACAGCCTGCTGGACCAGGCTCTGCAGAATGACACCGTCTTCTTGAACACGCGGGGCCTGTACGACGTGGTCAGCGTGCTGAGGATCGCGCGGACCCCCAGCGTGAACATTGGCTGCTGCATAGAGAACGTGCTTCTGCAGCAGAACCTGACTGTCGGCAGCCAGACAGGTAAGGTCCCGGCGCCTGCGTGCTGAGCTGAGCCCTGCGTGCTGAGTGGGGCCAGCGCTGGCTTGGGAGAGCCCCTGAGGCAGAAGACAAAAAGTCCCTTCAACGCAGCTCAGCACCCGAAAGGTGGTTGGAAGGGAGAGGAGGTGAGAGGCACATGCCACACAGTGAGAACCACCACGGTCCCCAGGAACAGGAATGGGCACCGTGCCCAGTGCATATTGCTCCATTTTCTTCACCTGGAGTCAGTTTTCTTAAACTTACTTTACAGATGAGGGCTGAACTCTGAGGCTGGGTAACACTTCAGAAGCCGCAGGACTAGGCAGCAGCAGCCCAGGACAGAAGCCCACAGCTGTGTAGCCCCCACCCAAGCTCCCTGCCTCTTGGGCGTGTGTCCCCTGAGAAGACTGAAGCCCCCAGACACGGGAATCCCACTGGGCACGGCTGCTGGCCCAGCCCCTCCCTGTGGAAAGGGTGCCCAGCTCCTCCCTGTGGAAAGGGTGCCCAGCTCCTCCCTGTGGAAAGGGTGCCCAGCTCCTCCCTGTGAAAAGGGTGCCCAGCCACTCCCTGTGGAAAGGGTGCCCAGCCACTCCCTGTGGAAAGGGTGCCCAGCTCCTCCCTGTGGAAGGGGTTCCTCTACAGGGACTCCTTTGTAGAGGACACAGGCCCTCCCCATTTGTGTCCCCATGTCCTGTGTCAGGATGAGAGGCAGAAGGTGGAGGCAGGAGATGATCGAGGAGGGGTCCTGGGGTCCTGCCGTCTGCAGGAAAGAGGCTGCCAGCAGGACTCACCGTGTGGCCCTGTGCAAAGCAAGAATGCAGGGCTCCTTGTTTCAGGAGCATTAAGAATTCCAGACAGTGACCACAAGCATTGCACCTCCTGCCGGCCTTTCTGAGCTCAACCCCAGAAGCCTGCACAGGTCATACCCTCGAAGCCCACCCTGGCCCCCAGGATCCCCAGCAGAGCCGGACATTCTCCTTCTTGAAATCAGGGCTCAGCCCTTCTGACTCAACATTCAGAGTCTGTGAGCTGCGTGTAGCAGGATGAGGGGCTGCTCCCAAAGCAGCCTCTGATAACTG
This sequence comes from Pongo abelii, assembly GCF_028885655.2. Taxonomy (NCBI): domain Eukaryota; kingdom Metazoa; phylum Chordata; class Mammalia; order Primates; family Hominidae; genus Pongo; species Pongo abelii. Next base: position 54,617,057 of record NC_072007.2, on the reverse strand, counting down.
CCTCCCAGCCAGCATACTCCCTGCAGAGCAGCCCAAGTGGCAGCAGAAAATTCTCCCAGGGCCGTCGTCTCAACCCCAGCTACACAGTGGGGTCATCTGGGCAGCCTGTGAAAGCCCCCATGCCCGGACCCATTGCACCTGAAGCTCTGGGCTGGCACCTGGCATCGGGACAGTGTCTAAAAGCTTCAGAGGTTCAAGGTTGAGCACCGTCCAGGTGGTTTCTCCAGGTGTGTTTGGAGATGCGCCAGGCATTGAGAACAAGCTCCCAGGGAGATGCCGCTGCTTGTCTGCTGGTGAGGATGGCTCTCTGAAGGGCAAAGGCATTGCACACAGAGACCAGAGGCATTGTTACCTTTGTGCATCGCAGTGGAAAAGCAGAAGGGTGCAGCTGCCATGGGGAACGCTGTGGCAGTTCCTCGAAAAGCTAAGCGTGGAAGCACTGCAGGACCCAGCAGTTCTCTCCTAGGGATATAGCCAAGAGGATTCAAAACAGGGACTCAAACAAATGCCTGTCCGTGAATGTTCATGGCAGCCAGAAGGTGGGAACCACCCAAGTGTTCCTCGTGGGTGGACGGATGCACCAAACGTGACCCATGCGTGCAGGGGACAATTAGCCTGAAGAAGGAAGGAGGCAGCTGTCCTGATGCACACTGCAGCGTGGAGAACCTCAAGGCCATTATGCAAGTGACAGACTCAGACACCTGAGGACAAGCCTGTGGAACTCTTTTTATGCAAAGTGTCCAGAATAGGGTGAGCCACTGAGACACAAAGCAAACTAGAGGCTTCTGGGGCAGGAGGACAGCAATTCTCCTGCCTCAGCCTCCTGAGTATCTGGGACTACAGGCACATGCACCTCGCCTGGCTAATTTTTGATTATTTGTAGCGATGGGGCCTCACTATGTTGCCCAGGCTAGATTCAAGCTCCTGGACACAAGCGATGCTCCTGCCTAAGCCTCCCAAAGTGCTGAGATTACAGGTGTGAGCCACCACGCCCAAGCTAGAGTTTTAAAAGTGAAATTTGAAGGGAGTGCTATAAAGAACTAAATGAGAACAAAATTTAAGAGAAAAATTAGAGGCCCCAGCTGTTCTGAGACCCCTTCATTTGGATCTGCTCCTTCTTGCTGCTGACACGGGCTCACAGTCCATCTGAAATGGACATGACCATTCTCCCCAATGAACTGCCCAGGACAGCAGAGGACAGAGAAGAGTGGGGAGTGACTGCTCATGGACACAAGGTTCCCTTTTGGGGGTTACAGGTCCTGGAATTAGGTGGTGGTTATGATGGCACTGGCACCCTGAATTGTTCGCTTTAAAATGGTTTATTTTGGGCCAGGAGGGGTGGCTCACACCTGATCCTAGCACTTTGGGAGGCTGAGGTGAGTGGATCATCTGAGGTCAGGAATTTGAAACCAGCCTAGACAACATGGCAAAACCCCGTCTCTACTAAAAATACAAAAATTACCCAGGTGTGGTGGTGTGTGCCTATAATCCAAGCCACCTGGGAGGCTGAGGCAGGAGAATCGCTGGAACCCGGGAGGCGGAGGCTGCAGTGAGCCAAGACCGCACCACTACACTCCAGAGTGGGCGGCAGAGGAAGAGTGTGTCTCAAAAAAATAAATAAATAAATAAAGCATAAAGTGGCTCATTTTGGCTGGGCAAGGTGGTGCACACCTGTAGTTGCAGCTACTTAGGAGGCTGAGGCAAGAGGATCACTTGAGCCCTGAGACCAACCAGAGCAATATAGTGAGATCTCATCTCTACAAAAAAAAAAAAAAAAAAAAAAAATTAGCCAGGCCTGGTGGTGCATGCCTGCAGATTTTCAAAAATCCAGTAAGGGCCGGGCATGGTGACTCACGCCTGTAATCCCAGCACTTTGGGAGGCCAAGGCGGGTGGATCATGAGGTCAGGAGATCGAGACCATCCTGGCTAACACGGTGAAACCCCGTCTCTACTAAAAAAATACAAAAAATTAGCCAGGCGTGGTGGTGGGCACCTGTAGTCCCAGCTACTCGGGAGGCTGAGGCAGGAGAATGGCATGAACCCAGGAGGCGGAGCTTGCAGTGAGCCGAGATCGCACCACTGCACTCCAGCGTGGGCAACAGAGCGAGACTCTGCCTCAAAAAAAAAAAGAAAAAAAAATCCAGTAAGAACCTGTGCTTCCCACCACACCCAGCCCTGTGGTCCCCTGGCTGTGGTTGGGGTTATCGCCTCTCCCAGGTAGGACGGGGAGGAACAAGATCCCTGCAGGAAATGAAGCCCCTCTGCAAGAGAAAACCCTCCTCTCATCAGCCTGGTGTTTTTAAAACCTCAAAATCATGTCAGGGAAGTTCTCTGGAATAAATACTTCGCTGCAACACTTTCTACTCAAGGATGAAAAAAAAGACCCTTTTCCTCTAAGATCCTTTAAGTCGGGTTATTTTCCTCTTTCTTGTAGGAAATGACATTGGAGAGAGAGACAAGATCACAGAGAATCCAGTCAGTACCGGCGAGAAGAACGTGGCCACGTGGAGCATCCTGGCTGTCCTGTGCCTGCTTGTGGTTGTGGCGGTGGCCATAGGCTGGGTGTGCAGGGGCCGATGGCTCCAACACAGCTATGCAGGTAGAGACGGCCCCATATTGTGGATGTTAATGTTTGTTCTGTTGGTGTGAACGTTTTCCTGCTTTAACTTCCCTCACTGATACTGATTTAGCTTGAAACTTTGCTGTGGTAGGCCAGGCGCGGTGTCTCACGCCTGTAATCCCAGCACTTTGGGAGGCCGAGGCGGGCGGATCACAAGGTCAGGAGATCGAGACCATCCTGGCTAACACGGTGAAACCCCATCTCTACTAAAAATACAAAAAATTAGCCGGGCATGTGGCGGGCGCCTGTAGTAGTCTCAGCTACTCATGAGGCTGAGGCAGGAGAATGGCATGAACCCAGGAGGCGGGGCTTGCAGTGAGCCGAGATCGCGCCACTGCACTCCAGCCTGAGCGACAGAGCAAGACTCTGTCTCAAAAAAAAAAAAAAAAAAAAAGAAACTTTGTTGTGGTAGCACTAATATTCATGAGCCTTAGCAACCCAAAGTTTCCCACAAAGTGGTTTTGAAACCCAGCATCTCTGACATTCCTGACACTGCCAAGCCAGAAGGGCGCTGCGAGGTCCGCCCTGCAGGTCGGGTGGGCAGGGTGGCTTCTGCATGTAGAGGTTGGGGTGGTGGTCGTTTCCATGGAAGCCGCTGAGGCTGCCTTGAGCACCCCTGCCCTGTGGGTCTGTGACTCTGGCCAGCTCCATGACAGAGCCCGGAGGTCTGTGTTTCAGCCACGTAAGACACAGCAGCAGGACGCAGTGGCGCAGGAAGCCCTGAACATTGGCTGCAGTGATGACGGGGTGGGGCTCGTCCCAGAACCCCCACAAGGGTGGCAGTCTATGGAGTGCAGGTGCAGTGGCCACGGAGTAGGGGCGGCTCCTGTGGGCTGCCCCTGCCTTTCCCATTTGTGGCCAATCTCAGTCATCCCAGAAACATCTTCCACGGCCGTGATGCCACTGCCGGCTGGCTGGGCTGTGGAAGGGTCCCAGAGCCAGGTCACAGCATTTTAAGTGCTTCCCAGGCACTTACCCCTTTAAGAGGATCTTTCTCGAAAGCCATGTGGCCTGGGGAGCCCCTCATCTGTGAGTGCTTTCCCCCCTGGAACTGGGAGCCTCGGGGAGACTTCCAAGTAGGGTGTTTAGGGGGCTGCTGAGAGCTCAGGAACACCAGGGGCTTTAGGGACACCCCCCATCGCTGCCACCCTGACCATTTTGGTTTGTCCCCCAGGTGCCTGGGCTGTGAGGCCGGAGCCAGAGCTCACTGGTGAGTTTGCCATGGGAAGCAGCAGATTCTGGGGGGCCCAGGGGAGGCTTGGCTGCCAGCTGTCTTTCAGATTTTCAAAAAACTTTCAAAAGGCAAAAGTCCTTTGCCTTGAACAACTGTTGCTCCTGGAGACGCAGTGAAGCCCTCGATGGTGCGCACGGCATTTCCTGCAGCCTCCCCTTGGCATGGGATGGCATCGTGGTGTGCACTTTTTCACACTGCAATGGGATTTTCCCAACATGCACAGAAGCAGAGAGATGAGTGCTGGACCCCTGTGCTCCCCAGCGCCCAGCGCCCACCAGGGTGTCCAGAGTGGGTCCAGGCACCGGCGCCCAGCCCCCATGGGGTGTCCAGAGCAGGTCCAGGCACCGGCGCCCAGCCCCCATGGGGTGTCTAGAGCAGGTCCAGGCACTGCCAGCTTCTCTCTGCGGCAGCCACTCCTACAGCTCTCGGGCGGCTCCTGGTGGAGGTTTGCCCCTCAATTCCAGGAGCAACATAGCTGTGGATTCCTGTCTAATTTGGGAAAAATGTCCACACATGGTCACCCACCTGGCAGGTGCCTCTGGTTGCAGGGGGCGCTGGGCTTCGCAGGCAGGCCAGCCGGGCTCCATGCCATGGGCCAGGATCCCTTCTGAGCCCCGTTTGCCACCCATGAGAAGGGGTTCCCCAGGGACAGTGGGCTTAGGGTGTGCGCAGCCACCACACTGTGGTGTCACCTGTGGACCCAGGCGAGCTGATGGCCGACCACAGAAACGCACTTCCAAGGCCAGGTCAGCCCATCCAGATGACGCAGGAACACAGCTTGCTAAAAACATGGATGGCCTGTTCCTGTCAGAGCCAGTCGAAGTGCCCTGTACAGGCCGCTGTTTCCGAAGCTTTAAACCCTTTGTTTCCACCAAGCTGAGTCCTGAGAAAACCAACGTCTGCCTGCAGAATGGAAAGGGGTGCTTCATGTTCCTCTCTCTCCTTCACTTCCCTTCCAAGGCCATGTTTGACCAGAGCTCACTGCCCGGAGTGTGGACAGGGCTTCCGTGAGACGCCACCATGAGAGGCCAGGTGGCAGCTTGAGAATGGACTCCCAGACTGCAGGGGAGCACTTGGGGCAGCCCCCAGCAGGACCACTGCTGGATCCCAGGGAGAACCTGCTGGCGTTGGCTGTGATCCTGGAATGAGGCCCTTTCAAAAGCGTCATCCACACCAAAGGCAAATGTCCCCAAGTGACTGGGCTCCCTGCCGTCACTGCCAGTCACCCACAGGAAGGGACTGGTGATGGGCTGTCTCCACCCGGAGCATGCAGGATTCAGCACCAGGCTCTTCCCAGTACCCCAGACCCACTGTGGGTCTTCCCGTGGGATGCAGGATCCTGAGACCGAAGAGTGTTTGGTTAAGAAAGAAGACTGGGCATCCACTCTTCCAGGACGGCCTCTGTGCTGTTGGGGTCATGCGAGGCTGTTTTCAGGGGGCATGGTCACAGGAGCTCTTCTGCCCTGGACGCTCCCAACCTGCCTCCCACCCGGAGGCCACAGGACCCACGCATGTGTGTGCCCACAAGTGCAGGCAGCCGTCCACACCGAGGAGCCCCCGGAAGTCCCCACTGGGCTTCAGTGTCCTCTGCCACATTCCCTGGGAGGAACAGTGTCCCTCAGCTGTTCTGGTGAAAAGTTGAGCTGCCTTTGGAAGAGGCATGGGTGGAGTTTGCCAGAAGAAAGGCTGTGCCAGGGCCGTGTTTGGCCAGCCGCAGAGGATGCCGGGGCTCTTGGCTCTGCAGCGAGAAAGACACAGCCCAGGAGGGCTGAAGACGCCCATGTCCAGCAGGCTCAGGCCTGGCAACACGGGCCCCAGAGTCCTGAGCAGCAGTTAGGTGCATGGAGAGGGTATCACCTGGTGGCCACGGTCCCCCTTCTCACCTCAGCAGTGATCCCCAAAGTGAGAAGTGGCTCCCCCGGCCCCCACCACCCTCAGCAGCCCCACCCCACTCAACCCTGAGGGTCCCCAGGGTTCTGATGAAGACCTCCGACCATAGCGCCAGGTTCCTCAGAGCCCAACAGTCCCAAGGGGGCAGGAGACGGGGTGGCCCAGTGCTGAGGGGTACAGCCCTGGGCCCTGACCAGCCCTGGCACCTGCCATGCTGGTTCCCGGAATGAATCAGCTGCTGACTGTCTCCAGAAGGGCTGGAAAGGACGCTGCCAGGTGACCCGGGGTGCACTCGCCTCAAGGAGATGGAGTAGACGGCCTGGCCTGGCCCTTAGGACACAGTGTCTGCCCCAGGGCTATGGGCAAACGCCCCTCCTTCTTACATCCCAGAATCCCCTGACAGTCCCAGGGTCAGCCAGGACCTGTTACAGCCCTGGTCACGTGGAACTGACAGCTGTGTGAGGCCTGCACTTCTCAGACCCAGACTTAGAACAAAAGGAGGAGTGAGGACTCATGGCTACAATGAGGTTCCAGTACTTGTTACAAGAAATTGGTTTTCTACAAAAAAAGTCCCTACCTGGGCCTTTAAGTGAATGTGGGATCCACTCCCGCTTTTAACATGAAAGCATTAGAAGATGTGTGGTATTTATAAAAGAACAGTTGTCATCACCGGGCATTGATTGGCAGGGACAAGGAGCTGCTTGGGTGTGGAAAGTCAGGGCGTTGGAAAGTGGGGTGTGGTGCCCATTTGCAGTGACTGTGAAGTGACTCCAGGATGGACCTGCGGGGGCACCCAGAGGTCCTAAGCCCCAGAACTGAGGGTCGTGCATCACCACTCGGGTGTCCCGGGAGGTGCCCTGGGCCCAGGGACCTCACAGGCAGGACGGCGACACTAATGCAGGGAGAGGGAGTCTGGCTCCAGCTTTTCCCATCGGAGGCAATTTTCCTTCACCAGGGGACAGGCAGGAAAGATGTAGAGGCCCCAGAAGCTTCTACCCCTCATGCCTGGGGCACGGGGGACACTTGGAGGCTGCTGTCACCACTGTGCATCCAAGGCCATGCCCTCTGCGGGTCAGTGCCTGAGTCTTGCCTCCCTGCTGGTCCCTGAAGCCCCCTCAGAAGCCCTGCCTGTCATGTCGGCATTTGTGAGACCCACCCTGTAACGCCTGCCCCGCTCAGCCCGCCATCAGCTTCCTCTTTGTCCCTTGCTGTAGACAGGCTGGATTCCAGTGTTGTGACAGCCATCTCCAGAAACCTGACTTAAGAGAGTAAGATGCAAATCGTGCCTGTATCCTGTGGCTTCAGTGGGTGCAGGGAGTCTTGGGCACAGCCAGCTCAGCTGTCTGTGGTCTGAGCAGGAACAGGTGCCACTCCTGCTCAGGGGACCCTGCCCTACACCAGGCTGTTCTGTCCCCCTGGGGGACATAGGGCCAGGTCTGGAGGCATTTTGGGTTGTCACAGCTGGGGGCTGTTCCTCGGCTTCAGCGGGTGGAAGCCCCAGATGCTGTTCAACATCCTTCTGGACACAGGAGGCCCCGACACAGAGAAGCGTCCACCCACAAGTCCACAGTCTGAGGTCTCCCCTCAGAGACCCTGCCCTGCACACCCACCTCCAGCCAAAGGTCCTGCCTGCCCCAGGGCTCAGGGGAAACTTGCCGGTCTGTGGAACAGGAGAGGGGACTCTCGCCAGCTGCACCACCCTGCACATAGTAGGTGTGCAGTAAACACCCACCAGGGAGGCTCCAGTCAAGGCTGGCAGATGGGGCGGTCCATCCCTAGGGCAGGTGACAGAAGGGAAAAGGCTGCCTGCTGGCCCCCAAGCCAGGTAGCACATGCTTGTGCCTCAGTTTCCCCTCCTGTAAAGTGAGGCGCTGGATCCAGGTTCTGTCTACTGGGCTCTGCAGCTTGGACACTCCTAAGACCAAGGGACCCACCCTGGGGAGGGCGGCTGTGGCTTTGGAATAGCTGTCCAGGCCCAGGCGCCTCCAAGAAGGCTGCCAAGCCCTGCCTGTGGTGCAGGGGTGCGGGGGTGAGGGGCAAGACTCCAGAGGCCTCCTCTCTGCATCTCCTTGTCTTCAGTGGCTGGAGGTGAGGCCTGAGCTCAGGGGAGGGGCTTCTGCCACAAACCCCATGGCGGGGCACAGCACACTTTTCCCAGGGAGGACTCCTGGGCCCCCTGCGTTGTTCCCAGCGGAGTGTGGGCTCACCTTGCAAGAGCGACATTGAGAAGCTCCAGCTCTGGGAGTGTGCAGACTCTTAACCAGGCAGGCCCAGGCCCTGGGGGCACACAAAGGTGGGGCCTGCTCTCCCCAGCTGCCCCTGCCAATGGGGGCTGAACTGTCCTACCCTCCTCCCTTCTACCTCCCCAGTCTTCCCTCTCCACTGTCACCACTGCCTCCCCCTTCCACTGTCCTCCATGCACTGCCCTCCCTCCACCTTTCCCCACCCCCACCACTCTCCATGCTGTCCCCAGCTCACCCCGCTCTGCCCCCTCCCCACTGTCCCCCCCCAACTCCCCATGCTGTCCCCAGCTCACCCCGCTCTGCCCCCTCCCCACTGTCCCCCCTCCCACTCCCCATGCTGTCCCCAGCTCACCCTGCTCTCCCCCCTCCCCACTGTCCCCCCCCAACTCCCCATGCTGTCCCCAGCTCACCCCGCTCTCCCCCCTCCCCACTGTCCCCCCTCCCACTCCCCATGCTGTCCCCAGGCTCCCCCTACATGGACTTGGCGATGTCCTTCCATGGCTCACCGGTCTGAGTTTCCATGATGGGCCGGGCCTGCAGCTTTGCTCCCCCATCCCTGCCCAGGCTGCAGCTGTCCATGCAGGGACCGAGCTCCAGCACCTGCGGAGTCCTTCCGTGGGGGCCTCTCCATGCCTCAGAGGCAGCCTCTCAGGATCAGGACTTGGTTTGGCAGCGTTAACCTTAGAGCCTGCAAGGGGCTTCCTCCTGGTGGGCCTGGCCGTAGCCTGGGGAGGCCGCAGCTCCAGCCACTCCAGACCCCCCTTCCTCTGGGCCTTCCGTGTGGTGGCAACCACCGCAGCTGCAAGGGAGGGAAAATGGAGCGTTTGTTCTCTGGCTGGGCTGGGGTCTGGGGGAAGCCCTGGGCGTGAAGACTGGGGTATTCTTTGATGGAGAAGCGGCCGCTCCTGGAGACCAGCAGCAAACACAGGAGCACAGCATGGAAGGTGCTGGTGTCGGCCCACACGGGTGATGGGGTCAGACTCAGGAGTCACACTCAGGAGTCACCAGGCTCAAAGGGCCCAGGCACCGCAAGTCCTGCTCAGCCCCAGACATAATGCGTTCCTGTTGCCCTCGCCCTCAGCCAGGCCCCACACAGGCCAGGGAGCACTGGCAAAGATTGGCGACCCTCGGGGGGCCAGCTTCCATACAGGCTGAAGGGCGTGAGCCACCGCACCTGGCTACCAGACACTTTAGAGTCACAGGTTAGTTTTTCTTTTTCTGTTTTTTTTTTTTTTTTTGGCGGAGGTGGGGGGGGACTTAAACAAACAAACAAAATAAACAGGCCAGGTGCGGTGGCTCATGCCTGTAATCCCAGCACTTTAGGAGGCCTAGGTGGGTGGATCACGAGATCAGGAGTTCAAGACCAGCCTGGCCAAGATGGTAAAACCCCATCTCTACTAAAAATACAAAAATTGGCCAGGCACGGCGGCTCACGCCTGTAATCCCAGCACTTTGGGAGGCTGAGGTGAGCAGATCACCTGAGGTCAGGAGTTCGAGACCAGCCTGACCAACACGGAGAAACCCCATCTCTAGTAAAAATACAAAATTCCGGGTGTGGTGGTGCATGCCTGTAATCCCATCTACTCAGGAGGCTGAGGCAGAAGAATCGCTTGAACCCAGGAAACAGAGGTTGCAGTGGGCCAAGATCGCGCCATTGCACTCCAGCCTGGGAACAAGAGCAAAACTCTGTCTAAAAAAATAAAAATAAATAAATAAATAAATAAAAAATTAGTTGGGCACGGTGGCAGGTGCCTGTAATCCCAGTTACTCAGGAGGCTGAGGCAGGAGAATTGCTTGAACCCAGGAGGCAGAGGTTGCAGTGAGCTGAGATTGCACCACTGCCCACCAGCCTGGGTGACAGAGCGAGACTCCGTCTCAAAAAAAAAAAAAAAAAAGATTTGATACATTGTAATACCTCAAATACTTATAAGTGAAGCACCCCAGTTCCCATAGAGCCGCCGCACTCAGAGGCTTCTGTAACCTGCCTGCTCCCAGCATTCTATTTAGGGTCTGATATGTCCAGAATTTGCAGGCACAGCAATTCCTTCCTGCGGCAGCAGTGCACCTTGTGGAAAGGGCCCCATGACCAGGCCATACTGCGAGCTCACACGTGATGACTGAGGCTTCTGCACACAGCAGGGCTCTGGGTGTGATACCCAGGGCACACGCGTTTGCACAGGCACAGGACACACAAGTTATCACATGCTCAGCCCCATAAGCCGTGTTTGCACAGGCACAGGACACACAAGTTATCACATGCTCAGCCCCCTAAGCCGTGCTGGACAGGCATGGCCGTTTACACCCAGGATCCTGCTGAGAACAGCAACCAACTCACCACTCTGGCATCATAAGCCTTGCCACACAGGGGCTCTGGTGGCTTTGGTGGCCTGGGCTGTGGCTCTGCTGCCAGCCACCCTCAGTGAAGATCCGGGTTCTCTGGGTGCTACTCAGCTGCTGTGTGGGGAGCTGGCCCCTGGCGTGATGAGGGCCTTTCCCAACCTGCCCTCAGTCCTTGGACAGCCAGGATCACCTGGGGCTGTCTGCACACAGGCTTCTCAGGGGAGTTCTCAGCTTGTACCCATATCTCCCCAGAATCCTGGAACCTGCTCCTTTTGCTCTCGTGACTGACTGTGTTCTCTATGCACCTTACAATAAAACCTCTTCATTTGAAAGGAGAAAAAGTCTGCATCATCTGTTTAGGAAGGGAGTTCATGTTGCAATCTTTTTTTTTTTTTTTAAATAAAAATAATCTCAGCCTGGGCAACATGGTGAGACCCCATCTCTGTAAAACATTTTTAAAAAATTAGCCGGGTATGGTGGTGCACACTTGTAGTCCCAGCTACTCAGGAGGCTGAAGGGGGAGGATCAATTGAACCTGAGAAGTCGAAGCTGTGGTGAGCCATGATTGTGCCACTGTACTCCAGCCTGGACAACAGAGTGAGATGCCATCTCAATAAATAAATAAATAAATAAATAAAGGACTCTGAAGATCTTATTACCGTGGTTCACTCTAAGCATTCTTGCTCTAAGGTGTGCTTCCTTACATAACTTTCATTATGTCCATTAGGTCCATAAATATAAAAATCCACAATTAAGTCATATTTTATATGCTAATTTGTCAGCCAGGCATGGTGGCTCACGCCTATAATCCCAGCACTTTGGGAAGCCAAGACGGGAGGATCACTTGAGCCTAGGAGTTTGAGACCAGCTTGGGCAACATTGTGAAACCCTATCTCTACAAAAAATACAAAAATTAGCTGGTTGTGGTGGCGTGTGCCTGTAATCCCAGCTACTCAGGAAGCTAAGGTGGGAGGATCAGCTGAGCCCAGGGAGGTCGAGGCTGCAGTGAGCCATGGTTGTGCCACTGCACTCCAGCCTGGGTGACAGAGCAAGGCCCTATCTCAAAAATAAATAAATAAATAAAAATTAAAAATAGGCTGGCGCGGTGGCTCACGCCTGTAATCCCGGTGCTTTGGGAGGCCGAGGCGGGCAGATCACAAGGTCAGGAGATCGAGACCATCCTGGCTGACATGGTGAAACCCCGTCTCTACTAAAAATACAAAAAATTAGCCGGGCATGGTGATGGGCGCCTGTAGTTCCAGCTACTCAGGAGGCTGAGGCAGGAGAATGGTGTAAACCTGGGAGGCAGAGCTTCCAGTGAGCTGAGATGGCGCCACTGCACTCCAGCCTGGGTGACAGAGCAAGACTCCGTCTAAAAATAAATAAATCAATAAAAATAAAAATAATTTGTCAATTGGCCAGGTGCGGTCCTGTAATCCTAGCACTTTGGGAGGCCGAGGTGGGCGGATCACCTGAGGTCAGGAGTTTGAGACTAGCCTGGGCAATATGGTGAAAACCTATCTCTACTAAAAATACAAAAGTTAGCCAGGTGTGGTGGCGGGCATCTGTAATCCAAGCTACTCAGGAGGCTGAGGCAGGAGAATTGCTTAAAACTAGGAGACAAAGGTTGCAATGAGCTGAGATCACGCCACTGCACTCCAGCCTGGGTGACAGAGGGAGACTCCGTCTCAACAACAACAAAAAAAGTCAAGATAACATTTTTCTTAGGTATTCCACTAACTTAGGTATTTAGAAATAATATCCTATGGTTGGATAAATCCAGATAATTACTAGATAGAGATTGGATATTGTCAAACATTATTGTTCAAATAATTTTTCGTTTCTGCCAAGAAATCCTTTTGAGTAATTTGTGTTTGATCAAATTGCTTTTAACCAAATCATCTGTATTTTTTTCTTCTTTTACACATTACCCATATCCCTTTTTCCTGAACCCAGAATTCAATCACTTTGACCCTCTCTGCCTCTCATTCTCCCAAGCCACCCACAGGTGACATTCTTCACTTTAATTTGTCCTCTGCAGGGACCGAAAGGAAATGGGAAAAACCCAGCCAGGTAAGCAGGCAGGGAGAACAGGCTGGAGTCAGGTGTGGGGAGTCAGCCACTGAGGTCAGGAGCCCTGCAGGCAGCAAGCCACCCGGGTTTGGGAGGGATGGTTTAGAAAGTATCAACAAAGGCTGGAAACAGTGGCTCACGCCTGTAATTCCAGCACTTTGGGAGGCTGAGGCGGGCGGATCACCTGAGGTCAGGCGTTCAAGACCAGCCTGGCCAACATCGCGAAACCCCATCTCTACAAAACTACAAAAAAGTTAGCCGGGCATGATGGTGGGTGCCTGTCCTCCCAGCTACTCGGGAGGCTGAGGCAGGAGAATCACTTAAACCCAGGAGGCGGAGGTTGCAGCGCAGTGCAGTGGCCGAGATCACGCCACTAGCCTGGGCGACAGAGCAAGACTCCACCTAAAAAAAAAAAAAAAAAAAAATCAACGATGAAATTATCGATGATGGGGTAACCCCAGGAACCTCTCTGCCTCCACCGTGAAGAAGCATCAAGCAGAACCCGGCTGTGTGCAGGGCAGTCACACACCTTCGGAAGAGCCCAGGTCTGGGCACAGCTGCCCACTCAGGCCAGAGGGAGGCCTGTCATGCCCCAAGAAGGCACTGGCTTGGAGTTTTTCTTCATTGCGAAGAATCATGATGACGAATTAGAATTAATGAGTTTGGCACGAATGAGGTTCTTCCTCCAGGACATTGCTGGAGGGCGCTGCTATAGCTGGCATCCCGGCCTGGAGGCACTTCCCCTCTCATTCTTCTCAGAAGTAAGTCCTGGCTGAGACCTGCTCCCAGGGCAGGACTCTGGGCTTCAGGAGCATGGTCCTGAGCCGCAGGGGCGTGGTGGCTGGTCTGCAACAGGCTTCCCATCCCGTGGACATGTGGACACTCCAGAGCCCTGGAATTTCAGCAACGTCAGCCAACGGCCACAGGGACAACCACGGTAAAGCCAGCCTGCCGGGAGAAAAGTAACAGACTGAGCTAAAATCACCTCCAGAACTTCCTGTCTACCCGGACACCTGTCTACAGGGCCTGAGAGAGGAACTGACACTTTCTCCTCCCGCACAGCCACGTCAGGAAGGAACCTCTCCGGCAAAGGCTGCCCAGGCCCACCCTGACTCCACGTAGAGCCTGAACCCTCGGTTCCTGTGAAGCTCTGAGGGCAGGCTGGCAGCCACAACACTGGGCCGGGACCCAAGATGGGGCAGGCCAGGCCCTCCACCAAGGGCCCAGAACCTCTATGCAAATGCAGGCCATGCCTGTGTGCAGCCAGAGGCCCCTGGGAGAATGCAGTGAGGAAGGGCGGGTGGATGTGCTTGGACTGAGACAGAAAGCTCCAGGGTGGCGCTTGCCATGAGCGTGGCACGACCCTCCTCCTCTTCCTCCTCCTCCTCTTCCTCCTCCTCCTCTTCCTCCTCCTCCTCTTCCTCCTCCTCCTCTTCCTCCTCCTCCTCTTCCTCCTCCTCCTCTTCCTCCTCCTCCTCTTCCTCCTCCTCCTCTTCTCCTCCTCTTCCTCCTCCTCTTCCTCCTCCTCCTCTTCCTCCTCCTCCTCTTCCTCCTCCTCCTCTTCCTCCTCCTCCTCTTCTCCTCCTCTTCCTCCTCCTCTTCCTCCTCCTCCTCTTCCTCCTCCTCCTCTTCCTCCTCCTCCTCTTCCTCCTCCTCCTCTTCCTCCTCATCCTCCTTCTCATCTTTCTTTTCCTTCTCTTCCAGGCACTTCCCCTGCAGCTGCAGTAGGAGGTGTTTCCAGATGCTGGAACGTGCTCCTGGGGCAGCAGCTCCCTGCCTGCTGGAGTCTCCTGGGCTCCTCTGCTGGGCTGTGCACACAGCACTGATCTTAGGGCACAGCCGGTGGGGAGGCTACAGAGGGGAGTCTTCTTGTGGCACTGGGGGTAAAGGTCCGGTCTTCCAGCCGGGGGCTACTCCGTCCCATGTGGCCTAAGGCAGAACTTGGAATCCACGTTGACTGATTTTTGAGATGCTGTTTTGCCAACGGTAAAGGGATAGGCAAAGTTCTTGCTGTAAGCCACTCAGGCACCCTCCTGACAGAATCCTGGGGATTCCGGGGGTAAAAGCTATAAGGTTGGGAGTGGACCCTGGAGCCCACTCCCCCGACCCCTGACCCTCAATGAGTTCTTTAGAAGACTGTGCTCTGGGGCTGCCCACACAGGCGGGCACTCTAGGGCCTGGGAAGACACTGCTGTCCCGTGCATGTGGGGGACACAGGCTTTTGTCCTCAGCAGGTGTGCAGGTCAGGTGGGGACCCAGGGAAGGCAGCCGGGCTGGGTGGGAGCTTAGACAGAGACAATGACCAGGCACAAGATGCAGTTAAACAAATACACAAACCTGCTTTCCAGTGGTTTACAATGGATTCTGAACAGCCCGGGGCCCCAGAACAGCTAGATTCCTCACTCCTCTCCACTCTCAGGCCAACCTGTGGGCTCACTTTATAAAAAAGAGATTGGGCTGGTTTACTCAGCGAAGAAACACTGAAGAGACGGTCCCTAAAACCAAGGGCTTTGGATCATCCGTCTGGCCCAGGGCTTCCCACCTCCCGGCCTCTGACTTCAGTTGGGAAGAGGATGGAGGCGGGAGATGGAGGATGAGGCCCTCCTCGTCCGCTTGGCCAAGGCTGTTCTGCTCTGCGGTTTGTGGGTTTGACACTCGTGGCCTTGAAAGCAAGCCTCCCAGCCCAGCCTCCATCTTCCTGACAGTAGTGCTGCCTGTGAGTATTTGCATGGCATGGCAAAGTCACAGCTCAGCAGACACTCCTGATAACACTGTTAACAACACCATGCACAGGGGAGGGCGAGCACACTGCCCTTCCAGAGACCAGGAAGCTCCCCAAAGCCTCGGGGTGATTGACCTGCCCCTGCCACGCCCCTAATAGTTCCATCTTCTCACTCCACCTTCCTGCCTCTTTCTGAGTCTTGGTTCCAGGTGCCTGCCTGCCGTGGGTGAGTGAAGCCACCAGTACACACCCAGTCACGTTAGAACTGCCCAGTTCCATACCAGGCCAGTGTAAACCAAAAATAAAACCCAAAGTCCCCAGCCAACTGAAGTAACCCCCGCTTGGCCATGTCCACCCCAGAGAAGCCTGAAAAACCTCCTCCTGGGTGGTCACACAGGCCTCGTTATGTCACCGAGCAGCTCAGCTTCGAACTGTGTTTTAACACGGCCTTTCTTTCCTCCTTTGTCCCCAGTCTCAAGACGTGGCTTTGAGCAAACTACAGATGTGCTTCCTTTCATCTTGAAATCCAGCCTGGGAGTGAGCTGTGAGCCCACTGCCTTCCCTCTCCCACCTGCAGCTCCCGGGCCCTGTGCACATTTGTTTATATGGATGCTTGCTAAGTGCACCCCATGCTCACCTATCTGGCCATCTATTTCCTAGAAGCTTTGGGGGCCAGATCCTGGCACGAACCAGGCATCTCCAGAATTTGCTCCCCAGCAGGCGGGTTACTTCAAGGCCGGAGCTCACTCCTGGCTAAAGACTCAGTGCAAGATTGACTGTGATTGATTTGTAATCTGGGGGTGACCCGCGATGGCGCAGTCCCTTCACCAGATGTGTTTGTGGTGGAAGTTATCCGAGTGACACGGCACCAAAACCTGTAATCGGTGGCAAATCCGTACAGGTCTGCGGCAACCGCAATTCTCGCCTCCTCAGAAGAAAGAATTTGACTGAGGGGATGTGATCGGTGGCAAATCCGTACAGGTCGGCGGCAACCACAATTCTCCCCACCTCAGAAGAAAGAATTTGACCGAGGGGCAGAAGGCAGAAGAAGAGACCGAGACAAGTTTTAGAGCAGGAGTGACATTTATTAAAAAGCTTTAGAGCAGGAATGGAAGGAAGGAAAGGACGCTTGGAAGGGGGCCAAGCAGGTGACTTGAAGGACAGGTGTGTGGTTTAAACTTCGACTTGGGGTTTTCTATGTTGGCACGCTTCCGGGGTCTGGCCTGCCTTCTCCCCTGAATCTTCCCTTGGGGTGGGCTGTCGACATGTGCAGCGGCTGCCAGCACTCGGGTGGAGCACGCGCTGTGTGTTTACTGGAGTTGCGCACCTGCTCACCTGAGGCGTTGTTCCCTTACCTGTCAAATGTCCCTAGGAGGCCATAGACCAGTCACACTCCACAATTTTGCCTTTTAATACACATGCTTGAGCCCACTCACCCAATGCCTGAGGTCTTACGGGGAAGGATTTTTCTGTCTGTTGGGAGACTGCCTTTCCCCGGCGTTGGCTGCGACCAATTATTATTGTAGAGAGACAGTTAACAGCCACCCGACCAACACTGATGGTCGCCTGACATTCCTGGTTGGGAGGGCCCTCTCCTGCCCTGCTCATGTCTGACCAGCTGCCTACTGTAACAGATGGAACAATAACTCAAGAGAAGCCATCAGAGCAGGTCACCTGGCACCTCCTAGCCCCTGCCTCTCCTACATTCCAGACCCCCTCTATACGTCCCTCTACAAATTGAAGAGTGGCCATTTTTGGAAAGGATTCCAGCCAATCTCCCCCTTGCTAGCATGAGACTAAAGCTCACGCTCTTTCTTTTTTCTTTCTTTTCTTTTTTTTGTTTTTTGAGGCAGAGTCTCGTTCTGTCGCCCTGGCTGGAGTGTAGTGGCGCCATCTCAGCTCACTGCAAGCTCCGCCTCCCGGGTTCACACCATTCTCCTGCCTCAGCCTCCCGAGTAGCTGGGACTACAGGTGCCCGCCACCACGCCCAGCTAATTTTTTGTATTTTTAGTAGAGACAGCGCTTCACCATGTTAGCCAGGATGGTCTCCATCTCCTGACATCGTGATCCACCCGCCTCGGCCTCCCATAGTGCTGGGATTACAGGTGTGAGCCACTGCGCCCGGCAGCTCACTCTCTTTCAATCACACCCCACTCTTGTCATCGTGGCTTCTTTTTAAGCGGTGAGCAGCCGGACCTTTGCTGGTTACAGCCGCAACCCTCCCTTTCAGAGTTGAGGCACAGCTGGCCAGCCCTGACATTAAAATCAGGATCCTAAGACGGATGGAACACACTCTGTGTGGCAATAAGACACCAAATTCCAGCCTGACTCTGGTATAGCATCACATGACGGATAGCAGACTCTGAAGGAAATGAGAATATTTTGCCTTAAAATATATTTCTTTGACATATTTTGAAATGGCCCCACAGAACCATCCTTTCTCAGAGAAACTAGCACCTGTAGAGAATCTCCATGAATGCAGCCAGGACTTCCCCTTCCAGTACTTTCCAGACCTAGGAGAGATTAACTGAGAGCCTGACACCTTTAAGAGACATTTGCCATCTATTCTCTCTGAGGGCTGCAATCTACAAGGCTTCATCTGCAAACCAAGGGCCTCTGCCCCCACACCCCTCATCTTAATTCCAGCCTTCCTTCCAGCCGACTTCACCTCTGTAGACAAAGCTTCACGCTTTCAATCACCCGTCAACTAAACAATCGCGGAACCAGCCGGTGCAGTGGCTCACGCCTGTAATCCTAACATTTTGGGAGGCCGAGACGGGCAGATCACTTGAGGTCAGGAGATCAAGACCAGCCTGGCCAACACGGTGAAACCCCGTCTCTACTAAAAATACAAAAATTCACCAGGCGTGGTGGCGGGCGCCTGTAATCCCAGCTACTTGGGAGGCTGAGGCACGAGAATCACTTGAACCCAGGAGGCAGAGGTTGCAGTGAGCCGAGATCACACCACTGCACTCCAGCCTGGGCGACAGAGTGAGACACAGTCTCAAAAAAAAAAAAAAAAAAAAGAAAGAAAAGAATCGTGGAACCTACCTATGACCTGTAAACCCTGCTCCAAGATCTCCTGCCTTTCAGGCCAAATCAGTGTGCTTCTTCCACATTCTGATTTATGTCTTGTCCTTTAACTTGTGTCTTCCTAAAATGAGTAAAACCCAGCTGTAACCCGGCCGCCTCGGGGCCACTCGCTCAGGCTGTAACCCGGCCGCCTCGGGGCCACTCACTCAAGGCTTCCTGGGTTTGTGTTTTCTCTGGGCCACAAAATAAACCTCTGTAAAATATTCTAGAGTCTGTTTTTTCCCATTAACAGCAGTTACGGAAGGGTTGTGTTACCACAAAGGGATCCCAATCCAGACCCCAAGACGGTACTTGGACTTCCTTCCAGAAAGAATTTGGGACGATTCTATGAAGTGAAAGCAAGTTTATTTAAGAAAGTAAAGGAATTAAAAAAATGGCCACTCCATAGGCAGAGCAGAAGTATGGGCTGCTGGTTGGCTATTTTTATGGTTATTTATTGATTATATGCTACACAAGGGGTAAATTATTCATGAGCTTTCCAGGAAAGGGATGGACAATTCCTGAAACTGAGGGTTCCTCTTTTATTTATTTTTTATTTATTTATTTTTTGAGACAGGTCTCACTTTGTCACCCAGGCTGGAGTGCAGCGGTGTGATCTCGGCTCATTGCAACCTCCGAATCCTGAGTTCAAAAGATTCTCATGTCTCAGCCTCCCGACTAGCTGGGATTACAGATGTGCACCACCACACCTGGTTAATTTTTGTATTTTTAGTAGAGATGGGGTTTTGCCATGTTGACCAGGCTAGTCTCAAACTCCTGGCCTCAAGTGACCTGCCCATTTCAGCCTCCTAAAGTGCTGGGATTACAGGCATAAGCCACTGCATCTGGCCATCCTCCCCTTTTTAGACAATATAGGGTAACTTCCTGATGTTGCCAAGGCATTTGTAAACTGTCGTGGTGCTGGTGAGAGCGTCTCTTAGCATGCTAATACATTATAATCAGTGTATAAAGAGCAGCCACACGATGAAACCCTGTCTCTACTAAAATACAAAAAATTAGCCAGGCATGGAGGCGTGTGCCTGTAATCCCAGCTGCTCAGGAGGCTGAGGCAGGAGAATTGCTAGAACCCAGGAGGCGGAGGTTGCAGTGAGCTGATATCGCGCCACTGCACTCCAGCCTGGGTGACAGAACGAGACTAGGTCTCAAAATAAAAAAAAAAAAAAGGCTGGGCGTGGTGACTCACGCCTGTAATCCTAGCACTTTGGGAGGCCAAGGCGGGCAGATCACGAGGTCAGGAGATCGAGACCATCCTGGCTAACACGGTGAAACCCCATCTCTACTAAAAATACAAAAAATTAGCCAGGCGTGGTGGCGGGCTCCTGTAGTCCCAGCTACTCGGGAGGCTGAAGCAGGAGAATGGCGTGAACCCGGGAGGCGGAGCTTGGAGTGAGCCAAGATCACGCCACTGCACTCCAGCCTGGGCGACAGAGTGAGACTCTGTGTCAACGAAAAAAAAAAAAAAGAGCAGTGAGGACGACCAGAGGTCACTTTTGTCACCATCTTGGTTTTGGTGGGTTTTACCCCAGCTTCTTTACCACAACCTGCTTTATTAGCGAGATCTTTGTGGCCCATACCTTGTGCCGACCTCCTGTCTCAACCTGTGACTTAGACCCTGGGAATACAGCCCAGTAGGTCTCAGCCTCATTCTACCCAGTGCCTATTTAAGATGGAGTCACTCTGGTTCAAATACCTCTGACAGTGAGGTGGGACCCAGGTACGTCTAACATGCAGCCAGCTTATACTCACTCAGAAGAACCATTGTGCTGTGCAAATGGCAGGCCAAAGGAAGTGACCAACAGTGACCTCACGGGAGCGGGCTTATGGTGACAGACAGGGTCCCACCCTGATTTTACTGAAAGGAGCCAGAGGCCCAGGGGGATGGGATGGTCTGGCCAGGGGTTGTGATCCATGGCAATAGCCACGTTGGCCACGACCAGAATGGGTGAGGGGAGACAATCTGGGAAGTCAGGGAGGAAAACGCGGGGTGTGCTCACCCCTGGGGCCAACGCTGCACTTACTGGAGCATGAGGGTCTTCCCCAGGCCTCACCTTGGTCCAGCCCTGCCCAGGGCCGCAGGTGTGGAAACCATTACTAAATATTCAAGAGTTTCGCAGCTAGTTGAGAACTAGCTGGAAGCTTACAAATGGCCACAGCAGGAGTATGGAGCATTTACACGACAGCAACTGTGAACTCTAAAATCAGGGCTGCGCTTGGGGTGTGTTTTGTTTGGCGCACCTCCTTAGCCGCACCCACCACTGCTTGCTCTCCCATGGCCAGCCCTGAGCCCACGACCTTCTCCAAATTATTTATTTATTTATTTATTGAGACGAAGTCTCGCTCTGTCGCCCAGGCTGGAGTGCAGTGGCGCGATCTCGGCTCACTGCAACTTTCGCCTCATGGGTTCAAGTAATTCATCTGCCTCAGCCTCCCGAGTAGCTGGGACTACAGATGCGTGCCACCATGCCCAGCTAATTTTTGTATTTTTGGTGGAGACGGGATTTCACTATGTTGGCCAGGCTGGTCTTGAATTCCTGACCTCAGGTGATCCGCCTGCCTTGGCCTCCCAAAGTGCTGGGATTAGAGGTGTCAGCCCCCAGGCCCAGCCCAAATTATTTATTTATCTGGATCTTTGCATTTCCTGTTGCAAAGTTCCACGCTGACAAATGCTGTTTTGTCTAAAAAATCCTCAGGACAAATTGGCCAAGGGCATTTTCCTTAAATAACAATCCTTTATGTGGGGCCCATGGTTTATTTGCAAAATCCATGAATGAATTGTCAGTGTCTTTCTTAGTGACTGTTGGATGACTGTTTTCCAAAGGCCCCAGCCTGGACACAGACCCCCGTGTCAGCCTCAGCTTTCCCGAGCAGCTGGCCCCACTCCCGGGCTGTCCCCAGGGAAGCCCCCAGAGAGGTGTGTTATATTTTCAAGAAAAGGCCCTCAGCTCCTGAACATGTAACTTTTGTGAATTCAATGACAGTGACTCCTTTTGATAAAGGGAATTTCCATTCGTTTGTTTTAAAAAAAATTTTTTTAACGGTCTCTATTTTTAACACTCTCAGCTGAAGCCCCAAAGTTGGCTTCATGAGGCCCAGGGTCCAGGACGTCTCCTTTCCCATGAAACTGTTCTGCTGAAGCACCTGGGGGGTCGGGGGCTTTGTATTCATTCATTCATCCCACATTGACTCACTCATTCATTCATCCCATAGTCACCCATTCATTAATCACACATTCACTCACTCATTCATTCATCCCACATTCACTCATTCATTCATCCCACCTTCACTCACTCATTCATCCCACATTCACTCACTCATTCATCCCAAAGTCACACATTCATTCATTCATCCCACATTCACTCACTCATTCTTCCCACATTCACCCATTCATTCATCTCACATTCACTAATTCCTTCAACACACATTCACTCACTCATTCATTCATCACACATTCAGTCACTCGTTCATTCAGCTCACATTCACTCACTCATTAATTCATCCCACATTCACTCACTCATTTATCCCACACTCACTCATTCATTCGTCCCACATTCACTCACCCATTCATCTCAGTCACTCATTCATTCATCGCACATTCACTCACTCATCTAAAATTCACTCATTCATTCATTCATCCCACATTCACGCACCCATTCATCCCACATTCACCCACTCATTCATTCATCTCACATTCACTCATTCATCCATCCCACATTCACTCACTCACTCTTTCGGCCCACATTCACTCACTCATTCTTCCACACTCACTCACTCATTCATCCCACATTCACTCACTCATTCGTCCCACATTCACTCAGCCCACATTCACTTACTCACACATTCATCACACATTCACTCACTCATTCGTCCCACATTCACTCAGCCCACATTCACTCACTCACACATTCATCACACATTCACTAGCTCATTCATTCATCCCATATTCAGTCACTCTTCACTCATCCCACGTTCATTCACAGGCATCCTTCCATTCATTCCACATTCATCTGTCCCTGACAGATGTCACGTGTCAGGTGGTGGGACCTGTTCCAGGAATTGGAGACAGAGGGCAAGCCATGCAGAAGGCAGGTAAACCAGACAGTGTTGGAGTGACCTGGGCTCTGGGAGAGAATCAAACCGGGGACTTATCAAACTGTGAGTGTTAGGGAGGCTTCTGAGGAGGTGATATTTGTCAAACCTATGACCTTGTGTCCTGTATCCTTCCATCCATTCATCCATCCCTCCCTCCCTCCTTCCCTTCATCTATCCATCCATCCCTCCATCCATCCATCCATCCCTCCATCTCTCTATCCATCCATCCTTCCCTCCTGTCCATCCATCCCTCCCTCCTGTCCATCCATCCCTCCCTCCCTCCCTCCATCCATCCCTCCCTCCTTCCCATCCACTCCCCATCCCTCCCTCCCTCCCTCCATCCCTCCTTCCCATCCACTCCCCATCCCTCCCTCCCTCCCTCCCTCTCTCCATTCATCCATCCCTCCATCCATTCCTCCCTCCATCCTTCCATCCATCCCTCCTTCCCTCCATCCTTCCATCCCTCCTTCCCTCCATCCTTCCATCCCTCCATCCTTCCCTCCCTCCCTCCATCCTTCCCTCCCATCCATCCCTCCCTCACTCCCTACCTCCATCCATCCATCCCTCCATCCATCCATCCATCTGTTCCTCCCTCCCTCCATCCTTCTATCCCTCCATCCTTCCCTCCCATCCATCCCTACCTCCACCCCTCCATCCGTCCCTCCCTCCATCCTTCCCTCCCATCCATCCTTCCTTCCCTCTTGTCCATCCCTCCCTCCCTCCATTCATCCATTCCTCCCTCCCTTCATCCATCCATCCCTCCTCCTTCCATCCTTCCATCTATCCATCCCTCCCACCCACCCATCCCTCCCTCCCCTCCATCCCCTCCCTCCCTCCATCATCCTTCCCTCCATCCCTCCATCCCTCCATTCCTGTATCCCTCCCTCCGTCCCTCCATTCATCCATCCAGCCAGTCAATCATCCATCCTTTTGTTTGCTCCTGTCCTGGGTGCCGGGAATGTGTGGCCTGCAGTGTTAACACCCCCTGCTGTGGCACCATGCCTAGCTGGAGAGACAGACACAAGTAAGTCACCAGTCATCTCCCCAAGGGGTGGGCCTGGGGCTGACAGAGAAACCCAGAATGTTCTTCCACAGTGGGTGGGGGATGCCAGCTGAGCAGGGGACTCGAGAGAGAGGTTGGAGGAGCAGGGCCTGTCCATGCAGAAATCTTACCCATGGTGGGTAGGAACTTCCAAAGGTGAAGGACAGTGGGCTTTTCTTCAGGTTGATGGATTACTTTTTAAAATCATAACATAAGTCAGGCATGGTGGCTCATGCCTGTAGTCCCAGCTACTCAGGAGGCAGAGGCAGGAGGATCACTTGAGCCCAGGAGTTTGAGACCAGCCTGAGCAATATAGCAAGACCTGTCTTTAAAATAAAATAAAATAATAACATCAAGTTGCCCCTCGGTATCCTCTGAGGATTAGTCCCGGGACCCCTGCGGATACTGAAGTCCCCAGAATAAAATGGCGCAGTGTCTGCCTAGCATCCTGCAAACCATTGCTGGATCACTTATCAGACTCAACACAACGCAATGCTCTGTCAATAGCTATACTGTATTTTTTATTTGTGTTCTTTTTTATTGCTGTATTGTTCTTTTTTTTTTCGTTTTTCTTTTTCAAATATTTTGCATCTGGGTTGGTTGCCTCCAGGGATGTGGAACCCTCTGGTCTGGAGGGACAGCTGGTCTCTCAATTGGTGAAAATGTTCCCTTAACCTGGAGAATGCTTTTGCCACTTTTGCTCGGTCTGCTCCTGGATCTGGTCTGTGTCATTTTGCCCGGATCCTGGGCCCACTCCCAAGGAGGGCTCCCCCAGCTGCAGGGATGAGGGCCTGTGCTGTGTGGGCGCATGGCTCATCTGCCAGTGACCCACGATTGTTCCCTGGGGCTCTGCCACCCCCAGCTGACTCCTCTACACAGGCTGCTGATGCCTTGGGCAGGCCGTGTCGGTGGGGTGTGTCCCAGAAAGGCATTGTGTGGGGTGCTGGTATCGCCAGGGGCCTGGGGTCTCGGGTCCCCTCTGTGACTTTCATGAGCAGAATGGAGGTACCCAGTTTCTCCTCATGTCACACCCCACTGTCAGGAAGGGACAGGGTCTCAGGTTCCTAGTGTTCCCAGGACCTGCCTGCCGGAGGGCTGCAGCTGAACTGCTGTTAATGTGGGTGGCTCTGAGTCAATGGCCCATTTTTCTGTGCAGTGTGTCGGGGGCAGTCTGAGCCTCTCACTCAGGTTGAACAGGAGCTTGGGGAACCCTCTTCCAGACCCTGAAGGGGTCCTGCTCTGTGTCCTGACCAACACTCATAGGGTCTGCTCTGTGGTCCTGACCTCACTCAGGCCCCGCTCTATAGCAAAGAAACAAGCTAGACCTTTCTTCTCTGATGTGGAAACGGGAAAAAACAAGTTTTAGAATAACATGCCCAGAATGACCCCACTAGGAACAATCGACTGTAGGACTGGGAGGATTTGAACATGTGCAAGCAAAAGGAGGCACCAGAGGGCTGTTTAGATGGATAACTGTGCAGGTGGACATTCATGCAGGTGGGCTTTTGTACAGGTGGGCATCCGTGCAGGTGGGCATCTGTGCAGGTGGGTATTCGTGCATGTGGACACAGGTGGGCATTCACGCAGGTGGACATCCATGCAGTGGACATCTGTGTAGGTGGATATTTTTGCAGGTGGGCATTTGTGTAGGTGGGCATCTGTGCAGGTGGGCTTTCAGGCAAGTGGTTATTCATGCAGGTAGGCATCTGTGCAGGTGGATATCAGTGCAGATGGGCATTTGTGCATGTGGACATCTGTATAGGTGGACATTGGTACAAGTGGGCACTCATGCAGGTGGGCATTTGTGCTTTTGGACATCTATGCAGATGGGCATTTGTGCAGGTGGACATCCATTGGCTGTCACCCTTATACCCACCATCCCCATCCTGAGGATCCAGGGCCTCCTTCCTTGCAATATGTCCCCCACTGTCACCTCAACAGGTAAGGCAGGTCCTTACCACCCGCCTCTGCCTGCCCTCCAGGTCAGCCTCCCAAGGTTGGGCCTTCTTCTTGCCTCGCTCACTTGCTTTCCAGCAATATGGCTATGTTATGGGCCCACATCCAAAATCCACACAGCCCACACCACCTGCAGGACAAGGGCAGCCAGTCAAGCTTGTACAGTCAGTCAGGGCTCACTGCTCCCTCCCTGGCCCTCCCTTGCCCTCTGAGAGGCCCTTTTCTTACCCACCCAGGTGTCCATCCACCTGCCCTGGGGTCCCCTCCCCTCCTGTACCCTTGCAGCTCCCATGAGCCTCAGCCCCCTCCAAGCCCGTCTCCCCAGCAAAACCTTCCCTGAGACTCTAGCCCTTCCCTTTCCGCTGTGATAGGATCTTACCACATCTGCAGAAGATTTAGTGTCTCCCGGCCCTGAGGCCCCGATGAATCACCCAGGCCTGGGTTCTTCCTGGGGACGGAAGACAGTGACGGAGGCCGCGGGGCCCGCTTCCCTGTGAACACGCACATTCACATCCTCCTCCTTGGTAGCTCCTTCCAACCACAACAAATGTGCAGGCCCAGAAGGACAGGCAGGATGATGATGTGGGGGCAGGGAGGGCTGAGAGCAGCTGCCCCCAGGGAGGGAGAGGGCCAGAGAGAGTGACCGGAGGGACACAGACATGGACACGTCCCCACCATCGCCGGGGCTGGAAAGGAACAACCCAAAATGTCTCTGGACTTTGTCAAGTGTCCCCTGGGGTTTAAAATGGCCTGGGGTGAGAAGCTCTGGTCCAGGCAAAGTTGTGTCCCTGGACAATGACTGTGTCCATCGCACCCCCCGCCCGGGGTCTGAGTCATCCAGTCGTGCCACGGTGGTTGCTCTTCTGCATGTGGACCAGAGACACCTGTTTTCCCTGATGCCCAAGACAGTGTTGGGGATGAACAAATGAAGGAACAAACGCTGCAGAGGGGAGGCCTCCCTCAGCCTGGGGCTGCTTGCCCACCTTCCCCGTGTGTCCTCCTGCCCCCAGCCCTGGAGGGAGCCCACGGTCTCACTTCGGAAAACCCCTCCAGAAAGCCCGGGACAGAGCAGGTGTGTGGTTCAGCTCCAGGAGGAAACCGGAAGCGGCCATGAACCCACGCCTGGGCAGCCACCTGGAAACGCGGTCACATGTGACCACTTCACAGACTCGGGGGTGCTGGGCTTTGAGCAGAAGCGGCCGGGTGGTCCTCCTGGGTGCCTCAGGGGCCCGGGGAGCAGGGGTCAGGGCGAGTGGCTGCTCCCTGGCCTCAGGTGACCTGGGTGCCCGGTGAGTGAGGCATGGCAGGCGATACCGGACCCCACCCACCGCGTACACCTGTGGAATAGCGATTGCGATGATTGGGCTGGGAGCTGGCAGGTGGGTGTGGGGGGTGGAAGGAGCTGGTGTGAGAGCAAGTAGGGCAAGCGGGGGGCTGGGAACTGGTTTGGGAATGACCGCAGCCTGGTCAGCAGGACCCACAGGGCCTGGACAGGGGCTGGAGCTGACCGCTGGCTGACCGGCTTCGCTGCAGCCACGTTCCTGCAGGGGACACAGACCCACCCATATTAGAAAAGTGACCCCTGCACCCCCAGTCAGCCTCCCGGAACGGCCGTCACCACTGTTTCCTGATTCGCTGGTGCACGTCTCCCCCACGGGGCACACATGCGTGGCCTCAGGCCTGAACAGAGCTGCTCACAGCACCCACTTCCCTTTCGGTTTTAAAGCTGCTGTGCCTGGGGGAGGGAAGCCTTCCCCCAATGGGTGTTCTCATTTATTTTCTTAATCACAGGTAATCAGAACTGAGCAGATGATTGGGTCACAGCCAGGAGACTGATTTTGTATCTAGAAGTTTCTGTTTCACAATCGCTAAGCTACTCATGCTCAAAGATTAGTGTCAACAAGAAATAAATAGACTCTGATACAGATATAAAATGAACGCACGTTCAAGATTTCCTTCAACTCACTGTTAGTGCAGAAACCGGTAAGATGTGCCAGCCAGGTCAAAGGAGAAGTGACAAAGGCACCTGTGTACGTGGAGTAAAGGGATACAGGGACCCTTCACACACGAGGACTGGCTCTCCCACCAACGGGCAAGTGGTGGGAACTCGTGGGCAGCCGCGGGCAGAGCCCATCTGCATGCTGTCCAGGCAGTCCAGACTGTCCAGGCTGCTGCGACAGAGGACCACAGGCGGGGGCTAGAAACTGCAGATGTTTGTCCTCGCACAGTTCTGAAGGCCAGACGCCAGCATCAAGGCGTCAGCAGGACTGGCTCCTTCTGGGAACTCGGGGAGAATCCGGTCCAGCCTCAGCCCCTTCTGGCACGGCCGGCAGCCCTGGTGCCCCCCGACCAAGGCCGCGGTGCTCCAGTCTCCAACTCCGTCCTCCTGTGGTTTGCCTCTGCGGGCCCCAAATCTCCCTCTTGTTCCTTCCACATGGGTGCCAGAGTCGGATTCAGGGTCCATCCGCATAACCCAGGATGACCTCATCTCAAGAGCCTTAATTTGTCTGGGCACGGTGACTCACACCTGTAATCCCAGCACTTTGGGAGGCCAAGGCAGGCAGGTTGCCTGAGGTCAGGAGTTTATGACCAGCCTGGCCAGCATAGTGAAACCCCGTCTCTACTAAAAATACAAAAATTAGCTGGGTGTGGTGGCGGGTG
This sequence comes from Pongo abelii, assembly GCF_028885655.2. Lineage (NCBI taxonomy): Eukaryota > Metazoa > Chordata > Mammalia > Primates > Hominidae > Pongo > Pongo abelii. The sequence continues at coordinate 54,589,094 of NC_072007.2, read as the reverse complement.
CCTGTAATCCCAGCTACTTGGGAGGCTGAGGCAGGAGAATCGCTTGAACCCGGGAGGCAGAGGTTGCAGTGAACCCAGATCATGCCACTGCACTCCAGCCTGGGCAACAAGAGTGAGGCTCCACCTAAAAAAAAACAACAAAAAAAGAGCCTTAATTTAATGACACATCTACAAACACCCTATTTCCAAATAAGCTCAACCCCATAGGCATGAGGGTTGGGACTTACACATAGCTTTTGGGGGCCACTGTCAACCCACTACACGTGGCTATAAGCAAAAATTATCTGCATTGCTCTCTGTTATCTGTAATGTACAGATTGGAAAATCGCTCAAAGGCAGTGAGAGGCTAAAATCAGAAAACCCAGAAGGGGGATGGCTCCCACTGCAGGCACCCAGTCCTCCTTCAGGCTCGGCTGCGTGTTCCGAACATGCTCACACTCACTTCTCAGGGTCGTTCCAAGACCCCCAGAATAGCCGCTGTATTTTTTTTTTTTTTTTTTTTTTTTTGAGACAGAGTCTCGGTCTGTCGCCCAGGCTGGAGTGCAGTGGCAAGATCTTGGCTCACTGCAACCTCCGCCCCTGCAGGTTTAAGCAATTCTCTGCCTCAGCCTCCGGAGTAGCTGGGATTACAGGCACATGCCACCACGCCCGGCTGATTTTTTTGTATTTTTAGTAGAGACGGGGTTTCACCATGTTGGCCAGGCTGGTCTTGAACTCCTGACCTCGTGATCCACCCACCTCGGCCTCCCAAAGTGCTGGGATTACAGGCGTGAGCCACCCCGCCTGGCCCGCTGTATCTTTTTACGCCCACCCGTCACTGGGGGCTGCAGGCACAGGCCCTGGGGGCCTGGTCAGTGCTGTTTGGGCAGGGGGAATCCTGGATCTGGAAAGGGGAGAGGTCTGGAGCACGGAGGAGCCAGGTGAGGGAGGCTGGGGTAGGGAGGCCTCCAGGTGCAGGCAGGGTGGAGCCTGGGACCGAATGATGCCAACAGCCTGCTCCGCTCCGCCAGCACCCAACAGCTCTTCCCTTTCTCTCCCAGGCCTCCTGCCTTCCCTCTTCCCTGGTTTTCCCTTCAACACCAAGACTGCAGGCATCACCCACACCCTAAGAGCCCCGTCCCCTTCCCCTCCCCCGTCCCCTTCCCCTCCCCCCATCCCCTCCCCTCCCCCATCCCCTCCCCTTTCCCCCTCCCTCCCTTTTTCCCATGGGTGCTGGAGCTTGCAGGGCACCTGTACCCGTGGCTCCCTCTCCAAATGCTCCCCCAACACACGCCCTCCTCACTTCCATTGGGCTGTGCTCAGAGAGACCTACCAATGTCCAGCACCCATGGTCGCAATACTGCGTGAGCTGAGACCCTGTCCTGTCCAGCCCTCGGTTCCAGTGCCTAGAAGGGTGCCCGCCCTGCAGCCATCCCCATCTGCACCACAGGTACTCAGCAGACAATGGCTGCAGGTGGGCGAGGGCACCCTCACCATCCACCTCAAGTGCAGACCTGCCAGCCTCACGCTCGGCCCTTGGGCCTGGCTGGGGAAGTGTCTGGGGCACAGAGCCTGGCACAGGGCAGGCCCCTCCTCCACATTTCACAGATGGCAGATGAATGAGGAGGAGGGGAAGGAGGGAGTGAGCAGCCCATTGCCAGAAGCCCGTGGGAAATAGGGATCCTCGGGGAGATCCTGGCTCATGGAGATCAGAGGGGCAGGGCCACCAAGGAAGGGTCTGGGGCTGGAGGCAGCTGCTGCTCATGGAAGGCAGCCGGATGGAGGCAGCGGGGCCAGGCAGAACAGGCCTGAAGAGAGGGGCCATGGGGTAGGGACACCAAAGGAAGAGGCAGCGGTTGCCCTGGCCAGGGCCCACAGCAGGTGCGGGCATGGCTCTGGGCTGGCTCACCTGGCCCCCCGCCACCCTCCCTGCAGAGCCCCCGCCCACAGCTGCTCCACAGGGGGTGCCAGTGGGTGTCAACCCCCGGCAGCGGGGACACCAGGCCTCCACTGAGCTGATGTGGGGGGTGCAGGGGCAGCCCTGGAGTCCCAGCGGGCTGTGCCCTCTGTCCTGGCCTCGTCCCTGTGAAGCTGCCTTTGCAAAAATCGTAACAGCCATTATTTCAGAGGCCACACAGTTTGCAACTTCCCCAATTACTCCTGAGGATGAATCACTATTGTACACCCTAAGATCGGCCTTTTGAGGTGTCTTCTCAGGTTTTTGCATTTCTGACGACGATGGCTCCACCTGGATTTGGACCCACCGACCCCCCTGCCCGCCACAAACGGGTCCTGTGGCCCCGCCGGATGCAGACTCCCTGGCCTGCCAAACTATCCCAGAACAACCCGAGCCTGAGAATTCTGGGGGAGACTGATTTGAGTAATAACTCCGTCTCCCATGTGACGTGGCCAGCCTGCTGTCTATTAAACTCCTTATAGCAATGCCTTGGGCCCAGTGAAGTGGTTTTGTCTGTGCAGGGGCAGGAAGAGCCCATCAGGCGGTTACACCTGGAGGCCCAGCCCTGATCCTTCCGCCCTCTCCAGCGTCTGCAGAAGCTGACCCAGAACCTCTGCTTCGGGATTCCTGGGCTGTGGTCAGGGTGGGCCTGGGGACTCCCGTGCTGCGGGGCTCCTGGTCTGCTCCCCAGAGGCTGTGGGCAGAAGCTGAGACCTCTGAAGAAATCCTAGGGATTTTCAGGAAACCAGTGCATGTTTTCTCTTCTCTAACCATGCACAGGGGACACAGAAAGCCCCAAATATCGGGGCTACTGCGATTCGTTTTCCAGAGAAGGACGCTCCGAGTTTGCACTCTGACTGCACTGATGGGGCCGTGTTCCTGCAGTTGTCCATGACTCCCAGCAAAGCAGCCCAGCACCGCCCCCACGCACAGCGAGGCCCAGCCCAGCCCCGACACCGGCTGCCGAGCTCACCAAGATGAGGGCTAATGGCTCTGGCCATCGGCCTGCAAGCATTTACTGAGCACCTACTGCATGCTCAGTGCCCACAGGCCAAGAGGCAACGAAGACAAAGTCTCAGTCCTTAGTTCAGGGAAGCCACTCCCAGGCAGGGTTCTAGGAAAGAAAGAGCCCTGGGCTGCATCCGCACTTCTCTGGGCTCCAACAGGATGTGGTTGCATCATCTCCTGGAGGAACGGATTTGCCTTGAAACGCAGGAGGCAGAGCGGGCCTGGGAGAAGGAGGCTGTTTCCACGCCTGCCCTGGGGGAGAGGTTGGTGCAGCTGTGAGAGTTAACGGGGAGCTTGGAGGAGGAGCAGACAGGACGTGGGAAAGCTCGGGAGAGACCCAGGCTGGGCGTCGCACAGCTCAGACCCTCGGCCACCCAAGCAGCGTAGCCGGCATCACAGCCCACGGCGTGAGGCCACCAAGACAGACAGAGGAGGTCAGGGGGACCCGGACTGGGCCAGCCACACGTGGAGGTCGTGGAGGAAGCAGGCATCTATGCGGAATCTCGGCCGCGCAGTCTGCCTTGTCCACAGAGAGGTGCCTGTCCGCTGCTTCGAGCGTGTGCCGACGTCTGCCGAATGTGTCCGCTTTCTCTTCTTCCTTGGGATTTCCTAACGTCTGACGATCCCAGCTTGCGTTGGCTCCCTGTGCTATGGCCCCACGATGTTTTGTCCAGCTTGATCAGAGCAGAAAGGGGACCTGGTGGGCAGCCCAAGGGACAGGAACCTTCTCAGTGGATTCCAGCACAGCCCCAGCCCTGCCAGGGTCTTCATGCCAAACCCCTGGTTGGCCAGGCTTGGAAGCTGGGCTGTGGAGCCACAGTCCTGGCCTACAGGCAGGTGCTTCAGTCACTCAGGCCACTGTGACACAATTCCACAGCCTGGGCAGCCTACATAACAGACACGTACCTCTCACAGTTCCAGAGGCTGGACGTCCACAGTGAGACCCTGTCTCTAAAAAATAAATAAAAAATAAACAAAAGGCCAGGAAAAACATAAGGTAGTATCAAAAATGTAATGTGTCAATCTCTTTTCATGACAGGCTACAACTGAAAACACCAGTCATATTACCAAGGCTGTGACCGAAATCGTGTCTCTGAGAATGTGCCTCAAGCGTTCCAAGCCTGGCCGGCCGCGCTGGCTCACCCCTGTCATCCCCGCACTTTGGGAGGCCGAGGTGGGAAGATCACCTGGTGTCAGGAGTTTGAGACCAGCCTGGCCAACATGGTGAAACCCCATCTCTACTAAAAATACTAAAATTAGCTAGGCGTGGTGGCAGCCGCCTGTAATCCCAGCTACCCGGGAGGCTGAGACAGGAGAACTGCTTGAACCCGGGAGGCAGAGGTTGCAGTGAGCCAACATCGCCCCATTGCGCTCCAGCCTGGGCAACAAGATCAAAACTCCGTCCCCCCCAAAAAAAAGGTCTCAGCCTTACAGCGAGAGTAAATAAAAACTGTCACCATCTGGCAGGCCCAGGAACCTCAGGGCTATAGGTCAGATCTAAAGCCTGCCTTGGTTTGGCTTCTTAGCCTCAAGAGGCCATTAAATCTGAGATTCCCATCTGATCAACATAGAGAGAAAAAGTTATGTTTCTAAAGAAAAGCTATAGGCCTGGGTGCGGTGGCTCACACCTGTAATCCCAGCACTTCGGGAGGCTGAGGTAGGAGGTTCACTTGAGCTCAGGAGTTCGAGACCAGCCTGGGCAAAATAGAGAGACCCTTATCTCTATACTTTTTGAAAAAGGAAAAGAAAAGCTATAATACATCTGTTAGGAGACTGTAGCTCTGGGCATTGTATTTGAGCTCTTGTATCTACCTACAGACTAGACTAGATCCTAAATTCTTCTAGATTGCTTCAGTCAAAATTTCTTCCATGGAATTACTAAAAATAAAAACTGCTCTGTTCCTAAATCCCTATAAACTGAAACTAGATGAATTTTAAGGAACAAGTCTCATATCTGACATATGGGCCACACAAGAGTTCACCAAACCATCCAATGCCATAACCACAGACATTTCACCTGCAAACCAGGGGGAGAAGCTGGCGTTTTCACACTGTAGCCAGTGCTTCCAGTTCATCGGGACGAGATTCTGTATCAGAGATGCCCTCCCTCTTACCGTCTACCTGCTCATGTCACAGGATCATGGTCATTTAGTTGATTCATCTGGTGATCTTAAGCCTAGGTTTGTAGCTCAAAACTGTTATGCAAACTGGGATTTTCATATTACTATTAATTTTACTTTGTATTTTCCCTTTTTAAACTTTGTACCTGTTACTTGTTAAATTTCTGCAGATGTACACCTCGTAACTGAACCATGCTGGACCGGCTCTTTGAGATGATAGCAAAGGCTGTGAAACAAATAAAGCTGAAATTAATAATGGGCTCCAGGTAGACTCAGCCTGAGAGACATTCCTTTCAAATCTCTCTTGTTCAAATGTGGCTAAAGGTTTTGCCACTGACTTTTAGCTGCTAATCACTTCCCTCCACCGTGGGACAAGACCAGCAACCCCAGGACACGCCATCCCAGCACCAACAAGGGACAATCAAAACCTAACAATAGAATAATTGATCAGTGATTCTTTCAAAGAAAGACCTTGGTAAAAAGGGGAAAATGAGAAAGTTATCAGAATTAAAATGGAGTCACTTCTGTTAAAAAAAAAAAAAAAAAAAAAGCCTCTGACAAATAGGCTGGGCGCAGGGGCTCACGCCTGTAATACCAGCACTTTGGGAGGCCGAGGTGGGTGGGTCATGAGGTCAGGAGTTTGAGACCAGCCTGGCCAATATGGTGAAACACCGTATCTACTAAAAATACAAAAATTAGCCAGGCATGTTGGCACCTGTAGTCCTGGCTACTCGGGAGGCTGGGGCAGAAGAATCGCTTGAATCTGGGAGGCAGAGGATGCAATGAGCTGAGATCGTGCCACTGCACTCCAGCCCGGGCGACATATACTCTGACAAATAGAGCTGGGGGAGGCCATAAAGGGAGGGTTCTCCTGCATGAATCACTGATAACAAAAGCTATTGATATGGCTCCAATGACTGGAGGAACATCAGGGTCCTTAGTCCTCCGCCGATTTAGATAAAACGACACGGACACACGTGGAGTGGTTTTAAGGAGCAAAAAGTTTAATAGGCAAGGAAGAAGGAAGCAAGAAGAAAACAGCTCCCCTATACAGAGACGCAGTGGGGCTCGGAGCAAAGAGGCCCCGCATGCCGCAGAAAGGCATTCCACGATAGCGGGAGGCTGCAGGAGGCGGTGTCTGGTTTGCATAGGGGCAGGGATTTGGTTTGACCGGGTGTATCATTCACGTAGTCCATGAAAAACCCGGCCCTCCCACCTTAGTCCTTTAATATGCAAATGTGGGTTGCCATGACGTTTTGAACACATGGTGTCATGTGGGGGCGGCCATGACACCTGGCACACCTGTCGACAAGGAGAAGACGTGGGAATCACCATGATGGGTAGACCCAGTGTCTATTTGCTGGCGTTTGCATATCAAAGCTTGCTGGTCTGGCTCTTTAAGCCGCCTTTCTGTTAGTTTCCACCTAGAATCTTTACCCTATCTAGCTGCCTAAAAATTATTTCTTTTTTTTTTTTTTTTTCCAAGACGAAGTCTCACTCTTGTCCCCCAGGCTGGAGTGCCATGGCGTGATCTTGACTCACTGCAACCTCCACCTCCCGGGTTCAAGCGATTCTCCTGCCTCAGCTTCCCGAGTAGCTGGGATTACAGGTGCCCGCCACCATGCCCGGCTAATTTTTGTATTTTTAGTAGAGATGGGGTTTCACCATGTTGGCCAGGCTGGTCTCGAACTCCTGATCTCAGGTGATCCGCCTGCCTTGGCCTCCCAAAGTGCTGGGATTACAGGCGTGAGCCACCGCACCCAGCCTAAAAATTATTTCTTAATAACTCCTGTATTACTATCACGAAAGACTCTGAGAAACCACAACGCTGTATGAAATCCACTGCAACCATAGACAGAAAATACTGTGAGGACATCTGCCCAGCAACTGCAGTCCAACCCTGGACTGGCACCCCCCCCGCTGATGCTTGTAGACAAGGAGAATCGCCTCAAAACAACGGTGTGATCCTCGTTTTCCCTTTAAAAGACGTTGTCTCCCTTTACCTCCCTGAACATGCACATAGTCTACCACGGCATGTGTGTTCCGACTGCAATGCCCTATTTTTGAATAAATGTCATTTTCTTTCACAGAGCCTCTCTGTTGTCTAAGCTGACAAATGTAATCATAGCACAACACTGGTCTCTGTTGTAATCCATATTTATTCAATCTCAACGGCGTACACACTGTGGAGTAAAAGCCATGACATGGAGGCAGGGCGTGGGGCTCACGCCTGTAATCGCAGCACTTTGGGAGGCCGAGGTGGGCGGATCACTTGAGGACAGGAGTTCGAGACCAGCCTGGCCAACACGGTGAAACCTCGTCTCTACCAAAAATACAAAAATTAGCTGGGCGTGGTGGTGCACATCTGTAATCCCAGCTACTTAGGAGGCTGAGGCAAGGGAATTGCTTAAAGCCAGGAAGCAGAGGGTGCAGTGAGCTGAGATTATGCCATTGCACTCCAGCCTGGGCAACAGCGTGAGACTCCATTTCCAAAAGAAAAATCATGACATTGAGAGGACTGGGGGAGGAAATGTGGTTGTAAAAGAGTTAAAATGTAACCATGTGTGTCGCAGGAAGCCAACGCATAAAGTCTAAAATGATAAACCGAGAAGCTGAGCGTGGACCCACTTTCCCTTCTGCTGCAATGTTCCCTCCCCTCCCCAAGTCCTCGGCGGGCTGGCAGACGGGGATCTGCCGTGGCCGACTCTTGGGGTCCCTGCAGTAAATCCAAGCGCCTCCAAGGGCATCCGAGTGACCAGGGACTGGTGAGTTTTCTTTGAGTCGTTAGGGCCATGGCGGGCTGCCTAGAGATCCCCGACATGGGCTCATTCTCCCTCCTTCTTCTCCACCAAAAGAAGAGCTGTGATCTCCAGGAGGAACCCTGTGTGGAGTGTCTGTTTGGAGTTGGATCAGACAGTGATCCAGGGATTTCTTCTTCTTTGAACAGTGATGGCCCAAGGCCAATCCTTTCCTACAGAATCAGCCTTCCCAGTGTTGCCACGGTGGACGGCCTGAATTTATCATGCGTGGCTCTTGCTTGTGACATTGCCACGTGTGGGAACTACTGTACGTCAGATGCCTGCCCCAGCAGCCTGGCCGGTCTCGGAGCGAGACATGCTGCTCACCAGCCCTCCCGGTACCTCAGGGGCCAGAAGTGGACAAGTGGCCCTGTGCCTGGACCCGCCATCCCTGGGCGGCAGGCCAGGACCTCCTCCACCAGGCCCGCATGCCGCTGGGACCATAGGTGAAGGGAAGGTCCCAGGAGGTGACGCTGTCGGAGCTGATGGCCTTGAGACTGGTGCCGGACTGCAGAGAGAAACGTGTCCTCGGCAGACCTCGTCAGCGCTGACACAGATGCTTCATTGTGGGAACCTTGGCCACGGCTCTGCCCTAGGTGGTGATTATGAGAAGACCAATTCTAGGAAATTTGAGGAAGGAACAGCAAGTTCTCTTGATTGAACTATGAATGAATTTTAAAAGTCTGCAAGTGGACAGTTTTCTTCCTTGGACGTTTCTGTGACTCTGGGAGCTGACTATATGGCTTCAAACCAACCCTGAGCCTCTACCCCAGGACAGAACGCAGGGCTTCCGGGTGAGTGCACCGAGCTGAAGGACCTGAGAGCAGTCCATTGCCAGGTGGGTCCATTAGGGGCATCTCACCTGAGCCTGCCTCCAGGGTAAGGCTTGGCCTCAGGGATGGAGAGTGATGCCACACACTGGGGGCCCTGGATTCTATGGGCAGCAAAGCCACGTGTGCTACATGAACAGGCCCGGCCAAGAGGTCCCCACCCGCCCTGCATGACCGGGATCAGCTCATCGGTGCATCAGGGCAGGATGACCCCACCTGCTCCCTGACAGACAGGTCTGGCTGTGAGTGATAAACCTGTGTAGGCTTCCAAGGCCTCAACAGTGCATGTGTCTTGCTCCTGGAGGGGCCAGAGGAACTGGTGCTCTGTGTCCCCACGAGTAGGATAAGGACCGTCTCGGACAAACGTCCCTCAAGGCCTGTGTCCACCAGGAAGCCACAGACAAGGCTGAAGCCGGGCCTCCCACAACCAAAGAGGAGCTGTCCTGGGACTGAAAAAAGGAAGCAAGCCCAGATCCCCACACCTCCTGTCCCGACTCTGGCGTCACTGAGGTGCCTGCCCCCGTGTCACGGCTGTGGGTGTTGTGCTGATGCAATCTCAACAGCAGAGAAGCACGCACATCCTGCAGGCCCACATGGGCCTCTGACCTGGCAGATGGGGCCCTGGGGGACCAGCCCAGAGTGCCACTAGTGCCCTCCAGCCAGGCTTCAGCCACCCATCTCTTAGAACAGGGCCCTGCTCTCAGCACCAGGGGTGTCTTTGTCCTGGGACCATCCTGTGCGTTTAGGGCATTCAGCCACACCCTGGCCTCCACCCTCCAGGTGCCCGTAGCACCTCTGCCCCAAGTCATGACAACCAAACATGTCTCCAGACACTGCCAGTGTCCCCTGCGGGGTAAAATTGCCCCAGTTGAAAACGACCACTTTAGAATTGACGTTTACTAACCCATCACCGTCGAATCTAAAAGGTTGAAAGGTGTGTGCATAAACACGGGGACCGAAATTCTCAACAAATGCCGTAAGTTGGCAAAATCGCAGGTAGTTGAAATTCCTAATTATATCTTTATTACCAGTGGAGAGAAGCTCCCCTAGGAAGTGTCAGATCCCACGGGGATGCCTCACAGTTTCTCACTATTGATCATACTCTACATAACCAGAGCTCTGTTTTGCATGGGATTTTAGTGCGGTCGGTACAGTTTTAGACAAGACCACTTTTGTTAATGGAAATGTTGGTTCTAAAATTTTATCCTGGAAGTTCGATCTTTCTTGCACCTATTTTTGGAAAATCTGCTGTTTTGATTTTTGTGGGTGTGTGAATGTGTATTCTATGAATCTTTTATAAGATGGTGTTGAATGTCCCAGATCATAAATAAGGTGTTTACGCCACTTCTGTGAGTGGATCAGGACCAGACAGCCAGGTTTTATTTCTATTTGGCCACCAACAGCACCCATTCCATGAAAGCCAACTCGTGGTTCCTTCTCGACAGGGACATCTTACAAAAAAAAAAAAAAAAAAAAGATGGCTCAACAATCGCCGTTAGGCTCGATTAAAAATAAATATCTAAGAGCAAATCTGCTTGAGGCTCCTGACATTCCCCGGCAGGGCGGGGGCTTCCCAGCTGGAGCCATCCCACTTCTCAGAGGGGTCTCCGGCTCTCAGACAAGCTCAGGATGTGCACAGGCATTGGCCAGGGCTGGGAAGGCCGTCACTCAAGACAACGTCTGTCCCAAGAGTACATGCGAGATTTTAATACTTGTTTTATAGGCCATTGTGGTTTACTCTTGTTTCCTAGGAGGAAGCATCAGGAATGGTAACAACTGAACCAAATCACGAAGAACCGCAAAGAACAACACTCTAAGGGAATCTTGTGTTCTGAAAAAAAAAAAAAAAAAAGGTGTAACTTTGGTTGTCCCGGCTCCATCTGGTCAGTAACACTGCCCTTGGTGGGTGCCCCTGACCCATGAAGCCCTTCCCAGCTCTCCCAGCTGTGAGCCAGACGCTGGCCCAGTGGGGAGCACTGATGGGGAGCACCATGGGAAGGTGGGCCCACCCTGTCCCTGACGTTCAGCGAGCACAGTCCTTGTGACCCGGTGCATCCTCCTTGTGCTGGGAGCCCCCCACCAGCTCAGCTCAGACTCAGGCGCGAAGCACCCTGCATGGCTTTGGTCTCCTCTTCTGGGAACCCCTGAACCCCAGTGCAGTGGGCTTCTCCTCCCCACCCAGCGCAGACCCCAGCCTGGCCGCCCAGACCCCAGCTCTCAGCCTCTTCCTGAAGCAGCTGCCCTGCTCCACGGGAAGCGGCCTGGAGCCCGGATGCACAGCCTGGACCAATGTGTTGCCTCTGCAACTGCCAGTAGGGACATGATGTCGAAACACCCTCCGTGACACGATCCAAATGGCCCTCTTACTCTCTTAAGTAGCAAAATAAATACCAGCATTAAGGTTCTGGATGGAGACCACTTCATTTGCTCACATATTTTTGCAAGCCGTTTATTAGGATACTGCTTAAATAATCACTTCTTGTTTTTATTTGGCTTTTCTTAAACATGGTCTTGTTAGGCGAGGTTACATAACCACCACACAACTGTCTTTGTTCTCACGCTGCTGGAGCGTGTTTTGTGGGCATTATGATAATAGCTGTAGTTTCCAACGGCTGCAGTAGCTGACTAGTCTGTGGCTTCAGCAACACACATTTATTCTCCTATAGCCCTAGAGGTCAGAAGCTCCGATCCAGGTGTTGGCTGGGTCCCACTCCTCCTGGAGGCACTAGGGGAGCATCCGTGTCCCTCTTCTCATTTCTAGGATCTGCTGCACCCTTGGCTCAGGCCTCTCTTCCATCTTCAAAGTCAGCAGCTTCTCCTCCCCTCTGACCTTGGCTTTCTCTGCCCGACACTGACCCCTTGCCTTCCTCTTACAAGGACCCCGTGATGACCTGGCGCCACCCAGCTAATCCAGGGAGGAGAAGGACCCTGTGATGACCTGGCACCCACCCAGCTAATCCGGGGAGGAGAAGGGAATACAGAGCATCTTTTCGTTGTAAGCTCTTCAGATTTCTTTGGTTTTTGTTCTTTTAAACTGAGTGATGCATGGATGTATGGATGGATGGATGAATTGAGACAGGATCTTGCTCTGTCATCCCGGCTGGAGTGCAGTGATGTGATCACGGCTTCCTGCAGCCTCGACCTGCTGGGCTCAAGTGATCTTCCCATCTCAGCCTCCCGAGTAGTTGAGACCACAGCCCCGTGCCACCACACCATGGCTAATTTTTTATTTTTACTTCTATAGAGATGGGATCTTGCTTTGTTGCCCAGGCTGATCTGGAACTCCTGGGCTCAAGTCATCCTCTGGCCTTGGCCTCCCAAGGTGCTGGGATTACAGGCAGGAGCCAGCACACCCAGCTTGCCTGTATTTTTAAAACAGATAATGCTGGCTATCAAATCACTGGGGTTTTGAATACGTTTAAAAGAGTGACTTCATGGTTATTTCTTACACATTGATTTTATAATATATCAGAAGTTATATCCTTTGCAACTACTTGAACTTACGATGAGAAATTTTAGCTGTTAGAGACTGAATGCGCACATGGACAGCGGCCAGCCCAGCTATAAAAATGGAACTCCACTTCACATCTGCAGCACCCAGCCCAGGAGGCCGCCCTCGTTCCCCCATAACCAGCCCGGGAGGTCGCCCTTATCCCTGGTAAGCAGCCCAGAGGCCGCCTGCTGTGTTGACTCATAGGAAGGGAGACTGTCATCTCCAGAGAGCATCCAGGAAGCTAAACAACAGCTCCTGTTACCATCAGCTCCAAACAGCTGGGACTGGATTAATACATCAAATGACAAATGTAATTCACTCATTAGTTAGCTTCCCTAATTTTTGCTCCCACTTTTTTTTTTTTTTTTTTTTTTGAGACAGAATCTTGCTCTGTTGCCCAGGCTGGAGTGCAGTGGCGTGATCTCGGCTCACTGCAACCTCTGCCTTGCAGGTTCAAGCGATTCTCTCGCCTCAGCCTCCCGAGTAGCAGGGATTACAGGTGCCTGGCACCACGCATGGCTATTTTTTGTGTACTTTTATTAGAGATGGGGTTTCACCATGTTGGCCAGCCTGTTTTCAAACTCCTGACCTCAAGTAATCCGCCGGCCTTGGCCTCCCAAAGTGTTAGGATTACAGGCGTGAACGACCGCACCCAGCTTCACTTTAAACTTAGGACCGACCAGAGAAAGCCACTGTGCAGCCCTCACCAATCCCATAGGAAGCCTGCTGTCTGGTGATCCACCCCTGCGCCTGGCTGCCTGACTTCCCAGGGCACACCTGTGCCTCCATTCTCCGACTCTGAAGCTTCCCCTCCCTGCCTGCCTTTGCATCTCTGCCGAACACAGAGGCCAGCACCAGGGGCCTCTGCCTAGAGCCGCCCCGCTCCACCAGCCCGAGCTGTGGATCCCTGCCCTCATCCTATCACATGACACCCTTGGGTGGGGACCCCGTGTGCTCATGCACGGTGGTGGGTGGGGGGGGGGTCTATTGTCAGCTGTGTGTCCAGGGAAGAAGGGTCGCCTCCCATTACAAAGGCCTGAGGTCCCTCCCTGGCCCCTAGATGTCCAGAGAGAGCCCAGAGCCTAAAGCCCTGAGATGTGAACTGTGTCCTGTGTCCTGAAGCCACTCGTGGTCACAAGTGAGACCCAGAATGACTCGCCATCAGAGCGGGCAGGGAAAGCTGGCCAGGCAGCCCAGCAGGGAGCAGCCCCAGGCACGTGCCCAGGCAGGGAGGCTCACCCCTGGGGTCTGGGGGACTGGCCGAGCGGTGGCCTCCTGGCCCAGAGGTAGCCCAAGGCCCTACAGAGGAGGACTTAGGATAGTGCTGGGAATCCCCATCAGACTTTCTGGCTCATCACACCTCGTCCTGAAGGAAGAAGGACAAACTGCTTGCAGCCTTTTGAAATAACACCATTGTCCCTCGTCTCCGTCCTGATGCCTCAAATTACAGAGCTTCCTGTGTCCTCTATGATGGCACTCCCCAGCCTTTTGGGCACCAGGACGGTTCCATGGAGAACAATTTTTCCATGGATGCAGGTAAAGGGATGGTTTTGGGATGAAACTGTTCTATCTCAGATCATCAGGCATTAGATTCTCATAAGGAGCATGCAATTGAGATCCCTCCCCCACGCCCCTATGAGACCCTAATGCAGCTGCTGATCTGACAGGAGATGGTGCTCAGGCTGGAATGCTCACTGCTCCCCACCCTCATCTCCTGCTGTGCGGCTCTGTTCCTAACAGGCCACAGACCAGTAGTGGTCTGAGGCCCCGGGGTTGGGAACCCCTGATGTGTAAGTACCAGGTGGGTGGGGGTCCTCCTGACTTGTAGGTGCCCAGCATGGGCCAGGCTCAGCTCGACCTGGGTGTACGCAGCCCACGCCAGCCCCCACCCAGCCCCACCTTGTCTGGGTCCCCTGGGGCCAATGTGCGCCAAGGACATGAAGGGCCCTGTGCCACTGATGGGACAGCAGTGGAATCAGACTAACAGTGGTTCTCTCAGCAGAAACTCTACAAGCCAGAAGAGATTGGGGGCCAATATTCAACATTCTTAAAGAAAATAATTTCCAACCCAGAATTTCATATCCAGCCAAACTGAGCTTCACAAGCAAAGGAGAAATAAGATCCCTCTTATTGGGGCCCTGCGTCCCAACACGGTGGAGGACTGCCTAGGCTTGGGAGAGAAGACAGGAAGGGCAGCTGAGAGTGCCACACACACCATGTCACACATGCACTGCAGAACCCCTCACACATGTGAGCACGGGGCATAAGCATGGCCTGAGTATATGGACAGAGGGAGGCTCCCAGGCCCAGAGCACACAGCAAGCCAGGTCCCAAGGCCAGTAGACAAGAGGCTCCTGGCCTGGATGACGAACACAGAGACATGCGCCCATGTGACACCATGGGACAGGGCCACCACGGCCAGAGGACAGGAGCCAGAATGGTGTTGCCAGCTGGACGGACAGACAGGCAGAGGGAGGCCAGGCAGAAGGAGCCGGCTGGGTAGCCTCTAAACTGCTAGGAATGGGTAGAATCCATAAGCAGCAACAATGCAGGATTCCCACAATCCTTCCATTTTCCAGGTTAGTATTGAGCCTGCTAGGAGCTGAGGATAAGGCAGCATAAAAGATAAGTTTCCAAGGGTCAAATTTCTATCTGTGTGTGGAATTTGTGTTGTTCATAGACTAGATTAATCAAGTGGTTTCAGATGTCTGGGTCTGTCTCTAAGTCTGTTTACTTGCAAATCCAAGCCAAGGTTAAACAAATGGCCTTCATTAAACCTTCATTTGATCTCATGTCCACAGTCTGCTCTGCCAGTAGTTTACAGCCAGAGACAAAGCAAACCAAGAACACAGAGCCATCTACAGGGAAAAATCCTGGTTAACTACTTATTCTCAGAAAAGCCCATCACCATCTCCACGCTCAAGAGAATAGTGCTGGACCCCTACCTCACACCATGTACCAAAACTAACTCAGAACAGACCAACAACCCAAATGTAACAGCAAAAACTATAGAACTCTCAGACGAAAACCCAGGGGAAAAGCTTGACAACATTGCTTTTGGCAGTAATTTCTAGGATATGACACCAAAAGCACAAGCAACAACAGAAAAAAACATTAAATTTAAACCATCTGGGCACCAAGGACACTGAACAGTGAAAACACAACCATGAAGTGGAAGAAGGTAGGTGCAAATTGTGTATCTGATATGGGATGAATATGCAGAATATGATTATTTTATTTTTACTTTTTTTTTTGAGATAGAGTCTCGCTCTGTCACCCAGGCTGGAGAGCAGTGGCACAATCTTGGCTCACTGCAACCTCTGCCTCCCGGGTTCAAGCGATTCTCGTGCCTCAACCTCCCAAGCAGCTGAGACTATAGGCGTGTGCCACCATTCCTGGCTAATTTTCAGTAGTAGAGACAGGGTTTTGCCATGTTGGCCAGGCTGGTCTCAAACTTCTGGCCTCAAGTGATCCACCTGCCTCAGCCTCCCAAAGTGGTGGAATTACAGGTGTGAACCACCGCGCCCAGCCATGATTATTATTATTTTTTAAATATAGAGACCAGATCTTGCTATGTTGCCCAGGCTGGTCTTGAACTCCTGAACTCAAGCAATCCTTCTGCTTTGGCCTCCCAAAATGCTGCGATTACAGGCATGAACCACCACGCCCAGCCCAGAATATGATTTTTTTTAATTGGCAGAGACAAGGTCTCGTTCTGTCACCCAGGCTGGAGTGCAATGGCACAATCTCGGCTCACTGCAACCTCCGCCTCCCAGGTTCAAGTGGTTCTTCTGCCTCAGCCTCCTGAGTAGCTGGGATTACAGGCATCTGCCAACATGCCTGGCTAATTTTTGTATTTTTAGTAGAGACGGGGTTTTACCATGTTGGCCAGGCTGGTCTTAAATTCCTGACCTTAGATGATCCACCTGCCTTGGCCTCCCAAAGTGCTGGGATTACAGGCGTGAGCCACCGTGCCCTGCCAAAATGTTAAATTCTTTACAGACATGTCAAAGTCAGCATTAAACCATACTATATAGAAACAAAAATTTACTAGAAATAATTCAGAGAGCCAACTCTTTGTATCAGTCATTATTATTTATTATTACTATTTTGAGACAGGGTCTCATTCCCATTGCCCAGACTGGAGTGCAGTGGTGTGATCACTACTCACTACAGCCTCAACTTCTTGGGCTCAAGTGATTCTCTCACCTCAGCTTCCCAACTAGCTGAGACTACAGGCACCCGGCTAATTTTTGTATTTTCAGTAGAGGCGGGGTTTCACCACGTTGCCCAGGCTGGTCTCAAGTGACCCACTGCCTCAGCTTCCCAAAGTGCGTAGTCATTTTTAAATTAAAGTTTAGGGATAATGTATTATTTCTATTAGAGTTGTGACTTTAAGCTGGGAGATGTTAAGTAATTAAGTTTGTGAAGCTATTAGAATGTTTAAGTGCATTTGGTTTGCTATGAGCTTCATTTATTAAAAGGATAGGAGTAATTTAAGTGTTTGACAAGTCTGGTTGTCTGTTTTGCAAATGTTTCCTGTCAGGTATTTGAAATGCTTAAAAAGAAAAATGAATACATTAAATTATAATCAAACGTTAAAAACATAAAGGGAATTTAACTTTAATAAAAAGCCTATCAACAATGATACATCTACAAAGAGGCAGACATTCCAAGTTGGGAAGATGGGGAGGTTACTTACCCGTGCTGCTCCTGAACCAATTAACTAGCAGAACTTGTTTTCAAACAATAAGACACAACCTGGTACAGAATATTCCGACGCAGTGGGGGAGGGATCACATTTGCTGATGAGGACTGCAATATTGGGACTAAAACCGTGTGTGAAGCCTGAACGGCCTCAAAATCATCTGTTCCCTTCGCATCTCTCCCAGAAGTGTCCATGACAGTCGCTGTCATGGAAGTCACCTCCCAAACACCACAAGGGAGAGCCATCCTTCCTGCAGGGCGGCCACGTGGCCACCTAGGCTGGTCCCGGGAGACCTTGGACCCAGGCTGGTGGCTGCCCCCAGCTCCTGTCCCAGACGTGGCTGAAGGTGGGCATCTCACCCAGGCTAGGCAGCAGTGTCCACCCTGGGACTTTTGGGACTGATGAAGACAGTCAAAGTCCATCCCCATGAAAACAGAGAGGGCTGCTTTTCCAGCAGAATAGAAATCACCAAACTCAATCCTAGAAGAACTGGAATATTCGAATAGTCCAACTTCCACAGGAGAAATTAGAAAGGTGATGGATATTTATCTTTAAGGAAAATGCAGCCCAGCTGAATTTTATTTAACCTTTAAAAAGATAATTCTAACTTTTCCAGGCCACAGAAAAAGATGGGAAACCTCCTATTTATGAAGGCACAGCTTTTGTCAAGGGAGCATATAGGGTCAGGTGTGGTGGCTCAAGCCTGTAATCCCAGCACTTTGGGAGGCCGAGGCAGGTGGATTACCTGAGGTCAGGAGTTCGAGACCAGCCTGACCAACATGGAGAAACCCTGTCACTACTAAAAATACAAAATTAGCCAAGTGTGGTGGCACGTGCCTGTAATCCCAGCTACTCAGGTGGCTGAGGCAGGAGAATTACTTGAACCCGGGAGGTGGAGGTTGCGGTGAGCCAAGGTTGCGCCACTTCACTCCAGCCTGGGCAACAGGAGTGAAATTCCATTTCAAAACAAAAAAAGGTGGTTGGGGGAGCATATAAAATGATAAAGCTATGTTGCTTGTACCTATAGATGCAAACAGTTTGGATAAAATATTAGCAAAAATATACTACCGATGTGTCAAAATCATCACACACCACCCCCAAGCAGGTGATTTATTTTAGGAATGCAAAGATGGTTCAAGAACAAGACATCTATCAGCATGAAAAAGAAATTAGTGGACCAGGAGCAGTGGCTCGCACCACTTCGGGAGGCCGAAGTGGATAGATCACCTGAGGTCAGGAGTTTGAGACCACCCTGGCCAACATAGTGAAACCCCATCTCTACTAAAAATACAAAAATGAGCCAGGTGTGTTGATGGGTACCTGTAATCCCAGGTACTTGGGAGGCTGAAGCAGGAGAATAGCTTGAACCTGGGAGGCAGAGGTTGCAGTGAGCCGAGATCGTGCCACTTCACTCCAGCCTGGGTGACAGAGTGAGACTCTGTCTCAAAAAAAAAAAAAAAAAAAAAGAAATTAGTGAAAGAAGAAAGATGCAGAGAACTCAGGCTTAGCAATCCTTACGCAGCTGCTCCTGGGTGGCCTGAGGGCAACTGGAAAGGGTGCTGGGCCCAGCCAGCCACAGAATGACCAGGAGCTCAGCCCCGACACGGCCTCACCAACGTGGGCCTGGCAGGCAGCAGGGGCTGCACGAAGGCCTGGGGAGGGGAGGGTCTGTCCGGCCTCCGAAGGGACCCTGAGAGTCCTGGGCAATAGAAAGTTCTGAGCATTGAGTTGTTAGAGGGACCAAAAGTGGGGAAAGAGCGTGTCTGTGGTTGGGATGTGTGGGTTGCAGGCCACAGCCAGCAAACTCCTCCATGCAGATGCAGACAGGGAGCGTGTCAGCAGGGCGATCTGTGATCCCAAACCAGGCCCGGAGCAGTGGACCCCAGGCGGCCTGCCAGCCTCGGACTCTGGCCTCATCCCTCCTTCCTGCTCCTCTCAGGGGCTGGACACTGCCTCCTTCCCCTCTGGCCTCCTCTGATCCAGTCTCCAGGGGTAGGGACCTCAGCCAGCTGATGTCCAGGTGTCCTGGGAAGGTGGCCCTAGCCACAGATTCACACTCCTGAGGCAGGCTTTGGACGGGCCTGCCTGGGACCCGTGCCCGCCTCAGTCAGACGTCAGGGCCCAGTGTCCCGTGGACAGGAGGGCAGATGCAGAGAATACCCTCCCCACCCCTCTCCACCCCTCATCCTTTCTCGGCCCCTCAGCAGAGGCCGGCAGATGTCATGCCTGGCTCAGTGGGCGAGGACCACATCAGCCAAGGCTATGCTCTGGTAGGGCCTAAACGCAGCAGGATGCTTTACGTCTGCTTGGTGGTCACAATCGTTGTGAAACAAAGCCAAGGAGCTCATGCCTGTAGGGACCCTCCCCTGAGGGTCACAGGTCTACCCCGATCTTAGTCCTCGTGCCAGCCTGTGGAGGGAGTGCTCTGATTTCAGATGGGAAACCGAGGCAGGGAATGGCTGTGCAGCTCACCCAGGGCCAGGCTCAGGCCAGTGCTCCTGTCCGGGGGAGAGGCGCCATCCTGGGTCTGGCTCACCATGCTGCATTCCTCGTGCGTGTCTGCAGCCGCATTTGTCGTGCATGTCTGTGTGGACGCGGCTCCTCCAGGTCCAAGGAGCAGGAGCAGAGCAGGCCCCGGGGGGCAGGAAGCTCCCTCCTCACTGCCCCACACACAGTGCAGAGGACCCATAGGTGGCCACAGAGGTCTCCGCTAGTTGAGGCCGGCATGGCTTGTCCTCCTGCAAAGGTTCAGCCCCGAGGGTGGGCGCTCGGGGCCACAGGCGGTGAGGGCAGCTCTGGAGGATCCTGGGGCTTGGCATCTCGGGGCAGGCAGGGGCTTGCAGAAGAGAAGCCAAGGTCACTGCGGGGGAAGCAGCTGGCACCGGGGGCCACTGCCTGACGCACCCTGAAGCAGGGTGTGGGGCTGTCCACCACCCCCAAAAGACCGCCAGCATGCCCCCTGCCTCCAGCACCACCCTCCCCATCCACAGCCTCTGTGCTGGTCCCGGCCGCTGGCCAGGCTGGCATGGGCCCCCGGAGCTGGTGGGAGAGGGTCCTGTGTCTCAGGTTGCCCTCCGCTGTCTTCAGGGCTCAGAGACTGGGATGAGTGGCCTTTGTACCAGGTGCTGGGGGCTGACAGCAATGAGGGCCAGGCTCCAGCATCACCAGGACTCGCCTCTTTGGGTAAAACACTTTCTCCAAAGGGCCCCGTGGCAGACGTGGCAGGTGGAGCAGAAGTCCCCACACCTGGGGTCTGGCAGGGAGGGGCCTCACTGGGGTTTCCTGGACGCTGGTGCAGACGGGGCTGCTTCAGTGGGAGGTGAGTGACCAAGGAGGAGGAGAGGCGCTGGGACCCGCAGCCCCTACCATGAAGGCTGAGCGACAAGGGGAGGCAGGGCCCCAGCAGGGCACCCAGAGGGTTCGGGGGACACAGAGACCACAGAAAGCTGAGGGACAGTTCCTGGCCAGGGCGTCCTCTCCCCAGGTAGCAAGAGCCTTCCCTGACCTCGACAGTGGCAGCCCCTGGAGGGGGCAGCTGTGGGCAGGGGCTGGAAGCCTGGGCAGGGGCCAGGATGAAGTGGGGCCAAGGCCAAGGCCAGCACCGGAGGAGCCTGTTCCCAAAGGGCAGGGCCTGGCCCAGCCCCGTGGCTTCACTGTGATGGAGTAAAAGCCACAAAGTCCCCCATGGGGTTTCCCGGGGCTGCTTCCACCCCAATCCCCCCAGGCAGCTGCAAAACTAAGTTGGCAAACACCATCTGCCGAAAGAGCAAGTAGGAATTCAACCACAGCGGAGTGAAAAGGAGGAGAGGCTGGAAAAACCCACTCTCCCTGTTCGACAGGGAAAGTCCCAGCTGAATCACACTGATTATTCACGAGGAAGAAAAGGAAAACTGGTAGAGCTATAAAAATATTGTTTTATCAAATCAGGAAAACACAGTACTCAACCTGCGGATTAAAAACACTTTCTGAAGGAAGAATACATTTAGGCGCTAGTTTCACTGGATAAATTCAGGAAATTGTTAAGTGTAGGTACTGGGTGCTGAGATGTCAGATGAAATAGATGGGAATGGAACAGGAGCTGGTGAGATGTCAGATGAAATAGATGAAATAGATGGGAATGGAACAGGAGCTGGTGAGATGTCAGATGAAATAGATGAGAATGGAACAGGAGCTGGTGAGATGTCAGATGAAACAGACGAAATAGATGGGAATGGAACAGGAGCTGGTGAGATGTCAGATGAAATAGATGGGGATGGAACGGGAGCTGGTGAGACGTCAGATGAAATAGACGGGAATGGAACAGGGACTGGTGTGACGTCAGATGAAACAGATGAAATAGATGGGAATGGAACAGGAGCTGGTGAGACATCAGATGAAATAGATGGGAATGGAACAGGAGCTGGTGAGATGTCAGAAGAAATAGATGAAATAGATGGGAATGGAACAGGAGCTGGTGAGATGTCAGATGAAATAGATGGGGATGGAACAGGAGCTGGTGAGATGTCAGATGAAACAGATGGGGATGGAACAGGAGCTGGTGAGATGTCAAATGAAATAGATGGGGATGGAACAGGAGCTAGTGAGACATCAGATGAAATAGATGAAATAGATGGGAATGGAACAGGAGCTGGTGAGATGTCAGATGAAATAGATGAAATAGATGGGAATGGAACAGGAGCTGGTGAGATGTCAGATGAAATAGATGGGAATGGAACAGGAGCTGGTGAGACGTCAGATGAAACAGACGAAATAGATGGGAATGGAACAGGAGCTGGTGAGATGTCAAATGAAATAGATGGGGATGGAACAGGAGCTGGTGAGACATCAGATGAAATAGACGGGAATGGAACAGGAACTGGTGAGACATCAGATGAAACAGATGAAATAGATGGGAATGGAACAGGAGCTGGTGAGACATCAGATGAAATAGATGGGAATGGAATAGGAACTGGTGAGATATCAGATGAAATAGATGAAATAGATGAAATAGATGGGGATGGAACAGGAGCTGGTGAGATGTCAGATGAAATAGATGAAATGGATGGGAATGGAACAGGAGCTGGTGAGATGAAATAGACAGGGATGGAACAGGAGCTGGTGAGATGTCAGATGAAATAGTTGGGAATGGAACAGGAGCTGGTGAGACGTCAGATGAAATAGATGAAATAGATGGGAATGGAACAGGAACTGGTGAGACGTCAGATGAAATAGATGAAACAGACGGGGATGGAACAGGAGCTGGTGAGACGTCAGATGAAATAGATGGGAATGGAACAGAAGCTGGTGAGATGTCAGATGAAACAGATGGGGATGGAACAGGAGCTGGTGAGACGTCAGATGAAATAGATGAAATAGATGGGAATGGAACAGGAGCTGGTGAGATGTCAGATGAAATAGACGGAAATGGAACAAGAGCTGGTGAGATGTCAGATGAAATAGATGGGAATGGAACAGGAGCTGGCGAGATGTCAGATGAAATAGATGGGAATGGAACAGGAGCTGGTGAGATGTCAGATGAAATAGATGGGGATGGAACAGGAGCTGGTGAGATGTCAGATGAAATAGATGAAATAGATGGAAATGGAACAGGAGCTGGTGAGATGTCAGATGAAATAGATGGGAATGGAACAGGAGCTGGTGAGATGTCAGATGAAATAGACAGGGATGGAACAGGAGCTGGTGAGACGTCAGATGAAATAGACAGGGATGGAACAGGAGCTGGTGAGGTGTCAGATGAAATAGACAGGGATGGAACAGGAGCTGGTGAGACATCAGATAAAATAGGAATGGAACAGGAGTTGGTGAGATGTCAGATGAAATAGGAATGGAACAGGAACTGGTGAGGTGTCAGATGAAATAGATGGGAATGGAACAGGAGCTGGTGAGACGTCAGATGAAATAGACAGGGATGGAACAGGAGCTGGTGAGATGTCAGATGAAATAGACGGGAATGGAACAGGAGCTGGTGAGATATCAGATGAAATAGATGGGAATGCCTGGGAGGCGGAGCTTGCAGTGAGCCAAGATGGTGCCACTGCACTCCAGCCTGGGCGACGGAGCAAGACTCCGTCTCAAAAAATAAATAAATAAATAAATAAAATAAGGAATAGACAGGAATGGAACAGGAGCTGGTGAGACGTCAGATGAAATAGACGGGGATGGAACAGGAGCTGGTAAGACATCAGATAAAATAGACAGGAATGGAACAGGAGCTGGTGAGAAGCCAAATGAAATAGACGGGGATGGAACAGGAGCTGGTGGATGGGCGTGAATTAGCTGAAGGCAGGTGTGAGGAGGTGATCTCAGGAGAGACCCAGCGGCAGCTTTCAAGGACACTGGGAGCTGAAGGAACAGCACCCACGCAGCACAGAGCCGGACCAGGAGGCTGAGACACAGGCGGCGGCAGCCCCACGCCCCACGCCCCACGCCCCATGCCCCAGGGAGGAGGAAGGCAGAGATGAGGAGAGAGAAAGCAGACATGGAGGACGGAAGCCAGAAACCTGCTGGGCGAAGGAGCAATTTTCCAGATAGAGAAACTCGAACAACCGGAACGGCGCAGACATAAAGTATGTAAGAGAAGGAACTTCTAGAACTGAAGACAGATCTGAATCTATTTAATCAAATGGCTCATGGGGACAAGCAAAATTAATGAAAATGAATCTGGTGGAAATCTTCCACTTCAAGCATAAAACACCAGACAAGCACAGAGAGAAACTGAGTAGCCCAACGGCATCCTGTGCCAGGAGACCACGGAGACCACGGGGTGACGGCTGGAGCTTCATGGCTGCAAACCCACCAACGCCAGGAGACCACGGGGCGACGGCTGGAGTCTCACAGCTGCAAACCCACCAACGCCAGGAGACCACGGGGTGACGGCTGGAGTCTCACAGCTGCAAACCCAGACTTCTGTGCCTGGCCGGGTCACTACAGGGAGACCCGCTGCACCAGTCCAGGCAACAGAAAAAACATTCTCAGCTACATAGAGGCCAGAAATTGCACCAAGAACATTTCCTTCCCGAAAAAGCAACTCAAAATTAATTATTTGAGGCAAACAAGAGGTGACTCCAAACAAAGGCCCATAAACAGGGAAGGGCAGGCAGGCAGTGGTGGCCAGGGACATGGAGATGGCTTGAGCTAGAATTGAGTCCACGTGGATTTTGTGAATAAAATCTAAGAATTGCAAAATAACAATCACTAAAACTTAAAACCTCCACCTTATCAGGGACGACGGCTCTTTAGGGGTCTTGTAGTGAGGCCAAGATAGACTTCAGGATGGAGGTTCTACCAGTGATTTAAAATTAGGATGTCCCTCTCCCTCTCCCTCTCCCTCTCCCTCTCCCTCTCCCTCTCCCTCTCCCTCTCCCTCTCCCTCTCCCTTCTTCTCCCTCTCCCTCTCCCTTCTTCTCCCTCTCCCTTCTTCGGTCTCTCTCTCCTTCTTTTTTCGGTCTCCCTCTGTTGCCAAAGCTGGACTGTACTGCAGTGATCTCGGCTCGCTGCAACGTCCCTGCCTCGGGCTCCTGTGATTCTCCTGCGATTCTCCTGCCTCGGCCTGCCAAGTCCCTGGGATTGCAGGCGCCCACCGCCACGCCTGACTGGTTTTTGTGTTTTTGGTGGAGACGGGGTTTCGCCCTGTTGACCAGGCTGGTCTTCAGCTCCTGGCCTCAAGTGATCTGCCCACCTCGGCCTCCCAAGGTGCTGGAATTGCAGACGGAGCCTCACTCACTCAGTGCTCAATGTTGCTCAGGCTGGAGTGCAGTGGCGTGATCTCGGCTCGCTACAACCTCCACCTCCCAACCGCCTGCCTTGGCCTCCTAAAGTGCTAAGATTACAGCCTCTGCCCCGCCGCCACCCCATCTAGGAAGTGAGGAGCGTCTCTGCCCGGCCGCCCATCGTCTGGGATGTGAGGAGCACCTCTGCTCGGCCGCCCCGTCTGGGAGGCGAGGAGCGCCTCTGCCCGGCCGCCCCGTCTGGGAAGCGAGGAGCGCCTCTGCCCGGCCGCTCCGTCTGGGAGGTGTACCCAACAGCTCCGAAGAGACAGCGACCATCGGGACAGCGACCATCGAGAGCGGGCCATGAGGACGATGGCGGTTTTGTTGAAAAGAAGGGGGGGAAGTGTGGGGAAAGGAAGGAGAGATCAGATTGTTGCTGTGTCTGTGTAGAAAGAGGTGGGCATAGGAGACTCCATTTTGTTCTGACTAGGAGAAATTCTTCTGCCTTGGGAGGCTGTTGATCTATGGCCTTTCCCCCAGCCCCGTGCTCTCTGAAACATGTGCTGTGTCAACTCAGGGTTAAATGGATTAAGGGCGGTGCAAGATGTGCTTTGTTAAACAGATGCTTGAAGGCAGCATGCTCTTTAAGAGTCATCACCACTCCCTAATCTCAAGTACCCAGGGGCACAAACACTGCAGAAGGCCGCAGGGACCTCTGCCTAGGAAAACCAGAGACCTTTGTTCATGTGTTTATCTGCTGACCTTCTCTCCACTATTATCCTATGACCCTGCCATATCCCCCTCTCCGAGAAACACCCAAGAATGATCAATAAATACTTAATTAAAAAAAAAAAAAAAGCTGTAAAAAAAAAAAATTAGGATGTTGAAATTTGGCAGAATGACTTAAGTTTTAGAAAAAAAGGAAATTGGGTCATTCTCTTTCCAAAGGAAAACGGTCCCATGATGGAATGCGTGGTCATTTGTGTCTGCAACAGTGAGCGTCCGTAACCCTTGGGAACTTCACATTCTCAGCCTCACTTCATCCCAAAGAAAGTTACGGGAAATGCCAGTCACTCTGGAATGTTCCCAAGTGTGCAGAGACGGAGAGGCCTCCTTCCCCAGCTGCTTCTCTCCCGTCTCACTGCTCTACTGAGCACTAGGGGCTTCCAGACCTCCAGCCTCTGAGCTGCTGTGACTACCAGTAGGACAGGGCAGGGGCAGCCTCATGGCTGTCCTGGGTGTCATGAAAGGCGGTTTGGTGAAGCTGTTGGTAACAGAATCCAACTGCCAGGATCGAAGAGTGATGTGGTGTTGCCAGATGGCAAGGCAGACCCCAGGCCAGCTGGCCCCGGCCCACCCATCACCGTGGGCACTGGCATAGTCACCCTGAGCGTGAAGGGAGGCAATTCCCTGCCTGGCTCTGGAGTCGGGCTGCCCAGACTGCTGGGCTGGCTCTGCCATTGGGCTGGGCCTCAGTTTCCTCACTGTGGAGAGGGTGACAACACACTGGCCCACGTGTGAGGGAGTGGGACACGTGAGCTGGCAGGGGGGAGGTTCGCTCATGAATGCTTACCAAGGCCTCCTCCATTCCAGGCACCTGCCCAAACATGGCCCTTGCACGCCTCCCGGGACCCCACATCTACACCCAGTGACGGTCCCATCCTTATGCTCCAGATGAGGAAACTGAGGCACAGCGCTGGAACCCAAAGCCTTCTAGTTTGGGCTCCACAAAAGGCCTTTTGATTGAATTATGCTTTGAAAAGGCAGGTTTCTCCGGTAAGGACGAGTGGGAACCACACCCAGTCTGAGGCTTCGTGCCTCACCGCTGCCCCTGGTCCTGCAGCTGCCTGGTGCCACCACCCAGGGCCATGGCTCCTCCAGGGTCCACTCCTTCCTCTGTTCGGGAGATTGCTTTCTTCACGTTAGTGCGTGAATCCCATCCTGGGTCATGGAGCCAGCATGGCTGGAGCTCAGAGCCCAAACGCAGCTGAAGACAAGATGGCTCAGGCGGGAGCCCCGCAGAGCTCATCCCGGTCCATCCGGGCTACAGTGGGGGTTGGGTGGGGACATTCCTAGGGGGTGGGTCCAAGACAAGCATGAGGACCTGACCCCGAGACCCCCAGAAACCAAACTGGCTCTCTTGGTACAGCGCTAGTCTGCGGAGTGGGCCCATTCCCATGGTGTAAACACCCCCACCGATGCTGGCTTCCAGCTGCTGACGTGCTGTCACTGAATGTGGAGCCAGAAAGCATTGTTCCCTTTTGGCTTTTGAGACATGCCAGGCCCAGTGGACCACTTCAGGCTGCAACACACGCAGGGCAGGGTGTGGGCCGGGGCATGGCCTGAGTCTTCAGTGCCAGGGCATCGGAACACCTGGGAGTCCCTTGAGGATAAAAAAGGAGACCCAAGCCAATGAGATGGACACACAGCCCCTGCAAACTGAAGGTCCATCTTCATGAACTTGATGATCATCTGTGGTGTTGGGTGATTTTGTTTGTTTGTTTGTTTGAGACAGTCTCACTCTGTCACCCCGGTTGGAGTGCAGTGGCACAATCTCAGCTCACTACAACCTCTACCTCCTGGTTCAAGTGATTCTCCTGCCTCAGCCTCCCAAGTAGCTCGGATTACAGGTGCATGACACCATACCAGCTAATTTTTTATAGTTTTCGATAGAGATGGGGTTTCACCATGTTGGCCAGGCTGGTCTCAAACTCCTGACCTCAACTGATCCACCCGCCTCAGCCTCCCAAAATGCTGGGATTACGGGTGTGAGCCACTGCGCCCAGCCTGGGTAATCTATTTCAATTTAACAAACCAGCCCAACACTGCATGGCTTTAAACAGTAATAGCCGTTTCTTTAACTCACGCATGTGCAGTTTGGACAGGGCTCAGTAGGGCCGGCTCATCTCCTCTCCATGGAGGCCTGGGGCTGGGAGCCCTGCAGGCTCAGCTGGGATTCATGGGGATGGACATTCAAGCTGCAGGATTCACCAGGAACCTTACCTTTATCAGTGAAGACTGAGTTCACCTCTGAAAAGAGGGAGCCACATGGCTGGAGTTTGACCACCAGACATTCCCAGGCAGAGCTTTGGGTCTGGAGCAAGTGACCCAGAAGCAGGGACAGTCTGGGCTGTACCAGCAGCTGCCTCACAGCCAGGCTGCCCTCTTGGCCTCCCTGGACCTGCTTACGCCCAGCCCTCATTCTCCAGCCTTCTGTCTGGTTTCCAGAGCCCCAAGAGCCCTCTGAGAAAGTTGTTTAGCATAGGTTTCCATTCATTGCAACCAAGATCCTGAGTGCTTGTATGATACAGCAGATATGGTTAAAGAAAAAAAAAAAAAAAAGAAAAAAGCAGAGAGAGGTGTTTGTGCAACAGGACTATGCTGCAGAAAAGTTGCATGGAGCAGCTCTGGCAGAGCAGGCAGGCAAGGGCTGCTGGGAGGGGCCTCCGGCTCTGTGGCTGAGCAGACCATAAGGAACCTGGTTCCCCCCGGGCTGGCCAGCAGGCCATTCTCAGCTCCTCTGCCTCCACTCAGGGGAGGGTGGGCAGACAAGTGGGCAGATGGGGAACCACGGCTCCACTGGCTCCTTGGGGCAGCCCCTGTTGGGCCCTGTCCTTACCCTCAGAGAACACGCTGCCTGCACCACCCCATGAAGGGGGGCCCACGAGGGTTAGGGCTACAATGCACTTGGTGACATCAGGACCATGGCAAGGTGTGGAGGGGGTGGACTCTGATCTGGATGGCATTGAGCTCATCCCATGGGCCCAGCCTCAGGGAGGGGCTAGAGAGCGTCCATTGGGTCATGGTGTGGACCTGGACGGTAGCCTGGGCACTGGAATCCTGGCCTTTCCCAGACCTGCTGAGCCAGTGCCAGCGTCCTAACCCCAGGGACCCCAGGGATGCCTGTGCACAGTCACTCGGAGAAGCCCCAGCACGCCTGTGCACAGTCACTCGGAGAAGCCCCAAGCTGACTCAACTCTGTGGAAACGACTGTTGTAAGCAGACCTTGGAGGTCGCCCGTGGTCTCTGCCTCCAGTGTTACTCCCAAGACAGCTGCATTGTGTGGCAGAGGGATTCTGAAGGCATGGTGAAGTTCACCAACCCGCTGACCTTAAAACAGGGAGGTGCCTCCGGGCCTGACCTCATCACACCAACTCGTTAGAAGCAGAGTTTCCTCTGGCAGGTGCAGAATGGATGGCCAGAGAGAGCCACTCATGGGGGGACTCCACCGGCCTCTGCTGCTTGAAGATGGAGGGGCCACCAGAAGCCACCAGGCAGGGACCTGAGAGAAAGCCCTTAGGAGCTGAAGGCAGTCCCTGACAACAGCTGCAAGAAAATGGGGACCTCAATCCCACACCCACAAGGACCTGGATTCTGAACCAGCCCGGGAGGAGGCCTGAGCCCCAGGTGAGGCCCCAGCAGGGGACCCAGGCTGGCTCCTGACCTGCAGGTGTGAGCTACCAGATGGTGCAGGCTTGTCCATTTACTTACTTATTTGTATGGTAGTAAAACACACATAACATAACATTGCCCACCTGAACTATTTTGAAGAGTCCAATTCAGCCACATTCCGTGCATTCACACTGTTGTGCAGACACTGCCTCAAGCAAGCTCCAGAACTCGTTCATCTTCCCAAATGGAGACCCATCAGCAGCCGGTCCCTTCCCTCTGCCCTCAGGTCCTGGAAGCCACGAATCCACTTCATCTCCTGGATTTCCCTACTCCAGACACTTTACATCAGTGCAAGCTTTTTATATAAATGCAGTCACTTAGCACCATGTTTCTGAGGCTCGCCCATGCCATAATGTGTAAGGGAGCTCCACCCTTTTTCCAGCTGCACAATACTCCATCGTGCGTGCGCTGTGGCCTATTGATCTGTTCCACGGTCCACGGATGCTTGGGTTGTTTCCACCTTCTAGCTACTGTGAATAATGCTGCTGTGAACACTCATGTCTGAGTTTTTGCTCAGACACCTGTCTTCATTTCTGGCAGTGCATCCCCAGGTGTGGAACTGCAGGGTGCTATGGCAACTGTTTAGCTTTGCGAGGAATCAGCAGACCATTTCCCACAGCAGCTGCACCGTTTCACTCTCCCATCGGGAATGTGTGCTGAGCGGGTGCTGTTTCAAGCTGCTAAGTTTCTGGTAAGTAGAAAACAGAAAACGAACACAGGGACTGGCCAGAGGGCTGGGAACAGGAGGCAGGGTGGCAGCAAGGTGGCAGCAGGGGGGCGGCGGGGGGGGGGCAGCAGGGTGGCGGCAGGGTTCTCCTTCCTGGCCTCTCAGCCCAGCTCCCAAACTCCAGGTATCCTCAACCCCTCCTCCCAGCCTCAGCCCCAGCTCCCAGCCTCAGCCCCAGCTCCTGGCCTCAGCCCCAGCTCCTGGCCTCAGCTCCAGTGGCCTCAGCCTCAGCTCCTAACCTCAGCCTCTGCTCCACATCTCAGCTCCCAGCCTCAGCTACCAACCTCACCTCCAGCTCCCGGCCTCAGCTCCTGGCCTCAGCTCCAGCTTGCAGATGGATTCAGAAAAGCCCCAGGGCCTCACAGCAATGCCCCAAAACCATGCAGCTGCAGGGGGTCTGATTGGCAGGCCCCAGGACGACTGCAGATGGGGTGGAGGTCTAAGCCCCCCACTCAGCTAAGTGGGGCATACGCCAGGGCAGGAAGGACACCTGAACGCCCACGTCCGGGTGTTGAGAAGGGCAGAGGCCTGGAGAACGTGAGCGAGAGGGCGCGTGGGCACCAGATGTCTGATGAGGCCAAGGGCCTGCTGTATCCCTGTGCTGGGGGAACAGTGCCTCCCAAAATCAGGTCCCCTGGAACCTAGGAAGGCGACTTTATTTGGAAATAAATATTTGCAGCTGTGATTAGTGAAGAATGAGATGAGGTCATCCTGAAGTAGAGGCCCTCGCCCTAGCAGGTGTCCTTCGAGAAGAGAAGGGGAGACGGCCTCATGACAGAGGTGGGGCTGGCGCGATGCTCCCACAAGCCAAGGAACCCCAAGGAGTGCCCGTGACACCAGCAGCCGGACAAGGAGGGCTCAGGACCAAGAGCGACCGCGGCCCTCACAGGCCGATCTGACTTCCAGCCTCCAGCTCTGCGAGACGAGGCATTCCTGTAGCTTTAAGCCCCTCGTCTGTAGGACACTCACCCCCAACTAAAGGCCCAGCCATGATGGGAGGGGAGCGCGAGGCCGTAGCCCTGGGGAAAGCTGTCCTTGGTCTTCCAGAGGCGAGGAGCTGCGGAACCCCCTGCGGGACACTCAGCTCCGCCCAGAACACCTGGGCTTCTCCATTTCCTCTTGGCAAGTCCCTCGGTGTTTACTTTCTCCCAGTCCAGGGAAACTCCACGCCCAGGTCTTTGGGACTCAGGTCAGGAGAATATTCCCCCTGCGGCCAACCGCAGGCACGGGGAGGAAGTGAGCCTGACCTTTCTCAGGTCCAAAGGTCCCTGAGCTCATGCAGCCCAGCACAGGGAGGGAGGAAGGTGGCTCTGCCCTGCTCCTGACCTGAGACACCAGGGCCACAGATCACCTGCCCTGGGGCCTTCCGGGCCTCGCGGTCCTGGGCTTCAGGGCTGCCCTTGGTTTGTACTTGGCCGGTCTTTGGTTGGGTTGGGGATACTGGTAGGGAGGTGCGGGGGTCCCAGGCAGAAACCGACAAGAAACCTGTGGTCGCCAGACCTTCTTGGCACCTGTCACCAGGTCACATCTGATTTGCTGGGCCCCATGGCAGAGTCCAGATGAAAATGCCTGCTGGGCATGGTGGCTCACGCCTGTAATCCCAGCACTTTGGGAGAACGAGGCAGGAGGATCACTTAAGGCCAGGAGTTCGAAATCAGCCTGGCCATCATGGTGAAACACCATCTCTACTAAAAATACAAAAATTAGTTGGGCGTGGTGGTGCGTACCCGTAGTCCCAGGTACTCAGGAGGCTGAGGCACGAGAATTGCTTGAACCTGGGAGGTGGAGGTTACAATGAGCCGAGATCACGCCACTGCACTCCAGCCTGGGCGATAGAGCAAGACTCTGTCAAAAAAAAAAAAAAAAAAAAAAAGAAAGAAAGAAAAGAAAAGAGAGAGAGAAAGGAAGGAAGGAAGGAAAGAAACAAAGGAAGAAAGAAAAAATGCCTCCCTCCTGGGACAGAGTCTCTGTGAAATGCAGCCTCTTCCCTGAACTACACACATGCACGCGCGTACACACACACACACACACACACACACACACACAGCAATGGCCGCCCTGCAGACAGCCAGGCCTTGGAAGTCTGGATGTCTGCGAGGCAGAGAGGCGGGGGCGGGCCACTGCCCCACGCACAGCCACCACCTGCATTTCCCCTTTCCCAGAACCAGATGGGGCAGGGGAAGTGGGGTGGGGGTTTCAGTTCCTCTTGACCTCATCAAGATACTGTTGTCTAGAACCTTCTTTCTGCCCATCACGGTAATCGGAGATGCTGCTAACCAGCTCCCACCTCTGCCTGCCCGCTTCATGCCTGCCATCCTTGGCATCCTTACTTAAAAAAAAAGCTCTCCATTTTTGCAGGAAACCCGAGTGAAGGCTGAGTCCCCCATGAGGGACCCAAGCTCTGACACAGACAGACTGTCCCGGCTGGAGTCCAGCTCCTGGACGACCTGGGTCTCCCCGTTCTGCACTATCGCGCGGTGAGGCAGCGCTGATCAGAACCTCAAAAGACCTGACCCCGAACACCATCATCCCAAATCCTGAACTCCTGAAAGATCAAAACCTAACATGTTGGTGTTCTGACCAGTTTCTCTGTGAATGGTTCACCTGCGCGTAACTCATATCCACGTGACTGAGTGAGCACACCTCTGTGTCTGTGCTGGAGAAAATGTTATGATCACCGATTTTATTGGGTAAAGTCCCCTATGAGGGGTTCTGTCGTGTTTTTCGGTGTCTCAAATAAATCCCCCTTAAAAATGTAAATAAATAAATGTATTTGATTTATTTATTTATTTATTCATTCATTTTTTGAGACAGAGTCTCGCTCTGTTGCCCAGGCTGGAGTGCAGTGGCGCGATCTCGGCTCACTGCAACCTCCACCTCCCAGGTTCAAGCGATTCTCCTGCCTCAGCCTCCTGAGTAGCTGGGACTACAGGTGCCCGCCACCACGCCCAGCTAATTTTTTGTATTTTTAGTAGAGACGGTGTTTCACTGTGTTAGCCAGGATGGTCTCGATCTCCTGACCTCGTGATCCGCCCGCCTCGGTCTCTCGAAGTGCTGGGATTACAGGCGTGAGCCACCGCGCCCGGCCAAACAAATGTCTTTTACAGAATGTTTTCAAATTACTTTTTCCAGAATTATAATTTTGGGATTTTGATCTTTCAGGATGTCAGCATTCAGAACTGTGTCCTGGGATCGTGGCCCAGACCCACAGGGCGGGGGCGTGCACTTTTGAGGGTTCTGAAGACGACTCAACGGGGTGCCCGACTTGCTGGTAAGGACTCAGGAGACCTCGCCTGTCCTCGTCACACTCACGGAAGTGGACTCTGGATCCCTGGCGTAGCTGGTCTGGGAACTGGGGAGGGATGGGCAGTGCCCGGTGTAGGGTGCAAGCTCCAGTGCCCACATTAGCACGTCTGTTGCTGTGAGAGTCTATCCTGTGGACACCTGTGGCTGTGACACACACCTTCCCACTACTGCCACAGGAGTGATATTCTTTCTGATTCTAACATCAGTGTGTGCACATTTTGGGAAAACCAGCAAGTACAGAAGAAGAATTTAGGCCAGGCCCAGTGGCTGACGCCTGGAATCCCAGCACTTTGGGAAGTCAAGGCAGGAGGATCGCTGGAGGCCAGGAGTTTGAGATCGGCCCGGGCAACATAGTGAGACCTCATCTCCATTTGAGAAAGAAAAAGACCACTGGTCCTCCCAGTGTTTAAAAGATTTTTCCATTAAAACAGGAGGGATCACAATGAGCGGCCTAACGAAGACATTTAAAGACACGCCAAGAAGGGGCGCAGACAGGGGTCCTGAGATGCTGTCATGGGAAACTGCACCTGTTTTCCCGCCCTGGGCACCCCGTGGGGACAGGCTGGCCGGTGCCAGGGTGAGCAGGGCAGGCTGAGGTCTCCAGTGGGTGGGGACAGGTTGGGGGTAGCAATTCAGTGACCCTGTCCAGGACTGGGTCCCTGGCGGAAGATGAGGTCAGCCGGGGGGGTGGTGGTGGCTGTGGATTCCGTTGTCCGGTCTATAGGGGGTCCCCCTCCCGAAGCCCTAACCCTCTCCCCTTCACCACCCCAATGATCTCCTGGCCCAGGCCAGCAGCTCCCCAGCCCCCAGGACAGTCCTTCGGGACCCTAGGGGGAGTCCCATCTACAAGGACGGCTCACCAGTCTCCCGCCACAGCCAGTGAGGATGGGGTCCTGCAGCCGAAGTGGTGTGTGCCCAGTGTGGTGTCCCTGGCAGGCTGGGAGGGCGCCCCCGGCTGCCAGTTAGTGAGGCTGGGTTAGCACGAGGGCGAGGTGCTTGGATTCCGGGGCTGACGGCCTGAGCTCAACCCCAGCGCCCCATCTTGTTGGGGCACCTCCACC
Source organism: Pongo abelii (assembly GCF_028885655.2). Classification (NCBI taxonomy): domain Eukaryota; kingdom Metazoa; phylum Chordata; class Mammalia; order Primates; family Hominidae; genus Pongo; species Pongo abelii. Next base: position 54,554,946 of record NC_072007.2, on the reverse strand, counting down.
TGGAGGCGGCTCCTCCACCTGGCTCTGCCTCCATTTCTGCAGCAGTGCCCGCTGGACTCCAGCCCGAGGCAGGGGCCACGGCTGACCCAGCTGGAGAATGCCCCACTGGCCCAGTCAGTGCTGTCCACTAACCTAATGGCTTCTCTTGGCAGGGAGGGCTCCCCCGCCCCCGGGCTCTGTGCCAGCCAGAGGTTCTGCAGGAGCTGCTCACTTCCTCCCGCCAGCTGAGGCAGCCTGCGGGGCGGCTCCGACCTGGAGAAACCAAAATCAGGGCAAGTCCCTGGCTGCTTCCCTGGAAAGCCCCGACGGAGTCCCCGCTCCTTCCCGCCGGTTCTCAGGGTGCTTTATTTCAGAAGGGGATTTCTTCTCCTGAGAATCTGATGGCCACACGGTGCCTGTCACATGTCCACGTCGGGCCCTCCTGGCTGTCACCAACTTGTCCAACTGTCAGAGGTGTTTGAACCAGAGCGACTCTGTCTTGAATAGGGGCTGGGTGGAACGAGGCTGGGGCCTGCTGGGCTGCATTCCCAGGAGGTTAAGGCATTCTTAGTCACAAGACAGGAGGTTGGCACAAGATACAAGTCACAAAGACCTTGCTGATAAAGCAGGTTGCAGTAAAGAAGTGGCCAAATCCCACCAAAACCAAGATGGTAACTAGAGTGACCTCTGGTCGTCCTCGCCACTCGTAGTACACAAATTCTAATGCATTAGCTGCTAAGAGACACTCCCACCAGTGCCAACACAGTCCACAAATGCCATGGTAACATCCGAAAGTTACCCTACGTGGTCTAAAAAGGAGAGGAAGCCTCAGTTCCGGGAATTGACCACCCTTCCCCAGAAAATTCATGAATAATCCACTCCTTGTTTACCATATAATCCAGAAATGACCAAAATAAGCATAAGAATATTCAGTGGAGTAGCCCAGGCCTCCGCGCTGCCTGTGGAGTAGCCATTCTTTATTCCTTTACTTCATTAATAAAATTATCACTTGACTCTCTGGACTCGCCCTGAACTCCTTCCTGTGCGAGGTCCAAGAACCCTCTCTTGGTGTCTGGATCAGGACTCCCTTCCGGTAACACAACCACACAGAGACGTCTCCAGGGAGTGGGAGGGCCCACTGAGCAGGCCGCACAGGCAGAGGCTGAGCGCCATCCCACACACTCATCACCAGGGAACGGGCCACCCACACCACCCCGGCAGCCCCCTCATACCCCATGCTCCAGCACAGAAGGCTGCCCTGGGCCGGCTCTCTATGCTGCCTCGATTTCCCCCTTTCTAGGCCTTGCTTGGGATGAAGGTCACTGCACACCAGATGTCTGCACATACCGGAGCAGGGCGGGGCCGCCTGGAGCCCCTTCCCACCAACCAGGGCTGCAGCCAGGCAGGGTGGGAATGCAGGCTGTGGGGAGATGAAGGTCAAGTCCCAGAACACGGACGTGTCCCGGGCTCCTGGCTGGTGGGGGCCTGGTCCCTGGCTGAGAGAGGTAGAAGTGCAGGAGCCAGGGCTGTCTGCAGGGAACCAGCCGAGCGGCCTTGGGGGTCACAGGGTCCCCCAGGCCTCTGCTTTGCTCTCTGCTCTCTCTCTTCCTCGGAAGAAGTCTGTGCTGTTGGTCACTTCACTTTCATTCAACAAGCACAGAAGGAGCACCTGCTCGGGCCAGGCCCTGGGCTGGAACCACATAGGCAGGTCCCTGCCCCCTGGAGCTAAGGTTCTGGGGAAAGAAGAGACCGGGAGGCAGGCAGTGCCCATGTGTGCGGGGGTGGGAAGCCTCAGTGAGCACGCGGCCGAGGAGGAGCGGCCTAAGCAGATCTCCGGAAGAGCTTTCCAGGCAGAACGGTCCGTGCAAAGACCCCAGGGCAGAGGTGCTCAGACACAGCCAGGGGGCTGAGGGCAGAAGTCTGGGGTCAAGCTGGGGCTGGAGGATGGGAGGGGTCCCCGGGAGGGGGTGTCCTGGCTCCTGGTGGCTCTTCTAGGGCAGGGACCTGGGCTGCTCCACTTTCACACTCCTGGGGTTTCCCCGGGAGCCTTCTCTGGGGCAAGAAGCCTGTCCTGGAAAGTCCTGGACCACAAGTCAACGAGGAAAGGTCAGCTCCAGGCTATGGCGGGGCCAGGCCAGGCCTGTGCCCTGTGGTGCTCCCGAGGCCAGAGCCAGCGACCCTGTGTCCTGCTCCAGCCCCTCTGTGGGTGTGGGAGGTTGGGGGCTGCCCTCCCAGGAAATACCACTGAGGCCTCGGCTCTCAGGCTGCCCACAGGGCCTCTCCCACTGAGGCAGCGGGGGCAGCAGGGCCACAGCCCCCGCTCACCCCCTACCCAAGCCCTCTGCCCTTAGGCGTGCAGCCACACCCAAGAGTGTCAGGCCTGGGGTCCTGGGTGTGGAGCTGAGGGGCCCGGGCAGGGCAGATGGGGGAAACCGGGGGTCCAGGTTAGAGCAGGCTGGGAGGGTGAGAGATGGCCTGAGCGCCAGTGGCCCTCTGGGACGTGACCGTTACTCTGAGGGTGAGAGGAAAGGCCGGGAACAGAGAGGGCAATGAGCAGGGAGGCAGAGGTGGCAGAGATGTGCAGAAGCAGGAGAAATGGGCAGAGCACCTAACCCACTCCGCTCTGTCCCATAGCCTCTCCCCTCCAGGCACAACCTGCCTTCCTCCTCCAGGCACAAGAGAGTTGGCCAACGTCTCCTGGGGCAAAGTCCCCAGGTGAAGAGCGGCTGCTCCAAGGTTTAACCTCCAGGTTATCACAAACCCAGGGAGGGGAAGGAGGGACAAGTTGTTCTAAAAGACGCTGGGGCAGTGGGATCAGACAAACCCGGTGGCAGGACATCCTCCCAGCAGAGTCAGTGCCACTCTAACAAGCTGGGGCACGATTCCAGAAAGGCGAGGCATGGAACCGAGTGAGGGCACCTGGGACACCCGAGTGCGAGCAGGAGGCTAGATGCTGTGTGGTTTTCCGAAGGCCTTGATGTGATCGCGGCGACGCGGGGAGGGTTCTCATTCCCGGAAGTTTGCGGATTGATGTTTTTAGGACCAGTGTTCAAATGTCTGCAACTTGTGTTCAAAAATGGTGCATGAAAAAATAATGCAAATGGAACACGGATCCTTTCAAGCGTTTCCTGAGGGGACGGGCTGGGCGTCCACACTCTTATTCTTTACACTTTCCTACGTACGTCACAGTTTTCACAACACGTACACATCGGGATGGCTATTATCAAAACACAGAAAATCACAAGTGCTGGCAAGGATGTGGAGAAACGAGACCCCTTGGGTGCTGCTGGCAGGAGTGTAAAACAGTGCTGCCACTGTGGGAAGCACGATGGCAGTCCCTAAAACAATTCAAATAGAACTGCCAGGCCGGGGGCGGTGGCTGGCACCCGTAATCCCAGCACTTTGGGGGCCGAGGCAGGAGGATCACTTGAAGCCAGGAGTTCGCGACCAGCCAGGGCAAAATGGCAAGATCCTGTCTCTACAAAAAAATGAAAACTTAACCAGCCATGGTGATGGCCACCGGTAGTCCCAGCTACTTGGGAGGCTGGGCTGGGAGGCTTGCTTGAGCCCAGAAGACCGAGGTTCCCATGAGCTATGATCATGCAGCTGCGCTTTAGCTGAATTCTTCAGCAGAAATAAAAACTTCGGTCACACTGGTGTATACTGTCTTATCCTGTGCCCCTTAAGAAAGGTTTGATTCCCTAATTCCTTTTTATATACTAGGTTTTTTTCAAAAGTGTTTGCAGGGTTAGATCCCTTCCCTCATCTCCGCACTGCAGGTAACTGGGTAGAAATTCTGCCCTCATCATCAGACACGCTCCTGGTTCTCTGCAATCGGATCTGTCACTACGGACAGACCAAGCTTCCCAGATGCCAGTGGTGGTGGGAAAGCTGACAACACTCCCTACAGCAGGACGACGGAGGACACAGCCTGTTCCATAACATCAAAGTGGCCTCTGGGTCCTCGTCCCAGGGCAGAAACAGACTCCTAAGTGTGAACAGAAAACAGAGGATTATTAAAATTGTCACCTAACGCAGAAGCCCTGCTACGCCCTTAGGTGGTCAAGGCTGATTTCTTACCCATCCACAACCGCAAAGGAATCCATTATTTGTTGGGGTCGAAGAGCATGAACCCTCTTTAGAATGGATAGTGTTGGCTGGGCAAGGTGGCTCACACCTGTAATCCCAGCACTTTGGGAGGCCGAGGGGGGCCAATCACCTGAGGTCAGGAGTTCAAGACCAGCCTGGCCAATATGATGAAACCCCATCTCCACTAAAAATACAAAAATTAGCCAGGCATGGTGGCATGTGACTGTAGTCCCAGCTACTCAGGAAGCTGAGACAGGAGAATTGCTTGAACCTGGGAGGAGGAGCTTGCAGTGGGCCGAGATCAAGCCACTGCACTCCAGCCTGTGTGTCAGAGCGAGACATCTTCTCAAAAACAAAACGAAACAAAAAAAACAAGATGGATCGTGTCCATGTCGGTACCACCACACATCAAACAATCAAACAGGTGGAACTGTGCAGACTCCCCCACACTGAACGCCCTCTTTCCAATGTCGCTGTTCACTATCTGTGGATGTCCCTAAATGGCCTGAGAAGTTTCCATTAGAAGAAATTAGAGATACTGTAGTTTTTAAGTCATTGAGCAATCACTTACTAATTACAAGTCACTTATTTATTAGATAAAATTGAACATTTTATGTGCACAAAGATAGTATCATAAGGGGTGTGGCGTCTTGCCATTGGAACCTGGGCATACGGTCATTTGTCCTGCAGTTTCTCGTGTACTGAAAGGCGGTGTGGATCCTACAGCTTCTTGTGTACTGAAAGGCAGCGTAGTTCCTACAGTTTCTCTACTGAAAGGCGGCGTGGATCCTACAGCTTCTCGTGTACTGAAAGGCGGCGTGGACCCTACAGTTTCTCTACTGAAAGGCGGCGTGGATCCTACAGTTTCTCGTGTACTGAAAGGCGATGTGGAGCAGCACAAGGAGCTTGAGCGTTGCAATGAGAAGACATGGCTGTGAATCTCACCCCATCGCGTTTTGAATGTTGGGCAAATAAATTAATCGTTTTATCCACTTACTAGGCAATGTATAGTTTGTATACTTCATGCCAGTCATTGTTTTAGACTCTTAGGATGCAAAGATAAATAAGAAAGTTGCTTTGGGCAAAGAGTGAGACCTTTTTCTTAAAAAAACAAACAAAAAAAAGAATTACCATATGATGAGCACTTCTCCTTCTGGGTGCATACCCAGTGCTCTGAGCCACAGCATCTAGCGTTCAAGCCAGCTTCTCAATCGGACCCCAGGATCGTTTCTAGAGAGAAATCCTGTCTACGTCGCCCTCCTAGCTGGCACGGCTGCAGGCATGGGTGTTGTGGCAGCGGGAAGGGGAGGACGGGCTTGGTGAAAGGGGACTGGGGCCCTCCTCGCTCCTGGGGCTGCCAGCTCCCTCGCCCTGAAATCAGACCCACGCCCGCCCTGCACTTCCCAGGTGTTTCCTGAGACCAAGGGATCAGAGCTTCGGCTGTGAGGGGCGGTGCTGTGGCCTGGGACACACGGAGCCACAGCCTCCGCTTCCAGGGTGCCCTGGGGCCTCTCTCCACATCTCCCTAGGGGCAGCCGCCACAACTACTCTGCGTCATGTGTCCTGTGCCCTCGGTCCGACCCCTCTGCCTCGCAGCTCGTCCCAAGCCTGGGGGGCTCTGGGGGACAGGGCAGGTGGGGCCATGGGACCAGGAGAACCTGCTGGTGTCTCCGGCCTCCACTGGGTGCCCCAGGACTGTGGTCACAAGGTGGAGCCCCTGATGCAGCTTCATTGCCTGCTGCAGCCAGAGGGGGAAGGGGTCCCACCCACGGCCCCTCCTCCGGAGCCCCCAGCTCCCCCTCCGAATCTCTCCACCCACTGCACCCTTGAGCATGAGGGGCACTGGGGTCTCCTCCTAGAAGTGGGGGTCCTGCCTGGCCCCTGAGGCCCTGGGGAAGGGTTTCTGTGGAGCTGCTCATGGTCCCTGCCTGTCCTGCCCCCGGGCCCAGGGCCTGCCTCCGCCACCCCGGCATGTCATCCCCGGGGGTGGGGGTGGCACCAGGGAGAAGTCAGACTCTGGCTGGGCTGGCAACAAGGGTGGGGTCAGAGGAGCCCTGTGGCGCTGTTGAGGGTGACCGGGAGCTGCAGGGTTTGGGGCTGAGGCGCAGGATGAGGCCAACACAGGGGTCCTGGGCACAGGCGGTCTGAGCCATCCCCTCACCACCCAGCCTCGTAGAGGTCTGCTGTGGGCCAACTGCAGCAGGGGCTGGGTTGCAGCCGTCTCACACCTGCCTCCTAGTGAGTCTCTGGGGCTCAGGGACAGGTGTCCTCACTCAGGACACACAGCGCTGGTCTGGCCGTGGAGTCAGGGCAGGAGGCATCCCCTTTGCACCTCCTCACACCCCTGCGGGGAGGGGAGCGGCCTGGGAACCCACAGGCGCCTGCCCCACAGTAGCTGAGGTCCCGCAGCAGCCAGCAGGGCTGGGCTACTTGAGGCCTCTGGCTCTGATCGCCCAGAGGGCGCATGAGGTTTGGTGCAGCCTCTGATGGGCACGAGGCGGCCGCACAGAATAAGCGCAGCGGGCGTCCCTTCCCCATGGCCAGGACTCCAGGCCAGAATGTGGAGGTTCCTGAAACCCACACTTGAAGGCACCCCATGGATATGCTGGGGGCCGGGGCCGAGGAGAGGGCACTGCAGGCACGCGGTGGGGTGGCCTCCCAACGCCCAACTCTCCTGCGCACCCCAGCCCCTCCCGCAGGCCTGGGCACGGAAGTGAGCCCGGGGCGGGTTCAGGCAGCAGTCAGGGCCTTTGTTTCAGTGCCGTACGCTGGCCAAGTTCAACATCCAGGGGGATAAACAAAGGTCCTGCACACGGCCTGCACTGGGTGGGAGCAGCTCCAGAGAACCTGCCTGGGCCAGGGCTGCCCACAGCGCGGGGGCAGCATCTGCGGGCACACCCAGACCCTGGGTGACCAGTGTGGGGGCCTCTCTGCATGCTCAGGCAGGCGCAGACAAGGCCGCGGCCTGGGCAGCCATCTGCCTGTCACTGCGTCTCAACGACTGGTGCCACACTCTGTGCTGACAACAATCTCCACGCTCCAGCCACCGCCTGCCCCACAGGCCCCTCCACCTGAGACGCCAGCAAAGGAGGATGAGAGGAGAAAGCCCCGGGCCGGCTTCCCGGCTGCCACTCCCCCCACCCCATGCCAGTTGAACTCCTGAGGCTTCAGGGTCCAGCCTCTCTGCAACCTCGGCTGCACCCCGCCCTCCCCGTGCCTTCAGATTCCTCCGCCAGCTCTGAATGGGGTGCTGGGAGGGCCCCTCCCTCTGCAGCTCAACAGCCACGTGAAGCCCTCGCTGCTCCAGGAAACGGGGCCCCGAAGGCCGGCCCACGGAGGTGGAGGCAGGCACCTGCCATCCTCAGCGCCAGCACCACGGGTTCCATCCTGGCTGCACACCATGCTCCCTGGAGAGCCGTAATGTGTCCCGATGCCCGGGCCACCACCTAGCCAGTCCACCCTGGACGGTGGGGAGGGGGGTCCCTGCATCAGCACTTCCGAAGGTTCCTGGGTGACCTCAAGGTGCAGCGGGAGAGATACTCACCACTCATGGGTGGTCACCGGCCCAGTGCTCCCCGGAGCTGGGGAGGGGCTCCATCTCAGCCACCCAGACCGAGGGACCCACGTCTGCCCCTACAGGACCCCAGGGGCTCCCTGTGCTTGCCAGGTGCAGCCACAGTGCGTGGCGAGGACTCAGCGAGGGACAGGTGGCGGCAGGGCCAGCTTTAACCCGAAGGGGCCCGGCCCAAGCTGCCAGGTGTCTGGGTCCCCGATCAGGGTCTGTATCAGCTCCCATTGCTGGCACTGCCAATCATCACACAGCAGGGGGCTTAAAACGACAGTTTATTCCGTCATGGTTGTGGGGCCAGGAGCCTGAGGTCAAGCGTGGGGACGCAGTGGCTCTGGGGAGCAGCCCCGCGCCTCCCTCCTGTCGCAGTCCTGCCCTTCTCAGCCCATGGACGCGCCCTCCACCTCTGCTGGTCTCCCGCCAGGACACACCACTGGACTCAGGGCCCACACAGGCAACTTGGGGTGACCTTATCTTGAATCTTGATCCTTAACTCGATCACATCTGCAAAGGCCTTCCCGAGGTTCCAGGCGGACATGTCCCTTCCTGAGGTTCCAAGTGGATGTGTCCCTTCCCGAGGTTCCAGGTGGATGTGTCCCTTCCCGAGGTTCCAGGTGGACGCGTCCCTTCCCAAGGTTCTAGCTGGACACGTCCCTTCCCGAGGTTCCAGGCGGACACGTCCCTTCCCGAGGTTCTAGGCGGACGCGTCCCTTCCCGAGGTTCCAGGCGGACGCGTCCCTTCTCCAGGTTCTAGGTGGACGTGTCTTTTGAGAGGGCCTCAGGTTAACCCACTACGGTGTCTGAATCTGTCCCTTCCCCAAGCAGCAGCTCTGTGTCCCGGCATGGCCACTGTGGGGCAGAGACACAGCAGGTCCCACATCTCTGTGCCCTGCAGACCCGTCAGCCCTGGGGATGCTGGTCTTGGACGGACCCCCAGACATCACACAGCCGAGAGGTAGGTCAGCACTTTAAGATGCTGATATCACTAGTTCAGCTCCTGGAGCAGAATTCTCAGGGTGGATTTCCAGGAATACCTCCTGGGAGGGTCAGCAGGGGCTGGGGTCAGTGGGGTGGTCTCCGGGAGGTTTGCCTGTGTCAGGCCTGTGCTGCTTCTGGCGGAGGCGCTTGTCCAGCCTCGTCCAGCGTGGTGTCTCCAGTGCCGCGTGCTAACACCTTCAGTGCACGCTCAGGAACGCGCCTGGAAGGCCCTGCCCTGTCCCAGGCTCCAGCCAGGCTCTGCCAGCACCAGGGCCCTAGGCTATGCCAGCCCCACAGGACTTGGGTGAAAGTGGGTCCCAGAGGCAGGGCAGAGGGGAGCCCCTGTCTGGGGGCACATGCTGGGCACCTGATCTACACCCGGAAGCCCATGGGGAGCAGGGTCCACAGGGCCGGCGACACCTCTCCCAGGAAGCCTTTGTGGGCTCAGACACAGGACCCAACAGCCCTGCAACAGTGCCTGGAGCCAGACGCTCACCCCAGATCCTTCTGTGGGGTGAGACGGCAGGTAAGGCCGAGAGGTGTCAGCCAGGGTGGTGTGACTGCACCTCCAGAGCTAGCAGCAATGGCCAGGCTCAGATATAACGTTTAGAAACTCTGGCACCTCCAGAGCCAGCAGCAACAGCCAGGCTCAGATAGAACATTTAGAAAGAACTCTAGCAGGCAACCGTGGGTGGCAGGGTCACAGCTAATTCACAATTTACAGCCGAGACTGTTCCTGATCCAGTCTAGAGAGAACCTGTTAAGGAAAAATTATCCTGGTGCTTATTACAATGGCAAGGAAGACTTCATTCTGGACTCCCGCAGTGGGGGACAGACGGGCTCCATGTTGGGTGCAGCAGGACAAGGGGGGTTCACAGCTGAGGAGTGAGGGGGTCCGTGGCTGGAAAATCACCAGGAGGGCGCAGCAGGGCTGGGGCGTCCTGCTGAAGGCGTCGAGGACTGAGGTCTGATCTGCTCCTGGAGCTCAGACATCGGAGTAGGATTCTCTCTGACCTGACTCTGGGTTTCTGCTCCGTTGGACTCGGCGAGGTTGCACGTGGAAGCAAGGTTGAGGCCCCCTCGAGAAAAGGCTCCAGGAGTCTCTGCCACGCCTGTGTCATTTGGACGCAAGCACAGCTGTGTGGGCCAGAGTGTTGGGGAGATCCACCCCTGCTCAAAGAGTGGGCAGGGGCTGAAGCCAGGAGGTGGGCCCTGCGTAGGGGTAGCACCCATGAAAACAGAGCGAGGAGGCACATGTAGGCTGAAGCATTCAGGAGCCAGGGCCTCAGAAGGGGGCAACATGGAGAGCTGGGGCGGACGGCAGCCACCTGGACCCCGGAGAGCCACCAAGAAGTGTCCCAAAGCTCTGGGCATTGAGGAAGCCTGATCAAGGAAACCTGAGAGAACCGGACATCGTCAGATGCAGGCTGGCCAGGCTGGCAGTGGCTGAAGGTCTGGGATGGGGCCCCTGCCACGTGGCTACCACAGGCTGAGCAGAGCCCCGCGGGGAAGGACCCACAAGCTCCCCTGGAGACCCTTTCCACCCCTGGCTCTGGGGGCCAACCCTACAACCAAAGTCCTGCCCTCCCCAGGGGGCCAGGACCACCTCCCTCTCCCTGGGCCCTGGGAGTGGAGAGGAAACAGCTTCCTTTTTCTCCCCTAGACCAAGATCTAGAAAAGCGGGGCTCAGCTGGGCGTGGTGGCTCACACCTGTAATCCCAGCACTTTGGGAGGCCGAGGTGGGTGGATCTCTTGAGGTCAGGAGTTCAAGACCAGCCTGGCCAACATAGTGAAACCCCATCTCTACTAAAAATACAAAAATTAGCTGGGTGTGGTAGCAGGCACCTGCAATCCCAGCTACTTGGGAGGCTGAGGCAGAAGAATCGCTTGAACCCAGGAGGCGGAGGTTGCAGTGAGCCAAGATCACACCATTGCACTCCAGTCTGGGCAACAAGAGCAAAACTGTCTCGAAAAAAGAAAAGAAAAGAAGAAAAGAAAAGCAGGGCTCATACCATATGCTACGGGCGCCTGACACACAGGCCCCTGCCTGCCCAGACCCTTCACATGTATCCAGGCCCCCTGAGTGTCCAGCCCCTCGCCACATGTCCAGCCTCCCGCCACACGTCCAGCCCCCCGCCACACGTCCAGCCCCGCCGCCGCGTGTCCAGCCCCCCGCTGTGTGTCCAGCCCCCTGCCCTGGGTGCAGCCCCCTGCTGTGTGTCCAGCCCCCTGCCCTGGGTGCAGCCCCCTGCTGTGTGTCCAGCCCCCCCGCCACGTGTCCAGCCCCCCACCGTGTCCAGCCCCCCCACTGCCTGTCCCGCCCCCTGCCGTGTCCAGCCCCCCGCCACGTGTCCAGCCCCCGCCGCGTGTCCAGCCCCCCCACGTGTCCAGCCCCCCCACTGCATGTCCAGCCCCCCGCCGTGTCCAGTCTGAAGAATCCCACAGAAGAGCAGCCCACATGCAGGAACCCACGCGCCTTTCTATAACACAACATGGCTACAAAATGTAACAGCCCTTGAATCCCTGTCATTTCTCAGAAAATACCCTAGGGAAAAGGCCTCAGAGGCCAAAATGTTCTTCTCAACATTATTTTAATCAGGAAATACTGCAAACTATCCCAAAGCCAACTAAAATGGTGGGGTGGAGGGAAGTTTTCTGTAAATGCCACTGGAGAAAGTATCCCACGGCCCTCGCAGTCCCAGGGGCTGGGCCAGGGCAGGCCGCGGCCTCCGGGGCAGTTTTACAGATGCTGGATCACAGGCGTGGGCCCATGAAAAGCGGGCGGCGGGCTCCTCCACCCTCAGACTTGCAAGCACGGACCGCGGCCGCCTATGCTGGCAAGACCGCAATCATGCTTTTTCATTTATCAGGGTTCAGTAATCTGCCTGCGTCTCTTCTCTAGCAGCAGCTGCACATTACGCCATGCGTCACCAGCTCTGAGGAGCGCTTGGCACGCGCCTTCCTCCTCCCAGCCTGGAATCATCACCCGGGCCCTTCCCTCTCAGGGCGGGGACCTCTCTAGGGAAAGGATGGGCTTTCCAGGGCAGCCCCTCCAGCCTGCATCTCCTGGGAGGGCCCCAGAGAGGGCACTGGGCAGCTTTGCTTCAAATCGGGGGCATTGGGGCTGAACCCGAAGCAGGAGGGCAGCGAGGGTCCTGACGTTGTGGACTTGGCCAGGGAGGGGCCAGGTCCCTCTCAGCCACCCACAGCTACCTGTCCCGCGAGTGTGAGGATTCGGGTCTCTGGTGGGCTCTGGGGAAGGGGCTGCAAGGAAGCGGGCCCAGAACCCGGTGCTGAGGCCCAGGACCCATGCAGGGAGGTGGGGCAGGACAGAGAGAGGGGCAGGGCAAGGGCAGGGATGCGGGACAGGACAGGGGTAGGGACAGGGACGGGGCAGGGACGAGGGGCAGTTCAGGGGCAGGGACAGGGGCGGGACACGGGGCAGGACAGGTGCAGGGGCAGGGCAGGGATGCAGGGCAGGACAGGGACAAGGGCAGGGACGCGGGGCAGGGACAGGGACATGGGGCAGGACAGGGACGGGGCAGGGATGTGGGGCAGGGCAGGGAGAGGGGCAGGGATGCAGGGCAGGACAGGGGCAGGGACAGGGACAGGGCAAGGATGTGGGGCAGGACAGGGAGGGGGCAGGGACATGAGGCAGGACAGGGAGGGGGCAGGGACTCAGGGCAGGACAGGGCAGGGGCAGGGGCAGGACAGGGACAGTGCAGCCTCCACTGCTGCCCTCTCGGGGAGCCTGGCTCCCACCCTCGCCCAGCCACTGCTCCCAGGCACAGAGCTAAAGGGGAATTGGAGGCTGTGGCGTTCCTCTCTCCGTCCCCCTCTCTCTGGTGACTCGTGATAAAGAACCGACCTTTTGGAGACATTCTGTGCCCTCAATAAAAACGGTCCCTGTCTGGAAACCCCCCGAGGAAACTGACTTCCTCCCCTGCTGCCTGGGCTGCCGTAGCTCTTCCGGCACCTGCTCTTCTGGCACCTGCCCTGTGCTGGCCCCTCCTGCAAGAATCAGGTAAGGGGACCCAGGACCACAGGGAGGCTCCAGGGAGCCCTGTGGGTGCCTCCAGCAGTCGTCGGGGGTCTCTGTCCCCCACACCTCATCTGTGAGGGTCCCTTGGCAAGGCAGCCCCTCCTGCTTCCCCAGGGTGGCAGGCCGGCTGCCCGCATGCAGAGGCTGCTGGGAGGGTCCCCTCATGTTCTCCCCTCCCCGTCCCCTGCCTACCCAGCCAGGGCTCTGGCTCCCAGCAGCCAATAGTACAGCCCACCTGGGCCTCTGGGGTGCTAGATACACTCTGCCTGGAGCCCAGGTACTGGAACCTCTGTGCCAGGGCCATGGGGGGTGGGTTAAGGGAGGCCCTGCCCTGCCCCTCACCTGTCCCCTCAACTGCACATCCCTCCTTCGCGTCACCTGCACAGGAGCCCTCATCTCAGTCCGTGCTGCAGAACCAGCCCAGGAGAGCAGCTGGCCTGTCGTCTGCTGAGGAGCAAAGGTGCGCGGGGACGCGGAGGGGAAGGGGGTCTGGAGTGCTCTGGGGAGACCCTCAGGGACTGCCCTAATGCTGGCAGCGCCTGGGCCCAGGGCTGATGGAGGCGTCTCCTGGCCCCCAGGGCTGTGCCCAGGACTGCAATGGCCTCCCACACCACCTCACAACCCTGGTCCAGCCTCGCTGACAGATGAGGAAACTGAGGCAGGGACCCTGGTCTCACGGCCATTGGTGCAGAGCTGGGATCCAAGACCGGGTGGGCTCTTTGTCATTGCTTCCTCCGAGGACAAGCCCAGGTTCTCCAGGGTGTGAGGTCCATGTGTGGCCACAGCAGGCCTTAGAGACAGACAGGCCTGGCGGGGGAGGGGCCGGGCCTGTGCACTGGCAGTGGTGGCACCACGGGGCCCTTGGGGACACCAAGTGAGCTCTTTAAAGTGGCTAAAGTGGTAAACCTTGTGTTTTGTGTAGATTTTACCAATTAAAAAAAGGAAATGTAGGCCGGGCGTGGTGGCTCACGCCTGTGATCCCAGCACTTTGGGAGGCCAAGGCGGGTGGATCACCCGAGGTCAGGAGTTAAAGACCAGCCTGGCCAACATGGTGAAATCCCATCTCTACTGAAAAAAAAAAAAAAAAAAAAACACAAAAGAATTAGCCGGGCATGGTGGTGGGCACCTGTAGTCCCAGCTACTGAGGAGGCTGAGGCAGAAAAATCACGTAAACCCAGGAGGCAGAGGTTCCAATGAGCCGGGATCACGCCACTGCACTCCAACCTGGGTGACAGAGTGAGACTGTCTCAAAAAAAAAAAAAAAAAGAAAAGAAAAAGAGAAAAAAAGAAAAAAAAAAGGTGACAATTCACATAGACCCCTGAAAACCTCTGGGCTTGGGGACAGCAAGAGCCTTCCTGGGGGCTCCTGGACCATGTTGGGGCCTCCAAGGCCTCTGGGACACCATCCCTGCTCAGCTTCCTCACTCTCCTTCTGCCCGAGAACAAGTTCTGTTCTGCCCACGGCGTTGTCTACACAACACAGCTAACTGCTTTGCCAGACAGATTTAAAAACACACACACACACACACACACACACAAAAGATAAGGTATGGGCTGTACTGCATCCCCCAAATTCACAGGGTGAAGTCCCGACTTCAGGATCCGCCTGTATTCAGATACAGGGTCTTTACAGAGGCGACAAAGGTGAAACAAGGTTACCAGGGTGGGCTCTGACCCGACCTACCGGCGTTCTTAAAAGAGGAGGACACGGACACACAGGAGGGGCGGCCACGCAAGGACACGGGGAGGTGGCGCCGCCCGCCTGCCAAGGAGAGGCCTGGTAACAGCCACGCCGCACCTCAACCCGGGACGCCCCCAGGACTGGAGAGAACCCGCAACTGCTGTGGGAGCACCTGGCCATGGTGTATGCGAGGCGGCCCCAGCAAACTCACGTAGACAGGACCCAGCTCCCCCAGGCCATCTTTCAATGGGAGGGGGTGACCCAGTGTTTTCCCAAAACCCAGCACGGTCCCCAGGACGCGTTCCCCACCAGGGTGGGCTGGGCCGGATCACAGCCCAGGCTCCCAGAGACTTCCGGTGACACATCATCTCACAGAGCTTCCTGTTTCAGCCCAGATCAGAAACACCATGAGACGCTCAAGGAGGAATATTTTAATACTTCTGCTATTTGGCCTCACCCAAAACCAGAAGTGCAGGGAGTCGTGAAAATGAAGAAAATGATCAGAACCTGAGGGACCAGGCCGTGCCATCTGAAGACAATCCTGAGATCTCTCTCCGGGCCCTGCCCCGCCCCTTCCTCTCTGCCCCGCCCCTCCCTCTCTGCCCCGCCCCTCCCTCTCTGCCCCGCCCCTCCCTCTCTGCCCCCAGCAGGGGCCCCCTTTTCCCTTGGGGCCAAGAACCCAGGCCACACAGGGTGCAGAAGACCCGCCAGGGAGCCACAGCAGGGGACAGAAAAGAAGGCCCGTCGCTGGCATGAGGGGTGGCTTCCATGTGGGGAAACTGAGTCAGTAGCAATTCCAGATTGGAGGTCCTAACCAGGTCAGGTATGCGGGCGCCGCACCGTCAGTCAAGACCACAGCCCCACCTCCTCAACAGCTGGGCCCACGCCATCGGGGGCCGTTCCAACAGACTTAAAAAAACCATAACCCAACCCTGAGGAGGTACCCTCTGAGGTGGGGTGTCCCACACTAGAGTCAGGGTGATCTGAGGACAGGCCAGGCACACGGGCCACCCTGAGTAAAGATGGGGGACCCAGGAGGGGCTGGGACTAGCCAGGATGGTGGCTGCTGTGTTGAGAGGGCATCTGGGACCCCAGCCCGCGGCCCCTCCTTGTCTCCTTGTGAGCCATGGGGCCTCAGGAAATGCACCCCATTCCGTGCCTCAGTTTCCCTCCTGGGCTGAACTGTGTCCCCTACAGCCATGTGTTGAGGTCCTGACCCCAGACCTGTGAGTGTGACCTTATCTGGAGGCAGGGTCTGCACAGAGGTAACGAGGTTAAAGTGAGGTCAGCCAGGTGGGCCCTGACCCACCCAGACACACAGAGAGAGAACAGGCCACATGACACAGGGCCGAGGCCATGGCAGTGCTTCCGCCAGCCAAGGAGCACCGAAGACCTCAGGCCACAAAGCCAGGAGCGGCCTGGGACAGACCCCCTCATGGCCTCGGGGCCAGCCCTGCCACACCTCCACCTTGGACTTCCGTCACCACAACCGTGGGAGGGTGAATCTCTGCTGGTTTGGGGGCATGGGGTGAGTCCCTGATGGTTTGGGGGAGTGGGGTGAGTCCCTGCTGCTTTGGGGGCGTGGGGTGAGTCCCTGATGGTTTGGGGGAGTGGGGTGAGTCCCTGCTGCTTTGGGGGCGTGGGGTGAGTCCCTGCTGCTTTGGGGGCGTGGGGTGAGTCCCTGCTGCTTTGGGGGCGTGGGGTGAGTCCCTGCTGCTTTGGGGGCGTGGGGTGAGTCCCTGCTGCTTTGGGGGCGTGGGGTGAGTCTCTGCTGGTTTGGGGGCGTGGGGTGAGTCTCTGCTGGTTTGGGGGCGTGGGGTGAGTCTCTGCTGGTTTGGGGGCGTGGGGTGAGTCTCTGCTGGTTTGGGGCTGTGGGGTGTCTCTGCTGGTTTGGGGGCGTGGGGTGAGTCTCTGCTGGTTTGGGGGTGTGGGGTGAATCTCTGCTGGTTTGGGGGTGTGGGGTGAGTCTCTGCTGGTTTGGGGGTGTGGGGTGAATCTCTGCTGGTTTGGGGGTGTGGGGTGAGTCTCTGCTGGTTTGGGGGTGTGGGGTGAGTCTCTGCTGGTTTGGGGGTGTGGGGTGAATCTCTGCTGGTTTGGGGGTGTGGGGTGAATCTCTGCTGGTTTGGGGGTGTGGGGTGAGTCTCTGCTGGTTTGGGGGTGCGGGGTGAATCTCTGCTGGTTTGGGGGTGTGGGGTGAGTCTCTGCTGGTTTGGGGGTGTGGGGTGAGTCTCTGCTGGTTTGGGGGTGTGGGGTGAATCTCTGCTGGTTTGGGGCATGGTGATTTTTTGCCACAGCAGCGCTGGGTTTCCGATACGGCTACAATGCACGTCTGCAGCAACGGCTAAATGAGGTAAAATACGTACAGAGCCAGCACGTGGTGGGCACGCCCTCGGAAGAAGTGGTGGGAGCAACAGGGCCCTGGAAGGTTCCAGAAGGCCTAAAAGATGGGAGAAGAATGTGAGCCGAGCTCTGGGATGGACCAAAGAATTCCAGAAGGGGTTGAGGCACCGAGTCTGACCTGGGGGGCTCCTCTGAGCAACCCCAAACCTCCCAGACACCCACGAGCCGCCTTGGCTCTGGGCTAGCACTGAGCCCCGACTGCTGACGAGTCGATGGCCCGCCAGCCCTGTGCACTCGCTCGGAGCTGCGCAGGTTTACAGCACGGTCCTGTGTGTGACCGCACTCGGTCCTCGGAAAATTCGGAGGGTGTGTCCCAGGCGCAGCCTGAGGACCGGCAACGTGGGCGTCCCACAAGCCAGACGCCACATGGCAGGAGCAAACTGCCAATCCTCCCCTCTGCCCACCAGGCAGACGCGGGAGCCGGGACAGCCAGAGGGCCTGATAGCCCTGGACTGCCCCCACCACAGGAGCGGGAGCGCCCCGCCAGCTCCAGGCTTAGAGACGACGACCTCCCAGCTCCTGCCGGCCCCAGGCTCCGCACTCGCCGTAGAAAGGCTCTGCTGCACTCAGCACCCAGCCCGTGTCTCTAAATGACTGGCTGCTGTTTGTTTTTCTTGTGGCTGCGGTAGTTTTCTAAGAAGGTAACTCACACTGCAAGGCAATAAAAATAGTTACCACTCATGCCACACCTGCAGGCTGGGGCCTACCGGACCTGGTCCCAGAGGCTTACACATGTGCACAGATACACACATCACACATGACTATGTGCACATGTGTGCACACACACCTGCCTGCCCACAGGTGCGCTGTACACCTGCACACACACACCAGCACGGATACACACATCACACATGCCTATGTGCACACCTGCACACACATGCATGGATACACACATCACACATGCCTATGTGCACACCTGCACACACATGCAGTTCAAGTCCTTGCAAGCCCCATGAGCAGGTGTCCTCGGCCCCTTTCTCTGGAGCCCCAGCGGGCACGTGATTTGTCTGAGGTCCCACGGCAGAAGAGTCAGCCGCTGAGCTGGAATCAGGAACTAGGCCTGGCTGGCCAACACTGCTTGTCTGGGCAGTGAAACTCCTTCCTCATGAGGCCCTCCAGGCAACTCGGTGGCCGTGGGAAGAATGCCCTGCCCCGCCTTCCCCTCACCCCTCCCGTAGCACCAGCCAGGGTGCTGCACTCCTCTCACCGGAGGCCTGCCAAGTCATCACCAGAGATGGAATCTGCCCCGTCAGACGTCCAAACCACGCCCCCAGGGCCCTGAGATCAGGTCCCCAGGAGGAGCGGGGAAGGGACTGGCTGGAGTCCCAGTAGCCCTGAGCTCCACAAGAGCAGGGTCTGCCTACTCGGGGAGGTCTGTCCTTTTGAGGCCAGGCACCCAGTCCTGGTCGTCCGGGTCCACCCAGGATGACCCTGCCCTGTTCCTGCTTCTCCCAAGCACCCGTGACCCTGGGAAGCCCGTCACAAATGCCTCCCTGGACAATCCACGCTACAGAGTGCACTGCTCCATTCCCCCACAGCCTCAGGCAGCACTGGCACCCACAGCAGAGGCCACCCTCACAATCTCACACTTCAGGAGCCCGGGTGGGACGCTAGCCAGGCTCCCTAGAGGTGGCTTTGCTGGCCCAGGCAGCCCCATCTCTCCGGGACCCCACTGCTCCCCGGGTCCAGCCCGGGCCCCCCATTCCGCAGCGGCTCCATAGAGAAGTAAAATGAGAATATGCACGGGGCCCACACTTAGGGGACTCCTGTCACATGGTGTCCAGCATGGCTCGTGGGTGAGGACAGCAAAACCACCAAGAAATAACCCGAGAGGCCAACAGCAGCTCCCCAGGAAGGCCTGGCAAGAAATCCCCACAACCACCTCACATCCATTATCAACAAAAACAGTGACAAGTGTTGGCGAGGATGTGGGGAAACCGGAAGCCTTGTGTAGCGCTGCTGGGATGGAAGATGGTGCTGCAGCTGCAGGGAGAACAGGAAGGCAGTTCCTCAAGTCAGAATGACCACATGACGCGGCGACTCCACTTCCAGGCGTGTACCCAGAAGAACCGAAAGCGAGTCTCAGAGAGACACCTGGCGCCCATGTTCACGGCAGCGTTATCCATAACGGCTAAAACGTGGAACCAGCCCAAGTGTCCGTCGCCAGAGGAATGAACACACAAAATGTGGCCCACGCACACGATGGAATATTTTTCAGCCATAAGAAGGAAATTCTGACACACGCTACAACACAGATGGGCCCCAAGGACATGAAGCTGAGTGAAACTGAGAGATTTTGTTAGTGGCTTGAAATAACCATCATTGTATTTGTTCACAATCCCGTGAGTCAGCCGTTTGGTTTGGACCGGTCTCCTGGCCTGGTCTCCCCAGGCTGCCCCCACCCCTGAAGCCACTTGGTGGTTAGTGCCAGCCAATGACCCTGTGGTGCACACCTGGCCGACCTCCCAGGTTCCAGCTCCTCCCCTCTAGGGCAGCCTCTGGGCCTCAGGGTCGAGGTGACTGAGGCTGACAGAGATGGCACAGTCTCCTCCACGGCTGTGCCCAGGGAGGCTGCCAGGCACCCATCTACGCAGCAGCACAGTCTAAAGCCAGCCAGCCCCTCCCTCGGCCCCCACCCACGCCTTTCTCACCACGGCTGGAGGCCCCAGGAAAGCAACACAGACACGGGGGTAGGGAGTACTTCCAGACCCAGCAGGAGCCTGGAAGGCTTCCGCAGCCACACCCCTTCCGCAGCCACACCCCATTCCTGCAGGGAAACGCTTGCAGCAGGCTGGGTGAGTCCTGGAACTGTCTGCCCTGCTGGGTGCCTGTCCAGGCACCAAGTGTTTTAGAGCAGGCTAAAAGTGGTATCATGCCCAATCTACACCTAGGCATTTGCTATTGAAACTGCAGAAAGTTAAAGAAACAATCTTGAAAGAAGCCAGCAGGGGTGGCGAGGAACACTTGAACTACAGAGGAAGAATACATTCATTTCTTGTAGAATTAGTTTTGACTTTTCAGAAACTGTGCAAGTAAAAAGACAGTGGAATGAAATATTTAAAGTATTGAGAAAAAATCCACAAGCCTAGAATTCTGTATCCAGAGAAATTATCCTTCAAAAGTCAAGGAAAAATAGACAAGAACTGAGAATTTGTTACTAGTAGACCTGCTTTGCAAAAGGTGTTAAAAGTTCTTTAGAGAGGAAAAAAAATGTACAAGTCAGAAACTTGGATTTACATAAAGAAAGGCATGAGTGATGGAGAAGGAATAAGAAAGGTAATAAAAGCTTTTATTTTTCTTATTCTTTTTTTTGAGACAGGGTCTTGTTCCGTCACCCAGGTTGTAGTGCAATGGTGTAATCACTGCAATCTTGATCACCTGGGCTCAGGCAATCTTCCCACCTCAGCCTCCCAAGTAGCTGGGACCACAGGTGCACACTACCATGCCCAGCTCGTTTTTTAATTTTTGGAGAGATGGGGTCTCACTATGTTGCTCAAGCTGGTCTTGAACTCCTGGCCTCAAGCGATCCTCCCACCTCAGTCTCCCAAAGTGTCGGGATTGTAGGTATGAGCCACAGTGCCTGGCCATTAATCTTAATGGAACAGACAGAAGTTTGTTAAAGTCATAACAATGTACTTGATTATATATGCTTATGTATAAGTGAAACTAATAATAGCAGTGATACAGGGGACAGGAGTGAAGAATTGGGAACATACTGTTATTAAAAGATACTTTTGGTGGGGCACAGAGGTTCACGCCTATAATCCCAGCACTTTGGGAGGCCAAGGCAGGTGGATCGCTTGAGCCCAGGAGTTTGAGGCCAGCCTGGGCAACGTGGCAAAACCCCGTCTCTATAAAAAATACAAAAATTAGCCAGGTGCTGTGGCATGCGCCTGTGGTCCCAGCAACTCAGGAAGCTGAGGTGGGAGGACTGATTGAGCCAAGAGTTCCAGGCTGCAGTGAGCCGTGATCACACCACTGCACTCCAGCCTGGGCGACTGAGCAAGACCCTGTCTCAAAAAAACAACAAAACAAAAAGATACTTGTGCTACCGATTAGCAAGCAGTTCGGTGTTATTTGAAAGTGGGCTTGAAATAGTTGGAAATGTGTATCACAAAATCTAGGGTAACCACTGAAAATGTGAAAAAGTATAATTGATGTCTAAGAAAGAACAGAAAATAAAATCATAAAATGGTCAATTAAAACCACAAAGGGCAGAAAAAATAAAAAACAAAAACAAAAAATAGAAAATAGGAAAAAACATGGTAGATATTAATCCAACCATATCAATAGTGACTTTGAATGTCAGTGGTATAAACGCACCAATTAAAAGACAGAGATTGTCAAAATGGACCAAAAAATAAGACCTAACTATACGTTATCTACACAAAACCCACTTTAAAAATAAAAACAATGGCTGGGCGCAGTGGCTCACGCCTGTAACCCCAGCACTTTGGGAGGCAGAGGCGGGCGGATCACTTGAGGTCAGGAGTTCGAGACCAGCCTGGCCAACATGGCAAAACCCCATCTCTACTAAAAATACAAAAATTAGCCGGGCGTGGTGGCTTGTGCCTGTAGACCAGCTACTCAGGAGGCTGAGGCAGGAGAATCACTTGAACCCAGGAAGCAAAGGTTGCAGTGAGCCATGATCTCATCACTGTAGAGATGGGTGGCAGAGCAAGACTCTGTCTCTAAATAAATAAACAAACAAATAAATAAATAAATAAATAAATAAATAGACACATATAGATTAAAAGTAAATGAACAGAGGAAGAAATACCATACTCACATTAATCACAAGAAAGCTGGAATAGCTATATTAATTTCAGAGCAGACGTCAGAGCAAAGAAGCTTATCAGGAATAAAAGGGGTTATACATAATAAGGGGTGTGGAATATCTTTCCATTTTACCTCTTTGACTTATTAAAGTTTTATAATTTTCCTCACAGATCTTGTAAATATCTTGTTAGATTTCTACCTAAGTTGTGTGTTTCAGAGTTGCTATGTCTTCCTGGAGAGTGTGGTCTTCCCAGGGAGCTGCTGTTGGCCTCTCGGGTTATTTCTTGGTGGTTTTGCTGTCCTCACCCACGAGCCATGCTGGACACCATGTGACAGGAGTCCCCTAAGTGTGGGCCCCGTGCATATTCTCATTTTACTTCTTTATGGAGCCGCTGTGAAATCAGGGCCTGGGCTGGACCCGGGGAGCAGTGGGGTCCCGGAGAGATGGGGCTACCTGGGCCGGCAAAGCCACCTCTAGGGAGCCTGGCTGGCATCCCACCCGGGCTCCTGAAGTGTGAGATTGTGAGGGCGGCCTCTGCTGTGGGTGCCAGTGCTGCCTGAGGCTGTGGTGGGAACGGCGTGGTGCACTCTACAGCATGGGTTGTCCAGGGAGGCATTTGTGATGGGCTTCCCAGGGTCACGGGTGCTTGGAAGAAGCAGGAACAGGGCAGGGTCACACTAGGTAGACCAGGACAACCAGGGTTGGGTGTCCGGCCTTGCGAGGACAGACCTCCCAGAGCAGGCAGACCCTGCTCTCCTGGCGCTCAGGGCTACGGGGACTTCAGCCAGGCCCTCCTGGGGACCTGATCTCAGGGCCCTGGGGGCATGGTTTGGACATCTGATAGGGGCAGATTCCAACTCTGATGACTTGGCAGGCTCCAGACTTACTGTAAAGCTACAGTACTCACGACAGGGTGCTGGCAAAACAGACCAATGAAAGCGGAGAGAGAGCCCAGAAACAGACCCGCATGGAGAGTCAACTGGTCTGTGACAAAGCGGCAAAAGCAATGCAATGGGGCACAGCCTCCACCAAATGGAGCCAAACAACGGGGCGTTCACATTCCAAAAATGAATCCCAACACACGCGTTCCACCCCTACAGCAATTCACTCAGAATGATCACAGACCTAAATGTGAAATGCAAAACTATCAAACTCCTAGAAGATAACACAGGGAAAATCTAGATGACCGAGGGTTTGGTGATGAGTTTTAAAAACACAAGACTCAGCCCAGTGGCTCCCACCTGGCATCCCAGCACTTTGGAAGGTTGAGGCAGGAGGATCAGTTGAGCCCAGGAGTTTGGGACCAGCCTGGGCAACATAGTGAGACCCTGTTTCTTTCTTTCTTTCTTTTTTTAATAAGGCGGGGGCAGGGGAACACAATCCAAGAAGAAACCAGTCAGAAACTCGATTTCATTAAAATTAAAAACTGCTCTGTGAAGGCACTGTCAAGAGAACAAGAAGACAAGCCCCAAACCTGGAGAAAATAACTAGAAATGAGATATCCATGAAAGGATTACGATCCAAAATTTACAAACAACTGTTACAACTCAACAAAAAGAAGGAACAATCAATTTAAAAATGGGCAAAAATTCTGAGCAGATACCTCAACAGAGAAGATACGCAGATGGCAAATAAGCCACGAAAAGGGGCTCAGCATCATACGTCACTAGGAAATAGCAAGTTAAAACAATATACCACTACACACCTACCAGCTGGCCAAAATCCAAAACACGAACACCACCAAATGCTGGTGAGGACGTGGAGCCACAGGAACGCCCATTCATTGCTGGTGGGAACGCAAAATGGTGCAGCCACTTGGGAAGACAGTTTGGCAGCTTCTTGCAAAACTCTCACCATATGATCCGGCAATCACACTCCCCGGTATTTACCCAAAGGAGGTGAGAATGTATGTCCACACAAAAACCTCCACACCGGTGTTTATAGCAGCTTTATTCATAAATGCCCCAAACTGGGACAAACCTAAGATGCTCTTGAGGCGGTAAACGGATAAACTGTGGTAAAGCCAAACAATGGAATATTATTCGGCACTAAAAAGAAATGAGCTGTCAAGCCATAGAAACACACGGAGGAAATAGAAATGCCTATTACCAGGCGAAAGGAGTCAATCAATCAGAAAAGGCCACATAGTGTATGAGTCCTACCACAAGACATTCTGGAAGAGGCAAAGCTGTGGGGACAATCAAAACCATCAGTGGTTATGGGGGTGGAGGGTGGGGGAGGAACGGGCAGAGCCGAGTGTTTTCAGGGCAATGAAACCATTTTGCATTCTCTGTAAATGGTGGATCCATGTCCTACATTTGTCCGAATCTACAGAACGGCTAACACCAAGAGTGAACTCTAACGGACGCCGCGGACTCGGGGAGATGACGTGTCCGTGTGGGTTGGTTGCCTATAATAAATGTGTGCTCTGGCGGGCGGGGGTGTGCGGGGGTGATGGTGAGGGAGGCCGTGCATGCGTGGGGGCAGGGAGTGTGTGGGACTCTCTGTACTTTCCGCTCCGTTTTGCCACGAGCCTAAGACTGCGCTAGAAAATAAAGTCTATTTAAAACAAAACAGCAAAGGTGATGTTGAGGGAGCCCTAGAGGAAGGCGCTGGCCAGTAGTAGGTGGAAGGGGCCTGGGAGCGGGCGGGCGCCAAGGTGGGCTTGTCAGGTCCGTGAGCCTTGGGCCTCGCAGCACGCACTGGCCGGCTCACGCCAAGAGCCCACCACCTCAGGGCCCAGGCCTGGCCGGGGAAGATGGAGGGGCACCCATGAGGCCCCCATCCTCTCTCCTGACGCTCCCAGTGCAGTGGGGAGACAGATGACAAAGCTGTGATACGTGTGTACTCACAGACCTCGAGATCTGTGAGGCAAGTGGCCCAGGGGCCCCTCCTCAGCCAGGGCGTGCTGGGAAGTCCTCTCTGCAGTGATGCTGAGAGCTGAGAGACAAAGAGAGCCAGTAACACAAAGAGGGAGGCTGGTCATCCCAGGAGGGAGGGATGCAGGGTGTCAGGACCAGACATGGGGAGCAGGCATGAACCTGGTCTAGGCACAGGAGAGGAAGGGGGTGGCTTGGACATATTTGGAGGCAAAACCTATAGCTGGGCAGAGGGAGGGGCAGGGAGAAACAGGCGGCTGGGACCAGTTTCCCATGGGGAGCTGGGCACATGATGAGACAGGAAGAAGCGCACGTGGGGGCCCCGGTCTGGATATGCTGAGTGGGCGGTGCCCCACTCCAAGTGTAGTGCAGAGAAGGGCTGGAGTTAGAGGCCTCCTTGGGCAGGGGTCTGGGACAGCAAGAAGCTCAGGGGGAGGAAAGGGAAGGAGCAGCCTCCAAGAGAGCCTGGAGGTCAGAGCAGAAGACGACCATCCCCAAGTAATGAGGGACTGGGAGGGACAGTCAGACCAGGTCTGGGGAGAAGAACACCAGGAAGGAAGAACAGGTGGGAATGGAGAAGCAGCTGGGAGTGGTGGGGGAGCTGGGGGTTGAGTGTGGAGGAGCTGGGAGTGGTGGAGGAGCTGGGGGTCGAGTGTGGAGGAGCTGGGAGTGGTGGGGGAGCTGGGGGTTGAGTGTGGAGGAGCTGGGAGTGGTGGGGGAGCTGGGGGTTGAGTGTGGAGGAGCTGGGAGTGGTGGGGGAGCTGGGGGTTGAGTGTGGAGGAGCTGGGGGTTGAGTGTGGAGGAGCTGGGAGTGGTGGGGGAGCTGGGGGTTGAGTGTGGAGGAGCTGGGAGTGGTGGGGGAGCTGGGGGTTGAGTGTGGAGGAGCTGGGAGTGGTGGGGGAGCTGGGGGTTGAGTGTGGAGGAGCTGGGAGTGGTGGGGGAGCTGGGGTTGGGTGTGGAGGAGCTGGGGGTTGAGTGTGGAGGAGCTGGGAGTGGTGGGGGAGCTGGGGGTTGAGTGTGGAGGAGCTGGGGGCTGAGTGTGGAGCAGCTGGGAGTGGTGGGGGAGCTGGGGGCTGAGTGTGGAGCAGGGGACTGAGTATAGAACAGCTGGGAATGGTGGGGGAGCTGGGAGTGGTGGAGAAATGGAGAACGAAGAAAGGATTATGGGGGAATGGGGCATGTCCACAGCTGGAGCTCTGGTGACCTGGACAGGAGGTGAGGAGGTGCCCTGGAAGGAAACAAGAGGGACAGGGCAAAGGGGTGGGGCATGTGGAAACCAGGGAGGGCTTCAGGAGAGGGTAGCCCAGACTCTGATGGCGCCAACAGGAAGCAGCTTGGTGAGGGGCCGCCTGCCCATGGTCAGCCCCAAAGACAGTTCTGCCACGCCCCCTGGTGGCAGCGCCTAAAGCCACAACCACGTTCCAGGGTGCACAGCCCGTGGGATGCAGAGGCCTCTGGGATGGCAGGAGGAGCTGGTCCTGGGAACCATGCATGTCACCAGCTTCCCTCCCTCCCCACGCCCTGACCTTGAACCCCTGGTTAGCTCCTGTTCCCACTGGACCCCCGTCCCCTTCCTTGATCACTTTATGCATGCCTGGCACTGCCATCCTCCTTCCCAGCATGTCCACCCCCCCACCACTGCCGGGGGAACTCCATGGCTCGCCGGGCCACGTACTGGCTGCCCCCACCTGAGCTCCAGGACGAGGGCATGCTCATGACAGTGCCCTTGGTACCTGAAAGCACCTGGCACGCAGCAGCCAGAGTCACTGTCCAGTGAACCCAGGACCGAGCTCTCCGGTTCTGTCACGGCCCCTCTCTGGGCTTCCCAACGTCCCAAGATCTATTTCTAGGGCTGGGGTTCTGGTGCTGTGCTGCCCGGAGCTGAGTCCCAGCCAAGCCCTACAAGCTGCAGGGCCCCGGGCGGAGCAAAGCCTCATCCGCAAGTGAGGACACTAAGGACCCCCAGGGCCACCTGGGCTAAGGGCAGATGCAGGTGAGGACAGGCCTGGCCCAGCAGAAGCACCTGCGTGTGGGGCGCCACACTGGATCACCTCAAAGAAACAGAGAGAGAGAGAGAGAGAGCTCAAACAAGCACGCAGCCAGTGCCTACAGGAGGCTGGGGACAGTGCCACCATTCCAGGCCCGAGCTATGGTTTTGGGCATATTTGTGGAAACCCCAAAGTGAATGCTTGTGACTTGTGCACTTTTCCATACACTCACGCACACGTGAATAAACATGCGTGGTATACGGGTACCACCGCCACCCCCCCGACCATGCAAAATGCGTCCATACCAGCCTATGAGAAAGGGGAGGAGCCCCACCTTACCCTGGACGTGGGAGGCTCCTCCGCTGCCTGGGCCAGGGTAATCCTGGCCCCAAGGCAAAGAGTGCTGTGGGCGTGTGCAGCAGGTGTGGGTGCCCGTGAGGCCTTCCTGAGGCCCGGCCTCAGTGGGAGGAAGGCTACTGGAGAACCCAGCTCCCACGGAGGAAGAACCATAAGTGTCAGGCCGAGACCCGATGCGGGGTGCACCGGGGCCTTCCTGCCTTACCCATGGGCCCCCCACGCCCTCTCAAGGCGGTAGAATGAATCCGCTGATTCCACGCAGCGGGTGGGGAGGGCCAAGGGGGTGTGGTGGGTACCAGTGCAATTGAGGGTTCGAGTCTTGCGGGACCAGGGCCTGCACACCCGTTCCGGGCCCAGCACCTGACACACAGGGAGGTGCAAACCAGACCACACAGAACAGCCATGCCAGCAGCCAGAGCGGGTGTTTCCCACACCGCCACCCCAACGCTGGGCAGCTCCTGCCACCCACCCAGCGTGGGGCCTCTCAGGCTAGCCTGGCCCTGGCTGCTCAGGCAGAGACAGACCCAAAAGGCAACAGATATGTGACACTGAGTGAAGTGTGCAAACACCTGACTCCCACCCCAAATGCTTTCTTCCCCAAACAACCCTGCACACACAGATGAACACAGCACAAACTCGAACACCAACACACTTTATTTCCCTTCAGACGCGTCTGCAAGCTTCTGCCACACCTGAACCCACGGCCTGGCCCCAACGCTACCATCACTCCCCAGAGGTCAATCCTGGGGGCTGAGGAGCTGCAATTTCCCTTTCTTCCTGAAAATTAAGAGAACTGAGACTAATTGAAGAAACCTCACTGCCATTCCTCACTCAGCAGTCTCAGCAGGCCTGAAACATGGCTGTGGGAAGTTGCCATTTTGGGAAGGCGTTTATTCTCTGCGGCTACAGGGATTGCCTGCTTTAGAAACCCCCTTACGCTGATTAACTGAAAAGTCCCTTCAGAGTCAAGAACCAACCTTTCATGGTCCGTAAATGTGGTATTTCTGGTTTCCTGATGAGGAGACTTGCAAACCTAAAAATGTTCTTCCTTCCAAAAACTAACTAACCTGAAGTATAAAACCTCAGACGGCAGACTTTTCTATTTCTGGAAAAGCTGGCTGCCATTTGTTTTTGGGACACAGTGAGGCAAGTCCCTGTGGCAGAGAACGAATTGGCCCCTCGGCCTCTGTATGTGAGAGCAGCCCAGCCATGCCCGGGAAGAAACATCCCCCATGCACTGCAGCACACTCTCCTTACAGAGAGAACGCCTGCAGGTCTCAGCAAAAAAAAAAAAAAAAGGGCCTGCCAGACTCCCAGCTGGATGGAAAGCAGCCGACAGCTCCTCAGCCAGAGGGTAAGGCCAAGTGCTGGCGCCTAGCTGGGCCCTCGTCCATGCGCGTCACTTTCCAGTGAGTTCCAGCACCTTCCTCACCATGGCTCCAATCCCGTCGTGGATGTGGTGGAGTGCCGTCTCGCACATGAAGGCTGGGGTCGTGACCACCTTGTTTTTCTGGTCCACGTGAGCTTCGTGTGCAGAGTTATGGAAAAATCCACCCACCACGGACCCGAGGGACTTTTAGGTGTGGAGCCCCAGCCCCTCCCCCACCCTCACCGCATGTCCTAACTTTGTTCTCAGATAACTTGGAACAGGAGAACTCGCTCCTGGTGCAGTCTGTGTGGGCAGGACCCCGCTTTCTGTATGATTTATGCTGCTGAACAACATAAGAAGGAACCTGTTCCCAATTCACATGCATTCTAGAGGAAGAAAGCAGGGGGAAATTCCAGGGAACGGAGCACCTTTCATGCCAGCATCACACAGGCCCAACACCCATACATGGCCACGAGCTGCCCCGCCATGGGGGCGCACACATGCCTGGGGTCCTCACAACCACCACGGGAGGCAGTGGCAGCGCCTCCACTTTTCAGATGAAGAACTGGCCGTGAGGGAGCCGGTCCTCATGCTGCAGGGCAACAGGCAACAGGGCAGCATGTGGCACAACTGGGGCCGGCCAGCCCACAGACCTGAGCCTCCCCAACACCACCCAAGACATGTGTCCCCATCTTCCTGAAAGCAGTCAGAGGCCTGGGGCCAGCCTTGCCCTGCGCTCCTGCCCGGCAGGAAAGCCGCAGGGAGGGAGACGGGGCCTGACGTCCGAAGCTGCCTGTGAGTAAATAGCTACCCTATTGAGAGGAACTGCACCCTTCGGAACAACACCTGCAGGGGACCAGGTCCATGCTCTACTCATTCCAGTGCCTTCCGGCACCCTGGAGTGTTCTGTTCTCTCAAATGGGCCCACATGGACATTCTCCCAGATCCAGGCAGGGCCTTCCATGAGCCTCCCTCCAAATCTCCCTGGGCAACAGCCCCACTGGCGTTCTTGGTCCATCATCTCAGAACTCAGGGGACACACCTCAACAGAAGGGGCTGGAGGCCACGAGGCTGGCTGAATCACCTGGCCACCCAAACTGGCCTGAGAACTTCCACCCAAATAAAGCCAGGAAGCCCCTTCTGCACGCCCGGCCGCTTTCCCCCAGCATCTCAGGAAGCCCCTGCCTCCTGCACGCCCAGCCGCTCTCCCTCCACACCTTGCGCACACTCTTTCCTCACCCTCCCCTGGCTGGGCCCCGAGTGTTGCTGCCTGGGGGTTGCTGAGCAGACTCAACAGTCAGGCTAGGGACCTGGATCTGCCAACCACGCACCAAAGCTGCGCTTCTGACGTGTGTCTGCGACCCACCTCACACCAGCTGGGCTGTCACAGCCATCTGCTCTATGCCCTCAGACAGATAGCCATGGTGCCCACCGGGGGAGGCCCCACAGGGAGAGCAGCAGGTGCAGCTGCCAGTGAAGAGGCCACCCACCAAGGCAGCCCGGAGGGAAGGGCATCCCTATGCACGTCTCCGGGACAAGCACGACGGCAGGCCGGGCCTGGCTACCAGGAAGGATATGACCACTTCCTTCACGCAGTGCTTGGCACCCAGGGCCTTGATGGCCTCCGCGGTCCCGGCGTAAGGCCACTTGCCACCTTCCTCCTGCTCGTGGCCCACGGTGACCTCGACGCCTCTGAGCACCTTGGCCGCGAGGACAGGCGCAATGCAGCACAAGCTGAAAGGTGAGAACATGGGTCAGGCAGGCTGCATGGCCTGCAGAACAGAAATTACCCTTGCCACGACCCCAGGCTGCCCTGCCACGGGAGCCCTGCCGTCCCTGCCCCCTGTGAGCCTGGGCTGCCAGAAGGCTGTGGCCCATGGGATGTGATGGAGGTGGCACCAGGTGACTCAAGGCTGAGAGTGAAGTGTCCTCAGCCCCACTCCCCGCCGAGCACTCCCTGCAGGCACTCAAGCACCAGGCCAACGACCCCCGAGGTGAGCCCCCAACAGCCATGGGCTAAGCCCCAAGGTCCTGCCACACCCACCCCTGGGACCTGCTTCTGCTTCACCAGGAACCCCTCCCTGCCCAGCCAACAGAGGCCCCTCTGTGTGCCAGGCACTGTGCCCACAGCAGGGCCTTCAGTGACCTGTGTTGTCCAGCACCTCATGGCCACCCAGGGGCAACAGTGGAAGGGTCACGGCCTCATTAAACAGCAGCCCCATCCCCTGGCAACCTGTGGTGTAGCCCACAGCTGTCAGGCCCCATCCTGCCCTCAACACCCCACACCTTGGCCCGTCTTCCTTCATCCCTCCTCCCGCTGTCTACAGCCCTACCCACTCCCGATAGGCCCAGGTGGAAACTGCTACCATGGGCTGTAACGAAACTTAAAAACACATCTCACAACCAGGTGCAGTGGCTCATGCCTGTAATCCCAGCACTTTGGGCGGCCGAAGCAGGCAGATCACCTGAGGTCGGGAGCTCGAGACCAGCCTAACATGGCGAAAACTATTAAAATTAACAAAAGTTCAGCCTGGTGGCAGGTGCCTGTAATCCCAGCTACTTGGGAGGCTGAGGCAGAATTGCTTGACCCTGGGAGGCGGAGGTTGCAGTGAGCCAAGATCACTCCAGCCTGGGCAACAAAGCGATACTCTCAAAACAAACCTGCCCCGAAAAACTGCATGTCCTGAAGCAGCTTCTGGCTGCCTATGAGATGAAATCCCCCTGCCGCCCTCTGAGCAGGCAGGAAGTCCGGGAAGCAGGTTCTCAGCAGCTCCCGATGCTGCGTGCAGCCGCCCGGCCATCAAGTGCCAGCTACAGATGCCACAGCGGCTCCTGGCACAGCCCAGCGCCCACCTCAACTACTGCATTCAAGGAAGGGGTCCCAGCAGTGAGTGGCCAGGCCGCCTAACAGCCCCTGGCTGGCCACGCAGGCCTCTGGCACCAGGCTGAGGGGTGGGTGGGGCTGGCTGCAGGAGGGACCTCAAGACAGGCTGGCATGTAAAGGGTGTGCTCGGCCACAGAGCCACACCACACCACGCCCCTTCTTCTCTTAGGAAGGGAAAGCTGCAGCGGTTAAGGATTTAGGTTTCCTCAGGAAAAGAGCCTGTGGGTCACCGTGCACGGAAGCCCTGTGGCTGGACCGGGGAGCAGACGGGCTTGTGCCCTGCAGTTTTCAGGAGAGCTTCATGGCTGGACTAGGGAGATGGGCTTGCGCCCCGCACATGCTCAGAGGCAGTGGTTCACCTGCTAGGGGCTGTCTTGTTTCACCGAGATTTTGAATTAGTCACAAAAGAAAGGGCCATGGGCAACTCCCTCTGGGCGCTCATCCCGGGAACGTTTCTCTGACAAGCACGGGATCCCGAGGTGGAGACCGTGGGCGAAATCTTCACCCCGGCTGTGATGCGGCTGCAGCAGGGACCTCCTTCGGGAGCTCTGAGCCTGCACCTCTTCCCGTGGCTCCGCCTTAGGGGCCTCCCTGGACGGTGACCAGACAGTTCCTTAAGTGAGTGACTGTGGGTGGGGAGTGTCTTTCCCAGCCCCGCTCAGACAGAGGATTCCGACAGAGCCTTATCCTTGCTGGGTTGACAGAACCCGGTAGTGAGCGGCCATTGCGAGTGCGCCTCACAGATGTTCATCAACGCAAGTGCAGCTCTCGCCCTGCCAGCACCAGACACAGCTGAGACCTGGACAGCGCAGCGCAGTGCCGCGTTCCAGGACCACCAAGCAGCAGATGCCGGGAGGCTCGAGGAAGCATCACACCTGCCGAGGCGGAACTCGGCCTTGCTGGGTCACCCTCACACATCTGAGAGTGACTTCCCGGCAGCAGACGGTGAAGAGCACACACTCCCTGCGGGGCTGTGACCCGCCACGTAAGCCAAGGCGCTTACGTGGATGAAGGAGTGGGCACCCTACTCGTGCCGCCAGCCTCAGGACCCAGGCTTTGTCTGAGCAGGGACAAAGGGGCGTGGTCGGCTGTGGCTCCCCAGGAGGGAGGCCGCTGGGAGTGGACAGCATCAGGGATGGTGCACGTGCTGCAGTGACTGGCCAGAAGTCAGCGGGGTTGGGGGTACTGTGGCTAAGGGGCTTGGGAGAAGGGGTCTGGTAAAGGCTAGCGGTCCTGAGGGACTGCCTAGGGACACCTCTGGGAGCCAAGAGAATTCCAGGTCTCCTCTAGGGAAGTGAAGTGTGCCCTCTCCTTCCTGTTAAGTCACCAGTGACATCGTGTGAAATCCCCTCAGTTAAAACAAGAAAATCAGCTGTGAGTTTTCAGATCAGCGGCAGCTCCTGGCTGAGAACAGAGGCTGCAGGCCCACGCACCCTCCTCCCTCACTCCCCGAGGCCTGCGCGGCTGTACACACCCGATGGGCTTCCCGGCCTGGTGGAACTCCTTCAAGACACGCTCCACTTCTTTATTCACCTTGCAATCTTTCCCGTCCACGGCAAACGTGCTCCTACCGGGAGACAAAAGGCCTCCTCAGACAGCCTCACAACCAGGGTCTATTCCTCGGGGGCTTCCTAGGCACAGCTCCAGACCCTCAGTCAGCTGCAGCAAGGGACATGGGCATGGCTGCACATATGCGCGTTTGATGTGAACATATTTTCCTGTTTTTTAAACAGAAAGAAGCATAGAAAGCAGGAGGATCAGGAAGTGGTGCAGCAGGAGGCCACCAGGACGAGAGGACCCACGCCCTGGAACCTTCCGAAGCAGCTGGCGGAAGCTGGGCTGCGGTGCTGAGACTCAGACACCGGTTTCCGGCTCCTAACTCCCGTGGTGCTTCTTAGCTTTCTGTTACGACGTTGGCTGTGTTGGGCCTTGGGCAGCCTCTGACCTCCTGCCCGCCTTTCACCTGCCCCAAAGCAGGACTCTAATGTTCCCCACCTTTCTGACTGTGGGTCTCAGGACCCTCTCCTGAGAGGGTCCCCCACTCCCTGGGGGAGAATGCTGACGTCATGTTTCCCTGAGCACTGTGAGCCACTCCAGCAAACGGGGTTGTGGGAAGCCCAACTTGAAGCCAATCGGTCAGTTCCAGAGGCTCAGACTTGTTACCGGTGTGTGTCAGAGGGCAGTTTTGGGGACGGAGCCCTCAACCCGTGCGATCAGACGCTACCCCAGGTCCATACTGTTGGAACTGAATTAGAAGGCAGCAGCGACCCCTGCGTGGTGCATGGGGAAGACCCTTCACACCCACCTTCTGTGTGGACGACTGTTGTGGTGGGAAGGGGAGAAACACAGTGTGAGAGTTTTTCCTTAAAACAAAGGGGCAGCAGGAAACTCCAGGAGTTCCCGAAAAAAGAAACGCAATCGGCTTCCAGGCATACCAAGCACTCTTGCTTCGATGACCGTGAAGGAAACGCCAGTTTACCTGCGACACCAGCATCCACGCCTCAGGCCAAGGAGCAGGAGCTGTGGAGGGCACGTGGGGCACGGGAGGTCTTTCCACACTGCCCATGAGGCGTGTGATTTGGCAATGCCACCAAATCTACAAGTGGACACAGCTTCCCACGAACCCACCCCTGGGCTCTACGCCACCCTCACGCACCCCAGTCCTCTGCCCCAGCATTTTCCACATGTCTTTGCTGGCAGAGTGCTGGGAATCTTCTGGAGGCAGTGGGTGTTCGCCGTCCCCATGGGTGACTGTCTCAGAGGGTGCAGAGTGGCCACGGCTGCAGCTCAGCAGAGTGCACTGCACCATGAACACGCAGGGCAGGCTCACCCAGAACGCTCTGGACAGATCAGTGAAAATGGGAGCTTCGCCCAGGGGACATGGACTCAGACACACGGGCACGTCAATCCCAGGGCCCATCAACACCTTGAAAACCAAGACCAAGACCCACTGACCCCAAGAACCACCACACACCTCAAGCCTGTGCCTCTGGGTTGGCAAAACGTGAAGGAGCGATGCCAGGGCACGTAGCCACCAGCACACCCTCCAGCTGCCCCTGCGCCCCGCCACACACGGTGTCAGTGGTCAGAGCCTCGTGGAGACGGCAGCAACGCGGGGACAACTGGACAAAAGATGGAGCCTGACGTGGGGCTGCGTGAGGTCAGGGGTGTGGGTGGCACCGACGAGGCTTGCTGGCTTTCAGGAGTGGGGGGATGACAGGCTGGGGTGGGGCTTCCGGTGAGAGAGAGGGGTGAGGGCACGGCCAAGGGCACTGAGAAAACGGCTGGCATCTGAGGAAGGCGACCTCTGAGGTTTCGGGATAAGGAGGGGCGCATTCTTCGGATGGAGACTGCCTGCCCCTCGACTCTGGGTGCAGGCTACCCAGAGTGGGGTGAGCGATCAGCCAGCCTCCAACCTGCCCTTGAAACAGGAGCTGCCGACCGGCGCCAGCCCTGCTGGGGCTACCACCCACACTGCGGCACAGAAGCCACCTGCACGCTCAGATGCACTGTGGCCAGTGCTCCTGCAGGTGGCAGAGCTGTCCCTGGAGGGTCAGCCCGGCACCACCTCCACCTCGCAGGCAGGGCCATGGGGGCAGTGCCCAGAGAACCTCCATGAATGTGCAAAGAGAGAGAGGAGACACAGAACAGAAAGAAGATCTGGAACTCAAGGACGCCACCGTGTGGGAGCCGGCCAGGCCTCCACGGTTCACGGTCCAGCTACCATGGAAACAACCCTAACAGCCATGCCAAGGCGGCCTCCCTTCTTCCTGTCAGGACCGCCGCCCAAACTACCAAGAAGGAAACCCATTTCTGATCCTTTAAGTTTCCATAAGAGAACTGGGGCCAGGCGCGGTGGCTCAGGCCTGGAATCCCAGCACTTTGGGAGGCAGGAGGGTCACTTGAGCCCAGAAGTTCCAGACCAATTTGGGCTACATACATGGCTACAAAAAAAAAAAAAAAAAAAACCACACAAAAAAAAACATGGGCATGGTGGCATGCGCCTAGAGTCTCAGCTACTCAGGAGGATGAGGCTCGATGGCGGCTTGAGCCCAGGAGATCATGGCTGCAGTGAGCTAGGATCATGCCACTGCATCCCTGCCTGGGCAACAGACCAAGACCTCATCTCTACAGGAAAAAAAAAAAAAAAAAAAAGAAAGAGAGAGAGAAAAAACTGGTACCTGCAAGGAGTAAATACTCAGAGACTGATTTCAATGTGATGAGACCTACCAGCACAGTGATGAGATAAGAGGGATCCCCAAACCCACTCTGACAGCTGTTGGGTACCAGGAATGCTGAGAGAAGAGGCAGCAGAGAAGCAGAAAAAAAGCATGTCTCGCTAAAACGCTACCTAAGACCCAACCCGAAGAACGGCTCCTGAGTCAGAGGGCAGGCACGTGCCCTGCCCAGACCCTAAACCCAGAGGCTGCTCCTATCACCACCCCGTCCCATCGCTGCTCCACTGCCCACATCGGACAGCAGGCAGGTGCACCCCCTTCCCATCTGCTCCACATGGAAAGCGGGAGACCTCGAAGCTCAAATACACACAGGTTTTTAGCTGCTCCAAAGCCTCCTGGAAAGATGGCGGCATCATGGTGGGCTGCACTGAGGTTGGCCAGGTCTGTGATCTTGCCACGGGCGATCCTCGCAGACTCGGTCAAAACATTCCTGGGAAAGAACACAGGGCAAAAAGCCTCAGCATGCAGGTGGAGGACTGTGGAGCGGGGCAGGGGCACAGCCCACAGGCAACACGCTCCACACACGTGGCTCTCAGCCACACGGGGATTTACTTCCAGGTCAGCATGTTTGGTCACTACCTGGAAAGGCAACATGGTTCTAGCAACGCTAAATCTATGCTGGGCTCTTCAGATCACCACTTCAGAACCTGCGCCAAATCACTCTGAATCTTCTGCACCGTCAGTCAAGGCCCATGGGAAACGAAAGTCTCTCCGAGTGTCTAAAGCAGACAGAATTCTGTGCATTCATCGGGACGGTGGGACTCAGGGGGGAAGGTAAGAAGCCAGGACTCAGGACCAGTGAAGCAACCCGAAGGCCAGCCACCGCAGGAAGCTGCTAGCCCCCAGGTGTGGGGGCCGAAGGTGCAAGTCCAGGTGCAGAAGCCAGGGTCCCAGGCAGGAAAAGAAATCACAGGGGTCCCCACTGGTGAGAAGCACAGCCCCAGGAGGCGGCTATGGCTTCTTCCTCGGATCTCCAGCCCCGACCTCTCATGGTCCGAAGCCAGCTGGAAGGCAGCTGGGAATGGCCTGCACAGGGCTGTCGGGCAGGACGGGTAAGGGAAGGGGATCTCGGGCCACACAGGCCAGAACCACACACACCGCAGTAACAGACATGCTGCTGGGAACCAGCAAAACAGATCTGGAGCCCAGACAGGGGAAGAAGGTGGGCGACCAAACTGAGAAACACCATCTTTGCTCAAGACCAAGTATGAGCAGCTTTACTCAGTGGGAAGCGATACAGTCGCCATTTTCACTCCTTCTGTGAGTACTGGAAGGAAGGCACTCCTGAGCCCTAGCAGCATTACTTCCAGAACAGCCTGAGCACAGCTGCTCAGAAGGACGTTCATTTCCACACAAGACTTGGTTTACGCTAAGCCAGCAAAAAAAGGCTGCACCGTGGGAGGTGGACAAGAAGCAAGTTCCAATCCCACCCCCACACCTGCTCTCGCCTTCGGACGGCTGCCCCTTGGTGTGGTCAATCACGTGCATCTGAGGGACGTCAGGAGCAAAGATCTGGACTTCGGCCCCTCCACGGCTCAGGTGCACCAGGATCCTGCACGGGGGAAAACCAGAGACAACTCTTCAAAACGTGCCCCACTCAGATTTGTGTTAACACATTTTTAAAAACAGGATTTTAGCTAAGTGCCAGGAGCAAATTCCTAATGTATATTAATATCTTACTTGCTCTGCAAAAAGTTATGGTTGGTTCCATACCAAGCCAAATATCCCCCACACCCCCATTCCAATTCACTGTCGGTTGGTGGGTTACAACTATGACAGACCCTCAGAAGTAGGCTATGGAGATCAGCTGGTCCCAACAGCTCCCTTTGCAAACTGGGGTATGGGGGCCGGGTGACTCCACTGAGGGCACAGCCTGGAGGCATGCGGGTCCCCGGCTGCTGAGTGCTCTGCCTACACCCAGGGCCTGGCTGCCCTCCTCCAGTTGCTTGCTGCAAGCACCAAGAGTGAGAAGCAGCAGTGTGCTCAAGAGTGCCACGTGCACAGAGGGTGTGACGGGGCTTTCAGTCACTACTTAGTTCAATTTCTAGTCTCCCTCAACTTTCCCATCACAGACGGTGGGAGAGACACAGAGACCCCAGGACAACACCACAGGCCAGGCAGCTCCATCTCCCCAAGGGCAAGGGCAACAGAAGCTCCTCCTGGGGACAACAGCTGACATTACGAGGGCTCACGCTGGCATCCGCAACTCCCGGCGCCAACAAGAGATAGGTCGCTAAGCCCACCCACATACTAAGCCCTCAGTGCCCCTTACGTGGAGGAGGAAACCGAGGCATGAAGTGCAGTGACTTGCCAGAGGGAGAGGTCAGCACCTGTCCCTGGCACTTGGGTTCCGCTACCCATAAGAAATCCACCCAGACACCCCAGACACAGTGACCTGCCGTTCTGCCTGGGAGGGCTCAAGCTATTCGGGGCTATTTTCTAACCCACTAAGGCCAAATCATGAAACACATCCTGGCCCTTTCCCCCAGCTCACTCTGCCTAGTGCCAACTCCAACCGGCGCAGGCGGGCCGCCCACAAAGCCACCAGGCTCAGGCCCCTCTCCATGGCCTGACACCCCTTCGCCACCACCCAGCTCTCCCCTCTCCAGTTCACCCTGAACCACATGGGAACTACAGGTACCTGGCATGTGTGGTGGCCTCCTGCCCTACCGGTTAGGCCTGCAGTCATTTCCAGTAACACAGGAAATCAGGCCACCAACCACTCAGCAACAGCTGACCAGTTATATAAACGGTAACCTGTCTAGGACCCAGAAATACCAACTGTTAAAATGATGTTGAGAACTGAATGAATGGGAATTACTTCCCATGCGTCAGAAACACTTGCAAAACATGGGTGAGCGTGATCTCAGTGTTTTCAAAATGTGTGTGTCCTGAAAAACACTCAAGTGAAATGCTGAGTGATCACCTCTAGGTGACACTTAAAAACTGTTCTTCCTTAGTGTCTCCCTGGGTTTTGCGAGTCATTTTTGCTTTTTTTTAGCCAAGAATAGGGTATTTAAAATACAAGCTCTCTCGGCCGGGTGCAGTGGCTCATGCCTGTAATCCCAGCACTTTGGGAGGCTGAAGCGGGAGGATCACTTGAGGTCAGGAGTCTGAGACCAGCCTGGCCAACATGGTGAAACTCCGTATCTACTAAAAATACCCAAATTAGTTGGGTGTGGTGGTGCATGCTTGTAGTCCCAGCTACTCGGAAGGCTGAGGCAGGAGAATCGCTTGAACCCAGGAGGCGGAGGCCGCAGTGAGCCAAGATCGCACCACTGCACTCCAGACTGGGCGCTGTCTCAAAAGACAAAAAGTAAAAATAAAATAAAATACATGCTTTCTCTAAGTTGTTCAAAAAAGAGTAAACTTCACTGGTAAAGAGGCCTTCTCGAGGCCCCCGGGGTGGAGGACCAGCTGCTCCTGAGGACTTACGCCGAGGCCTCGTGGATCTCGGTCCCATCGTAGACTCCGCATCCAGACAGCACCTGCGAGAGGAGCGGGAGCTGACCCGGGGGAAAGGGGCCGACCTGGGAGGCGAGAGTTGACTCGGGGGAAAGGGGCCGACCTGGGCGGCGGGAGCTGACCCGGGAAAATGGGGCCGACCTGGGCCACAGAAGCTGACTCGGGGTGAAGGAGCCGACCTGGGGCGGCGGGAGCGGACCTAGGAAGAGGGGCCGACCTTGGGCAGAGAACAGCGAAGGCTGATCTCTGGAGGCGGGAGCTGACCTCACCCCCTCCGTCCACTCACCAGCGCAACCCTGGCCGCGGGGCGCGGCACGGAGAGGTGAAGGGCTGCGCGCTGGGAAGGCGTCCGACCGCCGGGGTACAGGGACGCGAACGCAGATGCCGCAGCGAGCCTCGAGGCCACCAGGGCCCTCACAGCCGCCATTGCGGTGAGGACAGCGGGGTCGGAAGGTCACGCCGGGACAGAGCGTGCGCACCCACCCGTCGACAAACGCGTTGCTTGTCGGGACCGCGCCTGCGCGGCCTTCGGGGCAGAGCCAAGACCCGCCCCCGTCTCAGCCCTATCCCGTGAGTGCCCCCGGTGGGCGGGGCCACGCCTGCGCAGAGCCTCCGGGTAGAGTTTCGGGAACCGTGTTTTCCTTCCGGTGGTGGCTGACGGCTCGGGCTCGAGGTTGAGGGATGCTGGTGACTCCCGGGGTTCCCAGCCCCGCCCTCATCGGACGCCTCCACAGGCGGCGCGCCCTTCCCGCCATCCGCGGAGCAGCCTTGCCTCGGGGCGGCTCAGCCTGGGGCTTGTTACCTTACCTCCCTCTCATCCTTAACTCACCAGCACGAGCACCCAGGGTCCACATCCTCCTAAATGGCCATTCGTCATAATCTCGGCGTCAGGACCCACGCGGGGTCAGGACTACCCCTCCGCTTTCATACTGTCTCCTGGCGGAGCGACCCCTCCGGGTTTTACCGACGCCGGGATGTTGCATCCTGGAAACTGCAGTTCCACCCAGGGGCTTCATCTGGGTTAGTCTGGGGGTAAGTGGGCCGCCGATTCTGTTTGGGTTTTTTTTTCTTTTTTGAGACCGAGTTTCCCTCTTGTTGCCCAGGCAGGAGTGCAATGGCGCGAACTCGGCTCAACACAACCTCCGCCTCCCAGGTTCAAGCGACTCTCCTGCCTCAGCCTCCCGAGTAGCTGGGACTACAGGCATGCGCCACCACGCCAGGCTAATTTTGTATTTTTAGTGGAGAGGGGGTTTCTCCATGTTGGTCTGGCTGGTCTGGAACTCTCGACCTCAGGTGATCCGCCCGCCTCGGCCTCCCAAAGTGCTGGGATTACAGGCGTGAGCCACCACTCCCGGGCACTGTTTGGGTTTTTTTTTGTTTGTTTGTTTTTTTAACGTTCACAGCACAGCTGTGAAGATCCCA
The DNA here is from genome assembly GCF_028885655.2 of Pongo abelii. NCBI lineage: Eukaryota > Metazoa > Chordata > Mammalia > Primates > Hominidae > Pongo > Pongo abelii. The sequence continues at coordinate 54,514,827 of NC_072007.2, read as the reverse complement.
GCGGCTCAGGTCCTAGCTGGAATTCTTCCGTTAAAAAAATCTATTTGTTATGCATGGGTTAGTTCACAGAGGAATGGCTGGATAAGTGCTGGCTCTTTCCCCGATTTACACATTTTCAACCTAATAATTCAGGTTTTTTAAATAACCTGAATGGTTACTGCTGGAGGATGTTCACAGGGACACGCTGGATTCTACAGACACATCTGATGATCTAGCCCACGGCTGTCACTTTCCCCACTGTCGCGTCATCCATCACTAAGACTTTACTGCCAATCCTTGCAAGATAGTGGGGAACTAGAATAACAGACATGGGACATTAACAGTTAAAACCAAAGACGAGCTTGGCACATTTGACTGTCCTCGTTCCTGCTCCTCCGTGCCTGGCCCTCTTCAGGCTTCTCAGGTCCTGCGGAGCGGCCAGCCAGGGAGCCTCAGCTGGTGGGGGTGATGGGGTTGTGGGATGGCACAAAAAAAACACCAAGCGCCACTCAGAAAGGAAATGCCGAATGCAGACTCTCGCTCAGTCGGTGCAGGGGCCAGGACCATCTCTACCAAGTGCGCAGGAGCTGCCCCTGGCCGGGAGCTCCCAGACCCCACTGCAGAGCCACAGCTCCAGTTGTCCCAGGGGCAACTACTCAGGTGTCCATCGCCATGCACATGTGACACAGAAAAGGGTAAGGCGAGGGAGGGGAACGCTGGAAACTGTGCTTTGGGTAGGCGATAGCTAAGGATTCTCTCCAGTCTAGGTCACAGATTGTGCAGCCACAGAACACCTGGTGGCATCAGGGCCTGAGCTCCTCCCTTCTACAAAGACCTCTGGTCTGCAGGCCTCCAGGCACAGTGCTGTGGGCCACAAGGCACTGCCTGTCATATTCATCTCCTCTCTAGCACATGTGGTTTCACACCACCCCCGGGAGGCCGGCAGGCAGATATCAGCTCCACTTCCCAGATAAGCAAGGGAGCCAGGTACTACCCAGGGTCTCGTGGGCCACACCGCTGGCGAGGGACAGGCTGGGCCTGGCAGACAGCACTGGCAGTCAGTGAAGTGCCCACTGCACTGGGTCAGCCTCAGGTCCTGACCCTGGAGGCTGCTGTTACTGAGCTGTGGGGACCAGGATGTCCTACCATGATGGAGACCCAAGCCACTCTCATGATGACCGTTCCCAAGGGCACTGCAGAGGGGAGGAGCTGTCCCCTCCTCCGTGTGGCCCACGCAGAGCTGGTGCAGGTCTAAGTGAGCTCACCAAGACAGGCCAATCCCAGCCCCAGACTCCAAAGCGTCCCCAAGAGGTCAGGGAGAGGCTCTGTGCCCCTGACCCCAAGGATATGCACAGGTCACAGGGCAGGGCCCCCGCTAGACAGCGGGAGCACCCTGCTCAGTCAGCCTGTTTCCCCACGACGGAGGCCCTACTGGGCAGACAGGCAGGTCGGGAGCCCCCACAAGACACCAGGATACAACATAACCCTTTTTAATCTGAAGTGTAGACTTCATCCTCACGTGTTAGAAAACTCCATCTTTTTTTATCCCTAAGTTCTTTATCAAACCTTTATGTTAAAGATATAAATAAGTCTCATACAAAGTTCATGGGAATACCTCTCTGAGAGGCATTTTCAACATTCATCACCATTCACACAGCCCCGCTCCTGGGGCCAGGTGCCAGTGCGTGCCAGCCCCTGGCGTGACCCGTCGGCTCACTGTCCTAATGGGCTACATGTGTGCACAGGAAAAGCAAGTCACTACCACTAGGGACAGTATTTCAGCTGCTCTCTGGACCCCTCCTCTTTGCTGGCCCAGGTGGCACAAGGGTCCCATCTCCCTGGCAGGTCTTAGCCGGCACAATCCAACGCTGCAACCGGCTAGCTCTCGGCCAGCATCCCTTCTTCCGAGTCTCTGCCTCCTCCTCCAAGCAGGTGCAGGCTGTCATCTTCAGATGCTTCTGCCTCCTCCTCACTTCCCAGTGGGTCTAGGGAGCGTTTTGTGCCCCGCTGCTTGGAAACTGCTAGTGCGTACTGCATGTTATAGCGGTTCCAGCTACAGCTGTCAATCACACACAGGATGGTCAATGCCAGCAACGCCCAGGCCCTGGCCTGTCCTGCACCCAACCACCTCCTCTGCGACCCCTGAGAAAAGCAGCAGGGGCTAGACATGCTGGTTCCTCCACCCCAGCAGCCATTTGTTTCCTCTTTTCCCTGCCCCAACAATCTGGTTCTGCCCCATCCAGCCCTGGGGCAGCAGAGGCCTTCAAGGACCCAAGGACCCAACTGTAACATCCTATCCCTTTGGGGTCATCCTGGCAGTTCAGCCCTTCCGCTGGGCCCAATCTAGATGGCTTCACCGGCAAGTTCCACCAAACACTTAAGAAGAGACCGCTGCAGAGCTATGTGGTGTTTTGGAGCGAGAGGGGAGGAAAGCAGGCTCTGAATCAGTTAATTTTCTGGAGTTAAAAGAATAAAGGAGAAAAGTGATGCCACCATCACTTTACATAGGAAATGAGAACTGAAAGATAAATGGATGAGAAAGGAAGGAAGCACCCCACTGCATCTGCAGGTCACAGGACCCTCTATGCAGGACTCTTCCTGACAGCCAATGGCAACCCTACAGATTGGCAGTGAACGCCTAGACAGGAGGTCCAAGGAACAATGCGCTTACGTGAACTCTAAAAACATCCCATAAGAGGGAATAAATCTAAAGGAGCTCGGCCGGGTATGGTGGCTCATACCTATAATCCCAGCACTTTCTTTGAGAGGCAGAGGCAGGCAGATCACCTGAGGTCAGGAGTTTAAGACCAGCCTGGCCAACAGGGTGAAACCCTGTCTCTACTAAAAATACAAAAATGAGCTGGGGGTGGTGGCATGTGCCTGGCACCATAGCTACTTGGGAGGCTGAGGCAGGAGAATTGCTTGAACCTGGGAGGCAGAGGTTGCAATGTGCCGAGATCATGCCACTGCACTCCAGCCTGGGCGACAGAGCGAGACTTCGTCTCAAAAGAAAAAAAAAGGAAAAAAGAATAATGAATGAATAAATAAATAAATAAGGGAGCTAGACAATCCTCCTCCTCTACAGAGCTCTGTGCAAAGTCCAGGACATCTCAGCTGAGGGAAGGCCTGGCACCAAAATTGTGGATCAGGGCACATCCCAGCCTTCTGTAGGGCACCCAGAACACGAGGGGAGGAAAGGCTCGACCTAGACTCTGGGACTCTTTCCAAAGACTGAGTGACACTTCAAGGACAGACGGGAGGACCACACGAACCCACAAGACCCAAACTCAGGCCTCAGCCCCTGAACCCTGGACAGAGCAACTCGCAGATAGGGCAGAGAACAGATGTTTCAGAAACGCAGCTGGGAAACCTGGCAACTGATTGGCAACAGAGGGTGATATCCCTCACATGGCTACTCTGACGCCTGCCTAGTCCCGGCTCTGCAGGACCTTTAGGGAAGGTGAATTGGTAGGGACAAAAAAGGCACAAACCACAAAGAAATGACAGGAGAAGAGGCGGGCACCCCTGCAAAGTGAGCACTGCGGAGGGCCGGGCCCTGTCCTAGGCCCGCGGATGAATCCTCGCAGCAGTAACAGCAGCAGCACCCTTTTCTAGGGGAGCCACAGCTCAGGGCAGCCACGCCTCCAGGACTCCAGGCTGCCTGGCCTCACAGTCCTGTGACCACCCCCACTGCCTGTGCAAGTGACCTGCAAATTCAGGAAAGGCTGCCTGGTCCTACGAACACGGCAATCCCTCCAAGAGCCTGGAGGATTCCGGCCGCACCTGGAGTACGCCACCTGCAGCCTGTCTGCCTGCCACAGTGCTCGCTGCTTTCCATTCAGCGCCAGGCCATTTCCCAAGCTGGTCAACCACGGGGTGGCCGGGCAGGTGCAGTTCACCCGCAGGTGAGAAGACAAGCCTCCAGCACTGGTTCCTTTTGTCCTCAAATCAGATGACACAAGGAGCACTCCACAGTGTGGACCAGCAGGGGACCGTGCACCCCACCCACCCCCAGGCCCTGCACCTGCACGTACAGTTTCGACAGGTCGTCCAGGTGCCGCTGGATACTCTTCTGGAGGAACTGAATGACAGGCAGCAGCGTCCCGGCTCTGAAAGGGAGACTCCTAAGCATGCGGTGCTCACCCCGTGGTACAGTGGGCTCACTTCATGCTGCATTTGCATGTCAAAGTTCCCTTTTATCCAGCAGGACAAGCCACAGATGAACTGCGGGGGGGGCCCTCTACCTGGACTTCAGCTTCTGTCCATGCAACACGAGCAGTCTGTGAGTCCACAGGAGGTAGAATTCCAGGTGGCGAGACACTTCAAAGGAGGAAGCTAAGAACTCCAGCACTTTCTCCACATACAGTTCAGGAAGGGAGGAGGTGACCACTTCAACTGCAGAAGGAGAAAAAAACATGCTTATTCTGCCAACAACTCAAAGCAGGAGAAGAGAGGATGACCTCGGCGCCCGACACCGAAGCTGCGACTCACTCTCGCCGCTGGGCACTGCCTCCAGGGCCTCCTGCACCAGTTTGCTCTCGTTGAGCCTAAGGGCCATGAGGATGGCCCTGGTGAAGTCCTGCTGGCGCAGTGCCTCGCGCACCCTCCCGGGGGTGATGCTGGTGTCCAGCTCAAACGGGTCAAAGAGCACGCGGGTGTCCAGGGAGAAGATGAGGAGTCCCTCTGTGGTGGTGGCCGCCCAGCAGCGCCCTGGGAAATTAAGCAGTGCTTTCCTAAAAATTTAAGCTCATTCCTCCCAACACTTTTTCTTTTTTTTTAAAGAAACAGTATTAAGTACATTCCCCTGGGACAAAGTGCAAAAGTCAACAGGAACCGGGACGTCTGCCTCTAGCCCCCACCCCACTACTCCCCTGAGAAGGAATGAATGGATCATCCCGAAGTTACTCTCCCAGGGATGCACATATAAGCAAATATGTACACGCATGCGTCCTCCTCTCCTGACGCCGGGAGCCAGCCAAGTCTTCTGTCAAGCTCAGGCGTCTCCAGCTCCGCAGGCTCTGTGGTCTCTGCCGCACCTACTCAGTGCTGCACGGAGCACTAGAGACAGCCAGAAGGATCCGCCAACGAAAAAATGCCCAGTAAAATGTCCCAGTAAAACATCAGTGACCAAAGCAGGTGGCCAGCCAGATTTGGCCCTTGGGCCCGACGGCACAGACCCCTGGCTCACATGGGCCTCTCTGCCCCTGGCTCTGACACTCAGTCTAGGCTGGAGCACACTTGCCAATAGCCCTGCTCCTGGCTCCTCTGTGTGGGGACCATGTGCACCGCCAGGCTCCACAGGCCTGTGGCACAGACACTCCTCCCCGCTGCGAGAGGATGGGGGCAGTGCGGAGGAGACAGGCTCTCCGTGATGGCAGAGCCGCCCCAGCCAGGCAGCACATCCAGGGCACTTGGGGAGCTGCTAGAGCGAGGGCATGCCAGGCCTGCCATGTTTCAAAGCTCAGTGCGTCTGAGGTTGGCACCGTCATAGCCGTCCATCCTCAGGGACAACAGCCATCTTGCGGCCTGCAGGGTTTGCAGCGCCATGTTCTTACCCAGGGACACAGGGCACAGCCCAGAGCCTGCAGGCAGCTCCATGGTGGCCAGCCTTGCCACGGCACAGATGCCCCAGTGCCCACTGGCACCAAAAGCCCATGGCTCAGTGCTCACCAGTGGGAGAGAAGCGGAGTGAGGTCACCCTGATCTCAGGTTTGAAGTGCCGAGAACTCATGTCACCTGGGGAAAAAAGAACCGATAGTGGTCACTGGACAGCATATCCAAGCTGCTCTCCCCACGAAGCAAGTCATCCTGCGGTCTCCCAGCTGGCTGGGGGGTGCCGTGGGAGCCCCATCAAGAGCAACAGCCTCTACTCATTGGGCCCTGCACAAAGCGGAGGCATAAGCAGCCCTTCCCTCGCTGCAGCTGTGGCAGGTGGGCCCGTGCTGGGGCCGCAGAGGCTGTTCCAGGTGAGCTGCCAAACAGATGGCCCAGCCCGTGGGGCAGATGCTTGAAAAAGCCAGCCCGGCCAGCAGACTGCGTGTCCAACCCAGAAAAGGACCCCGGCCTAGCCCAGGAGTGGGTCTGCTGTGCTCAACACGGTACCCTGGGCCTGCATATGGAGGCACTCAGGGTTTCTGGCTGGCGAGTGTCCCATCAGGACGGTCTACCCGGGACCCAGATCTTCTAGAGCACCTGGCTCTCCGTGCAGCGCACATGGCCTCACGCCAGAATGCTGTGTGCTGTGCAGCAGACAGGGCACCCAGTCCCAACAGTAAATGGACAGGTCCCGCCAGGGCAGGGAGACCACACGTAGCAACACATGGGCAGCTTCTCCGGCCACAGGGGCTGACGGCACCAGCACCAACCCACTGGGCCTTCGACACCCCCAGTGTCCAGCAAACGTCACCACGTAGTGACCGTTATTTCCACACTGCAGCCCCAACCAGGGGCATGAGTGCACGGTCACCCAGGATCGGTGAAGTGGTGGGCAGATGCGGGAGGAACCTCTGCTTACCTTTCCTGACGCCTGGCAGTGGTATTGCGACTCCGTCCTCCTGCCCAGCATCCTGATCAATTAGTGCCAGGTTGCCAAACTCTGTCATTTTTCTTCGGTTCAAAAATTCCTAGAACAGCAAAAGCAGTGGACGCCCTGCTTCTGACGGCCCGGCCGCCTGGCCCTCCTCTCCTACCTTTGCTCTTTGATGCCAACACCAGACCAGCCTCAGCCCTGTTTAGAACGAGGACAGGGAGAGAGCCCTGCAGTGCCCCAGGGACCCTTCCTGCAGAGCTAGCTGCAGACAGGGTGGGTGTGGAAGCTGTGGAGCGGGGCAGGTGTGGAGGCTGTGGAGGGGATGGACTGAGGTCTACATGCTGCCATTGCTGCCACCATCACAAGGGCTGGGGCTCACAGCGAGGATGGCCGTCTACTCCCTCGGGAAAATGCCAAGGACACCTTCCCCCAGAAACACTTAGGGGACACTGGGCTTCTGCTCTGATGGGGCGTGGACAGGTGAACCCAGCAGCCACACCCCTGCTTAGAGGCTACCAGGGCTCCCTCACTCTCATTCTGAGGTCCTGCAGGTGAACCCAGCAGCCACACCCCTGCTTAGAGGCTACCAGGGCTCCCTCACTCTCATTCTGAGGTCCTGCAGGTGAACCCAGCAGCCACACCCCTGCTTAGAGGCTACCAGGGCTCCCTCACTCTCATTCTGAGGTCCTGCAGGTGAACCCAGCATGTGAGTGGGACCTGAGCCGAGGGCTGTGCTGAGCGGGGAGGGCAGGCACCAGTGGGGACAGTGAAGGCAAAGCCCTGTACGCGGGATCCCGGGCAGGAAGCCATCGGGCAGGGCCTACCAGCACCCTCTTCATTCACTCCTTCCCTGACAGGTGTCCGTGTCTCCCGAGCCAGCGTGTGCTGGGCACTGCCCCCCACATCTCCAGCCTCATAGCAACCAGCCTTGGCAGGGTCATCCACAACAGGGGTCCCCAACCCCTGGTACCGGCCCATGGCCTGTTAGGAAACAGGTTGCACAGCAGGAGGTGAGCAGTGGGCAGGCGAGTGAGTGAAGCTTCATCTGAATTTACAGCCGTTCCCCATTGCTCGCATTACCACCTGAGCTCCGCCTCCTGACAGATCAGTGGCAGCATTAGATTCTCATAGGAGCACGAACCCTATTGTGAACCACACATGTGACGGATCTAGTGGCAGCATTAGATTCTCATAGGAGCACGAACCCTATTGTGAACCACACATGTGACGGATCTAGTGGCAGCATTAGATTCTCATAGGAGCACGAACCCTATTGTGAACCACACATGTGACGGATCTAGGTTGCACCCTCCTTCTGAGAATCTAATGCCTGGTGATCTTGATCTGAGGTGAAACAGCTTCATCCCAAAACCAATCCCCCCAACCCTGTCTGTGGAAAAACTGCCTTCCACGAAACCGGTCCCAAATGCCAAAAGGGTTGGGGACCGCGGCTCCACACACGGCTGAGGCAGGCACTGGGCTTCACGGCCGGGCTCTGCTGGGGCAGGTGACGGACCCATGCACTTAGATACAGGACAAGCACCACGACTGTGCCCAAGGCCCCTTGGAGCCAGGAGTGCAGAATGCAGGAGCCCGACGCATTCCACCTGCATTGGAAGCAACATCCATCCGGCCCCGCGCTGCCGGCTCACCTCCATGGCATCCAGAGACAGGTTGCAAGAGATCTCGAACCTCTTCATGAGAATCTGCTCACGGACGTGGTAGATGCACACGAACTTGGACATGCCTCCTGCCAGGATGCTCTGGCCGTCTGCAGAGTAGCACAGGGTGGTGAAGGCCCTGGGTGGAGAGGACACGTGGACTTAGGGTGGCCACCGTGGAAACCGCAGCATATGGCTCCTAAAAACCAACTTTAGGCCAGCATGGTGGCTCCTGCCTGTTATCTCAGCACTTTGGGAGGCTGAGTTGGGAAGACTGCTTCAGTCCAGGAGTTCAAGACAAGCTTGGGCAATATAGCAAGACCCTGTTTCTACAAAAAATAAAATTAACTGGGTGCGGCGGCATGTGCCTATAGTCCCAGCTACTCAGGAGGCTGATGTGGTAGGATCACTTGAGCCCGGGGGTTGGAGGCTGCAGTGAGCCACGATTGCACTCCTGTACTCCAGCCTGGGTGACGGAGTGAGACCGTCTCAAAAATCAAAACTCAAAATCAATACAATAAAAACTAACCTTAGGAAATAAAGGAGATCCTATACCAGCCCTCCAGGAAGCAAACACCAGCCTCAGCAACTTTCACCAAGGCTCGCTGCCTCAACTCACACAAGACTTTTAAAACCCACAATGTTCAATGGTGCTGTCACCTGGTTCCGCTCTGAGCCAGCACCACCCTTAGATGCTTCAGCTTCCTGAGAGTCAATGTCTTTTTCACAAAAGGAACAAGTGGCTCAAGGAACGGTGTTCCCTGCTGAGGTCAGCACAAAACAGCGGCCAGTCGGCCTCCACCCTAAGCAGCCTACTCTCAGTCACATCTGCTTAGTCCTGCGGAAACCAGAAACCAGCCCTTACCGCCCAGCTCAACAGATGCCTCGGGGTGGGCAAGGTCCCTTAGTTATGACAGCAAAGAACAAAGAACAACAGAAAAAATGAGCAAAGTGGACGTCATCAGAACTAAGAGTGCCACCAAAACGGTGGAAAGACGGTTCACAAAGCGAACAAATATCTGCACATCAGGTATCACAGAAACCCCTAAAATCCACAATCGAAAACCAAACAACCCAATTCAAAAACAGGCAAGAGACCTGAACAGACGCTTCTCCAAAGAAAACTTACAAACGGCCAAGCCGCAGACAGAAAATGCTAAATGTCATTAGAGAAACTACAATCACAACTACAATGAGATACGAATTCACATCCACCGCAACAGCTCTCATTAAAAAAATAATAATAATAAAGCAACAAGTGCTGGCGAGGAGGTGGAGAAGCCAGAAGCCAACAGCGTTCCTCATGGGAATGGCAACCGTGCAGCTCCTCCAAGCTGGAAACAGAACCATCAGCACCCGTAAGTTCCACACTCAGGGCAAACCCATGAGGACTGCACATAGGCGTTCATGCCACTTCCAAGACAGGGTCGCTACTTCCTTCTGGAGGAAGACCCTCTGCCAAACAGGCTTCTGAGCTCCTGGGACACAGGTCCAGGCCCCAAGGCCACACCCACCCCGGGCACATCCCACAGATCCTCCCCCTTCTCCTAAGCCTGACCTCCATCCAGGTGAGCCTCACAGCCCAGCCAGGACCCCGCACAGGCAATTCGGTCAGTGCTGTGCTGGCCTGACTCCTCGAGACAAGGGGACACTATGTCTTCACCATCCACGTAGCACTCTCTAGCAAGGTGAGGTGACTGAGGACCTGCATTTTTACTCCTAGGAGGCTGCCAGGGCTGTTTTCTGCTTTTGTTTGTTTGTTTTGTTTTTGAGACAAGGTCTTGCTCTAGCATCCAGGCTGGAGTGCAATGGCATGACGCCATCCTCACTACAGCCTTGATCTCCCGGGTTCAAGCGATCCTCCTGCCTCAGCTTCCTGACTAGCTAGGACCATAGACATGTGCCACCACACCTGGCTAATTTTTCTATTTTTTGTAGAGATGGCGTTTTGCCATGTAACCCAGGCTGGTCTCAAACTCCTGGGCTCAAGCAATCCACCCGCCTCAGCCTCCCCAAGTGCCGGGTCTCCGGTGTGAGCTCGGGCACCCGGCTGCTCTCCCCTCTGCACACCAGGACGATGTCATAATTCAGGATCAAGGTTTGGAAGTGGATGCAAGCTCTCAGCTGAACAAGTTTATGTTCAGCAAATCCAGACGTCCTCCTGTGCTGGGGGCTGTGAGAGCCCAGGAGTTGAGGAGGACATGGTCTCTCCCCAGAGGGCTCAGGACCACCTGCCTCCACCCACAGGGCCTCAGCGGTCTCAGGAACAAAGGACAAAGCCAAAAACGGAGAAGCTGCAGGAGGTTGGTGGCTGGCTGGGGTCTCAAATCAGGAGGCCCAACGCCGACACTCACTTCCCCTTGGCCGCGTGCTTGGCTGTAATCTTGTCCAGCTCCTTCCTGCCGGTCTTCAGGTCATGCCTGCCCTCAATGGAGCCCGTCTGCACCGCGTTCTCGGGGTCCCAGAAGGTAATCTGTGAGTTCAGTGTGGCCACAGCCAGCTCCACACCATCAGGGCGAAAAGTCACAGCCAGAGCTAAACAGAGATGCAAAGTAAGGCCCAACGAAGACCCTAGTCTCCCGCAGGCAGGCCACCAACCACCCTTGGCTGGAGACCAGGCCGTGCCCTGGCACCCCTAAGAGACCAGCGCCTGTTTGGTCTGGTACACAAGAATCTCCTCCCAGGAGAATCCAACCCAGATAGGTGAGGGAACAACTCAGCGCCAGTGACGAGCACGAGGCAGTCCAGCTGGGGCCACAGGACCCACGAAGGCCGATGGAGGGGGCGCTGGGAAGGTGAGGCTGACGGGTGAGTGATGGTGGTTACTGAGGGTGGCTGGACAGACTAGAATACAGAGCTCTGCAAAGAAGCCACATGTGATGCCAAAAGCCTGGCAGAGCTCCAAAGCAACTCTGAAAATCAGGAAGCAGCTGTGGCAGCAGCCCTTCACCCTTGGGGAGCTGTTCTCTCCTGCCTGGCATACTTGCCCACAGAGCGGGAGCCCTACAAGGACTCGTGGAAGCCACGCTGGCCCGACTTGCCAATCTGCTGTCTCCTAGGTACTGCCAACCTCAAGGGCTGCCATGCCAGCAGGTCTGGGTTAAAAGCCACCCCCTGCTTCCCACCAGAAGGTTCACACCAAACCCACAACCAGGAACAGGGCAGCGGGTGTGACAGCATGCTGCTGGTCCCCAGGCCGCTGCTCCTGCCTGCTGCCTCGTGCTCACCATCAGAGGTCAGAGCCAGCGTCTCCTTGGTCCTCCAGCTGTCAAACATGTCCCACAGGCGCACTGTCTTGTCCCAGGAGGCACTGGCCAGGATGGACTTCATTGGGTTAAAACACAGACCACTGATGGGCCCTTCATGTCCAGACAAAACCTACCATAGAGCAAGGAGGCGTGAAGAGTGGAGGTGGCGGCCGAGGCGGCTCTCTGGGCAGGTCTGGGCCAGGGGCATGGGCCCTCGGAGTATAACCTCAGCTCCCTGCACTCCTCTCCCAAGAGACAGGAGGGCCCCTCCCGAGCCCCAGCCCAGCCCCTCAGGGTGCTTACGTCGAGGAGCCTGCCTGTCTGCATGGACCACACGAAAATCTCAAAGGAGTCCTGCGCCCCTGCAGAGACAATCTCACCGCTCGCATCCACTGCCACGCAGGAGAACTGGGTGGGGCGTGGAGAGGTGAAGGTGCGGAAGTTTCGGTACCTGCAGAGAAGAGGCAAGGTCAGCGTCACGTGCCAGGGTCCCCTGCCCCAGCAGCTGTGCCGCAGCCTCACCCTCCACCTTCCCCTCTGCATGGGGGAAGCCTGCCCCGAGCCAACCCGGAGCAAACACATCACCTGTGAAGGTCAAAGGCTCGCACGGTCCCGTCCATAGATGAGGTCACCACAACGTAGCCGGTGGCAGTAAAGGTCACACCAGTCACCCCGCTGGAGTGCTCCGTAAAAGTGACAAAGCAGAAGCCGCTGAGGGTGTTCCACACCTTCACCTGCGGCAGGACAGGAGAGGCAGGGACAGACCCCAACCCTGTGTGCCACGGCTTCGGCCAGGATCCCTGTCCCCATGCCGCCCCACCTAAGATGCTTGCCCCTGTACTGCCCCATCCCTGAGACCCTACCCGTGAGTAATACCCCATCTCTGAGACCCCCAACTGTGACTGATACCCCATCCCTGAGACCCCCATCCCTGAGACCCCCAACTGTGACTGATACCCCATCCCTGAGACCCCCCATCCCTGAGACCCCCAACTGTGACTGATACCCCATCCCTGAGACCCCCATCCCTGAGACCCCCAACTGTGACTGATACCCCATCCCTGAGACCCCCCATCCCTGAGACCCCCCCATCCCTGAGACCCCCAACTGTGACTGATACCCCATCCCTGAGACCCCCCATCCCTGAGACCCCCCATCCCTGAGACCCCCCCATCCCTGAGACCCCCGCATGTGACGCCACATCCTGAGAACCTTGCCCAGTGCCCACGCCTCCCCCACAGGCCTGAGGCTGTGTTGAGTGGGTGGTGAGTGGGCCGTCTGCCCCGTCTCTTCCTGTCACCTCCAGGAGGAGCCCATTTAAGGCCCAGATGGCCCGCGGGGTGACTGCACACACCAGAACCCTGTGGATGCTGGCCGGATGCCAGCTGCCGTTACCATGGACCCACCCTCGGCCACGTACTGGAGCCCCTTGGACGCTGGCTGGATGCCGGCTGCCGGCACCACAGACCCACTCTCGGCCACGCAGCCACCACCGTGCAGGAGACCAAGTCAGAAAGGAGAAAGAGGGACACCCAACCCTCTCCATGCAAATTTTTGTATGTTTTTAAACGCCTACTGAGCTAATGAGCCCGGGTGAAGCTGTGAACACCAGCCCTACTGTCAAGGCACAGCCCCACAGACCGCTGCATCTTCAGAGCCCCCCAGGCACAGAGGCCGACAGGACAGGGACAGGAGCCTACCTTGCCGTCATCCCCGCCAGTCACGATGTACTGTCCATCGGGCGAGTAGGCCAGGGCCACCATGCTGTTGAAGTGGCCCTGCTGCTTGAGCACGTAGGACTCACTCTGCCACTCCCACACCAGCAGCTGGCCCAGGCCTGTGCACACGGGGGAAGCTGGGGTACCCGGCTCAGGCCCACCCCAGGTCAGACTGGCCTGGCACACCTTCGCACTTGGCACAGGACTGAGAAAGCTGCCGGGCACGGGGCGAAACGCACAAACCCCCAAGCATAGGCTGGGACCACTGTCTGATGCTGCAGCTCCACCAGCCAGTGACGGGCCCCGCCCGCGCAACCCAGTGGCTGCCGGTCACAACTGAGACAAGCTATGACCCCCCACCCCTGAGCAAGGGGCTTAAGACAGAGAGGTGTTTTCAGGAGGGCCAGGGCAGGGAGGGCACCCCCGGGAGGCAGCTGGAGGAGAAGAGGGCACCCCCTGAAAGGCGGCTGGAGGAGGGTAGGGCACCCCATGGCAGACAGCTGGGGGAGGGGAGGGCCCCTTCTGAAAGCCAGCTGGGGGAGGGGAGTGCACCCCCAGTGGGTGGCTGTCAAGCAGGCCTGTAGCCGGGCAGCAGTGGTCCCTAATGAGGAGTCCATCTCTACCACCCAGGCTGGGGACAAACCTGAACAGCCAAAAGCAATCCAGTCCCCCGAGCTATTGATGGCCACTGAGGCGATGCTCTGATCTGAGATGCTGCAGAGAACGGGCCTGTAAGTGGGAGGCCAGCCTGCCCGGGCTGAAGCCCCAGTGCCCATTCAGGGCAGCCCCAGACACCAGATTCTATCCCTGTGTGTGGAGCTTACCCCACCCAGTCACCAGACTCCAACAATTCACTTCAGTTCAAGTATCAGAGGGCTGGGTGCAGTGGCTCACGCCTGTCACCCCAGCACATCGGGAGGCGGAGGCAAGGACTGCTTGAACCCAGGAGTTCAAGACCAGGCTGAGAAAACCCAGCAAGACCCGTCTCTACAGAAAATTTAAAAACTAGCTGGGTGTAGTGGCGCACACCTGTGGCCCCAGCTCCTCAGGAGGCTGAAGTGGGAGGATCATTTGAGCCCGGGAGGCGGAGGTTGCAGTGAACCGAGATTACGCCACTGCACTCCAATCTGGGCGACAGAGCAAGACTCTGTCTCAAAGAAAAGAATCAGAGAAAGCCCAGAGGAGAGGCCAGCGTTCAAAAACTTGCAACTTCACAAGTTTATGAGCATAGTATTTTTGTTCTCTGTGTCTCACAGATGAAGAAAAGTGGAGACAAAAACTCGAAAGGCTGTGACTGACCCGAGACCAATGGTGCTGACTGCCGGTGGGGGCGGCAACACTGTCGCACTGACCAGCACCAGCGGCTGGGCAGGTTTCGGGCTGGCGTCCTGTGGTCTGAGCTGGCACTCCAAGTGGCTCTGCTGCCCCCACTGCTAAGGGCAGGCTTGGCTGGGCCCTCAGATTCCGGGCCAGTGAGTGCATAAAACCACACCCCACTGCGAGCCGAGGCTTACCTCAGGGAGTGGATGAGGTTAAACTCTGGCAGCTCATGAAGATGGAAGATTCCAGAAGCAAAGCCAGTGACCAAGAGGTGAGACTTCTTATGAAATGCTGCAGCTGTCAGGTTGTTAAAATCTCCTTCTTTATTGAAGAAGTACCTGAATTGACGAGAGAGAAGAGTTGTGAGGAGGAGCGCAGAGCCAGGCTGCCACCCCAGCTCGCTCTAGGCTCCAGGACACAGGACACAGATCCAGGCAGGAGGTCCCAGACCTGCCCTCTCCCTCTCCACCCCAGGCCCTGAAGCTGCCCGCCTCCATCCCAAGCTCGGGACCCCAAGGGAACCTCACACAGCATCTGCACTGTCGCCAGCTGGCCCCACAGCAGAGCTAGTGGTGCATCCAGAGGCAGCAGTGCCCATGGGAGGCAGAGGAGGTGCGGGAGGTGCAGCATGGCCACCGGGCACACCCGAATCCCATCATCCCCTGCTGCTTCCTCCTCTAAGGAACCCTCGGTCCCCATCAGCAGACGAAGGTGACCCTGATGGCACCTCTGCCCTCGAGACCTCCCCAAGTCACAGTGTAGCTCAGCCCTGGTCCTTCCCTCTTCTTTCTGGCCCCGGTCCCTCCTGAACAAGTGATAGGGAGCACTGGCTGCCATTGCAGGAGGCCCTCCCTTCACATGCTTCGCATTGACAGCCCGCATTCCCCGCCTAGCAGGCACATTGTCTTCCTGGAGCTGCCTGGAATCTCCCTTCCCCAGGGCGGGGTTGGGGGGGCCTATCGTCCCTTCCTCTTCCTCCAGTCCCCACTCAAGTCTTGACTCCAGCACAACACCCCCAAGTCCCCACGGGCACTGACTCACTCGCGGGCACTGACTCACTCGCGGGCACTGACCCACTTGGACCTGTTCTGGCCACCCTCCAACTCCGCTGCCCCTGGCAGTCCAGCAGTCCAGGGCCAGTCCAGCTGGCCCTCCCTGCTCCTCAGACCCAGGACTCTCATGGCCACAACTCCCACCTACCCATCAGACCCCAACACCCTCCAAACGCAGCCCATTCTGGCTGCCTGACTCCCTCCACAGGCAGGGCCTCATGTGGGCGCCTTCCCTGCCCAGGGACCCCAACTGCCGCCCACCTCCACATGCAGCCACCTCATCACTGCACCTCTCCTCCCCGGCGGAGAGGAGGCCTCACAAGGGTGGGCAGTGTGTCTCAGTGCCAAGTTTGGAGCCCTGCACACAGCAGGTTCTAAGTAACTGCAGCAAGGAGGAGCCCAGGCTGGAACACCCAGGTGACGGAGACACCACAGCTGCGGGCAACTCTGCCTTCATGAGATCCTGACCAGCCTCCCCCATAGCCCAGACGTGGGACACTCCGAATCAGGGTGGCATCTCTGCCAGGGCTCCAGGCACAGCTAAGGCCATGCCACAGGCAGTCCGCAGGGCCAGGCTCAGTCTCGTCTCGTCTGGGGGACTGAGTTCGGATGTGGGGCTGCATAGCCCAGCTCAGTGCCCGAAAAAACACCAAGCACCACCCACCAGCGGGCCCCGAAGCAGGACTCAGACCACCCGCTGCGCCCACTCACAGCCCGGTCCCTCCCTCCAGCCTTGCCAAATGCTCTCCCTGCGTCTCCCTGCACGAGGCCAAGGGACTATTGCCCACACCAAACTCCACAGAAGTTGGTGGGGCCACAGACAACTCCCAACCCCCTTAGGGCCCAAGGTGCTGCTATTCCCGTCACGGAGTGCCCGCACACCTCTCTGCCCCCTATGCACCCTTACCCACCGCCCTCTGCCCTGCCCTGGGCACACAGGCAGCTCAGAGAGCCGAGGCAGGGACCCTGCTTAAGGGGCAGGGTCAACACCCAAGCACTCGAGGGTGCTCAAACTGGGGCCCTGAGACGCGGGCCTGCTCTCTGTACCTCCCACTCCTCGGCCCTGGGGACCCCACATCCAGATCCCTCTGAGGGCAAGAGATTCCCACAGGAGTGCCCCACCGCAGCCCACCACACCCTCGGAGACCTACTTGGCCAGCCGTGAGTACTTCACTTTTCCTGTCTTCTCCTCCTCGGCCGGAGTGGCTTTTCCCCGGATGGTGGTCTCTCTGTCCCCCTCCTCCTCCTCCTCCTCCTGCTCCCGCTGCAACAGGTCTGCTTTCCAGCCCGCAGGGGGCTTCAGCCGCAAGCCCTCGGGGGGTGTGTCACACTGCCACATGCACAGCACTCCGTCCTGGCTGAGCGAGTATAGCTGAAAGGGGAAGCACAGGGTCACCCCAGCCCCAGCCACACTGGCCCAGCTGCCACAACCAGGCACCTCCCTCCAGCTCAGATCCAGGGACCAGCGGCACCGAAGGCCCCTCTGAACTCTGAGAACAATTCTCAATGGGCCGCAACAGCTGCTGTTGGTCCCTAGATGCCCCCAGGCCACATGGGAACAGCCTGGGGGAACCGCAGGAAGAGGCCACCTGCAGCCTGGGGCCTCCCTGAACTAGCCGGTTTGGCCACCGTCAGGCTAGGGAACTTGACAAAGGGACGTACGTCCAGGCTGTTGGATTCAAAGAAGCAGGCCACAATGGCATCCTTATGTCCCCCCAGTGCATAGTAGATGAGGTTGTCCCAGCGCTCGGCTCCGAACACCCAGGTGGACATGTCTTTGCTCCCAACCACAAAGCACCTGGAAAAGACAGAGACGGCACCTCCTCAGGACTTGGCCATGACAAAGCAGCCAGGTGCATGCTCCAGAGGGCTGCATGGAGACCGCTACAGCCCCACGTGGTCTCAGAGTGAGCTGAGAAGCCTTCAGGCACAGGAAGACACTCCAGCACAGCCCCTGCCCTGTCTGCCTTCCTCACACCTCCCAGACTGCCCCTGCCCTGTCTGCCTTCCTCACACCTCCCAGACGCTGCCCCTGCCCTGTCTGCCTTCCTCACACCTCCCAGACGCTGCCCCTGCCCTGTCTGCCTTCCTCACACCTCCCAGACGCTGCCCCTGCCCTGTCTGCCTTCCTCACACCTCCCAGACGCTGCCCCTGCCCTGTCTGCCTTCCTCACACCTCCCAGACGCTGCCCCTGCCCTGTCTGCCTTCCTCACACCTCCCAGACGCTGCCCCTGCCCTGTCTGCCTTCCTCACACCTCCCAGACGCTGCCCGAGCCAACCGCAGCATTCCCAGTTTCCGGGACAAACAGGTGAAAGGGCGGCGCAGAGGCAGGAGGCTCGGCCACAGCACGCACTTCAGAGCCACGAAGACTCGACCACAGCCACCCAGCCAGTCCCGATGGTGCGGGCAGCGCCCAGCCCCAAAGGAGGCCGAGATGCCATTGCAGAACAAAGCTGCAGGGCCCAAGCGGGGGACCCGTCCAAGGGGCCTCACTCAGGCCCCACTCTCCCCAAGCCTTCGAGGCCGCACCTGGAGTCATCCGTCCAGTCGATGCAGGTGGTCTCATCGTAGGGCCCAAAATAGGTCTTGTCCAGAACGAAGGCGTTGAACTCCCGCTTCTTCCCAGGGGCATGATACATCTGGGCAATGTTACCCTTTGTGACAACAAACTTCCTATGGAAGGAATGCCGACATAGTTGATATTCAAGACCAGCAATGGCCCTAAGGCCACTGTGGAGTCTCAGCCTGCGCCCACCTGGGCCTTCTGGAGTCCCGCCTCACGCAGGATGGAGGCCAAGGAGCAGAGGAAGCGGAAGTCAGGGAAGAAACAGCCCTGGAGGGAGGGCAGCCTGGCCGCACCAAGCCTTCTGCTCCAGAAAAGGGGGTCACCAATGCCAAAGACTGGGCCGTGTGCCTAACATCACAACCCGGGGCCCAGGGAAGAGAGCTGGGCAGTGGGCCTCACCGCCGGCACGCACGGCCGACCCCTCCTGCCCCCCAGCCGTCCCCCTTACCTGCCATCAGGGGAGAAGGACACGCTGTGCACAGAGCCCTTGAAGTGGAAATGGTGCAGCACAGACCTGCAGACCAGGCTGACCAGCAGCGCATCGCCCCCTGCAGGACGCCAGAGGTCACCACCGCGCAGCTACCCCAGGGGCCACCCCAGATACACAGCTCGGGAAAAACGGAGAAAGGTCTTTCTCGCGTCCACTGTGAGGAGTCAGGACTGAGACTGCCCAAGGGCCATGAGGCCCTGCCCTGCCACAGGTGATGCCACAGACACAGCCTGCGGCGGGGACGCAGCCTCACCCATGACACCCTCATCCCCAACCCCCACCCAGGCCCCAACACGGAAGCGACTAGGGAGTGGATCATTTCAGACCCACACAGCCCTGAGTCCTCCTCACTGGTCCCCTCAGTCCCCACCCACATCAAGGGCGAGTACCTTCATCGACGATGATAGCAAGGCGGCCATCCGGGGACAGCCCCACGCACTTGACGTTGTACCGAGTGGCCAGGGGCAGCGTGTCAGATTTGTTGCTGATAAAAACAAAAACCACAGTGTACTGTTAGTCCTTAAGTCACATGAGGGAGACAGGCCAGGCCTGGCCTGGGACCAGTGGCTCACCCTCCCCAAGTAGCGCCTCCAATCTTACTGGACCCCACGTGCCAGAGTTCATCTGTGGATACCCCCCACTCCTGAAAAAGAAATGACATTGTTGGCCGGGCATGGTGGCTCACACCTGTAATCCCAGCACTTTGGGAGGCCGAGGCAGGTGGATCACCTGAGGTCAGGAGTTCTAGACCAGCCTGGCCAACAATGATGAAACCCCATCTCTACTAAAAATACAAAAATTAGCTGGGCGTGGTGGTGGGGGCCTGTAATCCCAGCTACTTGGTGGGGGGGCCCGAGGCAGGAGAATCGCTTGAACCCGGGAGGTGGAGGTTGCAGTGAGCCGAGATCACGCCATTGCACTCCAGCCTGGGGGACAAGAGTGAGACATTGTCTCAAAAAAAAAAAAAAAAAAAAGAAACCACTTGCTTTGCAGCAGCTCCTCATTCATTCAAGATTGATGACAGCATTGCGGCAATTCAGTCCCATCTTCAGGCTCTGCTTTCATTTCTAATCCTCTTGCTATTTTTACTGCATCTGCAGTAACTTCTTCCACCAGTCTCGAACCCTTCAAGTCATCCATGAGGCTTGGTACTAAACTTCTTTCAGACTCCCGTTAATGTCGACACTTTGCCCTCATTCAATGAATCATGAAATGACAACTAGAATGGCAACTCCTTCCCAGAAAGCTTTTTATTGGCTTTTCCCAGAACCATTACAAGAATCACTATCTTTGGCAGCTAGAGCCTTACAAAATATATTTCTTAAATGGTAAGACTTGAAAGTTAAAGTTACTCCCGTAGGCTGAAGAAGAGATGTGCTGTTAGGAGGCACGAAGACAGCATCTCCTTACGTGTCTCCATCGGAGCTCATGGGTGACCAGGTACGTTGTCCAATAGCAGAAATATTTTGAAAGGAACCTTAGTGGGTTCAACAATGGGCTGGAAAGATTCAGGAAACCATCAGTAAACAGATGTGCTGTCGTCCAGGCTTTGCTGTTACACTTATAGAGCACAGGCAGAGTAGCTTCAGCATCATTGTAAACGGCATTAAGATTTTCAGAACAGTGAATTAGCACTGGCTTCAACTTAATGGCCCCAGCTGCATTAGCCCCTAATAAGAGAGTCAGCCTGTTGCTTGAAGCCAGACATTGACTTCTCTCTAGCTATGTAAGTCCTCGACGGCATCTTTTTCTTTTTTTTTAATTTATTTATTTTTAGATAGAGTCTTGCTCTGTTGCCCAGGCTGGAGTGTACTGGCACGATCTCAGCTCACTGCAACCTCTGCTTCCCGGATTCCAGCAATTCTTCCACCTCAGCCTCCTGAGTAGCTGGCATTACAGGAATGTGCCACCATGCCTGGCTAATTTTTGTACTTTTAGTAGAGACAGGGTTTCACCATATTGGCCAGGCTGGTCTCAAGCTCCTGGCCTCAAGTGATCTGCCTACCTCAGCTTCCCAAAGTGTTGGGATTACAGGGCATGAGCCACTGCGCCTGGCCATCTTTTTCCAATAGAAGGCTGTTTTGTCTCCATTGAAATTTTGTAGTTTAGTGTAGTCAGCTTCATCAATGATCTCAGCTGGATCTTCTGGGTAACTTGCTGCAGCTTCTCCATCAGCACCTGCTGCTTCACTTTGCACTTTTATGTTGTGGAGATGGCTTCTTTCCTTAAACTTCATGAACCAACCTCTGATAGCTTCCAACTTTTTTCCTGCGGCTTCCTCACCTCAGCCCTCACAGAACGAGGACAGGTAGGGCCTTGCTGTACGTTAGGCTTTGACTTGCTTAAGGGAATGTTGTGGCTGGTTTGATCTTCTATCTGGATCACTCAAACTTTTATCCGTATCTGCAATAAGGCTGTTTGCTTCCTTGTAATTCGTGTGTTCACTGGGGTAGCACTTTTAATTTCCTTCAAAAGCTTTTTCTTTGCATTCACAACTTGCCTGTTTGGTGGCAGAGACCTGGCTTTTGGCCTATTTCAGCTTTTGACATGCCTTCCTCACTAAGCTGAGTCCCTTCTAGCTTCTGATTTCAGATGAGAATTGTGTGACTCTTCCTTTCACATGAACATGTAGTGGCCACTGTAGGCCATTATTAACTGGCCTAATTTCAATATTGTTTGTTTCTCTTCCAAGCAGAGGAAGAGAGATGCGGGGTGGGGAACAGCCGATCGGTGGAGCAGTCACAGCACACACAATGCTTACCGATTAAGCTCGCTGTCTTACATGGGCATGGATCACGGCACCCCAGAACAATTACGATAGTAACAGCAAAGATGATCACAGATCACCTTCACAGGTATAATAAACTTTGAAATATTGCAAAATTACCAAAATGTGACACAGAGACATGAAGTGAGCCCCCGCTGCTGGAAAAACGGCACCGACCGACTTTCTCCAAGCAGCGTTTCCACACACCCTCACTTTGTGGTAAAACAGCATCCGCACAGAGCCAAAGTGCAACAAAGTGAAGCAAAGTGCAACAGCACACAGGAAGAAATCGCTAAACCCCAGAGAAAAAAACTGACCTCCGGCTGCAGAGCTGGAAGATTTGGGCCTGCCCGTCCGACTGGTGAGGCCCAGTGGCAGCAGGGCTCCCGAGCAGGGGTCCAAGGCACCTTCAACTCCCCCAGCAGCCCTGGCCTTTCAGCCCTTAGAGGCCTTCCCTGATGGGGGAAGGGCTAACCCTGAGCTACACCTTTTCCCCCACCCACCCTTCACAGCACAGAGACAGGGTCCCTTCCCAGGGAACGGAGACAAGTGACACACCACTTTATGGGGCCTGGCTAAGGCACTAGAACGAATAACTGGGTCTGGCTGCCAATTTCCACAACTCATCTGCTGACTCTAATCCGTCCTGTAGTCCTGTCCTGGGCTCCCTTAATTAAAAAGGGTGTACCATTAAAAGGAAGGCACAGAAGACACTATCAAATTTTCATATGTTACTTAAAAAATAGTGATAATACTAATCAGTATCACTATTACAAATACCACTTTCACATACTTACTTTTTAAGGTCAAATACAGTGACTCTATTGCCCACGGGACTGATAACTGAATTTCCATCGCAGGTAAAATTTAGGTTCCCACGCCGGTACACCGTACCCAGCAAATTTGAAAACTGTAAAGAGAACAAAATTGTCTCAACACAAAGAAAACAGTCGACTCCCAGAAAAGCACTAAGTGAGGCATCTGGGCAGAGAGATGGCATAGAGAACCCCACCTTGGGGGCCCGTTCACAGTTCCTTGGTAAGAGAGGAAGAAGTGAGCCTGATCCTCAGGAGACCAGAGGAGCCCGGGCGGCCCCAAGCTCCCACAGAGATGGGTAAGATGCCCCTGTGAGCACTGAGGAAGCCTCCCACGACAGGAGGCGCCTGCCAGGTGAAGAGGGGCATGGAGCCCACACTTCACCAAGAAAAAAGCTGCAACAATGGAACAGCACCCCAAAAGTGCTTAGAGCTCAGGGCTTCCAGCAGTGTGGTAAGCCAGCATCCTATTTACTAATTCACGAGCACGAGCGTTCACTGGAGACTGCCATGCGCACAGACACGCACACCTTATATTCTATCTCTAGCAGGAGGGGGATGAGAAGTGTGGGAGGAGGGGCTACTTTAGAGGGTGGTCACGGAGAGCCACCTGGAAGGATCACCTGAGCTGGAATCTAAATGGGAAGGCACCAGCCAGGCCCCGAAGCTGTGGGCGGGCAGTGCCCTCAGAACCTCAGGGAGGAGCTTGGTCAGCAGAAGGACTTTAAGCGGCCAGGCTCCAAGGCACATTTTTTGCCACCTTGCAGTAGGAATGTGGAGCGGATGAAGCCCTGGCCTGTGAGGACGTGGATATGGTTTCTGGTTTGGTGCTGGGCACACAGTGGTGCCTCCACCAGCACAGGGGACACAGGAGCAGCACTCTGAGGGGCCAGTACCATGCTCAGTTTCGGACAGGACAAGTGTAGTACACGGTGGGCTCAGCAGCAGGCGGCCCGTGCAACCCTGGAAGCCCAACGGTCAGGGCCACTGTGGGAAACACGGGCGTCCCCATAACCAGCCAGCTGTAGCAAACGCTTCAGAGACCCCCAGGCCGGCTCCGCGGCCCCCTCTTATTACCTGTCTCACCTGCTTCCTGCACTTCACATCTGGGACAAGTCTTC
Organism: Pongo abelii; assembly: GCF_028885655.2. NCBI lineage: Eukaryota > Metazoa > Chordata > Mammalia > Primates > Hominidae > Pongo > Pongo abelii. The sequence continues at coordinate 54,491,559 of NC_072007.2, read as the reverse complement.
CCTGGCTCTCAAAGCTGAGGGCGTCCGCCTCAGGAACTCCCTCCGGCCTCGGGAAACAGAGCTCACACCTGGGTTCCCCGCCCTTCCGCTCACCTGGACGCTCGCTCGTTAGGGAGCAGCACCGGGCCCCGGGTCCCTCCTGTTCTCACCCCGCCTGCGCGCGCCCACGCCCCGTCCCACCTCCTCATCCCTCCCGAGGGTGCTGTGCCCTCCCCGACGGCACCAACTCCAGCCTTTGGGTTGGGCCATACTCAGGTTAAAAATATCCCGAGACCCCGACAAATGTCCCTGTTCCCTCCGAGAAGCCGTCGGCGCCTCCGTCCCAGCTCTCCCAGGAGCCCCACCACAGCCCCGCGTCCCCGAGGCCACGGGCGCGCAGACCGCCGGCGACCCCCACGCGGCCAGACGCCGCGAAAGCAGACCACGCGCCCCCAGCCCGCCCGGAGCCAGCTCAGGCGCCGTCCACCGGAAGAGCCGCGCCGATCCAACAGACCGCCCGCCGGCCGCGCTCACCCGGTAAGCGAACTTCATCACGGCCGTCGCACGTGTGCCGCAGCTCAACCCGGCGGCCGCCCACAGAGACACTTCCCGGGGGTCCGCGCGGCACCGCCCACAGTACGCACTTCCGGGAAGGGACGGTGTGCACCGCCCACAGCGCGCGCGCCCGGGACGGGGCCGCGCACCACCGTCCTCAGCGGCCCAGGATGCCGGAGGAGCCGCCTCGCCCTCGCCCCGCCCCGAGGCGGAGTTTGAACGCCAAAGGCCCAACCCCTCCCAAGGCGGGGCCTTCTCCGGGCCCCGCCCACACCCCCGGAGCCTCACTGCAGGGCGCCTCTCAGGCGCGCTCCAGCGCAGCGCGCTCTCCGCACGGACGCCCAGCCTGGCACAGCAGCGTCCACAACATCCGAGGGCGCTGCACACCCAAATGTCTTCGTTCTTGTGAACTATTGGGTAAGGAATTATGAATAAAGTCCCGAATGCTGGCCGGTGCGGTGGCTCACGCCTGGGAGACTCAGGCGGGTGGATGACCTGAGGTCAGCAGTTCGAGACTAGCCTGGCCAACATGGTGAAACACCGTCCCTACTAAAGTATAAAAATGAGGCGCATACCTGTAGTCCCAGCTACTCGGGAGGCTGAGGCAGGAGAATGGCTTGAACCTGGGAGGCGGAGGCTGCAGTGAGCCCAGATCGCGCCATTGCACTCCAGCCTAGGCAACAGAGCATGACTGTCTCAGGAAAAAAAAAAAAAAAAATCCGAATGCTTCCCAAAAGGCAAATAATCTATGCCCAAGAGTCAGGAACAAGGACTAGGGAGATAAAACAAGAAAATCTTCACATTACATACTGTTGTCACACCATGTCGCAGCAAAAGATCCAGTGCAAAATAGTTTCTTCTTAAAATGTGTATTTTCAGAATTACAATGCTTACATTTTAAACAGTCTTAATACAATGGTTTTAATCTAACAATATATTACATAATATGAAAAATGACTTTTCGTAGTAAACCATGAAAATGGAATACCTGCAGTGTCAAAGTCACCAACTTGTCACCTTTTCCAGTCACAGAATCCCAACACATTGTATTAATGATGCCTGGGGGGGGGGGTCTTACAGCCTGATGTATATAGGATGAATAAATGTAAAGAAAGGAGCATTTTCATGAAAAATAAAATTTAAAAACCAGGTAGGATTTATTTTAAAGAACACAGTTGAAAGTAAAACATTTAGATCAGCCCAGTTTGCCCTTTTATAAAAAGTAGTATAGCTTTTCACTTTATGTATAAACCTGCAGTGTCTGATTTCATTTTAAAACTTAATTTTAAGCACTAAAGAAAACTTGAATAGAAGCCTGTGTGTATTTTCTCTGCTAATTCTGTATGGGATATCTAGCATCTCCACTAAGAGTAATTAATACAGGAATCTGACCCTCCTAGGCTGTGCTGACGATGGAACTGTTGTAGGTAAAGTCATTTTCAGATTAAATACAACAATTTCCACATTAGAATCAGAAGAGTTATAATTTTTCCAATCATAGGACATCCCATGAAATTCACAAAAATTATAACTTATTTTATTTTCCATTTGACAGTACTTACATGTTCCACAGATATTTGTAAAACGGCTGCAAATTCCTTGCTTTTTAGATACACATTGTGTATCTGGCTTCACAATTATTTAACATCTCTTATATCTTTATCAACAAAACCAGCTTGTCTCAAACACATAGACCTTACTTTATATAAAACAATAAACATCCAATTACAGTTACTCTTTTAGGACTTTTATGATGAACATTAAGAAAAAAATGACAATTTTGGGTGACATTCTTCTTTGTCTTAAAGAGGCAGAAGCATTCATGTAACAGTTTGCAAGAGATCTTTTGGGTAATTAGGGGGAAAAAACTGATAAATTTGATTTCATTCCATTTCCAGGCAATAAGAAAGCGCCGTAAACATTTTAAATTTCCCCTTCACTTTCTTCCTCTAAATATATATGTAGTTGGATAATTTCATCCTGGGAGTAGAACCCAGATACAAGAAAATCAAACAGTAATAAATGAAACATTTAATCACATTCCCTCTTCCAGAAGGTAAGAGAGAAAGCTACATTATGCTGGGGAAGGCTCCCAGGCTGACAACACGGATTACAGGCTCTTCTGACAGAATCAAGTCTCCCATCTCTTTATTCACAGGACTTGGTAGAAATGCAGGGCAATCGTCAATTTTTACAATAAAAAACCTTATTTTAGAAACCCTAAACTATCATTAGATTCTGAAGTTCTGATTTGCTAACTAGTTCGACCAAGTTTGTTAGTTTTAAACTGCATATGAGGAAGATAAATTTCTGGAAAGTTTAATTACACAATTATTTATCTTCTTTACACGTCTCCAATTTCTACAAACGAAAAAGACAGGAGGAAAAAAAAAGTCACATCACCTTTATTTGTTGAATGAGCTAAAAGACAACATAGAGAATACTGGAAATGACGGCTGTCATATTTCCCCGGTCTGTGCCTCCTTCCTCCCACGCCCCGCCGCCTCTCACAAGCACAGTGCTGGGCAGGAACCCGGTGCTCCTTCTCTCCATGACTTGCACATCCACGGGGATTCACACGAGGGTCACCCACTGCTGGACCTGACTTTATCTGCTTGAGCTAATCTTGTCAAGTTCAATTCCAAGCACATTTGCCCAGTAAATTAAGAGTACTCTATTTCAAATGTACAAAAATACATCGCTTTGGAGAGCTGGAAAAGGTTTAATACATACAACACTTATTTACAAGCTGTGACTTTCACACCTGTAAAAACAAACACACTTATTTTTGTCCTTGATTTTTGGTGCAACTTATACATAAACATTACATCAGTTAGTCTGTATTTTTAAAAATAATAAATCAACCATATGTACAATTAAATTTACAACCGAAAGCAAATAATCCATTGGAACAGTGTGACTGCAACTGAGTAGACCAGTGGAGGACATTCCAGGACTTGAGTCCTTCCCTACAACCAGACCAAAACCATACTGAGGACCTCTCTCATCCTCACGATGGAATACTTTAATTTCTAAGACTTAAGATGCAAAAGAAAAATGATTATACAGCTACAATTACATGTAAAGACTTTAAAGGGACAGAAAAACAACATATTAACCCCCACATATATAATGATATTAAATTAAATATATTTAACTCCCAGTGCATATGATATTCTATCAACATTATGGGGGACCACAGGGTTCCAGAAACATTTATCCCTAAACCACCTCACCACTGAGGCACTCCTCACAGCCGGGTCTCAGCTTTCTTCAGTACGTTTCACGTGGCTCCGGCTGATGGGCCTCCAGGTCCCCCAGCTCCGGCATCCCAAGGCACAGAAGGGGTTATGATCCCTCCCTCCCCCCACCCACCTCCCCTAGAAGGGTGTTATTCTAGAAAAGCACAACGAGAGGATCTGCGGTAAATGGCTGTTTTACCCCTTAGGGGACACAAATCCACCCCTATCAGGAAACTGGGCAGCTGTGTGACCAGAAAGGCACACACGTCACTAAGACTGCGAGGCCTGCTGAGTGTCTACCTGAAAGACAAATGGCCTTCCACGAAGAGCCAGCAGATGGAGGCTGTTCCGTGGAGACAGCGTGGGTGGAAACTTTCGTAAGCAGCGTGTGAGGTAGGGGGAGGGAGGCCGGGGCTCTGAGTAAGCGGCATGGGACACCAGCATGGGGACAGGGTGAGAAAAGCAGGAATCTGAGATCACAGGCGGCATGAAAACAACAACAGAACTCAGCTGGCCAGCTGTGTGATGACACTCTCTGATGTCCCCACGGCCAGGCAGGACCACTGAAGGTGTGGTTGGAGCCAGAACGGAGAAGAGTCCAGTCACAGTCCCATAAAGTGCACTCCTAGCTGGGAAGTGGCGTGTGTTCATCCTGGCGTTGTCATGTTACACTGACTTCCAGGATGTGGTCATCTTGGCTGGGAATGACCAGGACTTGCGTGCCCGAGCTGGAGTTGAAGACCTGGCCGGCCGGCAGTGCCTGCAGCCGGGGCATGGGTAGGCCTTTGTGCTCGCTGCTGCAGGCCGAATGCACGCTGCCCCTGCTCTTGAGGCTGCTGCTGTCCGGCTGGTCGTCCCCGTGCTTGTCTACCGACAGGCTGTCGTTTTCTATCCAGCTGTCTGCAAAACACACAGGAAGTTAGACCCAAGCTGCGCCGACACTCACCTGGGGACAGGCAAAGCCACACGGAGCTAGGCTGAACGTGCAGAATGCCACCCGAGGCTGGGCCCCTTGACAGAGCACTCTGCGCACAGAGGCATGGCTTTCAGAGCAGGTGCCTGAGATTCTAATAGCGGATGAGGCTTCTGGTACCAGTTTCTACTGGCACTGAAAACATGCTGCTAGTTCTCAAACCTGCTCAGTCATAAGTTTATCACCTCTCGCACAAAGTGATCACCTGCTCAAATACTGAAGGTAAACTTTTTCTTAAAAAGTCCTTACCAGCGTCCAGTTGGGAGGAGTGTGCAGAATGATGGGGGAGGTACTTGAACAGCCTGACGTCGGGCAGAGGGAGATACCCGGCGAAGAGCGGCATTACTTCCATGTGGACCCTGTGAGTGGCCCGAGCAGCCACTGGCATGGAGATGACACCGCAGCTTTTCCCACACACTGCCCAATTGCTACTGTTGTCGACAACTGAAACGAGAGGAAGCGCTGTGTCATCCAGGATGGGCCTTCCAGTACTCAGGCGAGAGTCACAGCCGCCGTTACCCAATCCTCTCACCCGACGCTGTCTGACAAAACACTGCGCACACAGAGCCCAGTGCCTTGTAGCTGCACCTGAAGATAAAGCCATGCACTTTCACAGTGACAACCCCTATTTCACTGAGTCCAATTTCAATTAGTTCTGGACTAGAATGAATTATGCTGGATGTGTACAGAAAACTGCATTTTTCCTGTGAGGTTAATAAATGATTTGTTTTCAAATTTTTGTGTCATCTTCCAAAGTATGGTTACTTTGGCACTTAAATGAGTTCTGTCTGGTAAGTGGCAGTCTCCAAGACCATTGGGTTTGAAGCCAACTCTGCCACTCAGAAGAGCATCCCAAGGCCTCCAGGCTCAATGACCTCTGTACAGTGGTGAGAACACCACCAGCCTCACAGAGCTGCTTTTTAAGGATGGAAAGAGAATACATATGAGGGAACTACAAAAAGTTCATGCAAAAATGGAATCCAAAGATGGAAACAGAAAATCTAAGCTTTATTTCTCAACTTAAGCCCCACCAAGGTCAAGACATGTTTGTAAGCAATGATGCCATTGCTTACGATGCCATTTAGTCCGTCCCTGAAGAACTGGGAGGCCTGAGAATATAGCCATGTCAAGGCAGTCTTTTTCCACATTATTAGCTGAATAAAAATGGGTGCCTTTTAAAGACTTTTTAAGATCAGGAAACAAAAATCAGTCAGAAGGAGCCGAATCAGGTCCACAAGGTGGATGCCTCATGATTTCCCATAGAAACCCTCACGGAGTTGGGCTTGTTAGAGGAATGAGAAGGAGCTTTGTCATGGTGGAGGAGGACTCTCTGGTGAAGCTTCCCCAGGGGTTTTTCTACCAAAGCTCTTGCTATCTTCCTCAAAACACTCTCATAATACACAGATGCTGTTGTCCTTTGACCCTCCAGAAAGTCAACAAGCAAAATGCCTTGAGTATCCCAAAGACCTGTTGCTGTGGCCTCTGCTCTTGACCAGTCTGCTTCTGCTTTGGTGGGGCCACCCCACCTCTTGGTAGCCATTGCCGTGTCTGCTTTGTCTTCAGGATGGTACTGGGAAGGCCACACTGCATCTCCTGTTATGGTTCTTTGAGTAAATACTTCAGGATCTTGATCCCGTGTGTTTGAAGCTTCCATGGGAAGCTCTGCTCTGGTTGGCCGTGGACCTGGGTACTAGGGTTTTGGCACCCACTGAGTGGAACGCTTGCTCACCCTTCAGTCATAATTGCATAAGCTGAACCAGTTGAGATGTCTGCGGTGTTGGCTGTCATTTCTGCTGTTGTCAGTTCCCTCCAATTAGGGCATGAACAAGGTGAATTTTTTCCTTGAAAATGGATGTGGATGGTCTGCTTGCTGTGGCTTTAATCTTCGGCATCATCTCATCCCTTCTTAAGATAACCATTTGCAAACTACTAATTCTTTCGGGCACTGTCCAAAGAATTTCATAAACTTTTCATAAAGCATCAATGATTTCACCATTCTTCCACCCAAGCTTCACCATAAATTTGATGTTGGTTGTTTTTTTTGTTGTTGTTGAGGCGGAGTTTCACTCATTGCCCAGGCTGGAGTGCAATGGCACGATTTTGGCTCACTGCAACCTCCACCTCCTGGGTTCAGGCGATTCTCCTGCCTCAGCCTCCCAAGTAGCTGGGATTATAGGCGCCTGCCACCACATCCAGCTAATTTTTTGTATTTTTAGTAGAGACGGGGTTTTGCCATATTAGCCAGGGTGATCTTGAACTCCTGACCTCAGGTGATCCGCCTGCCTCGGCCGCCCAAAGTGCTGGGATTACAGGAGTGAGCCACCGCACCTGGCCAATGTTGGTTCTTGATTTAATTTTAGCAGAATTCATGTTGCTCGATAGGGGTTCTTTTAAAACTGATGTCTTATCCTTCTTAGTGCCTCAAACTAGATCCTGCTCAGTGAATAGGAGCTTATTTTGGTGCAAAAAGTGTTGAAATCCATGCATAGTTCTTTTCATAATGTATCTTCCATGATTTTTTTGAAGACCCCCTGTATGTAAAGCACTTAGTACCACTCCTGGGACATGGCAGTGTCTTAATGTATGGCAGGTGTTATTATTAACATTAATTATTAAAACACTACCATCATGTAATTCAATGCAATTTAAACACTTAAGTGATCATTCACTGGGACCAGCCCTGGAGATATGAAAGTAAGCAAGACAGGATCCTTGCCATCCAGTAGCAGTCGACCTGGTAAAGAGGTCACAGCTTCCCATCATGAGGATACCAAGCAACCGCCCAGGGGGAGTGAGTGACCAGAAGGCCACAAGCAGCAGAGGGCTCAGGGAGGTGGACATCCTGTAGGTGGGCATGGGGGACCTTTGAGGACAGCAGCTACTACAGGACACGCAGAGGCCCTAGGAGTGTCAGGAGGAAGACAATGGAGTGACGGTTCTCAGAGTGTGGCTCTCAGGGCACCCGCAAGCTCACAGCTTTTACACTGCTGCCTTTCCACGCTGCTGACCTCGGCGCTGCTGGGGCAACCACAATGGCATGAACTCAGCGGCCAGACTGTGCAGTCACGTCACTCATGTTCTTCACTACCAGGAACTCACAGCAAAAAACAAAAAAAAATGCCACGCTTCACAAAGCAGTCAAAAGTGCTCATTTTATTAAATTCAGCTCCTGAGTATACTTTTTTTAATTGTGAAGTATACTTTTTTTTAATTGTGAAATGTTTATGGACTCACAAGAAGTTGTAAAAGTAGTAGAGGGGTCACATACCTTCATCACCAGCTTCACCCAACTGTGCCACCTCACGTAAGACCGGAAGCTGACACTGGTACTATACAGTGACCCATGCTGCAGACCCCACTGGATTTCACTACAGAGTGAACCAGGCTGCAGACCTCACTGGATTTCAATACAGACAGAACCAGGCTGCAGACCCCACTGGATTTCACTGCAGAGTGAACCAGGCTGCAGACCCCACTGGATTTCAGCAGCTTTCGCAGGCATTCTTTGGGTCTAATTCTATGGCATTTGTCACATGTGTAGATTTGTGTACCCACCACAGCGGCCCTGGCCCAGAACTCTCCATTACCGCAGAGGACGGCCTCCTGCTGCCTCCCGCTGCTCCGTGAAACACTGACCCGCTCTCCTTCTGAGGCTGGCATTTTGAGGATGTCATTTAGAAATGGAATCACACAGTACACCTCCTTATAGGATTGGCGTTTTACTCTTAGTATAATGCCCTTGAGATCCAACCACGGCACTGCGTGTGTCAACAGTCCCTTCTGTTTCACTGCTGAGGAGGAATCAGATGTGCCAGTTAGTTTAACTGCTCTCGAGCTGAAGGACATTTGAGTTATTTCCATTCTTGAGTGCTTGTGTTCTTGACAATCTCTGGGTCTCTGCTGCAGAATGACAGCTGGCTCAGGGAAAGCACACAGGGAGCGCTCGGTGCCGCGAGCTGAAATAGCTGCTGTTTTCACAGAACACCCTTTTCACTTGCAAGAGTGCTGGGGAAGCTAGTTATTCAGTGTTGGGTATTTGGTAGACGTTTGATTAAAAATGATGTAAGCCTGTCACTTCAAAGAAAACAACACGAGTATTTGCTGCCCATGATGCCATCTGAGACTTTAAGCAAAAATCAGAATTTTGGAAAATTTACACTTGCCACTGTGAGCTTGAAAGAGTCCTGATGCTCCAAGCCCTCCCTGAGAGATCACAAATGCAGATTTTAAAAAAATATTGTCAAACAAAAGGTGCCCACATTTGGAAGATCTGCACAACTCAGGAAACCACGTTTCCCACATGACTAACGGCACAGGGTGTAACACTATGATGCCTGGGTAAAAGAGCCATTCAAAATGCAAGATAGGCCGGGTGCAGTGCCTCATGCCTGTAATCCCAACACTCTGGGAGGCCAAGGCGGGAGGACTGCTTGAAACCATGGGTTCGAGACCACCTACCTTCATACATAAGCTTTGTCGAAAAATGCTCATCAGATTCAGTCAGTGCTTCATCTTTATCCACCTCCAAGAGGTCTGAGAGCCTCGTGATCAAAACCTCCAGGGAGCAGAGGGAGCCTGTTCTGCAATACTCCATTCCCGAAGGGGGAAAGATCTCAGCCTTCACGTTGTATAATGTCTGGGCAGTAAAGGGAGAGAACAGAAAGGAAATGTACCTAAAGTGGTCTCAAGAAATGCAACTAGAGGAAAAAGCGGAGCTGCCCACAGACCCTGGAGAGCTGAGGAAAGACACCTATCTGCCTGGCTGGCCTTAGAGCAACTGTTGCCACTCACTCTTAATAATTCCCACTGGAGATGCAATGTTTTCGGAAGTCCTACACTGCGAACCTTAACATCCTTCTTTAAATTATGAACATTTTCAACCACAGGAAGAAAGGATAGCACAGCGACCCTCCAGCCGCCTATTACCCAGATCCCGAGATCTCAGCATGTTGCTGCCTCAGCATCATCTATCAAGCCATGTACATTTCTGTATTTGCCTGAGGTAATTTAAAGCGAATTTCAGGCCAGGCATGGTGGCTCACACCTGTAATTCCAGCACTCTGGGAGGCCGAGGTGGGCAGATACTTGAGGCCAGGAGTTCGAGACCAGCCTGGCCAACATGGTGAAACTCCCCGTCTGTACTAAAAATACAAAAATTAGCCAGGTACAGTGGCAGATGCCTGTAATCCCAGCTACTTGGATTACTCAGCAGGAGACTCCTTTGAACCCAGGAGGCAAAGGTTGCAGTGAGCTGAGATCGCGCCACTGCACTGTAGCCTGGGTGACAGAGCAAGACTCTTCTCTAAAATAAGAAAATAAAGCAAATTTCAGACAACCTGTTATTTTGCCCCATCTGCTTCAGTATGCATTACTAAACACTAAGGCCTTTTTCTTACCAAAACACAATGCTATTATTACAACTAGCAAAAGCAACAGGAATTCCTTGGTATAACCCAATTCAGTCCATAATCTACTTTGTCCGTGTTTTCTTTCCATAATCAACCTATTCTCAGTGGCTATTCAAACATGCTTAACGTTCTACCACCACCCATGACAAACGATCAAAACACACCTGCCACTGCCAAGATGAAAAAGGGCTCACGCACTACAACCTGGCAGTTCCGCTTCTGAGGGGAAGCGTCGTGTGTGTGCGCGAGCGTGTGTAATACAGTATAACTTGACTTAAAAGTGTTCTATTGGCATTGTAAAATGTTCAAAGAAGAGATTTTAGTATATTAAGAAGTGTTTGTCTGGAGTCTGAGGCCAAGATGAAGCCGTTTGATGGGAGTTCACAGCCTAAACAGCAGTCCCAAGAGCGGCCTTTCTAGGTGATCTCCTATCAAATCCCCAATTACCTCTGTTCAGACATGGGACAAACTCCCACCAGTCTCAAGAGGGGCCATGCTGGGACTTCCTGGGGCTCTCAAGCCACAGGGCAGAAAAGATCCCAAATACACAGATGCAAAAGTGCCAGCCATGGGCCCGGGTGCCCATAGGTCCTGGGAACTGAAGCAATGGAACCATGTGCTAGAGGCCCACTGAAATACCTCCTCCTCAGAAGCTTCTGGCTGGAGCACAGTCTGAATGTTTCTGAATCCAGCAAAGAATGCAGATTTGCCTCAGGGCTTGAAGGACACCCAGAGTTGCAGTAGGACAAAAGGGGCTGTGCTGAGACCTGCGTGTGCCTGAGCGCTGCTCTCGGCTGCTTCTGGGAAGGAGAGTGGCTGGGGGAAAGGACAGCCCAAGGCGAGCAGCAGGGGCCTCACCTGGCGGCACCTGGAGCTCAGGCACAGGGACCAGAACCGCGGAGCCTCTTCAGAGAGACACGCGAGCACTGACGGCACCTGGAGCTCAGGCACAGGGACCAGAACCGCGGAGCCTCTTCAGAGAGACACGCGAGCACTGACGGCACCTGGAGCCCAGGCACAGGGACCAGAACCACGGAGCCTTTTCAGAGAGACAAGCGAGTACTGGCAGTGCCTGGAGCTCAGGCACAGGGACCAGAACCGCAGAGCCTCTTGAGAGAGACACGCGAGCACTGACAGCGCCTGGAGCTCAGGCACAGGGACCAGAACCGTGGAGCCTCTTGAGAGAGACACGCGAGCACTGACAGCACCTGGAGCTCAGGCACAGGGACCAGAACCGCGGAGCCTCTTGAGAGAGACACGCGAGCACTGACGGCACCTGGAGCTCAGGCACAGGGACCAGAACCGCAGAGCCTCTTGAGAGAGACACGCGAGCACTGACGGCCAGCTGGAGCTCAGGCACAGGGACCAGAACCGCGGAGCCTCTTGAGAGAGACACGCGAGCACTGACGGCACCTGGAATCTGACAAGGGGCCAGGGCCACCATGCAGGGAGGAAAGCATCGTCATGACAGATGGGATAGGGACACCTGGTGGGTCATTTGAAAAGAACAAATTTGGACCCTACCTCTCACCATACACAAAAATTAAGTCAAAGTAGATCACAGACCTAAATGTAAGTGCTCAAATTACGAACATCTTGGAAGAAAATGCAGGAGAAAATCTTTTTGACCAAAGGCAATGATTTTCTCGGTCCAAAGCAAAAAATTCAAGCAATAAAAGAGAGAGTTGAATTGGATTTCATCAAAATTTAAAACTTTTGTGCTTCAAAAGACAACAAATGGAAGAAAATATTTGCAAATCATATATAAGGACCTGGTACCTAGGATATATAAAGAACTTACAATTCATAATAAAAAAACAAATAATCCTATTTAAACAGGAAAGAATCTAAACAGACATCCTTCCAAAGAAGGCAGAAAAATAGGCCACACGCCCACGAGCAGCAGCACAACATCACCAGCCACTGGGGAAACGCCCGCCAAATGGGACAGCCACAACCAAAAACACAGTGAGACAAGCGCTGGCAGGACACACAGAAGCTGGGACTCTCTGGGTCCCAGCTGGAATCCACTATGTTGCTGGTGGGAATGTAGAGCCCTCTGGAAAAAGTTGGCAGTTGCTCAAAAAGCTAACCACAGAGTTACCCTATGACCCAGAAATTCCACTCAGGTCTTTACCAGGAGAATTGAATAGATATGGCAACATACAAACCTGTACTTTGGGCCAGGCACAGTGGCTCATGCTTGTAATCCCAGCACTTTGGGAGGCCAAGCGGGGTGGATCACGAGGTCAGAAGTTCAAGACCAGCCTGGCCAAGATGGTGAAACCCCGTCTCTACTAAAAATACAAAAAATTAGCCAGGCCTGGTGGCATGTGCCTGTTATCCCAGCTACTCGGGAGGCTGAGGCAGGAGAATCGCTTGGACCTGGGAGGCAGAGGTTGTGGTGAGCCGAGATCATGCCATTGCCCTCCAGCCTGGGAAACAAGTATGAAACTCCGTCTCAAAAAATAAATAAATAAAATAAAAATAATTAGCCAGGTGTGGTGACACGTGCCTGTGGTCCCAGCTACCTGGCAGGCTGAGGTGGGAAGATCATGAGCCCAGAAGGTCCAGGCTGCAGTGAGCTATGATTGTGCCACTGCACTCCAGCCTGGGTGACAGAGTGAGACCTTGTCTCATAAAAATAATTTGTTTATATATAAATTATTATTATAATATATACTATTATTTGATTTAATTATTTAATAATTTGTGATTTTATTTATTCATTTAAATTTATTAAATAAGGAGAGTTATATAAAACATGAAGGTCAAAACAATTTGTCTTGGATAGAAGAAGATAGAAAAAAACTGCTAATATCAAAACTATAAAGACAAACACTTCAAATAAACATTGTTTGATAATTTCAAATAGTAAAGAGAAGAAAAGGAAGTATCACAAAATTGCAAAACATTAAGTCAAATAATCTCCCTAAAGGAACACAGCACACACCTGTATCTACTCACCTAGCTCAAGGCTACTCTTCATTCCACACTCAAATTGGCTTCTACCAAATGATGCACAAGTTCTAAGAAAATCTTCACAATATTCAGCTAGCAGATTTTCATATGTTTTCAGCTTTTCTTTGGAAAACTAGAGATATGCCTTAGAAAGCAATGCCCCTGAAGATGAAATGACTCCAAGAAATATTTCCAGGGAGCTACTAAGTCAACATGAGAAAGGGAAAAAGATAGAAGAAAAAAGGAATCTTTGGGCTTTCCAAATGACAAACGCTCCTCTTAGAGATGCCCCCAGGAGTGTGGGCATCTCAGATGTGTCACTTGAGAAGGACCTGGGGTTCTAAAATAAAGACGGTCAATGATTCAACTACCCCAACAACTGTTTTTCTCCAGCTGCTCCTTCATTATGTTGACAGAAGCTGTCTATTCAGTTCTTCAGATTATAAAGAACATAATGCCATCTTTCATTTTTCCACCCCACCCTCCCAAAATAATACATCACTTACAAAAAAGTTTTCCACTTTAAATTCATAAGCATACGGCTTTAAGGAGATAGACAGCTGCTCCTCACAAGCTGGGGAAAATCCGACAGAGAACCGGCAGTGCAGAGAAGGAGGAGGATCTTCTGTCCACTTGAGTTCCCAGACGAAGAACACCGACTGCTTGCTGTAGATGGGCTGGAAAGAGAGTCGGGGGTCACTGTTCACACAGCACCATAACCGCAAAGAGGACACAGACACTGCAGCGAAACACACACCATGCGAAGGGTGCTGAGCAGACACCATGGGCAGGCCCCTGCCTCAAAGCATGCCTGTGCATGCTGCTTTAGGCCCCACAGCACCTGTCCCTGCCCTGACTCCCTTTGCCTGGCCTTGTCCTAGCAGAAGATTGTACAAAATTGGTAAATCTTTAATTTTTTATGATTCCATAAGTTTTATATCATATGAGATCATTAAAAAGTAGGTTAATTTTTTTCTTTTTGAAACGGAGTCTCGCTTTGTCACCCAGGCTGGAATGCAGTGACGCGATCTCGGCTCACTGCAACCTCCGCCTCCTGGGTTCAAGCGATTCTTCTGCGTCAGCCTCCCGAGTAGCTGGGACTACAGGCGCTTGCCGCCATGCCCAGCTGATTTTTTGTATTTTAGTAGAGACGGGGTTTCACCGGGTTGCCCAGGCTGGTCTTGAATTCTTGAGCTCAGGCAGTGCACCCGCCTCAGCCTCCCAAAGTGCTGGGATTAGAGGTGTGAGCCACTGCGCCCTGCTGATTTTTTTTTTCCCTTTTTTAGAGACAGGGTCTCACTCTGTCACCCAGGCTGGAGTGCCGTGGTGCGATCACAGCTCATTGCAACCCAACCTCCCAGGTTCCAGAGATCTTCTCACCTCCGCTTCCTGGGTAGCTAGGAATACAGGTGTGTGCCACCATGCCTGACTAAATTTTGTATTTGTAGAGATGGGGTTTGCTATGTTGCCCAGGCTGGTCTCAAACTCCTGAGCTCAAGTGATCTACCCACCTGGGCCTCCCAAAGTGTTGGGATCACAGGTGTGAGCCACCATGCCCAAAGGATACTAATTAATATATAGCATATCCCATGCGCTCCAAAACAGGGGAATATATCATCAATTAATTAAACAGTACATCTTGGCTAGAGTTGGTGGCTCATGGCTGTAATCCCAACACTTTAGGAGGCCAAGGTGGGTGGTTCACCGGAGGCCAGGAGTTCAAGACCAGCCTGACCAACATGGTGAAACCACATCTCTATTAAAAATACAAAAATTAGCTGGGCGTGTTGGCGGGCGCCTGTAATCCCAGCTACTCAGGAGGCTGAGACAGGAGAATCGCTTGAACCCGGGAGGCAGAGGTTGCAGTGAGGCAAGATCACACGATTGCATTCCAGCCTGGGCGACAAGAGCGAAACTCCATTTCAAAAAAAGACAAATAAAAAATTTAAAAATAAGATAAAAAGTAAATCTTTACATCCAGCCAATTATTTTATATTTAAATTATTTTAGGAACCAGCACAACCTAATGTAGGGGCTGAACACCGCTATTACATGTAAAGTCCGCACCTAAAAGCACAGTGACGAGCTCCAGTAATATCTGAAAGAGCTAAAGGACTAGTGGGGGAACATCCTTTGAAAATGCTAAAGATTCAGACATCCATTAAGAAAACCTTTGATCTCTAAACACTCAGCATTTACTGCCTAAAAACACACGTGAAAGATAAACGGAAAAAGCAAGGTCAAGATTCATCCAGGCAGCGAGGCATAAACAGGAAAAGCAAGGTCCAGATGCAGGCACGAGCATGGCTCTTTTACAAAGGCACCAAGGTGTCGGGCACCATCGCTCTGGCACTGGCAGGCATCAGGCTCCGGGCAGAGTGGAGCAGTGCCCATGGAATCAACAGTGCGTTCAAACAGAAGCTTGGATCTGCACACGTCTACGCATAGAGTGGGACCAATTTCAGATTTAATTCTTCTAAAAAGAAGAATAATCCATCCAGCCACCCACTTACTCAGCAGCAAGCCCTGATCCAGCCTCAGGGCAGCCGGAGGAGCTGCACAGGAGTCTTTACTCATCAGCAGTGCAGCTGTTCTATCTAAATGCTCAGTCGCAACACATACTACATCATTTCCGCACGCTCTGGTTCTCTGTTGAGAAGTTTATGCTCAGGTCTACACAATGTTTACCTGCTGGGACTGCGTGTTCAGTGGTACTAGTTGCAGGTCGGTACTATCACCGGTATCTACAAGATAACTATCTGACAGCTGAAAGTCGAGTTCTGACAAATTCTGGACACAAACTTGAACATATTTCCTAAAGTAGAAAAACAAAAAGTATTATTTTGATATGTAAGAACTTTATTAAATATATCTTAGCTTTGTTAAGGAGACCCCCTCTGCCTGGGGAATCAAAAAAGCAACAAAGCAAAGTAAGCTAAGTTGTTGCGTAAGTTTCCCTTCAGATTTCACACCGAAAAGTGCCAGAAAATAAACCTTTTTGGCCGGGCGCGGTGGCTCACGCCTGTAATCCCAGCACTTTGGGAGGCCAAGGTGGGCAGATTATGAGGTCAGGAGATCGAGACCATCCTGGCCAACATGGTGAAACCCCATGTCTATTAAAAATATAAAAATCAGCCAGACATGGTGGCATGTGTCTGTAATCCCAGCTACTCGGGAGGCTGAGGCACGAGAATCACTTGAACCCGGGAGGCAGGGTTGCAGTGAGCTGAGATCGCGCCACTGCACTCCAGCCTGGTGACAGGGCGAGACTCCATCTCAAAAAAATAACAAATAAAAATAAACAAACGTTTTTAAAGAGGCGATTTCTGTGAGGAAATGGAAGAAAGAACATAGTTTCTGACCAGCCTTGTTAAGTGATCATGGCTGGTCACCCTCACTGGCCTCTGGGGAGCCACGAGGAGAGAGCAGCAGCCCTCCTCATTACGGGTGAAGACTCTCCATTGAGAGATGACAGGCGGGGCTTATATCCATTTCCATTACATGCAAAACTTTGAAAATATTAATAATAGTTATTATTTTTTGAGACAGAGCCTTGCTCTTGTCGCCCAGGCTGGGGTGCAATGGCATGATCTCAGCTCACTGCAACCTCTGCCTCCCGGGTTCAAGCGATTCTCCTGCCTCAGCCTCCTGAATAGCTGGAATTGCAGGCGCCCACCACCATGCCCAGCTAATTTTTGTATTTTTAGTAGAGACGGGGTTTCACTATGTTGGTCAGGCTGGTCTTGAACTCCTGACCTCGTGATCTGCCTGCCTCGGCCTCCCAAAGTGCTGGGATTACAGGCATGAGCCACCACGCCCGGCTGAAAAATAATTTTTTAATAAGGTTCTTTTAGAGATTATTGATGTTTTTAACCATTAGTATCTATAGTTCCCTTTGCTGTGATTTGAAGGGGAAAAAAGCTGCTAGTATAATGTTCCATTCTAAACATGGTTCTGACATTTTTGTTTCCAAATTATCCACACATCATCAATGGATAAAAAGTTGTGGTAAGAGGCCAGGCTAGCATCCCGAGCCCAGTGATCAATGCTAGCACCGTCACTAAGGTAGGACACCTGGACACCGTGGGCCTCCCAGTGCAGTCAACGGGAAGCACACAGCCCCGCCTGCCTCAAAGCAGAACTGGAGTCTACTCAAGCCTTTAGGGCGTCTGTTTTCCACTGGGGCACGTCCGCCCCACCCAGAGGACACTGGACAGTGTCTACAGACATCTGTGGCTGCCACACCTGCAGGTGGGGAGTGCTACTGGCATCTCGTGGGAGAGCCTGGGGTGCTGCTCAACACCCTACAGCACACAGGACAGCCCCTACAACAGAGTTATCTAGCCCAAAATGTCACTAATGCTGAGCTTGAAAGCTCCTGTTCTAGAGGTTGCAGGCAATTGACAAGAAATACAGGGACAGGGGAACTGGTTAACAAATCCAGCCAGATCCAGAAAGGCGGGCACCTGGCCTGCATGTGAACAAGTCGATGGCCTGAAACCAGGGAAGAAAGGATGAGCAGAGATCTAGTGGCCTGATGGAGATTTTGGATCCCAAGTCACACAAACCAACCATAAAAGGTCATTTTCAGACAGTTGGGAAAACCTGAATATGAACTGGGTGTCACAGGATACCAGGGAATTGTGGATTTTAAGAGACGAACAACGGCCTTGTGGTCACATAAGAAGACATCCTTGGTCATCACGAAGGCCAGTTTTGAACATTAGGAACCTCCACTTAGAAGAGTCCGGGGAAAGAAGCCAGGGCCCGCACGCCACGCCTCCGTTACCGTGTTCCTGAGGACAGCAGGGTGTGCGTGGTCCTGAAGGGTACGCTGAAGGTCAGTGCGATGACCGTGGAGTAGATGGACCACGGGCAGTCAATCGACACCTGAGGAGGAAGCACAAAGACACTCTCAGACCACTCGCCCGATGGACAGCACAGCCACCACCACTGCTGCCCAGATACACCTGCAGTGCCTGCCCACGCCCTAGACATTTTATTATGGCTTCAACCACTCATTATCCAGGCAGCAAAGCCTTACCCAACACATACACAAACCAACGAGAAATAGGAAGCTACGTATACAGACGAGAAACGAACGCAGAACTGGCAAGACGTGCACACATCACCAGAGTCATCTCAGCGGCGGAAGAGCACAGCCGTCCTCTAAGCAGCAGACCCACCTGCTGCTCCCATACGCGCAGGGCCGCGGAGCCATGCGTGTTGCAATGTGCACAGGGTTTTGACAAAGTGCTTTCAGTCATGTATTTCCAGATGACATGAGCCAATCAGTAACTACTCCACATTTAATGAATTATCTAAGCATTTAATCCATGGGAGGCTGAATATGTAACTGAAAAGCAAATCAGTTTAGGGGCACAGTGAGGACAAAGCTATTACAGCCCTAAGGGCAGGAAGGAAGCGAGTCTCAAGCCTTATTCCCCACAGGGAAGAGGTGAATACCCCAGCACACAGCACAGGTGCCACCAGCGCCAGGGAAAAGCAGGATAACACAGCACACAGCACAGGTGCCGCCAGCGCCAGGGAAAAGCAGGATAACACGGCACACAGCACAGGTGCCGCCAGCGCCAGGGAAAAGCAGGATAACACGGCACACAGCACAGGTGCCGCCAGCGCCAGGGAAAAGCAGGATAACACGGCACACAGCACGCGTGCCACCAGCGCCAGGGAAAAGCAGGATAACACGGCACACAGCAGAGGTGCCGCCAGCGCCAGGGAAAAGCAGGATAACACGGCACACAGCAGAGGTGCCACCAGCGCCAGGGAAAAGCAGGATAACACGGCACACAGCACAGGTGCCGCCAGCGCCAGGGAAAAGCAGGATAACACGGCACACAGCAGAGGTGCCGCCAGCGCCAGGGAAAAGCAGGATAACACGGCACACAGCACAGGTGCCGCCAGCGCCAGGGAAAAGCAGGATAACATGGCACACAGCACGCGTGCCGCCAGCGCCAGGGAAAAGCAGGATAACATGGCACACAGCACGCGTGCCGCCAGCGCCAGGGAAAAGCAGGATAACACGGCACACAGCACGCGTGCCACCAGTGCTGCATGCTCCTGCTGAGCTAAGCGCCACCGTCGCGAATGGTGAATGTCTGTGTGAGTTAAGGGAAAGACACTTCCGCGGGTATCTTCAAAAGCTGAACATTACAACATTCCTCTTCAGGCGTGGACTTGTCTGGTGACTTCGTGCTTTGGAAAGACGGCATTCCTTGCCCTTTTCCCCCGCTGCTCTTGGGCGTATACTGCGACCCTTGGGCTGTTTCAGAGCCCTCAGCATTGATTTCTGGGCTACAAGACTTGGGCACACCCTGAGTAACATGATGCAGCGACACATTCCACGAGCTGATTTCCTGTGGCTCTGGGACCGAAATCACATCTTTCTCAAGAAACTGTCAATAAGTACCAGCACCAAAGCCTAAAATGAGACAGCTCCTCCCTGGCTGAGCTTATGAGTTTCAGTGGACAGACACCAAGGCACACACGACACAGACCTCCTCTGGCCTCGTCATCGGTCTAATGGACATGACCCAAGTTTTACGCCCCTCATGCCTAGGCCAGCCCTAACCTCTTACAGCAAACTCCCTGGCCCCTGGAACTGAGAGGGAAACGTAGAGCTGGCTTGTCTCTGTCCTTGCAAAAAATGCACCTCTTATCTAAGAAAGGGTGATTCACAGATAGAACTGCTAAACACATGCCCAGGGCATCGGGAATCAGAAGGAGCCAGGCTAACAGCAGGCATCACTACTTCGCCTTTCCCAGCAGGCAGGCTGGCGGAGGAGGCCCCACAAGCTAAGCTCCTCCACTGTCCCTACTCACTTTGTGGTCTGTGGTAACCATGCAGCGGCCAGTTCTCTGTTTGTCCTTATGCTTCCTATGGGGCTCTGCCATCCCCAGCATGTCACTCTCCCCTCCGAGTGCTGGGGCTGAAGGTAAAGAGAGAACTTCCAGTTCAAATTCGATCACGTGGTACGCAGGCGCAACGGGCAGACTGATGCTCGTGACCTTGTCGGAGGACTGAATCCGAAGCGCGGCCTCAGAAGACTGTTCTACGAAGGACAGAAAAAGTCACTTCAAAGCTGTTCCCTCGGTTTCACTTGTCCTTTTCCTTACAGCAGGTGATGGCCCAGCAGTGAGGCCACTGCTCAACTTCTCCCACTCCTGCGCACCTGGCCGGCAAACCCAAGAACAAAGCCCCTAGGACAGAGCGGCCCCGTGTGAAAGCCGGCAGGCAGGCGCCCAGACCCATCATTGATCTCAATCTGAAGACAGGAAAAGGGCATTTCCCACGGGGCCCACCCAAGTCCTGTGTAGGTCCCTGCATGACCTTCTCCCGTTCCAGCTCATCTGCAGATCCACCCCCACCCAGGGGAGCACGGTCCTCCCCTTCCCCTTCCTCGTGGCTGGGAGGATGGGAGTGCTCAGGGCTCTCAACAGCACCTACAAGGGCTGCTCTGCGTTTGCTTCTCGGGAGCAGGGCCAGCCCGGGGTGGACAGGGTCTGGCAGGCATCGCCATGGAACGTGACCCCAGCCGTGACCCCCATCTCCTAATCCTCAGCCAGATAAGCACTGCTCGGCCACTCAGCGTGTGAACCACTCTCAGTTTATCACCTCAAATGGGACCCCAGCACAGGCACCAGGCCGCAGTACTCCTATGGAACGCTGACTCCAGACACTGTTGAGGGGCGCTCAGCGGGATGGCAGCAAGGCCAGGCTCACCCTCACACCCACACGGTGCAGGGCAAGGTGGGTATCCTCCTTGGGCCTGGGTGGGAGGCACCTCACCTCTCGTGTTGGAGTAGACCACAGCCCTGCTCTCCGCCTGGCACAGAATGAGCATGGCTTCCGCATTGCTGAGCTGCAGGCTGTCTCCATTCTTTATTGTATAATGGCCGGTAGTGACAGTGAACTTGACTTTCTGAGGAATGCCTGCCAGAAGGCTATCTAAAGGAAAAGAGATCACGGCTCAGCACCATTGCCAACCAGAAGACAGCAACTTAGGGCCTGCAATGGGGTGAGAGGGGCTCTATTTCTTTTACTATGAAAGATTTGCTCCTTTGGGATCTCCATGAATTCTCTCTACTTCCATCCCCTTCTGCCCTAACTTTTCATCTCAATGATGTGGACCACAGGGTTGAAGGAGAACCTTGCTGGGGAAAAAAGAATTCTGTGAGTCAAGGAGTCTTATACTCATCTTGGTTTAGCAAGTCAGGGATTATGATCATGACTACGTCTCTGAGGGTCACAAAATTTGCCTGCCAATAAGTAGTAGAAGAGAATCAGATAATGAGGCTTAAGAAGAGACTGTAAAGAAAACTTGACTGTGCTGGTGCTGTTCAAATATTCAAAACCTTCTTTGGCTTTTTCAGCTTCAGGCCACGGGCTTTTGGGTTAAGAACAGTCAGCAGTCAGGTGGCTCCCCCTCATTCCAAGACAGCAATGAGGGGCAGGAGTGAGCTGAGGCCTCTGAGAATCTTGCTGCAGGGAAGACAGAAGGCAGGCAAGATACCAGGACCAGGGGGAGAGTGGACAGAGACAGGGGACACTAGGCAGGAAGCAGGAGCCAGGCCATGAGCCTGGCACTGCAGCCACCGGGCCATGGGGAGGGCAGGGCCCGCTGGCTGGTGCTTCGGCTCCCCTGCGGGAATCGAGTTCAGCTTCTCTACACAATGTTCCAATGGAAGAATCACTGGAGAGACTGACTGCTGTGTCCCACATCTGACAGCCTTTGCTGGTGGCCACACAAGAGGCACGAATGCAGAAAAATAGTGGGAAGGGGGGAACAACAGAAAAATACCCTTTGTGATTTTTTTCCACATAGAAGAAACAGGCAAATAAATAAACTGTTGCTAGCCTGAACAAAGGAGACATTCACTCACTCTTGTTCAGCTGCCACATGTTCTTCAATCATTTGTTTATAGCAACTCCTTCCAATTTTAGAACTTATCAGAAAGGACAATAGCTTTGAATTTCTCAAATGCCATGCCAGATGGACAAGTTTAATCAACGCTTTCAAAGGAAAACTTTTTTTTTTTTTTTTTAAGAGATGGAGTTTTGTTCTGTCACCCACGCTGGAGAGCAGTGGCGCAATCACAGCTCCCTGAGGCCTCAAACTCCTGGGCTCAGGAGGCTGAGGCAGGAGCCTCAGCTGGGGCTCCAGCCTGTAGCTGGACTAGAGGCCGTGGTGCACCACTACACCCAGCTAATTTACTTCATTTATTTTGTAGAGATGGGGTTTTGTCATCCTGCCTGGATTGGCTTGCCCATGCTGGTCTCAAAGCCTTGGCCTCCCAAAGTGCTGGGATCTGAGTATAGATCCTAACTAAATCTAGTGTTTAGCATTTGAAATGTACTTCTAAGCAAGAAATTATATACATATTTATGAAACCCTGTGGTAGACATTAGCTGCTTCTTGGCTAATGTGACACTGTAAAATACACATGTAGTTTTCAACCCCATTTCCAGGCATAGCAGCTCCCAAATTCCTTAGAATCTCCAAAGTCTTTTTGTAGGCTAATGAGTTGACTGGAGGCTGGCAGCTCCAAGGTAGCTTCAAGATGAGGACTGGTCACCAGAATGACCAGGGCAGGATTAGAGGGTCGGGCCTTTCAGCAGTGGCACCCAACCTCCAGGGAGGAAAGAGGGGCTGAAGGTCGAGTTGCTCATCAGTGGCCAGTGGTGTAATTGATCATGCCTGTGTAATGTTGCTTCCATAAAAACCAAAGGACAGGGTCTGGAGAGCTTTTAGGCAGCTGAACACATGGAGGTTCCTGGAGGGTGGCGCCCAGGGAGGGCGTGGAAGCTCTGCACCCCTTTCCCCATACCTCACCCTCCACACTTCTTCATCTATATCCCTTATAATAATCCAGTCAGCGTGTTTCCCTGAGTTCTGTGAGCTGTTCTAACAAATTCATCAAACCCAGAAAGGGGGTTGTGAGAGCCCTGATTTCTAGCTAGTCGGTCAGGAGCACAAGCAAAAGAACCCTGGGCTGGTGGCTGGCATGGGAAAGGGGGACTGTCTTGGGGACTGAGCCCTCACCCTGTGGCGTCTGATGCCAGCTCCAGTAGACAGGGTCAGAACTGACTTGCAGGAGCCTCGCTGCAGGGCTGACTGCCTGCCTGTTGGGGGAAACCCTGCACATTTGGGCCCAGAAGTCCTCTGCATTGACCATTAGGTTGAGTGAGCCAATAGAAAAAAATACCTTGAGTTTCTTTTTTCCACTCTCAGAGCTAATTCTTCTGTGTTTCTTATTTTCAGATACACCATGTTTATTAAACATGAAAAAGCAATTACAGGAAAGCAAATATTCAGATAAACAAAAGAGGCAGTCAGCTAGTTCCCAGGCAAAATTTCCATTATGTTACCCAAAATATCTCTTAAAGGCAGACACAGCTAAAACTTATGAGAAGCCTGGCATCTCAGCAGGTCTCCTCAGAACCGCCCCAGCGGTGCGCCTCCTCAAGGGCTGGGGACCCCACTCACCAGCCAGTGGCTCCACGTGCAGCTGGGGCTCCTGCGAGTACACGTCGTACTGCACAATAGGGTAGATGTGAGGGAGGACGAACCACACGGAGCCCACCGAGGCGCACAGCTGCCTGAGTGTATACGTTCCAGGTTCCTTGGCCTAGAGTCAAAGAATCAGGCATTTGAAACCACGTCACCCAGTTTTGTAGTTAGGAGCTTCCTGCGGTTGCGCGGTGCAGCAGTCTCTCTGAACTCCAGAAAGGCCTGTACTTCTTTCCCTCTTGTACCCCCTGCTCTTGTGCCTAAACCTCTAAGCTTGGGCTCTTCAAAAGGCCCTCAGAATCTCTCAATTTGTGATTTTCTGAGTAACTGATGCTTAAATTTAACTTTAATAAGGTATTTTCAACTTAATAAACTGTATTTGTGACATTGTAGAGATATTCAGCACGAGATTTAAGCCCTGCTCTAGACTAAAAAATGTGACAAATAGCTGTACTTTCCACAGGCCAAATCCTGTTGAGTTAGTGGAACTTACAGGATATCCTGTGTCAGAGAAAACTTTATGTTAGAGTGGGTGAGCAACACCAGTTTTGACACCCAGCCAGCCACAAAAGGAAAATAAGTTTGAGTGGGAAAGTGTACCACCTTCTTTGAAACCTCATTTTAACAAATGAGGGTGTATATTTTCATACACAGGGGGAAAAGCTAACTGAATCCAATAATCCAATGAGTTAAAAAGCTAACTTAATCTAAGAACAAATATCTACGTTAAGAACTTCACTCAGAATTTATCAAATGTCAGAAAATTGTATAAATACGAAAGAAAACATCAGTGTATTTTTGTATAAGGATAGAGACAAAAACAGGGTTAGGAGAACAAAGGACTCTACTCAATTCACACCACACTCCAGACAGCTCTTGTAAGCTCCATGGCCGTTCTTTACAAACTTGAAAGTCAAGTTCCCACCCTGAACGCATACCTGAGTCCTGAATGTTATCTGGTTGGCCCCTGGTTCCAGGGTCACGTGGCTGCACCTCAGCACGTGGGCACCCTCCTCCAGAGCCACCCCTGAGGGCATCTCTAGAGAGGAGTTGCTCTCCTGCCTTCTCAGGAGCATGTGGACATTTCTGCATATAATCCCGGTCGTGTTCAAGGAGTTATCAGATGGGCTTCTCTCAAACATTTCATACAACTCCAGCGCGGGCAAACTGTTTTGGGATACAGGGAAAGGTGCGGTCTCGGGTGGAAAGTTAATGATCCCATTGGACGTCTTGTGCTTGGTAAGCCACTCCGCAGTCTTCCGGTAGCTGTTTTTCTCAATGCTGAAGTGGACATTGACCACAATCTGCTCCACGTGAACAGGCACAGGCATCTGGCTGTACATGGTTATCTCAACGCACAAAACGCCGCCCACGTGGACCACGGCATTGGAGGGATCAAAATGGAGATCTCGCAGTTGTGCAAAGGAATGCATGGGTAGCACTATCTTATGACCTGTAAATAGACATTATCATAACTGACTCCCCAAGTCACACTTCCTGACAGTAAGCAGCAGCAGGCCTTGGACACAGTAAGATCACCGAGAGCAGACTGAAGCAAGAAGCAGTGATGTGCACAACAGCTGAGCCCAGCCTCTTGCCATCTTCACACCCCCCAAAAGCTATTGTATCAAAAGCAAAATATTAGCAAATACCTACATAATGCCTAGAAATCATAAAATGTACAGAAATTAACCTTCTCAAGTCTGCTTTGACAAACCTAAGAGAAATACAGGTCAATTACCTCTCAATTTCAAACTACAGTTTGTAAATAGTCCAATTTCTAGAGCTATTTCCAAAGGATTCCAATATTTTCTCACCTACTTAAAAACATGCTCAGTGAAGATGCCCAAGTGCCCTGCTGTGATGTGGAAACAAACCCCAGGTGTCTGCCAGTCTACGAAGTCAGCCGATTAAGTAGGACCCCTCTGTGCCCCCAGGCCCAGGACGGCAGCAACCAGCCAGGTCTACAGTTGCTGCTGGAGTGAGAGCCTAATGCTCTCTCTGGGCCCTTCTCTCTCTGACCAAACTGTAAGTACCTTGGTTTTGTCTAGAAAATACACAAGGCTGCAGAACTGACCAGTTAATTATTTATTAAATATTCATCAACTAAAGGACTTGCCAAGACCGATGCCATAGATCATGAGAAAACAGTAAACAATTGTGGAATATTTTATTCATATAGAGATACCAAGGAACGTTGGCAGGAAAATCACAAGTCAAATAATCTCAAATACAAAGCAGCAGATGTGGTCATGGCTCTACCAACAATCAGTTTGGGCAAATTAAAGACTCTACAAAGCCAAACTAATGTCATGATGCTCCTGAGAAACCCATCCAGATGGACCTTTTGTTTTCCCCCTTTCTTTGAGACAGGGTCTCCCTCTGTCGCCCAGGCTACAGTATAGTGGCACCATCTTGGCTCACTACAGCCCAGTCCTCCTGGGCTCAAGCGATCCTCCCACCTCAGCCTCCTGGGTAGCTGGGACTCCAGGTGCCCGCCACCACACCTGGCTAATTTTTTGTAGAGTCAGGGTTTTGCCATGTTGCCCAGGCTGGTCTCAAACTCCTGACCTCGAGTGATCTGCCTGCCCAGGCCTCCCAAAGTGCTGGGATTACAGGTGTGAGCCACCACACCGGGCCCCAGATGCCTATAAGTGAATACACCCCAGCAGTCAATAACCACATCAACCTGACCTGAAACTTCTAGGAAAACTGGTTTTCAAATAGTTAGACATGGCTATGACTGAAATGTGTTCTCCGACTTGCATGTGGTAAAGCGCTAACCCCCAACCTGATGGTATTTGGAACCAGGCTTTGGGACGTGCCTGGGGTTAGATGAGATTGTGAGGGTGGGGCACACATGATGAGATTACTGTCCTTTAAGAAGAGTCAGCAGACAGCTTGCTCTCTCTTCTTTCCCACCATGTGAGGACAAGGCGAGGAGGCAGCTGTCTCCAAGCAGGGAAGGGAGCCCTCACCAGAAACTGACCCTGGGGCACCCTGATAGCAGACTTCCAGCCTCCGGAACTGTGAGAAAATAAATCCCTGTTGTTTATATTAGCCCGAATAGAGTAACACAGTAACTACCTTAAATAAGCACACTAGACAAACTAAGGCGAGGAGCTCAGTTTCACAATAAATCTAATCTTACCACACAGCATGATCTACAAGTATATTTGCCAAAACAATGAATTTGACTCTAACTTCCATTTAGATGCTCCTATGAGGAAACACTGAGATAAATTCCAGAAGGCAGGCCAGCCTGTAGGACAACTGGCTTGGAGGATTCAGCAATGAAAGGACATGAAGCACTGACACAGGCCACAACACAGATGAGCCTCGAAAACATTATGGTCAGTCAAGAACCCAGCCACAAAACAGCACACACTGGACCATGTGTCAAAGTTGTCAGAATCAAAAGGGAGTCACTTGTGCTAAAAAACAACAACAACTACAACAAAACCTTGACTAACAGAGCCAGAGAAGGCCATGAAGGGAGGACTCTCATGCATGCATGCCTGATAACAAAAAATGTTACGAAAGAATCTGCAAACACCACAGCCTGGCAGAAAGGCCGCTGCAACCTTATACGAAACACTCTTCCACCAAGGTATCTGCTCAGCAACTGCTGTCCAACCCTGACTGGCACCACCCCGTTGATCCTTGTAGCCGAGAATCACCACCCCAAACCAGTGATGTAATCCTCATTTTCCCTTTAAAACCCCTTTCCTGAATATGCACATAGTTTACTATGGCCTGTGTTTCGCACTGCAATGCCCTATTTCCAAATAAATATTATTTTGTAGAGAGACTCCCTGTGTGTATTATTTAGGCTGACAGATTCTACAGGTTGAGTATCCCTTATCCAAAATGATTGGGACCAGAAGCATTCTAGATTTCTGATTGTTTTGGATTTGGCAATATTTGTATGACATGCTGTTGAGCTGCCCTAATCTAAAAATCCAAAATGTTCCAATAAGCATTTCCGTTGAGAGTCATATTGGTCCTCAAAAAGTTTTGAATTTTAAAACATTTCGGAATTCCAGATTAGGGACACTCAACCTATATTTGTATGAAACATCCAGAATCGGAATCTAGAGGGACAGAGAGTAGATTCGTGGCTGCAGGAAGGGGGTGGCGGGGTTAAGTATGGCATTTCTTTTTAGGGTGATAAATATGTTTTAAAATTGACTGTGGTGGCCAGGCACGGTGGCTCACACCTGTAATTCCAGCACTTTGGGAGACCGAGGTGTGTAGATTCCTTGAGCTCAGGAGTTAAAGACCAGCCTGGGTGATATGGCAAAACCCTGTCTCTACTAAAAACACAAAAATTAGCCAGGCATGGTGGTGTGCTCCTGTAGTCCAAGCTACACGGGAGGTGGAGGTGGGAGGGGCAATTGAGCCCAAAAAGCAGAGGTTGCAGTGGGCTACAATCATGCCACTGCACTCCAACCTAGGTGACAGAGAAGAAAAAAAATAGCTGGGTGTGGTGGCCCACACCTGTGGTCCCTGCCACTCAGGAAGCCAAAGTAAGAGGATCTCTTGACTCCAGAAGGTTGAGGCTACAGTGAGCTGGGATCGCGCCACTGCACTCCAGCCCAGGCAACAGAGCAAGATAGTCAAAAAAAAAAAAAAAAAAAAAAAATAATATTGACTGTGGTAACAGTTGCACACATTTCTGAAACAGACTAAAAGCCATTGAATTATAAACTTCAAATGAGTGAATTACATGGTTTGTGAATATCACAATAATGCTGTTATATTAAAAAAAAGAAAAAAAGAAAAAAAGAAAAAAAAAGCACTGTCTTAAAAAATGAAGAAAAAGGCCAGGCACGGTGGCTCACACCTGTAATCCCAGCCCTTTGGGAGGCCGAGATGGGTGGATCACCTGAGGTCAGGAGTTTGAGACCAGCCTGGCCAACAGAGCAAAACACTGTCTCTACTAAAAATACAAAAAATTTGCAGGGCATGGTGGCGGGCGCCCGTAACCCCAGCTACTTGGGAGGCTGAGGCAGGAGAATTGCTTGAACCCGGGAGATGGAGGTTGTGGTGAGCTGAGATCACAGCATTGCATTCCAGCCTGGACAACAGAGCGAGACCCAAAAGAAGAAGGAAGAAGGAAGAAGGAGGAGGAAGAAGAAGAAGAAGAAGAAGAAGGAAGAAGGAAGAAGGAAGGAAGAAAGGAGAAGAAGGAGAAGGAAAAGAAGGAGAAGGAGAAGAAGGAGAAGGAGAAGAAGGAGGAGAAGGAGAAGGAGAAGAAGAAGGAAGAAGGAAGAAGAAGGAAGAAAAGGAAGAAGAAGAAGAAAAGAAGAAGAAAGAAGAAAGAAGAAGAAAGAAGGAAGAAGAAGAAGAAGAAAAAAGGAAGGAGGAGGAGGGGGAGGAGGAGGAGGAGGAGGAAGAGAAGAAGAAAAGATGGGAAGAACTTTTTTGGGAAGAACTTTTTTTAAATTAAAAGAGAACTGAGATCTAACAACCAGATGTAATATGTGATATCCTGTTGGACTCTATTAAAAATGATTTATAAAATATTTTAAGACAATTAGGGAAATGTGAATATGGCCTACTTAGTAGATGATATTAGAACCTTATTAATTCTTTGGGTGTGGTTAAGAGACTGTCCTTATTTTTAGAAGATCCAATGTGGTCTAGAGTTTGACTTTAAGCAAAAATAAAAAAAAGGCAAGTGAAAGACATAGATACATGTTAGCTACACAGCAAAATGTTGGCAATTGTTTACTATAAGTGGTTGGTATATCTTGTATTCTTTTTACTTCTGTAATATTTGAAAATATTCCTAGTAAAGTTGTAGGAACTGGTCTTACCTGGGCTGTCTGGCGGCTGGCTGGCAAAGTCAAGTATCTGCTGGCAGAAGTGCTTGCGCTCCTCTGCAGTGAGGAGGTGGTCACTGGCTAAAAGGCTGCTGGTCTGCAGGTAGCTGGAGTGGAGAGGTAAGGAGCGTGGAGAGGTTCACACTGAGGAGTGCGGGGCAAAGCGGATGCAAAGTCTCCTACGGCCTTCATAGAGGCTTCAAAAGCCAAAGGGCTTTTTTTTTTTTTTTTTTTTTTAGTTACTAGGACTCAAAATTAGATTATAAAAAATCGACTAGACATTTCATTCATTTTCTATACAATACATATGTATAAGTTAGGACTTTTCTCTCCTTAATAATAGGTGTGAATGAAACATTGATTGCGGGCAATGTTGCTGTATAAATAGAAAATAATTTTCCTGCTTCATGAAAACATTAAAGGATACTTTTCAATTTGTCCAAGGTGCTTTTGACATTCGGCCAGCTGCTTCCTTGTGTGTGTGATGGGGAGTGCCCAGCCCTCAGCCAGGTAATTTTTCAGTGCTCCTTGAAGATAGATTTCTGCCTTTTGTGGAGCCTTTTTCCTCCTTGCAAAGTCAACAAACAGTAGCTTTCATTACAGCTAGGGATAATCAACACATTGAGACCCCATCTCTCCCGCTTTGGCCTCCATCCTCCAGACCCCATGCCAGGACAGACTCAACATCTCTAGATAGCCCTTTTCTACCCACCCCGCTCCATGAGAAAGAACACCTACTCAGGACGACATAATTAGACTCCCAGGCAAAGATCTGAGAAATAAGCGTGTGGTGATAAGAGCACAACACATTGTCGGTCTGGCTTTATACACACGTCGAGGAACTTGCATAGCTGAATCTCAGGATAAGAAAGTGAGCCTATCATTCATGATCTCAAGCTGACAGGCAAGAGGGCCAAGGCTAAGAGAAGGTGAAGGAAGGGCTTGTCCACAAGTACACTGCTAGTCAGCAATGAAGCCAGGAAGTCCAAGTATGGGTCTACACTACCTACTAAAGGCACAGAAACACAGAAGCAGCCTACAGGGCGCAAGCGGAAGGCAGCACAGAGCCACTTGGAAACTCAGGCAAAGAGCA
The DNA here is from genome assembly GCF_028885655.2 of Pongo abelii. NCBI lineage: Eukaryota > Metazoa > Chordata > Mammalia > Primates > Hominidae > Pongo > Pongo abelii. Next base: position 54,460,988 of record NC_072007.2, on the reverse strand, counting down.
CTCCACAGGCTCCGGCTTCCAGAGAACGCTGGAGAATTAAAATAGCAGCCCCCAAAGCAAAGTTTAAAGCACAATTTTTTTTTAAAGATGGGGTCTTGCTCTGTCACTCAGGCTGGAACACAGTGGCATGATCAGAGCTCACTGCAGTCTCAAACTCCTCAGCTCAAGTGATCCTCCCGCCTCAGCCTCCTCCACTGTAACTGGGACTACTGGTGTGTGCGACCTTGCCTGCCTTTAAAATGCAAATTAATAAGGGCTTGTCAAAGCCTCAGGAGCAACAAGGATCCCCTCCCCTTTCCCAAGAAGCCTCTTTGCTTCATTAAGGAGCACCTTCCTCTTTAGATACACTACATGGAAATTCAAGAGAGCTATATTCTAGCTGTGACTCTGCTGTTAATTAGTGGGTAATTGGCTAAGCTGCTCCAACCACATCTAGAAAACCAGAAAGTTCACTTAGCTGATCTAAGAATCCCTTTCTAGCCAATTCACATCAGTTCAAATCAATTCTCATTTCTTGCTTCACCTAATGAAATTACTTGAGTACAGATTTCAAGATCTCATTTCAATCACACTTTTTTTTTTTTTTTAAGAAAATGAAAACAAGTATCTTTTTCCTTACAGCTTGTATCTCCTTTGAGTACTTTGAAATGGTAACCACATGACCCACTGGGGTTTCTTCTCTTTGATAGTCTGATTTTATGAAGCACACTAGAAATACACTAAATTTTGAGTTTTTCTGGAATCAAACTTCAAAGCTGGAGCTGGAATGGAAATGCTGTAGTATTTGTACACACCTTCTTCCAGTCATCCCTAGATCATCCCTCTTTCACAAACCTGACACATGCGGTAGCTTTACATCAATGGCCTTGAGGTTTTTCAGTCCTCTTAATACTTGATAAAACTAGAGAAATGCTATATAACAAAATATGTAAGAATCTATATGCCAATTTACTCACCATTATACTGTCTTATAATTCTTTAATTAAACTTAGTTACAAAAATGTATATATTTAATTAAATAAAAGAACCTCAAAGACCAGTAACAGTTATTAAGAGTAACAAGCAGAAAAGCTCTCCATCTGGTTTTCAGAAGAAACTGAAAAACAAAATTATGAGGACTGGGTAAGAGAATCTACACTTTTCAATCTACAAATTTATGTACACTTTACACTAACTCCATATATAACAAATCTTCTCATGTTATTTGTATGTTTAGAATTCAAAGAAAAGTACAAAATCAATTACATGTAAAACTCTGCCAGATCTTTTCCAACAAACTTAGCAGATCGAATCCTCCCAATGCTTGTATACATTTCAATGGTGGCATGGGACAAATCCTGTGGGGAAGTAAAAACACAATTATGTACTTGAACTTTTAAAGATGGACAAATACTACATTTATTCACCTAAAGCTTACACAAAAGACATTGTTGGGTTTTTGTTTTGAGACAGAGTCTTGCTCCATCGCCCAGGCTGGAGCACAGCGGCAAGATCTCAGCTCACTGCATAGGTTTAAGTGATTCTTGTGCCTCAGCCTCCCAAGTAGCTGGTACTACAGGCGCCACCTCGCCCAGCTAATTTTTTGTATCTTTAGCAGAGATGGGATTTCACCATGTTGGCTAGGCTGGTCTCAAACTCTTGACCTCAAGTGATCCACCTGCCTCAGCCTCCCAAAGTGTTGAATTATAGGCGTGGGCCACCATGCCCAGCCCGCAGAAGACACTGTTAATAATGTAACATTATTTTTTCCTTTGCATCTATTTTTGTGAATTTTTCTGTAATATATAATCAAAATTGGTAACCTGTGTATAAATTATGAAGCATAATAATAAAAGAAATCCACAAACTCATCCAAAACATCTAACTTTTCCAAGGACTTTCCGCACGTGGGTGACATGCTGGGTATTTTTCATAGCTGTGTGTATAAGAGGTACAGCCATTACGGGCAGACCAAACGCTCAAGTTGCCAATGACCCAGGGATGACGCTGACCCGCCACACTTCTGCCTACACCGTTTTTTAAAGTTTTGCTAATTTAAGTCTTTCAAAATCAAATACAATAAGCTCTGCCCAAGTCCAAATTACTCCTTTTTACAAAGAAAAGTATTCAGTATCCTCTCATAATTTCTATGTGAGCAAACCCAATTTGAACAAAACTGTAAATATTCAAAGATGATTCATGCCTAACATGGTGCCATGGGTACTAATACACAGTCGATGAACAAAACTATTCCACGCTTTGTCCACAACTCCCCAGGTACCAAAGAAACTAAACAAGCCAACAAGAAGGGGCCCCCAATACCAGCTCCTTCCCAACTCCACAGGCCAGGCAGCAAAGCCTTCTCGAGACAGGCATTCATGGAACAGACATTGAACACTGTTAATACTTACTAAGTAGTGTTTTTCAAAAGCTTCCACTGATGATAATGCTTCTTTCAGTTTCTTATAAGGACTCTGAGCTGTGTTGGCTTAAAGAGAAAGAAACGAGAGTCCCTCTTCATCTTCATCATGTCCAGTCACATGACTTTACATTCACCTTCACATACTGCAGGTAGATGACCTCATCTGACTCTTGTGAAATTATAAACCGGCCAATGCCAACGGAAACTACATGATTATGTACATTCTCTTTCAATTCACATATTCATAAAATAGTCAAAACACTTTGTGTCATGCTTTTCTCTGATCTTTAGAACTAGACTTTTTTAGAAACATATATTACAAATACTCCAATGAATTAAATTACTTCCGAAGTGATCTGAAATGGTCTCAAGTTGAAACAGTGAAATATAAATACTATGTATTTTTTCCCTTAAACATTTATTCAATTTACTAAGAATGCTTTCAGCTCATCAGATATTCTTTAGCAACAGTCTTGCTAAATAATACTCATCATATATTCCTACGTAAAACAATGAGTAATCCTCCTTTCAAAGAGTCTTATTATCCAGGAGAATTTTTTTTTTTTTTTAGACGGAGTTTTGCTCTTGTTGCCCAGGCTGGAGTGCAATGGAGCAATCTTTGTTCATCACAACCTCCACCTCCCAGGTTCAAGCGATTCTCCTGCCTCAGCCTCCCAAGTAGCTGGGATTACAGGCAGGCGCCACCACGCCTGGCTCATTTCGTATTTTTAGTAGAGACGGGGTTTCTCCATGTTGGTCAGATTGGTCTCGAATTCCTGACCTCAGGTGATCCACCCACCTCGGCCTCCCAAAGTGCTAGGATTACAGGTGGGAGCCACTGTGCCCAGCCAATTTATTTTAAAAAATTTGCTGGGAGGCCAGGGCAGGAGGATCACTTTAGGCCAGGAGTTTGAGACCAGCCTGGGCAATACAGCGAGACTCCATCTCTACACAAAATTAAAAATTAGCCAAGTGTGGTAGCACACACCTGTAGTCCCAGCTACTTGGGAGGTTGAGGCAAGAGGATCCCTTGAGCCCAGGAGGTCGAGGCTGCAGTGAGCCAAGACTGTGCCACTACACTCCAGTCTGGGCAACACAGTGAGACTCTGTCTCTTAAAAAAAAAAAAAAATCGTCAGGTCGTATTGTTAGAAAAACAGATCATCTGTAATTCAGAGAGAGAGTGGTGCATTTGAACATGAGCTATAAAGTCCCTTAAGCCCAGGAGAAACTCAGCTACATTTCTGAAACTCCTTCCAATTTCTTCAACTATTTCTAATATTGCATTATGCTGTTAAAAGGTAAACTATCATGTGCTTTAATCCAGTCAGCTAATAATGGGTATAATTTTCCAAATGGTGAGTAATATGATTACTCTTAGAACTTGGGTTACATGTGCCAACTTGCAAAGGACATTTTCATTATTGTCCACCTCACCACTCACATAGGTACACACAAAAAAGTACCTGTTTCTGGTCGTTCAGCTCCCAAACCTGCCAAAAGGTCAACTGTCCTGTTGAGATCTTCTGAGTTAGGTCCTTTCTCTGACACAAGTCCACACAGATAGCCCAAGGACTTTAACTGTTAAGATAAATCCACAATTTCAATTAATTTGCCATAAGAGTCATCAGGGAATTCAAGAATTTAAATATAAAAATTCAAATCCAGCTAAATTCTAGAAGAAATTTAGCCTTCCTACCCAATGACTCAAATCTGGATACAAAAATACATCCTACACAACAGCTCCCAGTGAGGCTTAGAGGGTGGGAATCCTCCGCTTCTGTCCTTCACCTCCCTGAGTTCCCCAGGCTCCACCTGCACCTGCATAAGCCCAGCCCTGGCAGCCTACCTGCTGCACACACCAGCACAGCTCTGCCTGTTGAGGTGACACTTCAGCACCACCCTCGTGTCCCCTGACTCAGGGTACAGAGTCAATTTCACAGGAGCACAGCAAGTGCTTGCTGTCTGCTGACTACATCGACATGTGGTAGGGAACTATGACTTCTTTGGCTGCACCCAGACACCTTCTAGGGCCACTAAAGTGGATGCATTGTGATCTAAATGAGCAACACCTTTCCTCCAAACAGCAGACTTCCTCCGCCACCCAGGCATGGCTGCAGAGACAACGCGAGCATTCCACACTTGGGCAGGTAGGCACCTTTTCTGTGGCATAGCTCCACAGCCCCACAGTGTGGGCAATGTTTGAGTCGATCTGTGCCCGGTCACAGCAGCCTTCTATCCTCTGCAACACCTCCAGACAGCTCAGAAACACCCAGCAGTCCAGAGCACCAGGTGGGACAGAGACCTGTGGGGGTGTAAATGCGAACGTGTGAGGGGTGCTCCGGGAGAGCTCTAGCTTGAACAAACCCACATGCTCTAGCTTGAACGTGCAAAACCCTCCATCCTTCAAGCAGCCACCTCATCTAACAGTTCTGTGATATGTAGAGCTACAGGAGAGAGAAAGGGGCAGAGAACACTAATCACCTACATTCACATGGGAAGAGAAAAGCAGTGTGACCTACATTCAAATGTGTTATCAGGTTTTATGTATAACTTTCAATTATTGTATTTTTGAAAACCTTATTAAGAAAAAGCGTCTGCAGTTCCAGATCTGAAAAATATATATAGAAAAAGAATTTTTTTTAAAAAAGGAAAAACCTAGAAAAAGACCAAATATGATCATTTTCTCCAAGAGTGAGGATTGGCCACAGATCAGCGTCAAGAGGGGAGGGAAAACTAAGACCTCAAATGACTGCTTGGTCACATTTAAGAAAGATCACATTCAACAGCAGAAACTGAATACCAAGTAGAAATATCACATGAGGAATTACAGTTCACTCTTCAGGCGTGATAAAGACAGTATAGTTATGTTTGGGAAAAAGAGCTCCCTAGTGCTCCCTATACACTGCAGTATTTACAGGTGAAACCCAATGTCTGTATTTGAAAAACGTCCCAAGGCAAGTGAATGAAGATGCAGATGAAGTAGAGGCTGGCCAGGCACTGTGCCTACTGTAACTGTTCATGGGTTCTACACGGGCATTATGTTATCCTCTCTGCTTCTGTATTTACTTGAGCCTTTCCACTTAAAAAACAAAAGAAACACTATCAGAAAAGCAAAAGCGCCTGCTGTATTAAGATGCAGTTTTCCTCCACATTTTAGCACTTCTGAAATAGGAATGTTTCTCTTTATCAAGTGGCATCTTACACTTTCAAGTGGCAATGCTGACTTTTTCTCTGGTGGCACTAACTTCACCATGTGTCTTAGTTTTGGTGAAATGTGTTCACCTGTGCTCTTCAAATCACCAGTCAACAGGTGATGAGCTGCCAATGCTGGGGAAACTGACTCCCATAAGAACTCTTGCAAGGCACCCTGAGCACAAATAAAGGACCTGGAACCAACAAGGAAGAACCAAAGAGTGCCATCAAATGTTCCCATAAAAGCTAAAAAGCCCAACTTTTGAAAAATAAGATAAGCTACTTAAACCTTTTGGGGGAAAAAAATCAGTGTAGGACAAAAACTGCATAATTGGAAGCCACTTTCATAAAGCTGCACAACTCTCTCACCCAAACATACCACACTGAGAGAAGGCACAGAAAAGCGGGGCAGCAGGACGCAGCTCTGAGATCCTGGACAGAGCGTGTCCCTCCGATTGAGGAGCGTCCTCATCAGTCAAACCACAGCAGGCCTGGAGTGGGCTGACCGCACCTTGCAGGCCCACCTGGTTCCCAGGTGCCAGGAGATCTGGGATACTTTTCATCTCCCAAGACGCTACCACCATCAGTACCCACTGCGCAAAAGCTTCTGTAAACAGGCACCTCCCCTGGGCACACACAGAAAGACCTCCTAGGAGAGGCCGGGCGCGGTGGCTCACGCCTGTAATCCCAGCACTTTGGGAGGCCGAGGTGGGCAGATCACCTGAGGTCAGGAGTTTGAGACCAGCCTGACCAATATGATGAAACCCCATCTCTACTAAAAATACAAAAATTAGCCAGGTGTGGTGGCATGCACCTGTAATCCCAGCTACTCGAGAGGCTTAGACAGGAGAATCATTTGAACCCGGGAGGCGGAGGTTGTGGTGAGCCAAGATCATGCCATTGCACTCCAGCCTGGGCAACAATAGCGAAACTCAAAACAAACAAACAAACAAAAACCTCCTAGGAGACCACGAGAGACTCTTACAAAGCAGGAAGACGTACAGTGCTTTTAGTAAAGATGCATCCACAGAGAAGGGAGATAAAGCCCAGGAGCCACAGCAGGGGAGCCGCGGCAGAGGACACTAGATGCAGAAGCAAGAGCAGCCAGGGCACGAGGGCCGCTCCGCAACCAGGCGCTGAACTGAGTCAGCAGGGAACAGCAGCAGCCGAGAGCTGAGGAGCCACCTGACAGCACAGGTGCACCCCAGAAAGGCTCCCAAATGATACCACCAAAATGCCAACAGTGGCATTAATTACTGTGTGGCATGATTATAGAACAGTTCTTGGTATATTTTTTTCCTGCAAAGAGCAAGTCCCGCTTTGGTAAGCTTGAACGACAGTTATTAGAAAAGTAGCAGCATCAAGTATCAGCAGCTTTTCTGGGGTAAAAACAACAAAATCCAGTGGCAGCCATTGGCCACTGGCTGCTGAGACTTCACCTTCAACTTCCATCCTGGAGGAGGTGGGAGAAAGCAGGCAGGTCCTGCATACACCCACGCCAAGGAACAGGGGCCCGCTTTCACTGAATAACAGAAACCTGAAGGTGAGCTCGGCCACCCCTCCCTCTGGAACTCACACCTCCCACAGTGCAAAGCCTCCCCCGAGCCTGCTCTGGTCTCTGCTGTGAGTTCTCACTGGCTCCGTGCTCTAAGTGCCTTTATTTCCCAGGAGAATCACAGCTCCCTACATTTCCTATCACACATCATTTAAAATTTCAGTTTTTATGGAAAAAAAAGACATGCATGTGAATTTGGCATGTGATGTGGCACACACAACCCTTTCTGCAGTGCCGCCTTGCAGAGCCGCCTGCCTCGTATGTTACTACTTACCGTGTGTGTCTCTCAGCTCCCACCCAAACCCCAGGTAACACCCCAAAGGGGGCCGGGCACTCTGCTTCTTCTCTATACTTTGGAGGGCCTGACAGAGGTGGGCTCCGCAGCAGCGAGACCTTCCACAGTAAGACATCTAAGACTTCCAGACATGTTAACGAAACAAATTTATTTAACACCTAATTGCAGTGATACTTTTTCATTGCTTTGAAAAAACAAGTGGCAAAATGCATACAACAAGGTATGTGAAGGGCACAAACCCTAAATTTAGAGGTCGATGATTTTTACAAATGTAACCACCACCTAATCAAGAAATAAAATGATCCTAGAAGGTTCTCTCAAGTCCCTTTTCCCAGTCAAGACCCACCCCAAAGAGGCACTCCCTATCCTGACTTCGGCCACCATCAATTCCTTCTGGCTGATTTGTGAACTTCATATTATGAAATCACACAGCATGTCCTCCTTCGTACATGGGGCTTCTTTAATTCAACACAGTATCTTTAAGATTCAACCTTGCTGAGTCTGTCAGCCTGTTCTTTTACACTGCTGCTTATTAAACCTTTCTACAAGTTGGCCACAGTTTATTTATCCACTCCTATCAAGTGTCTGGGTTGTTTCCAGTGTTTGGCTACTATGGGTAAAGCTATTTGCAATGTTACCCCTGCCTCAACGGAGGGACGCCTTCTCAGGCTCCAAAGACGCCCCCAGCCCCAAGTGCGCCAGGCTACTCACAGCAGAACACAGGCAGCACCAGCACTCTTCTCCCACCAGCATCCCTGCAGCAGAGACGCAAGAGCTCGGGGGAAGGGGACAGAGTGCTGGAGCCACCCTGGCTTCTTTTACCCATTAGAGTGCAGCTTGAGAATAAAAAACAAGAGTCTCACAAACTCTGGAAAAGAACAATTGTTCTGCAGCCATGGCTTCATGGCTTTGAGTCATCCAAACAAATGTCAGCCCCTTGCTCCTAAACGGTGGCCGACACAGAAAATGGGCACTCAGCCAACACCATGAAGGCCATGCCCCTATGGTGGCATCTGCCACCCAGCATGCCACAGCACCCAACACAACAAAGACCAAGGCTCCGCTCCGCCCTGAGAGCCTGAGACTGAATGGCAGAGCGTGCAGCTTGGTCACCTCACTCTGGAACCGGGTGGTGGCCTCACCGTCTCCAGAAAACTCACATTTCCCTAATGGGCCATCAGATACTTCCTGGCCATTTGGATATCATCTTTTGTGAATAACAGACTTTTTAAACAAATTCTTAATTTATATTAATTTTCCTTAAAGCCCCTCCTCCTCTCCTGATTGCTGTATTAGCAATGGCAAGTGCCATTTTGCCACTTCCAAGTATAAAATTAAAGGCATTCATGTTCTTCTCTCTTTTGATACTCCTACCATTTGAGTGCAACCCCCCAAAAAATCACTTGGGCAATCATTGTAACAAACACATTATGGCCTTCAAGAAAGTATCTTCCCCGTTCTAATTTGGCAACAAAATATATACGTATCATACTTTTTTCTTACCAAAGGTGCAGGAAAACAGGCATCACTAGCATGACTGAAAATGGGGAGACCTTTCTGGAGGACAAATTGACAACATATAGTTTTAAAGACATGTCTATCTTCAACCTTCCAATTCTACTTGTATGAATTTACACGCAAAGATGTATGTATAAGGACACAAACTGCTGCAATTGCAAAGAATTTTGAAGAATTCAAATGTCCAAATAGGAGCAAGGAAATAACTGCAGTTCATCTATACATAAGAAGGCCATGGACAAAAAAAGGGAACCTCTTCCTGCTAGCAAAAGCAACGACATTTTCCTCGTATATTTGTCTGTTATTTTCCAAATTTACATAGAGAAAACATTCAACTTTTGTAAATGGAGGGAAAATTAGATTGTGCAAAGTAGGCACAATCTCCATTCTTAACACATTTTCCATCAAGGGAGTGCGCAAGGCTAGTAAGCGGCACCCACAGGGCAGAGGCCTCTATGTGGCCATCTTGCTCCCCTCCTCAGCCCCCGTCGCCCCTGGAGTGTGGATCAAGCCCTACTACAGAGCAGGGCTAGTTTCCATCACAGCTGGCCACTTCGTTGCCTCCTATTCTCTTTAAATAAATGAGGTACTTCAAATCAACTGGTAAAGCAACCAAGATGTTAGCAGAACATGTTTTATAAGCCACCCACTCGAAAGTGGGACAGTGGGATCTGCAGCTGACAGTGGTACACCTATCCTCTGGCCTCTGCTCAACTGTAGCCCTAAAACCTGACTCTCACCAAAAAATCCTAACAACTAGACTGGAGTAAAAACTACTGCACAAGAGAGAAAAACACAGCCGGGGCGGATCAGACCTGTAATCCCAGCACTTTGGGAGGGGAGCAGGGAAGATCACTTGAGCCCAGAAGTTCCAGACCAGCCTGGGCAACACAGTGAGACACTCATCTCTACCAAAAAATTCAAAAATTTAGAAAAAAGGAGAGAAAGAGAAACACTTCTGACGTGAAGTTACCAGCGAAGCCCTCTAAGTAAACAGTGTGAATCTCAGTGTTGATCAAACACGGGAGCAAAGTGTGCAAAGAGGATTGTGTGGGCTTCAACACAAGCAACAAGGGAGGCTGTCCTCTCTGGCCTGGGAAGCCGACAGGCACAGCACATGTAAGGAGGCGCAGCCAGCTGTGTGCATCAGAAGGAGATGAGGAAACAGGACGTGGGTTCTTAGAAGGAAAGAGACTGATAGACTGTGAGAAAGTCATCAGTGGGTGACATGTCCTTGCCTCAAATCCAGCATTCACCTTTGGCCACCTCCTCTCACTGGAGACGCAGAACTCAACAGTGAAAAGAGGTGCAATAGCGATGACTAAAAGCAATGGGCAGCTTCCACTCAAGGAAAGGCCAAGCGGACAACAACTTCATTCAGCAAAGCAAAGGGCTCGGAAAATACACCGCGGATAAGAGGCTCCTCACACAATACAAAGCCTTGAAAATACCTCAGTGACTTCCCAGCCCTGCGGACGAGCACCTAGAGGAGCCAACAGACCCCGTGTGGCTCCTGTGAACCCCGACGTTACAAGGAACTCCAGAGCCCACACCCTCTATTACTTACACATTTCTCCTTCCAGCCGCAAGGTAATAACAAAACTAACAGCCCTCTCCAATCAGCCTCCTGGGGTCGTCTCACTCAGAAGACATCATGTCTGAATCATTTGGACTTGATTACTTCAATTTTTCCCCCCCGCGGCTAGTAAGACAAAAATCTCAACATCACGTGAAATCCCTAGGCACACGTGAACAGAGAGCCCGGCTCTAGGAGTGAATGGTTCCCTCACGGCCCCGTCCCCAACCAGCGGTTAGGGCAACCCAGGCAGTCTCTAAATCCAGGTGATTACAGGCAGCCCAGAGGGTCATTTTGAGGCGGAAATGTTGCTTTTCCTCATTTGCTTCATTAGGTGAAGAAAAATCATTTGATAAAAATTCTTAAGTTTCTGAGTTTGTGACTTGGGCTAGGTACTAATGAGCTTAGCTCTGAAATAACTTCTCCTTTTGAAATTAACTAAAATATATTTCTCTTCATTAATTAAAGTTTAAATCTCTTAAAATTATTTCAAACCAAGCACACAAAAATAAGTTCCTATATTATGAAACACCATCCCCATCAATGGCTTATACTCTTCAGACCTAATCACTTCCAGACTCCGTTTTCTTGTTTACAAAACAGCATCAGAGACCACTCACTCAGGAGATCTTAACCAGGGGATGGGTGGCAGGGGTGTACACAAATCCTCAAGTCCTAAGTATTATTTTGTGTGTGTGTGAATTGTTCTGGGTAAAGAGGACCCTGAAACAAGAATCACCAGACTAGATACGGTCTCTACAGTCCTTTCATCTCACTAGAATGTCCATGGTTCTATGGACAGTAAGAGTTCAGTGCTTGGGTGAATTTATCTCTAAAGACAAATGTTTTACTAACTACATTCACACACCCAATAAGTGCACGCGCGCGCGCGCGCACACACACACACACACACACACACACACACACACACACACACACACACTTATTTATGACATATCTTCCATGAAGCTCCGTACTACTAATCAATGGGGCACAGCCTGCTGTGTGTCACTCACATTGCTACCTGCATGGCCATGTGCAAAACTATTTATCTGAAAAGACAAATAAAATAAATGTCTACATGACATAAATGTCTGAAATAAAATAAATGTCTACATGCAAAATCTAGCTCTGCGTGTCCCTCAGGTGAGTGACTCTTCCCCATGGAGACAGCTCACGCAGCAGCGCAGGCCGCAGTCAGCCAGTGAGCTTCACTGAGAAGCTCATCTAAGAGGCTTGCTCTGGACCGGCACAAACTTCAGCATGTTGAGAACAGAGTTCTATTTTTGAGCAATTAATCAACGTAAAAAGTAACTAAGCAAATAATATACTGAAAATTAAAGACATTCAGAAAAGAAAACCCTTTCTTAAGCACAAACAGTTCAATGCCTGGGATCTCAAGGTTCAGAGATTTCTGCTGGAACAATCAAGAAACGGGTAAATTGGGAAAACAGCCGACTCACTTCTAAGAGCTTCAGTTCCTGCACACAGTTGTGCAGCAGCTCTAGGGCGCGCTGGGCCACCTCCCACGGCCTCTGCAGGAAGAGCAGCAAGGTGCACTGGCGAGAGAACAGGTAACTGCGCAGATCTAACAGGGTGGCTTCTCGCCTCTGGATCGATTCCCGCTTCTCCATATCTATGGGCTTTCGGAGGATCAATCCGTTCCAGCTCTTCACTGGCTGGCAGAAAAAAGTCAGCCAGTTGGCACCATCTAAACAAACACACATCATGAAAGGTGCTGATTGCAGGTACTTCACCTTCCTGAGCTTCCTGCTCAGGCTGAGGATGGTGGGCAAACAGGCAGCTTCATAACCAGTTTTTCTGTGAACACTGCCCACCCGCTGTGGTCTAGTGATGCGCACCCATTCGGCTCCCAGCATTGACAGCCAAGCTGAGGGTAACGTGACCCAGGCAACAGGGCACGCCACCCTACCATGCCCAGAAAGTCACGGGCGGGAGCTGAACAGGTTGGGAAGTCACCCAGAGACAGACAGGCTACATGGTTAGGGAGCTCAGGCTCTGTCTCAGGCCAAGGGAGGGCTCTAGTCTTAGGCTGCAGAGGGGCTGGGCTTCCTTATCTTTACCTGTGGGCTGGAGTGCAGCCTGCTCTGACCATCCTGGTGTTTTTGGTCTTCCTTAGATTTACATATTCCTTCCTTATTTCCCTAACTCAACCACGTCACGTCCCTGAGTCAAGCTCCTAGAGGAAGGGACAGGGAGGACTTGGTAGCAGCACATAGAAGGAAAAAGAATTACTGCTTGTCGAAAATTTCAGCAAGGCTCCCAGAGGTTTACTTACATCCCTAAGACTCAAATATGATCTTAAAATAAGCATAACAATGTATAATAACAAGTCCATCAATCATTATTGAAAAAAATCTTTGAATCTATTTTTCTCACTTCAACAGAGAGGTGTCATAACCAGTTCATTCCTACGTGGCATCCTGGCATGGTTAAACCCTCCCTTCACTGATGCGAGCTTCTCCTCAGAGCCGGGGAGCACATAGTGGTGTGGTGTGGACCTGCCAGCCCAGCCCCTGCACCAGCATCCTCAGAGCTGCTGGAGCACACAGAGTGTGGTGCGAACCCGCCAGCCCGGCCCCTGCACCAGCATCCTCAGGGCTATTGAAGCACCCAGCAGTGTGCTGCAGCCCCGCCAGCCCAGCCCTGTACCAGCAGTTCCCCTGGCTAAGCTCCCCTCCCACAGGATTCTCACAGGGCACTCCCACATTTCAGTCAGGCCTCTGTGCCAGTGCCGCCCCCACAGAGAGGCCACTCCAGTACCCTATCTAAGCTCCAACGGCACATACCGCCCCATCTCTCACCTGAGCCCCTTTCTACAGCCCAAACTTACTACTATGGACGGCAAGTGATAGATTTACCTTTCTGTGCCTGTTTCCCCTTCATGTAAGCACCATAAAAAAAGGGATTCTGCTTTATTCCTCCCTGTATTTAGAACAGTGTCTGGCACATGGTGGTCCCTCAGTAAGTATTTGTTGAATGAAAGAACAAAAACGAACCATCTTATTCAGTGGCAAAATTTGGTCCAGGCTTACTTTTGGATTTTAAATTGCCCCAACTTTTAAAACTGAGAGAAAAAAACAAATAAATTAGGTGAAATATAAGAAATATGTAAGATATTTCAGCCTTGAAGGCCCCTTCTCACATGCACTGACATCCATTCAGGTGCCTGGTCCCTGAAGCCACCCAGCACCTATTCTGCTGCCAGGGACCATATGGTCTTTACCTTATACATGACATTATTTACTCAATGTTGTGTATATGGCATCACAGGCACATGGACCTGTGATTACCAGCCTGCCTGAGGCTAACAAATGCCCTCAGTTAGAATGTACAGGTTAAACACAGCTTTTACAAGCTCATATGATATGACCTCAAGGTTGTTAACCTGGTCATCTCATGGTAATTAAAAACTGTGATTGGCAGTTTTAGATTTCTCGATTAAAAACCTAAATAAACAGATTAAGTTCTAGGCATTCTCTCAAAGGAGTTCTCCATGAAAAGACTGAGAACTATTCTATTTGGTGCTCAGTGAAAATATTTTAATATTTTCAACTAATGTATGTACCAGTTATTGCCATTCCTTTATTAAATTCAAACATTTTTTGCTAAATAAATCTATTTTTTAAAAAATGTAAGATATTTAAAAAATACAGGCCAGGTGCGGTGGCTCACGCCTGCAATCCCAGCACTTTGGGAGGCCGAGGCGGGTGAATCACGAGGTCAAGAGATCGAGACCATCCTGGCCAACAAGGTGAAACCTGGTCTCTACTAAAAATTAAAAAATTGGCCAGGCTCAGTGGCTCAGGCCTGTAATCCCAGCACTTTGGGAGGCCGAGGCGGGCAGATCACGAGGTCAGGAGATTGAGACCATCCTGGCTAGAGGCGGGCAGATCACGAGGTCAGGAGATTGAGACCATCCTGGCTAACACAGTGAAACCCCGTCTCTACTAAAAATACAAAAAAAAATTAGCCGGGCTTGGTGGTGGGCACCTGTAGTCGCAGCTACTCGGGAGGCTGAAGCAGGAGAATGGCGTGAACCCGGGGGGCGGAGGTTGCAGTGAGCCGAGATGGCGCCGCTGCACTCCAGCCTGGGCTACAGAGCAAGACTCCGTCTCAAAAAATAAAATAAATTTAAAATTAAAATAAATAAATAAATTAGCTGGGCATGGTGGTGCGCGCCTGTAGTCCCAGCTACTTGGGAGGCTGAGGCAAGAGAATCACTTGAAATCAGGAGGAGGAGGCTGCAGTGAGCCAAGATCACACCACTGCACTCCAGCCTGGCAACGAAGTGAGACTCTGTCTCAAAAAAAAAAAGTGTGTGTGTGTGTTTGTGTGTGTATGTATGTATGTATGTATGTATAGGCTGGGCATGGTGGCTCACAACTATAATCCCAGCACTTTGGGAGGCCGAGGCAAGAGGATCACTTGAGGCCAGGAGTTCGAGGCCAGCCTGGCCAATATGGTGAAACCCCATTTCTACTAAAAATATAGAAATTAGCCAGGTATGGTGGCGTGTGCCTGTAATCCCAGCTACTCAGGAGGCTGAGGCACGAAAATCGCTTGAACCCGGGAGGCAGACGTTGCAGTGGGCCAAGATCACACCACTGCCCTCCAGCCTGGGGGACAGAGTGAGACACTGTCTCAAAAATAAATAATAAATAGATATATATGTATAATATGGACACATAAGGCCGGGCATGGTGGCTCACACCTGCAATCCCAGCACTTTGGGAGGCTGAGGCGGATCACGAGGTCAGGAGATTGAGACCATCCTGGCTAACACGGTGAAAACCCATCTCTACTAAAAATACAAAAAATTAGCCAGGTGTGGTGACAGGCGCCTGTAGTCCCAGTCCCACTGCTGAGGCAGGAGAATGGCGTGAACCCGGGAGGCGAAGCTTGCAGTGAGCCGAGACTGCGCCACTGCACTCCAGCCTGGGCAACAGTGCAAGACTCCATTTCAAAAAAAAAGGACACATAAAATATAAGAAATAGAGTTTTACCTCTTCTGTTTTTTTGTTTTTTTTTTACTTAGTAAACACTTTGCTTTGGTTCTGTGTCTATACTGGCATCTCAGGAGAGTGAGATATCCAGACCTGATCTTCAGAAGCACTATGAGCCAGTATCCATCGGCGCCACTGATGAGTTCCAGAGTGAGGACGGTGCTCACAGCCAGCACTGACCATCCCCACACTTCATCTCCCTCCAGGTTCTCCTGCTGACACTGGGGCTCCTCAAAATTACTCCTTCCTTCACACGTGGTGACAAGGGTTCTGAAAAAGAACACCTGGCAGAGACGCCCACTACAGCACTGCTTGTGCTGGCAAGAAGCATAAAAGAACCCAATGTCCAACACCAGGTACCAGAATCCAGCGAGGAATATCAATTGTAACAAAAACAACTCCAAACCCCACCTGTTAACCTGGAGGGATGCCCACCATGGGCTGTAAGAAAAAGGAGCGACAGAGAAACAGCTACATAACATGGTATCACTTTCATCAAAATAAGTACCAGCGAAAAACACTGAGGACAATAACCAATGTTTCTCTCTGTGTATGGTTTCACTGTGCTAATTCTGTAATTGTAAAAGAGCTTAAGATATCATTTAAAAGTGCAAAAGAAAGACGAACACCCAAGGGTATTATATAAGCTCACAGCAATGAGCACTCGAGCATTCCAAAGACAACCCCTGGATGGAAGGCAAAGGGACGTCCACTCTGATTCTAATGAGGGACAGAATTGAAGCATCACCAGCAGGCCACTGAGTTGTGGAAAGGACATTTTATACCTGGAAAACAGTTGTTTTTTTAATTACTTTTGTTACTTAAGATTCTTCTAAAAGTAAAAATGACTAATTCTTAATTCTCATTTCATTTCCTCTAGGAATCACGAGAATATACCTGATATAATGTGTATAAAGACAACAACAAAACATGCATACTCCTGAGGTAAATAAATGGCTGCTTCAAGATTATCTGTAGCTTTGGAGAAAGCCACACTAAGAAAAGCATGAGTTACTGAAGTGCCACTACTCACCCCCGGCCCCGAAGTTGACCACATACTGAGAGAAGAGGGCGTCCAGTTCGTCATACTGCACCAGGGCGTCCTCGAACTGCTGCAGCATCTCGAAAACAAAGGCAAGCTCCTCCTATTCACCCAAGATATGTTTTTTAAAAAAACAAAAACATAACGTATTGAAGAAACAGTATGTACCATTAAAGATGACAACAGAGAAAGGCACGCAGCACTGTGAATAATGTCTATGCTCCGCTAAGTAAACACCATGTGATGACCACATATGTCAACATTCACGCACGCACAAGAAGCTAGAGAAAGCTAAGATAATTTCTGAACCCTCCCTGACCTATCGGCAGCACCGGATGTAACTGGTCACCTCCTTGTCCTTGGGATGTTTCCTGCTGTCCAGGACCCAGCCACCTGCTCCCCTCACCCCTCGCTGTGGCTCCCTCTGGTCAGACGGCTGCTTCCTCTCATTCCCCCAGGCTCTCTGCTGGAGGCCGCAGGGCTCAGCCCTTGGACTTCCCTGTCTACACTCACTATTCCCTCTCCGGGATGGAGCCTATCTACACAGCATAACCACCACACATTTAGGACTCCAGCTCAGACCCGACTCTGGCTCCAACGGCAAGCACAGCACCCTTGTGTGGACACCTAACAGACAGCTCAGGCTTACACGTGGAAACCCGAACCCCAAACCTTTCCCACAAAGTGCTCCACCCACAGTCTTTCCCATTTCAGTCAGTGACTGCTCATCACATTCAAGACTCCTAAATCCCTTCAAGACATCCCCAGGCCCTGCAAAACCTATGTCCCCCACCCCCACCCCTTCCCAGCACTAGCCCTCTGGCCTCACTCAGCTCCACCACCAAGGCCTCCTCACTGCTGCTCACGTGTGCGTGGCAGGGAGCTGCCTCGGGGCCTGTGCGCCGCCCCATTCCGAGGCCTGGAACACCTCCTCTTCCTCCACACAGCCACATGGCTTGCTCTCCAAACTCCTTCGGCTCTGGTTAAGTCCCCAGCCCAGGCAGGCCTTTTCTCCTCCTGACCCGCGCGGCACCCCACACCACCTCTGCCTCATGCCTCTCTCTCGCCCTAGCATCTGCGTCACTTCCTTTCCTGTATCTCCTCCACTGTCACACAAGCTCACAAGAATCGTACACTGACGGTGTCCCAGCATCACGGAGGGCCTGGCACCTGTCTGTGCTCAGTAACCTTTGTTGAATGAGAAAATGAAGAGACGGCAACAGGTGGTTGCTTTCTGATCTCCATTACCGCATATTAAAAAGTAAAGACCAGGAGGATGTGCACGCACATAAACCTCCCCTGACATGGTCAGGTCTTTGGAATCCAGTTCCACCCCATGTATTTGTGGACATTATTCCCAGACCCCTAAGGGCCCACCCAGGTCCCACTCACTAGGTGAGAACTGAGAGCTCTCCTTTGTATCCTGTTTCCCCTGAAAACAGTGGTGGGCTGTGTTTTGCAAGAGAAACTGCTAAGTTATGTTGAACCTCATTTTCTTTGTGAAGTATTTTCAAGACTGAGCACTCTAATAAACTAATCTTTTTCTTTTAAATTGTGATTAAAATGTATGTAATATAAAACTGACCATCTTAACCATTTTTAAAAGTACAGTTCAGGCCGGGCGCAGTGGCTCACGCTTATAATTCCAGCACTTTGGGAGGCCAAGGCCAGCAGATCACTTGAGGCCAGGAGTTTGAGACCAGCCTGGGCAATATGGCAAAACCCCATCTCTACTAAAAATACAAAAATTAGCTGGGCGTGGTGGCACAGACCTGTAATCCCAGCTACTCAGGGGGATGAGGCAGGAGAATCGCTTAAACCTGGGAGGTAGAGGTTGCAGTGCGCTGAGATCACGCCACTGCACGCCAGCCCTTGGTGACAGAGCAAGACTCCATCATGAAAAAAAAAAAAAAAAAAAAAAGAGAGAGAGAGAAGAGTACAGCTCAGTAGTGTTAAATGCACTCATACTGTTGTGCAACCAATATCCCAAACTTTCTCATCTTCCCAAACGGAACCTCTGTCCTTTATTAAACACTCATTCCCATTCTCCCTCTACCAGCCCCTGGCAGCCCCCATTCCACCTTCTGTCTCTGAACCTGAGCACTCGAGGGACCTCACATAAGCAGACACAGCATCTGTCCCTAAGTGCCTTATTTTACTCGGCATCATGTCCTCTAGGCCCATCCATGCTGTAGTGTGTGTCAGAATTTCCTTCCTTACTCATTTTAAATTCTGAACTAATCTTAGACTTACAGAAATATTGCAAAAAAAAAAATTACCTAGTTTCCATATAGCCCTTACTCAGCTTCCTGAACATTGCCATCTTATATGACCGTGGTACAATTGTCACAACCAGAAAATTAACCTAAGTATAATACTATTAACTAAATAGCCCTCATTGGAATCTCAGTGGTTTTTCCACTGATGTAGTTGTTTCTGCTCTAAGACCCCACCCTCAACCCCCAACCAGGCCAGAGCTGTTGCTTCCTTCAGCCCCTGCAGTCTGTCAGCTTCACAGTCTGTCTTTCACTGCCGTGGCACCCTTGAAGAGAGCTACGTTGTCTAATGTCCTTCTACTTGGGTTCATTTGATATGTTCCATGACTGCTGTAAGATGATCATTTTTTACAGAGAAAAGACGCTAAGTATTTCTCAGCACATCTTACCAAGGATTTCATGAGGTGGACACAGCTTCTCATGGGCGGAAGCGGCCTTAGCATTTCATTCAGGTGGTATGTACCTGGTTTCCCCACTGTGGAGTGGCTACTGCTCCCTCGGTAGCTGACAGACATCTTGGGGGGCCACCGTGAGACTATGCAAGCCCACCTCTTCTCAGGCCTTTGCCCACCACCCCAGACACCCATCAGTAATCCTGCCTCCAACAGTTCTTGCTGGGGCACTGGCTTAAAAGTGATTTTCTGTTTTTCTTTCCTTCTGCGTTTAAGTGGTATTCTTCTGTATGGAAGAGTTGACCCTTCTCCTCCATTTATTTATTTAACCGATGACTTCTATCGATACAGACTCATGGATATTAATTTTATTCCATGGGTTAAACCCCGACTCTACCCTTATTTATTCTGTCGCTGAAACTGCTCCAGCTTTGGCCCCCAGAGGCTCCCCGGGGCAGTGTGTGTGTCCTTTTCATGCCCCATCTGCTTCCACGCACTTCCTTTCTAGTCCTAAAGATATTCCAGGTTTTTTGTTTTTAAAAACTCTGCCAATGAGATTACCACGAGAGGTGCCTTAGAAAGAAAGGAGGAGAGAGGGAGGGAACAAAGGAGGGAGGGAGAGAAGGGAACTGTCTAGTTCTGTAATGAGTCAAGTACCTGAACCATGAAATATTCACAAAAGCTCCAGCCCGGCTCAGTCCTCTTCTCCCTCAAGGTTCTCATGTCATCCTCAAACTTGCCTAGGTTTTTGGTAAAAGACATAAGAAGCAATGTCCTGAGTTTGGTCAGGAAGGCATTCCAGGATTCCTGAGTTCGAGAAGAGTCCTTCAAGGGGTCGGAGAGCACAACACACCTGCAAAGACATGAACAGACTATCTGGGAAAGACCCTCCATGCACAGCGCCACGGCTCAGAAGCTGCCATTGTCCTGAGCGGCAATTTCGTTCCTTCCTCCTCCTTTTTTTTTTTTTTGAGACAGAGTTTTGTTCTGTGGTCCAGGCTGGAGTGCAGTGGCAAAATCTTGGCTCACTGCAACCTCCACCTCCCGGGCTCCAGTGATCCTCCCCAGTAGCTGGGATCACAGGCACGTACCACCATGCCTGGTTAATTTTTGTATTTTTTTGTAAAGATGAGGTCTTGCTATGTTGCCCAGGCTGGTCTCGAACTCCTGGGCTCAAACAATCCTCCTGCCTCGGCCTCTCAAAGTGCTGGGATTATAGGCATGAGCCACCGCATCTAGCTTCTTCCGTCTATAAACAGTCAAAAACATGAGGCAGGCAGTAAGAAACCAGGTTAGGAAAAGGCTTCATCACGAACTGGTCATGAACATGAGCAGTAAGTTCTACAGAAATTCAAAGGAGAGTTTGCTATAGAATCAACTGGAAAGGGGGAAAGGGATTTACATGAGCCCTGAGCCAAAGACGCAGGTCTGAGTTCTCTGTAAAATAATGTGATCACGCCTCACTCAGTTCCCTGCCGCCTTCAAAATACATTTTGGTTCCTTGGGATCGACAGGATAAATTTAGATTTCTCAGCACGGCACACAAGGACCACAATGTCTCACTTTACTTCCTCTGCTTCCCAGCTCAAGCCTGCTGACCTTCTCCCGCTCTCCTCGCTTCGTGAGCACATTCCTTCCACACAAGCGTGGCATGTTCACGAACCTCCCCCATCACCATCCCAACAGCTCTGCCCACACTGCTGCTAGGCTGTGGGCCTCACAGGAAAACACTCCCCTTCTCTGGACCTTTATCCCTCCCACTAGCCTGTGAGCTCTTGAAGGGGAGGGTTAATAAACAATTAACAAATAAAGGTTTAGAACATGGCTTAACATATAGGGCGGAACAGTTTAATTACAAAGAGGCTGAACCCATGATGTAAAAAGGTCAAACACACGAAATTACACAAAGTTCCCAACAGATTTGGACAAGGCAATGTATTTATCTGATAGGCTGGAAATGGTAAATGTCTTTAGCCGTAGTCATAGTAATCTAGAAAGATGATTAATAAATCTGAACTCAGAAATAATTTTAAAACATTGATTCTATGAGCTTCACCAGTTCTCCTTAGTAAATATTTTACTTGAATTACCAAAAAGTAGCAAAATGAACTGACTCTAAGCTCCTTTTCTCCGTGCCCCAGCATATCCTTTGGAGGCATGGCTAAATTCATGCAATTATAAATCAGTGGACAAAACAGTGAAGCAGCATACACTCTACATGTTCCACCATGTGAACAACCAGAACCAAGAAGAAAACTTATAACTTGGTGGCTGGCTTTAATTCCATTCAATCTACCCCACTGCACACTTCCTTCCCCCAAAGACAAAGGGACCAGAGCCGCTCACTCCAAAGGTCCCCCAGAAGACTAACGAGTATTTATCCACAGTAGGAGCTTGCTAGAACCTATGAGTTAGGTAGTTTATCCTTAAGGCATTCTCAAGGATTATAGTTACCAACATTTACTCCCGACCAGAAGCGAATTCTCCTGTGCACCTACGGGGTGAATGGAAATGGAAACTAAACAAGTGCCAACCACCAAAACAGTAACTGTTTTCAGAGATCAATCAGATACACAGTCATGAAATGTCCTATCTCTATTAGATCCTGTTTCTACATCATCATCAATTTTTTTTAAGTAAAAAAGAACTACACTTCAGAAGTTCACATCAAGCCTAAATCATTAACTCAGAAAAGGAGAGCCCAAAACAACGAATGAAGTCAGGGATGGTGGGGCCAATCTGGAGAGCAGTGTGATTCCCCCAGGCACACAGACTGCAGGGGCTGGAGGCACATGTGGAACAAGGGGCTCCCGGCTGCAGCCTCAGCGAGTCACCATGACGGCTACTGCTGTCACAAGTCACACTGCTGATAACAAGTCAACCCTTGTCTCTACCAGCCTCGTACTTAGCAAAAGCCCGAAAAATGCACAAAATCTGTTACCAAGCAATTTTCCTTTAGGGAAGGTATTCTGAAATAATTAAGGATGCTCACAACATTTGAGCTAGAAAAGTAATCTAATATTGTTGTTTATAACGATAAGTAAGCAATAACCTAAGTCCAGCAGCAGAATGCATAAATAACTTACGGCACATTAATACTATGGAATATTATCCACTCACTAACACTGAGAGTCTGGAAATGCATTTATTGTTTGTGGAAAATCTTTACAATATATTGAGTGAAAAAAACAAGTATAAACAACACATAACGTTATATTAACTTAAAATACACACACATATTATGTATGCATAAAGAAAAAAAGTCTGAGAAGTTACATACCAAAATACTAAGAGTTAATATCCATTTTCTTTTTGCTCATTACCTTTTTCTAATAATTCTACAATGAGCATGTAGTGTGCATAATCAAAATTAAACACCAGTCTAATGTTGAAAAATAGTAAGCCACTTAAGGGCCAAGTGTTGCCATATTTTCAAAGGCCAGAAATTATACTGGGTAATAAAACAATTGTCAAAAAAAAAGTAAAAAAACAAAACAATTGTCAATACAGACTCTATTAAATTCAAATTTATGAAAATCTCACCAAACTCTTTACATTAAAAAAAAAATAGATTTGTTAAGAGGTGGCTTTAAATTAATAAAAATCAAATGGTAGAAGGTATATTTAAACCTACTCAAGATGAAATGTTGAAAGTTTTAATAAATTACATTTAATGTATAAAGAATAGTCATTAAAAAGCAAGTTTGTTTTAAATAGGCTCAGTAGAAACATATTGGAAATTAGATAAAGATTATAAACACACTTAAAAGTAATCAATAGGTACCTTGCAAAAATTATACAATTTGAACATTTCACAAGTTGAGACTAATAGACCTCATTAGCACCCATTTGTTTACTTAATAGAATCCCAAATAAATATGATTTCTTTTGTGATATTAATAAAAACCTCCAAGGCCACTTGGTTTTGATTCCTAGCCCTGCCTCAGTGGTCTCCCCGTCAGCGCTGGCCTGCACTCCCGTTAGGCTACAGAACAGAGTGCTCCTCCTGCCAGGCTTCATGGCAGTCCACTCTCTTTTTCAGAACAAAAAAATGTCAGTACTTGAACCACAGAGAGAGCATGGACACTCAATCATGTAGCATCTTGTTAAATGCTAAGCTGATTCCTTTTGATTAACTAATTTATGAGTAACACACCTTATAAAGAAGTTTCCATAAGTCCAAATTGAATGAAACTTCTCTAAGATAAACCATAAGCTCAACTACCTAATTATTTAATTCAAAACATTAAAAAAAAAAAAAAAGCAAGTTTGAACATTACTATGTATCCAGTATTGTGTGGAACATGAAAAAGGCACCCATCCATAGCTCCTCCCGCTGAAGAACTGCCACTGAGGCATGGAGAGTCACATGACAGAACAGTGCAGGGCCCTGTCTGTTTGGGGCTGCAGGCTGCACTCGCACTGCCTGCCCCTGCTCCTCCCTTACCCCCCATGCGTCCTCTATTTCTCAGCCCATCTCTGCTTTCTCAGTGAGCCTCCCTTGGCCCCAGAGAAGGCCAACTGCCCGGCTGTAGGCTCTTGCAGTACTCTGGAGTCCTCCATCTGAACCCTCACCACCATAAGCATGGTGACCACGGCTATAACGACCTGCTGGACCAGGGCAGGGTCCAGGTTCGCCGCTGAATCCCCAGGCCCTGGGTGAGTTCCAGTGCTAAACTACGAGATACCGACCATCAGTTATAGAGGAGTTAACGTGCTGGCTGGCTCAGCTGGCAATGGCATCACTGAAGAGAAAGGAAGTGAGCTACTCCAGGAGAGAGAGCAGGGCAAGGTGGAGAAAGCCCATACAATCTATTAACTGCCAAAGTTTCAGGATTCCCTTTCACAGTTTCTGAAGGGGTTAGATCAGCATTTTATAACGTGTGTTCTTAAGAACTCTCAGGAGGTGTTAAGGTAGAGAAAAAAACACAGGTGCTGTCATTTAAAAAAAAAAAAAAAAAACCTTTAAGGACCCCTGTTCTACAGAAGAACTGCAAGAGTTGCTGCTGTCAGTCTTCAGAAAGGACCCACCAAGACGCCTCCCAGGACCATGGGCCCAAGACCCGCTCCTCCCAGGCAGCACACTCGGGGGATGACTGCTTCGAGTTCTTTGCCTGCCTGAACAGGAACTCCACAAGGACAGGCACCAGGTCTCCTTGACAGCACCCCATGGATGCTCACTCAAGATTGCTGAGTAAATATTTATTACTATCCAGGAAGCCAGCAATCTGTATCATGTCAAGTATTAACCAAATGAGGTAAAATTAAAGATACACTTACCTGTCACTCTGTTTATTACAAAAATCATTTCTTATTTTGTCCACAATAGAGGTCCGGGGAAGGATGTTGGTTTTGTTTTTTTTCTTGGCATCATTTTCAACTATCACTATTAACCAGTCCACAGAGCTATGAGCCTTCAGAACATTCTGCCACTTGGTGAGGTCATCTTTTACTGTAGCTTTATACACTTCGGTATCCTAAAAACAAACAAGTCACTGTGAAAGCAGGTTAACTAATGCCCTTTAGTTTATACAGCAAAATGTGCCTAATAACAGCCTACAATGGCCACAATGTTTTAAAGCATCAGGACAGGCTCGGGACTTAAACTGAATAAAAAGCACAGCGGCCTAGCAAGCGTGCTCTGTGGGTCTCAGTGCTGCACGCAGGCATGCACGATCCCCAGTTCTCACAACCCCAAGGGATGTGAGTGTCTCAACGATCCAGATGAAGAGACTGAGAGTCAGAGGGTTGAGTGAGCTGCCCACAGCACTACTGTCTGTTAGGCAAGTCAGGGCTTTAAAACCCAGGTCCACTATGGCCAACAGCTCTAGGCCTAAGCACTACATGACTGCCATCCTGCTGTGTGCCATGCCTTCGTCTCAGGAGGCAAGCTGGCTGTCATGGCACAGCCCGGACTGCCCACAGGAACCCCAGGCAAGCTTCCCGGCAGCTTCTACCACAGCCTCTGAGCTCTGTACCCCTGGGAACCACCCCAACCGCAAGTCTGCCAAGGCCATCTCAGAGGCAAGCAGCTACAGCTGTGAGACCTCAGAAAGAAGGCGACCTGCAGCTTCCGCAAGGCTGCTCTACTTCCCGACAGGCAGCAGGGAGCCACGCCATCCCAGAAATCAATCCTGCTTCTCACGCAGAGGCCCAAGCATGAGCCTGCCAGAGAAAGGGCCCTTCCTACATACATGCCAAGGCCTTCAGCTTGGTTCTCTTCCATAAAGAACCAGGAAAACAGACATTTTGCCTATTATCACTTATAACTGCCCTTCTATTCCAGAAATCCACTCAGAAGAGTCCAACTCCATTTAGATTTAGAAAATCTAAAACCAAGATACTTATTTCCAAGTTAGGCACTGACAATATCTGGACACAGTAACTCACAGCTACCATCTAAATCAGTGCTTTCTCCTCTTTTGCTAGTTCCTCACTGTCCTGCCCTAATTCCTCTGGACTTTCAAGTCACTCTTGAGTAACACTCAGGCAGAGAGAAGCCAATCAGAGTATCCACGAGTGAGTTAAATCTTAAATCCTGGCCGGGCACAGTGGCTCACACCTGTAATCCTAGCACTTTGGGAGGCTAAGGTGGGTGGATTGCCTGAGCTCAGGAGTTCAAGACCAGCCTGGGCAACACGGTGAAACCCCATCTCTACTAAAAATGGAAAGATTAGCTGGGCGTGGCGGTGTGCACCTGTAGTCCCAGCTACTCAGGAGGCTGAGGCAGGGGAACTGCTTGAACTGGGAGGTGGAGGTTGTAGTGAGTCAAGATCGCACCACTGCACTCCAGCCTGGGTGACAGAGTGAGACTCCATCTCCAAAAAAAAATACTAAATCCTAAATTCTGTATCCAGCCTCTCTTTTGGTTTAATTAACTAAATAAAAAGTTCCAAAAGGCAGTACTTCTCATTTGTATCCTGATTTTTAAAACTGCTACGTCCTGATTTAAATTACAAATATCATACAATCTGAAAAGATCTTTTACTTTGAAAACTGAGATTAAAACCATCTGGTAAACTCAATTTTCTGCAAATAAATATCCAACAGTAACTTAATTATCTAGTGCATATTTTCCATAGCATGGCAGTTCTTGGGACTTGAAGCATAGATTTTACAGCATTGGTGAACCGTTCTGTGCTGAAAGCCCCAACACGCCATGCCTGGAAGCAAAACCAAAAGGCCAACAGGGCCCAGAGCCTGTGACTGCCAAAAAAATACACATAGCACCCAGCTGCCCCCATCCACACATCACAGGTGAGCCATCCAAGGAGCTGCTGGAAGCCTCTCCACCTCTTACAAAGCCACCAAGAGCCCTTTACCTGGACTCCTCCCCACGCCCACCCCAGAAGGAGTCCTGGCTCCAAGTTGTCCACACCGGGCAGGGGCTGCCACATCCCAAGGGGACACTGGAGCAGCTCTGCTCAGTCAATTTGCAGGAACTCTCTAGAAGAAACCTCACAGAGCATGAGGCAGGACAGAGGGAGTACAGAGAAGTTCCACATAATTCTGGGGCAAACCGGTTGGCAAGATCCAGCCTATCACTCATCCCAGCGAGCAAACAAAACGACGTGTTAAAAACGACTCTGTGACTCTTAAGAGGACCAGCAGAGCCAGTGAAGCTAAGGGTCTCTAAAGAAAACAAAGTCCCCCAGCATGGCCAAATAGTGAAACCCCATCTCCACTAAAAATAGAAAAATAGCCATGCGTGGTGGTGGGCGCCTGTAGTCCCAGCTACCCAGGGGGCTGAGGCAGGAGAATTGTATGAACCTGGGAGGCGGAGGTTGCAGTGAGCCGAGATCATGCCACTGCATTCCATCCTGGGCAACAGAGCGAGACTCCATCTCAAAAAAAAAAAAAAAGAAAGAAAACAAAGTCACTACAGGAAAACCCATGAGCAGTGGGTAGGAACACATGCAGGACCCAAGAGCCGAGTCAGAGGGGAAGGCTCCAGCTCCAAGACAGAGGCAGCAGCCAGGGGCAGGGCATCAGGGCCCAAGGTGGGCAAGCACAGCAGGCCGCCCCAGATACCAGAGCTCAGCAATGAGGAGGGTGTCCAGGTGGCAGTAGAGGGAAGTACAGAACAAGATGTGAGGCCCCAAGTGAGATGATGAAGGATTTTGGGGCTGGCACAGGGGTATAAGGGTATAAGTGGTATAAGGGGCCAAGCAGGGCACAAAGAGCATCCCCCAGACAGGGATGCCTTTTTATTCAAGTCCCGAGCCTGTCCTAATTGCAGATCAAGTGAGGTGAGGAGGAAGTCTGTACCAGGCACACTGCCAGGCAAGTGTGGGAATGGGCATCCACCTGCTGGGAGCAGAGCAGCAGTGACAGGAGGATGGTCATTCACAGAGGGATTACTCCCATCAGAAACACGGAGGAGAACCAGCGCCTGGCTCCTTCATGTGGAGAAGGGAGTTACAAACATAGAAGGGAGGAAACCAGGATCACTCTTGCAGTGCTAGACTGAAATGGGCTCGTGTGTGTACATGTATGTATGTACGTACACAAGCAGCTACACACGAAATACAGCTGTAAATGTGTGCACGTACACGTGTGGGTGTACACACATGTGTTCTCTAGCCATGCCCACTGAGAGCTCACCAGCAAAGCTCTCCCCTAGCTCCAGGTCCTGACTTCTAAATACAGTTTCCCACTGGAAGGAGCCAGGGCTGAGCCCTGAGATGAAGCAAGAGGAGGGATGAGCCCAGAGAGTACTCAAAGAATCAGTACATTCTCAGTACATCAGTACAGAAGCCAAATTCAGAACAATCTGCACATCAATATTAATTATTAATACTATGATAGTAATAGATTACACTCCATCAAAAGCTAGAAATCAATGAGTGAACTGCTAGCCAAGATGAAGTGACAGGGACTAGATTTACACCACCGCCTGAACCAACCAAAAAAAAAAAAAAAAAAAAAAAACACAGGGTGGGCATGGTGGCTCACACCTGTAATCTCAGCACTTTGGGAGGCTGAAGTGGGCAGATCACTTGAGGTCAGGAGTTCAAGACCAGCTTGGCCAACATGGTGAAACCCCGTCTCTACTAAAAATGCAAAAATTAGCTGGGCATGGTAGCGTGCACCTGTAATCCCAGCTACTTAGCAGGCTGAGGCAGGAGAATTGCTTGACCCCAGGAGGTGGAGGCTGCAGTGAGCTGAGATCTCACTACTGCACTCCAGCCTGGATGATAGAGCAAGACTCTGTCTCAAACAACAACAACAACAACAAACAAACAAACAAAAAACAAAACGAAACACCAAAAACCAAGAAACATGAAATCAGTGGTTTTCAAGACCAGGACACCAAGGAACAAAGGACAATGATTCCTCCCCTCAACACTCAGAGATGGGAAACAAGCCCAGCAAGCCCTCTGGGTGCCCACCAGAGGGTGGGGAGGGCGGGCGGGGACAGAGGGGAAGCTGGCAGACTCCCTGAGTTGAGGACACAGAGCCCAGGCCAGGGAGATCAAGACAGCTAGACTTCCTAGGACTGTGTTGGGAGAGGAGAGAAACACAGTGAGTAACGTAGACCGGCACAGGGCCCCCGAGTATTCCACAGGGAACTGATGAGTAAGTGCATGCAGGAACCACCCATTGCTGGAACAGAACCCGCAGACACGATCAGAGGCACCCATGCTTGGCAGTCACACAGGGCAGGTAACAGAGCTGTCCCCATAGGCCAGTCTGGAAAACCAGAGGAACTCAAGACCGTCTTGCCTCGGCTGTAAGGAATAATTTGTCCTGGACTGATCACTGCTCCAGACCTATCAAATCATAAAGCTATACTCAAAAGGAAAAATCAGTCAATAGAAATAGCCCCAGTAATGACACAGAAAGCAATTAAAAGAGTTACAGTAACTACTGTCACTTAGTTATTTCATATGTTGAAGAAGGTAGTGAACTGAAGTGAAGAAGACACATGGAAGATACTTAATTAAGAAAAAGACCCATATGGAACTTTTAGAGATGAAAACCTCAACATCTAAAATGAAAATATACTAAGTGGAATGAGAGCCGATTAGACACTGCAGAAGAAAAGGTTAACAGGAAGACAGAGCAGCAGCAATTACACAAATGAAACACCAAGAAAAAGGGAAAAAGGACTACAAAAAATATCAACAGATTATCAGTGAGTTATGGAACTACATGTAGCGCACACACACAGAATCCCTAGGAGAGGGAGCAACAGAAAAACAATCTGAGGAAACAATGACCAAAAATGTTCTACATCAGGCCATGTGCGGTGGCTCATGCCTGTAATCCCAGCACTTTGGGATCACTTGAGGCCAGGAGTTTGAGACCAGCCTGGCCAACATGGCGAAATCTCATTTTTACTAAAAATACAAAAATTAGCCGGGTATGGTGGCACGCGCCTATACTTCGAGCTACATGGAAGATGAGGCACAAGAATCGCTTGAACCCAGGAGGCAGAGGTTGTGATGAGACAAGATGGTGCCACTGCACTCCAGCCTGGGTGACAGAGTAACACCCTGTCTCAAAAATAAAATAAAATAAAATAAAAATGTTCCAAATTAGATCAAAACTATAAACCCCAGGCAGTTTGAATCACAGTGCACTGAAGGAGTAGGTGGTGGGATCTCGCCATGGGTCTGATTAGCCCTTTCTCTGCCTTGCTTGCTTGAGCTTCAGCAGAATTCAAAATGGCTTGGCAGTAAGGTGGGGAAGGACTCCGGAAAGGCCAAGACAAAGGCGGTTTCCCGCTCGCAGAGCCGGCTTGCAGTTGCCAGTGGGCCGTATTCATCGACACCTGAAATCTAGGACGGCTAGTCATGGATGTGTGGGCGCCACTGCCACTGTGTACAACACAGCCATCCTGGAGTACCTCGCCGCAGAGGGACTTGAACTGGCAGGAAACGCATCAAAAGACTTAAAAGTGGCCGGCTGCAGTGGCTTATGCCTGTAATCCCAGCACTTTGGGAGGCTAAGGCAGGAGGATCACCTGAGGTTTGAAGTTCAAGACCAGCCTGACCAACATGGAGAAACCCTATCTCTACTAAAAATACAAAATTAACTGGGCGTGGTGGCTGCCTATACTCCCAGCTACTCGGGAGGATGAAGCAGGAAAATCGCTTGAACCCGGGAGGCGGAGGTTGCAGTGAGCCAGGATCGTGCCATTGCACTCCAGCCTGGGCGAAATTCAATCTCAAAAAAAAAAAAAAAAAACTTAAAGGTAAAGCGTGTCACCCCTCGTCACTTGCAACTTGCTATTCCTGGAGATGAAGAATTGGAGTCTCTTGTCAAGGCTACAATTGCTGGTGGTGTCACTGCACACACCCACAAATCTCTGACTGGGAAGAAGGGACAACAGCAGACTGTCTAAAGGATGCCTGGATTCCTTGTTTCTCAAGACTCTAAATACTCTACCAGCTGTCCAGTGCTGGTGATTCCAGTGGACTGCATCTCTGTGAAAAACACAATTTTACCTTTCTGTAATTCTATTTAAGCAAGTTAGAAGTTTAATTAGCTTTCCAACCAACCAAATTTCTACATTCGAGTCTTAACCATATTTAAGTGTTACTGTGGCTTCAAAGAAGCTATTGATTCTGAAGCAGTGGGTTTTGACTGAGTTGACTGTTTTTTAAAAACTGCTCGGATTTTAATTGTGATGCAGAAGTTATAGTAACAAACATCTGGTTTTGTACAAACATTATTTTCTCTCTGGTGGATATGCTCAATAAAGGTCATATCCACCCCCACAAAAAAGAAAAAAAATAAACCCCCAAACCCCAAGTACAAGAAATACGAAGAAATCTACACCAAAGTATACCATAATCAAACTGTTAAAAACCAATATAAAGAAAAAAGTCTTGGCCCAGCGTGGTGGCTCACGCCTGTAATCCCAGCACTTTGGGAGGCCGAGGTAGGCGAATCACAAGGTCAGGAGTTCGAGACTAGCCTGGCCAACACGGTTAAACCCCGTCTCTACTACTAAAAATAAAAAAAAAATTAGCTGGGCCTGGTGGCGGTCACCTATAATCCCAGCTACTCAGGAGGCTGAGGCAGGAGAATCGCTTGAACCCGGGAGGCGGGGGTTGCAGTGAGCCGAGATTGCTCCACTGCACTCCAGCCTGTGCAACAGTGCGAGACTCTGTCTCAAAAAAAAAAAAAAAAGAAAGAAAAAGAAAAAATCTTAAAATGCAAAGAAAAAAAGCCACTTTATGTACAAAATAACAAAAATAATAATGAAAGATTCCTCATGGGAAACAATGGAACCCAAAAGAGGTGAAACATCTTTAAAAAAAATTGTCAACCTAGAATTCCCTAACGAGTGAAAATATTTTTCAAAAATTAAGGCAAAATAGACTTTCCCAATGTACAAAAGCCGAAAGAGCTTACCATAACGGACCTGCACTACAAGCAATGTTACAGAAATCCTTCAGCCAGAAGGAAATCCAGACCAGATGAAAACCTGGATCTGCACAAAGGAAGAGACAGCAACAAAGGCCAGGCACGGTGGCTCACGCCTGTAATCCCAGCACTTTGGGAGGCAGAGGCAGGCGGATCACAAGGTCAGGAGTTCGAGACCAGCCTGACCAACAAGGTGAAACCCCGTTTCTACTAAAAATACAAAAATGAACTGGGCGTGGTGGTGTGCACCTGTAATCCCAGCTACTCAGGAGGCTGAGGCAGGAGAATTGCTTGAACCCGGGAGGCGGAGGGATTTTAAAGAAAAGGAACAGACAGCAATGGAAATGGAAACTGGGTGGGTAAATATGTGCAGTGGCTCACACCTGTAATCCCAGCACTTTAGGAGGCCCAGGTGGGCAGATCACCTGCGGTCAGGAGTTCAAGACTGGCCTGGCCAACATGACAGAAACCCCATCTCTACTAAAAATACAAAAAATTAGCCGGGCGTGGTGGCAGACGCTTGTAATCTCAGCTACTTCAGAGGATGAGGCAGGAGTATCGACTGAACCTGGGATGGGAGGCAGAGGTTGCAGTGAGCTGAGATCACCCCCACTGCACTCCAGCCTGGACAACAGAGCGAAACTCTGTCTCCAAAAAAAAAAAGACATGATTTTCCATTTTAATCTCTCCAAGGCATAACAGACTGTTTAAGGCAAAAAATAGTAACAATGTACTATGGGGTTTTAACATGTATAGAAGATGTATGACAACAATAACAAAGGCTGAGAGGGAGAAAACAAATCAATGACACAAAGTTCTTATATCATGCATCAAGTAATATAATTCATATTACTTGAAGGAAGAATTATGCTGTTACAGATGTACTCTATAAATCCTAAAGCAACTACTCAACATAACAAATAGTTTTACTTTTAAATCTAAAATCCTAAATATTATCAACTTACTCCTTTTTTTAAATAGACGATAATCAAGATTTGGAAAAAAAAAGGCTATTAGAATGTAATTTTAAGAAAAAAAAGTCTCATTCAAAATGGCCACAAAAGCTAAAGCTAACAATAAAAATGTAAAACTTTTATGAAAAATAAGGGCAGAAAAAAGTCATAAAGAATGGAAAAACATACATACCACATTCCCTGATTCAAGAAGACTCATGATTAAAATTCTTCTCAAATGAATTAACAACTTATTCAAGGCAATCCCAACCAAAATGCCTCCAGCCTTCTCTTTTTCAACTGATATTCCGGTTATCTACTGCTGTGTAACAGCCCACTCCAAGCTATAGTGGTGTAAAACTTTCTTTTGCTCACAGATCTACAACCTATAGAGGATTTGGTGGGAACCAAGGTCTCTGCTCCACCTGGTGTCAGCGGCGTGTTGAGGCTGGGAGCTGAAACACACAGTGGGACTCAGCTGGGGCAGGCTGAACACCTGCAAGTGGCCTTCCCACGGGGCTGCTTGGCTTCCCCACAGCATGGTGGCTGGGATCTAAGAACAAGCACCCCGAGAGAATCCAGCAGAAGGCACGTTATCTTTTAGGACTTCCTCTCAAGCATCACAGTGTTGCTTCTGCCACAGTCACAGGCCCACCCAGATTCAACTGGAGGAAACACAGGCCCAGCCTTTCAACAAGGGAAAGTCACTGTCACATAGAGAGGAGCATGTGGGATGGGTATGCTGCTACAGCCATCTTCAGAAAATAAATCTGGACACTCGACATGTGGAAGGGAAAATCTAGACGGCCACAAGGTTTATTTTAAAAGAAAGATATTGATACATATTATAAAAGTGTAATAGGCCGGGCACGGTGGCTCACGCCTGCAATCCCAGCACTTTGGGATGCCGAGACGGGTGTATCACGAGGTCAGGAGTTTGAGACCAGCCTGGCCAATATGGTGAAACCCTGTCTCCACTAATAATACAAAAATTAGCCGGAGGTGGTGGTGGGCGCCTGTAATCCCAGCTACTCAGGAGACTGGGACAGAAGAATCGCTTGAACCCAGGAGGTAAAGGTTGCAGTGAGCCAAGATCAAGCCACTGCACTCCAGCCTGGGCAACAGGGTAAGACTCCATCTCAAAAAAAAAAAAAATTAAAAGTCTGATTCTGACACAGGATAGACAATGATCAATAGAACCAAAGTGTCTAGAATACTGTCCATACAGGATGTTGGTTTAAAATAAAGGTGACATTCCCAGTAAGTGGAGAAAAGACACACTATTATGAAATGGTGTTAGACCAATTTGCTATGCACTCAGACAGTAAAATTAGACCCTCAACTCCCACAGCTCCTAATATATATAAATAATTCGAATCTATACAGGTCCCAATATAAGACATAAATTACAAAATTATTAAAATAAAATACAGAAAATCAGTTCTCTTCAGACAGACAAGGCCTCCCTAAGCAAGATACACTGCCCAGAAGCCATTCTGTAAATGACATATTTCACTCCATAAAAACTGTAAAGTTGTAAACACCTAAGCACCAAATAATACATCAACCACCTATACAAAACAAAAACTACAGGAGATGCAAGAGAAACAGAAACACACCACTAACAGAAGACTTTACCATACCACTATCAGTTAAAGATAGGTCAAATGGACAAAATTCAAAATATAAATGACCTAAACAACACAAGCAGTAAGATAGGTCTTGTGGATATTTAACATTACAATCTGGAAACAGAACATACATTCTCAAACACACATGAAATGTCAAAAAAAAACTGATCATTTATTAGGTCACACAACTGTCAAATTCATAAAATTTTAAAAATAAGTTTCGTAAAGCAAAAATATAAACACTTTCTGAACACAATGCAATAAAGCTAGAAATTCCTAAACAAAATTTTTTTAATCTTTTTTTTTCTGTAAGCTAAAAAGCTTTCTGTTAAACAACTATTTAATGAAAGGGTGAAATACAAATCAAAAATAGAGAATTTCTGAAAAATAATGATAAAACAATGGGATATATTTAAAGTAGTAACCAGAGAAAAATTCCTAACTTTAAAGACCTATATCAATAAAAATTTAAGAATGAAAATAAATGCATTTCAAACTCCCGAAAACTAAAAAATGAACAAAGTAAACCATGAGAAAACAAAAAGAAGAAAATAATAGAAATGAAAGTAGAAACTTGAGTAGAAAACAGACTAACGATAAATCAGATGAATACATTAAAATCCTGGTTCTCTGGAGGGAAAAAAATCGAACTAGCTAATTTAATCAAGGAAGAAAGAGAGAAAGCACAAATATACAAAATAAGAAATAATGATGGGGGCTGGGCGCCGTGGTTCATGCCTGTAATCCCAGCACTTTGGGAGATAGCCTGAGGTCAGGAGTTTGAGACCAGCCTGGCCAACATGGTAAAACCCCATCCCTACTAAAAATACAAAAATTAGCCGGGCATGGTGGCAGGCGCCTGTAACCCCAGCTACTGGGAGGCTGAGGCAGAATCACTTGGACCTGGGAGGCAGAGGTTGCAGTGACTCGAGAATGCGCCACTGCACTACAGCCTGAGTGACAGAGCAAGAGTCCGTCTCAAAAAATAATAATAAATAAATAAATAAATAATGATGGGAAAATAATTACTGACAGCACATTTTAAAAGTCAAAAAAGCTGGGCGTGGTGGCTCACGCCTGTAATCCCAGAACTTTGAGAGGCTGAGGCAGGCAGATCACCTGAGGTCGGGAGTTTGAGACCAGCCTGATCGACATGGAGAAACCCCGTCTCTAAACTACAAAATTAGCAGGGTGTGGTGGCGCATGCCTGTAATCCCAGCTACTCAGGAGGTTGAGGCAGGAGAACCACTTGAACCCAAGAGGCGGAGGCTGCAGTGAGCCAAGATCGCACCACTGCACTCCAGCCTGGGCAAGAAGAGCGAAAACTCCATCTCAAAAAAAAAAAAGTAAAGAAAGACCACTTCATATACCTCAATGAAAGTAAGTTTTACAACTTAACTGAAATACGTAATTTCCAAGAAAATGCAGTTTATCAAAATTAGCAAATGGCTGAAACAGACCAATTTTCATCAGAGTTACAAAAAAGTACCTGGCCCAGCTAGTTTCCCAAAATTCCATCAAACCTTAGAGACCAGGTAGCTCCAGTGCTACATAAATGACTTCAGAAACAGAAAGTAAGTAAAAACTTTCAAACTATTTTAATGAATTACATAGAACATCAATACCTAAACCTCATAAAAAGAGCATAAAACAAAAGTTACCGATCAACCACTTGTGAATTATGATGCAAAAACTCCTAAATAAAATTGAAGTGATAGACTCTAATACCCCATTAAGAAAATAATACTATGACTAAGTGGGATTTATACCAGCAATGCAAATAAATATAGTTCAATATTGAACTATGGCGGCTGGGTGCAGTGGCTCACACCTGTAGTCCCAGCTCTTCAGGGGACTGAGGCAGGAGGATCACTTGGGGCCAGGAGTTTGAGATCAGCCTGGGCAACATGGTAAGATCCCATCTCTACTAAAAACACCAAAAAAAAAAAAAAAAAAAAAAGCCAGGCGTGGTCCCAGCTACTTGGGAGGCTGAGGTGGGAGGGTGGCGTCAGCCTAGAGGGGTGGAGGTTGCAGTGAACCAAGATCGCACCACTGCACTCCAGCACTCCAGCCTAGGTGACAGAGCAAGACCCTGTAAGGCACCATGGCTCACACCTGTAATCCCAGAACTTTGGGAGGTGGAGGCAGGTGGATCCCTGGAACCTAGGAATTCAAGACCAGCCTGTCCAACATGGCAAAACCCTATCTCTACAAAAAATACAAAAAAATTAGCTGGGCATGGTGGCACATGCCTGTGGTCTCAACTCAATCAAGAGGCTGAGGCAGGACAATCACTTGAGCCCGGGAGGTTGACGTTGCAGTGACCCAAGAACCCGCCACTGCACTCTGGCCTGAGTGACAGAACAAGACCCTGTCTTTAAAAAAAAAAGAGAGAGAGAGAGAATTTTTAAAAATCTCTAATAAAATAAAGTGTAAAACACAGAAGTAGACTTGCACAAAAGGAAAGGCAGCCCTTGCTCTTGAGTATGTCTCAACGTGATCAAGATGTTAGTTCTGCATATGGGAATTTATAAACTTAGTTTGATCACAACAAAAATACCTAAATTAAACATGCAAGAGTAACCATAAAAACCCTGAGAAGGATGAAGCTGAAGGAGACGTTAATAAACACTATGATACACACTGTCCAAAAGGAAAAGTTTAGTTGCAAGTTTGGAGCTGTTCTCAGTAGGTTTGCTCCTAGTTGCGGCGTGGGTGTAGCAATTCTGAAACTATCTTATGCACGTTGTAGCACTGAGCAAATACAGAGATCTGTTGATGTTGGTGAGAGCAGAAATAAATAAGAGGCAAGAAAGAGCCCTCCAGGTTATAAAATTGGACGCATCAGTATCAGTTCATGATTTCTTTTTTTTCTTTTGAGACAGAGTCTTGCTCTGTCTCCCAGACTAGAGTGCAGTAGCGCGATCTCGGCTCACTGCAACCTCCACCTCCCGGGTTCAAGCAATTCTCCTGCCTCAGCCTCCCGAGTAGCTGGGATTACAGGCATGTGCCAACCACGCCCAGCTAATTTTTGTATTTTTAGTAGAGACAGGATTTCGCCATCTTGGCCAGGCTGGTCTCAAACTCCTGACCTCGTGACCCACCCGCCTTGGTCTCCCCAAGTGCTGGGATTACAAGCGTGAGCCACCATGCCCGGCCCAGTTCATGATGTCTAAGGCACATCCCTATCAGCTCTGTCTGCTGAAAGGGTGGAGAGGCAGCAACGCCCCCATGGCAGCAAGCACACCTGCTGCCAGAGGAACCAGGGCTCCATGGAGACGCGGCTGACTCCAGCACAAGGGCAACGAGCTCCCAGAACCTAAAACATCCTGGTATGCCATAAATGATTAGAAAGTGCTCAAAAGAACACAGGTGCCAGTCTGAAGTGACTCTTGATGGCCAAATCTGGGACAACCTGAGCATCAGTAAAGGTGACTGACTCTAACCACTGCCTGAACAGGAGGCCCTGCGGGTGCTCCCCAGAATAGGGGACGGGCTGACGGAGGTGGGTGGAAAGGTTAGCACCCTTAGTAAAGACTGGCTCAGGAAAGAATCACCACTGGGTGAGGGGCAGGACACTCATGTCGTCTCACAGTGCTTCCCCAGAGTTAGATTACTGATCGCAAGGGGACAACAGCCCCACACCAGGGAGAAACTGGACAACTCCTGAAGGAGTGATCAAATGGAACATTACAACCAGGGGTTATGGGGAGAAGAGCTGGCACAGCAGGCCAGAGACAGTGTCCTTCTCAGGCACGCCAGGCAGAGGGGGCCTACGGAGCAGCCTGGTGAAAACCCTGGGCACAGAGTCTCCGGCAGAGGCTTCCCCGGTGGAAAACTCCTCACGTGTGTCCTCACTCACTGTGTGGAGCCCCTGGGAAAGGAGGTGGAGCAAAGTCAGCAGAGAAAGGGTGCATGAGGTGAAGTCTGAGGAAAACCAGGTGCAGACTTACAGTTCCTGTCTCATTAAAATCACCAACACCTCTGTGCCTCAGGTTTAGGCTACAATGTCACAGTGTGTAATAATCTATGTACTTTCTATGCTGCTAAATCTTGCTTTATTTGAGTCAAAATACAGGAAGAAATGCCGCACAGAATTTTCTATTAGTTCACGACAGAAGAAGTGTGTCAAGAATGAAAAGGTTCTTTCTGGATTCATGAATCCACAACCGGAAAATACAAGTGAAAGCTGCGGCGGCCACAGGGCTGAGGCCCACTCATTCCACGGAGAGTCACGGGGCGCCTCCTGCCCAGGCAGGGCAGCAGGGAGGAAGGACACGGTCCTAGCCTCAGTGGGGTCACAAACAAGCAGAAGAAACAAGATGACCAAGGACAATGGATCCACGACGGGGACACGGGGGTCATGAAAACAAAGCTGAAAGTCATGATCAAACACAGCCCAGACTAAGCCCGGCAGCCGTGGGGCACAGTGAGACAGCTCACAAGACTGGAGACATGGGAACACGACCGCGCTCGGTGCCACGGTGAGCACAGCACACCAGACCAGGGCGCAAACACGCAACAGCAAGTCCCGCACTTGGCCGAGGAATGAAGGGACAACCCATAACAGAGTATGTTAAAAAGTAAATTTGAAAAATTACAGCTGCCTCAACAAAGGCTAGACCCACACCTTTTCAACCCTATCCCACTGCGCATCCTCTTCCCTCACTGGTACTCACACAGCACTCTCCACACCTTTCCAACTCCATCCCACCATGCGTCCTCTTCCCCCATTGGTACTCACACAGCACTCTCCACGCATTTTCAACCCTATCCCACCGCGCGTCCTCTTCCCGTCACTGGTACTCACACAGCACTCTCCACACCTTTCCAACTCCATCCCAGCATGCGTCCTCTTCCCCCACTGGTACTCACACAGCACTCTCCATGCATTTTCAACCCTATCCCACAGTGCGTCCTCTTCCCGTCACTGGTACTCACACAGCACTCTGTCCAGTAAATATGGAGGAAGGGAAACGTGAGCAGAGCTTTGTTTCCTTCTTTGGGCAGCAGCTCCTCTTTGAATTGAACAAAGTTAGACTCTAGGTGAATCATCTTCGGAGCCCGGCCATAGGACCTGTAAACAACTGTTTGAAGTCACTGAGAAAACAACTAAACAACATTCATCAGAAGAGGGGAAACAGAACAACAAATAATGTAACCGTATCCACGAGTTCAGAGCATATATATTAACCCCAAATCATAACTATGCTATTCTGCTCAAAAACGTTCTATGAATTATTTTAAACACAGTTCACATGAACAGGTCAAAGCTCCATTTCCACAAAATCTTTCATTTTCCTCAAGGACACAGGCACAGTAATACATTCTTCCAAGTACTGCATTTAACCAGGGCCACTACAGACTCGACGGTGGGTTTCAGTGTAACGGAATCTATAATTATGTCACTACAAAAGAAGAAAAGTATGTCCCAAATGTCCCAAGTGCAGTTTTAACTTACGAAAGCTTTAGGGTTGCATTCGTATTTTTGGAACAACTTGTATTTTATCCAAGAAACAAAGTTATTTGGCGAAAAGATAACAGATTTTTGTTTGCAGAGCACAAATAAAATAGCAGTACAAACCTCTACTTTATTCTCAACCCAAGAAGAAGGAACCCATCAAGAAATCCCACACGTCCCCTGCATCTCATCCAAGGCTCTCAGTGACGGCCTAACGATGCTTCTAACCGTGAACCACACCGCATGGATCTCTGTGCCATGCCTGTACTTCTCGCTTCTAGCAGCTGCGCCTCTTCTGAATGTTATAGCTGGATTTTGTTTTTCATCCAATCTAAGGATGCTGTGTTTAATAACTTAAAACCAACCATCATTAATGTGACTATGCTGATGCTTAAATACGTGCATTTTCTACTTGCCAGCTCTACTTTTCCCTGTCTTTTGGGAGATTAATCAAGTTTTCTTTTTCCATCTTTTCTCTCCGCTGGTTTGAAAGTCTTATCATCTATCTCTATTCTACCGTTGGTTACATTTTAATTCTCAGTATGTAACTTAAGGTTTTATTACAAAGACTAAAGTTAAAGTCTATCCCCCCCTTCTCTCTGTTCTCCTTCACACACATCTGAAATTTTAGATTTTTAATTTTTTTTTAAAAAGTGACACCTTAACTTCAGCAAAACGTGTCATGTTGCTGGCAGACGTTGCTCTCACCCTGGATCCCTGGGTTCATCTGCCTTCGTATTGGGATGCATCCTTTAATTACTCAGAGGGTCACAAGGTTTCTGTTCTTATTGATGTCTGAAAATATTTGTATTCACTTCAGTGCACCTATCTCCATATCATGACAAGCAATGAACATATGTGAATGGGACTCTGGGGTAGACACGAATGGCTTTCTGCACACAGAAGTGATGGAACAGAACTCCTGGCCATCCTGGGCCCCACATGGCCACCCGGGGGCCTAGAGGAAAAACCTCACAGCACCTGTGGCTCACGCAAGACCCTCAGGGTGGGAAGCTGTGACAGAGTCTTCCCTCTTGATGACACTGTGAATGATAAAGAATTCTAGGGTCTAGGGTACTTTCCCTCAGGACTGTGGGGAGGCTGCTCGTAAATGTATTTTATGTTGCACTGTAAATGGTTCTGTTAGAAACTGTCTACTTGGTTCTTCTTCTGTTTCTCTCTGATACCCTGGCATGATTTTCTGTTTGCTTTGTTTTCTTCATTCTGCTTGACATTCACTAGGCTCCTGCAGTATCCCGACTCCCTTCTGGGAGAAGCTTGACAGCCATTCTTCAAATGTCACGTGTCCTCTGTTCCCTCCACTTTCCTTCTGAAAAGCCCCTCAGGTGGATCCTGGAGCTCCTTGATTTATCCTCCAGAGCCAGCTTTTCCTCCACGCTCTCCCACTCCTTTTAGCAATGATCTCCCGAGTCTCTAAACTCAATTCTTCCAGCTCACTAATTTGCTTTTCAGCTATACAGCTGTTTAACGCATCTGGCAAACTTTGTTTCCATTGTTTTCATTTCCTAGATCCAATCAATTAATTTTAAATTTCTACTTTTTATCAAAGTAATTATTTTATTTTGTTTTATTTTATTTCATTTCATTTTTTGAGCCAGAGTTTTGCTCTTGTCACCCAGGCTGAAGTGTAATGGTGCAATCTTGGCTCACTGCAATCTCCTCCTCCCCGGTTCAAGCAATTCTCCTGCCTCAGCCTCCCGGGTAGTTGGGATTACAGGCGTGTGTCACCATGCCTGGCTAATTTTGTATTTTTAGAAGAGACAGGGTTTCACCATGTTGGCCAGGCTGGTCTTAAACTCCGATCTACCCTCCTTGGCCTCCCAAAGTGCTGGGATTACAAGTGTGAGCCACTGTGCTGAGCTAAGTACTTCAATACAAAGAGTATTGAAAAGCTTTTCTCTCTCTCCCTCTCTTCCCCCTCACCGCCCACCAACACACACACATCCATGTCTTGGTCTGTTTTCCGCTGCTGTAACAGAATACCACACACTGGGTAAATTATAAGCAACAGAAAGTTATTGTGCTCACAGGTCTGGAGGCTGGGAAGTCCAAGATCAAGGTGCCAGCATCTGGTGAGGACCTTCTCGCTATGTCAAAACCCACAGAGGGCATCACATGGTGACAGGGCAAGAGCCAGAGAGCCAAAGAGAGCTCACTTTGATAACAAAGCCACTCATGTGATAAGGAGCCCACTCCCGTGACAGCAACATTAATCCACTCACGAGGGCAAAAATTAAGTTTCCAACGCAAGAATGTTTGGGGACACATTCAAACTACGGCAAGTACCTACTCCATCCTTCTCAACCTGCCCTCCTGCATGAGTTTCCAGAGCTGCTGTCACAAACCACCACACACCTGGAGGTTTAGGACATTAGCTTATTCTTGCATGTTTCATGAGGCCAGAAAGTTGAAATCAAGGTGTGGGTGGGCTTAGTTCCCTCTGGCTGCAGTGGGAGGTTCCTTGCCTCTCTCCCAGCTTCTGGTGGCTGCTGGCATCCTGAGCATTCTTTGGCTCATGGACACATCACTCTAATCTCTACCTCCATCTTCACAAGGTCTTCT
This sequence comes from Pongo abelii, assembly GCF_028885655.2. NCBI lineage: Eukaryota > Metazoa > Chordata > Mammalia > Primates > Hominidae > Pongo > Pongo abelii. The sequence goes on along the minus strand of NC_072007.2, from coordinate 54,418,707 downwards.
CCTCTGTGTCTGTGTCTTCTCTTCTGCCTCTTATAAAGACACTTGTCATTGGATTCAGGGTCTACCCTAATTGAAGATGATCTCACATTGAGGTCCTTATCTTAAGTATATCTGCGAAGACCCTTATTCCAATAAAGACACATCTTGAGGTTTCAGGTGGACGTATCTTCTCTAAGGTAACACATTTCTTTCCTAAATTTCAAGGTCGTTTCTGAAAAACATAGTGTTTTCCCTGGGGCCATCCAATTTTCCTGAGATAAGTTCTCTACTTTCTTGCCTAGGAAGCATGGATCTGGCCTCAGAGTTCCCAGAGCAGAGCTGTGCCCTGTTCAGAACCTAGGCTGACTGGTTTTAGAATGGCCCTTCTCCCTTGCCTTCTGCAGCGCCTCAGATCTGAGGGTGTGGAGCTCTTCTGTCCACAGAAAGACTTTCCAGGTACCTGAGGGGCGGCGGGGGTGGGCAATAACAGCAATCACTTCACTACAGACAGGAGTGGGGACCCTGAGTCTAACTGTCCCTGTCCATACCTCTGCCAACCCCCATCTCCAGCCCTGCTTTCACCCGGGCCTTCCAAGATCTGGCACTTTGTCCCTTGTCAGAAATTCCCCTCCTCTCATGGAGCCACAAGACACAAGGGATTGAACTTCCTCAGCTTTCTCTCCCAATTCCTCCACCTGTTTCTCTTTCTCCCAAAAACATAGCTACATTCTCCAGCCTCCACTGCCTCCTCCTTTCTCTGTCTTTATGCACGTCTGCCTTTTTAGTTCTTTAGAGCTATTTGTTTAGCATTTCTTTGGTCCATTTTTTTTAGTCCATTTATTTGTTTAGTATTTATGTAGTCCATCTACTGGAGTTTCAGAAAGGGGAAGAGATGAATACAAACATTAAATCTACACAGTTTCTTTTTATTTATTTTTGAGCCAGGGTCTTGCTCTGTCACCCAGGCTGGAGTGCAGTGGTGCAATCTCAGCTCACTGTAGCCTCCAGCTCCTGGGCTCAAGTGATCCTCTCACCTCAGCCTCCCAAGTGGCTAGGACTACAGGCATGCACCACCACGTCCAGCTAATTTTATTTCTTCTTTACAGAGACAGGGGTTTCACTATGTTGCTCAGGCTGGTCTTGAACTCCTGGGCTCAGGCGATGCTCCCATCTGACCCTTCTAAAGTGTCTGGATGACAGGCATGAGCCACCATGCTGGGCCTGCATAGTTTCTCTATTTAATTTTTTTCTCAAAATTATCTTGTTTCATGAACACACTTTTTTTTTCCCCTTTATCTATCAGAATGCCCTTACAGATTACTCCATTTGCTAAACTCTTTTCTCTCTTTCACAGCACTGGGCCTCCTCACATGTTAAGCGATTTTTCTCTTACACTCTGTACACTCTTTATATTAAATATTAGCAACTAAATGCATATCTTGTAAGACACTATAATCAGCACAGAAATTAGACTATATCCACCTGGGTAAGTCAACTCCAGAAAGCCACCTTAATCCCTCATGTTACTAAGGCACAAACTGGTGGTCAGAAAGGAATAATGCTATGAGAATCAGAATTACATAAACACAAATAACAACAGGAAATTCTGTATACCCTGGTTAAAATCAGATTACCTATGTTACAAGACAAAATCCAAATTTACAAATTTATATTTACATATACACAAATTTATATTTACAAGTAACATCTGGTCTTACAAGAAATAAGTTTTCCAAGAAGAAGATTCCCAGCCAGTGATTTCCTATGAGTATGTCACCAGACGACTAACTGTAAACATGCAACAGAGCAACGGTGACGGCTGATCTAACCTCGCTCCTAATTTTTAAACACCATCTTTCTGTTTACCTTCTTGTCCTTACGGAAAACGCACAGGGGCCAGGGTGGAGGGAGGGTCTTAGAAGGTGGCTGATACAGCCCAGTTCTTCTGCTTTAAGGTAGAGTCTAAGTGAGTACATGTCTCCTTTGCAAAACGCCTGTGCCTTTAAGACATTCTGGTTAACCATGAAGAATCACAGATCATTCCTATAAAAGTGAGTCTTTAATTCAAAATAATTGTCTTGCTTCCACTTTCCAACGTCTCGTTAAGAAAACCATCGTAGTCTGGGCACAGTGGCTCATGCCTATAATCCCAGCACCTTGAGAGGCCGAGGAGGGCGGGTCAGTTGAGGTCAGCAGTTCAAGACCAGCCTGGCCAACATGGCAAAACCTGTCTCTACTAAAACTACAAAAATTAGCCGGGTGCAGTAGCGCACACCTGTGATCCTAGCTACTCAGGAGGCCGAGGCAGGAGAATTGCTTGAACCCAGGAGGTGGAGGTTGCAGTGAGCTGAGATAGCGCTACTGCACTCCAGCCTGGGCGACAGAACGAGACTGTGTCTCAAAAAAAAAAAAAAAAAGAAAGAAAACTATGGTATTCCATAAAGAATAAGACCCATAGATTATGTGAGGTCATTCTGTTTCTTTAGAACTGAGGCTTTTAACTTGTGCTACTTCACTTGTTCACATAAATGTCTAAACAACATATACTTATTAAAAAACATGTACTTCATTTTAAAAAATGAAGAGAGGGATACAGCCAAAAAACACACAACTCATACCTTCTCCATTCCATTGGTTCTCTTGGAAGCTGCTGAGAGAGCGTTGGATAAACAGAGGTAAATAAATTCTGATCTCCAGCACCTAGGAAGGGAAGAAAGAAATTCAGTTACCATATTTTTAGGTGAATACATGCAAAATGGGCTCTAGAGGTTAATAAATTGGTGTTTTTAGGTAATTTTATGTTTAGTAAAGCGATATCGCAAGATTCTTCTGTACCTGTGCCTCTAAATAATGAGTCTCAGTAAAACCCAGCGCGGGACAGATGTGATGAAGCTGAACCCTCGTGACATCTCCATGGGGTGGGTGTGATTTTCTCCACGAGGAAAACGAGGATCAGAGAAGGTGAAGAACTTGCCCCAAGGACATGAAGCTAAGGAGAGAGGGAGCCTGCTCCACCTCACTGTGTTCTACAGCCTCCACTTTCTCCCAGACAGCCAAAATCCATGGAGAAAAAGAAACCAAAACTTCACCAAAATCAACTCACTGTTCAACCAAATGCCAGGAGGAGCTAAAATTTATAGGTGGCTCCCCATGTGCGAATATTACACAAGGCACCTGCCAGGCACCCTCTCATTCTGTCTTCCCCATAACTCCTGGGAGGAAAGAAAAGGCACAAACACGACCCCAATTCACAGATGAGGGAAGTCAGCTTTGAGGGCCAACGTGTTCAGTGTGCAGAGCTGACAGTGGCAGACACGAGTTAGGAATCCCGCTGTGGCCGACTTTACACTACACGCTCAGTGTTAATTCAGCTCTTTTATCTTTGCTTTAATAGAAATGAAAAATCCATTTTGTTCTCATAAAATGATGATATAACTGTATTACACTTAAGCTAAAAAAGAACCTTTTAATATAGATGACTAAAAGTCTTGTACTCAGAGGATCCTCTTTACTTTAGCAAACCATTTTCCAAATTGCTTTTATATTGATCTTTAAGAAATCATTGGGAATTGATGTGTGCCATTAATGCATCTGCTTATTTTGCTATCAAAAGCCTAAAAATAAAAAACCTCCTGAAACTCATATAATAATGTCAAGTCACTGAGGAAGGGCAACAACATTTCCAGGCAGATGGCACGGTGAGTGGGCAGGGCGCTGGGAACCTCACTGCCCGGTCCCCATCTCAGTTCCATCACTGACCAGCTGACTACACCTGGGGAGACCATTTAACCTTCCTGTGCCTCGGGGACATGGGAAATGGGAAAATGAGAAGAGCTCGGCCAGAGGAGCTCTGGTGAGGATTAAATGAGACAACACACGTCAGTCACTTCAAACAAGGCACGGCACATAGTGGTTAAAAAGGGACTATTACTACATTTTGTTAACACAAAAACATTATCACTTTTCATCTTGTTCATTTATTTGGTAGTCATCTTAGAAATCAATAAAAGAGGCCAGGCACGATGGCTCATACCTGTAATTACAGCATTTTGAGAGGCCGAGGTGGGCACATCACCTGAGGTAGGGAGTTTGAGACCAGCCTGACCAACATGGAGAAACCTTGTCTCTACTAAAAAAATACAAAATTAGCCAGGCGTGGTGGCGCATGCCTGTAATCCTAGCTACTCGGGAGGCTGAGGCAGGAGAATCGCTTGAACTGGGAGGCGGAGGTTGCAGTGAGCCAGGATTGCACCACTGCACTCCAGCCTGGGCAACGAGAGCGAGACTCCATCTCAAAAAAAAAAAAAAAAAAGAAAGAAAGAAAAGAAATCAATAAAAGAAAAGAAGAAAATATTTAGTTAGCCTCTGGTTTCTTAACTTTGATTGCCAATTTCTGCTGTCCTGTTAAACGGTTCCAAGATTGATATATAAAAATCATTACTCTTTGCTAAGTGGAAAGTAAGCCAACTAAATGGAAGCTTTCTCCTCTTCCACTTGGTTTTCTATATAAAACTACACACACACACACACACACACACACACTCTCTTGCTCTCTCTCTCACATTCTGCCTTTGCAATAGTTACTTCACATACATATACAAATAACATCCATACAGAGTAAAAGAGGAATTGCCTCCAACACCTGCTCCAAGCTCTTCTCCCCGGGAACCCCGCCGTACAGTAAGACTCGTCTAAATGGAGACTACCAAGTAGCAATGTCTCTCGCATTCCATCACGGACTAACTCTCTAACCTGTGTTCACCTAGAAGATGACCAGTCAGTCAGCAGATCCAACAGTGGCAAAAGTGTCATCTGACATAAGTAGGGATTTGACCTGTGACCATCTGACCTCAGTACCTGTTATAGGCTGAACTGTGTCCCATGAAAACCTACCTGTTGAAGCCCTAAAATCCAGTACCTCAGAATATAACCATATGAAGATAAGGTTTTCAGAGTTGATAAGGTAGCTCAGCTAAAATGAGGTCTTCAGGATGGGCCCTAATCCAACTGACTGGTGTAAAGAGAAGATTTGGTCACACAGACAGAAGGAATGCAGGAAGGCCCCATGAGGACACAGAGGCCCTGCTGTGGATGCCTGGACCTGGTCTCCAGAGCTGTGACACAATGCATTTCTGCTAAGCCTCCCAGACTGTGTGACTCTGTGGCGGCAACCCTAGCACACTAAGACAGTGCCCCAACGTAGATCTGAAGGCCAAATTCCAACCCACTGAAGCTCTGCATTAAGAATGTGAAGAAAAATCACCACAATTTTCTCAGCATATACAACCATTATTTTAATACACTCTAAAATCTTCACATGAAGTCTTACGAAATTAGAGATGCCTTTGAAAATGGGGTATGGAGAACCAGCACATCAAAGATGGTGAAGAGCAGCTGGGCGTGGGGGCTCACGCCTGTAATCCCAGCACATTGGGAGGCCGAGGTGGGCAGATCACAAGGTCAAGAGATTGAGATCATCCTGGCCAACATGGTGAAACCCCATCTGTACTAAAAATACAAAAATTAGCTGGGCAAGGTGGTACGCGCCTGTAGTCCCAGCTACTCGGGAGGCTGAGGCAGGGGAATCGCTTAAACCTGGGAGGCGGAGGTTGCAGTGAGCCGAGATTGTGCCACTGCACTCCAGGCTGTTGACAGAGCAAGACTCTGTCTCAAAAAAAAAAAAAAACATTTTGGGAGGCCAAGGCGGGCGGATCACGAGGTCAGGAGATCGAGACCATCCTGGCTAACACAGTGAAACCCCGTCTCTACTAAAAATACAAAAAATTAGCTGGGCGTGGTGGTGGGTGCCTGTAGTCCCAGCTACTCGGGAGGCTGAGGCAGGAGAATGGCGTGAACCTGGGAGGCGGAACTTGCAGTGAGCCGAGATCACGCCACTGCACTCCAGCCTGGGCGACAGAGCGAGACTCCATCTCAAAAAAAAAAAAAGATGGTGAACACCTTAAGTTTAAGAGCCCAAAAGAATTCAATCTTGGCTCACACGGTAGGTAATTAAATTAACAACACAGACTTTGTAGTTTCCTGAACTAACCCAACCATTAAGCAGAAAAGTCACTAGAGCTCTGAGGGCTGAACTGCAAGGCAGAGCACCTTCCAGGCTGATTTTTCATTTTAATCCCACGGGCAACAGAGGCATGACAAAACCCAGTAAGAACTCGGTTGTTAATAAGGTAGTTCCTAAGAGCCAAAACGGGGCTTGAGATTGATGTGCCCACGTTCAGAAAACCCTGTTCACAAAGTCACCAAGTTTACTGTTCTGACTCAAGAGGCTATTTATTAAGAGTCAACTCAGGCCTTTTATTCCAATAACTAAGGTCTCCTTTTTTTGGTGACAGAGGAGACCTACCAAAATAATTTATAAGAGCAATTCAAAACACAACTTCACTACATACACCCCCCTCCCTGTGCGTCTCCACACCCACCATCGGCTCTCATGCCAACTGGGGAGACAGGGAGATAAGAGGATGCAGCAGGTCAGGGAGCTGGGGCGCCATGGATCCCCAGAGCCCATGGGAGCACAGCATCACCCTGGCTGAACAGCAGGCACTGGAGCCCCCAAATGGGAAGAGACATGTAGAGGGAATGGCAAGCAGCAGCCACTCACAGGAACACGGGCACTCTTTCTAGGGTGCCGTCTGGACCCGCTGGATGGGCCCCCAGGCTGAGTGATGAAAGCCCAGTTCAGAGAATCCCCGGGAAAGGGCGGCAGAGCTCCGGAGTCTGATTACATGGACCAATCAGTTTTCGGATTATTTATGCAGTTGCAATTGGATTTTCTGTTACATGCAATCAGAATTACTAACATAGGCTTAGCTATTTCCTGAATTATTACTGTATTCCCTGAGATTTTTACAAGCACGTATTCATGCATTACTTGTGTAATTTAAAACCTTTTATGTTCAAAGCAAATAAAAATTAAACACGACGGGGAAAAGAATTCAAAAAGATGACTTCAGTGATTTAGTGTAACAGGTAACATTTCAATAAATTCAATGTCTTCGTCTGTTCAGGCTGCCGTAACAACATACAATAAACTAGGATGGCTTATAAACAGCAGAAATTGATTTATCATTTCTGCAGGGTGTAAGTCTGAGTCAAGGCTTCAGCAGATTGAGTACCTTGGTCTTGCTGTGCCTTCACGTGGGGGAAGGGGCAAGGGAGATTTCTGGGGCCCTTTTTTATAAGGGCACTAATCCCTTTTGTGGGGACTCCAGCCACATGACCTAATCACCTCCCAAAGGCCCCACCTCCCAAAACCATCACATTAGGGTCACAGAACAGCTGCTAGGGAACAGAGTCAAGAGACAGGCCACCTGTTTACCGTCCCTCCAGACAGCACCGTGGGCCTGCTATGCCCCCGGCACTTCATGCATACTCACCCTGAACCCTCATATGGAAACCAAGGCATCAAGAACTCCCCTAATTGGCCCAACATCAAGCCAATGAGCGCCAAGGCTGGGAATCGAACCCAGGTAGCTTGGCTTGGGACTCAATACTGCCCTGTGCTCCTTCCCAACTTCTCAATTCTAACAAGTTTACTACTTACTCTGCAGCAGTTGTTTTAACAATGGTTGGCTGAAAATATGGGTTCCAAAAGGCCTTCCGCAGACAGAGTGAACATTTCTGTCATCTGTTTTTTACTGAACCAATTCTTGAATGCGCAAAGTCGTGATGGTCTTACTCACACAAAAGTATAAAAGGATCATGAAGTTATAACTATGAGAGAGTGGCTAAGCAAAACAGAATGTTCAGTCAGTTCGTCGCTTTCCTAAATACCTGACATGATATATTTTCAAGGTCAATACTTTTATTTGGAGATTTATGTTGGAAAAAAAAATCTTGACATAAAGAGTCTGAATATTTGCTGATACTCTGATACAGAACAATTTTTCTTCAAATTTTTAGTATAATCTTGGTAAAAGGAACAGTAAGTTTTCTAATAAAACACATCTCACTTTATCTTAAATTGTTGGAGACATGTGGAGTGTTTCAACCTGTTAACAAGACACTGTCCTCAGCCACCTAATGGGCTGTCTTATTTTAAAAGGCTGGCTTTATTCTCTAGGGCTTCGTAGGCCCCAGAGCACTAACGGGTGGGACAGACAGAGAAATGGATTTAGCTCAACCCAAGAAGTGCTGTGGCCTAAGAGAGAAGAACCTGAGGGTGGAGGGGGGTGAAGAGTGACAGAAAGTGTCCCACAGCTGGGGGCCTCAACCGGGGGCTGGGTCATCTCCCAGTTGTGACTAAAAGCAGTGGAGTGACTGGACTAGACGAGATGAACTAATTTTAAGGCCCTCCAAGCAAGGTTCTATGATTCTATTTTTGAACAAAAAAGTCAAAGGAAATGTATAATTTATCTAAGATTTGCTTTATAGAAAATTTTTCAGAAATAATGATTCTTTAAGCCTATTAAACAAAAGAAAGCTGCAATCCACTATGAGGCAGTTCATGTTTGAAAACACGGGATTAGAGAGGGCCTGTCTTCAAGCCTGGGAATGCAAGTGCTTGCCCGTAGGCCATACATTCATTTCTCCTCAATGGCTTTTGGTAAAACGGGCTTTCAAATGGACGATAAAAATGGCCAAGATTACAAACTGGGAAGTCATCTCAGCCTGTTCAATAATGCATAAAGTATTTGCTATAATTCGTGTGTAATGTCGAGGCAGTAATGAAAATTAATGATTCAGATTGGGAGCTCTTTCACGGTGAAAACTCACATCAAATGCATAATCATGGGTATGGAAGCCTCCCCGGTGCTCCTGCCAGAGTATCTGTCCGTGAAAAGCCTTCGCAGTCGGGGGTGGGGGCAGGGAGTGAAGGTCAACGAGAAAGCACAAAAAAGGATCCAGATGTTATCCAGATTCTCTAGGTAGAAAGCAAGATTTAGTCATCCCCTAAGATGACTAGGCAACTGACCACATTTCTAGCACAGACACTGTCCTCCCTTCATTAGAAGGCACATATTTGAGAAGTAAAGCAAATGAACCTTCCCACAGTTCTGCACCACCAAGTTTAAAAGCCAAGTCTAAAGAAGTACTCAGTACACCGCCTGCCATGTCATCGCTGGCTTAACATTATACCCATTCAGCCTGGCTCTCCTCCAGGTCCTTCCTGTGGTCTCTGCCTTCCCTCTGACACACACAAACACACACACACACAAACACACACACCACACACACACCACACACCACACACACCACACCCACACCACACACACCACACACCACACACCACACACTCACACACATACACACACCACACACACCACACCACACACACACACCACACACCACTCACACACATACACCACACACACACCACACACCACACCCACACACACCACACACAAACACACACCACACACACCACACACACCACACACACTCACCACACACACCACACACAAACACACACACAAACACACACACACCACACACACACCACACACACCACACACACACACACAACACACACCACACACAAACACACACACACCACACACACCACACACACCACACACACACACCACACACCACACCCACATCCACCACACACACACCACACACACACCACACACCACACCCCACCCCACACACCCCACACACCCCACACCCACCACACCCACCACACCCACCACACGCACACCACACCCACATACACACACACCACACACACACACCACACACACACACCACACACACCACACACACATACCACACACACCCACCACACCCACACCACACCCACCACACCCACCACACACACCACACACACACCACACACACCACACCCACATACACACACACCACACACACCACACACACACCACACACACCCACAAACACACACACCACACCCCACACACACCACACACAGACACACACACACCACACACACCACACACACACATACCACACCCACATACACACCACACACACACCACACACACACACACCACACACATACACACACACCACACCCACATACACACACCACACCCACACCACACACACCACACACACACCACACACACACACACACACCACACACACACACCACACACACATACACACACACCACACACACCACACCCACATACACACACACCACACACGCCACACACACCACACACATACACACACACCACACACACATACACACATACACACACACACACACCACACACACACCACACACACACACCCCCACACACCACACAGCACACACACCACACCCACATACACACACCACACACACCACACACACACACACAACCCCACACACCACACACACACCACCCCACACACCACACACACACCACACACCACACACACCACACACACACCACACCCACATACACACACACACCACAAACACAACACACACATCACACACACCACACACACACCACCCCACACACCACACACACACCACACACCACACACACACACCACACACACCACACACACACACCACACACACCGCACACACACCACACCCACATACACACACACCACACACCACACACAGACACACACACCACACAGACACACACACACACCACACACACATACACCACACACACCACACACACACCACACACACCCCACACAGACACACACCACACACACACACCACACACACCCCCACACCACACACACACACAGACACACACAGACACACACACACAAACCACACACACACCACACACCCACACCACACACACCACACACACAGACACACACACACCACACACACACCACACACACAGACACACCACACACACACACCACACACACACCCACACAGACACACAGACACACACACAGACACAGACACACACATAAACCACACACACACCACACACACCCACACCACACACACAGACACACACCACACACCACACACACCCCACACACACACCCCACACACACCACACACACAGACACACACACACCACACAGACACCACACACACACCACACACACACACCACACACACCACACACAGACACACACAGATACATACCACACACACACCACACACACAGACACACATCACACACACCACACACACACACAGACACACACACACACCACACACACACACACACCACACGCACGGACACACAGACACACACACGGACACACCCCCCTGCCCTCTGCTGCTCTCTCCCAGCACCCAGTCATAAGACACTACTACCCACTGTAGGTGGGGTCAAAAGGAAACCCATACATTAGTGTTCATCAAGTTTCCTACTGTGGAAATTTGCAGAAAAGGAACTACTATACATAAAGACTAGTCAAAAGACAGAAAGTCCCAGTCTTTTTCTATTTTAACTTAAAAGACAAGAACACACAGGCCAAGAATGTTAAGAAGTTGAATGAACTCTTCTAATCAAGGAAACAAGTTGCCTTCTCTAGCCCTCGGAGAGCAAACTTAAAATTCAAGAGTTTAAAAACAAAAAGACTGGATAAATGCATCTGAATATAAGAATACTGAGGAATCAGCCTTTAACAGTGTATACATTTTTAAAATAAACACAGCATTACTGTAGCAGTTTGAACCACAGTACTGTATTTACAAGTTAAAAAGAGACACTCCTGTTCCTGGCACCCCAATGCCTTAAGGCTTTAGACAGAAGGGTTCCCAAACTGGTCTTTCCCCAGACTTCCCCTTCGCCACAGCCTTTGTTCAAGGGCTGGCTTCTCAGCGAGGCCTACAGGCAGTTTCCCAATGGTGCAAGCACTCAGGAGGGAGCTGAGGCAGCATCAGCACAGTGACACAACCATTTACCTCAGCCCAGCAACCCGCCCTGCAGGGCTCCATCCCAACAGGCCCATCGGAAAGGCCACAGACAGGCCATCTGTGCACAACTACTGGAAACAGTAAAACACAAAACAACTCCAATTCCACCGGGAGGGGACTGGCAGAATAAACACGGAACATCGACATCATGGAATGAGAACGACCTCAACGTACTCCTAGCGTGGAGTGGACTCCGGGGGAAAGTGAGGTGGGACAGTGTGTGCAGCTGGCAATGTCCAAGCTAAGAAACGGAAATACAAGCTTGGATGTTTTTCAGGTGGAAGGAAAACCATCAAAACTGTGATGGAGTACTCAGGAAGGGAGGAGTTAGCATGGAGAGGACAGAACGTACACAAGGCTTCTTTAAATAGACCTCATTTTGTAGATTTAATTTTGGAAGTAAATATTTTATATAATTATAAAGCAATTAGATTTTTTCAAGGTTTCCCCTAAAAATAATCAGGAAAAATAAAACAAGTGAACTTAAATGTATACATATACATTTAGTGGTATAATCTCAGAGAGAGGAGCTATGACAAGTAACTTTAAAACTACAGTAATTTGATGGTTCATTCCTTATGGGATACATCCAAATGCCAATAAGAACTGTCAAAAACAGTTCTAGACCTGTGTTCACTAGTCCTGCTGTTGATGGTGGAGTTAATAGTGTTATTCAGAGTCTATGTAATGAGGGATAAAGCAACTGAAAGCAACTGAGCAATCGTGTGACGTTCTATTCAGTGGCCCCTGGCCCTGCAGCGTCAGCACCACCTGGGCATTTGTTAGAAATGCTCATTCTCGGGCCCCACCCAGACCTGTTCATTCAGAAATGGGGAGTGGACCCAGCCATCTGTGTGTCCACAAGCCCCCCAGGTGACTGAAGCAGCACGAGCTGGGGAACCTCTAACTCTAGCCTCCTCAAGTACCCATGAGAATTAGAATTTTCAGTGTGGAAAAGGGAAAACACAGAGGATGGAGCTCTTAATTAAAACCCTGCAGCCCTGAGTTTTCATCAAAAAGAGTGAACTTATGATGTATTTTATCTTAAAAATACAAAAAACAAACAAAGAACAATTCCTCGGCTGGTGCGGTGGCTCACGCCTGTAATCCCAATGCTTTGGGAGGCCAAGGTGGGTGGATCACCTGAGGTCGGGAATTTGAGACCAGCTTGGCCAACACGGTGAAACCCTGTCTCTACCAAAAATATAAAATTAGCCAGATGTGATGGCATGCATCTGTAATCCCAGCTACTCACTACTCGGGAGGCTGAGGCACAAGAATCTCTTGAACCTGAGAGGCAGAGGTTGCAGTGGGCTGAGATCATGCCATTGTACTACAGCATGGGCAAACAGAGTAAGAGCCTGTCTCAAAACAAAACAAAACAAAAACAAAAAACAAACAAAAATTCCCAGCTATTCCTAGCTCTGTCCATTGAAAAGGCCTCACAGCAACTAGGAGCCCAAGCTTACAGACTATGGTCTTGAAATACTATTTTTCACTAAAAGGAATCAGGGCTCCTTGGCAATTGCTAAGCGCAGATCAGGGCATTAAATGTTCAAAATGAGCCCGGAACATCTTGTCAGGCTAGATAGGAAAGAATCTGACAAAGACGCCTCTATCTTAGACCCCAACGTGAAAGAGACTCTCCCTGGCCAAAGGGAGAACAACCTGCTCACCAACGAGGCAACAATGCAATGGACTGAAACACACCAAGTATGTTCATAATGATTAAGTTCACAGCCATACTAAACGAACAACAAAAACACGCCAACTGATCACCTCTGAAGAATGCCAGTGAACCAACTCACTTTGAAAATGGTTACATAGGCTGGGCACAGTGGCTCACGCCTGTAATCCCAGCACTTTGGGAGGCTGAGGCGGGAGGATCACGAGCTCAGGAGATCGAGATCATCCTAGCTAACATGGTGAAACCCCGTCTCTAAAAATACAAAAAATTAGCCAGGCGTGGCAGCGGGCGCCTGTAGTCCCAGCTACTCGGGAGGCTGAGGCAGGAGAATGGCATGAACCCGGGAGATGGAGCTTACAGTGAGCCGAGATGGTGCCACTGCACTCCAGCCTAGGCGACAGAGCGAGACTCTGTCTCAAAAAAAAAAGAAATAGGGAAATGAGAATACCACCATTTTGCAACCTTTAGGGAATTAATGATGTGAAAATAAATGGCTGCCAATTTCCAAAAGGAGAGGTAATCAGACATCACGCACCTGCTGGAAGAACACCACCACCCATGATACAGTCCTGCCAACAAAAAATCCAGCCTGAAGCTGACCCAGCCTCCAGCTCCAACTACCAAAGTCTAGGCAGTGGGACCTTTTCAGGACAAACGAGCCAGGTTCATCAAGTTATAAAGAAAAAAAAAGAGACAGAGGGAACATGAAGATTTTAAAGACTTAAAGGATTTATCTAAAAACTGTATTTGGATACTAATTCAAACAGTTTTAAAAATAGACATTTAAGACACATTGGAAACTTAAACACTGAATATTTGGTATTAAGAACCGTTTTAGGCCCAGGCATGGTGGCTCACACCTGTAATCCCAGCACTTTGGGAGGCAAAGGTGGGCGGATCACCTGAGGTCAGGAGTTCGAGACAAGCCTGACCAACATGGAGAAACCCCATCCCTACTAACAAACCCTGTCTTTGTAAAAAAAAATACAAAATTAGCTGGGCGTGGTGGCACATGCCTGTAATCCCAGCTACTCGGGAGGCTGAGGCAGGAGAATCGCTTGAACCTGGGAGGCGGAGGTTGCAGTAAGCCGAGATCGCACCACTGCACTCCAGCATGGGCAACAAGAGTGAAATTTCACCTCAAAAAAAAAAAAAAAAAAAAAAATTAGCCAGGCGTGGTGCCATGTGCCTGTAATCCCAGCTACTTGGGAAGCTGAGGCAGGAGAGTTGCTTGAACCCGAGAGGCGGAGGTTGCAGTGAGCTGAGATTGTGCCACTGCACTCCAGCCTGGGCAACAAGAGCGAAACTCCATCTCAAAAACAAAAACAAAAACAAAAGAAAGAAACGTTTTAGGTGTAATTAAAAAATACCATGAAAGGAAAAAAAAAAGAAAGAAAAAAATTTTTAAAAAGAAAAAAAATGCCATAGACTGGGTGGCTTAGAAAACAATTTTTTTTTTTTCTCTGAAAAGACCCTATGAAAGAAAAAAAAAAATCGCAATGTTTTCTCATAGCTCTGTAGGTCAAGAAGCCCAAGATCAAGGTGTCAGTAGATTAGGTTTCTGGTGAGGCCTGTGTCACAGACTGCAGACAGCCACTTCCTTGCTGTTATCCTCAGGTGGCCTTTCCTTGTTTCAAGGGGGAGGTGTCCTCTCACTCTTCCTCATCTAATCCCATAATAAAGGGCCCACCCTCCTGACCTCATCTAACCCTGGTACTTCTCAAAGGCCCATCTCCTATTCTTAGCACACTGGGAGTCAGGGCTTCGGTGTGTAGGAAGGGACACAAATGTTCAGTCCATAACATCCATTCGTGGATAAATTATGTCTGAGATTTGCTTCAAAATAATATAAGACCGGGGAGAATGGGGGGTATAGAGAAGCAAGATTGGGCAATTCACCTAATTGTAGTTGGGTGAAAGGTTTGTAGGGTCTCTTTATAATATTCTGTCTACTTTGATACATATTGCAAACTTTTATAATAAAATATGTGAAATGTTACAGTTCTTCCATTTCCCTTATCCTTCTCTTTTTCTTTTTTCCATAGCACTTGTCACCTAACATTATTTGTCTATTATCTATCTCTTCTTGCCAGAATGTAAACTCTCAAAGGGTTGGGATCTTTGCTCTCTGACATAACCCAAGCCCCTTCAGCAGTAACTGGCATGTAATAGGTGCTCCGTTAATGTTTGCTCACTGATGAAAACAGCCCAACTCCTCCACAGTCCACACTAGACAACCCAGGATCCCCAAAGGACAGAACAGACTACAGGAGAAGCAAAGACAGTGCTGGGTATCAAGTTCTCAGAATAGGAATTTAATTTTGGAATGAGTAAGACTATACTAAAAATTTCTAGTGTATAGCTGACTTACTCAATTCTTAGAATGCTAAAGTGACATTTTTATTTAATTATATGGCAAAGGCTTTCTCAGAGGCATAATTTTAGGGACAAACTCCCTGCTTCCATGTGAACAGATGGTGTCTGCCTTCCCTAAGTACTTGGTAAAGCAGGAGTCATCAGACATGCTAATATTGGTCCGAGCTGTGCTACTGAACAGTTACACTGATCATGGCCAGTCACAGCAAAACCAGCCCTCAGCTCCTCAACTTCAAAATGACTTCTGACGGCCCTTCTCATTAGCCTGGATGTTTATAGCTTGCTGGCTGGTCTAGGTGAACTGACAGTACCCACAAATGGCATGCTACAGATTTAGTTAAAGTTACTATCCAAACAGGTGGTTGTCAGTTCCAAGGCTCCGCTAAAAATTTCAACCCTGAAATTGTTTTTTTGTTTTTTTGTTTTTTATTTTTTATTTTTTGAGACAGGGTCTCACTCTGTCACCCAGACTGGAGTGAAGTGGCACAAACATGGCTCACCGCACCCTCAAATTCCTGGGCTCAAGCGATCCTCTGGCCTGTCTCCCATGTAGCTAGGACTAGAAGCACGCACCACCACGCCCAGCTAACTCTGAAATGTATACAATCGCTTCAAACTGCTAACAGATCTCAGTTAAAAATAAGAAAAATGGGCCAGGCGCGGTGGCTCATGCCTGTAATCCAGCACTTTGGGAGGCCGAGGCAGACAGATCACAAGGTCAGGAGATCAAGACCATCCTGGCTAACACGGTGAACTCCATCTTTACTAAAAATACAAAAAAATTAGCCGGGCGTGGTGGTGGGCGCCTGAGGCAGGAGAATGGTGTGAACCCAGGAGGCCGAGCTTGCAGTGAGCCGAGATCACGCCACTGCACTCCAGCCTGGGCAATAGAGCGAGACTCTGTCTCAAAAAAAAAAAAAAAAAAGAAAAATGTCCAAACATACAATGGAATGGTCCCTGGTCACTGTTTAAAAAAAAAAAAAAAAATTGCAAACACGGCCTAAAATAATATTCAGAAATGAAACACCATGTAACAAACGTCCAAAAAGCCACATAAGGGAGAGAGCACAGAAGAGGTTGGACTTTTCCTAAGAAGGGATCACCCCACCTTGTATCCACATCTAGAACCCAAAAGCCCAAATGTCAAGATAATATTCCCTCGGTCAGGAGTACAGGAAGGACAAACCTCCAAAGACAGACGCGGCTGTCTAAAACCAAAGACGCTTGATGAATGCCGGCCACTGCGCGCTTGGTAGCTAACACAGACAGTGGTGCAGCAGGTGGCATGGTGCCCCACAATATCCTAACCCTCAAAACCTGTGAATGTCACCTTATTTGGGAAAGGGGTCTTTGTAGACTTAATTAAGTTCAGGAGCTCAAGATGTGATTATCCCAGATTATCCAGACAGGCCCTATATATAGCTGGATTCTAGATATATTTCAAAGATAATGTCAGTTGTGAGCGAAAAAAGAAGTCACAAATGACTCCAAGGTTATCAATTTTTAATTTAAAAACAAATATTCTCTAAGGCCAAAATACTGTGACTGTATTTGAAATTCACGTTAAGAGCAGATAGAGGAAAGATCTGAGGAAGAAAGAAGGTGAGACACAGGAGGGGAAGCCACAGGAGGCTCTGAGGTAAACAACCACAGAGGCAGGCACTGAGGTGGGAATGTTTTGACTGTTTAAGACCCTGCAGCTGTCTGGGCACAGTGGCTTATGCCCGTAATCCCAGCACTTTGGGAGGCCAAAGAGAGCGGACCGCTTGAGTCCAGGAGTTCAAAACGTGCCTGGGCAACATGGTGAAACACCATCTCTACTGAAAATACAAAAATTTAACTGGGCGTGGTGGCACACAAGCAGCTACTCGGGAGATTGAGGTGGGAGAATCACCTGACCCCAGGAGGTCGAGGCTGCAGTGAGCCGAGATCATGCCACTGCACTCCAGCCTGGGCGACACAGTGAGACCACGTCTTAAAAAAAAAAAAAGACCCTGTAATCTGCCGTTGCTGGTCTCTAACTCTAGATCTAAAGCCACCAGATCTGGAGTGGAGTATGGGGGTGGGAGGGTCAGTACTTGGGAGATCAGTGTGCAATACCTTCGGAGACCACACACAGACTAAAGCATGCGACTCCAGGGAAGACACTCTGTCAACTGGCAACAAACTTTTCTATGACAAAAAATCCTTATGTCAGTTACTTGTATTTCCATTAAAAGATAACCAACTTTCAGCCAGGGTGAGCTATACAATCACACTGTCAGCTGGCAGGCCTCTGGTGGAAGCACACAGCAAAAACTCTCTAAGGAAAGACTGGCTCATGTGTTATGCCTGACATACTTTTTTTTTTTTTGAGACGGAGTCTCACGCCAGGCTGGAGTGCAGTGGCATGATCTCGGCTCACTGCAACCTCTGCCTCCCAGATTCAAGCGATTCTCCTGCCTCAACCTCCAGAGTAGCTGGGACTACAGACGCGAGCCACCACACCCAGCTAATTTTTGTATTTTTAGTAGAGACGGGATTTCACCATGTTGGCCAGGGTGGTCTCAATCTCTTGACCTCATGATCCACCCACCTTGGCCTCCCAAAGTGCTGGGATTATGGATGTGAGTCACTGCGCCCAGCCTTTTTTTTTTTTGAGACCAGGTCTTGCTCTGTCACCCAGGTTGCAGTGTGAGGTACAATCACAGATCACTGCAGCCTTGACTTCCCAGGTCCAAGTGATCCTCCCACCTCGGCCTCCCAAGTAGCTGGGAGTACAAGCACACACCACCACACCTGGCTAACTTTTTTATTTTCATTTTTGTAGAGACAGGAATTTCCTATGTTGCCCAAGCTGAATCATACTTGATTATTTCAGAGATTCATCAGCACTTAAAAAAAAAAATCAGACCTTTCCATTTCATTTGCATAAAGAACTTACTAGAAACTCTTCAGAAACACATCTTGTAGTAAAATAGGTGTGTGAGCTAAAAAGAAAGGAAGCTTTTCACTTCTAAAGTATCAGTTCAAATCCACCCCGGAGTTGGGCTAATAACACTAACAGCACGGGTTCCCAAACTGTGTACCTAGGCTTCCCACACACTACGCAGAGAGGCACCAAGAGATATTTTAAATTTATGAGGGAAACAGCAATGCTCGTGGTGTAGGAACCCCACATAAGGTATTCACAGTGTCAACATATCAGAGCTCCACTTCTTTCAATGACATCATTATCGTCGCAAAACAGGGTGGCTGCTCTGATAAAAAGCAAGTACCACCAAAAAGAAAAAAAAAAAAAGAACCAAAGGGAGCAGCAGCATCCAATCCGACCTTCAGGTGAGAGGCGCCACAGAGCTCCTGCAGGGCCTGCCTCCCCGTAGCACACTGCTGCAATTAGGAAGAATGATGAAAATATTTTTTTCTTCCAACTTACATATTTTTTTTTCAAACAGCTCCTGTTAGGACATAATATTTAATAAATTACTGGAACCTACTACTTAATAAATGGAATTTTTAAGTATTCCTTTTAGCCTAGAGGTGCCATGAAAAAAATTACCGAGACACTAAAAGCATTGTGAACAGAGAAAATTGAGGAATCTCTCCTTAGTAACTTTTTTTGCACACTGACTATAATCCTGACACTCTCCTGAGTGCTTTACACATCCTTCTCAACCCAATGGGGTTGGTAGTCTACCCGTTTCACAGCTAAGGGTCTGTGAAATTATGTAAGAACCGAGGTCATGTGTACGAGATGGAACGGTTTTGAACCATGCTCGGGTAGAAATGACATAGTAAGTTAAGCACATTTGTTGGTGCCTTTAGTCCCCGCCTCCAAATACATACTCTCTCCAACAACTGAGGTTTCCTAAGGAGAATGTTTCTCCTACTTTTCAATCTTTGGTTCAACATTGCCTTGAGAATTCAATATGGAACAAAATCTGCATTTATAACATATTCACCCATTTAAACAGACATTTCAAGTGACTTTTCCGGTAGTAAAACTAGTGATGGTTAAATTGCAAGCACCACATTTTCAGGTTTAGTAGAAAATTTCAATGTGCAAATTTAAAAACTTTAACCTGGCTGGGCGCGGTGGCTCACGCCTATAATCCCAGCACTTTGGGAGGCTGAGGCGGGCAGATCACGAGGTGAGGAGATCGAGACCATCCTGGCTAACACGGTGAAACCCCGTCTCTACTAAAAATACAAAAAATTAGCCGGGCGTGGTGGCAGGTGCCTGTAGTCCCAGCTACTCCGGAGGCTGAGGCAGGAGAATGGTGTGAACCTGGGAGGCGGAGCTTGCAGTTAGCCAAGATTGCACCACGCACTCCAGCCTGGGCAACAAAGTGAGACGCCGTCTCAAAAAATAAAAATTAAAATTAAAAAAACTTTAACCTACAGGGGAAAATCCCAAAGTCCAACCAGACATGAAGCTCTACAGATCTGCTCATTTCTGTTGCCTGTTTTCCCCTTTAAAAGTTTCTAATATCAGACCTGGAACCCCAAATACAGAAACTCAGAAAAATGAAACAGGCAATAGATGCGACTAGTGAAAACAGATCATCTAGAGGGAGGGTACTATTATTGTTCAGATAAATTCAATTCCAAGGTAATAACAGGTATGTGCTATTATAGGTATGAGGACAGTCAACAAAGAAAAGCCACAAATCAGTGGAATTACATTAACTTTGTCACTAACTGAATGAGATAGCTGGAAAAGTAACGTGTCTTTCCTAACACACCCTTGGAACAGAAACCCAAGTCTATTTCAAAACAGAAAACTGACCCTGTGGCTGAAAAAAAAAATCTACGCTAAAATTTAAATTTAGACCAAATGGATCTGCTGGATTTGTTTCAGTTTCGCCAGGCATTTTTCATGATTAATAAAATATACTACAGCTTTTCCTATTGCTATGATTCGGTCATTCATCACCCAACCCCCTCAAAGCATTAGTTCCACTAACTGTTCAGCTCCCATCCCTGCCATTTCACATACACTCTTCAGTATTTACAAGCTTTAAATAGTTCTGAGTTTAAGAAGGCCCCTACTGTGCTAGTCCCTCTTCACAGGAGCCCCTCAGGCAGGAGGTTTAATTATGGGCTAAAGTCTGTTAAAACATTTAGGGCCAGGTGTGGGGGCTCATGCCTGTAATCCCAGCACTTTGGGAGGCCGAGGTGGGCAGATCACCTGAGGTCAGGAGTTCTAGACCTGCCTGGCCAACATGGTGAAACTGTGTCTCTATTAAAATACAAAAGTTAGGTGGGCATGGTGGTGTACGCCTGTAATCCCAGCTACTTGGGAGGCTGAGGCAGGAGAATCGACTGAACCCGGGAGGCAGAGGTTGCAGTGAGCCGAGATTGCGCCACTGCACTCCAGTCTGGGCAACAGAACAAGACTCTGTCTCAGAGAGAGAGAAAAAAAAAAATTTGGAGAGCTTCAAAATATTATTAAAATAATTCAGGCCAGGTGAGGTGGGTCATACCTGTAGTGCTGGCTACTTGGCAGGCTAAGGGAAGGGACCACTTGAGCCCAGCAAGGCTGCAGTCGGCTATGACCATGCCACTGCACTCCAGCCTAGGTGACAGAGCAAGACCCCATCTCTAAAAAAATAATAATAATAAAATGAAGCGAAATAATCAGCTAGGTTTTAAAGTAATAATCTATTCTAATTACCCTTAATCTTTGGGAACTTTTCATTCTTCTATCCCTACATATACACAGTTTTTAAATTCACCTGAACCAGTTACATTCTCTATTCTTCCCAGAAAGGTCTAAGCAGAATGCATTTTCACTAAAGTAAAATATTATACATTCTATGAAAATAAAATTCACAACATGCATAAACTCTACTTTCACTTTAAAATGAACAGATCTGAGGTAATACCATTTCAAGTAAGAATTTAAAAGATTTTTGAAAACAAAAATGTTGCCTACTAAGAGAACTATGTACATAATATTAAAAAGTTGAGTTAATTAGCCTCTGGGTGGATTTTTTTTAAAGCAATTGTTCATACCACCTTCTCCTTTCAAAACATGTATAGCTGAAAGAGGGGAGCAAGATGAAGGTATAAAGTGAAATCAGGCCAAGTGCTTCCTAAAGCTTCAGTCCCAGATATACCACAACATAATTTCAAGTGGGAAGTATGAAGTCAGCTTTTTACCTTCACTTTTAAAGTGATCATTTTTCAAGTTAACTTTGAAAGTCTACTGAAGCCCCCTTCTCTTCTGAGACTCCAATGAATGAAAGTTTGCACCTTCTAAGACAGTGTACCATCCGTGCAGAGATTAACATTCACTATGTTGCTTGAGGCCAAGGGTCGGGGCTCACGCCTGTAATCCCAGCACTTTGGGAGGCTGCGCAGGTGGATAACCCAAGGTCAGGAGTTCGAGACCAGTCTGATCAACATGGTGAAACTCTGTCTCTACTGAAAAAAAAAAACAAAAATTAGCCGGGCATGGCAGCACGCGCCTGTAATCCCAGCTACTCGGGAGGCCGAGGAAGGAGAATCGCTTGAACCCGGGAGGCAGAGGTTGCAGTGAGCCAAGATCATGGCCGAGGTCATGCCACTGCACTCCAGCCTGGGCGACAGAGAAAGACTCCGTCTCAAAAAAGAAGAAGGAAAAAAAAAAAAATTCACTCTGCTGCTCAAAACACAGGAAAAAAACCACCACCAAGATGACAATCCAATAAATCTGTAGGAAAGAAAACTGCATCCTTTAGCTGTCCGTGATGCATGCATGTACAGAACTAAACATTAAATATCTCCAACACTGACCATCCAGATAACAAATTTTACCCCTTTAGTTACAGTTGAATCTAATAGAGCTTAGGAACTTTCTCCTCAGAAATGTATTTACATAATGCCTATAAATACATATTGCTATTGAAATGTAAGCAAGCTAGGAGGTAGAAGATAAAATTAGATGTGTGGATGTCCGTACAGGCAATTAATGTGCATCCAGCATTCACAACGTGCACAGCACTTTAGAAGAAAAATGTTCAACCTCTGGAAGACAGTAAAACTTCACATGAACTGCGCATGGCTTCATCTTCCCTGAGCACTGGGAAAGCCCCTGGGAAATGGCAGGGCCTACAGACCAGCTCTACCCACATCTGCCCTCTGGGGCTGAAGATGCAGAGCAGGGAAAGACTTTCAGCTGACAAATATTCTGGGGAGGAAAAAAGCTACTGCTGAACTATGCAAGTCTCCAATTTTAAATGAGACACAGTCCACTTCCCTAAGAAAAGTCTATCATCTCGTCTAGGTCTCTGTAGAAAAAAAAGAGAGAGAGGGAGAGAGGAAGAGAAAAAATAAAGCAAAAGGAAGGAAAGAAGTAAGTCTATCATCTAAAGCTGAAGCAACAAAATTCAACCTTCAATATACAGTTTCTCAGGGATCTAACAGGAAGGAACACAGCAGGTGCATCCCCGCTGACAGAGTGAGAGGGAAACAGGAGTTCTCACGACATACAGTCTACTGTGGCCTGGGCACCCAGATTTTGCAATAGAGAGTGCTTCTTCTCCAAGCATGAAAGACAATCAGAAAAAAACTAACCGCATACATGCATGAAAATACAGAATACTGTCAAAGGTCAACAATCGCAGTAGTCTGAAACACCTCTCTGCAAGTCACCAAAAACCCAACCAACATTTCAATACTTCCCATAAGCTCACTGTTCTTAACCGTATTTAACTCTGGAGAGTCACACTTATAAAATTTAGGGAACATTTTTCCCGTAGCAGAAAAATAGTTCCTTTGTGTATGCATTAAAGGAGGGGTGCGGGGAGGACACGACACCCAAGAGGCACCAGGTGTCCGTAGTGTAGACTTGAGCGGGAGGCTGTTCATAGGGAGCAGCTCGCCTAAGCGCCCGAACCTCGGCTTTCTCATCCGTAAAATGGTTTGAGTGCGCGGCGCGGAAGTGTGTAGGAGCGAAAGCAGTCCCGGCGGCTCTGCCTGACGCTTCACCCCGCAACAAACTGTTCCTACTTCGCCAACGCCTGCAACTCTGCGAGCCCCCAAGACCTTCCCCGTAATCGGGGAAAGGGCGCCCGCGGGGAAAATCGCCGGCAGAAAAGGCCGGGGCCCCCAGGTCCCGGGCGCGCGGCTCAATGGGGGCGGGACGGGGCGGCGGCAGCCCCCGCTCCTCGCCCGCGATGCCGGCGCGCGCCCAGTCCCGGGCAGAGTCCGCCGGGTTCCACCGGCTCCAACTGCAGCCGGCCCGGAGGGCGCCCCCCAGGGGTCAGAGGTCGCCCGGCGGGAAGGTCAGGGGGCGTCCCCGAAAAGTCGGAGGGCCCCGCCTCAGCCGCAGCCCCGGTCACACCTCCAGGAAGCGGCCCAGCCCGGAGCGCGCCAGGGGCTGAAGGTCTAGGGCCGCCGGGTGCATGACGCCAGGGCCCGGGCCCACCCAACGACCGCCGCGCCCTCCCCGCCTCCGGGCACTCACAGGTGACGATGGGCTTGTTCTCCATGGTGTAGATCACCGGCGGCAGCGGCTCCTCAGAGGCGTCCATGGGCGTCCGGCGTCACCGGCCCGGCCCCCCGCGCCCCATGGGCAGCCCCGAGGCCGCGCCGGGCCCAGCCGGAGCCCGAGCCTGAGCGGCGCCGCCCGCCCGGCCGCGCTAGGCAGCTCCGGAGCCGGTTGCGCCGCAGCTGCCGCCCGCTGCCGCCGGCCGCAGCCACTTCCGGCCTCGGCGCCGCCGCATGACCATTTCCGGGGCGCGCGAGGCTTCACGGGGCGGGTCTTCGCGGCGCCTGGCCTCCGACGGAAGGGCGCCGGGTCCGGCCGCGCGGGACCGGGAGGTGGGAAGTGGGAGGCGGAGCGGGGATCCCGGGACACGTCCATCTTCCTCCCTCGGCAGTGGGCGCCCCGCTGGGCCCTGCGCCGGAGCTGAGCCTAGGACTCGGCAGGCGGGCCTCGCGCGCGGTGAGCTAGCCTGGATGCTCCCGGACCGGAGACGCCGGCCTCGCTGCCCTCGCGCTCCCCGCAGCTCGGGCGTCCCGCGGCGGGGCCGCTGCTCCGCGGCCGGGCTCCTTCTCGCGCTGGGGGCTTCCGCAGGCCCTCGCCGCTGAGTGTCCCCGGCGCGTGCCTTCCGCCTACCGCTGGGCTCTTCCTGTCTCCCTCACGCCGCAAATGTTTTTGTGGGGACCTGGCCCCCGGCATTTCGGAATGCCACAAAATAAACCTCACACTTACCTGCGTATGGGCTTCTTGTGCACGTAAACGGGGGGGGGGGGGGCGCGGCGCGGGTGTTTCTTTTTCTTTTTTTCTTTGGAGCAGGGTCCTCCTCAGTTGGCTCAGGCTGGAATGCAGTGGCGGGATCACGGCTCACTGCAGCCTCGACCTTCCAGGCTCAAGCGATCCTCCCGCCTTGTTCCCCCCCCCACCCACCCCCTCCGCCAGTAACTGGGACCACAGGGGCAGCCACCACGCCCAGCTAATTTTTTTTTCTTTTCTTTTCTTTTGTCAGGATCTCACTATGTTTCCCAGGCTGGTTTCAAACTCCTGGGCTCAAGTGATCCTCCAGCCTCGGCCTCCCAAAGTGTTGAGATTACAGGTGTGAGCCATCACTCCCAGCCATAAAATGACAAAAATTGTCAACCAAAAATAATCAAAAGGATCAGAATCTAGAGTTTAGTCAAATGCGAAGCTTGAGGCGCCCAGGAAACATTATAAAGAATGGAAGTCAGTGTTCTCAAACGTAGAAATTTGGGGTCGTTTCTATAGCCAACGTTTCGGGAAGCCTAACCGAATTTCAACATCTTTTCTGTATAAGGCCTAATGCATAGTTACAACAGTCTGTTTAGTCGAGGTGGTCTTTTTCTTTGGGGACCCACTGAAGATGAAACAGTCTTGGGGTCTCTGTGCTGTCTGGTCTAAGTCAGGTACAGGACAATGGAGACAGCTAATCTATAACAAAAATCACCAAATGGGAAGGGGGAGACCTGGTCTCTCTTAGTCATTAACAGCAGCAGTCCCCAACCTTTTTGGCACCAGGGACCGGTTTCATAGAAGGCAGTTTTTCCACAGACAGAGTTGGGGTGGTTTCAGGACGATTCAAACACATTTCATTTATTGTGCACTTTATTATTTTTATGTTGTAATATGTAATAAAATACAACTTCCCATAATGTGGAATCAGTGGGAGCCCTGAGCTTGTTTTCCTGCAACTGGACGGTCACATCTAGGGATGATGAAAGCCAGGGACACATCATCATGCATTAGATTCTCATAAGGAGCGCACAACCTAGATCCCTCCAATGTGTGGTTCACAATAGGGTTCACCCGCCTAGGAGAATCCAGTGCTGCTGCTGACCTGACAGGAGGCGGAGCTCAGGTGGTAATGCCAGCGATGGGGAGCGGCTGTAAATACAGATGAAGCTTTGCTCACTGGCCTGAAGCTCACCTCCTGCTGTGTGGCCTGACCAGTAGGTGTCTGTGGCCCTGGGGATTGGGGAGCCCTAATTTACAGAACAAGAACAATGAGGAAGACACTTCTGCTCAAGAACAAGGAGGAAGAGCATTAAACTGTAATAGAAGAAGCAGAATTGCAAACTTGCTACTGACTCAGTCTCCAGGGCTTAACTTCACCCTTGGCATCATAAGTTTAGAGAGTCCTGAAGTTTTTTTTTTTTTTAACAAAACGTATATATGAGATAGTTTGGGTGTGAACACAGCTGCTAAATGCATGAACATAGTGTAGTGTGGTGCACTGTAATGGTGTGAGAGGCAAGAGACCAGACTTCCGGGCAGCTAAAGCAGCAGGCCGGCAAGGCAGGGCACTGGAGGAGAAGCAGCTTAGCAGGAGTGGGGAGCCGGAAGTCGATGTAGGGTTCCCTGAAAGTCTTTGGCCTAGGCTGGACTACACGTGTGGGACGACTCCATGGGTTTACCAGGAAGCGGCTGTTACAGAGTTGAGGATGGCACAAAGACTAGAGGTCCAGCAGTGCTACAGGAAAGGCCTGTTTTATTTTTAAACAGTCTTGTTCTGTCACCCAGGCTGGGGTGCAGTGGTTTGATCATATCTCAGTGCAGCCTAGAATTCCTGGGCTCAAGTGATCCTCCCACCTCAGCCTCCCAAGTAGTTGGGACCACAGGTGAGTGCCACCACGCCCGGCTAATTTTTTCTTTTTTTGTAGGGAGAGGGTCCCACTCTGTTGCCCAGGCTGGTCTTGAACTCCTGGCCTCAAGCAGTCCTCTTGCCTAAGCCTCCCAAAGTGCTGGGATGACAAGTACGAGCCACCGTGCCCAGTCAAGACCTTTTTAATGCCATTAACACTGAGGACATTGAGCTGAGACACTAGATTGAGAATCACGTCCCCAGGGGTCAGCAAACAACCTATAAAGGGCCCAGATAAGTATTTTAGGTTGTGTGGGCACATGCAATTTTCATTTCATATTTTTGCTCGTTTTTTTTTTTTAAACAACTCTTTAAAAATATAAAAACCATTCCTAGCTTTAAGTGCTGTACAAAAACAGGCCAGCAACACATGTGGCTTGTGAGCCAGAGGTTGCCAGTCCCTCTCCTAGAATAAGGACTACTCCAGGCCCGCCTTAACAACGTCTAAAGCAAAACCCTGACTGGGTCCACAAGGGAGGCAGAGTTTGGAGGTTAAGTCCTGCCAAGTAATGGGCCTGGGAAACACCTGGGACATTCCTCAGTAAACAGAGCCTAAAGCTAAGCCTACACAGCCCAACATGGTATGTCCAGTAATGGAACTACAAACTAGTACGAAAGTCAGGATTTTTCAGTGGAAGGACACCCTGAGTGTCTATCATTTGTTATTTATCAGTGTCGAATATACACTAAAAAAACAAAAATCACTAAACATGCAAAGAAAGAGGAACATGTAAACCATAGTTAAGAAAAAAAAAAAAGCAGTTAACAGAAACCAGTCCCCCTACAATGAACCAGATTCTGTATTTACAAAGACTCTAAAGCAGCTATATGTCCAAAGGAGTCCAGGCACGGTGGCTCACACCTGTAATCCCAGAAATTTGGGAGGCTGAGGTGGGCGGATCCTTTGAGCCCAGGAGTTTGAGATCAGCGTGGCCAACATGGTGAAACCCCATCTCTACTAAAAACACAAAAAGTAGCCGGGTGTGGTGGCGCACGCTTGTAGCCCCAGCTACTCGGAAAGCTGAAGCAGGAGAATCCCTTGAATCCGGGAGGTGGAGGTTACAGTGGGCCAAGATCGTGCCACTGCACTCCAGCCTGGGTGACAGAGCAAGACTCCATCTCAAAATAAATAAAAATAATATGTCCAAAGGATTAAACAAAAATATTGTCTTAATGAGTGAAGAATCAAATTCACAGCAGAATAACAAAGTATCTAAAAGAATCAAAAGAAAAGTCTAGAACTGAAAAGTACAATAACAGAAATGAAAATTTCACTGAATTGGATTAACAGATTGGAGAAAACAGGAGTTAGGAATCTTGAAGGCAGATGAATAGAATTTAATCCAAAGAAGAGAAAAAAGTTGAAGAAAAGTGGAGAGAACCTCAGAGACCTATGGGACAGTATGAAATGGCCAAAAGCATGTGTGATAGGAGCTCCAGAAGGAGAGTGTGAGTCTAGGAAGGAAACATTTTTGCAAAATAATGGCTCCAAATCCAAACACGTGGTGAAAAATACTGATTTATAGATCAAGAAATTCAGCAAAACCAGAAGAGAACACATACAAAGAAAATTGCATGCAGGCATATCATACTCAAACTGGTGAAACAGATAAAGAGAAAAAAAATTTTTTGGTTGGGGGACAGGGTCTTGCTCTGTTGCCCAGGCTGGCGTGCAGGGGCACAGTCACGGCTCACTGTAGCCTCAGTCTTCTGGCTTCAAGCCATCCTCCCATTACAGCCTCCCAAGTAGCTGGGACCACAGGCACGTACCACCATGCCAGCTAATTTTTTTTTATTTTTTGTAGAGACGGCGGGGGGTCTCGCTATATGTTGCCCAGGCTGGTCTTGAACTCCTGACCTTAGGTGATCTGCCCACCTTGGCCTCCCAAACTGCTGGGTTACAGGCATAAGCCACTGTGCCTGGCCCTTCTCATAATTTCTTTAAGAGACCACTGACTGTTTAAAACAAACAATAGCTTGTGATAGTTCTACAGTGTGTGTAGAAGTAAAAGGTAAAGACAGTGTGAAGGATGGATGGAGAGAGGTCATCCACTGATAAGCTCCTCACTGTGAAGTGTGGAACTCCAGGTGTGAGGTGCAAGATGCAAAGGGTTATGTATGAAGAGGGAAGACTGAAGTGATACAATATTGACCCTACATTAAATTTGATATGTGAGGCATACATAGAGTGTGCCCAGGAGAAAAAGCACTAGGGAGAAAATGAACAAAAGGGGTTTGGCTAAGAAGCCAACAAAGAAAAGAGAAATAATAGAAAATATCTGACTAATCCAAAAGAAGTCAGGGAAAGAACAACAGAAGAATCAAAGACAGAAAGGACCGGTCATGTCAGGGAAAGAACAACAGAAGAATCAAAGACAGAAAGGACTGGTTATGTCAGGAAAAGACACTCAGCACTCATTAGACATCAGGGAAATTCAAGTTAAAATGAAAATGAGATGCCACGTCACATGTACTCAAATCGATAAAATTAAAATTTATAATTAAAAACCCTGACAAGGCTGGGCATGGTGGCTCATGCCTGTAATCCCAGTGCTTTGGGAGGCTGAGGTGGGCGGATCACAAGGTCAGGAGTCCGAGACCAGCCTGGCCAACATGGTAAAACCCTGTCTCTACTAAAAATACAAAAAATTAGCCGGGCATGGTGGCGTGCACCTGTAATCCCAGCTACTTGGGAGGCTGAGGCAGGAGAATCGCTTGAACCCAGGAGGCGGAGGTTGCAGTGAGTGGAGATTGCACCATTGCGCTCCAGCCTGGGGAACAGAGCTAGACTCTGTCTCAAAAAACAAAAAATAAATAAATAAAAAATAAAAACTCTGACAATACCAAGTGTAGACTCCAAGCCGAGGAATATCTATGTCTTTGTACTGTTCTCACAGAGAACTGAGTCCAGCTGGTCTGAGAAGACAGACACTAGCCATTCCCCTTCCCGAAAACATGGACACAGCGTTGTGCGGCTGGATGGGTTCCCACATTAGGGAGCGTTCTTTCTGGAGGAAGGGAGGCAAAGGCAGAGTCCCCTCCTCCAACCCCACCAGTTCTGGTCCAGGCAGCCCTTGCTGCGTGGGCAGTAAGTGGACTGCAAGCCTATTTTCCCTCTGAGCAGACCGATAAGAGATTTTTTTCTCCACTTGGGAATTTAGAAAATGCTTGAATTCAGCACAAACACTGGTTTGGCACTTTCTTTTAATGAATCATGGTGAAATGATGCTATTCCTGTGAATTGATGTTCATTCTTTTTTTTTAGTACCCTTTTTCATGAGGCAGCATTTGGGGTGTTTTTTGTTTTGTTTTGTTGTTTTTGAAAAGTTGCTGGAACTTGAACTCAAATGGTTTTTCCTGGTAACCCATTACATCGTCTCCAGGCTGCAAAGAGCCTGTTAAATTATGTATTGGGACATTGTGTCTGCCTTATCTAACCAGAGGGACTGCTCGGGCCCTCTGCACAGAGGGCAAAAGGAAGGGCCAGTCAGTGAATGTTCACAGCAAGCTGCCCAGAACCAGACACAATCCAGACATCCCTCGGCCGCTTAATCGTCAAACAGTGTGGCCCATCCACACCCAGCATACTACTCAGCACAGAAAGGAACAAACGATCCCCACAAAGGCCTGGAGGAACCTCCAGAGAATAATGCTGAGTAAAAACCTCCCAGGCCAGGCGCGGGGGCTTATGCCTGGAATCCCAGCACTGTGGGAGGCTCAGGCAGGAGGATAGTTTGAACCCGGAAGTTCAAGAACAGCCTGAGCAACATAGGGAGACCCTCGTCCCTACAAAACATACAAAAACTAGCTGGGCCTGGTGGCGTGTACCTGTAGTCCCAACGACTTGGGAGGCTGAGGTGGGAGGATTGTTTCAGCCAGGTCGGCTGAGGTTGCTGTGATTGGGCCACTGCACTCCAGCCTGGGCAACAGAGAGAGACCTTGTCTCAAAAACAAAACACAAAGCCCCTTCAGCCCCAAAAGGTGACACACCGTGCAGTTGCTTTTATCCAACATCTTGAAATAACAAAATTATAGAAATGGAGAACAGACAAGTGTTTGCCAGGGGCCACAGGGCTGTGGGGTAAGGAGGGAGGAGGGTGTGGCTAGAAAAGGGCAACAGAGTGTCTCCTGCGTAAACAGAATGTTCTGGACTGGACTGTGTCCACGTCAATACCTGGCTGTGACACTGTGATCCAGTGTTACGAAACGTCACCACTGGGGAAACTCAGGAAAAGTGCACAGGACCTCCCTGGATTACTTCTTACACCACATGTCGACCCATTATCATCTCAAAATTTTTCTTTTTTGAGACACAGTCTCACTCTGCTGCCCAGGCTGGAGTGCAGTAGCATGATCTCGGCTCACTGCAACCTCCACCTCCTGGGTTCAAGCAATTCTCCTGCCTCACCCTCCTGAGTAGCTGGGATTACAGGCGCCCACCACCATGCCCAGATAATTTTTTGTATTTTTAGTAGAGATGGGGTTTCACCATGTTGGCCAGGCTAGTCTTGAACTCCTGACCTCAGGTGATCTGCCCACCTCAGCCTCCCAAAGTGCAGAGATTACAGGCATGAGCCACTGTGCCCAGCCTCACATTTTTAATAGAAAACCAAGTGACTTTAAAGTAATCACATGTGAGTTTTCACACTGTGTGTGGCTTTCAGTGTTTCACCGCACGCTTCCTCCTCTTGGGCTCACCAGGTGTTCTAGAAGCCGCTCCAGGTGCAGGGAAAGCCAGGCCTGAGCCTGGTGCAGTTTTTGGTTTTTGGTTTTTTTTGAGACGGGATCTCACTGTTGCCCAGGCTGAACTACAGTGGTGCGATCTGTGCTCACTGCAACCTCCGTTTCCTGGGTTCAAGAGATTCTCCTACCTCATCCTCCTGAGTAGCTGGGATTACAGGCACAGCCACCACACTCAGCTAATTTTTGTAGAGATGGGGTCTCACCATGTTGCCCAGACTGGTCTTGAACTCCTGAGCTCAAGCAGTCCTCCCACCTCAGCCCAAAGTGCTGGAATGACAGGTGTGAGCCCAACCTTGGTGCAGATATTTTTTGATGCGCATTTTCATCCACCCATTTAAGCAATCCCTCCATAAATAATATCCCAGGTGAGCAAATAGTCCCAAAAAGGGAAAATACTGCCTCCTGGGGCTCGGTGGGAGATTCTCTAAGGTGTCACCTTTGTTTGTTTGTTTTTGAGATGGAGTCTCACTCTGTCACCCAGGCTGCAGTGCAGTGGCATGATCTCTGCTCACTGCAACCTCCGCCTCCCGGGTTCAAGTGATTCTCCTGCCTCAGCCTCCCAAGTAGTTGGGATTACAGGCATGCACCGCCACACCCGGCTAATTTTTGTATTTTCTGCAGACGGATTCCCCATGTTGGCCAGGCTGGTCTCGAACGCCTGGCCTGAAGTGATTTGCCTGCCTCGGCCTTTCAAAGTGCTGGGATTACAGGCATGAGCCACTGCGCCTGGCCAGGTGTCGGTTTTTTAAAAAGTAGTTCCAGTCTTT
Source organism: Pongo abelii (assembly GCF_028885655.2). Taxonomy (NCBI): domain Eukaryota; kingdom Metazoa; phylum Chordata; class Mammalia; order Primates; family Hominidae; genus Pongo; species Pongo abelii. Next base: position 54,386,223 of record NC_072007.2, on the reverse strand, counting down.
CATCCTTTGAGCCAGCAATTCCACTTCTAGAGCTCTTTGAGGAAGCAAAATCTCTCCCAAACCTTTATGGATAAAAACACATGTTGCAGCATTGCTTTGCAGGAGCAAACAACGGGAAACAACCTGCACGTCAACAACTGTTAGCTGGGACCACAGGCGAGGCCTGTGTCACATGAACCATGCTTTGTCCATTTGATGAACTATTGTGTCACTGTCAAAACAGTGTTTAGAATGGGCTTATGAATGTTTGTGGAATTACTTGTTGAGCACGATGTTTGCTATGTAGGTGACGGGTGCACTAGAAGCCAGAGCTCACCAGTACACAATATATCCACGTAACAGAGCTGCACTTGCCAGTACACAGTATATCCATGTAACAGAGCTGCACTTGGACCCTCTCCATCTATAAACACTTTTTAGAGGGGCTTATGATAATCTGGGAAATACTTAAAACGTCAGTTGATAAAAATCTTGGAAGTGAAGGCCAGGCACGGTGGCTCACACCTGTAGTCCCGGCACTTTGGGAGGCCAAGGTGGGAGAATCACTTGAGCCCAGGAGTTTGAGACCAGCCTGGGCAACATAGCAAGACCCTTTCTCTACAAAAAATACAAAAATTAGCCGGTGTGGTGGCTGCACGTTTGGTCCCAGCTACTCGGGAGGCTGAGGTGGGAGGATCCTGAGCCTGGGAGGTGGAGGCTGCAGTGAGCCTAGACTGTACTACTGAACTCCAGCCTGGGCAACAGAGCAAGACCCTGTCTCAAAAAAAAAAAAAAAAGTGATGTGATATAATAACAACTACATAAAAGCAAAAAAACTCCACCCCGCTATCATTACAAGAGATTGGAAGGAAATTCATCAAAACAGTATCAGCGACTGCGATTGGGTCACAGACTCAGCAGTTTCTTCCCCCTTTTACCCACGTATCTGCATTTTCCATCTTTTTTTTTTTTTTTTTTTTGGAGACAGAGTTGCTCTGTCACCCACTCTGGAGTGTGGTGGTACATTCATAGCTCATTGCAGCCTCCATCTCCTGGGCTCAAGTGATCTTCCTGCCTTGGCCTCCCAAACTGCTGGGATAACAGGTGCATGCCACAACACCCAGCCCACTCGGTCCATAAGGAGCTTACCTGTTCGTAAAAAGTGGAGCCACACTGTGATTAAGCAGCAGATCCTGGAGCAGGGCCGCATGGATTCTCAATTACTCTTCATATCTCCTGCATCTGTTGTCTCATCTGAAAGCAGGGATTATGATAGAATTTCCCCCTTTAAAATATGTATTCTATGCAGTCAACACACCTGGGTTTATTTATTTTTTTATGTTATGTATTTATTTTTTTTGAGACAGAGTCTGGCTCTGTTGCCCAGGCTGGAGTGCAATGGTGCAATCTCAGCTCACTGCAACCTCTGCCTCCAGGGTTCAAGCAATTCTCTTGCCTCAGCCTCCTGAGGAACTGGGATTACAGGCACATGCCATCACACCTGGCTAATTTTTGTATTTTTAGTAGAGACGGGGTTTCACTATGTTGGCCAGGCTGGTCTCGAACTCTTGATCTCAGGTGATCCACCTGCCTGGGCCTCCCAGAATGCTGGGATTACAGGTGTGAACCACCGACGCCTGGCCTTGAATTATTTTAATGCCTATAAAAAGCCTGGGAGGAGGTATCCTAGCTCCGCGTCCCAGATGAGAGGAGAGACAGACAGAGGCCCAGGGATCGCCCCATGGCAGCTCAGAGATCAGGCCCACTGGGGCTTGGCTGCGCCCGGAACACAGTTGCCAGGACTGCAGCTGTCACCCCATTTCATACAAGAGGAAATGGCAGGTCCCCCGGCACAGCAAGGGTATGCCCGGCCTTCAGCCTGGCGCCTCTCCTCTTGCTGAGTCTCAGTCTTGTGCATGGCACACTGTCAACGGCTGCCGTCATTGTGTGGTGTCTTCAGAAAGAACCTGCTCCCACGTGAGCTTGTGCAGAAACAATACGCTCTTCCCAGGTTTTAGGCTGTATAGTGTGATGTAAATAAGTAGCACTGATGGAATCAAGCCTGGCGCTGCTGCTCCAAACACTCTGCCCCATGCTCCTTTTTTTTTTTTTTTTTTTTGAGACAGAGTCTCACTCTATCGCCCAGGCTGGAGTGCAGTGGTGCGATCTCAGCTCACTGCAAGCTCCGCCTCCCGGGTTCACGCCATTCTCCTGCCTCAGCCTCCCAAGTAGCTGGGACTACAGGTGCCCGCCACCACACCCGGCTAATTTTTTGTATTTTTTTTTTTAGTAGAGACGGGGTTTCACCGTGTTAGCCAGGATGGTCTCAATCTCCTGACCTCATGATCCGCCTGCCTCGGCCTCCCAAAATGCTGGGATTACAGGTGTGAGCCTCCGTGCCCAGCCCATGCTCCTATTTTGAACTCAGTTGCGTCTTTCTTGGCTTCTTGACAGCCTGGATTCTCGTGCTCCCTCTCCAAGCAGAGGTCACTCCCCAAGAGGCCTGTCTGTGCCTTGGCCTCATGTCCCCCACTTGTGTCCCTACACGGTGGGGTTCGGGACTGGGGCAGGAGCAGCCACCCTGCTGGAGGCCCTCATCTGTGCCCCACCTTTTCCTTGCTGTTCTCAGGGACCAGGGAGCCACCCACTGCCCAGATGGCAGAAGCCGGCTGTGGCCTGGCTCAGCAATAGGAGCAGCACCGATGCCTTTCATGCCAACCCCTGGCACACCTAACATCGGGTGATATGCACAGAAGAAGGTGGCAAGAGGGAAGAGCTGGTTGAGGGCTGAGCTGCCAGTAAGCCGACCTCCAAAACATCACTCAAATAGCCTGGAAGGTGGTGTCATCTAGCCCGGTTTCTACGTCTCTTCCTACGTAAATGGTACAATGGGAAACTGTCCAGTCACAGTGGCCTGAGTGGTGATGAGAACAGTCCTCCCTGGTGCACTGAGACCCTGACAGAAGCATTGGGTGCCCCAGGCCACATGCCTTCAGCTCACTCTGATTTCAGCTGCAGCTGGGTGGCACCAGACACTGTTAGGGTCCCTCCTCTGAGACTAGTTGGGGGCCCCACTTTTCTGCCCCAGGCCTAGAACCTTCTCCATGGGCTCAGAAATAGGCTCAGCCAGGAAGCGTTGGAAAATGGACACCAGCAGGCCGTGTCTCCATGATGACTGCCCTGGCGTAGGTGGGTGGTCATGCAAACCTCCCTCTGCTCAGAGGTACTTTGTTCACAGCCCTGGCCAGGTCGAACTATGGCAGGAACTAGCTCAGTGACAGTCCCTGTCTTACCCCCATCCTCTCTACCCCACCATCCCCACTCCCTTCCCCCTCTCTCTGGGCCCACCCCAAATAAACCACCTGCACCCCAGTCCATGCACACTCTCTGCCTCGAAGGCAGATGGCTCTGTGATGGACGCATCTCTCCTGCTCCCCTGCCATCCAGCCCCTAGCCCTGAGAGGGGCCGGATGGCTGCCGGAATTCTAGGAGAGATGCACCCACGGCCTGGTACCGAAATCAAGAGTTCATCTCATTGCCTAAACGTTACATGTTTAATACACTGGCTGGGAACTTGGCTGACTCAGAAAATTGCAAGTAATAAGTGTTCTGTTTTGAACATGAAGAGTACTTAATTGTTATTAATAGAAAACCAGCTCCTCCCTGCATCCTTTAAATAAATGTGGAAACAAGTCTGAGGACCAAGGGTCTGCAGGGGGCCCCGTGGCCTCAGCCCAGCTTTGTTGGGAACCAAAGGCCTCCTCCAGGCAGTCTTCCAACTGTCCCTGGCAGGATGGGCTGTGAGCTGCAGACCTAAGGCGGCTGACTGATGTTGGGTGAGGCTGCGTGGTGTCTGTGGGAGGCTTGCCAAGGCCCATCTGTCCCGTCCTGGCCCAGGCTGGTGCAGGGACAGCAGTGGGTTTTCTGATCAAAGGGACTTGCTTTTTTCCACGTGGCTCTTGCCACTGCCTGGCCCCAAGGGAGGCTCCCCCGGCCCAGCTCCCACCTCTGCCCTGGGCTCAGTCCCGGCCCCGCTCCCCTCCTCCCTTTGCAGAGATCACTACAGAGGTTTGCACAGACACATTCAACCAGAGACAGTGGGGAGGGGCAATCCCCAGAATGCAGGGGAAAGGAAGAAGTGCTGACCTCCTGGCAACTTCAGCCAGAGCGTCTTGGCCCTTTTCAGACATGGGAGAAAGAGGTAGGTCTTTATTTAAGATGCATTCTCATGTCGGGAGAGGGAGAGGCCAACACCTGCTAGTGATAGGAAGTTTTTCCCTCTCTTAGTCCAACCCATCATGAGCAGAAAAAGTAAACCCTTCTGAGACACCAACAGCATCAGCAATAAGGTGGATGAGGGACACGTTCCTGACCCAGCAATGGGGGTGCAGTGCCACATGGCAGTGGAACATTTCTAAACACTGATGTACACTAAGCTGCCAAGGAAGCTTCCAGAGAGCCACCCAGCCAAGCATGTCCATTTTTTGAAAAGAAAGAATAAGGCCAGGTGCAGTGGCTCATGCCTGTAGTTTCAGCACTTCAGGAGGCCAAGGCAGGAGGATCATTTGGGGCCAGGAGTTTGAGACCAGCCTGGGCAATATAGAGAGACCCACATGTCTACCAAAAAATAAGTTAGCCAGGTGTGGTGGCACACATCTGTAATCCCAGCCACTGGGGAGGCTGAGATGGGAGGATTGCTTGAGCCCAACAAGTTGAGGCTGCAGTGAGTAAAGGTTGACCACTGCACTTCAGCCTGGGCGACAGAGTGAGACCCTGTCTCAGAAAAAAAAAAAAAGAATTACCGGAAACATACACTAATACAAATATTTATCTACAAGCAGGGGTAAGACTTATGATACTTGCTGGCCAATATAGCACGGGAATTGACCAATTGAAACAGACTGACAGCCACTCAGAGTAGGTATCATGGGCACCGCACCAGCCAAGCTCCAGGGAGTAGGGGGTGGAGGACACAGGCAGACAGGGCTGGGGGAGACTGAGGCCTCTCCTTTGCACTGGGCTGGATGACTGCAATGTCTGAACGATGGGAGTGTATTCACTACTCAGAAAAAGGACAGTGTCTCCAATCAGTGGTGCCAGAAAATCTGGATATCCACATGCAGAATGAAAGTGGACGCTTATCTCATACCATGTATAAAATTCAACTCAAAATGGATTAAAGACTTAACACAAGACCCGAACATGTGAAACCACTAGAAGAAAACGTAGGGAAAGGCTCCATGACAGTGTTCTGGGCAATGATTTTTTTGGATATGATCCAAAAGCATAGGAAACAAAAGCAAAAATAGACAAATGGGATTATATCAAACTAAAAGCCTTCTGCACATCGAAGAAAACAATCGACAGAGTGAAGAGAAAACCTACAAAATAGGAGAAAATATTTGCAAACCATGCATCCGATAAGGAGTTAGTATCCAAAATATATAAGGGGCCGGGCGCAGTGGCTCACGCCTATAATCCCAGCACTTTGGGAGGCCGAGGCAGGCGGATCACCTGAGGTCAGGAGTTCAAGACCAGCCTGGCCAACATAGTGAAACCCTGTCTCTACCAAAAATACAAAAAAATTAGCCTGGTGTGGTGGTGTGCGCCTGTAGTCCCAGCTACTTGGGAGGCTGAGGCAGGAGAATCACTTGAACCCAGGAGGTGGAGGTTGCAGTGAGCTGAGATGGCGTTGCTACCCTCCAACCTGGGTGACAGAGTGAGGCTCTGTCTCAAAAAAAAAAAAGTATATATATACATATATATATGTGTGTATATATATATGTGTGTATATATGTATATATATATGGAACTAAAAGAACTCAACAGCAAGAAACAACCCAATCTTAAAAATGGGCAAAAGGAATAGCCATTTCTCAAAAGAAGACATGCAGCTGACCAATAGGTATATAAAAAACACTCATCACTAAGCATGACTAATTATTTGCATTGCAGGAAAATTCAAATTAAAACCACAGAGCATAATGTCATCAAGGTGGCTGACTAGAGACCCCTGGCACTTGTCCTCCACAAGAAAGGACCAAGACAATGAATAAATAGCTAAGATTTGACTGGAGTGTCAGTGGGAGAGTGCTGAAGTGCAGTGGGGAGAAGAGACACACCTTTGGTGACTGGAAGCCCATCAAATTGGAGGGCAGCGTCGAGGCACCTGGCCCTGCAGCTCCATCTCCTCCACCTGGATTGAATCTGCCGGGAGTCAAGAGCGACACCCCCTTGCGGGGCAAAGTTAAGTAGAAGATCCTCATCAGCCACCATTGCCACCGCCAACACCTACAGTCCTTACAACAGGAGAATCCCACAGTCCTTGCAAGCCCTGAGCCCAGCTTAGAGAGCTGCCGGGAATTCACACAGCAGCACTGCCCTGGTCTAGGAGCACAAGGTGTGCACTTCTGACTATTTTCTATATTTTCTATGTCAGAAAATAATCAGAAAACACCAAAAACATGATAGGAGTAAATCCTTACCTATCAGTAATAACCCTAAATGTAAATGGATTAAATTCCCCCATTTAAATGATATAGACTGGCTGAATGGATTTATTTATTTATTCATTCATTCATTCATTCATTCAAGATAGGATCTCACTCTTTCACCCAGGCTGGAGTGCAATGGCCTAATCACAGCTCACTGCACCCTCAACCTTCCAGGCCCAAGTGATGCTCCCTCATCAGCCTCACAATTAGCTGTGATCACAGGCATGCACCATCACACCTAGCTAATTTCTTAAATTTTTTTGTAGAGATGGGGTCTCCCTATGTTGTCCAGGCTGGTCTTGAACTCCTGAGCTCAAGCAATCATCCCCCCTCAGCCCCCCAAAATGCTGGAATTACAGGCATGAACCACTGCACCTGGCATGAATGGCTTTTTAAAAAGACCCAACTATACGCTGCCTGCAAGAAACTCACCTCACGTGTAAAGAAACATATAGGCTAAATGTGAAGGGATGGAAAAAAAATTCCACAAAACTGGAAACCAAAAGTGAGCAGGAGTAACTGTACTTATATTAGACAAAACAGACTTCAAGTAAAAAGCTGTAACGAGAGACAAAGACGCTGTATAATAATAAGGGGGTTAATGTGGCAAGGGAATATAACACTTATATATGCACCCAACACCAGGGTACCCAGATATATAAAGCAAATTATTGTTATTAATAGATCTAAAGGGAGAGATAGACCCCGATAGAATAACAATTGGACTCTAAAACCCCTCTCTCAGCATTAAAAAGATCATCTAGATAGAAGATTAACAAAGAAACATTGGATTGAAACTACACCGTAGACCAAATGGACCTGACAGACCTTTACAGAACGTTTCACTCAACAGCTGAAAAATACATTCTTTTCATCAGCACTTGGAACATTCTCCAGGACTGACAATATGTTAAGACACAAAACATGTCTCTACAATGTTTTAAAAATCAAAATCATACCAGGTATCTTAACTGACCACAGTGCAACAAAACTAGAAAGCAATAACAAGAGGAACATTTGAAACTATACAAATACATGGAAATTAAACAACATGCTCCTGAATGACCAGTGGGTGAAGGAAGAGCTTAAGAATGAACATTTAAAATTCCATACTCACTTTGGCAGCACAGATACTGTTTCAGGCTGAAAGGAAGCCCCTCTGCGCCTTCCTTAGTGGCAGCTGTAGAAAGTGAGGGTCGTGATCAACTCAGTATACCACTGGAGGGTATATGAGTAAACAGCAAACTGTTCTCAGAAAAGCAGAACGTTGGCAAACTGGTAAACTGACAAACTGCTTCTGCCACCCAGAAGGAATGCTGAGGCAGTCACGCCCCAGGCACAGGTGTTTCTTGTGATGCTCTACAGGGCACATCTGAAGGCTGTTAGTAATAATATGAACCTGTGATCAATTGAGCAACTGAGCAATCATTACCTCCTCCTCCCTGCTCATTCTACCCAACAAATACGAAGGGCTGTGGAAGCTCAGGGGCTGTTCTTGCTCACCGGAAGCTGCGAGTGCTCTTCTTCTTCCCCTGGCCCCTTCCTTTAAAATACTTACTTTTGTTTTAAGTTTCCATTTCTGCGCTGGTCCCCCCTTGTTCAGTCCCGTAGAAACTGTGGCAATATTCTAAAGTGGAAATGATAGAGAAGATTAGCATGAGCCCTACAAGGAGACCCGCAAATTCATGAACTGATCCATATTTTTAGAAATGAAAAAAGTTTTTTAAATATTAAATTCCTCGAAACAAATAAAAATGGAAACACAATGTGCCAAAACCTCCTGGACACAGTAGAAGCATTAAGAGGTAAGTTAATAACAATAAATACATACATCAAAAAACTGGAAACCTGGCTGAGGGTGGTGGCTCACGCCTGTAATCCCAGCATTTTGGGAGGTCGAGGCGAGTGGATCACTTGAGGTCAGGAGGGAGCACTTGCTGGGTTTTGAGGATGGCACACGAGGGTGGCACGCCCAGCTCACTGTCTCCATGCCTTAACTTGGGCTGGAGGCTGCTCCTTGCTGCCCAGGGGTCTCTACCCACGTGAATCCTGTGGCTACGTGACAATCCGCTTTCATCCAGGCACTCACATTCCTTCCATCCATCAAAGTCAAGATCAAGTTCTGAGCTCAGCCGCAAAGCCCTGTGAACGAACAGCAGTTCCCCAAGCACCCAGCTGTCCCACACGAGGATCTGGAGCCACTGGGATGTGGCTCTCTGTGCTCCCGCCCTGGTTATTTCCACTTGACTCTGAACTAGCTGGACGGCTTGGGCATGGTCAGCATCCTTGGTCTGGTCCCCGGCATCCTCATCGTGCAGCATGTGGGCTGCTGTTGGGAGTTTCAAAGATCCCTCACAATTTTGTACCAAGTCCTGGGACTCGGCAGTCAGAGAGCACCGTGTGGCTTTGTCTCTGTTCCTTTTTATTATTATTGTTATTCTTATTTTAAGACAGGGTCTCACTCCATTGTGTGGGCTGGGGTACAGTGGCACATTTGTGGCTCACTGCAGCCTTGAACTCCTGGGCTCAAGCAGTCCTCCCACTTCATCCTCCCAAGTAGCTGGGACTACAGGTGTGCACAACCACACCAGGCTATTTTTTTTTTTTTTTTTTTTGAGATGGAGTTTTGCCCTTGTTGCCCAGGCTGGAGTGCAATGGCACGATCTCAGCTCACCGCAACCCCCGCTTCCCGGGTTCAAGCGATTCTCCTGCCTCAGCCTCCCAATTAGCTGGGATTACAGTCATGTGCCACCACTCCTGGCCAATTTTGTATTTTTAGTAGAGACAGGGTTTCTCCATGTTGGTCAGGCTGGTCTCGAACTCCCGACCTCAGGTAATCCACCTGCCTCAGCCTCCCAAAGTGCTGGGATTACAGGCGTGAGTCACCGTGCCCAGCCAATTTTTTGATTTTTGTAGAGACAGGGTTTCACCATGTTGCCCAGGCTGGTCTTGAACTCCTGGCCTCAGGAGATCCTCCTGCCTCAGTGTCCGAAAGTGCTGGGATTACAGGTGTCAGCCACCATGCCCAGTCCCTCTGCGCCTTCCTTAGTGGCTGCTGCAGAAAGGGAGAGACAAGCTCTCATCCAAGGTCTCCCCGTGAACCGCTGCCCGGGCCCCCACTGTCCGGGCCCCCACTGCAGGCTTCTGGCCCAGGTACCCTGGAGACCCCCAGGGCAGGGCGGTGGCTTCTCCCCACACCCCAGGTTGTGCTTATGGCCCAGTGAGTTGTCGGATGGGAGTCCGGCTCCTTTCCTTCGGCCTTCTGGGGAGCTTTTGGTTTGGGTTTTCATTTTCTGATGAGGATGCTGAGAAATGACTTCTGAAGTCGGGATTTTCCCTCAGGTCTGACTCTGCAGCCTGTGGGTCCCACCTGCACCGGCGGGAGAGACTGAAGAGCCACCTCGGGGGCAGGTGTGGACAGGCCCACCCTGAAGAGGGAAAAGGCCTCGGACCAGAAGATGGAGTGGGATCACTTCCTTCCCCCACTGAGGGCGAAGCCTCTGGCGGGCATCCCTTCCTGCTCCCTCCGTGTGCTGGTGGGCAGGGGAGGCGCCATGGTGAGGCTCCGTGGCCTGATAGGTGCTGGGCACACAGGTCCAGAAACGGCTGGTCATCTTCCCACAGCCCCAGGGAGCCCAGCTGTCTTGGAGCGGATGGGAGGCCTGACTCTGCCAGCTGTGGCCGTTCTCTGAAGAAGGCGCGGCCTTTGAACTCAGACCAGTCTCCGGCACAGGCTGGGGCTGGGAGGGGACGTGCAGGAGGAATGACCCAGGCGGCTCAAAGCGGGTTCCCTCTTTCCTCTCAGGAGTCTCCTGGGGGGACCTGCAGGATGACCTATTTCTACATGATTATGCCTTGAGGACAGAGTCCCCTCATGCCAAGGACAAGGGAAGGGTTATTTTAGGGCAGGTTGCCCCAAATTCTAAGCAGAAACAGAGTTTAGGATAAAAAAAAAGTGAGTTTCTGTCACTGAGGACAGGGAATGTGAAGGGCCACCCCCCCACCCCACCCTGGGTTGTGCTCACCTGGGTGCAGCTCTGCCATCAGCAGACCCTAGAGGCACCAGGAATCCATACTGAGGGGCCGGGAAGGCACACGTCTCCTCCGTGCATGGGTCACCGCCAAGACTCCCGTGGAAACCGGCCCGGGAACACCTCAGGCTTTGTTCTCCGACCGGTCACTGCCCAGGCCTCTGCGGCCATCTGCTGACCTAGCGTCATTATGGCCACTTCTGCTCCAGGAAGCGTTCCTTCCTTGCTCCGAGGACACTGGAAATGTTCATGGCTGTCCTGGAGAAAGCGGCCAGCAGGGGCAAGGCAGGTACAGACCCCACACACTCTGAGGCAGGGTGTGGCAGGGCCCCTGGTGACACAGCAGCGACAATGAAGTCCAAAGCGGGCGGCATACCCCAGAGAGATGGGCACCAGCATTGTCATACCCACCCCCCCCGGCCCCCAGAGACCCCACGCCTCCCCACCAGATCTTTCACTGGCAAAGAAGGGGCTGCAGGCTGTCTCCATCCTTATTTTCTGGTTGGGGGCAGCAGAAAAGGGTTTGGGCAGGAGACATGGCATAGACCGTTCACAACTGCCCTGCTGTCTTCAGCCATCCAAGGCTGCGTCCTGAGACTGCACAAGCTCTGCCATGAAGCCACTGGAGGTGGCAGCCACCTTCCTGTTTGTTCTGAGGAGAGGGTACATCCGATGGCTTTGGACCAGCCTGAGGGGGGGTCAGTTTTCTTTTTTTTTGAGATGCAGTCTTGCTCTTTCACCCAGGCCGGAGTGCAGTGGCGCTATCTCGGCTCACTGCAAGCTCCGCCTCCCACGTTCACACCATTCTCCTGCCTCAGCCTCCCGAGCAGCTGGGAGGAGCCCAGCTAATTTTTTGTATTTTTAGTAGAGATGGGATTTCACCATGTTAGCCAGGATGGTCTCGATCTCCTGACCTCGTGATCCGCCTGCCTCGGCCTCCCAAAGTGCTGGGATTACAGGCGTGAGCCACCGCGCCTGGCCAAGGGGGGTCAGGATTCGTATAAAGTCTTGGGCAGGTGGAACTGACTATGTAATTACAGTTGTATGAGTTGGAATTTTGGGGGCGGAAGTGATGCATTTAAAAGCTGCTTGAGCCAGGCTCGGTGACCATGCCTGTGATCCCAGCACTTTGGGAGGCCAAGGCGGGTGGATCACCTGAGGGGTCAGGAGTTCGAGACCAGCCTGGCCAACATGGTGAAACCCCATCTCTACTAAAAATAAAAAAATTACCCGGGCATGGTGGTGCGTGCCTGTAATCCTAGCTGCTTGGGAAGCTGAGGCAGAAGAATCGCTTGAACCCAAGAGGCGGAGGTTGCAGTGAGCCGAGATCACGCCACTGCACTCCAGCCTGGGAGCCAGAGCGAGACTCTGTCTCCAAAAAACAAACAAACACAACTGCTTGAAGGGAAAGTATGCTCTAGAATCCCTTCTGGTCCTGACGGGCGACTGAGAATCGCAGAGAATCTGAAGGGAAGCCATGGGGACAGGTGTGCAGCCCCTTCCCAGACACGCTGCGGGCAAGGCCCACCCAGCTCTGCAGGCACCCAGGACAGACATGCCGTGGGTCCTTCCAGGTCCTCTGACCTCTGGCATAGGTCAGGGCTTCAATTCCCTCCATGACAAGAGGCACATGGGAGCCAAACCCCACGCTCGCGATGTCTGTCCCCTGCATGTCCTTAGATCTTGCATGGGTTTTGCAAACAGGCTGGACATGCCTGTCTAGAGCCGACTCCCCCCAGCCCCATCTCCAATCCTGATTTCAGATCATTTAGCATTCGCTTGTCTCCAAGGACCCCCCCCTTGCCACTGCACACACTCCCTGGCTCCAAGTGCCCAGGGAGCTCCACCAGCCCTTGCTCTGCACTCTGCGAGCTGAGCCTGGCCAAGGCCTGTGGGCGTCCCAGACATCCCAGGTGCGGAATCTACTGCCTGCTGCGTGGGTAGAGGAGCACAAGCTGGCACAGCCCTGGGGCTTGCTCCCCTGGCACAGAGCAGCTCGTCTGCTTACGCACCCTGCCCTGCATGACAATCCTTCGGAAGGCAGCTCGAGGTCTTCATGGGCCCCACACATGAAAACCAGCTCCTACGGAGTCGTGCTGGGTCCCTCCCACCACACGCGGACTCTCCCTGGGAGAGCTCTGCAGCTGCTGTGTTCCCCATCTCCCGCCTCTCCGGCTGGGTCTGAACACCTTGGGCTTGCCTGCCTTTGCTCACTTTTGCTCATCTGGCTTTTCTGGCAACATGGTCCCATCCCACTTCCCGGAGACACGTGTGCTCCTGTGGGTCTAATGACCTCCCACTGGTCTGAGGAGCTGCAGCCAGAGCCCTGGCTTTGGGTGTGTCGCTCTGGTGGATGCAGTCCTGTTGAGGCCGGTCAGGAGCCCACCCTCCTCATGTGCCCTTACTCGGGGGGGATGACATCGGTCACCATGCCCTGTGCTATCAACTTTGCACAAGAGCAGTACTGTCACAGCAGTGTGGAGGGACACGGCAGGGCACGTGCCTCAGAGATGCTAAGGGATGAACCACACTGCACCCGCAAAGGAGGCCCAGTCCAGCAAAAAGGGGTGTTTTTGTTTTTTTGAGATAGAATTTCACTGTGTTGCCCAGGCTGGAGCGCAGTGGCACAATCATGGCTCACTGAAGCCTCAACCTCCTGGGCTCAAGTGATCCTCCCACCTCAGCCTCTCAAGCAGATGGGACTACAGGTGCGCGCCACCACACCTGGTGGAGCTTTTGTTTTTGAGACAGGATCTTGCTGTGTCACCCATGCTGAAGTGCAGCGGCACAGTCTTGGCTCACTGCAAACTCCACCCCCTGGGTTCAAGTAAACCTCCCACCTCAGTCTCCCAAGTAGCTGGGACCATAGGCGTGCACCATTATGCCCAGCTATTTATATATATGTACATATATAATTTTTATTTCTTTATTTTTGAGATGGTGTGTCGTTCTGAGGCCCAGGCTGGAGTGCAATAGTGCAATCTCGGCTCACTGCAACCTCCACCTCCCAGGTTCAAGCGATTCTCCTGCCTCAGCCTCCCAAGTAGCTGGAATTATAGGCTCCCGCCACCATGCCTGGTGAATTTTTGTATTTTCAGTAGAGATAGGGTTTCACCATGTTGGCCAAGCTGGTCTCAAACTCCTGACCTCAGGTAGTTTGTCCACCTCTGCTCCCAAAATGCTGGGATTGCAGGCATAAGCCACCGTGCCCAGCCATATATATATATTTTTTTTAGTAGAGATGGGGTCTCACCATGTTGCCTGAGCTGGTCTCAAACTCCTGAGCTCAAGTGATCCTCCCATCTCGGCCCCCCAAAGTGCTGGGATTACAGGCATGAGCCACGGTGCCCTGCCAATTAAAAAAAATTTTGTTTTGTAGAGATGGGGTCTTGCTATGTTGCCCAGGCTGCTCTTGAAATCCTAGGCTCAAGTGATCCTCTGCCTTGGCCTCCCAAAGTGCTGGGATTACAGGCATGAGCCACAGTTTCTGGCCAATTAAATTTTTTTTTTTTTTTAGAAATGGGGTCTTGCTATGTTGCCCAGACTGGTCTTGAACTCCTAGGCTCAAGTGATCCTCCGCCTTGGCCTCCCAAAGTGTGAGAATTACAGGTGTGAACCACTGCACCCAGACGAAAAGGGTTTAAGAAGTGACAGGAGGCCGGGCACAGTGGCTCACGCCTGTAATCCCAGCACTTTGGGAGGCCGAGGCGGGTGGATCACGAGGTCAGGAGATTGAAACCATCCTGGCTAACATGGTTAAACCCTGTCTGTACTAAAAATACAAAAAATTAGCCGGGCGTGGTGGTGGGCGCCTGTAGTCCCAGCTACTTGGGAGGCTGAGGCAGGAGAATGGCTTGAACCCGGGAGGTGGAGCTTGCAGTGAGCCGAGATTGGGCCACTGTACTCCAGCCTGGGGGACAGAGCAAGACTCCGTCTCAAAAAAAAAGAAAGAAGTGACAGGAAAAGATGAATGATGGGGAGGAGGAGCCACTGGGGGCTCATGAAAGGTTCCAAGGGGAGAGGAAGCAAAGGCTACTACCACAGCCCCTCCCCTCCAGGTTGGCACAGGCAGGGCCCAGGACAGATGCAGGTCTGGGATGCCCCCGGGTCTGCCAGGACAGTAGCCACTTGCTCAGCACCTGTCACGGCCTAAGCTCAGGATGTACGCTGGTCGTCTTGATGACCATCCCCACCTTACAGGCTAGAACACAGAAGGGCATGGAGGCTAAGAACCTTCTTGGCCTGGGCCACACAGGTCCTAAGGAGTGAGTTTTGGGTTTTCATCTAGAGGCCTCCAGACCCCCAAATCCAAGCCTCCCCCATAACACAGTGTCCCACGGAAACACACTTCTGCTCCACATCTGTGATCGATGGAATGGGCCAATTCAGACAGTAGAGGCACGCTGGGATCTGGCTGGGTTCAAGCAGAGGCTGCGCCAGCAGCTGTGAAGTGAGGCCGCACATGTGACAGGCGTTTGGACGGCATGACCTTGCTGGCATTTCGCATCCCTGAATCCTAAGACTTTGGAGCGGCTCCACCTGGCAAGTGCTATGAGGCTGGGACCGACTGCAGGGCAGCAGCCGAAGCCATGCAGAGCCCTCTGTGGCCTTGTCCTCTGGTGCCTGCCTCTGTGACTGGGCATGTCCCTCCCCCAGGGCTTCAGCGGCAGGGCAAGCACCTGCTGGTGTACATGCACATGTGTGTCTATGTGTGCACGTGTGTCTATGTGTGCACGTGTGTGTCTGTGTGCACGTGGGTGTCTATGTGTGCATGTGTATGTGCACGTGCACCCTCACAGGCCCCCTGGCCACACGTGGGACGATCAAGGCTCAAGTCCAGGGTAACTGTGTTTGGACTTGTTCCTGCCCAGCCCAGGTGCAGGCCACCTGCAGTGGAAGAGCTCACACCCAACAGCAAAGCAAAGCTCAGCCCACATTGCTAGCTTGCTAAGACGTCACGGGACTGTTTGATTTCTTCATCAAGTTCCTTAGCCCTGGTGGGGCACTTTCTTCAAGAAGGGCTTTTATCTCCATGAACCCTGCTGCTGTGTGAGCCACCTGGACAATTCCGGGTTCTCAGGCATTATGCGCAGAAGAGACGTGAAGAAGGCCAGGTGCGGTGGCTCACGCCTGTAATCCAAGCACTTGGGGAGGCCGAGGCAGGTGGATCACCTGAGGTCAGGAGTTCGAGACCAGCCTGACCAACATGGAGAAACCCCATCTCTACTAAAAATACATAATTAGCCAGGCATGGTGGCAGGTGCCTGTAATCCCAGCTACTTGGGAGGCTGAGGCAGGAGAATCACTTGTACCCGGGAAGCGGAGGTTGCAGTGATCCAAGATCGCACCATTGCACTCCACAGCCTGGGTGACAGAACGAAACTCTGTCTCAAAAACAAACAAACAAACAAGAAGAGACATGAAGAGGATGGTTTCCCAAGCCCACTTCCTAACACTGCCCCTTAGTCTTCAGGTATGCCCGTGTGTGTGCTGGGACGTGTGTACATGTGTGCATGCGTATGGCTATGAAGGTCCCCACACACATGGTGTGTGCATGCATGCACATGTGTACACACTCACATGTCCCAGAATGTCAGGTGGCAGGGACTGACTCCTACGTACTGAGCTTCTGGTTGAAGCGGAGGTGGGATCTGGGCCAATAAAGGCAGGCAATGGGCCTCATGGTTAACCTTGGCCCCTCTCCTGGGTGAGCCGGATGCCTGTGCTGCTCGGGGTGATGAAGTCCGAAGGGGTCTGCATGGCTGCCCCCCCAATGCCCGTGAGCACTTGTGTTCAAACAGGCGAAGTAGGGTTCAGGCAAGTCAGTCCCTCTTGTTAGAGGGCAAGGCCTGACCCACCCATGACATCCCCATACCAAGTGGCACCAGGCACTTCACTTTCATCTCCCAAGAAAACAACAGAACATCGTGCAAAATTCTGGGTTCTCTGAATTCAGGATATATTTTAAAAAATAAATGGCATCTGGACGCGGGACTTTGAGCCAGGCCTTCCCAGCTTCTCAGGAGCTGGGCTAAGCACCAGCATGGACCTGTCACCCTCACCGATGCCATTGGGGAAGGAGGCAGCCCTGGAGCAGAGAGCATGTCACCAAGGTTGCCAGGGCCATTCCCAGGAGCATGAGGACACGCAGACTCTTCAGCTTAGCTTATTTTTAGAAGACACGAAACAAGAACCCAGAATATCTTTTGGTTCTAACAAGAGTTTTTGTTTTGCTTTTTAATAAAGAAGAGAAAAGGGTTCCTTGGTTTTCTCCACAGATGAATGTTTTTATAAAAAAAGAGTAGTTTTGGATGTATACATGCCACTTAGGAAAACCTTTTGTCCTTGATGGCTTTTAAAACCCTTTTTTGGAGATCATCAGGTCATTTTGCGTTTTTGTGGACTGGCTGATTTTCCCCTGTGTTTTTGCCAGGTGACCTCTCTCCTTTTCAATTTCCCCTTCCAGAAAGCAACTCGTAGAGAATGGAGGGCCTGAAAAGTGCCATCGGCAGGATGGCCTCCAAGGAAACAGAGCCTGTGGGAGTGGGTTCTGCAGGTGGGTGGCCCCGTGGGACAGGAGTGCCTGGTGGCCCTGGTTTCCCCTTGGAGACATCTATGCAGACTGGAAACAAAGAAACAGAAGGAGGCACGGAGTCGCTTTCTCTTATATTGTGGATATTTTATCCCTGTCTTTCACAGCAGCAATTTTAATAAACAGATGCCTGCAGCATTTCACCACTACACAAGAGCTACTCGCGCTTGGGCAGGCGCACACCTGCCTGTGTACACAGGTCCTCGCATAGCACGGCAAACGTAGCCAGGCCTTTGGGACACAGGCCTCTGAAGTGTTAAGTTAGCAGCCCTCACCCTGACAAGCTTCTAAAGACCAAAAATACCTCTATCCTCCACTGCATAAAGCTTGTGAGTAGCAAAACTTGTAAAAATGAAGTATACAAAAGGAAACATCCATATAATACATTTGCACCCTGTATACAATGGGTCCCTTTGAAACTGGCCAACAGTCAACGATGGCAGATTTTCAATCATAGAAAAAGAAGCCAGTGGCTGTCATGTGCACTCAGGTCAATGGTTTGTGTGGGTTCTCCAGAGAGAGAGATATTCATTTACAGTTACAGTACTTGCTGGCAATCTTGGTGATTAAAAGGCCAGTTGAATTTCCTGGCATTTAGGCAAGTAACATTTGATTGTCACAACGTACAATTCTGAGACAATAAATACAAGTAGATCAGATGCATTTCTTCATTGTATCAAGTAACTCCAGTTTAATTTAATACAATTTAGTGCATTTCAGTATCTCATTCACAGTTCGACTTCTGTCCAAATACTTGTGCAACAAAAAGTTAAGAAATGGAGACAAACTCCAGGTGACATTGTCATTACACAGCTTCAAATTCTAAGACAACTCAATGATCTTTGAAAAGCGTACGCTGCTGTTGCCTGGGCCGACTGACACCAATGTCCCTGGTAACTTCCTGGGCTCCCTAAAAGTGTTCCTGTCATTCTATTTCCCGAGCAGTTTGTAAGAATGCCACCATTATCCCTGAATTAACAAGCAGCGAATGTTCATGATAAAACTTAATTCATGTGTCCACCCCACTCGAGCAGATCAGTGTGACATCTTTTACACAAAAATTGTTTTTGCATCCTGGCCCCGATAGGCAGGAATACGGAGCCGGATGTCTGCATCCCCCAGGTCGGCCCCACGGCAGGGGTATGGGGCAGAGCCAGGGCGGAGTCAGGGGCGTGGCCGGCCCCATCCCCCGAGGCCCGAGGGGGCTTGCCTTTGGTTTGGGGACTAGCTCAGTAGAGAAAGGGGCAGGCACACGGCCGGGGACGTGCTGTTTCCAGAAAGAAGGCAGGCAGGCGTTTCGGGCTGGCCGTTTGAACCCTGAGCCTAGGTGCAGTGCAAGGGCTGGAAGCACATCACGCCGTGGAGCACTAGTATTGCACGCCAGGGGCTGCATGCAGTGAGCCACAGGCCAGAGGCCTGCAGCGGGAGTCTACGCATGGGGTTGAACAAGTCAGGTGAAAATCTGCAGGGCTGGAGAGATTATACTTGGCTTGTTGTATAAGTGTCTCAGGTAGAGACAAAGCATGCAGAAAGTTACTTATTCTTCACCCCAAATCTGACCCCAACCGGTAGTCACAACAAGCACGGACAGCCTGGCAACAGCTACTGAATTGCACCTGAGTGAAACACACAGCTGGATCCAACCACGGCTTTTCCTTCAGATCAGTGTCAATGCTCAGCAATACCGCAACGAGCAGCGTGAGGAAAGATTCTCATGCCACGGTGCATGAAAGGGGAGTCGGGACAGACAAGGCAGAGAGACTCAAAATTGATCGACAGGACGTGCTTTTTTTTTTTTTTTTTTTTACAAGAAAGTGCTGCTTACATTGTTGTTTTGTGTTATTTAGTGATTTGTTCAGCGCTCATCTCTTCCACCAGACTGCGCTTCCTGAGGACAGGGACCTTAAAGCACCTCACATAGGGTGTGCGTCTGGTACACTGTCGCCGAGTACCAGACAACCAGTGTCTCACACGGGGGAGGATGATGAAGACAGCAATGGCATCCTTGGGAAGATGGGCAGGACATCCCATGACACCTGGCACCTGGGCCTAAGCTGGGAGGCCAGCGGTGTCCCCAGGAGACCACGGCCCAGGCTGGGAGCTTGGCCTGCCAGATGCCCATGGGTGGGCCTGGGCCCTCTCGGCTGGGAGCCTCCAGTGGAGTGCCTGGCTCTGGGTGGGCAACAGGAGCTACAGGCCAGCAACGCCCTTCCTGTCCTCGGCCTGGCTCAAGGACCGGGTGCAGAGGGCATCAGCGATGCCAGGCCTAGAATGTGCCTCACCCCGACAGCGGCCAGCACGGACTGTGGGCTACAGAGTTGCTTCAGCCTGAGCACTCAGCCTGAATTTGGACATAACATCAACTGAATTAAGCTCAGAAGTAGGGTGTAAAGGAGCTCTCCTCCCCTTTTCCTTCTGGATGAAAAGCAAAATCCACCCTCCTTCAAAAAAAAAAAAAAAATCCAAACATTCATGGTGTAGTTTTTATTGCTCTTAAAGGCCTGGTGTTGAGATGCACAAGCTAAGCTGTGAGATGGGAAGGAAAGCAGATGAGGTGTGACCCCTGCGCCTGGGCCTCCGTCTCCACTCGAACCTAGGGGCTGCCCAGCCCCACCATGGCTCGGTGCGGAATCTCTGCATTATATATTAATTTCAAAGGGAGGGAACTTCTGTGGGAAACAATAACTATTAATTAAATCATAAAAGATCGAAATTTGCATTTTCCAGGTCACATATGTGCATGGTCGTACCCTTCAGCTTTTTTCCTTAAAGATTTTGCAGGTGTTAGTGAGTCAGTGAATGGCGTGGATCTAAACACACACGGAGACGGATGAGCAGCGTGCAGCGTGAGGAAGGTGCAGGAGAATCTCTGGGGTGCTCAGCCAGGGGAGCGCGTGCCCTGCTCACAGCACAGCTGCCCGAGTGGGCGGGTGGAGGGATGAGATTTCAGATGGAGGGAAGCACATTTCCAAAACAACAGTGTCTGCAAGCGTGTCTTGCCTGATTTTGTTGGTCTCATCTGGTTTTGTTGGTCTGCCCCTTCACCCCCGTGAGGAGCCGTGCTCTGAGCAGGTGTGCACAGGTGGTGTCCCGCACACGCCCCTAGAGCACGGCCCCCACAGACCTGGGGCCCGGCAGTGCCTCCGTCATGCAGAATGCAGCCGTCCCCTCCAATCTCCCCAGGACACTTAGGCCTGATGCCTAATTATGTTCTCGGTTTACTTTTCTTCATGCCTCTTTTCTCCACTTGTATTCCCCTAGAAAACTCAACCTACCTCTATTCGGAATGCTGGTTACAATATATCAGAGATAACACCCATTTTTGTTTTTTTCCCTTGCTAAAAAGATGAGGGGGGTGTGACTTAGAACAAGCAAGTTGAAAGCCAAATGCAGGTGGGCTGATGGTACCGCAACCAAGTTGAGCTTTCTACCACTGCCACTGCCCCAGGGGCTCCACCCGGCCACGCCGGGGGAGTGGACATGCTGTAGGGAGAAGCATCCCTCACTCGGCGTGGGCCAGGGGCTAGCTGCGAGGCCGAGGGAGCCTCCATGACCGGCCGAGCGCTGCCCTCTGCTCTGCCTGGACTCTCAGAGACGTCCAGGAGGCAGGGAGCTGGGCGCTCAGGGGTGGCCGGGCCCCAGTGACACTGGCCAAGATGGGGGCAGGCCCTCCCCAAGGACACAGTGTGAGGCTGGGGGGTGGGAGGTGCCCCATCTCTAGTTTCCAGCAGGAAGTTGAAAACCACCAAGAGATCAACCAGCAAAAATAAAATCTCTAGAAGCCAATGAGCTCAGTGTTAACAGTCTCCAACCACCTTTAAAAAACAGAGGGTTGACGGTGCCCTCGCTTCTTCTGAAGCATCCTAGAGTCCCACAGGCTGCCCTGTCTTCCCTCCTTGGTTCCTGATCTGTGGGACGGGGGGGCACGCGGTAGCCCTGAGGGTCTTCCCTCCCCAGCACCCAGTGTGGAGGGACCAGGGTCTGACAGCCATGAGAAGGACAAAGGAGCTTTAGGTGCATGGAGAACTCTGCATTTCACTGAGTTCTCAGGGGTCCATCCACTTTAAAAACAGATGTACGTATTTACACACAGGGTCAAACAGGAGCTAGGGTAGACAGGGCTCTAGAAAGTAAGGTTGGGCGTTCGCCCTCAGCCAGCCCCAGGACAGGGCAGAGTGAGGGCTCTGACTTCGAGGAATCGACCTGATGTTCATGCCGGTGTGCTTATCACTACGGGCGCTCTCCACGGGGCCCCCACTGGGAGCCAAGGTGCTAAGCCAAGTGATGCTCCCGGGGGACGGGACCCGGCCGTCCACTCCCAGGAGGACAGCAGAAATTCATTACGAGACAGTTTCGGGGGGGTGCAGAAGAGGTGAAGGGCCAGGTTAAGTTCCCAAAATAACTGATTAAAAAACAAAAAATTTGATCTAAGTTTAAGGAGAGAAAGCAGCCAAAGGCTCCCTCTTGGAAGCGGAGTTCTGGAGAGACGGCATCCGAGGGAGGCCTCTCCGGCCGGACCCACCTCCCACGGGCACGCGTGGAGATGCTGGGACCCTTCGCTGTGGGAGGCTGAAGACTTCACCTGGCAGGCCTTCTGAATTCTTTACTCTTGACTCAAGTTTTGTTAATATTAGTCACCAGTTAATAAGAAAAATAGTTTCTAATTGTCTTTTCCTCCACTCTGTGTGTTGCTCTGGTTTTAATTGAGTTAACTGGATACCACCGTCAGGCCACGTGTGCTCAGTCACAGCCATTAATTATTCCTTTTTCTTAAACTCTTGGTTTCCGTAGCTGGAGCCTTTTTCTATCTCAGTTACTCCTATCAGTCTGCGAACTCCAAAGGAAGCTTTCAAGACAGGAGAGAGAGAGAAGAGGTAAGATGGATGACTTTGCCTTTTTGCTGTAAAACGTGTTACTGGGGCTTCCTTCCTCTGCCCCAGACCCTCTCCCTCTGCCCCACACCCAGTGGTCTCTGCTGAGTGAGTAGGTGTGGCCTGCGGGGAGACAGCCCTCTGGCCATGGCCTGCTCAGGCAGGGGTGAGGGGCACATCTTCTGACCGGCTGAGTCCCAGGCAGGTGGACACGTGGACCTTGCCCTGCCTGCCCCTCTGGGTCTTTGGCTGGTGGGAGCAGAAGGGCTGCAGGGCGTTCTAACAGCTCGGCCTTGCAGACCCAACAGGTGACAGAGGTGGACGAGCAGGACCCTCAGATGTAAGCAGGTCACATCCTGTCCTCTGTGGGTGGCCTCAAGTCATCATGTAGTCCAATGGGAGAGGCTGATGGCAGTCACTGCCTCTCGGGACCCCTCCCCCCAAGGCCCCTGGCAGGGGCGGCAGGAGCAGGGGAGGAGCTGGCCCAGCTGCTGGGCCTGGGGAGTCGGCTCACGGGGCGATGCACACGGACTGTGTCTCCACGGACAGAGACCCCTCAATTACGGGGAGTGGGCGGGCGCCTGAGCTCACCACACAGACAGGCTGGGTGTTTGTTGGGCCCAGGCTAGCTGATGAGTCGTGGGGGGCCTGGCACTGTGCTTGGGGTGGGCACACAGTGGGGAAGTCACTGGGGGTCAACGCGGAGGAGCTGAATGATGATGTCCTGCTTAAACCTCCCGAACGGCCATCCCAGCCTGACCCCTAAGAGCCCAAAAGCAGACAGGGGGGCTGGAGACCCTCTCGGGGACCCTCTCATCGGCATCCTCAAGGGTGCCAGCCAGTGGGGCTGCAGTAGGGATGGCGCCAGGTGGCAGCCGTTCGGCTCTCTGAGGAGGTGACCCTCAGCTCAGTGCAAGAATCCAGGCTCTGAGGCCCGCAGGCCGTGGGGGGATCCTGGCTCCAGGGTCCATAACAGCCAGGCCCCTGCCTCCCACAGCCACTGTGATGAGTCACCGGGTCCTGGACCCTGTGGCCGATACTGTGAGGCCCGTCAGAGAATGAGCTGTTAGCGACAGTGTCCATTACCTGCTCCCACAAACCCCAAGAAAGTCAGGATCAGGAGAGGTGACCCGCTGGCAAAGACGCCCAAGACAAAACTGAAGAGGGGAGAGAGGAGAATGGTGGCCCAGGACAGGAAGTTCAGGAGGGTCCACGGCCTCCGGGCAGGCTTAAACTGCTCCCCTGGAAACATGCCCTTCTGATTATATATCTCCTGGAGCGCGTCCTAGAAGAGTCAACAGAGAAAAAGGAAGCGTGAGGCTTCTTTACAAGCTACTATTTCAATGCAGAAGATTGTTGGCAATGAAAAACAACTCAACCTAAAAAAAGGCGTCACATCAATTAAGAGGACAAATCACAGAAGCTGCAGGTGGGAGGCGAAGCTGGCTTTACGTTTTTGGAGAATCTCTGATAGCGTGCATCAAGAGCTCGCAATCACATTAACCCTTTGACTGAGGAAGTCTCCCAGGAAAATAATCGGTCAAGAAAGCAACATTATGAATACCAACACCTGCCTGCCCAGCACTGCCCAGGCCACCCGCCACATCCCACACCTCCCACGAGCCAGAGGCAGCGGGGTTGGCAGGTGTGGCCTGTGTGACTCCCTCGGCCAAGATGCAAATCCCTGCAAAGCGCACTCTCAGCTGCACGGCCCACGGAAAGTTCCTTAACCTCGTATACCGCGGTCTCCTGGCCTGGCGAAGGAGGCTAATGAGGAGCTGGGAGGAGAGAGGAGCCTGGCCAGGGCGACCTGCAGAAGGTTCTGTCTCTGGTGGGAACGTCAAGGGCACAGGCTAGCAGGAAATCACGCCTGACAGAGCAGACAGTCGGCAGCCACTGCCCATGGGCGGGGCAGCCCGTGGGACTCTAGGATGCTTGGGAAGTAGTGAAGGGCACCATCAACCCTCTCTCTCCTTTTTTTCTTTTTGAGATGGAGTCTCACTCTGTCGCCCAGGCTGGAGTGCAGTGGCGTGATCTCGGCTCACTGCAACCTCTGTCTCCCAGGTTCAAGCGATTCTCCTGCCTCAGCCTCCTGAGTAGCTGGGATTACAGGTGCCCACTACTGCGCTAATTTTTGTATTTTTTGTGGAGACAGGATTTCACCATGTTGGCCAGGCTTGTCTCGAACTCCTGACCTCGTGATCCACCCACTTCGGCCTCCCAAAGTGCTGGGATTACAGGCGTGAGCCACCACACCTGGCTGACCCGCTCTCTTTTAAAGATGGTTAGAGACTGTTAACACTGAGCTCACCGGCTTCAAGAGATTTTATTTTTTCTAGTTGATCTCTTCACGGTTGTCAGCTTCCTGCTGGAAACTGGGGTTGGGGTGCCCCCTGCCAGCCACACACTGTGTCCGTGCAAAGGCAGGTGTCATCGTGTCCTGGCCACCCCTGAGCACCCAGCTCCCTGCCTCTGGAATGTCCCCGAGTGTCCTGGCACACACATTTTGGCTGTGTGCTTCTTGAACTATGTTGTTTGTATAAATTCAAACTTCAAGCCTGTTGGAGGGCAGGCCTGTAATTACGAATTCCCAGGCAGACTTTCTTGAGCCCAAGAGGAGAAAGGCAAGTTTCAAGGCCATTTCTCTGTGCTGGGAGGTAATTTTCTTTTCCAGTTTAACCTTCCTGAGGGTCCAATTCTTAGAGGGTCCCAGCATCATGTGGGGTTTTCGGTTCTAACATCCTGCCTTGAATGAGGGGAAATCTTTATCTTCTGTTTCCATGTAGGCATCACAGCTCGAGACTTCAGGGGATGGGGCAGGCAGAAAGCACCAGCTGGGCGTGGTGCTGCTGGCTCCCAGGCCCAGGACCGTGTTTCAGCCCCACCTCCCTTTTCAGTCCCGGAGATTTCCCTTTTTTTTTCTTTTTTTTTTTTTGAGACGGAGTCTCACTCTGTTGCCCAGGCTGCAGTGCAATGGGGCGATCCTGGCTCCTGCAACCCCCGCCTCCTGGGTTCAAGCGATTCTCCTGCCTCAGCCTCCCGAGTAACTGGGATTACAGGCACACGCCACCAGGCCCAGATAGTTTTTTGTATTTTTAGTAGAGATGGGGTTTCACCCATGTTGGTCACGCTGGTCTTGAACTCCTGACCTCAGGTGATCCACCCACCTCGGCCTCCCAAAGTGCTGAGATTACAGGGGTGAGCCACAGCACCTGACTGATTTCCCTTATTTTCTTGACAGCCCATCAATGCATTTACGATGATATTTTTTACATCCTGGGAGGATTTCCTGGTTATCTCCTCTCCCACAAGGCCGACGGTGGAAATCGAATGCCCCATGCATTTGTGTGTATAAAACAAAGAGAAAGTAGTTGTTGGGCTGAGTAAGCCGTGGGGGAAAGAAATAAGAACTGAGTGTGGTTTTCAAAACAATGCTCTAACATCCCTAATTAGTTTCTATTACACAAGGAGTCTAGTGACCATCTATGTCTGTTACATACCTGTAGTTTCTTTTATTTAAGAAAATGAAACAAATGTGACCAAATGTTACCAGCCATAGTTATACAGGCATCATGTTACCCTTCATACTTGTCTGTAGTTTGTTAATTTCTCAAACATGAAGAAAAAGGGCCCAGGTGTGGTGGCTCATGCCTGTAATCCCAGCACTTTGGGAGGCGGAGGCCAGAAGACTGCTTGAGCCCAGGAGTTCATACCAGCCTGGAAACATAGTGGGACCTCATTTCTACAAAAATAAATTTTTTGAATCATTAGCTGAACAGGGTGGCTCGCGCCTGGAGCTCCAGCTACTCAGGAGGCTGAGGCAGGAGGGTCTCTTGAGCCCAGGAGGTGAAGGCAGCAGTGAGCCAGGATCGCACCACTGCGCTCCAGCCTGGGTGACAAAGTGAGACCCTGTCTCAGAAAACAAAACAAAACAAAAACAAAAAACAGAAACAAATGAAAGAAGGATCAGGAGTATTTGGGACCTGGGTGGCACTCCTGTCTCCCACGGAGTTCCCACGTGTCACTTGCCTGCTCGCCAGCACCCCTTCCACAGCCTCTTCAGGAGACCAGGACCCTGAGCGGGAGCAGAGCCTGCTTACCTTCTCCTGGTACAGTTTATGAAGCCACTGAGCTGCTTCCTTTTCATCCAGCGGGATGTCTTCCAGAGGAAATCTCCTGTTTTATGAAGAAGATTCAAGGTAGGGTGAATCATCACGTGACCTCACACTAAAAAGAGGGCACAGGGGAACATGTCATGTGCCAGGGTGGCCTGTGGGCCCCACTCGTTCTATCACATCTCACTCTCAATTTTTTTTTTTTTGAGATGGAGTCTCGCTCTGTTGCCAGGCTGGAGAGCACTGGTGCGATCTCTGCTCACTGCAACCTCTGCCTCCCGGGTTGAAGTGATTCTCCTGCCTCAGCCTCCTGAGCAGCTGAGACTACAGGCATGCGCCACCACTCCCAGCTAATTTTTTTCTTTGTATTTTTTTTTTTTTTTTAGTAGAGATGGGGTTTCGCCATGTTGACCAGGATGGTCTCGATCTCTTGACCTCGTGATCCACCCGCCTCGGCCTCCCAAAGTGCTGGGATTACAGGCGTGAGCCACTGCGCCCAGCCTCTCACTCTCAATTTCTAAAAACAAACATTAAATGAGCTTCTCCTCAGGCATTCGCCCTGAGTACACGGTCAGACTGGCATGACGGCGAGAGGCCAGGATGTGGCCTTCTGTGCAGGGTGGCGGCAGCGTTAACCCCAGGGTGCCCACGAGTGATTTAAGTGAGAAGAGTGGTCATGTGTGAGCTCCTGAGAGTTCTGGTCTTTGTTAATCTGTTCATCCTTTAGAGACAGTCATGACTGAGAGTGTCTTTCCTTAGGCAAAGAAGATTATTTCACAAATGAAATCCACTTGCTTCAAATATGAAAAGTATTAAAAATGTAGGCATTTTAATCTCCATTATGAAATAGCTGATTTCAGTTTGGACACTAATTTATTTACTTACCTCATCTACCAAGTGGATTAGCAGCCCACAAGTTGACATATCTACTTGGTAAGATAAGCAGGGTAATTACCTGACAAATCTAATTGGAAAATTTTAAATAAGTAACATGTTACAGCTCTTATTTTAAAAGTCAGTTGGAATTTGAGTAAGTACACGGGGTAAGCCACTCACATATGATATATTAAAATCTTTTAAATACTTTTAAAATTTAATAAGAACACCAAGTTTGCCAGCTAGGATGACAGCGGTGATTCTAAGGCAGCAGCGATACTGTGTGTACGGGAGCTGGGATTCAGGGGCTGCCACATCCACAGCGCCCGTCACTGAGCCACGCAGCAAGACGTCAGGTAGGCGTGACCCGTTTCCACTGGTGCCCAGTTCTCCCTTCCCTTTGGGCAGTTAAGAAAAACACACATCCGAACAAGTTGGCTACTATTCAAAACAGGCTATTCAGGCTATTAATTTATATAAACAGGCTGTTTATATAAATTAAGCAATAAAATTAAAAACACACTGATATAAGAACAAAATTTGGCTCATGTGTCTGAAGAGTTTTCTTAGAACATGAATGTACTCTTTCATTCAAAACAATTATGAAAGTTGTACGAAATTCAGAAAATCTTGCCTTACAGTCAAACTGATTAAAATTAAATTCATTTTCGGCCGGGCATGGTGGCTCATGCCTGTAATCCCAGCACTTTGGGAAGCTGAGGCAGGCAGACCACGAGGTCAGGAGCTCGAGACCAGCCTAACCAACATGGTGAAACCCCATCTCTACTAAGACTACAAAAACTAGCCAGACGTGGTGGAATGTGCCTGTAATCCCAGCTACTCGAGAGGCTGAGGCAGAAGAATTGCTTGAACCAGGAGGCGGAGGTTGCAGTGAGACGAAATCGCACCACTGCACTCCAGCCTGGGTGACAGAGCAAGACTCCATCTCAAAAAAAAAAAAAAAAAATCATTTTCTATAAAATTTTATTGAAAATTAACTTCAACATTAACAAAAATAAAATGTGGTTTTCTCTTAAAAAAAAAAAAAAAAGGAAAAGAAAAACACATATCCCTGCCTCCCACAAGTTGCTTCCGTAAGGGAGCATCTTAACAGCGGGCGCTCAATGCTGCCTCTTCCTTGCGACGGCTGTCGGAGAATCACTTTGCTAAGGAAGGGCGGCCCCGTGCCACCAGGCGGGGACAGCTGGGCTGCCCTGAGCACTGTCTGGGCTCATCGTGGACCTTTATGAGGGAGAAGCAAATTGCTGTGTTGTAAGCCAAAAAAAAAAAAAAAAAACACCAAAAAACCCAAAATTAAGATACACAGGTAGGAACCTGCTGTCCACGGGCAACCGCAGTGCCTCCCAGCGCCCAGCAGGGGGCGACGACGCACCTCAGAGCGGGAAAGACCAGGCTGGAGCTGCGGGGCCCACCCGCGAGGTTTCCACAGCCAGGCAGGTCTCCACGCTCTAGGGTGACGCGCCTCACACTTCTGTCTAGGAACTGAGGAACCTGAAGCTTTGGTGTATGGGGATTCCACCTGTGGATCCTCACCCCATCAGAGGTGAAAGCTGAGTCTCATTGCAACACAAGCACACGGCAGCACACGTCATACACCAGCACCCACCACACACCAGTGCACACACCGGCACATGCCAGCATATGCCACACAGCACACGCCAGAACACAGCACACGCCAGCACACACCAAAACATACCACACGCCAGCACACGCCAGAACATAGCACACACCAGCAATGCCAGAACACACCACACGTCAGCATATGCCACACACCAGCGCACCTCAACACACACCACATGCCAGCACACACTACACACCAGTGCACACACTACACACCAGTGCACACACTGGCACATGCCAGCACATGCAACATGCTGGCACATACACCACACATCACATGCGAGCACACACCACACACATCAGCAAATGCCAGTACACAACAGCACACAGCACACACCAGCACACTTGCAGTGTTCACAAGGCTCTGCCACACGCTGGTGAGCAGATGGCCATGAAGATGATGTCACATCCCGGTAAATAAAAACAGCTTCACATTGGCCCCAAGTTCAACTGGCATGGGGAGGATTTGCCACAGATGCCATTTCACGAACAACCGAGGCGCAGAGGCTTCTCTGTCTACAGTGAGGGGAGGGGCCTGCCCAGAGGCCCACGCTGGCTGACTGTGGTACCTGACACACACAGCCCCACATCATACACACCACACCACACACATCAAACACATATAATTTATACACACCACACCACACACACCACCCCCGATTCATATACACACACCACACACACACATATGCACATTTATAATTTATACACACCACCCTCACATATATGATTCATATACACACACCACACACACATTTATAATTTATACACACCATACCACACACATCAAACACATAATTTATACACACACCACACCACACACACCACCCTCACATATATGATTTATATTCACACACTACACACACCACACACATAATTTATACACACACACCACACAACACACTATACCACACAGACCCCACACACCAAACCCACCCGTTTTGCACACACATGTACATTTATAATTTATACACACATACCACACACAAATATAATTTACACACACCATACCTCACACACCACACACACATTTTATGCACACCACACACACATCACACACACCATACACGTATGTAATTCATACACACACACTATACACACACCACCACACACATCACCCCACACGAATAATTTATACAAATTTTTACACACACACCACACACATATAATTTATACACACATATATAATTTATATGCACACTATACTGCACATACCACACCCATATACAACACACACATAATTTACACACAATGCACATATGTACACCACACATGCACACATAACACACACACCATGCACACATCACATATACCACATACATAATACACACCACACATACACATTCCCCATGAACACACACACCCACACATACCCCACATACAGGTTTTATTATATGTCTGTTATATACATTATGAAATATATAAACGTAAGAATTAAAAATAAGATAAAAAGTAAATATAAATAAAAATTTTATTTTTTTCTGCACCCCAGGGTGTCACCCTGAGCATCTGCCTCCTGGAGCTGACTCAAGCCACTTGAAGGCCCTCGGCCCAGGGCCAGCCCTAGGGACAGGAGAGCCCTACAGCCGCCCTGCACACATTGGCCCTGCTTCCCCATGACCCTGGGCATCGCCACCAAAGCAGGAGGAAGGAGGGCCAGCCCCATGCTGTGGGGAGCCTGGCGCTATGATGGCATGGCTGCAGGGGCGCGCGGGGACACTGCTGCTCCTCAAACAGTGAAGTGGTGAGTGACCTGAACAGCTGAAGCCTTACAAGTTCAAAGCGAGAATTTATTAAAATATGATCGGGCAAAATAAAGGGAGTGGCAGGGAGGACGGCGGATGAGGAGTGTCTCCGTGGGGGGCTGCGTGGCAACTGAGGCGGAGGCGCCGTGCAGGTTGGTGGGTGGCCGGGCTCCTCCATGGCCAGTGCTGACCTTGGGCAGCTACTCTGACCGGCCAGCCTTGGGCCACCACTAACCACCCAAGGATGAGAGCAAGACGTGCCTCAAGGGCTCCTCTTGTGAAGATGACTGAGGCCAGCTGTGGCCAGGATCCGGCACAGGGCCACCAGCTGCTGTCATCCCCTCTCATGTCCTGTCCCAGCCTGCCATCTGGACCGTCCAGGGCCCCGGTCAGTCACCACAGCCTCCATGGTCCACAGTGGCTCAGAGCTCCCTCCCAGGGGTTTTAGGCACATAAGGGAGAGAACTCTCGGCTCGTGGCCCCACTGACCCTGGGTCGGGAGAAGAACACCTCCACCTCTAATCAGCAAGTCCTTGAACTTCAGAAGGGAGTGTTACCTAGCTTATGTTTATGTTCACAAACCCTTCCTGGAAACCTCTTATAGTGCGGCCAGAAGAACTGGGTGGTGTAGTTTTGCTTTGTTTAATTTGTACATGCTCAGGCTCTCGAGATTAGAATGTAGAGGGCCTGTGGCCACCGTGGGCAGGCTAGGCTGACCAGGATGCACACTCAGTTGGTGGTGGTTGGATTCCAAATATGGAAACACACATAGTGGCGGCTCTGTGCAGCTTTACACATGGTAAGGAGGGCCCTGCCTTTCCACACACACTTGAATGAAACCAGAGACTGACGAGCTCAACAAGAGCCATCCAGCGCATGGTTTCTTCATGCCTCAAAGGCCTGCCTGAAATGATGATTTGTGCTGGAATCAAGGTAACAACCCCAGCCTGTGTTTTAAGTCAACAGGATTTCTGGGTGGATTTTCTTCTCTATGTGAGCCAGAGAAGCTTGCAGAGTCCAAGGGCAGCGATGGCTTGGTGGCAGCACCCACAGCCCTGACTGTGTGGGGAAAGAGACACGCTGCCCTGAGGAAAGCCGCTGGTACCCTGCAGAGCAAGCCCCAGGCTCCTCCTGGGGTCTAGACACACCACTCCCATTTTATTTCATTGGGACAGGACTGGGGCCCCATAGCACTGAAGCCCCAACTCTCAAGACAGGGTTTGAAAAAGGCTCTTCGGCCCAGCGTGGTGGCTCACGCCTGTAATCCCAGCACTTTGGGAGGCTGAAGCGGGCAGATCAGTTGAGGTCAGGAGTTCGAGTCCAGCCTGGACAATATGGTAAAACCCTGTCTCTACTAAAAAATTACGAAATTAGCCAGGCGTGGTGGCAGGCGCCTGTAATCCCAGCTACTCAGGAGGCTGAGACAGGAGAATTGCTTGAACCGGGAAGGCGGAGGTTGCAGTGAGCCAAGATTGAGCCACTGCACTCCAGCCTGGGCGACAGGGTGAAACTCCGTCTCCAAGAAAAAAAAAAAAATCAAACAGCCTCTTCCTTTCCCTTCACCACTGTCTCCTTCAGACACTGCGGTCCCTCGTGTGCTGCGGCTGCCATCGCCAGGGCCAGCAGAAAGCCATTCCCATCACCAGCGCTGCTTCAGGCCTGGGGCTCTGCAGGGGGTCCCGTCCTGCCCACTAAGAGACCTGCCTGGGTTTCACCCCTCAGTGAGAAGTCAGCACCGTATACCCCCCAGGTTGTGTGACTGCAGGCCCCAGGAGACTTATGGAGCCCAGTGGGGTTTGAGACCAGGCCCTCGAAGAGACAGAGCATCTTACAGAGGGAACTGCAGGGGCTTCCCAAGGAGGCAGGAGAGGACAGACGTGGCCCGGAATGCCAGGTCAACGATTTCCCCAAAGGAATGAAACACCGTGGACAATGGTGAGTCTCCCCACGCATCCCCCGTGTCTCCGTGTCCTCTCCGTGGCCCGCATCCCGAGCCCCGGACGAGTCCTGCAGGGCCTCTCCTGTGTCTGCTCAGCAGGGCAGGGCTGCAGACAGGCCTTCCGTGTGAGTTCCACCCCGCGGGGCTGTGGGACATGGGACCTGGACCCAGCCACCCTCCTGGCGTCTGTCCAGCGCAAGCTCATGAAGGTATGGGGGGGTGGCGCAAGAGCCACAGGGTCTGGCCTCACCTCACGCACATGTCCGCCTCGTACTTCTTCCCATAGAGGATCCCCAGCAGGGACGGGTTCTTGTTTCCTCTGAAGTTCAGGGTTACGTCATAGACAGCTGCGACTGTGGGAGGAGACGGGAGGGTGGGTGACCCGGCCCAGGTGGCTGCGTGTTCACTGCCAGAGGGAAAAGCAAATTCCACCCGGGACCCGGCCCCGTCCTGGGGAGAACACACCAGGACCTCTTCTCCGAGTTTTCTTTCCCCCTCTCTTTTCCCCGTTCTCCTCTGTTGGCGAGGGCATTTAGTGGCTGACGTTTCCCATGGGGACTGACGCTGTGAGTGTGACCCTGCTGTCTGGCTGTTTCCTGTTCTTTGTCCCTTTATTTCGACTCCTTTTGGATTAATAAGATATAATAATGATTATTTTCCCTTCATAAGGTTTTGCATTATGTATTTTTTATTTTGTTTCTCATGAATTAGCATTTTATCACCTCAAAACCTGACACAGGAACCTTGCAGTGCCAACCCCCTCACTTGATTCCTTTCGTGGGAACCTTGCAGCGCCGACCCCCTCACTTGATTCCTTTCGTGGGAACCTTGCGGCGCCAACCCCCTCTCTTGATTCCTTTTGCACTTTTGCTCTTCTGTGTTCACATGGAATGTACTCTTTTTTTTTTTTTAAGAAATCACTATTTTCCATGAGCATAGCGGTGGCCCCGGCTCAGGCAGTCTGGGGCCTACCTGTCCCCCGGAGGCACTTGACCGCGGTGGTGAAGCCCTTGGTCCGCGGCAGCAGGTGGTACTTGAGGACGGGAAGCCCCTTAGCAGCCGCCACCTCCATGCTGACGCGGTGCTTGGTCTCCGTGAAGCGCGTCCCCTCGCAGTACAGGAGAAACTAGGATCAACACGGAGACACAGTCACTCCACAGAGCAGCTGGGGTGGGTGCATGTCCGGGCCACGCCTGCCTTTCTGACAGGCAGCAAAGGTTGTGGCTGAATTTGTGGAAATCTTGGAACCGCTTTAGCGAGCAGCATGGGTTATGACTGAAAGGTTCTTTTATTCTAGGGCCACAGTCTGCACTCCAGTCACACACGTTCACTCACACAGGAGAGCTCTCCAGAAAGAACTTTCCAGAAAGAAGTGAAACATGAAGGTGTGTTGGGGCAGCAGCCTCTGATCAGTGTGAAAACAGAGACGGTTTCATCCACTTGCCACAGCATGAATTAGAAATGTTAACAGCAGGCCAGGCGTGATGGCTCACCCCTGTAATCCCAGCACTTTAGGAGGCCGAGGCGGGTGGATCATGAGGTCAGGAGTTCAAGACCAGCCTGGCCAACATGGTGAAACCCCATCTCTACTGAAAATACAAAAATTAGCCAGTCGTGGTGGTGTGTGCCTGTAATCCCAGCAACTTGGAGGCTGAGAGAGGAGAACTGCTGGAACCCAGGAGGTAGAGGTTGCAGTGAGCTGAGATCATGCCACTGCACTCTAGCCTGGGCGACAGACTAAGGCTCTGTCTCAAAACAAAAAAAAAGAAATGCTAACAGCAGGCTGGTGCGGTGGCTCATGCCTATAATCCCAGCACTTTGGGAGGTCGAGGCGGGCAGATCACCTGAGGTCAGGAGTTTGAGACCAGCCGGGCCAACATGGTGAAACCCCATCTCTACTAAAAATACCAAGAATTAGCCAGGTGTGGTGGTGTGCACCTGTAATGTCAGCTACTTGGGAGCCTGAAGCAGGAGAATCGCTTAAACCTGGGAGGTGGTGGTTGCAGTGACCCGATATCGCGCCACTGCACTCCAGCCGGGCAACAGAGTGAGACTCCGTTTCAAACACACACACACACACACACACACACACACACAAAACGAACAAAAAAACAAAACAAAAACAAAAAAATAGAAATGCTACCAGCACAGGCAGCCCATTTTCCAAGACAGACCAGGAAGAAGGAACAGAAAAAGGAATGGGGACGCACACTGAGCAGGGCAGGCAGAGCCAGGGCTCACTGGGGGCACCCTGCTCTGCCCCCTCCCCCCGCCAGGTCCCCTTAGGACGGCGTGGTCAGAGCTGGGATTGCGGTGAGTAGTAGGCAGGTGGCCCAAGAGAAGCCTCCATGCCTGCAGCTCGGATGGGGGAGCCATGGCCCCATGGAAACAGCACCCCGTGTGCAGAGGCTCTCGTGGGGTTTCCCAGCCTGGGATGTGGGCAGCGGTGCGTCAGGAGTTGGCGTGGCCTCCTCCCGGCATGCAGGTTGTCAGGCTGCTCCGCGCACTCACCCACATGTACTCGGGGTAGTCGGACAGGCGCCTCAGCCCTTCGACCACGGTGTCCCGGTCCTCCTCCCACTTCCTCTTGCAGAACACGATCTCCAGAAAGTACCACGTCCAGCCGATGAGGGGCACGTAGAGCAGCTCCTTCTTAGCGAGGACCTTGGAGCTCTGGAGGGAAGAGAATGAGGGGCACCTGGCACTTCAGCGTTGGACAGAGGCCAGGGGCTTGGCCAGGCTCCCGCTGCACCCAGCTCCTGTGTGGTGTCGCTCTAGGAGTCACGGCTTTGTGGCTCAGGGGGTCTGTTGTGAAGGAGGACCCAGCTTCTGAGCGTGAAAGGATGGCCCCAGAAATGAGGAAACTGAGGCTCAGGCTTGGCTGGGAGGGCCCTCAGGGAGGGTGGGTGAGCCGGAGGCAGAGGCTGCCAGGCTTCCTGGGGGTGGCCTGGGGGTGCTGCCTCACACAGGGGCTTTGACTGCAATGAAATTCCTCTGCCAGCATCGGGGAGTAGTTTAGGTTTCATCCGAGGCAGCTTAGCTAACAGAAGTGGTTCTGCAGGGACGCAGGTGGGGTCATCTCAAAGGCAAAGGCTATGATGAGAAAGGAGGGCACAGCTCGGGGACAGCTGAGGCCCTGCGGGCCAGGGCCCCTCATCCAGCCAGGCACCACTGCCCAGCTCAAAGAGACGCCCCAGGAGGAACACCCAGGGACTCGGACCCCAGGGGCCTCCCCAGCACCTCTTCAGGAACTCCCCTGCTCCCCTAGCCCTTTCCCTGGGAAACCCAAGGCTCCCCCAGCTCCTCTGCTGGGACCCCCACTGCTCCACCCAGCACCTCCCCTGCCCAGGGCCCTCTTGCTCACCCCCAGCACTCCCCTACTCCCCCAGCTCCTCCCCAGGACCCTTGCCACTCACTCCCAGCACCTCCCCTGGAAGGTGCTCACCCTAGCCTCTCCCTGGGACCCCCTACTCACCCCCAGCCCTCCCCAGGACCACCCCGCCCCGCTCACTCCCAGCCCTCCTGGGACCCTGCCCCGCTCACTCCCAGCCCTCCCCGGGACCACCCCACCCCCAGCCCTGCAGGGACCCCCTGCTCACCCCTGGCCCTCCCTGGGTCCCCGCTCACCCCCGGCCCTCCCCGGGGCCCCCCTGCTCACCCTTAGCCCTCCCCAGGTCCCCGCTCACCCCCAGCACTCCGAAGCGCTCACACATGGTCCACCCACAGAGGAAGTCGATCTCGAAGTTGTGGTTGAGGATGATGACCGCGTGCTCCTTCCCAAAGCGCTCTACTGTGGCCTGGTCCGTGAACAGCGTGCACTCCGTGCAGGACCACCACTCCAGCAGCATGACCAGTTCTGCGGACAGAGGGAGGGCGTTGGCACCAGTGGAACCCCTCCTCCTGGGATGGTCAGGGAGTGCCCGCAGGAGACACCTACAGTATTTTCGTCCAGAGCGGAAGTCTCTGCTAAACATGAGTTTTGATGACTTACATTGTGTACATTTTATGAAATTACAATGACCTACTCTAAGCAACAGTTGGGAGGAGACAGACGGAAGGTAGCAGCAGAAAGGGAGAGAACCGCCACTCTGCATGCAGACGCTGATCTTTACGCTCAATTACGATTCTCACGTGCACCTTGGTGTGGCCGAGTACTGCACAGCCATGCCCCGTGAGAGGTGCAGAAGATGAAAAATGTCACTAGATGATTAGGAAGCAGAATACAACCCTTGTATGTCCGCAGAACAGACAGTGGGAAAAAATAAAGAGTTAAGAGCGGAATGGAATTATAGATGACAGAGTAATAGGAATTACATTTTCTCCTAAAACTTGCTTTGGGGTTACACTGGTTTTCCATATTTTAAAAAAAGCCATATGAGGCCTAGCCCGCCCCCAGGAAGGCTGGCTGGGGGTGCTCTACGGGGCTTGCTGCTGGGCAGGTGGCCAGAGGCCTGCTGGGCCCCCAGAGACAGCAGGGCTCACCTGACCCCATGGGTGCTGGCATGTGAGAGGTGCCAGTCCCAGCTTTGAGTCCCTGTCCCCCCCACCCAGGGGTTCTTGGAGCCTCTTCCCTCGGTCTCTTCCCCTGGCTCCGGCCTGGTCGGCTGAAGACACTCTTCCCAGAAGTGTGGAGGGGCTCGTGCCGGGAGCTCTGTTTGCAGGCAGGAGACCTGCGCGCCTGGGAGGGCTCTGGGGATGCTGGGAACACGGCATCATCTGTCTCCTGATGGGGACTCTGGGACGCCCTCATTCACCTTCGGGAGAACTGCAGGGCTGAAGAGTTCCATGGTGAGAACTGCGCATCTTTGTCACACGTGGGCCTCAGAGGGAGTGAGTCCCGTTCAGAGGGCCGTGTACGGAAGGACAAGAGGGAGGCCAAGCAGGTGGGCCTGTTGTCAGCCACCAGAGTCTTGTGCCCCCCAGCCAGTTGTCCGGGAAGGACGGCCCCACAGAACCAGGACGCGGCTTCCAGCTCAGGACGGCCTCAGGCTTCTCGCGCTGGACACCAGCCCAGCTCTGAAGTGTGGGCTTTCTGCAAGGCCATCGCCTGGGGCTTCTTTTATACCGGTTATTTATAAAGGACACTAGAGACCAATTCCAAAGACATCCTATACGGGTGAACGAGGAGCCGCTACCCGAGATCACGCACCTCAGCCCAGGATGGCCAGAGACACCTGCAGACAGTGTGCAGGCGCAGGGAAGTGTCTTCCCAGCGGTCATGATGCTGCATGCACATGCAGGCAAGCAGAAAGGATGCAGAAAGGAAAGAGGGAACTCAGTTTGTGGCGGCACCGAGGGACCCCAATTCCTTTAAAAGACAAAGGTCGCCTGTGGGCAGAGGCAGTGAACGGGAGGAAATCCTGCGTGTGGGAAGAAGACCTGCTGACCAAGCCCCACAGCAGGCCTGCCCTGGCAGGGGCGCCCCCACCGCTGGCTCACCCCTGGCAAGTGCTCGAGACCTCTGCCTTTAGGGTCATGCCTAAAGGCTGAAGAAGAGGAATGAACTGAACAGGAGCCCACACAGCCAGCCAGACACAGGCACACTCCCCATGAATGTTCTGGAAAGACGAGCTGCGCTGTCTGGAGAATAGTCCCATCCAAAGGTCACCTGTGGCAGGCCCAGGGGCAGGTGGCACTTTTCCCTCGCCGTCGGCACGCGAAGGCGGCCTTCAGCAGATCTCAGGACCCCTCGGCCGACGCTGGCTAACTGCAGACAGCTGTCAGGGCAGGCATCTGTAAACTGTCCTGCAGGGCGGGCGGCACCTGGGCCCGACATGAAATTCCTTTTATCATTTCCTTCACTCAAATATATGCTTCCCTAAAGCACAATGAGTAAGCCAGCCATAGCCTATTTTTCAACCACGGATTTAAAAAAATCTAAAATTCTGGCTGGGTGCAGTGGCTCAAGCCTGTAATCCCAGCACTTTGGGAGGCCGAGACAGGAGGATCACTTGAGGCCAGGAGTTCAAGACCAGCTGGGGAAGCATGGCAAAAGCCCATCTCTACTTAAAAATACAAAAATTAGCTGGATGTGGTGCTGGGCACCTGTAATCCCAGCTACTCGGGAGGCTGGGGCATGAGAATCACTTGAACCTCAGAAGATGGAGGTTGCAGTGAGCCAAGATTGCACCGCTGCACTCCAGCCAGGGCAACAGAGAGACTCTGTCTCAAAAAAAAAAAAAACCAAAAAACAAAAAACAAAAAAAAAACCCCTAAAATTCACCCAATAATAGTACCAATTTATCGAGCATTGCTGTGTACCTGCTGTGCGCATTGATTTAGGCTTTATAATACAGCTCAAAGACAGGAGGTTTTGTCTGTGCTCTGCAGATGAGAAAGCTCAGGTTTAGAGACTGAGGCCCTGACTGACATCAGCAGGGAGTGAGGAGTCTGGGCCAGGCTGTTTAAATGGCTCCAAACCTGCACCCTTCGCCACAGCACCTATAGCTCTGCAGGTCAGATGACAGCAGAGACACACTGGCAGTGAGTTCAAAATGGGCAGCAAGAAGGCACCCGGCATTAAAGAATGAGAACAGGAATGAAGAACTGAAAATAAAACAGTGGTTCGGGGTCATTAAAAAACACTGGGCTGGTGCAGTGGCTCAGCCTGTAATCCCAGCAGCCCAGCAGGCTGAGGCAGGAGGATCACATGAGCCTAGGAGTTCGAGCCCAGCCTGGGCAACATGGCAAAACCCTGTCTCTACAAAAAATACAAAAATTAGCTGGGCATGATGGTACACACCTGTGGTCTCAGCTACTCAAGGAGGCTGAGGTGGGAAGACTGCTTGAGCCCAGGAGGCAGAGGTTGCAGTGAGCCAATATCACACCACTGCACTCCAGCCTGGGTGACAGAGCAAGACCCTGTCTCAAAAACAAACAAACATAAACAAACCCACCGTGAGGTCTGCTCTCACCATGCGCCCCTGAACTGGAAAAGGCTTCCACATAGCTCTGACTGCATAAGGGCTCCCACAAATGTATTCATGGAAATAAATCTAAGTGGAGAACATCCCAAATCCAACAAGTCACAGACAGAATTCACAAACCCACGCAAGCCCAGCAGATGGAGAGGCCGATTATTTCTGTTCTTACTGAGGCGTTTTTCTTGTGTATTTGTGGTCATCCCAAGTATCTGGGAATTTCATATTGATCTTAATGTATACCTCAATATTTCTTATTTTAATGCTTTTTTTCTACTTTCTTGCATTAAAAAAAGAGATTTGCCTTTTTTTCTTTCCTCATATTTTTCTAATACTTTAGAAGTTGTGTTTGATCTCTCTTCTTTCCTACCCTATACTTAACAAAGTTACCATTAAAATCTGAACCTGGGCTGGGCGCTCACGCCTGTAATCCCAGCACTTTGGGAGGCCGAGGTGGGCGGATCACCTGAGGTCAGGAGTTTGAGACCAGTCTGGGCAACATGGTGAAACCCCATCTCTAATAAAAATACAAAACAAAAAATTAGCTGAGTGTGGTGCAGTCTCAGCTCACTGCAACCTCCACCTCCCAGGGTCAAGCGATTCTCCTGCCTCTGCCTCCTGAGTAGCTGGGATCACAGGTGCCCACCACCATGCCAGGCTAATTTTTGTATTTTTAGTAGAGATGGGGTTTCACCATGTTGACCAGGCTGGTCTTGAACTCCTGACCTCAGGTGATCCGCCCACCTCAGCCTCCCAAAGTGCTGGGATTACAGGCATGACCCACTGCGCCCAGCTGAGCACTGTTTTTATTTTACATACGGTTTAGATTCATCCATCTCCTAATTTCTTTGGCTACCATTCTTTCTTGAAAATTAGACCCTACTTTTATAATTTTTGTTCTTACTGAAACACGTCCTTAAAAAATATTTAAGTGAAGATCTATGGGCAGTAAAAGCTCTCATTTTCTTGTTTACCAAAAACTTTTTATTTCATTCGTACTCTTGAACAGCACAGGGTGCTAGGTTGGCGATTTTCCAGCACATTGAGGATCTTCCACCTTCTTCTGCTGCTGCTGCCTGCCACAAGAAATCTGCTGTCGGCCTCACTGCTGACCGTCCAGCATGGTTCTCCAGCTTTCCTCTCCGGGGATTCGAAGACTTCCTTTTTTTGTTTGTTTGTTTGAGACAGTCTCACTCTGTCACCCAGGCTGGAGTGCAGTGATGCAGTCTTGGCTCACTGCAACCTCCACTGCCCAGGTTCAAGCGATTCCCCTGCCTCAGCCACCCCAGTAGCTGGGATTAGACACGTGCCACCAGGCCCAGCTAATTTTTGTATTTTTAGTAGAGATGGGGTTTCACCATGTTGGCCAGGCTGGTCTCAAACTCCTGACCTCAGGTGATCCTCCCGCCTCAGCTTTCCGGAGTGCTGGGATTAGAGGCGTGAGCCACTGCGCCCGGCTCCTTCTTGTCTCTGATGGCCTGTGATGCCCCAGGGCCTGCCTAGGTGTGGATTTCTGTGCATTTGCCCTGCTTGGTGTACACGTGCTTCCTGTATCTGAAGAATTGTGCCTTTGTCAGTTCAGGAGGTCCTCAGGCATCCTCTCTTCCCAGGAGGCTTCTCCTGTTCTCTCCTTTGGGGACAGGGGCCAAAGCCCTATTTTATGAAGTTTCTCATTCTGTCCTTACATCTTTTCACTCCTATTTCACATTTTTCACCTCCTTTGCTGTCACTGGATGATTTCTTCACATTGATGTCTGGTGTACCCATTCTCTCATTAACTGTGTCTAATCTGATACAAAACCCATCTGTAAGTTTTTGCTTTAAAATATCTACAGTTTTCACTGATAGCAGTTCTACTTGGTTCTTTTTCAAGTCGGGGCACAGTGGGTCATCTTTGGTCTGCATCTGCTGTTTACATTGTCATTCTTGATTATGAATTCATATTTAATTTTTCTTAATCTGTGGGATTCTTCAGGCCTGAATGAGAGACTTTCTCCAGAGAGTGTACTTTCATTTGCCTCTGCTGAAACCCAAGGGTCCCTGTTACCCTAGCTTGTCTCGCGCCCTCGCCCAAGAGTCCTGGTTTAGCTTCAGCTCCCTCTGCTACAGCTGCCCAAGGGTTAGGCTCCTGAAAGGCAGTGCTGACATTCCATTTCTGCACACCCCAGTTTTTGCTAAAGGGATTTGGTGGAAGGGTGGAGCTGAGAGGTTTTTGTTTCCTTACTGTGAGCCCAGAAATGCATTAAAAAGCCAGTTTCAGGCAGGATTTTGCTGTTTTGTAGTATTTTAGCTTCCGAATACTGCTAGAAAGTAGGAGTCTATAATTTAGTTTTCATCAGTTAATATTTGCCCTTTTTGTATATATTCATCTTATCCAGTTATACTCATGAATAACTCATTTGTATATTTTATATTATAGGATTTTCAATTATCCTTTCCCACAAAAAAAAGCAGCAGCCTTTTATTTAAAAAAAGAAACAAACTGGCCGGGCGCGGTGGCTCACGCCTGTAATCCCAGCACTTTGGGAGGCTGAGGCAGGCAGATCACGAGGTCAGGAGATCGAGACCATCCTGGCTAACACGGTGAAACCCCGTCTCTACTAAAAATACAAAAAAAATTAGCCGGGTGTGGTGGCAGGCACCTGTAGTCCCAGCTACTCGGGAGGCTGGGGCAGGAGAATGGCGTGAACCCGGGAGGCGGAGCTTGCAGTGAGCCGAGATTGCACCACTGCACTCCAGCCTGGGCGACAGAGCAAGACTCAGTCTCAAAAAAAAAAAAAAAAAAAAGAGAAAAAACAAACAAACCAGGAACTGAAGCATAACACATTTAAGACAAGCGAGTCTAAGGGCTGGCTTACTAGTCTCTCTGCAGACAGTGGGGTGTGGCAGGCATGGAAAGTTAGCTGACATAAACAGCCTTTTCAGCAGTGCTACCTGCTCCTGAACTGGAAGGAGATTGTGGAGACAAGGTTACAGGCCCGCCATTTCCCATATGAGACAAAGTGTCTATGCGCTCACTGTTTCCCACGAGACAAAGTGTATATGCGCTCACCATTTCCCACGAGACAAAGTGTATACGCGCTCACTGTTTCCCATATGAGACAAAGTGTCTATGTGCTCACCGTTTCCCATACGAGACAAAGTGTATATGCGCTCACTGTTTCCCATATGAGACAAAGTGTCTATGCGCTCACTGTTTCCCACGAGACAAAGTGTCTATGCGCTCACTGTTTCCCATATGAGACAAAGTGTCTATGCGCTCACCGTTTCCCATACGAGACAAAGTGTATATGCGCTGTTTCCCATATGAGACAAAGTGTCTATGTGCTCACCGTTTCCCATACCAGACAAAGTGTATATGCGCTGTTTCCCATATGAGACAAAGTGTCTATGTGCTCACCGTTTCCCATACGAGACAAAGTGTATATGCGCTGTTTCCCATATGAGACAAAGTGTCTATGCGCTCACTGTTTCCCACGAGACAAAGTGTCTATGCGCTGTTTCCCATATGAGACAAAGTGTCTATGCGCTCACCGTTTCCCACATGAGACAGTGTATAGGCGCTCGCCGTTTCTCACATGAGACAAAGTGTCTATGTGCTCACCGTTTCCCACATGAGACAGTGTATGGGCGCTCGCCGTTTCTCACATGAGACAAAGTGTCTATGTGCTCACCGTTTCCCATATGAGACAAAGTGTATATGCGTTCACCGTTTCCCATATGAGACAAAGTGTCTATGCGTTCACCGTTTCCCACATGAGACAAAGCGTATATGCGTTCACCATTTCCCACATGAGACAGTGTCTACGCGCTCACCATTTCCCATATGAGACAAAGTGTCTACGCGCTCACCGTTTCCCATACGAGACAAAGTGTATATGCGTTCACCGTTTCCCATATGAGACAAAGTGTCTATGCGTTCACCGTTTCCCACATGAGACAAAGTGTCTACGCACTCACCATTTCCCATATGAGACAAAGTGTGTATGCGCTCATGCAAAAACATGGAAACAGCATGAGAGTGTGAAATAAAACATAAGAATCCCCTCCTTTCCCCACTCCCTGGATATCAGCATCACGCAGTTTTCTCAGGCATCCTGAGATTTTTGTTTTCTTTTTTTTTTTTTTTTTAAGACAGAGTCTTGCTCTGTTGCCCAGGCTGGAGTGGTGCAGTGGAGTGATCTCAGCTCACTGCAACCTCCACCTCCCAGGTTCAAGCAGTTCTCCTGCCTCAGCCTCCCGAGTAGCTGGGATTACAGGTGTGCACCACCATGCTCAGCTAATTTTTTGTATTTTTAGTAGAGACAGGGTTTCACCATGTTGCTCAGGCTGGCCTTGAACTCCTGACCTCAGGTGATCCACCCGCCTCAGCCTCTCAAAGTGCTGGGATTACAGGCGTTAGCCACCATGCCCGGCCCCTTCTGGGCTTTTTCCACACATGTACACACCACACACCCAGCATCGTTTCTTAAGACACAGAATGAATCACGGCATCCTATGGGCTTTGTCATATACTCTTCCTTTTCACCTAAAACTGTACGGGCAAGATGAAGCTCTCCATGATGGCCGCAGACGGTCCCTGTATGGGCACAGCATAATTAGTCTCCAGTGACAGGTGCTTGGGTGGCTTCTAGTTTTGTGCTACTATAAAAATAATACAATAATGAGAATACCTGTGATAAAATGAGAACACCTGTCCAGTTGCATACTTTTGCATACGTCTCTGTAGGTTGCATGTTATTCTGTGGAACTGCTGAGTTGAAAATTGCAACCACTTAAACTGTTGACAGCCACTGCCAAACCACCCTCCAGAGATGTGCCTGTTCATGTCCCCACGATGCCCAGTGTGAGCGGTTACCTGTCCACAGGGAGTGTTGTTACCAAGCCTCTAAGTCTCTGTCCACATGACAGGTAAAGATCAGTTTCTCTATGTATAATACACATACGCACAGAGGCACATACGGACAGACACACAGCTACACGTGTTTGATATGCAGGGAGGCAGGACACCTTTTCTTTCAGGGATGCTCTGGTGTCGGCGCAGTGTGGGCAAGACACATGAGGGGCCATGTAGAGAGCTGTTGGAACTTGGTAACGGGTAAACAGAACTCAGCATTCTCTTTACTTTTGTTTAAACATTCCCATATGCTCTGGTAAACCGTGGGAAGCTGCTATTGCTGTGGGTCAGAATGGTCAGACTGGCACGTCACACAGCTCAAGCTAAGGCAAAGAGGTAGCCGGGTGCCTTCCTACAGCCTGCCAGCCAG
This sequence comes from Pongo abelii, assembly GCF_028885655.2. Lineage (NCBI taxonomy): Eukaryota > Metazoa > Chordata > Mammalia > Primates > Hominidae > Pongo > Pongo abelii. The sequence goes on along the minus strand of NC_072007.2, from coordinate 54,341,753 downwards.
ATGGCCTCGGCGCCTCCTGCACAGCCCTCACTTCCTGTCTGAGAGCCCACGGCTGCCCCGTCCATGGTCCCGCGCCACCCCCACGGGAGCCCCAGGCGGCAGGGACTGGCTCGGCAGACACTCACGGCTCCAGAGTGAGTAGGCGAGGCGGCAGTTGAGGCGGCGGTAGAGCTGCTTGCTGACCGGCCAGAGCGCCAGCGTGCACAGCTGGACGAAGTTGATGACCAGACCGCTCACCACGAAGACAAAGCCTACCAACAGGTGCAGCACGAACTGAGTCTTCAGGAAGGCCAGCAGGCCCATGGCGCTGCTCAGGAGCGGGTGCACGGCCCCTCGCTGAGGACAGCCGTCCTGCAAAGACAGGGACAGGGACAGCGTCAGGGTGGCCACGCCCACACCCTCACAGGAACACCGGGGCACTGCTCACTGCACACCCCGCACACGCCTCACGCTTATACACACATGCTGCACAGCACACCGCAAACCCCACACACGTGCCACACACATACAAACCACACACATGCCACACACACCACACTGCAAAACACACACGCCACACACACACCACAAACCACATACACACCACGCCACACTGCAAACCACATACACATCACACACAAACCACACATGCCACACGCCACACACACACACACCACACACATGCCACACACCACAGCACACCACAAACCCCACACATGCCACACACATACCGCAAACCAAACACACACCACACACACACCACACCGCAAACCCCACATGCCACACACACACTGCAAACCACACACACCACACACATGCCACACACAGACCACAAACCAAACACAGGCCACACACACACTGCAAACCACACACATGCCACACACACACCACACCACAAACCACACACATGCCACACCGCAAACCACACACACACCACACACACCACACCGCAAACCACACACATGCCACATGCACACACCACACACACCACACATACCATACCACAAACATGCCACACACACACCACAAACCACACACACCACACATACCATACCATAAACCACACATGTCACACACACCACACTGCAAACCACACACGTTACACACACCACACCGCAAACCACACACATGCCACACACACCGCAAAAGCACATACACGCCACACACACACACCACAAAAACACACACATGCCACACACACCACACCACACTGGAAACCATACACACGTCACACACACACCACAAATCACACATGCCACACACACACACCAACCACACACACGCCACACACCACAGTGCACCACAAACCCCACACATGCCACACACATACCGCAAACCAAACACACACCACACACACACCACACCGCAGACCCCACATGCCACATACTGCAAACCACACACACCACACACATGCCACACACATACCACAAACCAAACAGGCCACACACACACACTGCAAACCACACACACCACACCACAAACCACACACAGGCCACACTGCAAACTACACACACACCACACCGTAAACCACACACATGCCACACACACCACACCACAAACCACACACACCACACATACCATACCACAAACCACACACATGCCACACACACCACACCGCAAACCACACACATGCCACACACACCACAAAACCACATAAACGCCACACACACACCACAAACCACACACATGCCACACACACACCACTCCACCACCCACACACACACCGTACACCACACCACACACCACACACACACCGCAAACCAAACACATGCCACACACACCAAACATCACAAACCACACACCACAAACCACACACATGCCACACACACCACACACCACACATATGCTACATATACCACACCACACCACAAACCACATACACACACCACAAACAACACACATGCCACACACACCACAAACCACACACACCACCTGCACCACACACACCACAAACCACACATACACCACACACATGCCACACCACACACCACAAACGACAGACACGCTCACACACGGTGCATACCACACTGCAAGCACCATACCACAAACCACACACACTGCACATACCACACCACACACACTGTAGCACAAACCACACACACCACAGTGCAAAACACATACACCACATCCCACACGCACTGCCCCACACAGCCCCATACCTTCTACACCACACACACACAAATTGCACCACACACCACACACTGCAACACATCCCCCCACCCCATGCACACTCATATGCACCACAGTCTCACACATACAACACACATCATACACATAAACATGCCACACTCACGCACACACACACTCTCCCATGCAAACCAGAAAGAAAAAACGAAAAGACTAGAAGAAATACACCCAAATATTGATAGTGATTAACTCGCGGTGAAGGCATCATAATTTTTATTTGATTTAGTATCTCATTTAAAAGATCCAAACTGCACAATCAATCTCTGCAAACAGAGCCAGGAGGCCTCACGAAACCCCGGTGTGGGAATCAATGCTTTTCACTCCCACGCTCGTGTGCGTATTTTAAGCTTGAAAGATTTCTGTTCTGGTTTCCTGCACAAAAGAAGTGACTCCCCAGGGGCTCCACCGGCTCCCCCTTTCCTTCTACGCACGTCTCACAGTTTCAGCGGGGAAGCCGGTGGCCCCCCTCCACTCTTGGCAGCACTGCTACTGAGTGGCCCTGCAACCCCCGAGTGGAGGGGGAAACCCGAGACCCCCGTGTGCAGGGGGAAACCCGAGACCCCCGTGTGGAGGGGAAACCCTGGCAGTCAGGCTGGCGGTGCTGCCAACCCCTGACTTGGTCCTCTGGAAGGGTACTGAGTGCACTCCCATGGTGGGCAAAGGGGCGGGCTCTGGAGTGGCGCCAGCTGGCCTTCCACATTCCCAGGGCAGCCCCTGTTCCACACCGCCAGCTGCCCCCACTGTGGCCATTCTTGCACCCAGAGCAAGGCTCTCCATGGACGCCCACCCCACCCACCCATAAAACCCCCTGTCCCGACTCCACAGAGCGCCCTCCATGCAGGCCCCCACCTTCTGCCTCTCGGGGATTTGCAGGCGCTGCCTTGAATGGCACTCGGGGGCCACAGATGCCAGTGTCACTCCCACCACCCTTGGACATTCTCAACCTATGGGGCATTAAAAGTCACCTCTCCCAGACACTGGGCCCTTGGCTCCCCAGAAACTGTGGGGACAAGAGCTCTGGTCATGGTTTAGAAATGGGCCTGAAACGCTTTCGCTCCTCCCCTCACAAGGTGGAGGGTCTTCTTCGCTTTCTGACTATGGCCTGGACTCGGTCATTGCATCTGATGAACAGCCTTGCAGAAATGTGCTACGTGATTGCCAAGGCTAGGTCACAAAAAGGACAGCTTCTGCCTGGCTCTGCTACCAGGATGGCCACATCACAAGGATGTGTGAGCAGCAGGTCCTGCCTGCGTGGAAGGGGCTGACCTCATACCCCTGAGGGGGCCACGCAGGAGGCAGGCCCTCTGGCCCTGGTCAAACCTTCAGATGAGCCCAGCCCTGGCCTCAGCTCACCTGCAACCCCACAGCACCCAGCTAAGTCACTCCTGAATTGCTGACTCCACAAACTGCAGGGTTAAGGAGTTTTACTGTTTTATACCACCACACTTTGGGCTGATTCATTAAAGCAGCAACAGGAAATTAATACCCTAGATAGAAAGGACAGAAAAGACAAGGGGGCAACAAAAACACTTTTTATGGGCTTAACTTGTTCCACGGTCTGTGTTGAACACCTCTCACGCATTCCCAGACTCTCAGACGACCCCAGCGGGATGCCATCACTGCCCCAGTTGACAGGTGAGCAAACAGAAGCACGGAGAGGCTTCGTGCATCATACGGGGCCACACAGGGAATCAGCAGTAGAGCCAGTGCCAGTATAGGCAGCGAGGCTCAGAAGTCAGTGCTCGCCCAGACACACAGCAGTCCCCCCAGGGTGGGCAGGGGACCCTTAGAGCAGAGCCTCAGACACGTTGGGCAGACCAGGCTTGCTGTTTCAGAACGCCTTTCTTGAGCTAGAGATGATGTATTCGACCAGATCTTGAGTTGTACACTGCAGCCCATCACCTGGCCCCCACCTGGCACACAGCAGAGCCCCAGGAGACCAGGTGGTCCTCACCCAGGGGCACACATCACTCCACACTGGCCCAGAAGAACCAGGGTCCCGAGAAGGCTGCTTGAGAGCCAGCACATCAGCTGTGATGCTCTGAGAAGCAGATGCCCGGGCTCCACAGCAGACCTGCTGATTCCGTTGCTAGGGCGCAAAGTACAAGAATCTGATTTTTTTTGTTGTTTTTGAGACAGATTATCTCACAGTTGCCCAGGTTAGAGTGCTGTGGCGCCATCTTGGCTCACTGCAGCTTCCTGGGTTCAAGTAATTCTCATTCCTCAGCCTCCTGAGTAGCTGGGACCACAGGTATGCACCACCACGTCCAGCAAATTTTTGTATGTTTAGTAGAGATGGGGTTTCGCCATGTTGGCCAGGCTGGTCTCGATCTCCTGACCTCAGGTAATCCGCCCAACTCAACCTCCCAAAGCACTGGGATTACAGGTGTGAGCCATGGCGCCCAGTCACGAAGTTTATTTTTAAAAATCAGGTTCTCAGCCGGGCGCAGTGGCTCTCACCTGTAATCCAAGCACTTTGGGAGGCTGAGGCAGGCGGATCACTCGAGGTCAGGAGTTGGAGACAAGCGTGGCCAACATGGTGAAACCCCATCTCTATTAAACATACAAAAATTTGGCGGGTGTGGTGGCACGTGCCTGTAATCCCAGCTACTTGGGAGTCTGAGGCAGGAAAATAGCTTGAACCTGGGAGGAGGAGGTTGCAGTGAGCTGAGATCACACCACTGTACTCCAGCCTGGGTGACAAGAGTGAAACGCCATCTCAAAAAAAAAAAAAAAAAAAAAAAGAACTTCATCCAGGAATAAATAACACATGATTAAGATGGGCTTGCTGAGTGTCCGTGCATAGCGTTATGGGTGTTGACAAGCTGAGCCGCCTGTGACCCCACCACACTGCAACAGGGAACATTTCCATCCAAGTCCTTCCCCACCCAGCCTGACAATGCAGATCAGCTTTCCAGATCTATAGGTTAATTTACCTTTTCTAGAGGTTCACAAACACAGAATCCTATGGCATCTGGCCCAGCCGGCCCAGCGCAGTGCTTCTGAGACGGCCCCGAGACAGCACCCAGGGGCGCATCCGTGGCTGCTGAGTGACCCCCACGGCATGGATGTGCCACGGTGATACGCTCCCTGCTGACAGGCAGCTGGCACCCAGCCTTTGGGGGCCACAGACAGAGCCGTGATGCACATTCACGTCCCAGCCTCTGTGTGGACGGAGCTTCCCCTCAAGAATCCACTTTATCAACCGTCCTTGGTGTCACAGAGCAGCCAGTCCCTGGTCCATCATCTGAACCTCTGGGCTAGAAAGTCTATGCAGAGACTCCCCGGAGAGCCCACACCTGCCCTCTGGCACATGTTTCTCCTGGCCCGGGTGCCACACAGCACTCAGTGCCCCCGGAACTCTGACGTCTTAGGTCCAGCTCCACTCACAGGAAGTCTCTGTGGCAGTAAGCCCAAAAAAGGGTGAATGGAGCCGGCCAATGCCAGATCAGAGGGGCCGGCTTCAGCCCTGGAGCCCAATTCTAGCAGCAAGTCCACCACCCTGCTGTGTGGCCCAAGGTCACACCCGGGACGGTGTCCCCCAGCTGTCTGCACGGCCCACGGCCTTTCAACGTGCTCCCTCGCCGAAGGTCACCTGCCTGGATCATCAACCTCTACCTCCTGGAGGTCCTAGATACGGAGTCCAAACACATGTCTTCATCACTTACTATGGACAAGACTCCATTCCAAGGAACATCTGCTGTTCGCCTGCTTAATTCCAGCCAGCGGAAATCGGGGCCTCTCCCGCCCGCCTGCCCCCACAAGAGTGCTCAGCATGGTTTTCCTGGGTCATTGCCATGTCTCTGTCCAGCCAGCAGTGTAGTCTCACTCACAGACCTCGCAGGTACCCTGTTCCACCTCCCCGCACCCAGCCTGCCTGGACCTTCTTGATAAACCTGACTGCGCAAACCTCCAATGGCAGCAGGCAGAGGCCGCCTCCCTCCCTGCAGAAGGGTGATGGTGAGGAAGGTGCCCTGCTTGGCCACACCGGTCCCTGCCTCCAGCTTCAAACTCCTTTGGGCTGGCAGAGCAGGAAAGCATTGGGAGGGGCCTGGACTCAGTGGCCCCCAAGAGCATTTGCTCGTGAGCCCATTAGAGCAATTTTTAGAAAATTATGCATCCCCAGACAATGTGAAGGTGACGTCTACATTTTTATTTTTTATTTTTCATGTATTTGTTTATAGAGACAGAATATCACTCTGTCACCTAGGCTGGAGGGCAGCGATGCCATCATGGCTCACACAGCCTTGATCTCCTAGGCTCAAGTGATCCTCTGGCCTCAGCCTCCCAGAGTGCCGGGATTACAGGCATGAGCCACTGCACCCAGCCAGCTTCTACATTTTTAAGCTTCTACATTTAAGTTTAAATATGCAAGGGGTGTAAAGTCTGGCATATTGTAGATTTTGACCTTGTAAAGCATAGTGTTTTTCTTTCTCTCCAATGTAGCTAGTAGAACCCAAATGCCATCATGATTTGACAGCCACCATTGGCACCTGTTTTCAAACCCCAAAAAAAAGCTCTTCTGGACAGCTGGCTTTGTTCCATTTGCTCTTGGAATCTGCATTCCCACTGCCCTTCTTCCATGGGATTTCATCATTGTGGAATATATTGAAAGTCTCTTTTGCTTAACATTAGGCTTGAAAGTCTTTTATTGATCACCCTAAACTAATATTCTGCAATGAAATATGTACGAACATCTAAAACTCACTTGCATATTTCTTATGCACAGGCTTTAAGCTAAAAAGGTCTCCTGGGCTACGTCACGGCACTCCCTCTATGTTCGTCCACATCTCATACGAATGAGGACAGCCTGCTCACTAGGACACCATGAGCACACCCAAGAAATGAATGCTGACAGAATACTGCCAAACATCCCGTCCCTGTTCCCATTTCACCAACTGTCCCCAGATGACCTTCCTAGCTTTGGGGATGCAGGGCCCCGTGGAGGACACACATGCATTTGGATGGCATGTCTCTCTGTCCCCTTTCCCCGAGACACTCCCCGCCTATTCTGGCCTGATGGTGTTGAAGAGGCTCAGGCAGCTCTTGCAGCATGCCCCACACCCTGGATTTGTCCATTTCCTCACAATTAACTCAGGTTCAACATTTCTGGTCAAGAATGCATGGCAGAGCCGCTGGGTGCTTCCTGCCACATCCCATTGGAGGCACATAAAGCCACTTGGCCGGCAATGTGGAACCTCCCCTCACTTGGTGACACCACTGACACCCTGACCGCAGCAGATAGCCTGGGCAGCCCCCAGCACCCCGGGGACCTTGGAGAACACCTGGGATAGAAGAGCCACACAGGGTGGGACCTCAGGGGTAGGACCTCTGGGGCTCCATCTGATTTCTGGGGCTGGGGCTGGGAGGTGTAACAATGGGCCTCTCCAGTCCCCATGGCACCTTTTCATGGCTGCTCGGATGCCACTGAGACATGGAGGACACTGAGTTGCTTCTGAGCCTCTTCATTAAACAACAGGTTTAGGTCGCCTGGAAGCCTGGCGCCAGTGCGTCTTGGTCCTGGGGCATGATGGCTGCTTCTTGGGTTTTGTCCTGGCCCCTGCACAAGCTACCAGGGTCTGCACCTTCTTAGATCAGGGGAGCAAAGGTGAGGCAAGAGGCTGCCTCTGCCTGGGCAGGGCCAGAGCACTGCTTGCCAATCAGAGCCCAGCCCCACACGCCCACACCCAATTCTGCCACCTTTTGTTAGGGTGAACTGAGTTCCTTCCAGAAAGGTAATGCCCAGGTCCTCGAAATGTGACCTTATTTGGAGACAGGGCCTTTAAAGTGGTAATTAAATTAAATGATATCATTAGGGTGGGCCCTGATTCCATCTGACCAGTGTCCTTATGAAAAAGGGAGACTGCGTGCAGTCAGAGCCCAGGTGAGAAGCCTCAGAAGGAATCCTTGACCTCGGATTGGCAGCCTCCAGGACCACAGGACGACAAAAGCCTGCAGCTGCAGCCCCGCCTCTGGTGCCGTCACACAGCCCAGTCGCACTCACAGGCCGCCTCATCCCAGGTCTGTAGTTCTGGAGAGGTACGGGCCCATCCCCGTGTTCCGCCATCCAGCCCACCCCCTGCCTGCCCCAGGTCCTTCGCTGCAGCATGCGACCCTCCTCCCCGTCGCTGGTCCCTGTGACCTTCTTCCTCCAAAACCGGCCAGGCAGAGGCTCTCGCCCACACGCAGTCTCCCCAGAGACCCCCCTTCTTTGCCAAAAACCCCAACCTTTCTGACGACGCCTTTTTATGGATTGGAAACTACAGTTCCGAGCCCACCACCTCCACGCCGCTGCCAGGCCCACCAGGCCCCTCCATTTCTTCCTTCTGAACAGAGGAGTCCCTGGTTTTCTCTGCACACATAGGACGGCAACTTCGTTTCTATGAGGGGTAAACACCAGTTCCTCTATCCATGAGCCTTTCATGCCTCTGTCACCAGCGCTGAAATCCCCCAGAGGAGATGGCACAGCCTCCTAAATACAGCACTATCTTCCCAAAATGCCACAGAGTGGCCACCCCAGCCAGCGTCCTGCTCTGTGCAGGGGCAGGAGCTGGGCAGAGCTGGGGTGGGACCTGCTGTCCTTGGGTCCTGGGGTCCAGGAAGAAGACGTCATCACTGGCAACTATTCTGGGATCAGCAGACGCTCCCAAACCCTGGAATTCTCCCTTTGCCCTGCCCGAGCTGCCCTTCCGAGAGCAAGGCTAGCTCTCAGCAGACAGCAGTTGGCGGAGGAGAAAGACATTTCAGGATGCCAAAAGCACATCATTTCTGATGCTCTAGACGGGAGTTTTGAGTTGTGGGATAAAGATAACTTCTTAGTTCCATATGGATTTCAGTGATCCAAATCCAAGTCCATAATGGGGAACTGAGAAACGGCTGTCAGCTCCCTCCTTTCCCCCTTCCTCTTCTCTGTCCCACCCACCCTGCACCCAAGTGCTCTGGTGTAGTGGGCCGAGCAGACCTGGCCCCCTGCGAGGTGGTGGCACGGGAGGGCCTTGTGTGCCAGCTGCACAGGAGGGGACCACGGTGAGCCCCTGGCTCTTGGGTGCTGCAGAAAGCTCCGCTGTTACTGTCAGTAGACACTGGAGGAGAAAGTCCACCATCAGGAACAGTAGAGACGCAGCGATATCTCAAAGGGTCTTCATTTAGTTGGCAACGTTTACTATTCAGAACACCGCCAAGAACCCAGAAATAAACTGCACACACTTTCTGAGAAGCCAGCCTAGGTGTCCCATAAGGAAAGAGACTTCACTCACGGTGGACTTTTCGGGCCCTGCATTGGGTCCTCCTTCCTCCCGCTTTAAACGCAGCATGGACAAGTGTGATGGGCTGGTTTCCTGGCCCACAGCTCATTGGAAGTGTGGGCTGGGGATTGGGGAAGAGGGGCTTGCAGAAGGCAGGCATGCTGCTGACAGCACTACCTGGGGCAGAAACGAGCCCAGGACCTGAGGCCCCTTGGAGGCCACTGAGCACCGGGGCGCGGTTGCAGGCTCTCTGACATCACACATGAGGGCACAATGCAGTGACCGTGGCCCACACTGATCTCATCGGAATGCTGAGAGAGGGCGCGTCATAGTTACCACATTATCTGAGAAGTCTGGTAAGCAGCGAAGATACTACTAAGCATTCAACTAAAATTTTAGATGAAACAAACACAATCCTATTTTGAGGTTTAAAGGGCAAACTTCAGTTCTTGGGTAAATTCACTTACAAAGACCACCTTATCTTTTCATAAGCCTGAAAAATATGAAATCATTGCCGGCCCAACCTTATCAGCATTTGGAATTAGCAGGAGCCTAAAAGTCTGGCAGGAGGAGGTGAAACTGTCAGTCTGTGCAGACGACTGTGTAGCCTCAATACCCAGGAGAATCCAAATCCACTACAACAGGAACTAGAGTTGATAGTGATGCTAATGGGAATAATGTACAACACGCAGACTGCAGTGGCCTCTGAATCAGTCAGAAGAGACCAAGACAATCACAGAGTTTATCTCTTTCTCCCTTAATGGCTCCAGGTCACTGGCGGCTCTGTCCCACGTGTCATCTGGGCCCAGGCTCTGGGGGCTCCACCACCTTCAACACGAGGCTTCCAAGACTGCCTGGCTGGTGCCTTTCAGGCAGGCAGGAGAGGGGGGAACTGGAAGTTTAGGGGAGGGGCTGTCCTCTACGGCAAGTAGGATGCAAGTTTGCAGCCCAGCACAAGTTCTTACAGCTTGGGAGGATATGGATATATGATCTCCTTGTGTGTTCAGGAGCCAAGGAGCGGGGCCTAGCAGACCACCCCTCCACAGGAACACACAAAAGCAGGAGGTGTCTTGAAGGAGAACACAGATTGCAATAAGAAAGAGAAAATACCTAAACACAAGCTTCAGAGGAAATAAAGCCTCTATGAGGAAACCACAGAACATCTTGAAAGATACAAAAGCAGAGCTGAACAAATGGAAAAACCCCGTGTGACCAGGCTGCAACCACCCCTTCCCTACACACATGTCCTTAGCAACGTGCAGCTCCTCCTGCCAAGACACGGAGTCTACTCCCCAACCTTTTGAACCCAGGTTGGCTTCAGGGCTCACCCCATCAATAGAATGTGGTGGGAGTGGTGTCACAGGACTTCCAAGCCAGTCTTTAGAGCCTTGCCACTCCCTTACACCCTTGTGGCTATCAGAGGTGGTGGCTTGGGCTAGTCTGACAGAAGGTGGTCCCACATGGAGCAGAAACAGACCAGAAATGGACCATTCCACCTGAGGTTCTCCAGGCAGCTCTAGCTGACGACAGCCACTCCAATGACCCCAGGGGAAACCAGCAGAAGAACCGCGTTGCTGAGCCCAGCCCAAATTGCTGACCCACAGAATTGAGGGCCCCCCGACATGGTAGTTGTTTTAAATTGATACATTTTGAGGTGGTTTGTTAGATAGTAATATGTAAATGATACATAAACCTAAATATATAAATGAATCCTAATTAAAATAGCAAAAGCTCCTCCCCCCAGCCCCAGAACCAGACATACTGATTCTATAGTTCATATGGAAAACTAAACAGGAAAGAAAAGCCAGGAAAATAATGAAAAAGAACAAGAAAATAGCCCTAAAATACATTACAACATCTAGAAAGCCTCAATAATTAAAATAGCACAGTACTGGCTTATCAGTAGACATGCAGACCAACAATTGAGACTAAAGAATCAATGTTTCACTGACTAGGAGCAGCTGTCTGGGGCAGCTCAGCACCTGGAGCAGAGTGTGGATCTGCAGCCACTGTTTGGGGACTTGGATCCCATGTGCACGAAGCACTGACTACAGGTTAGTCAACAACACACATCTCACATGATCCATTCCATTTCTATTGTATTTGTATTTCTATTGTATTTAGATACTGATAAAATAAATAAAATACAAAATTAACTTAAAACCACTGCTAGGTTCATGAGAATCTTTTAGCATTGCCTATTTTCTCAACCAATGGATTTAAAGGCATAATTACATGATGTACCTAAAACCACTCCTCCAATTCTGGATAACAGAACCCTGCCTTTTGCAACACACAAGTCACTGTGGGTTACCTACCTGCCACTACCCACTTTGCTGGTAACAGAACCTCCTGCTATTATGGCAGCGCTCACTCTTCGATATGGGAGGGAAGCCCAGCCCCAGATCTAAGCCATAAAGGTAATCCCATCCCCTCTTTGAGCAAGTGATCCAGGGATGGGATGGGCATGTGCCCTGGGTCCAGCCAGGGAGAAGTCTGCGGGGGTTTTAAGGGAGGCTTTTGCTTTCCTAAGACAAGAAACAAATACCTCTGGTCATCCCCTTTGTCGTTCTTCCCTCCCTCGGTGAGGAGGCGGTGTCTGAAGGTGCAGGAGCTACTGTGGGCACGTGAAGCTGTAGGCGTGAGGACAGAAGACCAACACTGTTGGTAGAAGGTGGAAGGTCCCAGGTCCCCTTAGGGTCTGGGGAGCAGCTGAGGTCACACTAGCAGCTGCCCTCTTCAAGAGGTGGGGAAGACAAGAGGTAACGGTAAATCACTATCTCTGTTACCTTTGGCTGAAAACACACCTTACATCATCAACAGCTATGACTCTTACTCACATGGGCCTGGCATAGAATATAGATGCTTGATCAATGTTTTCTAAGCGAATGGCTCATATTCAATATACATTTGTGAGAAACAGCCAGCATAGGCTGGGCACGGTGGCTCATGCCTGTAATCCCAGCACTTCGGGAGGCCAAGGTGGGCAGATCACTTGAGGTCAGGAGCTTGAGACCATCCTGGCCAACATGGTGAATCCTCGTCTCTACTAAAAATACAAAAAATTAGCCAGGTGTGGTGGCAGGCGCCTATAATCCCAGCCACTCAGGAGGCTGAGGCAGGAGAATCGCTTGAACCCGGGAGGCAGTTTTTTTTGAAACTGTCTCAAAAAAAGAAAAAGAAAAAAGAAACAGCAGCATGACTTCTTAGTCCACACTCGTTACATGCCATCTCTGTTTAAAGTTCCTGAAAGAACATCATCAATCCTGAAAGAGAGTCCATGGAGCACTTCAGCAAACAATCTCGTCTCAGATTCAAGGCCCTGACAGACACTGGACGAGCCCGAGATGGAAGTGACTTTGGACTCAGTGAAGAGGAGACTGCGACATTTCCAGGCCTCACTGGAGATGCCAGGGGCGTCACTTCAGCAGGTAGAGGCCAAACAGAAGCTCCTCCCGGGCAGCCCTGGTCGGCCTCTCTTACGAGACCCACACGGCCGCACGTTCTCCTGACTGCAGCTTTGGGCTGGATCAGTAGCCCCAGGGCCCCCAGGCCACTTCTGAAGAGGGCGAGAAGCTCCCCGCCAGGTACTGTCTTACCGGGAATGGGAACTAAAGACCAGGGTCCTAAAGTTATTTCCCCAAGTTGTGTCTGCCACTGCATCACTGCCAGTGTAAACTGCAAACCCTGGCAAGAAGAGCGCAGGGAGGAGGCAGAGCTGGGCAGGACGAAGGGAGGATGAGGGTGCTGGTGGCCCGGGGTGGGAAGGCTGCTGGCCAAGGACCTCCAGCCCCCCACCCTCCCGTCACCTACCCCAGCTCTCTGAGCTCCAGAATTTGTCTCCTCTGGTGCTGTGACGGTCTCACTGGCCGGAGAGTGGTGATGTTGGGTGGGAAGTGGAGGGATGTGGAAAGCTCCCAGGGCCTGATGACGGCACAATGGACCTGTGACAAGTCTGCGGGCCTGCAGGACACAGCGGGCGCTTCCCACGCCAGGGCACGGCCATGTGGCAGGGCAGAAGAGCATTCTCCAAGGGTGGCAGACTTGTGGGGACCACACTCCAAAACACACACACGCCCATGTACACACACACACATGCACATGCACGCACACATAAAACAGTCACAGCTAAGTTGATCTAGACGTAATTTTCTTAAATGAACTATGCATTATTATAACAACTTTTACTCTACAGAAACAGATGGACATTTGCTGCATACTTTTTCATTAAACTGGTCATCAATGTCTCATGCACCTTTTTTCTTTTTTTTAAGGAGTCTTGCTCTGGCCCCTAGGCTGGAGTGCAGTGGCATGATCTCAGCTCACTGCAAACTCTGCCTCCTGGATTCAAGTGATTCTCCTGCCTCAGCCTCCCAAGTAGCTGGGATTACAGGTGCGGGCTACCACGCCTGGCTGATTTTTGTATTTTTAGTAGAGAAGGGATTTTGCCATGTTGGCCAGGCTGGTCTCGAACTCCTGACCTCAGGTGATCCACCCACCTTGGCTTCCCAAAGTGCTGGGATTATAGGCGTGAGCCACTGTGCCTGGCCTCATGCACTTTTCATTATATTTTGCAATTTACAAAGTTATGTAGGAGGTGGAATTCTGGTTTCTGCTGGGGATGTAGAGAGCTTGTCACTCCCACTCTCACAAGAATAAAGCCAGACAAACCGTAAGTTCTCGACTTTGCTTCATCCCATCAGAGACCTGAGGCTGCAGGACAACCAACTGGAAGCTGGGGAGAGACATGGCCTGCAGGGGAATGGCATTGAGCCCTCCCGTCTCTGGGGCAGTCACGGGGCATCATTGGTAAGAGGAGCTCGGCTGGAACCCCTGAGTCCTGGCGGAGGCTGAGTGTGTCTGGGGAGAGAGGGGAGTCCTGCGGGGACAAGGTGGAGGGCCCACCCTCCTGCTGGCTTCTCCTTGTGACCCCTGTCCAGCCTCCACCAGGTGCCCACAGGGCTGCCTGGGGATAAGTCCTGACAAAGCCACGCTCCTGTGCAAACCTGAGATGATGTAGGCATTCCACAATATTTTAAACAAAGAGTGCCTGGACCTTAAAGGTGTACTCATTATTTACAGATTCAAATGCCACATCTGTCATTCTACAGGCACCCTGAGGCACGGATTTGAAAAAATGCATTGATTCAAGATGGAATAAACTGAGTAGGTTTCAGAACAGCCACCCTTGGCCTGGACAGCACAAGAGCTACAGAGTGGCACTTCACAGGGCCAGCGACGACCCAAGACACGGGTGCCTGGGAAGGGGGCTCTCTGCGGGGACAGGGCTCAGAAAGGCCGGACCTGTCCTGAGCCACAAAACCAGGGTTCCCTGCACCTCGGCCGTCGTCTATCGTTACGGCGCCCCGTCAGGATATAAACTCAGAAAATCTCAGATGCACAAACATTTTGAAGTAAAAGATAGTTTCTAAACCATTACTCAGACCAATAAAACGTGAAGTGAAATGAAATGTGTAATGTGAATGAAAATGCTCCACAGTCCCCAGTGCGCATAGTTCAGCCGAATTTGCTTTAGGGTGACGGCTGTCAGGTGTGCGATGGGCTGTGTGTCTCCCCTGAAATCGCACAGAGAACCCCCAAGCCTGGTAGCTGAGGTGCGACCCCGGGATGACCCCGGGACCCCGTAGGCCAAATCGCAGCCTTTTTAGTTCCTGTCACCATAGTCCCCAGACTGGAAAATGGAGCTGGCTGGATGTGCACATATGCAAACCGCCACCTGCAGGGCCACCCATGCTGCCTCACCTTGTCACAGGTGCTGTTAAAATGTGCACTAGCCCAGCAGATGCCTCCAAACTGTGGCTACGGCTCTGCCCTCCCTCTGGGCTTCTGAGAAAGGATCCGACTTGCTGGTGTCAATCCCAGTGGTGGACCCCGAGGGACCCTTGCCTGCTGGAGCTGAGTCAGTGACGATGTCTCCAGGCGGGCTGGGGAGGGAAGCCCCTGAGGCGCATGGCCCCCCCGCACCTGGACGCCTCCCGCACTTGCTGTTCTAGAGGTAAGAGGTGATTCATGGAAAAGCGCTGACATTGCACATCTGAGCTTTTCCTCATTTCCTGGCATGGTGTATTGACCTCCTCCTGGGCTCCCTCTTTTCTTCTGCTTTCCCCAAATCCCCAAAAAGCTTAGATGAAACCCAAGTTTTGTTCTGGAATTTGTCCCTAATAATCCCACTGCATAGAGGCCGAGCACAGCTGTCTCCCTGCCTGCCTCCTGGCACATCGTTTCCTGTCTGAGGAACAAGCCTGGTTTTCTGTGCTTTTCTGGGGAACAAGCCTCTGTCTTTCTCCCCTATCAATCAGTACCACTTAGGAGGAGAGGCGGCCTTGCTGGCCACCTGGATCTGCCCCGCGCCGACTCCCACAGCCTCCTCTCCAGGAAAGAGAGTGCCCTGGAGTCCACAGGCAGTGCCCAGGGACAGCGAGGCCAGCGCCCGCAGGCAGGGATACACAGGCCATGCTGTTACCTTCCCTCTCTCTCTCTGCTCCAGATTCCAGGCAACCAGGGCCCACGGGGGAGGGACGTGTGGCCCCTGCCCAGCCGCAATGCAGGACCAGCCTGGGAACCACTCAGCGGCCACCTGGAGCCTGAATTAGCCATCGCTCCAGAGTAGCAAGGGCCGGGGCCTCCACTCAGCCTGCATTTCCGAGGTGGGGAAGGGCTGTGGCATTTAGGGCACAGATTCTGCCACGTGGGTGAAATGCTGGGGCCCTGGCACATGTGGTGCTGTGGGTCGTTTTCATACTTGGCCTGAGAGGGAGGGGTGGCTCCTTAGACAGGCGATGCCTGAAGTGGATGCCGCTGTCCTGAGGGGGCCCAGGAGAATACCCAGCTCCGCCGGGACCCTTGCTTCCCGAGGCAGCCTCATGGAACCCTCCCGAAGCTGCCATCACCGGGCCCAGGCACTTGCCCCTCCACTCCAGGTGAAAGACGCGGTGGGAAAGTGGTTTAGGCGGCGGAACGTTCCCTCCCTGTCTGCCTCTCGCCCTGGTTTTCAACACAGCACAGGCTTCTGACCTTGCTGAAAACACTCCGGCCTCTCCTGATGTGGTAATAAGCTGCCACTACTGCCATCACCCATCCTACACCAACAGCACGCAGCCTGCCCCACCCCGACTCCAACCTCCCGGGAGTGCAGCTGCAGCCCCCCTCCTCCGTGACGCAGGCCGGGTGCAGGGAACCGAGGTGCCCCAGCAGACTCTTAGCGTGGCCTGGCGGCAGGAATGGCCGAAAGCCGAAGCTGAACATGGAACTTGCTGACCCCTGAGGACTGGCTTTCTCTTGAGGATTCTGGGAAATCAAGCCCCAGGAGGGTGGGGACTGCCTGCTCACTACCGTGCGTGCAGGGCTTAGCCAGTGCCTGGTATACAGTAGGCGATCAATAAAATCCTATGGGATGGCAGGAGGGAGGAAGGAGGTTTCTGGTTTACAAGTAGAAAATGATGTTCCGGGCGGGTGTGGTGGCTCACGCCTGTAATCCCAGCACTTTGGGAGGCCAAGGCAGGTGGATCATGAGGTCAGGAGATCGAGACCATCCTGGCTAACACGGTGAAACCCTGTCTCTATTAAAAATACAAAAAATTAGCCGGGCGTGGTGGCGGGAGCCTGTAGTCCCAGCTACTCGGGAGGCTGAGGCAGGAGAATGGCGTGAACCCGGGAGACGGAGCTTGCAGTGAGCTGAGATCACTCCACTGCACTCCAGCCTGGGCAACAGAGTGAGACTCCATCCCCCCCACCAAAAAAAAAAAAAAAGAAGAAAAGAAAATGATGTCCTAGCATGACCACACACCCTGGCCACTTGGTCCTGGGGAGCGGGCCTCCCTCCCTCTGCTGTGGAAATGCCAGATGAACAAGGCTCTGCGGCCTGTCTTCCTCCATCTCCAACCGGCAAGAGGCTCTGAGGGCTGCCGGGACAGCTTTTTCTCTGTATAAAACGCAGGTGACGGGAGATAGAACAGAGGTCCTGGAGGTCTCCCTGAGCCCAGATGAGGCAATGGCACCACCCTGCCACCCTCCTCCCGCCAAGTGAGCCGCCGAAGGGGGCTAAAGACAAGACCCCACCTGACCACAGCAGCCCAGGGTGATTGCTGCACCCTAGGGTGACCGCTGGCAGGTGTGGCTGCAGGGCGAGGCACCCAGCTGCCACTTGTGGGGTTTTCTCAGCATTCGGAGCCCCCGCTGCCCATTAAGAGCAGGTCTCTGAAGATGAACAAGAAGCCGCTCTTTTCATGTGGGCCGAGAACAGAGGGTTCCTGGTCCAGAACCCCGTGCTCAGAGAGTCACACACTGAACACCAATGGCCACCGCAGGGGTGGGTGTCTCCAGGAAGAGCTGGCATTGTGGGCTCCCTGCTGTCCGTCGCCTGGTGCCTGGGCACGTGTGGCGAACGCAGGGTGGGCAGAGGTGCTTCAGGAGAGCCTCGTGAAGGACGCCAGACTCCCAGGCTCCTGGTGAGTGGCCAGCCCTCCTTCCTGCTCTGGGAGGGAGCTGGCGAGGCCTCCCTGGACCCGTGGTGCCACCAATGCAGAATTGCCCCTATTACAGGCCCAGCACCCACCGTGAGGCTCAACATCTCTGTCCCCACAAAAAAACCAAGCCGCCTCTGTGGCCCTCCAGGTCAAACAGGATCAACAGGAACCTCACAAGCCCACAGGTTCCAGAAGCTCCCAGGTCGTACTGCAAGTACAACTAAATGGCACCTGTGGGTACGCTGCCACGGCGCAGGCCACCACTTGAGGCCTCGAATTCCACAGGTAACTTACCGAAGACCTGAGGGCAAACGAGAAATGCACGTCCTTGGAAACGCTGTGGGTGAGGAGGTGGCATAGCCAGTCCCCTGCCACCTGGTCAGCAGGCTGAAGCTGAGAGGCTTGGCATTACATAAGCCAATTACGAGCAGCTGCTCAGGCGCAAGGCTGCACTTTTCCCAGACAGAGGCGCTCTTTTCCCAACACATAACAGGTCTTTTATCATTTTGAGCATTTGTGAAACTGCATAGCTCAGCCACGAATCCCAAGAAATGACTTGATACCCTGCCTCTGCCCAGGTGCCGGGAACGGGCCGTGGAAGCTGCCAGAATCGCCCGCTCGCCAGGGCCAGCCTGCCCTGTGTATGTGGCCCCCGTCACACTCGCGGTAGCCCCAGGTTGAGGATGAGTGAGCGGTTGCTCCTGGGGTTTTGGAACCCTCACCAATGACCGCCCCCTTGCTCAAACTTTCAGAGGCCCCAAATCCCGGGCTAATTTGTCTCCTAAATTCCACGCTTAGGTTCTGTTTGTTTTTTAGAGATGGGGTCTCGCTCTGTTGCCCAGGCTGGAGTACAGTGGCGTAATCACAGCTCACTGTGGCCTTGACCTCCTGAGCTCAAGGGATCCTCCTGTCTCAGCCTTAGGATTCTTTCGGCTCTGGGTAAACCTCTTTGTAAATAGTATTGATCGTTTTTACATAAACTGAGTCATGGGGAAGACTGGGCAGCCTCCTGCCTGTGCCACCTGCAGTGACCCTCCCTGCTGTTAGCAATGGAAGTGCATTAATCGGATCTATAGAAGAGAAAGCTTCCAGATCAGAAAGAAGCATCTCCTGGCCAAGTGTGCACCAAGAAAAACAAACACAATCTAGAGTGGAACCTCCAGGGGAGCTTGGTCTCTTCCTAGGAAATCACCCCATTCTCTGGCTCTAGAAAATAAAGTCAGCACCCAGACTTGGGGTTTTTGGGTCCCCTCAGCTGCCCCCTGCACCACCTGGTACCATCATCACACACCCCATGGACAGAGGCTGGCATGCATCTTGTGCCCTTTGACCCTCTGCAGAAACGGCAGGCAGCATCAGTGTCCCATTTTACCAATGAGCACTGGAGGCCTGGAGCACAAACACCCCGTCTAATCCCAGCCCGGAGACACAGCGGGGCTGGGACCGAATCTCTGCAATCCTAGGCCAGCGTGATCTGTGACGCCTGCTGATTCTCAGCTTCTGCTGTAAGAGCCGGCGGGGACTCTGGTCAAGGGCAGCCGGGAAATCGCCTGCGATCACCATAAACCAGCCCATCAGGCAATGGGTGTGACAGAGCAGCGCCACTTTGATGGTAACTACACATTTTCTGCTCAGGGTGCAGATCACCATGTAAATCAGCCACCCTACAGCACCTGCCTTGGGGGGCAGTGGGAGTCTGTGCCCATGCATCGGGCACTCGTCCTTCCCAGGACATGCCAGGCATCTACAAACACCGCCCAGATGGTATGAAACCGCTCAGCTCCTTCAGGAATGTTCTGAACAAAAACCCCTTTGCAGAAGGATGGGAGAGCCGCCCAAGGACCCCAGGAGGGATCAGAATGAGCGCCTGCCATCCCCTGCTTCCCTACCTCCCAGGAGTTCCCCTGCAAAGGGCTAGGCAGGGTTTGTTGACATGCAGAGAACGGTCCAGAGCTGGAAGAGGAGGGGTGCACACAGTAAAGGCCCCCAGGACTGCCCAGGCCCCGGCCTCACTCACCAGTAGAAGTAATAGGCCAAAGCCACCGCCAGCAGGGCCACACAGATCCCTGAGAAGAGGCAGGCTGGGTAGCTGCTCAGCATCTTCAGCCCTCGGTCCTGTGCTGCCTGAAGCCAGCGAGAAGGACCTGCGGGGAGCAGGTGTCGGCCTGGCCGAAGGATGAGGAGCCGAGCTCAAGCAGAGGGATTAGGACCTGGCCTGAGCTGCCCAGGCTTGGCAGGGACTGTGGCCACCCAAAGCATCTGCTCAGCAGGAAGTGGGTGCCGGGCACCCCCAGGGTGCCACCTGCATGGCCAGCACTGTCCTTCTAGTCACAGAGACCAACTCAAGGGACCCCCAGGAGCGTGCTGAAGCAGGACGTACACACGGGTCTGTCCTGCGCACAGCTGTGGGCTCTGCCGTCGGGGCACCGGCTAATCCAATAAGCAGCTTTCAGCCAGGAGCTGTTCACTGTAAACAGGCAGAGTCACAGGGCCAGCCAGGATGCAGGTCAACGAGCCCCACCCCTGCACGGACCCCTAGGACTGGGGACCTGAGAGTGCTCACATCTTCCTCCTCACAACACCAGTGTGTCCAGGGGCCAGGTTGTGGGTGAGTTGGTGAGGTCTACCCTGTGCTCAGCCGTGGGCTAGCAAGATCCCTGAAAGGCCTCCAAGTGATAGGCAAACGTCCTGCATGTGGGGCATGGCTGTGGGCTCAACAGAGAACAGCCGCCCAGCCTGCCGCACAGGCCAGGCACCCGCGACACTCGCTCCAAACTGCAGCAATGTTTGCTAAACGGTGGTGCTCTGGGTCCCATGTTCGGGGCCCCCACGCTGGAAGAGCTGTGGGGTGGGCCGCCTCTTATCCTCCAGGAAGTCAGGCACGTCCCTCCACTCTCTCCAGCCTGAAACCTCTCAATCTGAAATGAAGGAGTTCAAAGGCTAAACTAGGGAGATGAGATCAAAGGACCCAGGGACCAGAGCATCGCCAGGGCAGGAGGCCCTCGACAACACACTGTGTGGGGGGTGGGGTGTTACTAAGGGAGCGCCCCCTGGAGGCCCTCGACAGCACACAGCGACGGGGATGGGGGTGTTACTAAGGGAGCGCCCCCTGGAGGCCCTCGACAGCACACAGTGACGGGGATGGGGGTGTTACTAAGGGAGCGCCCCCTGGAGGCCCTCGACAGCACACGGGGACGGGGATGGGGGCGTTACTAAGGGAGCGCCCCCTGGAGGCCCTCGACAGCACACGGGGACGGGGATGGGGTGTTACTAAGGGAGCGCCCCCTGGAGGCCCTCGACAAGGTCGGGGATGGGGCGTTCCCAAGGGAGCGCCCCCTGGAGGCCCCCGACAGCACACGGGAGCGGGGATGGGGTGTTACTAAGGGAGCGCCCCCTGGAGGCCCTCGACAGCACACAGCGACGGGGATGGGGGTGTTACTAAGGGAGCGCCCCCTGGAGGCCCTCGACAGCACACAGTGACGGGGATGGGGGTGTTACTAAGGGAGCGCCCCCTGGAGGCCCTCGACAGCACACGGGGACGGGGATGGGGGCGTTACTAAGGGAGCGCCCCCTGGAGGCCCTCGACAGCACACGGGGTCGGGGATGGGGCGTTCCCAAGGGAGCGCCCCCTGGAGGCCCTCGACAGCACATGGGGACGGGGATGGGGTGTTACTAAGGGAGCGCCCCCTGGAGGCCCTCGACAGCACACAGCGACGGGGATGGGGCGTTACGAAGGGAGCGCCCCCTGGAGGCCCTCGACAGCACACGGGAGCAGGGATGGGGCGTTACTAAGGGAGCGCCCCCTGGAGGCCCTTGACAGCACACGGGAGCGGGGATGGGGCGTTCCCAAGGGAGCGCCCCCTGGAGGCCCTCTACAGCACACGGGGACGGGGATGGGGTGTTACTAAGGGAGCGCCCCCTGGAGGCCCTCGACAGCACACGGGAGCGAGGATGGGGCGTTACGAAGGGAGCGCCCCCTGGAGGCCCTCGACAGCACACGGGAGCGGGGATGGGGCGTTACTAAGGGAGCGCCCCCTGGAGGCCCTTGACAGCACACGGGAGCGGGGATGGGGCGTTCCCAAGGGAGCGCCCCCTGGAGGCCCTCTACAGCACACGGGGACGGGGATGGGGTGTTACTAAGGGAGCGCCCCCTGGAGGCCCTCGACAGCACACGGGAGCGGGGATGGGGCGTTACGAAGGGAGCGCCCCCTGGAGGCCCTCGACAGCACACGGGAGCGGGGATGGGGTGTTACTAAGGGAGCGCCCCCTGGAGGCCCTCGACAGCACACGGGGACGGGGATGGGGTGTTACGAAAGGAGCGCCCCCTGAAGGCCCTCGACAGCACACGGGGACGGGGATGGGGCGTTCCCAAGGGAGCGCCCCCTGGAGGCCCTCGACAGCACACGGGGACGGGGATGGGGTGTTACGAAGGGAGCGCCCCCTGGAGGCCCTCGACAGCACACGGGGACGGGGATGGGGTGTTACTAAGGGAGCGCCCCCTGGAGGCCCTTGACAGCACACGGGAGCGGGGATGGGGCGTTCCCAAGGGAGCGCCCCCTGGAGGCCCTCTACAGCACACGGGAGCAGGGATGGGGTGTTACTAAGGGAGCGCCCCCTGAAGGCCCTCGACAGCACACGGGGACGGGGATGGGGCGTTCCCAAGGGAGCGCCCCCTGGAGGCCCTCTACAGCACACGGGAGCGGGGATGGGGTGTTACTAAGGGAGCACCCCCTGGAGGCCCTCGACAGCACACGGGAGCGGGGATGGGGTGTTACTAAGGGAGCACCCCTGGAGGCCCTCGACAGCACACGGGAGCGGGGATGGGGTGTTACTAAGGGAGCGCCCCCTGGAGGCCCTCGACAGCACACGGGAGCGGGGATGGGGTGTTACTAAGGGAGCGCCCCCTAGAGGCCCGGCCAATGCATTCTCGCTCAGGGTCACGGGGCCACAGTGGGATAAAGTGAAAGTCCCTGCTCGTGCGTCTCCCATGGCATCAGACACAAAGAACCTGTCCCCAGCAGGGTTTGCCCAGGACGCTCCCCCAGCCTGGTCGCAGCCCCATCCCAGCCCTGGTGCGGCCCCTGTGTGCTCTGTGGGAAGCTGTGGACTGAGAGGTGGGAACCGCTCAGCTCAGTCCTGACATGCTCAGCCTTTACTTCTGTGAACCTGTGAACCTGGTGGAGGAGAGAGCGTGATGGGGCAGCCGCAGCCTTCCCAGGCCTGGAGGAGCCCCTCCTTCCCCCTCAAGGCTTCAGGTGACTGCATCCCTGGCCAACACATTGACCCCATGTGACTCCACATGACACCCAGAATCGCCCACTAAGCCACTCCTGGATTCCTGACCCTCAGCAGCTGTGTGAGATAACAGATGTCTGTTGTTTTCGCTGCTAAGTTTGTGGGTAACTCGTTACACAGCAATGTAACAAACACGATAAGGCAACCAGGCAGATCAATATGAGACGCACCATTTACTGGAAGTATTGGATGACTATTTATAGGGCTGGAGTTAGTGTCTGAACAAAATAGAAGATTTGCAGGCCGGGTGCAGTGGCTCACACCTGTAATCCCAGCACTGTGGGAGGCCGAGGCTGGTGGATCACCTGAGGTAAGGAGTTTGAGACCAGCCTGGCCAACATGGTGAAACCCTGTCTCTATTAAAAATACAAAAAAATTAGCACGCCTGTAATCCCAGCTACTCAGGAGGCTGAGGCAGGAGAATTGCTTGAACTCGGGAGGCAGAGGTTACAGTGAGCACTCCAGCCTGGGCAACAAGAGCAAGACTCTGTCTCAAAAAAAAAAAAAAAAAAAAAGATTTGCAGATTCAAGAATTCTGACTTCTAATCCTCAGTACATTCCTCAGTACGTTCCTTCTATCCCAATGAGCAATGTTAACTAACTTAGCTCTCTAGTGTGAAATGCACACCATGGAACCAAGACATTCATTTAATCCTGTTAGCAGCCCAAGAAACCCGAGAGTGTGTGTGTGTGTGTGTATGTGTGTGTGTGAGACAGAGAGAGAGAGAAAGTGGGGGAGAGAGGAGAAATGCAGCCCTCCCACCAGACAACAGCAAGCGTGTGAGCTGCTTCCTCCTCCCTCTGCAGCGAGGACCCACACAACTTCCTTAGTCCAGCACTGTCTGCACAGCCACCCCAAAATATGCAAATACAACTGGCTGCCCACACAACCTCTGCCTGGCACTTCTTCTAACAAGACCCTGCCTGAGGTATAGGAGGCAGTGGCTATGCAGAAGTCATCTGGTTTCATGGGATGCGTCCTAATGACTGCCTTAGAGGTAGTTAATGAGAGAGAGAGGAGTCTTTTGGAGCTTCCAGAAAGGTTTCAGCCCCTGACAAAAGGTTGCAAAAAGAAATTTCCCTTTTCCTGTCCAGGCATGGTGGCTCACGCCTGTAATCCCAGCACTTTCGGAGGCAGAGGATCACTTGAACACAGGAGTTCAAGGCTGCAGTGAGCCACGATTGCACCACTGCACTTAAGCCTTAGTGACAGAGGGAGACCCTGTCTCCAGAAAAACAAAACAAAACAAAACAAATCCCTTTTCCTGACATCAGACTTCTCTGTATCAAGTTGTGATGGCTGGTGCAGAGGCAGCCATGATGTCACCTCAAGGAGACAGGCCTACAGTGGAAAGCAACCTAGAGGGTGGCCCAGAGGAGGAACGGATATAGCCAGGGGCCTTGCGTGCCTCCGCCAAGCCAAGCAAAGGCCAGCGTGGAGGAGCTGACCCCTGGGGCTTCCCACCTAGGTCAGCTCAAGGCAGATTCTGCTACTTTCAGCTCAATTCACCAGCGCCCCAACCAGTGGGCCTTTGGAACTCACACATATCTAGGGACCAACTTCTTATCTACATGCTTTGCATTTCCCAAAATCCAAAAGTCACTCATGGGTACCCCTGTGATAACAGCAAGCCTGAGTTTTCTCCAGGACCACAGGAAGCCACAGGGTCAACGTTCCCCCACCCGGGAGTGCCAGCCCCACTCAGGTTTGCAGGCGGGGTGTTCTTTTATCTTAAAGCAAACATGGCTACCATTCAGAACAGTACATGAATGGAGAATTCCTTTTAAAAACAAAACCAATTTCTATTAGAGAAAAATACTTGGGGGAACCAGCGTCCCAGGGACCCACAGCCTACTCTAAATATGTCATTTTTTTGTTTTTTTTAAGAAAGAGGAAAAAAGCTTATTCACATCATGAAGATTTTAACAAATTTTAGGGCAAGGAAACAGGCCGTGCAGTTGCAAATACACAGGGAAGCCCTTTTCGCTGAGGCACAGAGGCCTGGGAGCCGCTCTAGGCGGAGCTGACGCGGGAGAGCCAGGCTGGCGCCAGGCACGGCTCCACTCAGAAGCACTAGGCCTCCGTGCCTCCAAACAAGAGCTGCGGTCAGGAAAAGGAAAGGATGTCTTGTTTTTGCCAAGGTATCTGAAGTCTCTGTGGGCAGCAGCTGGGTGAGCTTTTCAGCTGTGATAGAACAGAAGCATTACAGGGGCAGAGCTCATTCACGAGCAGGTCTTTGAACACAGGCATTACTGGCGAGCCACCTGATTCTCTCACTGTGTCTTCCTCTGCCGGAGAAATCCTTGTACATGAGGAGACAACTAAAACTTGCAGCTTTGACTCCCAGGTCATTCTTCCAGAGGGAGGCACTGTGGCCATGTGCCAGGAGGGCAGAGGCACTGGCCCCACGGAGGACAGGAGTTCGTTCTCAGACAGATGAACGCTGCAGGTGCGCCCACAGAAAAGTCCACAGCCCCCAGTAAACAATGCCGTGCTCGCCACTGCTAGGGGAGGCTCAGGAACCCGGCTGGGGTGGGAGGCCTGGTGCCAGCCTGGTGTGATGTCAGGCACAAGGGGCTGGGGCCGCACTGTCCTCCCCTCTTCCTGCTTTTGCTTCAGTCCTGGCCTCTTTGGGCTGCAGAGCTGGGGTCCTGGCAGGTCACCTGACTTTTCTGGCCTTGGCTCCCCCTCTTTGGAGTGAGCAGATTGACCACAACGGCTATCCCCAGGGGTGCCCGAGCTGCAGGTGTCGGGGCCAGGGCCAGGGCCGCAGCCTTCCATGTGACCCTGCAGTGGAGCCTGGGCCTGGCTTAGGAACAGCTGGGCGGGCTCTGCTACTGTTCTACACTCTGGCTTCCGACTCGAGCCGCCATCAGGGAAAAAGCCTGGCATGATCTGTGTGCTTAGCGCACCTGGAGAGCCAGGGCACTGCCCCAAGCCCCGAGCCCTGGCTGAGGCTTCTCCACTCCTTAGTCTCCAGAGTAGCAGAGGTGCTGTGGGCCCGAGTCTGAGCTCCTCCATGGCCGCCTGTGATGATGAAGCCAGGTTGTCGGAGCCTGAGAAGCAAGGCTGTCCTTCCTGCCCCACGCCTGGGTCACTGCCTTTCTCGTGATAAGGAAAAAAAAATCCCTTCCTGGGAGAGTCGTTCCCTTTCCATGTCTGAATAACAGACTCCCCAAATGCCAGGCGGACCCAGCCCTGAGGCCCCAGAACACCCCTACCGAGCGGTGAGCATCTGTGGGCCCAGCCTCAGGTCTCTCCTAGCTCCGCGGCGGCGCTGGTGCCCAGTACTGAGTGCAGAGGCCGCCCTGCAAGCCACTCCTGGACTTGACCTCTAAGGCCACTTCTCACTGTAAAAACTGTGGGGACATTGTGGGGCCTATGCTGGCCCTGCCCTCCTCCTCAACGGCTTCATGCCTGCCAGGGCCAGGCACTTGGGGGCACTCCCAGCTGGGGACCCCGGCTCAGCCTCCCCAGGGCTGGAGGGAGGCGGGATCTGGGTGCTGCTACTGGAGGGCACTGCCCCTGAGGGTCCCAGCTCTTACATTTGCTTTTGTGGTGTGTCCTGAGCCTGCCTCCTGCTCCCTCGCCACTCAAGGCCACCACACGGCCCAGTGTGTGACACCAACGGATGCCCGCACAGCAAAGCGTGCTAGCGCTGCACGGCACTTTGGTGACTTTGCTGAGCTCTCCAGAATTGCCAGGTGCTTCCCACTGCTTCCTCATGCTCTCAGGTGAGAAGCCCCCTCTGTCCAGCCTCCACACTGGTTCTGTGTGTGGCATGTGAGTGGTGTGGGTGGCGTGGGTGGTGGACGGCACATGGGTGGCATGTGAGTAGCGTGGGTGGTGTGAGTGGCGTGGGTGGTGTGAGTGGCGTGGGTGGTGTGAGTGGCGTGGGTGGCGTGTGAGTGGCGTGGGTGGTGTGAGTGGCGTGGGTGGCGTGTGAGTGGCGTGGGTGGCGTGAGTGGCGTGGGTGGCGTGAGTGGCGTGGGTGGCGTGGGTGGCGTGAGTGGCGTGGGTGGCGTGAGTGGCGTGGGTGGCGTGGGTGGCGTGGGTGGTGTGAGTGGCATGGGTGTCATGTGAGTAGCGTGGGTGGCGTGTGAGTGGCGTGGGTGGTGTGAGTGGCGTGGGTGGCGTGTGAGTGGCGTGATGTGATATGGCAGCACGTGGGTGGCATGGTGTGGCTTGCTTTGTGCTGTAGCTCCTCCACCATGGGCACGTGGCCTCCTCATGCTCCCAGCTACCTGAATATCGTCCTGCTCACGACCAGGACTTGAGCCCGCCCCTCCGCAGGTTCCCGCTGTCCCCTCCTCCGCCCCACCACCATCACACACCTCCTAGTCTTACCTTCTGGTTACCCCAGGGCCTAAAGGAAACAGTTCTTTTCTTCCAGGTCCTTTCCTGTCTCTGACACCTAAGCCATGTTGACTGTATAACATCCTAGTGGAGGCCCAGCCTCCTGACTCTACCAACGAGGTTGCACTGCCACGCAGGCCAGGGCCAGGCAGCCGACGGCCTGGGGACTTGTGGAGCCTCTGTGGCCTCTTATGAAGTCACCATCCCTGAGCATGGGCACAGCAAAGGAAGAAAGGCCTGGAGGCCCCTCCTTCCACCCTTGGGAGGTGGAGACAGGCACACTGCGGTGAGAGGGCTGGTGTGTGGGAGCTGGTACTTGGGGGGCAGGCGTGCTCGGGGAGCTGGTTCTCAGGGGACTGGAATATGGGAGCTGGTGCTCTGGGGGCTGGTGTTCAGGGGGCTGGTGCTCAGCATGGGGGGCTGCTGCTCGGGGTGGGGGGAAGCTGGTGCTCTGGGGGGGCTGGTGCTCGGCACAGGAGCTGGTGCTCAGGGTCTGGTGCTCGGGCGGGGAGCTGGTGCTCGGGGGGCTGGCATGCCGGGCACCCATGTCTGCCTGTTCTCCAGCATCCAGGTCTCAAAACCTCATCACCCAAACCACCAAGAATGAGCAATGCGGGGCAGACACCTGCTCCACTGCCCCTGCCCTGGTACGGCATATGGCAGCTGGTCATGACTGAGAAAGGAAGTGGCACACCAGGTGCGGCTGGCCCACACCGGGCCAGCACATGGGGACCCCAGGCTGTTCCAGACCAAGGGCCTCCTCTCGTGCAC
Source organism: Pongo abelii (assembly GCF_028885655.2). NCBI lineage: Eukaryota > Metazoa > Chordata > Mammalia > Primates > Hominidae > Pongo > Pongo abelii. The sequence continues at coordinate 54,313,434 of NC_072007.2, read as the reverse complement.
CCACAGACCCCGTCTTGCTGCTCAGTTCTAACCCTCCGGCGTTTCCATGCCACTGTCCACTCTCCACGTGAGGCTCGTGGCAGGCGCGGGAACATCATCCTGTGGCTCTTGCAGCTGGTGCTTGGGCCTGTGCTTGGATGAAGGCCGCCGGGGCCTCTGGGCATCTGGTATGCAGCGTCCTCTCCTGACTCTCCCCTCACCTTTCCCATGTGCTGCCCCTCCCACAGTTGCTGCTACATGCTGAGACTACTGGAGTCTAACCCCAGCGCCACCCGCTTCCAAGCTGTGCCTCAGTTTCCTCAACCACAAAGAAAGAATAACAACACACGGACGCCAGCAGGCTGTGGAGAGCCAAAGACCCCCGGGGTGCACTGAGAACAATGCTGGGCATGGAAAATGCCAAGAAGCAGCCAGGAGTATGATGACATCATCGATATTCCCAAACCTTTCCCCATGGAGAAAACAGATGGCAGAGCTTTAAAAAAAATACACGACAAAAGCAAACATAGACCACTGGGATTACAGCAAACTAAACAGCTTCTGCATGACAAAGGGAGGGACAGGGTAAAGAGACAACCCCCAAGTGAGAGACAACCCTGCAGACCACATGCCCAATGCAGGCCCAGCATCCACGGGATAAAGGGGCTCAGACTCAATAGCAAGAAAGCAAACGGCAAAGGATCTGAACGGCTGTGCCTCAGAAGGAGCCACACCAATGGCCAGCAGGTTAACGCAGAGCTGTTCGGCATTATTAACCATCAGGGAGAAGCAAATCGAAGCCACAGGGAGGTGTCATTTCATGCCGTTCAGATGGCTATTATCAAAAAGACGAACGTAACAGGTGTTGACGAGAACGCAGAGAAAGGGGACCTGGCACGCTGTGGGGGAGAGAGAGCATCAATCTGTGTGGCCACTATACAAACCATCTGGAGGTGCCTCCAAAAGTCAAAAATGGAACTACTGGCCCAGGGCAGTGGCTCACACCTGTAATCCCAGCACTTTGGGAGGCCAAGGCAGGTGGATCACTTGAGGTCAGGAGTTCGAGACCAGTCTGGCCAACATGGTGAAACCCCATCTCTACTAAACATACAAAATTAGCCAGGAATGGTGGCGGGCGTCTGTAATCCCAGCTACTCAGGAAGCTGAAGTAAAAGAATCACTTGAACCCAAGAGGCAGAGGTTGCAGTGAGCCGAGATCGTGCCATTGCACTCCAGCCTGGGCGACAGAGCAAGACTCCGTTTCAAAAAAACAAAAGGAACTACCATAAGGTCCAACAATCCCACTTCTGGGTATGTATCTAAAGGAACTGAAATCTGTGTGTCAAAGAGACATCTGCGCGCCCGTGTTCACTGCAGCACCACCCCCAACAGCCACACAATGGAGGCAGCCCAGGTGCCCACCAACAGACAAATGGATAGCGAGCGTGTGGTGCGTAACACTGTGTTATTATTCAGCCGTAAGGAAGAAGGAAGTCCTGTAACTAGCAACATCACAGACAAACCTGGTAGACCTGACACTAAGTGGATAATCAGCCAGTCACAGAACGACAAATCCTGCATGACCTCACTCACACGAGGAATCGGAAATGGGGATCTCACCAGAACTGAGAGGAGCAGGGTGGTTACCAGGGGCTGGGGGCTTGTGCAAGGATAGGCAAAGGAGGTGCTGATCAAAGGGAACAGTTTCAGTTAGACCAGAGCGATGTGTTCGTGATCCACCGCGCTGCGTGGTGACCAGTTAACAATAACGTATCATGTTTCAAAATCGGGAAAAGAATAGATTTTTAACATCCACACCACCAAAAACGATGTTGGTGAGCTGATCGCTATGTTAATTAGCTCAATTAATCTTTCTACAATGTACACATAGATCACATGGTACTCCATAAATATACACAATTATATTTTGTCAATTATAGATAGATGACAGATAGGTAGGTAGGTGGGTAGATAGATACACACACACACACGAGATCCTCTTCAGGTAAAAAGCAGAACGGGAACAAAACCTCAACCTGTATGGAACACTGAGATAGTTAGAGCTTCTCATCATGCTCTTTACAGCAAACCTAGAATGTTTAGAATCATGGTTTTACTATTTAGAAATAATGGATTTTGGCATAAGACCTTTGCCAAAATCCCCTTCTGGTGGTGTCTCTGATGAATGGGAGCTGCACTGTCTGAATCCTGACGACGGTGCCGGCGGCTGGGGATGCTCAATGTCAATCAAAGCTGAAGCACGTGGCAGTTCTCTGCCTGGGAGTCCTGCTAAAGTGGCTGATGTGGCGTCCTACTTGCACGTGGCTCTTCAGTTTTTACCTCCACATCTCTTTTTTAAGGTTAAGAAGAACAAAGCTCATCTGAACATATTACCCAAACAAATGTCATAGGAATATAATATCTCCTGATTATTTCCCTGGACATGGAAACTTAATGATTTATACAAAAATATTAAAAGAGAAGAACCGAGTATGTCGATGCAATTTCCTGGAGGCCTCCTCAGAGCCGCAACATAAAATGGAGTGTTTTTAGGATGTCAATAAAATCTTTCTTCAGATAAACCCCATGAAGATTTCACATTCCCTTTCTCACGCCAGTGACCGAGCGAAACTCCAGGTGTGATTAACTTCCCTCACCCCAGCAGTGCGAGGTCACTAGCACCAGACACGGGGAACGTGGGAGGACCAGCACGCAGGTGTCACTGTGACACCATTTCTAAAAGGTCTCTGTTTCCCTCGCTGACACTCCACCTCGTCCAGTGTCCGCCCCGACCCCGGGTCTGGACAAGAAAACTGACCTGGAGAGCAGTTGCGCTGTCCAGTCACAAGGCCCTCGAGAAAAGGCAATGGCAAACCCACCCCAGGGCCCCACGCTGAGTCCCTGACGAGCCTCAGACGTGCGTTCACCCCAACTCTAGAGCCCCCACAGCCCCTGCCCCAGGATGTCACGTAGGAGGGCCATAAAAACAATCTGTAATGCGGAACAGGAATATGCAGGAAGGAGGTGGTGCCCGCCCGAGGGGACAGGGCAGCAGGCCCCTTGCGTTTGTCACCAGCAGCTTGAGGACCGCACGCTGCCTGCCGTGGGCCACCCCGGCCACCGTGAGGAGCCACCTCCTGCCGCCCCAGGGAGGGGACACTGGCCCCTACATCAGCCCCCTGGGAATGTGCCAGCAAGCCCTGCTTCCCTCTGCTCCCCTCGGCCCAGGTGTGCACCCCCACCTCATCCCCGCCTTCCCCTCATCCCGACAGAAACACCCACCCACCCTCACCCTCCCAGGCCTGCCCACTGTGGACACCCAGAATCAGGAGCTGCAGCCTCTGAGTTCACTGGGCAGAGCTTGCTGCCCCCAAGGTCTGAGAGAGGCCCAGAGAACAGGGACAGTAAGAAAGATGACGTTGCTGAGACACACCACAGCGAGGTCCCATGGGCCACGCTGAGGTCACATGGGCAACCCTGAGGTCACACTCAGTGGCAGGTGCTTTACACAAATGATCCCTCAGCGCTCAGCACAGCTCTGCCCCGCTAGCTCCACTGCCTCTCAAAATAATCCTGCCCAGGACCACAAAGTCACTGGCAGGCCCAGGACAGGGAACCAGGCTGCACTGGTATTGGCACCCGAGCCCCCCACCCCACCGTGCGGCATCTCTGCCCTGAGACCTCCCACAACTGTGTCCCCAGGGGCAGGGAACCGTGGAAGGGGAACCCAACTTCTCTCTGCCTTAGACTCTCCGTGGAGTGACGGTTGATAACTCTATTCCCCACTTTCTTCAAAGACACTGTGGATTCGTGACTTCCCGAATGTGAAAATGGGGCTGCATGATGCACACAGAACCGCCAGGACAAGGCACCTTGGGCTCCAGGAGGACAGGCACTCAAGTCCTCTCTCCAGCATGCCTGGGCTGTCGGTGCTCCAGAGAACGCGTCTGTCACCTGCAGCCCAGACAGTGTCTGCTGCATTTATGAGGTTAATGAGACACTGAGCTTGCTGGGAGCACCATCTCACCAACCTGTTTATCTAGATTTAGCTTGGCGCTCAGCCAGGCGGGAGCTGTCCTCAGGCCAGTGACACGGGCAGGACCTCAACAGAGAGGGTCGAGGCCCAGCACTCACAGGCCCCACAGCCCCTGCTGCCCATCCCACCCACCCTCCAGTCTGAGGAATGCGGGCCGCGCCTTCTCCCTCCATCCCAGGGAGGAGCAGCGTCCACAGGCCAAGCCTCTGCAGGCGTCCCCTGTCCTGCCACGCACACTGGCTCTGGCAGGCCGCGTCCGGTTCTGCAGGGACCAGGCCTTGCCCAGGACAGCGGCGCCCGGGGGAGGTGGCTTTGCTGTGGCCAGCAGGCGGCACCGTCTTGTTCTGTGTGCCAATCCCACTTGCCCTTCACATCTTTCAATAAACAAATAAGGACACAAATAAAATAGAAGTCCCACCGTGGGAAGGCTCCTGGCTTTGACTCGCTCTGGGGTCAGCGCGGGCCGTGGTGGCAGAGGCTCCAGGAGTGTGTGGTGATGGCAGGGAGCGGCTGACAGGGTGTCCTTCCAATCCACATGGGGACAGGGCGCAGGTTACTATGCAAACCAAACAAAGCACACACAGCCCGCGTGCGGCGCAGAGCCAGGCCCGTCTCCTGTGCTCTGGAGCCCGTCAGAACCGTCTTACACTGCTGCTGCCGCACGGCTGTACATGCCCTGCTTCCGTGAAAGGTGGGCACACAGTGCTCCCCACCCGCATGAGGCACCCGCTACGGGAGCAGTGGCCTCCTTCTGAGGGTCACAGGGGACTGGCTATCGGGGCCCCGCCACTCAGGCACCTCACACTGAAATAACGAGAACGCACGGAGTTTTAAAAATATGGTATGTCTGGCCAGGGTGACACACTCTGCTTCCTGAATTGTGTGGCCTCCTAACGGCAGTCACAGTCACGTGCAGACAAGGTGGGGGTGGTGAGTACACACAGCCAAAGAACCTGCCGGAGCCACCTAGGGTGGGGCCAAGACACAAACTCCGTAGGGCAAAAAGAGGATTGGTGTGGGAATAAATTTCAGCTCATTGTGAAACAAAATTAGACAGCGCCTTATCTGTAGTATCCATAGGTAGCCAAACACACGCAAACACACCCTCCTCAGTAAATCTGATGACGTTTCCAGTAGCGAGTGCCCCGGCTTGAAACACATCCCAGAAGGAAAACGCCTACATGGAAAGTGATTTCTAAACAAGATGTAGTTTCAGACGTGAAATCTGTTGGAACAATTATCACGATTCTTAAAATGCATACGTATCAGCTTGCTCTGAGTAAAAACACTTAAAACCTAAGTCAAACCTTCAGACAGAGCAGTGAACTGCATGGATCATTGCAGCCTACGGGTCAGGAGAAGCAGAGGCCTCTGTCCCCAGGTGGGAGGCACTGACCCCTCCAGAGGGCTGCTGCCCACGCTGGTCTACAGAATCTCTTGGTGAACCTTACCCTATTTCACTCCCTCCCTCGGGGTGAGGGGGGTGGGGAAACAGAACTCGGCTGCCCCCTGGAATGACGGGGCTTGCCACCTTGCCTGTGTGTGTATTCCTTAACGCTGTGTCAGCGTTTCTCAGCAGGCATTTTCAAAACAGTGACCGTGTCAAACTCAGGGCAGGCGTACGCCTGCGGGCCCCGGAGAAGAGGGCCCCTGCGGCTGGAGTTGAAACCATCATGCCCTTGGCCTGCCCGAAATCGTCCCTTCTTATTGTGCAGAGGAGCCTTCCATGTCCGGCAAGGATCACAGCTTCCAGTGGGCCGAGTGGTTATTCCGTTTCTGCTGCGTCCGGGAGCTGCGTCCAGCTGGTTCAGCTTCCCAGGGCACGGGGCAGCAGGCGCCACGTCAGCCCTGCCAGGATGCAACAGGCCCAGCTCCTTGGAGAGGGAGGGTGTGTTCTCCTCAAACACCAACAGAAAGAGTTCCAGAATTTGGGGCAAGGCGTTCGAACTTGAATTGTGTGGCCTCCTATAGGCTGCGGTACCTGTTCCCAGGCACGTCGGTCGCCCTCACCAGGCCCCTCTGCAGGCCAGGCCCGACCTGGCAGCTCTGTGGCCCCATATTTGCTCCTCACGGAAGCCCTTACACCTTACAGATGAGGAGACCAAGGCACAGAGAGGTTCAGCAGCTTGCCCAAAGTCACACAGCAAGTCAGTTGCAGAATCAGGACTCAAACCCAGGCCATCTCACCAAAAAGTCACTGCTCCTATAGATAGGAGCCAAGGATCAAAACCCAACCAAAGTGCTTATCTCACATCTTCATGGAAAGGAGGTTTCCCATCAGCTGAGAACACTTCAGCCTCTAACTGGAAAGAAGCCTGCTGCGATTTAAGATGGGAAGAGCAGAGAGGCACCGGGCACTTGAGACAGAGCTTCCTTTTGCTAACTTCTAAAATCAGGTCTCGATGGATTGGGAAGAAACAAAAATTCAGCCCTCCAATCAACCTGGAGCACCAGCCCTGACAGCCTCACAGCCTGGGGGAGATAGACCCACCCAGTCCTTCAGCTGCAATAGAACATTTCAAGCAAAAAACACTCCAACTTTTAACTCTGTGGGTTTTTTTTTTAAGATTTTGTAAATTTATAAATATATATACCTACTATGTACCCACAAAAATTAAAAATACAAGATTTTGTAAATTAATGCTATTTTATAAAAGAGAGTAATACCCCTTGCAGTGAAAATTTTAAACCAAGACGAGGTACATGGTCAGAAGGGAACGCTCAGCCCTCACCCCGTCTCCATCCCCAGGACTGACCACTGTTCAAATCTGGTATTGGCTGGTGGCTCACGCCTGTAATCCCAGCACTTTGGGAGGCTGAGGCAGGCAGATCAGGAGTTTGAGACTAGCCTGGGCAACACGGCAAAACCCTGTCTCTTTTTTTTTGAGACAGAGTCTTCCTCTGTTGCCTAGATTGGAGTGCGATGGCGCGATCTTGGCTCATTGCAACCTCAACCTCCACCTCCTGGGTTCAAGCAATACTCCTGCCTCAGCCTCCCAAGTAGCTGAGATCACAGGTACGCGCCACCATGCCCAGCTAATGTAGCAGAGACGGGATTTTGCCAGGTTGGCCAGGCTGGTCTTGAACTCCTGACCTCAAGTGATCCACCCACCTCGGTCTCCCAAAGTGCTAGGATTACAGGCATCAGCACTGTGCCCGGCCCTCATTTTTATTTAAAAAAAAAAAAAAAAAAAAAAAAGCAAAAGCCGGCATAGCTCACAGAAGCTACCCAGCAGCACGACACAGAGCTCTTTTCTTAAATGCTGCAGCATGGAAACCTAGGAACACGCGGCGGGGGCTAGGGGTTCCTCTCGTGCACGCGTGGCCCCTGAAGCTGCCTGTTCTCTGGGAGAATGAAACACCTGAGCCAACGCTGGGCCACTCCAGGGGATCCCGGATAAAATCACCCCCAGTCCTGCCACACAGATGCACACGCCCTCCCTGCTGGACCACCCCGCTGTCCTACATGTTACCTGACGTGGTCCCCAGAGAAACAGCTTGCTCAGCCAACAACGGCAGAGCGAAGGCTCAGCACCCCCTCGCCGCCAGCGCGTTACTCAAGAACGCTCCAGATTTCACCGCTGCCGGAGGACAGGGCTGAGGGGCTGGAGTCCATGTCCCAAGCAGGCAACTGCGTCTCAGGCAAAAGTCTACAGATGACATGTACCGTGGTGCTGACCCAGCGGGAGAAGGCAAGCCGCAGCCACCGTGCCACTGCATGCTCCGGTGGCCACAGTAAAACACACAGAAAAGTGGAATTAACTTTAATGATGTGTTTTACCTAACCCAACATATCCAAAATATCAGACTTCTCCATCGGACACTGAAATCCAATACCTATTTCCAGCTCTCAGGGCCTCACACGTGGGCCTCGCCGCTTCTCCCGGGCAGGCAGTACGTGGGGCCGGCGGCCACCACACCAGAGAGGCCAGCTCTGGGTTTGTTATTCCCAGGACATTTGCAGCGGACGAGGCTTGGCCTGCCCTGACGGAGAAGGCGGAGTGGACTTGGGAGTCCTGCTGTGGCACGCCCTGACAGAGCTCTGTGTGGGAATGTGGGCGCTGGAGACAGGTGCAGGCCAGATGCATGAATGTCACAGGTGCCCAAGTCAACACAGAGTTATGAGGTGGAGGGGCAACAAGCCACGGGGCTACAAAGAGTCAATGCCCCCTGAGGAGACAGAGCGGAGCGGGAGGTGCTGGGGCTGGGGCTGAGGAAGAGCCCAGCCCAGAGGGCACAGACTTGGAGACAGCATGGGGTCTGAGACTAGGACCCCAAGCTCCCGTTCTCCCTCCCCCTGTTGTCTACCCACAGTGACTCAGCCGGGGAAGACAAGAGAGTTCTGCTCAGGGGCAGCCCCGCTGTCCTTACCTTGTCGGACCCAGGGGGCAGGTCCCTGGCTGGAGTGTGTGAGCAGCAGGAGGCGGCAGAAGCGTGGGGCCCTGGTTTTATCTGCCTGCCCAGGCTGGGAGGGGCAGGAGGGTGGGGAGGAAGAAATCTTGCTGGATCCTCTGTTGCCCGAGGAGGGGGCAGGACTCTGCCCTCCTCCCCCTCTTAACCCAGAATCTCTGCAAGCCAGGACGGCAGGAGCAGCCAGCACCCACAGGAGGGCCCGGGACAGTGCCTACGGCTGCCCATGGCAGCTGGGCCGGCGCCAGCGAGGGGAGAGAGTCCTGCCAGGGTGGGCGCCATGGCCGTCTTCCCATTCTCATCATCACAGAGAGACTGACCAAGAGGACATGACCAGGCCCCACACTCACAAAAGAGGCCAAGCCAGAAGTCGAATGACCGACCATGTGTCGGCACCCTGGCTGAAGTGCGGTGAGGAAGGACTCACAACGAAACAAGAAAATGCCTCTTCTTACACAGCTCAGGTAAAAGGTCAAAGACACAACAGGGCTTGAAATTGTGACAACACTGCCAGGTTGTAGGAGGCTCTGGCTGCCATCCCAAAACGCACCTTCCCACACACCTCTCCAACACGACAGCCCTGGACTCAGCCCACAGGGTGACAGCCCAGGCCCCTTGCAGCGGGGTGGGGCTCAGGGGGAGTCTTCAAAAGAAAAGCCCAGGCGTGCCCTTCTGGATTTTCCTGCCTGGAATGCAGATGAAACAGCCGGGGCAAGGCAGCCATCCTGAGACCAGTGAGCCACAGCTAGGACAGAAGCTGGGGCCTGAGCATGATGTTGGAGGAGGCCAGGGTCTCTGCGGCATGGCGGGGCAGTGGCCCCCACCCCGACCGCCTGATTGCTAACAGGAGGAAGATGGATCTGCTGTTTGTGAAAGTGCTTGCGAAGGCAGAGCCTGCTCCTCACGGGTGCGGACCTGGGGAGCTGTGTGATAAGCAGCAGATATTTGTTGGTCTTAGTCCCTGGTTCCTGACACAAAGCTCATAAATTCCTTGTAATTTCCTGAGTGGGAAGGGTTACAGGAGCATCATTTGTTCTATTTGGTTCTTGTACAAAATTCTTAAAACCTTACATTTTCCTGCCTGGGCGCGATGGTTCATGCTTGTAATCCTAGCACTTTGGGAGGCCGAGGTGGGCGGATCACGAGGTCAGGAGATTGAGATCATCCTGGCTAACACGGTGAAACCCCGTCTCTACTTAAAAAAAAAACAAAAAAATTAGCCGGGCGTGGTGGTGGGCGCCTGTAGTCCCAGCTACTTGGGAGGCTGAGGCAGGAGAATGGCATGAACCCAGGAGGTGGAGCTTGCAGTGAGCTGAGATCACACCGCTGCACTCCAGCCTGGGCGACAGAGCGAGATTCCGTCTCAAAAAAAAACAAAAAAAAAAACACCTTACATTTCCTACAGGATGGGAGCATCTACTGTTACTCCTAACAAGCCCCTTCAATCCCACCTGAGTGACAGGAGACTTGCGGGGGCCCTCGACAGCACCCCCCAGCCCCCTGCCGTCCTCCAGGAAGGACGGGGGCTGGAGACCAGGCTCCCTCAAAACTCTTGTACAATGGACTTCAGGGTGGTGAATTCAACCACATGCTGGGAGGCCCGTGCACCACAGCTCCCCAGGGACAGAAGCCCTGGTACCCAGGCTCCCCCAGGCCTCACTCTGCACCCCTTTCCCCCTGGCTGTCCATCGGATCCTTCGTAACACCCTCTACAAGAAACCAGCAGACACAGCTGGTGTTTCCCTGAGTTCTGTGAGCTGTCCTGGCAAATGATCAAACTCGAGGGCATCATGGGAACCCCAGCTTCCAGCCAGTTGGGTCATGGGTCACAACCTGGGATTGGCATCTGACAGTGGGGCAGTCTTGTGGGACTGGGCCCTGGCCCTGGGGGATCTGATGCGTCAGAACTCAGCGGAATTGGAGGGCGCCTGGGTGGGTGCTCTGGAGCACTGCTTGTGGGGAAACATCCACGCATCTCTCGGCAGAAGTGTTCTGTGTTGAGTGTGAGAGTGCAGTAGGGAGAAAATCTTTTTTTCCTTTTCACAGGGGACAAACTAATGAGTATTAAACTATAGATCCTGACATCAGCACAGGCTGCTTCCCGAGGCATTGCCTGGTCCCTGAGTGCATGAATCAGGAGGTCCATGGAGTGCCCCCGAGACAGCGACTCCCCCACCCCCTACTTCATGCCAGTGTCCCCTCCTGCAGCACAAGGAGCCCTGGGCACTGGTGGTGTGCTGGTGGGCACAGGTCCCCGAGGCTGCGAGCCTCATGGCACGCCTGGCCTGGATTCCATCCCCCTCTAGGAATGAACCCAGTGCTCTCTGGGTTTGTCCTCCTTGTGCCAGCGCAGACACCCGCAGCTGGTTTTCTTTGGAAAGCACACCCTTCACAAAGTCTAAAAACCCTGTGTGAGCGTGGGGAGAAAGAAACAGGGACTCCTGACACAGAACAGACGCTCGCACTCCAGAGCCCACCCCGCTGGGGACAGGCGCCCCATGCCCAGACCCCAGGCCGGCTCTGCCACCACCACTGGGCAGCCGGTCATATCACACAGCGAAAAAATGCAGCCAATCCTCATGGCAGCTCCTATGCTGACGGAGTGCCCTGCTCGGCACATGGCTCCTGGGCCGCAGCCCCTGAGCTGGGAGACCCCATGCTGACGGAATGCCCTGCCTGGCACGTGGCTCCTGGGCCGCAGCCCCTGAGCTGGGAGACCCCATGCTGACGGAGTGCCCTGCCTGGCACATGGCTCCTGAGCTGCAGCCCCTGAGCTGGGAGACCCCATGGAAGCCCAGAGCACACTGTTGTTTCCCACAGAGCAGGTGGCTCCAGCCCAGCCTTCAGCCTTTGGTCACAGGTCACAGCCTGTGCCGGGGGGACCCAGGACCAGCGTCTCTGTACCCCCTGCCATGCAGGCCTCTCTTCCAGGGACACTCTCCTCCACGCACTGCCTACCTTGAGGGTGGGGTTAGGGAGGGTCCCAGGGACACTCTCCTCCACGGGCTGCCTGCCTTGAGGGTGGGGTTAAGGAGGGTCACAAGCCGGCAGCCTCCTTCGAGGAATGAAGCAGGTCCCTGCCCGGCTCGGCCCAGGGTCTTGGGGGCTGCACTCCTTCGCATGCTTCCCCCCGCGCTTCCTGTTTGCTAATGTGTTCACCATCCTCGCCTCGCCACCCCCACAAGAACAGGAGCCTCCTCCGTCACATCTACTCCTCGTCCCCAGGCTGAGAAAGGCCCTGATAAATGCATCACACACGTGCTCTGTGCGACTCCCCCACAAGCCTGGGCCTCCACATGCACCAAGGCCCCCGGGTGACTCATCCCCGTCAGGTGACTTCCAAAAAAGGAAACCTTTTCCATTATAAAAAATCGCCCCCAAATAAGGAAGCCCACATTCTCACAACAATCTATCGAGTATTTGCTAAACCTTCACAAAAAATGGCATCGAGAGACAGAGAAATCAGGAAAAGAATGTCCCAACACTCACACTGACGGTGACCCCCGGGGAGCTGTGAAATGTCCTCTCCACACTCACCCCACACCTTGGTGACAGACAGGCAGACAGGCCTGCCTTCCCCAGACACCCAGCTTGGGGTGGGAGGCTGTCAGGTTAGTATCGTGTTAAAAAAGTAATTAATGCTTTATCCCTGGAAAAAAAAAAAGAGCTCAGAGAATCAACAGTGGGGAGCTAATTACTGATTAACAGAAGAACAACCACCAACCCCGGCTTTTTATTGCGGACCCAGCGAAGTGACCGTCTAAGGCACCACAAAACTAACAAGAGCTCCAGAGTTGCTCATCACCTGATGCGCCCAGAGTCTCACCCACAGGAAACAAACTCTTCTTTCCTTCTGTCCCCATATTCAACACTCAACACAGAATGCTCTGCTCACCAAAACGGGTGGGGATTTCAGCATCAGAAAATCCCACGATGCCAGGGCTCGCCCTGGAGACTGCCCCACTTGTGACCTGTGGTCCTGGCCACTGGGTCAGGATGCTGATCCTAGCTTGTGACCTGTGGTCCTGGCCACCCAGCTAAGCCGGGGTTCCCACGGTGCCCTCCTTGAGTTTGATCATTTGCTAAGACGGCTCACAGAACTCTCGGAAACACTGTCTACTGGTTTATTATAAAGGGTGTTACGAAGGATCCGGATGGACAGCCGGGCGGAGAGAGGCACAGGGCGAGGCCTGGGGTGTCCGGGGCACAGGAGCATCCAGTGCTTCTGACCAACCAGCTACAGGGTGGGTTTCCAATGACTCCTCCTTGGGTTCAATTAATTTGCCAGAGCAGCTCACAGAACTCAGGGAGACACATTTACTGTTTTTTGTTTGTTTGTTTGTTTTTGTTTTTGAGGCGGAGTCTCGCTCTGTCGCCCAGGCTGGAATGCAGTGGCCCGATCTCGGCTCACTGCAAGCTCTGCCTCCCGGGTTCACGTCATTCTCCTGCCTCAGTCTCCCGAGTAGCTGGAACTACAGGCGCCCGCCACCATGCCCGGCTAAGTTTTTGAATTTTTAGTAGAGACGGTGTTGCACCATGGTCTTGATCTCCTGACCTCGTGATCCGCCCGCCTCGGCCTCCCAAAGTGCTGGGATTACAGGCGTGAGCCACCGCGCCTGGCCTCATTTACTGGTTTTTATAAAGGATGTTACAAAGGATACACATGAAGAGATGCTCAGGGTGAGGTATGCACAGGGTGAGGTATGGGGCAGGGAGCTCGGAGCTGCTGTAACCTCCCCAGGGCTCCACCCTCCAGGAACCTCCCCGTGCTCAGCAGCCTGCAAGCCCCCAAACGCTGTCCTTGAGGGAGTCTGTGGAGGCCTCATTATACAGGCACGATCGAGCAGATCACGGGCCACTGGTGATCCACTCCACCTCTGCGAGCTCCCTCCCCTCCCCAGAGGTCCACGGGTGGAGTCCCAACCTCTAATTACATGGTCGGTTGCCCTGGCAACCAGTCCCCCAGGAGGCTGTCCTGGAGCCCCAGCCAGTCACCTCATTAGCAAACAAAAAGACACTCAGCACTAAAGGTTGTAGGAGCTGTGTGCCCAGAGCCAGGGCCAGAGACCAAAGTATGTTTCTGATTACATCACACTATCACACTCACCAAGCATCACCTGCCCAGCTGCGCTGTCTCCTCTCAGCCCTGAGTCACACTCACACACACATTCAACATTCACATGCACACACACTCACACACTCTCACACTGACACATTCATGCTTGATACACACACACACACTCACAATCTCACACACACACACTCATACTGACACATTCGCGCTTTACACACACCCTCACACACACACACTCACAATCTCTCACACTCACACACACACATACTCAGGGCTGAAGACATGATGAGTGTCCCAGCATGCAGTGGGGGAAGAAATGGACTAAAAAGACACAGCCGTGCACTCTGGGAGGGGTGCGGACGTGGTCACACCCCCGCCTGCAGTGCACTCCTGTGCCTTCTCCAAGCTTCAGTTGACAACAAGGATCCTGTCTGGAGACCCCCCGCGGACTCCAAGCACGAAGATGCAGATGCCCGCATGGCACCCACACACCAGGAAAGCCGGTTTGAAAACACCATGGAACCAAAGTCCCGGCTCCAAGATCTTTACACTATTTGGGAAGAAAACAGAGACACCCGTGCTTTCGTCAGCAATACATGTACTAAAATCAGAATGAGGCAGAGAAGATCAGCCTGGCCCCTGCAGAAGGACGACATGCAAATTCGTGAAGGGTTCCATATTTTTTGTTGGCACAGATGTGGTGAGCAGGGAACACCTCTACACTGCTGGTGGGAACGTACATTACTACAACCATTATGGAAACAGCATGGAGATTCCTTAAAGAACTAAAAGTAGATCCACCATTCGATCCAGCAATCCCGCTCCTGGGTATCTACCAGAGGAAAAGAAGCCGTGAGCAGAAAAAGACACATGCATGTTTGCAGCAAGACGATTTGCAATTGTAAGGATACGGAACCAACCTAAGCGTCCATGGACCGAAGAGTGAATAAAGAACACGTGGTCCATATACACCACGGAATACTACTCAGCCATCAAAAGGGACAAAATAATGTCTTGCAGCAACTTGGATGGAGCTGGAGGTCATTATTCTAAATGAAGAAATATTATTCTAAATGGAAAACCAAAAACTCTGTTCTAACTTATAAGTGGAAGCTAAGCTATGAGAACGCAAAAACATAGAGTGATATAATGGGCAGGGAAATTGGGAAGGGGGTGAGGGATAGAGACTCTATATTGGGTCCAGTGTACACTGCTCGGGTGACAGGTGCACTAAAATCTCAGAATTCACCACTAAAGAACCTGTCTGCATAACCAAAATCCACCTGTATCCCACACACTAGTGAAGTTTAAAAAAAAAGAAAATAGAGACACTGGTGAACTTTTGTGACATCAAGCATGCATCCTAACATTTAAGGATGACACTCCAAGAATATAAATGATGGACAGACGTGTGACTTCGGCAGTAGGAGAAACGGGAAATATAAACAAACTTCACCCAGTCTCAGAGCAGGCAGGAAAGTGAAGGAAAAGAATGTTACATAATAATGATGGTGATGGTAAAGTAGAAAGTTAAGACAATAAAAGAAAAAACAAAGTTAAATACATAAGTAATCACAAGTATAAACAGTATTTAAGAATTTAGCTGTCGGCTGGCGGGGGCGGCTCACATCTGTAATCCCAGCACTTTGGGAGGCTGAGGTGTGCAGATGGCTTGAGGCCAGGAGTTTAAGACCAGCCTGGCTAACATGGTGAAACCCCATCTCTACTAAAAATACAAAAATTAGCTGGGTGTGGTGGCACACGCCTGTAATTCCAGTTACTCAGCAGCCTGAGGCAGGAGAATCACTGGAACCCGGGAGACGGAGGTTGCAGTGAGCCAAGATTGTACCACTGCACTCCAGCCTGGGTGGCAGAGCAAGAGTCAGTCTCAAAAAAAAAAAAAAAAAAAAAAAAAATCCAGCTGTCTGCCAGATTGCTAAATTTACAGAGACGCACAAAGCTGAAATGTAACCAAGTATCCCCCATTTTTCTGTTTCTAAATTATTTTTATCTCTTCTCTTCTCTTGTCTCCATTTCCCCCTGTTCCCCACTTCCTACATAGCCCTTTAGAAATGCAATTATACCCTTTTCCCTCCCATTCACTGGACACTGCCGACGGGGCGAGCTCACCTAACCATGTGCTCAGGAGCTCCAGGGGAACCCTCAGACACCAGGCGGCTGCCTCTAGAGACAACAGTTGATCCACACCCAAAGTGCTGTTATGAACTAACTCCCTCCACCTGGAAAGTTTTGGCCACCTACAACACCCACAACACCCCCAACCCCCGCAACCCCCACAACCTCCACAACCCCAACACCCACAACCCCACAACCCCCACAACTCTGACAACACCCACAACACCCACAACACCCACAACACTCACAACCCCTACAATACCAACATCCACAACACCCAGAACACCCACAACACAACACCCACAACACCCACAACACAACACCCACAACACTCACAACACCCACAACCCTCACAACCCCAACACTCACAACCCCTACAACACCAACATCCACAACACCCACAACTCTCACAACACCCACACCACCCACAACACAACTCCCACAACCCCTGCAACCCCCACAACCCCAACACCCACAACCCCTACAACCCCCACAACACCCACAACACCCACACCATCCACAACACAACACCCACAACACCTACAACTCCCACAACCCGTACAACACCCACAACCCCAACACTCATAACCCCAACAACACCCACAACAGTCATAACCCCTACAACACCCACAACACCAACACAACACCCACAACACCCACAACACAACCCCCACAATACCCACAATACCCACAACAACCCCACACAGTTCTGCCCGTGAAGATGCCAACTCGACCAACCAGTAGATAAGGCAGCGAAACGAGTTATGCGGACCCCCTCCTGCCCGCCTCCTCCCCTGTGTGCCACACATCCCCCACCTTTAAAAGTGCCCACTTTCTGCTCCAAAAGTGAAGTGGTACCCTCACTTTACCTCTTCCCCTAAGCTAGCTTTGGAATAAAGTCACTTTCTTTATACCCGACCTGCTCTTGTTAATTGGACTCTGCCAGCAGCAAGCGACTAAACCTGTGTTTTGGTCACAGAAACTGTGAAACTGTGTCACAGAGAGGCAGAACTTAAAGGCAGAGAGGACACACAGACAGACACCAACGTGGAGATGACTGGGGTGGGAGCGTAAAGCTGCACTCTATAAAACACCTGCAACCAGATGGCAGACCTGGGGGCCTGGAGGGCTCAGCAGAGACCGAGAGGGAGGGTTGTGTCGTGGCAGTGCAGGGCAGCGGAAGGAGTAGCAGCAGGACTGCGCCTGCAACAGGCTCACAGCACCCAGAGCGGTGGATGTGCCCTGGACGGAGGTGACGGAGGTGACGGAGCAAGAAGGCTGACAGCGGTATGTGTGTGGGGGGTGGGGGTGGGGGTGTTTACCGTGTGCTTTGAGGACAACCCAGCAAATGGGGCGGTGGGGCAGGCCAGGGCAGAGTGGGCCCCCCTCACTTGCCCGCAGGTCACCGGGTGCCCGGGAGTGGGGAGAGGGAACAGCTTGGCTCTGGGACAGGAGCGAGGGGCCACAGGCTCTGCCACTGTCACTGTTCCTAGAGAAGCAACAGACGTTACCCAAAAAGGAGCAGGCTGAGGATCTTAGATACAGACATGAGCACGAGGCGGCCACGAACAAGACTCCGACTTTCCCGACTATCAGCTCAACAACACCAAAAACTCGACCGAAGTGAAACAAAAACCCAGAAAGGCAAGAGCAGAAACAACGCATGGGAAGATGCAGGTGTCTGTGCTGTGCGCGCAAACATGCAGGTATTTTATCTGCAACTCCCTAAAATACACAAAATGACCACAGCCCTGGTCCAAACACACCAATCATATCTACCAATACAAAAAGGCTCCAATCACCTACTAAAAGGACAACATTCGCACTGGCTTAAAACAAACCCAACTCTGCAGATAGAAGAGAAAGACCTAAAACAGAGAAATTCAGCAGAGTTAAAAATACATGAAATAAATATATACTGGAAAAATGCAAAAAAAAAAGGGTTCAATATCTTGATATTAGACAATAAAATATCAGGCGAAATGAAATAAATGAGACATCAGGAATATAATGCTAAAACTAAAATTCTTACAGCAGACGTAGTCACTCGATACATTTGTACCAAATAACCCGACACACTTCATTCAGCAGAAATTCAGGGGATACCACAGAAACCCATCTCAGCATGTGAAGGCAGGAGACTCGCGTGTCCCTTCCAACCCGAGACAGAACACGCGGGCAAGAAATAAGCACACAAGGCTGTCAGACACATAAACAACAAAATTAAAGAAGCAGCGCATAAGGAGAAGGAGGCAATTCTGTACTTGGTAAGAGAGAACACACCTTTCTTTTTTCAGTATCCCATGGAAACATTCATAAACAGCACCCAGATATTAAGCAGCAAAGAAATTTTCAACCAAGTAATAATTAAAATACAAACAATATTCCCTAGAAATTAGTAACAAAATCACAAAACAGGTTTTCTATATTGAAACTTAAACATTATCTTCTTAGATATTCCTCTTAAAGGGAAAATAGAAGTAAAAACTGAAGAATTTTTAGAAACCATACTAATAAAACTAAAGCAGTGCTTTAGAGGAAAATTTAACCCATTGATTACTTTAAATCTTTAGAAATGAAAGCAAGACAATAAGAGAATGAAGCCTCCAACTTAAAAAGTTGAAAATTACAAAGTAACTGAACGGATTAATAAATATAAAAGCAAAAAATTTTTTTAATCTTAATAGCTAAATTGAATTTTTTTTAAATCAACAAAACAGTAAGCTACTTATAGCAGTTTTAAAAAAACTAATCAAGGCCCAGCACAGTGCCTCATGCCTGTAATCCCAGCACTTTGGGAGACCAATGCGGATGGATCACTTGAGGTCAGGAGTTCAAGAGCAGCCCGCCCAACTTGGCGAAACCCCATCTGTACTAAAAATACAAAAATTAGCTGGGCGTGGTGGCGCATGCCTGTAATCCCAGCTACTCAGGAGGCTGAGTCAGGAGAATCACTTGAACCTGGGAGGCAGAGGTTGCAGTGACCCAAGATCACACCACTGCACTCCAGCCTGGGCAACAGAACGAGACTCTGTCGCAAAAAAAAAAAAAAACCACAACAACTAATCAAGAAAATGGAGAATAAAAATACACAAAATAAGAAAACAGGGGGTCGGGGTGGGCAGGCGCAGTGGCTCATGCCTGTAATCCCAGCACTTTGGGAAGTTGAGGAGGGCGGATTGCTTGAGCTCAGGAGTTTGAGACCAGCCTGGCCAACATGGTGAAATCCCATCTCTACTAAAAATACAAAAATTAGCCGGGCATGGTGGCGCGCCTGTAATCCCAGCTACTCAGGAGGCTGAGATGGGAGAATCACTTGAACTCGGAGGTTGCGGTGAGCCAAGATTGCGTCACTGCACTCCAGCCTGGGTGACAGAGGGAGACTCCATCTCAAAAAAAAAAAAAAAAAAAAAAAAAGAGGAAATAATCATCAAAATAAAATACATTAAAAAAACTCATGGAAATAATTGCATAACTCTATGCAAATAAATTTAAAAATCTATATAAAATGGATAATTTTCTAGAAGAGAAATTAGTTATAAAGTATGGCCATGGAAAAGATAGTTTAAACAGAAATATCTTTATAGAATTTTAGAGAATTAAGAAAGACCTGTTTTTACAGAATTAAAATATCTGAGAACTGGGCACCGTGGCTCAGGCCTGTGATACCAGTGCTTTGGGAGGCTGAGCTGTGAGGATCACTTGAGACCAGGAGTTCGAAACCAGCCTGGGCAACATGGAAAGACCCCCATCCTTACAACAAATTTAAAAATTAGCTGGGCGTGGTGGGGCACACCAGCCACTTGGGAGGCTGAGGCAGGAGGATTGCTTGAGCCCAAGAGTTCGAGGCTGCAGTGAGCCAAGATCACACCACTGCACTCCAGCCTGGGCAAGAGATTGAGACTTCATCTCTTAAAAAAGAAAAACAAAAAACAAAAACCTCTACATGGAATCTTACATTTAAAAAAATTTTAAATTAAAATATCTAATATCTATTAAACAGTTTTTTTAAATTTACCTCTAACAAAAAGTACCAAAGGCAGATGATTTCACAAGAGAATTCTACAAATCCTATAAGAATAGACTATTTTAACATTAATTAAACTTTCCCAGAACATAAAGAAGGAAGATGTCCCAATCCCTTTAATGAGGCAACACTGACATAAAATTCACAAGGAGAAAGAGTGCAGAGGGAAGGGAAGAAGGAAATTTGTCTAAATCACCGTCTCAAATTGTGAGGACGCCAGGGGCCCCAGGCCTCACAGGCAGGGGGGTTCCAACAGCCTTCTTCATGAGCGCATAGCCTTGTGAAGCATAATTTTTTTTATGAGCCTCAACCATGACACAGCGCAACAGGCTGCCTGCAGAGGCAGAGAGACGTCAGCTATGGCCTCTGAGGTCAGACATCAAAGAGACTGATAAAAATAGAAAACAGGGCCATTGTCCTTACTAATTTTGGAAACTATGGGTTTTCCTTACAAAAGCTGGTTTATCCCAGGACACAGGAAAAAAAATATATTTTTGTATGCATTGGACTTTGAAATGAATTATTAAATATTTTTAAATGTTCTCACTGTTAATTTCTTACCTAGTGTATATCAACAGCATATTAGAGGTCTCTCGACCTCGGTACTCCTGGCATTTTGGATGGGATAACTCTGCTGCAGGGCCAGCTGTGCCCTGCAGGATTCAGCAGCCTCCCCGGTCTCTGTGCATTTGATGCAGGAGTGACTGTCTCCCAGCAGCTGCCAACCAAAAACATCTCCTGCCATTGCCAAATGTCCGCCAAGGGACAAAGGGAGTCACCCCAGTTAAGGACCACAATAGCTGCAACTCAAAAGCAAAATCTCCTTGGGGTCCTCAATAATTTTTTTTTTGAGACAGGGTCTCACTCTGTCACCCAGGCTGGGGTGCAGTGGGGTGATCTCAACTCACTGCAACCTCCACCCCTGGGGCTCAGGTGATCCTCCCATCTCAGCCTCCCAAGTAGCTGGTACTAGAGGCGTGCGCCACCATGCCTGGCTAATTTTTGTATTTTTTATAGAGACGGGGTTTCACCACGTTGCCCAGGCTGGTCTCAAACTTCTGAGCTCAAGTGACCCACCCACCTTGGCCTCCCAAAGTGCTGGGATTATAGGCATGAGCCACCACACCAGGTCCTCAGTAATTTTTTAAGAGCGTAAACTGCCCATAGGTCTGAGAACCACTGCTCTTCATATGAGTATGAATGCAAACATTTCTTTAAAATTTAGCAAACAGGGCTAACAGCACATTAAAAAGTCAGCACATACATGATGACCATGTGGATGTGTTTCATGTATGCAAGGATGGTTTGCTATGAGGAGACCAACTAACAAAGTTCATCTGATTCCTTAACAAGAAGGCTTGACAGGCAACACAACAAAATTCAACCCTGCTTCCCAATAAAAACACTAAGTAAAGCAGGGGCCAGTACTAAATATTACACGTCCTCAATGTCTGCCTCCCTGAGGAGAACACACTCACTGAACTTCCAGTGAGGTGCTCATTCACAGGCCACAGTCAGCATTTCACTCGCTGGGCAAACACCGGAGGCACCGCAGCAAACGTCAGGGACAAGGCAGAGCGCCCTGTAGTTAAAGGCCAGCCTCGTGCACGCACAACGATGGAATACCCACAGTAAATAACATTTGCAAACTGACTCCAGCCAGGACTTTACCAAAACATCATGACCACATTTGGTTTATCTCAGGACACGGGAATGGTTTACTATAGAAAACCAATTAACAGGACTATTGACGATAAGTGATAAAAGGAGAAAAGCACCAGGATGATTTGCATTTAGACTCAGGAAAAGCAGATGCTGAAGTCCATGGCCACGCACCACTGATTAAGAAAGAGGTAGGCATTTGGGTGCAGCGCACCAGCATGGCACATGTATACATATGTAACTTACCTGCACGTTGCGCACATGTACCATAGAGCCTAAAGTATAATAAGAATAAGAATAAGAATTAAAAAAAGAAAAAAAAAAAAAAAAAGAAAGAGGTAGGTATGAGGCCCCGTTCCTCAGGGCACTTCCTGCAGCCACTGGCATAGGACGAGTAAAGGAGAGAAATAAAGATTGGAAAGGACAAAGCAAGCTTTCATCATTTGCACGACACGATCATCTGCACGGAAAATCCGGCCACGGCCAGAGCACCCCTGGTGCCCACGGGGGCTGCTTGCCATCCTCGCCAGATCTGCGCCATGGCCAGTGCCTTCCTCAGGAGAAATTCATCCTCACTTGGGAGGGATGAGGAAGGGAGACAAAGCCACAATAAAAGGAGACGTGGCTCACATGTGCCTCACCTTTTGCTCACGTGCCAGGATTGCCCCATGGCCCCGGCATCGTCCTCTGCCACTCTGGCAGGCTGGACTGAAGGCACACAGTGGTCCCATCCAGCTCGGGCCCGCGTGTTGCCATGGGCACACCTCCTGATTCCAATTCACATGGAAGTGTCGAGAAGAACACTTAGGGCAATGCTCAAGCTGAGCCTGTGAGGACGACTAAGATACCTCTAGGCTCCCAGTGCCACCACGCCCATGAGTCCACGGAGTTCCACCAGGACCCCCAATCTAAAGCCAAACCAGCAGGGCAAGACGTGCTGGGGCCCGGCCTGGCAGCTCCAGGGGCAGCCTTTGCTTTGAATTACATTCACCAAGAGGTAAGGGGGTGCCAGGCAGGCAGTGTCTGAGAGAAGACACACGCACAGACACACAGCAGCCTCGTGACCAGGCATGGTGAGACGAAAGCCACCGCCCCCGTCTCTGCTGCCCTGCACTTCAGAGGACTGCAGGGGAGCTGCTAGTTAATGAACACAGATGACCCGGTCAATAAAACACGCAGAAATGTGCATGCATAGAGCCCTTTACCTGTGTTCCAACGGGAGGAACCCCGTGCGGGATGTTCCAGAGCACAGCGGCTCCAGAGTGGAAAAGGAGTCTGCAGCCCAGGCCACGGAGCACCTAGGGCCTCCTTGCCACCTTTATGAACTATGAACAGCACCAGACAGACAAAAAGAAAGAGCAGGAAGGAGGCAAAGTCCGCCTTCCAGCGAGGCGGCATCTGGGCCAGGCGGGGTCACCCAGAGACCAGGGAGCTGTGAGGGCCAGTGTTGCAATCTTCCTGGACAGGCCTCGCTGTGTTGCCCTGGACAGGCTGCTTCTGACCCTGCCCAGCTCCTCAATATAAGAGCGCAGTTCTAGGACACTTTCCAAATCACACAAACACAGTTAAAGTCTTTAAAGCACACTCGGGTTCTAGTAGACTGATAATCAGGTAACTGTGCTCCGAAACTATCACACAGACAGTTCTTATAATGCACGTGTGTGTGTGTCTATAGTTATCTCTTTAGAACATGCATAAAAAAGGAAGTGTTTCTTTAAATGAAGTAGATCTATGTGTAGTAAAAGTTTCCCAAGACAAGTTAAAATCAGGTTTTGCAGAGAGATGTCATGACACATAGGTGCATTTTTGGAAACTCTGTGGGTGTTTGTATGTTCTTATGTGTATTTTTTATAAACTCTAGAAGGATAAACCACAAACCACTTACAGTGGTTCCCTCCAGGAAAAACAGTGGGATTTGGGATGGAGTAAAGAATGCAATTTTAATTATTTATTAGATTTGGCTCTGTGTTTAATTTTCATAAGCATGTATTACTTTTATAATGAAAATGTAAATATCAAATGGAAAATTAACTTGTGCGCATTAACCTCCAACCCTCCATCTCTGCAGTGGTTGGAACAGTACAGCCTTGTCCTGAACACTGATGAGATTTGTTTCTTAAGAAAAAAGCTTCCCTTGCAGAATACCTGACTTCACGAGACACAGCTTGGCAGATCAAAGTCTGAGCCCTTTGCTCTCCCCTCATATATATCACACTTTAGAGCACAAAGATAATTCCTCCTCCAGCGCAGAGTAAAGGTGTAAGAACTGCACAGTGACCTGGAACACCCACCTCCTCCAGTCCCCCGTGGGCGTATAGCACGCTTGCTTCCAGAGGGAAGGCCAGCCCTCCTCGGCCCTCCGCTCCACCTGTCCTTCACCTCACTGTATTAGGACCTAGACTGCTGCTGGCAATACGCACGGCCACAGCCGCTGGGAGACACCTGTGGCTCCACTCCCCTCCTCCAGGGCATCTGTCACCAATCTCTGCAGACCAGCACCCTCTCACGGGCGCAGGACCAGCCTGGCACAAACCTTTGGCTGCCATCAGGGCTGAACACGCATTCCCCAGAAAGACGCCGGGAGCACAGAGGGAGGCCGTCTCCATCCCTCTCTGTCCTCTGTGCTCCTGAGATAGGTGTGAGTCACACCCTTCAGGCTCCCCTTGCTTGAGAACTCACCAACGGGGGGATCCCAGCCACGGGTCATGCTGTGGGTTTTAACCCGGAAAGAACAAGACACCACACACCTGCCTCACTTCCCCAGGATGCGTCCTGGGTCTCCTAAATGTTGCGGGAAGTCAGGGACCCCAAACAGAGAGACCGGCTGAAACCGTGGCAGAAGAACGTGGATTGTGAAGATTTCATGGACATTTATTAGTTCCCCAAATTAATACTTTTGTAATTTCTTATGCCTGTCTTTACTGCAATCTCTAAATATAAATTGTGAAGATTTCATGGACACTTATCACTTCCCCAGTCAATACCCTTGTGATTTCCTATGCCTGTCTTACTTTAATCTCTTAATCCTGTCAGCCGAGAAGGATGTATATCGTCTCAGGACCCTACAATAATTGCGTTAAGTACACAAATTATACAGCATGTGTGTTTGAGCAATATGAAATGTGGGCACCCTGAAAAAAGAACAGGATAACAGCAATTGTTCAGGGAATAAGAGAGATAACCTTAAACTCTGACCACCGATGAGCCAGGCAGAACAGAGTCATATTTCTCTTCTTTCAAAAGCAAATGGGAGAAATATCGCTGAATTCTTTTTCTCAGCATGGAACGTCCCTGAGAAAGAGAATGCGCACCTAGGGGCAGGTCTCTGAACTGGCCCCCGTGGGGCGTACCTGTCTCTTATGGTCGAGATTGCAGAGGTGAAATAAACTCCAGTCTCCCATAGCGCTCCCAGGCTCATTAGGAAGAGGAAATTCCCACCTAATAAATTTTGGTCAGACCGGTTGATCTCAAAACCCTGTCTCCTGATAAGATGTTATCAATGACAATGGTGCCCGAAACTTCTTTAGCAATTTTAATTTCGCCTCAGTCCTATGGTCCTGTGATCTCGCCCTGCCTCCACTTGCCTTGTGATATTCTATTACCCTGTTAAGTACTTGATGTCTGTCACCCACACCTATTCGCACACTCCCCCCCTTTTGAAAATCCCTAATAAAAACTTGCTGCTTTTTGTGGCTTGTGGGGCATCACGGATCCTACCAACGTGTGATGTCTCCCCCGGACGCCCAGCTTTAAAATTTCTCTCTTTTGTCTCTGTCCCTTTATTTCTCAAGCCAGCCGACGCTTAGGAAAATAGAAAAGAACCTACATGATTATTGGGGCAGGTCCCCCGATACCTAAACTCCCAGTCCAGGGTGTCCTGGGGCACCCTGGTGCAGACCTGGGGGCTTACTCCTCACCCCCACCCTCTCCATGATGAGGCCTGGGCCCCCCTCCCCCCTCCCCACCGGGCTAGCGTTCAGAAAGACCCTGCAGGACGGTGGACTAACGCTCAGGGCGGGGGGCCCAGTGCTCCCTCACAGCTTCCCCTGCAGCAGAGAACAAAGTCCCACCCAGTGGCTTCTCGGAGATCCACAGCTGGCCTGCAGGCCTGGGAGCCAGGCTCTCCTGCAACGAGGGCAGAGCAAGGAGAGACAAGACCTGAGACAAATATGATGGAACAGCACCATCCAGATACCTTTCGTTATCCAGGAAAGACTCAAGAACACTTTAAAATCCTCTTCAAATGTGTATGAAAAGGCCGGGTACAGTGACTCACGCCTGTAATCCCAGCACTTTGGGAGGCCGAGACAGGTGGATCACGAGGTCAGGAGATTGAGACCATCCTGGCTAACACGGTGAAACCCTGTCTCTATTAAAAATACAAAAAAATTAGCCGGGCATGGTGGCGGGCGCCTGTAGTCCCAGCTACTCAGGAGGCTGAGGCAGGAGAATGATGTGAACCCGGGAGACGGGGCTTGCAGTGAGCCAAGATCGCGCCACTGCCCTCCAGCCTGGGCGACAGAGCGAGACCCCGTCTCAAAAAAAAAAAAAATGTGTTTGAAAAACGAGTGGCCCACCGCCGGCCAGTCCACTGCCTGCCATGAAGGGGCCATGGACCGAGGGGCCTGTAGCTTCCGAGGAAGCCACCCCAAGTGATGTCAGAGGATCGGCCCAATGGGGCCCTTGGAGCACCCAGACCCGGGAGGAGCCTTTCTTGAAGTTGGAAGAGTAAAGTCCCTTATCAGACAATGTTTGTTGTATAAAGAAAAAAAATAGTAAGTAAAAATTAAAATCAATGAATGAAGTCCTATTCAGGTGAGGCCCGGTTGCTCTCGGGGTTTTTCCCAGCGGCCTCTCTCTCCAGGGCAGGGCTGGCTGTGACAGGGCACGTGAGGACCCAGGAGCAAAAGACGCAGGCCAACCTCCGAGCACAGCAGGGGCATCCGGGGACCGTGTGAGCTGAGCCTGAGCCTGTATCCTCAATCCAAAAAATGCAAACAACAGGGTTCGCTCCACAGGGATGGAAGGAAATGAAATGACGAGGGACTTTTGCAGCCTGGAGCTGGCAGGCCACCACGCTGACACAGCACGGGCTTTGATCCTCGCTCTCGTCAGCGAGTGTCCTCTGCAATTAGCCTTTTCTTAAAGAACCCAAAGGTTTTAGAAGCTGCTGGCGTTTCACAGTCCCCTGAACCTGGACACAGCCCTGAACCTGGACACAGCCCTGAACCCAGAGCTGGAGGCCATAGGTCCCTTCTCGTCCTTCTAGTGCTGCCCCCACAGCTCCACTCCCCCTACCCCATGCTCTCACCTTCTGTCTATACAGGAGCTGGGCTCCTGTGCCCACTTCACAGACAGGTCACCAAGGCCCAGGAAAGCAAATGCCTTGTTGTGAATCACGCAGCGAGTCATACACACCGGGCTCCACAAGTTCCCAGCCCATGTGCTCCCCCTGATCGGGACACCTCCTCTCTGATCGAGAAGGGCCGGGGCTCAACGCACAGGGCAGGCTGGCAGGTGGCCGTGTGTGAACTTGGCTGGTTCTGCTCACGACAGGCATTCCTTCCCCACAGTCCTCAGGGCTGGGAAATGACCAGCCCCAACAAAGCTGCCAGCTCTGGATATCACCAAATTCACCCCAAGCCCTGGTATTTTGTGCTTTAGGGCACAAGTGAAGCTTGCCAAGTGCCTCATACACGCCTTGGAAATCTCACTCCAGCTTTGGAACACAAACACATTTTTCCCACATAACTTAGGCTCTGAAGCATTCAGGTCTTCCAGCACACGGAACGCAAAAGTGTCCCGGGGTGCCTGAGCCAGTGCCCTCCTCCGAAGACCATCATCCCTTTGCTCTGCTATTACAGGAACATGCTTCCACGTGGGTGGGGACTGCTTGGTCCCCCGGGGTCTCCAGCACACGGAGCTGTGCGACGGAGAGGGCGTGCAAACACCCGAGCAGGGGAATCGACAAACGTGTGGCTTTAACATGGTATCGGTCTGCTGGGTTTGGGGGTTTGGCTGTTGTTGCTTTTTGAGTCTCCTGTTTTGTAGAAGCCCGTATTTTTCACAGAGGGAATCAGATGAAACCGAAAACACAAGCTCTTAGGAAGCTTATATGGCACGGTTTTTTTGTTGTTGTTGTTTTTTGAGACAGAGTTTCGCTCTGTCGCCCAGGCTGGAGTGCAGTGGCACGATCTCAGCTCACCACAAGCTCCGCCTCCCAGGTTCACGCCATTCTCCTGCCTCAGTCTCCCGAGTAACTGGGACTACAGTTGCCCGCCACCACGCCCGGCTAATTTTTTGTATTTTTAGTAGAGATGGGGTTTCACTGTGTTAGCCAGGTCTCGATCTCCTGACCTCATGATCCGCCTGCCTCAGCCTCCCAAAGTGCTGGGATTACAGGCGTGAGCCACTGTACCCGGTATGGCACGGTTTTATGGGAAACTTTTTGTTAAAGTGTAATAGATACAGAGAAGTACATAAATCTTCAGCATGCGGCTGGATGAAATTCCAGAGAGGATCCACTCTGACCAGCAGCACCCAGATCAAGAAACGAATCCCAACTACTTTGGGAGGCCGAGGCCGGAAGATGGCTTGAGCCCAGGAGTTCAAGACCAGCCTGGACAACATGGCAAAACCCGATCTGTACAAAAAATAAACAAGTTAGCCGCGTGTGGTGGCCCATGCCCGTGCTCCCAGCTACCGGGAGGCTGAGGCGGGAGGATCCCTTCAGCCCAGGAGAGCTCAAGGCTGAAGTGACCTGAGATCGCGCCACTGAGCTCCAGCCTGGGAGACAGAGACCCCATCTCAAAAAAAAAAAAAAAAAAAAAGAAAGAAAAGAAACAGACCCTTGCCAGCCCCTGAAGCCCCCTGGGCCTCCTTTACCTCCTGCCAGGGCAGCTGCCCCTCCTGATCCCCCTGCCAGGTCTACCTGTCTTTGCAGGGCATGCATGTGGGCTGATCCACTGCGCTGCTTCCACCCAGCATGTGTGTGTCGGCTCGCCCAGGCGGAGCAGGGCTGTCTCCACGCACCTCACTCCATGCTGCTCCCCTGAGCAAGTACACGGCAGTGTATTCACCCAGTCCACCTCCGCAGGGCACACGGGCCTGATGAACATGGCTCCGGCGACACTCTCGGGCCTGGCTGTGGGTTCACGCCTCAGAGCAGAGCTGCTGGGTCACAAGCCATGGGTTTGCTCCGCTTTAGAAGATATTGCCAAAGTTTTCCAAAATTAAGAGGTGAAGTCACAGCCACCATGAGGAACAAGCGTCCCATCGCGTCCCATCGCGCCCCATCCCACCTCCTCATCAACTCTGGCCTTATCTGTCTCGTTGGTTTTAGCCAATCCGCTGACTGTGTAGTGATACATTTCTGGTTTTAAAAGTTCGTTTCTCTGATAACCAATTGAGTTGCATGCCTTTTCAGATGTTTATTAGATATTTGGGCACCTTTCGAGAGGTACTGGTGCAAGTCATGGGCAAATATTTTGCTCTAGATTTCGATATTAACACTCACCAGCTTGGCGGGGGGCTGCAGTGCTGCACCGTCTGCTTAGTTTTGCAACCTCTCCTCCCTCCCAAAAGTGATAACGTGGCATGCCATTACTGACAGTCACCCGGTTTTGGGTTTTGTGAATATGGAGTTACTCACCCTGGAAGCTTGGTTGTAAATCGGATTTGGGTTGTTCTGCAGCTATTACTAGCCCCCAAAGACACAATGTTTCCAACCTGCCCTTCTTTCCGTTCTTTTTCCCAGACCTCAGTTGTTACAGAACCGTGATGTCCCTGTCCCCAGAAAGGGAACAAAGGAGATCAAACCGATTTCCATCTTCATCTTCTCAAAATGTCCACTTTCTGGGAGAGGTCTGCCGATACCTGGCGCGTCTTGGCCAGTTTCTCCCCTAGAAGCAAAACCTCGTCCACAGCACAAGCCCACGTGCGCCACACCCTGCACCTGACAGATCGGAAGCCCTCTGGCCCCCCAGCCCTTGCTGATGGCCTTCCCACAGCCCCGTGGCCACTGCAGAAGCCCCATGCCCTCCTCTCAGCCCCATGCCCTCCTCTCAGCCCCATGCCCTCCTCTCAGCCCCATGCCCTCCTCTCAGCCCTGATTACAGTCCAACAATAGCCAAAGGACAGGCGGAAGAGCGGGAATGCAGGGAGAGCTGAACTGGGGGGTGCAGGACAGTTCAAGTTTCTTTTGCACAGAATAGCAATTTGCAACAACTTAACAGTTTAAACCACAGGCAAAGTATTAAATCAACAATGAGCAAACCCAGCAAGTAAACTTTTATGAATTCAGAATGTTAGAGGAGAGCTCAGAGTGCCAGTCAGCTGGGAGCTGCCACTGTGTCTTTATAGTATCATTAGCATCTTCATAGTTATCTGCTATCAAATAAGCAATCTTAATAAAACAATCCTAAAGAGACACTAGGCTGGGCGCAGTGGCTCACGCCTGTAATCCCAGCACTTTGGGAGGCCAAGGCGGGTGGATCACGAGGTCAAGCAATAGAGACCATCCTGGCCAACATGGTGAAACCCCGTCTCTACTAAAAATACAAAAATTAGCCGGCCGTGGTGGTGGGTGCCTGTAGTCCCAGCTACTCAGGGGGCTGAGGCAGGAGAATCATTTGAACCTGGGAAGCGGAGGTTGCAGTGAGCCGAGATCGTTCCATTGCACTCCAGCCTGGGCGACAGAGCCAGACTGTCTCAAAATAAATAAATAAATAAATAAATATATTTTTTTAAAGAGACACTAAATACAGTCATTTTAATTTGAAAACTAAGGAGGCATTCAGCACCCGGCTCAGATGGTCAGCAGTGCTGTTTGAGGTCAGCCATGACTGCATCTCTGAAAGCCCAAGCTTGCTGTTGGTCACTTCAATCTTGCTCAGGTTTGTTTTTATCGAATGGTAGCTTTCAACACACCCTGGGTTGTGATTGGGACACAGGAGGCTACATCACCTGCCTACCAAGAACTGGGCCTGTGAGTTATACCTGGAAGCCTTGGAACATCAGGGATGGGATTTGATCTCTGCCGACAGCATTTGGAGGAGACACCTCCCGGGTAGAAAGCAGTCACAGTGGGAGAGGACACAGGTTCCAGGGCCACCTGGAAGGGACCTGCAGCCTCATCAGCCACAGCAGCGGGCCTGGGAACGGGGGTGGAACACACGGGAGCAGTGGGCAGGGGTCCTGTGAGGATGGGCTGCAGGAGCACAGGAGGAGCTGCCCCATCCCTGGGCCCACCCAGTGACTCAACGGCCAGGCAATTCCATGCTCTCAGCCAAACCCAGGGCTTCCTGAGGAGAGCATCCCCCAGGAGCAAGGCACCAACCCCCAGGAGCAGGGCACCGTCCCCCAGGAGCAGGGCACCAACCCCCAGGAGCAGGGCACCCTCCAGCAACAGCCAGCTGGGCTCCCCACGGGGATTGTGCAGCTGTCCCCGGGCCACACGTCTGCCCCATCCCAGACAGACGGCTCCCACTCGGTCTCCAGGAGAGGGATGGACTTCCTGGGCTGCTAACAGAGCCAGGGCAGCCCTGTGAGGTGACTCCCATGTCCGCTGTGCCCTGGTAGGCGCCTCAGCCCAGCGTCATTTGTAGCTCAGCCCCTTTGAGCTCAGCTCATCCCTCGCCGGAAGAGAACAAAGTTACCTAAACTTTATCATCTGGGTTTTGGACAAATGAGAAGGGACCGTAATAAATATTCTGTTGGTCATAAGCAAAGGTTAAAATATATACCCTTTAAGAAAAATTAATCAACAAGGTATCAAGGCCCAAAGCTGACCCCAACACTGGAGAAACACACACACACACACACACACACACACACACACACACACACACAGCGCCCTGCATCAGGCAGCCTCACTGCCCACTTACCAAGGCACAAGGTCAGCAGAGCCAGTGGGAACAGCTGTCCTCAGGGCTTCCGGCTGGACAAGCCTGAAAGTGAAAGGCACACATGTCAACGTGTTTGCACAGGACTGGAGAGATGCCGTGTGACCAAATATATGCATCCACTTCAAAACCCGAAAGGCTGCATGTCAGGGAGACTGACACACACGCATTAACATCCTTTCCCAATCAACCAAACACTCCGTAACTTAAACATCAGGGTCAAGGCCATTCAGGGCATTGCTGGCGCACTGCTTCCCACTGCCTGGCCAGGAGGCCTAACAGATGGCTCATAAATGAACAGTCCCGGACCGCCAGAGGTCACGCCCCAGGAAGGACACGGGAAAGCCACCCAGCCACCTGCAGGCTCTTGGAAAGGTGGGGCCACCACGGGCCCCTCCGGATGCCACGGCTCCTGCGACAGCTACACCAGCCTTACACACGCTCCCGCTGCTTCCCAAAGCCCTGCCAGCCGCAGCCCTGGGCTCCTCCAAAATCCAGCCCAGCCCCCGCCAGCAGACCATCAGCCTGCCTGCCCGCAACCAGGAAAAAGCCCGTGTTTGCTCATTTGTGTTACATTGTGGTGACATCCACATAACATAAAATCCACCATTTTGAGGTATGTGGTTCAGGGGCTTTATGTCCATTCCCACTGCTGTGCAATTATCACCCCGTCCATTTCCAGAACTTTCTCATCTTCCCAAGCAGAAACACTGTCTCCATTAAACACCGACTCCCCATCCCCGCTAGCCCCTGGCACCCACCATCACACTTTCTATCTCTACGAGTTAACCACTCTAGGGACCTCATATAAGTGGAATCATACACTATTTGTCCTTATGTGACTGGCTTATTTCACTCAGTATAATGTCCTCAAGGCTCACCCACTTGGTGGCAGGTGTCAGAATGTCATTCACATTTCAGGCTGGATAATATTCCACTACAGACACTATGGACTGAATGCTTGTGTCCCCCAGCCACAAATTCATATGTTTTTTTGAGACAGGATCTCACTCTGTCACCCAGGCTGGAGTCGCCGTGGCACAATCACCACTCACTGCAGCCTCAGTCTTCTGGGCTCAAGTGATTCTCCCACCTCAGCCTCCCAAGTAGCTGGGACTACAGGTGCATGCCACCATGCCCGGATAATTTTTTAAATTTTTTGTAGAGACAGCATTTCACTATGTTGCCTAGGCTGGTCTTGAACTCCTGAGCTCAAGTGATCCACCTGCCTCGCCCTCCCAAAGTGCTGGAACTACAGGTATGAGTCACCATGCCTGGTCCAAATTCATACGTTGAAATCCTCCCTGCTAATGTGATATTTGGAGACAGGGCCATTGGCAGGGGATTAGGCCAAGACAGAGAAGCCTCAAAAATGGGATTGGTGCCATTATGCCAAAAGACACAAGCCAGCTGCTTCCTATCTCTCTGCCATATGAGGGCACAACCAGGAAGAGGCCCTCACCAGGCACCAAACCTACAGGCACCTTGACCTCAGACTTCCAGCCTCCAGAACTGTGAGAAATAAATTTCTGTCACTTAAGCCAGCCAGTTGGTGCTAATTTTTTTTATAGCAGCCCAAACTGACAAAGACAGTGTATATATCACATATTTTCTTCTATTAATCTTATAGTTCTAACTTTCACATTTAGGTCTATGATACATTTTGGTTAATTTTTAAACATAGCATAAAGTAGGGTGAAGGGCCATTGTTTTTGCAGATAGGTGTCCAATATTGTCTTTCGATATTTGAAAGGCATTCCTCCACTGTCTTCAAACTGCATAGTTTCTGATCAGAAACCGGCTCTCATTTTTGTCTTTGTTCATCTGTATGTGATAACATTTGCCTCTGTCTACTTTTAGGATTCTCAGCAATTGGATGATGGTGTGTATTGGGGTGAATTCCTTCATGTTTCTTCGGTTTGAGATTTGTTGAGCTTCTTCGGAATGAGTTTTCACTGGATCTGGAAAATTCTAGCCATTATTGTCTTCAGGTGTTTTCTACCACGTGCGCCTCTGTTCTGGAAATCAGTTTCATATGTTACTCTCGATACAGCCCCACTGACGCTCTGTTCATTTTTTTTGTCTTTCTTTCTTTGTGTTTCATTTTACAAAGTGCTGTGTCTTCAAGTATACTGATCTTTTCTTCTGCAATGTCTGATCTACCATTAATCCCATTCAGCATATTTTTCATTTCTAGAAGATTTATTTGGGTCTTTTTTCTTTTTGAGACAGTCTCATGCTGTCACCCAGGCTGGAGTGCAATGGTATGATCATGGCTCACTGCAGCCTCAACCTTCCTGGGCTCAAGCCATCTTCCTACCTCAGCCTCCTAAGTAGCTGAGACCACAGGTGTGCACCACCACGCCGTTAACTTTTGTACTTTTCTGTACAGATGGGGTTGTCCAGGGTGGTCTTGATCTCCTGAGCTCAAACAATCCTCACACCTCAGCCTCCCAAAGTGCTGGGATTACAGGTATGAGCCATGACGCCTGGCCCTGGGTCTTTTTTTTAATATCTTCCATTTTTTTATTTTTATCATATTTGCCCTGACGTTGAACACGTGGAACATATTTATCAATGCCATCTTAACATCCTTGTCTGCTAGCTCTATCATCTGGATAGATATAGTTCCCTTCCCTTCTCTTTTCTCTTCTCCTCTTTTTTTTTTAACAGAGTTTCACTCTGTTGCCTAGACTAGAGTGCAGTGGCATAATCATAGCTCACTGCAGCCTCGAACTCCAGGCTCAAGAGATCCTCCTGCCTCTGCCATTGAGTAGCTGGAACTACAAGTGCACACCACTATGCCCAGCTAATTATTTTTTTAAAACAAACAAAAGAACACATATCTTTTTAGAGACAGGGTCTCGCTATGTGGCCCCGGCTGGTCTTGAACTCCTGGGCTCAAGTGATCCTCCTGCCTCAGCCTCCCAAAGTGCTGGGATTGCAGGTGGGAGCTACGGTGTCTAGCCTGGATGTTTCCAACCGTTGATTTTCCTCTTCTTCTGGGTTTTCTGAATGTCAGTCACTTTTGCTTGGCTGCTGGGCACTGTGAACTTGGCACCGGACGCTGGATTTGCTGCTGTCCTGCATCTCTGGACTTTGTTCCGGGAGCAGTCAACCTAGAACCAGTTTGATCCTTTCAGATCTCACTCCTAAGCTCTGTTTGGTGAGTCCTGAAGAGACCTTTGTAGGACAACCTTGGATGGTGAGTCTCTCCCTCTGGCCACTAAGCACACAGATTCACTCCACCCTGTGAACTCGGGGACTGTGCCACCCCTGCTCTCCCACGCCCCTTTCCCTCGCCTGGGCAGCATTCACACGCCACCTGTGGTCAGCTCTCAGAGACTGGAAGGCCCCTCCTCAGCTCTCCAGAGCTGTTTCTTTATGGAACTCCCTCTTCTTCCATATTTTTCTTTGCACATTCCAGCCTTCCTGGAGCCCCTTAACTCCACACTGTCTCCACCAGGTCCTGGTTCCCCTCCCTGCCCTGCGGCTGGAGACTCTGCAGGTGACAAGCTGGTCTACCGAGGCCTCACTCCCCTCATGCCCCTCTCCGGTCACTGTCCACGCGGCCTGCCACCAGTGTCTGAGGCCTGTGGCTTCATGCACTTTTGTTTGGTTTTCTGGTTGATTAAGGTAGGCTGTGAAATTTGGTCTGTATCTTCCATCATGGCTAGAAGTGCAAGCTGGAATCCTGCATTTTTAAATCCAAGTTTTCGCTCATCCAGAATGGGCTTCTCCAGTGGACCTCGCAGGTGTTCCCTCTCCAAGACACACTGACCTACGTCTAAAGTGGAACCTCAGCTGCAGAGGGCCTGACTTGCAGAGCCAGCTTGACAGCCATCTCTGGAAGAGAACAAAAGCACTTGCCTTTTTCTTTATACCTCCAGATCATTTACTCTCCATGAAGGCATCTCACTCAAAGTACATTTTCTATGTCAGAATGCAATAGCAGGACTATTTGCCTGCCCATGTTAAACTAGAAGGCAAGCCTGCAGTTAATCAGCAAAAAGAAGGTGGTGCTCCAAAGGCAGACCATGTGCTGACAGCACCTGAGACACTCCTCCTCTCAGTTCATCGCCTCTTCCCAATTTCTTCTTGACCTAGGCAGGTCAAGAGCATCAACGGCACTGGGTCACGAATCTCCACCACTCCCAGACACGGGTTCTCCCAAGCTCCTCTCAACATCCAACAGAACTGGGGCCGAGGCAGCCGCTGCACACACACACACGAGGTGATGTCTGGGAAGCCTCCCGGGGGACCAGTGATCCTCAGCGGTGGGGAGCAGATGGGAGGGGTGCTCTGCACAGGGCAGGAAGGCAAGAGCCAGAACCACAGCACTGCTGCTGCTCACCGCAGCCAGCCCAAGCAGCAGGGCTCCCTCCTCCCTGTCTGCCAGCCCTTCGCAACACACTCAGTAAGGGCAAGGGCGTCCCAGGGGTTCGGTCACGAATCGCTCAGACTTCTAAGAGACCTTTAGAGGCTCTGGATGCACGTCCCTGGCCGGATCTGTGATTTACAAACATCTTCCCCCTTCCTGTGGTAGTCCTTTCTTGATGGTATCCTTTGTAGCACAAACGTTTTTAATTTTGATCTTAGAAGCAACCTGAGAAAAAAGGGAGATTACCTTCAAAGGAGAGATGGCCTGACAAGGATTTCTTCACACAAAAAGATGCTGAGGCCAAGCAGAGGCTGACATCAAAGTGCTGAAAGAACGGGACTGCCAACCAAGAGTTCTGCAACCAGTAAGCATATTCCCCCAAGGGGCAGGGAAAACTAGTGCTTCCGGACAAACACAAAAGGGATGGGTTCGCCACCAGCACACTCTGACCAGAGGAATTTCTCATGTACGTGCACTTCAAGGAGAAAAGAGATCCCAGATGGGAAGTCTGAGATGCAAAACAAAGGAAAGAAAGTGGTAAGTGTGTGCAAATCTAACACAAAATGTAATCAGGCCAGGCACAGTGGCTCACGCCTGTAATCCAAACACTTTGGGAGGCCAAGGCACGAGGATCACTTGAGATCAGGAATTTGAGACCAGCATGGACAACATGGTGAAACCCCGTATCTACCAAAAAAAAAATAAAAAATAAAAAAAAAAAGTAATAATCCAGCAATGTCTTGTGATATTCAAAAGTAAAAAAGAATTTAAATACACAGGCCGGGCGTGGTGGCTCACGCCTGTAACCCCAGCACTTTGGGAGGCCAAAGTGGGCTGATCACCTGAGGGCAGGAGTTCAAGATCAGCCTGGCCAACATGAGAAACCCCATCTCTATTAAAAATACAAAAATTAGCTGGGCATGATGGTGGGTGCCTGTAATCCCAGCTACTCAGGAGGCTGAGGCAGAAGAATTGCTTGAACCTAGGAGGCAGAGGCTGCAGTGAGCCAAGATTGCTCCACTGCACTCCAGCCTGGGTGACAGAGCAAGACTCCGTCTTGGGGAAAAAAAAGAATTTAAATACACAGCCTATTAGCTGTAAGGGGCATTAACGAAGGTAAGGATGCTCGCAGGTCCTTGGATATTCCCGAGTGTAAAAGGTACAGGTTAATTGTAGATTCGCTTAATAAGAATGTTGTGCTTGTGGGGAAACCAGTAAAAGAACAGAGTCTATAACATCCAAACTGGTGGAGGGCAGAAAATGAAAGGATCAATAGTTGACTCAAAAAAGAGGAAGAAAGGAGAAGGAAAGGAAAACATCAGCACAGACCAAGAAATCAACAAAATATAAGATGGTATATTTAAACGCAAATATCTGTAGCTACATTTAAAGTAAACCAAATAAATGATTCAGTTAAATTTTTTTAGTTGTCAGACTTAAAAAAAGGACGTCAAACTTCAATTTAAAAAAGATCCTCTAATCATACACTGTCTACGAGAGATACATTTCAGACTTAAAGATACAGAAAAATTAAAAATAAAAAAATAAAAGAGACATGCAAAGCAAACAGTAAACAAAAGGCAGCTGGTGCTGCTATATTAATTCCAGACAAAGTCTGAAAGGCAGAAAGCATTAAAAAGGTAAGAAGATCATTTCACCGTAATAGTCACTTCATTCGTAAGGAACATATAAAATTTTAAGTCTGTATCACCTAATAACATAGCTCTCAAGTATATAAAGCAAAACTTGATACAACTGCAAGAAAAAATAGACAAATTCACAATGCAAAAACAGCTGTAGACAAGACATAAACAAATGGGTGTTACTGTGATCCAATAAAACTTTATAAAAGCAGGTAGCTAGCCAGACTTAGCCTATGGGCTGTAGTTTGCTGATCCTTGATATAGAAGATTTGAACAACATGATAAATAAACTTGATTCAATGAATCTACACACAGTGCTGCCCCTACCACTGCAGAACAGAATCTGTTCAAAGACACACAGAACATTTTAAAATCTGACCGTGTGCTGGGCCATAAGGCAAGTCCTAACAAGTTTCAAAAGACAGAGATCAAGCAGAGCAGATTCCTTCACCCCAAAGATGCTTAAATGAGGGGAAAAAAGTAACAAAAAGTTAACTGCAAAAATCCTGGTATGTTCAGAAGTTAAAAACAGTTATCATGGCCAGGCGTGGTGGCTCACGCCTGTAATCCCAACACTTTGGGAAGCCAAGGCAGGTGGATCACTTGAGCTCAGGAGTTCAAGACCAGCCTGGCCAGCATGGTGAAACCCCATCTCTAATAAAAATACCAAAATTAGGCCGGGCACAGTGGCTCATGCTTGTAATCTCAGCACTCTGGGAGGCTAAGGCGGGTGGATCACCTGAGGTCAGGAGTTCGGGACCAGCCTGGCCAATATGGTGAAACCCTGTCTCTACTAAAAATACAAAAAATTAGCCAGGTGTGGTAGCAGGCACCTGTAATCCAGCTACTTGGGAGGCTGAGGCAGAAGAACCACTCAAACTAGGGAGGTGGAGGTTGCAGTGAGCCGAGATTGTGCCATTGCACTCCAGCCTAGGCAACAGAATGAGACTCTGTCTCAAAAAAACAAAAAACAAAAAATTAGCCAGGTGTGGTGGTGGGTGCCTGTAATCCCAGCTACTTGGGAGGCTGAGGCAGGAGAATCACTTGAACCCACAAGGCGGAGGTTGCAGCAAGCCAAGATCGCACCACTGCACTCCAGCCTGGGTGACAGACTCTCTCAAAAAAAAATTTTTTTTTTAAAAGTGATCAACTGTCAAAAAATTCAAAAGAGGAATTCAAAAATATGTTGAACAGTTAAAAAAAAAAATCATGTCACTACATATAGGCTGCATGATGCAGCCTAAATAGTTCCTAAGAGGAACGGCAACCTTAAGTGTGGACTGCATTAGAACATTTTAAAATGCTGATAACAGGCTGGGCACAGTAGCTGACACCTGTAATCCTAGCACTTTGGGAGGCCAAGGCGGGCGGATTGCCTGAGCTCAGGAGTTAAGAGACCAGCCTGGGCAACATGGTGAAACACTGTCTCTAATAAAAAAATACAAAAAAATTAGCTAAGCATGGTGGCATGCACCTGTAGTCCCAGCTACATCAGAGGCTGAGGCAGGAGAATCGCTTGAACCCAAGAGGCGGAGGTTGCAGTGAGCCGAGATCGCGCCACTGCACTCCAGACTGGGGGACAGAGCAAGACTCTGTCTCCAAAAAAAAAATAAATAAATAATAAAACAAAATGCTGAAAACAAATGACACAAGATATATCTCAAAAAATTAGGAAAACAAATTTAGAAGGAACAAAACAATCTAAAACTCAGAAATTATAAGATAGAAAACATACAAAAAGCCACAAAGTTGGTTCTCCGAAAGGATCAATAAAATCAAAAGAGTTTTATCAAGAGAGTTGATGATAAAAAGACAGGAGGCGCGAATCAGGGCAGGAAAGAAAGGGGGACAGAGTCCAGTGCTTCAGGTCTTTTAAAATCAGAGGCTACTGATGCCTCTTCATAGGAATGAACTTGAAAATGTAAACTTAAATGGACAAATTCCTAAGAACAATAACGGACAAAAATATCCTCAAGAATAAATCAGGGGTGGAGAGGAAGAGAGGTTGATTAGTGGGTACAGATAAACACTTGATAAAAGAGGTAAGACCTAGAAATAAGACCCGGTGTTTATAGATCAGTACGGTGACTACAGTTTACAATAATCTATTGTATATTTCAAAATAGATAGCAGAGAAGAATTTGAATGTTTTTAGCTTAAAGACAAGACAAATACTTATGGTGACAG
Source organism: Pongo abelii (assembly GCF_028885655.2). Classification (NCBI taxonomy): domain Eukaryota; kingdom Metazoa; phylum Chordata; class Mammalia; order Primates; family Hominidae; genus Pongo; species Pongo abelii. The sequence goes on along the minus strand of NC_072007.2, from coordinate 54,273,997 downwards.
ATATACCAATTTATACCAAATTGACCTTTACAAATTATGTTAATATATTAAATTATCACACATATCCCCTAGAAATGGGTGAGTCATATAGTGGGTGAACTATATCTCCACAAAGCTGTTACCAAAAAAAAAAAAAATAGAAAACCCAAAGAATACCATAATCGTTACAAAACTGAAACAAAAGTCAAACATCCACCACCAAAAAATGATCACGCTAAGTTCAGAACGGTTTCACCAGTGGGATCCTACACTCTTAGTGTAGGGATTCCAATCTTCCATAAACTCTTTTAGAGAAGTAAAAAAAAAAAGAAAGAAAGAAATACCTGGCCCCTGCCCAGTGCATTTTGAAGCTAATATAATCTTTTTGCCAAAACCTGACAAAAACAGGATGCAAAGGATAATTACAGAGCAGTCTCACTCACGAGCATGAACGCCAGAAGCCGGAAGGAAGCTTGTTCACTGTGCCTGGCTTCGCTGCACTTCCAGATACTGAGTTTTTGCAACGTGAAGGTTTGTGGCAGCCCTGAATCCAGCAAGTCTATCGGCTGCGTTTTTCCAACATCAAGTGCTCACTTCTGGCGTCTGTGTCACATTTTGGTAATTTTTGCAATCGTTCAAACTTTTTCATGATTATTATACCTGTCACAGTGATCTGTGGTCAGTGATCTTTGATGTTCCTACCATAATTGTTTTCAGTGCTGTGAACCGGGCCCCTATCAGAGGAGGAACTGAGTGGATAAAGGTCGTGCATGCTCTGAACTGCTCGGCCGAGCGGCTCTTCCCATCTCTCTCCCTCTGCTCCAGCCTCCCTATTCCCTGTTACACAGCAGTGTTGAAATGTGGCCCCTTAAGAACCCTCTGATGGCCTGTAAGTGTTCAAGTAAAAGGATGAGTCGTGCAGCTCTCGCTTTACATCAAAAGCTAGAAGTGACTAAGCCCGCTGAGGAAGGTGTGTTGAAAGCCGAGAGAGGCCGAAAGCTGGGCCTCTTGTGCCATACAGCTGCCAAGTGATAAATGCAAAGAAAAAATTCCTGGAGGAAATTATAAAAGTGCTACTTAGGTAAACACACAAATGGTAAGAAAATGAAACAGCCTTATTGCTGATATGGAGAAAGTTTGAGTGGTCTGGATAGAAGATCAAACCAGCCCCAATATTCCCTTAAACCAAAGCCTAGTGCCTAAGCAAGGCCCTTATTCTCTTCAATTCTATGAAGGTTGAGAGAGGCGAGGAAGCTGCAGAGAAAAAGTTGGAAGCTAGCAGAGGCTGGCTCAGGAGATTTAAGAAAAGAAGCCACATCTTCATCACATAAAAGTGCAGGTGAAGCAGCAGGTGCCCACGGAGAAGCTGCAGCAAGTCATCTGAAGATGGAGCTGAGATCACTGATGAAGGTGGCTACACTCAACAATAGATTTTCTTTTTCTTTTTGAGACAGGGTCTCACTCATTGCCTAGGCTGGAGTGCAGTGGCATGATCTCGGCTCACTGCAACCTCTGCCTCCTGGGCTCAAGCAATCCTCCCAAGTCAGCTTCCCAAGAGGCTGAGATGACAGGCACGAGTCACCATGCCTGGCTAATTTTGGTGGGGGTTGTAGAAACAGGATTTTGTCATGTTGCCCAGCTTGGTCTTGACTTGAACTTCTGAACTCAAGGAATACGCTTACCTCAAGCCCCTCAAAGTGCTGAGATTACAGGTGTGAGCCACCATGACCACCTAACAGATTATTGATGTAGACAAAACAGCCTGATATTGGAAAAAGATGCCATCTAGGACTTTCAAAACTAGAGAGAAGTCAATGTCTGGCTTCAAAGCTTCAAGGGACAGGCTGACTTTCTTGTTAGGGGCTAATGCAGCTGGTGACTTTAAGTTGAAGCCAATGCTCATATACTATTCCGAAAATCCTAGAGCCCTTAAGAATGATGCTAAATCTACTTTTGCCTGTGCTCTAGAGATGGAATAACAAAGCCTGGATGACAGCACACCTGCTTACAGCATGGTTTACAGAATATTTTAAGCTCACTGTTGAGACCTACTGCTCAGAAAAAAAAGATTCCTTTCAAAAAATTACTGTTCATTGCCAATGCATGTAGTCACCCAAAAGCTCTGGGGGAGATGCACAAGGAGATGAATGTTGCTTTCATGCCTGGTAACACGACATCCACTTTGCAGCCCATGGATCAAGGAGTAATATCTTTTTTTTTTTGAGACAGAGTTTCGCTCTTGTTGCCCAGGCTGGAGTGCAGTGGCATGATCTCAGCTCACTGCAACCTCCGTCTCCCAGATTCAAGCGATTCTCCTGTCTCAGCCTCCTGAGTAGCTGGGCTTACAGGCGTGCACCACCACGCCTGGGTAATTTTTGTATTCTTAGTAGAGACGGGATTTCATCATGTTGGCCGTGCTGGTCTCAAACTCCTGACCTCAGGTGATCCACCCACCTCGGCCTCACAAAGTGCTGGGATTACAGGTGTGAGCCAGCACGCCTGGCCGTGGAGTAATTTATACTGCCAAGTCTTATTATTTAAGAAATACATTGTATAGGAATATATAGCTGCCATGGATAGTAATTCCTCTGATGGATCTGGGCAAAGCAAATTGAAAACCTTCTGGAAAGGATTCACCATTCTAGATGCCATTAAGAAGACGCACGATTCATGGGAGGGGGTCAAAATATCAATATTGATAGTTTAGAAGAAGCTGATTCCAAGCTACATGGATGACTTTGAGAAGTTCAAGACTTCAGCGGAAGAAGTCACTGCAGAAGTGGTGGAAATAGCAAGAGAACTAGAATTATTAGTGGAGTCTGAAGATGTGACTGAATTATTGCCACCTCATGATCAAACTTGAACAGGTGAGGAGTTGCTCCCTTTTTTTTTCAGATGGAATCTCACTCTGTCACCCAGACTGGAGTGCAGCGGCACTATCTCGGCTCACTGCAAACTCCACCTCCCGGGTTGACGCCATTCTCCTTCCTCAGCTTCCCGAGTAGCTGGAATTACAGGCGCCCGCCACCACGCCCAGCTAATTTTTTGTATTTTTAGTAGAGATGGGGTTTCACTGTGTTAGCCAGGATGGTCTCCATCTCCTGACCTTGTGATCTGCCCACCTCAGCCTCCCAAAGTGCTGGGATTACAGGCGTGAGCCACCGCACCTGGCCCGGAGTTGCTTCTTATGGATGAGCAAAGCAAATGGTTTCTTAAGGTAGAATCTACTCCTAGTGAAGATGCTGTGAACATTGCGGAAATAACAACAAAGATTCAGAATGTTACTTAAACTTGGTTGATAAAACAGCTGCAGGGTTTGAGAGGAGTGACTCCAATTTGGAAAGAAGTTCTACTGTGGGTAAAATGCTATCAAACAGCATCACATGCTACAGAGAAAACTTGTGAAAAAGAGAGTCCATCCATGTGGCAAGCTTCGTTGCTGTCCGTATTGGTCTGTTCTCACACTGCTATTAACAAATACCTGGCTGGCCAGACATTATGGCTTACACCTGTAATCCCAGTACTTTGGGAGGCCGAGGCAGGCAGATCACCTGAGGTTAGGAGTTCGAGATTGGCCCGTCCAACATGGCAAAACCCCATCTCTACTAAAAATACAAAAACTATCCAGGCGTGGTGGTGGGTGCCTGTAGTCCCAGCTACTCAGGAGGTTGAGGCAGGAGAATCACTTGAACCTGGGAGGCAGAGGTTGCAGTGAGCTGAGATTGTGCCACTGCACTCCAGCCTGGGCAACAGAGTGAGACTCTGTCTCAAAAAATAAATAAATAAATAAATGAAAGAAATACCTGGCTGGGCACGATAAGGAAAAAAAAAAAATACCTGGCTGGGCACAGTGGCTCACACCTGTAATCCTAGCACTTTGGGACGCTGAGGCGGGTGGATGGCTTGAGCCTAGGTGTTCAAGTTCAGCCCGGGCAGGGTGGTGAAAGCCCATCTCTACAAAAAGTGCAAAAATTAGCCAGGCATGGTGGCTCACACCTGTGGTCCCAGCTACTTGGGAGGCTGAGGTGGAAGGATCGCTTGAGCCCACGAGGTCAAGGCTACAGTGAACAGAGATCACACCACTGCACTCCAGCCTGGGCAATAGAGCAAGACCCCGTCTTAAAAAAAAAATAATTGAGACTGGGTAATTTACAAAGAAAAGAGGTTGAATTGGCTCACAATTCTCCACGCTGTTTCAGAAGCGTGGTGGCATCTGCTCAGTTTCTAGGAACACCTCAGGAAGTCTACCATCATGACGGAAGGCAAAGTGGGAAGCAGACGCATCTCACACAGCCAGAGCAGCAGGAAGACAGAGGGGGAGGGGCCATACACTTTTAAACAACCAGATCTCATGACAACTCTATCAAAGTAACAGCACTACGGGGATGGTGTTAAACTATGAAAACCCACCTCCAGGATCCAATCACCTCCCACCAGGCCCCACTGCCAACACTGGGGATTACAATTCAACTGAGATTCAGACAGGGACACAGATCCAAAATGTCATATTTTAGGGACACAGATCCAAAATGTCATATTTTAGGGACATAGATCCAAAATGTCATATTTTAGGGACATAGATCCAAAATGTCATATTTTACGGACATAGATCTAAAATGTCATATTTTAGGGACATAGATCCAAAATGTCAAATTTTAGGGACACAGATCCAAAATGTCAGATTTTAAGAAATTGCAGTGGCCACCCCATTTCAGCAACCACCCCCCTGAGTGCTCAGCAGCCATCCACATCAAAGCAGACCCGTCTACCAGCAAAAAGACGAAGATGCACTGAAGGCTCAGATGATCATTAGCATTTTTTAGCAATCAAGTATTTTTTAATTAAGGCATGCACACTGTTTTTTTAGACACAATGCTATTGCACACTTAACAGACTACAGTATAGCAGAAACGTAACTTCTGATGAGATCAGGCATGTTCAGGGTGGCATGGCCGTAGACAGCATAAACATAACTTCTATATGCACTGGGAAACCAAAAAATGTGTGTGCCTCACTTTATTGTGATATTTATTTTATTGCCGAAGTCCGGAACGGAACCCACAGTATCACTGAGGTGCGCCTGTATTAGTTAACTAATCTAGTAATTTATGAAAAAGATCATGGCTAAGTTGGGTTTATTCCAGGAATGCAGGGACATTTTAACATGATATTAACAAATCAAAAGGGGAAAGCCACAAGATCATTGTAACTGGCAACATCCAATCATGACTGTGATTAAAAACACAAATCAGAACCTCCTGGCAAATGTGAAACGGAGGGGAATTTTCTCAACTTGATAAAGAACATTAAAAAAAAAAACCCACCACAACCACTTCACTTAGCAGCGTAACAAGGAAGGCTTCCCTTTGGTCAGGACCCTCTGTCGCCAACGTGCCTTCATCACCTCAGTCCCATGCTTGTTGGAGATGCCAGCACAGGACAACAAGAAAAGTCGATAGAAATCTAAGGACTGAAAGGAAGAAAAACCTGTCATTATTCACAGATGACAGGACTGTGCACTTCAAAATCTAAAAGTTAAAGAAATAAATGTTTAAAAATCTGAAATAACGTACAGATAAGATTTTTAAAATCAATAAGAAATTTTGTTATTTTTTGAGACAAGTTCTCACTCTATTGCTCAGGCTGGAGTGCAATGACACAATCTAAGCTCACTGCAACCTCTGCCTTCCGGGCTCAAGCCATCCTCCCACCTCGGCCTCCTGAGTAGCTGGTATTACAGGCGCACGCCACCATGCCTGGCTAATTTTTATATTTTTAGTAGAGATGGGGTTTCACCATGTTGGCGAAGCTGGTTTCGAACTCCTGACCTCGTGATCTGCTCGCCTTGGCCTCCCAAAGTGCTGGGATTACAGGCGTGAAGCACCACGCCCGGCCCATGTTTTGTTTAATGTGTTCCTGGTACTTCATATTTTGGATGCTACTGTAAGTGGTATTTAAATAATTCATTTTCTACCTGTTTGTTGCTGATATATAAGAATATTGATTGATCTTACCATTTATCTAGCTACCCTGCTAAGGTTTCTTTCTTTTTTTCTTCAACTTTTATTTTAAGTTCTGGGGTACATGTGCAGGATGTGCAGGTTTGTTCCACAGGTAAACATGTGCCACGGTGGTTTGCTGCACAGATCATCCTATCATGTAGGTATTAAGCCCAGCATACATTAGCTTTCATATATATATATCCCACACAAAAACAATTCCAGGTGGAGTAAAGCCTTACAAATGTTAAAAAGTAAAACCAAGCTGGGTGCAGTGATGCAAGCCTGTCATTCCAACATTTTGGAAGGCTGAGACAGGAGGATTGCTTGAGCCCAGGAATTCGAGACCAGCCTGGGCAATATATTGAGACCCCATCTCTACAAAAAAATTAAAAATTAGCTGGGTGTGGTGGCGTGCACCTGTAGTGCCAGCTACTTGGAGGCTGAGGTGGAAGGATCGTTTGAGCCTGGGAGGTTGAGGCTGCAGGGAGCTGCGACTGTGCCACTGCACTCCAATACGGGTGAAAGAGTGAGACTCTGTCTCAAAAATAAACAAACAAAAAGCTAAAACATGATGTTTTCTCCAACTTTTTAAATGAAAAGTTTGTACAGATAAGTTGAATTAATAGTACAACAAGAACGTGTATATTGGCCGGGCGTGGTGGCTCACGCCTGTCATCCCAGCACTTTGGGAGGCTGAGGCAGGAGTTCACTTGAGCTCAGGAGTTTGAGACCAGCCTGGCCAACATGGTGAAACCCAGTCTCTATTAAAAATAGAAAAGTCAGTGGGTGTGATGGCAGGCGCCTATAGTGCCAGCTACTTGGGAGGCTGAGGCAGGAGAATCACTTGAGTCTAAGAGGTGGAGGTTGCGGTGAGCTAAGATCATGCCACTACACTCCAGCCTGGGTGACAGAGCAAAACTCTGTCTCTAAATAAATAAATAAATAAATAAATAAATAAATAAACTCTGTATACAACTACCTATATTAGAATTAACATTTGAGGAGAGTGCAGTTCGTGTGTGCACGCGCACGCACGCTTTTATTCCTCAACCACCTGAGCATTACTTCCAGACATCATAGCACTTTATACCCAAATATTTCAGTGTATCTCTGCTAAGAGTAAGGCCTTCTTCTTCATCATCACAATAAAATTAGCACACTAAGAAAATTAACCCTTAGTCCCTAATATCATCTATTAGTCAACCTACATTTGCATTTCCCCAGCTGTCCCAGAAACACTGAGATAGTTGCTGTTTCAACCTGGACTCTAATCCAGGTTCCTAGGCTGCATTTGGTTGTTTCTTTGGGGTCTTTTCATCCAGAACAGAGGTTGGCGACTGCTTCTGGGCAGGAAGATGGTGACTATTTCAGGCTTGGGGCCATTGCAGCTCAACAGTGGCCACAGGCACCAAGAAGGCAATGGAGTGACAGCCAGTACTACTTCACCTGCAAAAACAGAGGAGGAGCTGGGCCCTGACCTGGTTAGCAGGGTTGCTTTGGAGTACCCACGTTTAGCTAGTTCCTGCACTCTGAAATCTCCAGAAAACCACTGTTGGTGGGAATGTGAGTTAGTACAACCACTATTGAGAGCAGTTTGGAGGTTCCTCAGAAAACTAAAAATACAGCCACCATGTGACCCAGCTATCTAACTCTTATATACCCAAAAGAAAGGAAATCGGTATATCAGAGATACCTGGACTTCCATGTTTGTTTAGCACTGTTCATAAGAACCAGGATTTGGAGGCAACCCACGTGTCCATCAAGAGACGGATGGATAAAGAAAATGTGGTTCTTATACACAATGGAGTATTATTCAGTCATAAAAAAGAATGAGATTCTGTCATTTGCAACAACATGGATGGAACTGGAGCTCATTATATTAAGTGAAATAAGCCAGGCACAAAAAGACAAGCATAACATGTTCCCACTTATTTGTGGGATGTAAAAATCAAAACAATTGAACTCATGAAGACAGAGAAGGCTGGGAAGGATATGGGGGTAGAGGGAGGTTAATGGGTACAAAAATTAGTTAGAAAGAATGAATAAGGCCTAGTATTTGGCCAGGTGTGATGGCTCATGCTTGTAATCCCAGTACTTTTGGAGGCTGAGGCGGGTGGATCACTTGAGGTCAGGAGTTCGAGACCAGCCTGGCCAACAGGGTGAAACCATCTCTACTAAAAATACAAAAAATAGCCAGGCATGATAGCATATGGCTGTAATCCCAGCTATTCGGGAGACTGAGGCATGAGAATCACTTGAACCCGGGAGGCAGAGGTTGCAGTGAGCCGAGATCGCGCCACTGCACTCTAGCCTGGGCAACAGAGCAAGACTCCATCTTTAAAAAAAATTTTTTTAATAAAAAAAGATCTAGTATAAAGACCTAATATTTGATAGCACAGCAGGGGGACTGCCAGGAGGAGCAGAGGTGATATTGGCGCCTCCCTCCCCTAACCATCAGCTCCAAGCCCTGCGAGTTTCCATGCCAGGCACCCCCATGCTCAGCCACCAGTCTCTGGCCACAGGTGCTGCGTCCACCCTGCTGTGCCCTTTGCAGGCTTCGGCTTCCTATGGCATCACGATTGGCATGTCACTGCCCCGGCTTTGCAAAAACCCCTGCCTGTATTTGGAGCCCCCGACCGGGCAACCTAACTCCCTTGCCAGCACTGGCCCGCTCCTCAGTGCTCCTGAAAACACTGCTTACCCGTCCCTGAGCCATGGTGCCCTCGCCCATGGGAGCCCTGCGCACCTGCGCACCTTCACCTGTGGCTCCCCTCACCTGTGCCACAAACCCCGGCTGTACACTCCAGGCTTCCGCAGGGCTGGGCCTGGGGCCACAGAGTCATCGAACAACAGGCCCTTTTCTTCCTCCAAGTCAGCTTATATAAGAAACTGGCGCTGGGCACAGTGGCTTATGCCTGTAATCTCTGCGCTTTGGGAGGCCAAGGCGGGTGGATCACTTGAGGTCAGGAGTTTGAGACCAGCCTGACTAACATGGTGAAACCCCATCTCTACTAAAAATACAAAAAATAAGCTGGGCATGGTGGTGTACGCCTGTAATCCCAGCTACTTGTGAGGCTGAGACAGGAGAATTGCTTGAACCCAGGAGGTGGAGGTTGCAGTGAGCTGAGATCATGCCATTGCACTGTCGTATGGGCAACAGAGTGAGACTCTGTCTCAAAAAAAAAAAAACCTGGCAATCATAGGTAGAGAAAAAAATTGTAATTGAAAGTTATTTGTTCAAGAACTGGAGACCAACTAGGAACACAGGAAACAAAGAAGTGAGTCTCTGCATCTGCATCAATGACGCAAAAGCAGCTGTGCAGGGAACCTGTCTGGCCCAGGCCCAGGCCTCCTGCACCCAGCCTCTGCGAGCTCCATGCTACCAGAGGGGCCGCAGTTGGCTGATGGAGGTGGGGACGCCATTTGAGGTCTAGCCGCAGGGTCAGGGGAGCACAGCCGGCCAGTGTACACAATTCAGGGGCCAGGTTCCCTGCCTTGCTCAGTACCCCACGTCAATGCATTGAAGCACATCTTTAGTAAAACCAGCGCTTCCCTTAAAGAGAATGCCACAGGGCATGAGTATGATGCTTTTGACAAAAAACAAAGACATCACTGTTAACTCGGATCTATCCCAGGTGAGGTGGGAGAAGGGAGAGAGCAGAGACAATGAGACAATTACACAAGCAGCAGCCCAACCTGTGCTTTGCAATATGCTGACCTGGCTTGCCCCACACCCAAGGGCAGACCCACAGATAGCCCTGCCTCTGCATCCACCACCAGAGCACCCAGTACCCAGCACCAGGCCAGCCAGCATCCAGCACCAGGCCACCCAGCACCAGGCCACCCAGCATCCAGCACCAGGCCACCCAGCACCCAGCACCAGGCCACCCAGCATCCAGCACCAGGCCACCCCAGCATCCAGTGCCTGGGCACCCAAAGTCCAGCACCAGGGCACCCAGCACCTAGTACCAGGCCACCCCAGCATTCAGCACCACAGCACCCCTGCATCCAGCACCAGGACACCCCAGCCTCACCCGCCCCAGGCCTCTGAAGGAGCAGGAGGCTGGGCCCCACGTCCCGCAACAACACAGCCAGCTGGGCGAGACCAGAGGCAGCACAGGAAGGGACTGTGCAGCTCTTTCGGATTAGGAAAGGGCCGTGCTCCGCACAGCAGAAAACAGGGACAAGGCTGAAGAGGCAGCACGGAAAGCCCAGAGTCACTCCCCACCCACCATCGGAAAACAGTGAGCTCATTAGAAATCACTTATCTATGAGGCCAAATGCCCTCAGCAGGAGGGAAGGAGGAGGGGGAAGGAGGAGGGGGAAGGAGGAGGGGGAAGGAGGAGGGGGAAGGAGGGGGAAGGAGGAGGGGGAAGGAGGAGGGGGAAGGAGGAGGGGGAAGGAGGAGGGGGAAGGAGGAGGGGGAAGGAGGAAGGAGAAGGAGGGGGAAGGAGGGGAAGAGGAGAGGAGGAAGAGATCAAAGGGCGTGGCGGAGCTACACCTTCGACAGGCCTCCAGCCCTGGGGACTATCTGGGAACGTCCAGGAAGCCCTGCGAGCTGAGACAGGGTGACTCATCTCTGGTGACAGAGGTAACCACCTGGCCAGATGTACCTCTTTAAAGAGACAGATTCTTACACCCATCACAAACAGACCAGAACACTGGCCAGGCGTGGTGGCTCACACTTTTAATCCCAGCACTTTGGGAGGCTGAAGCAAGTGGATTACTTGAGCTCAGGAGTTCGAGACCCGCCCAACCAACATGGAGAAAACCCGTCTCTCTACTAAAAATACAAAACTAGCCGGGCACAGTGGCTCTCACCTGTAATGCCAGCACTTTGGGAGGCCAAGGCAGGTGGATTGACTGAGGTCAGAAGTTCGAGACCAGCCTGGCCAACACGGCGAAACCCCGTCTCTACTAAAAATACACAAATTAGCCGGGTGTGGTAGTAGGCACCTGTAACCCCAGCTACTTGGGTGCCTGAGGCAGGAGAATCGCTTGAACCCAAGAAGCAGAGGCTCCAGTGAGCCGAGATTATACCACTGTACTCCAGCCTGGGCGACAGAACAAAACTCCATCTCCAAAACAAAAAACAAAACAAAACAAAAAAACAGAATACTGACCAGAAGAAAATACCCGGGCTTGCTATTCTTTATTGAGGACACTCTGGGGAAAAACTCAAGGACTGGCCAGGCTGAGTGACAAGGAACAGAAATGGCTCCCGGGGCCCAGGGCTCAGGCCATGTCATCTGCAGGGGTTTTTCCCATCTTATTTATGCAAGGAGCTCCTACTTGTAAACAGGAGAGAAAATGTTGTCCAAGAGGCTCAGAACCGGCGTCGGAGGCTCAGCGAGGACAGGCTCCTCTCCCTGGGGTCCCAGAGTGGGCAGGAGGCCACACCACCATGGACTCTGGGCTCCTCTGGCTGATCATGGAGGTCCAGGCCATGAGGCCCTTGAAGCTCAAGGAGAAGGGTGTCTGAGGCAGGTCAGCCTCACGGTGGCCACGGAGCATGCATACTGGAGTGACCCAGGCAGGAGGCTCCGCAGGCCAGCATCCCAGCCTGGAAGGGAAGGAGCAACTCCATGTGTGTCACAGCTTCACAGTCTCCAGCAATTCAGCATTTGCCCTCTTAAGTTTCTAGGTGCTGATAATTCACAAATAAAGGAGGAGAAAGCTTGCTCTCTCCTGCCTTCCAGGCCTGCGTGGAGGTGTGGGCCTGGTGTTGGGGCTAACCAGGAATCCTGCAGCTCATGGGTGGCCCCACAGGACAAGTGAGGGGCTATGACACTGGACACTGCTTGGTGGCCAGCAGTTGCCCCAGGCCCCTGAGGATGGAGACAACAGGCAGAACTGGGCAGCTACCTCCTTAAGCCCCACCCAGGGGCACCACCCCCCAAGACCAGGGCACCCATGGCTGGAGGAGACCCAAGGGCCCTCTGATCCAGTTGAGTCTCACCGGATGTGACTGTTCGCTGCCCTAGATGTTTCTGGAGGGGTGTTTGCTATTGCAGTGATGGAAGGCACTGCTGGTTCTTAGAGGGGGGCTGAAACGCACCCTTCATGGGTCTTACCAGACACCTGCCCTCCGGGCTCAGATCTGACTCCAACTCTGAAGCAAATGCCATGTGTCTTGGTTTCATAGACACTGGATTTTCCAGGAATGAAACCTCCCATAACACACACCTCAGGGAGGAAGAGGAAGCCTGCCTTGGCCAACCCGGGCAAGGGACTGAGTCTACCCCCACCACCCTGTCACTGCAGCTTGAGCCAGCAGGGACCACTTCATCTCCCAGTGCAAATGCCTGCAAGAGTTTCCAGATGGAAATACGTGTCAATCTGAAATCCTGGGTGCAATCTACGAGACCTATTTCCATACTGCACAAGAGACATCACAATGCTTTATTAATAACACAGAGCACTAATAACACATTCGTCAGACCCTGCTCTAAGCATTTTCCTGCATTACCTCCATTATGCAAAGGAGACGTGGGGCCCAGCAGGGCGGGGAATGACAGGCTGAGACTGACCACTCCCTCAGCCCTGGGCACAGGGCCCCCAGATGAGGGACTCACCCAAGGAACAAGGCTCTGCCCCTGCAGTGGCTTAGACCCTGGACCACGCCAACATGGCAAACACGCGTGGGCTGCAAATGCCAGCCTGTGTGCAACTTTACATTGCTAGAGGGCACAGTCAAAAGTAAAAAGAAATTGGCAAAAAAATATTTTTAATAGGCCAGGCATGGTGGCTCACGCCTGTAATCCCAGCACTTTGGGAGGCCGAGGCAGGTGGATCACCTGAGGTCAGGAGTTCGAGACCAGCCTGACCAATATGATGAAACCCCCGTCTCTATTAAAAATATAAAAATTAGCCGGGCGTGGTGGCGTGCACCTGTAATCCCAGCTACTCAGGAGGCTGAGACAGAGGTTGCAGTGGGCCAAGATTGTGCCATTGCACTCCAGCCTGGGCGACAGAGCAAAACTCCATCTGAAAAATAATAATAATAATACATTTTATCTAACCCAGTATATCCAAAATATTATCATTTCTACATGTAACCAATATAGAAGAATATGAATGAGATCACTTACATTCTCTTTCATATTAAGCCTCTGAGATTGGCGTGCATTTCACACTACGAGCACATCTCAGTTCCCACCAGCCATGTTTCCAGCATGGCTCTGTGGGCTGCGTGGCTCATGCCGTCCGCCCCAGACAGCACAGGCTGAGATATGACAGGTTCTCTGAGGGCGACATCCTTCCCACCTCCCTTTTCTGTCTGCATGTTAAGAATTTTAGCAGTTTTCAGCTTCACCAACCCTTTGCCTTCTAAAGTATTTATAGTGGTTAATTTCTCCACTTGAGGCAGGTGCAGGGGTTCAATACTTTATGTCTGTGTTTTCATATAAAGCATTTCTTAATTTAAGAAAAAGTTGACCCACTCCCCAAAATACAATGTAATCACAAGGCACAAAATAAAAATTATGACAAAGTTATTAAATACTTCCAGTTTTCTTTTTCTTCCACTAAACTTGGAAGGAAGAAAAAACTGATCCCTTTCTGGAAATAAATACATAATAAGTGACAAAGTAAAAACAATTAGTAATTACTATCACTTCCTTCTCAATTTTCTTTTTTTCCAAAAACAGTTCTTACATTTATTCTCATTCATTCTCTCTCTCACTTTCTCTCTCTTCCCCCTCCCTGGCATTAAGAATGACCAACTTGTAATCAAACCGCCAGCCTCAAAACAAATCTTCCCTGCTACGAACAGTTAACATGTTGCCACCTGTCATGAGTCCAATTCACCACCATGTCAAACACAGTCGACTGGAAACGTCCAGGGACCATCACTCAGCAATAAGCCGCCTGCCCACTTAATGCCAGTGAGCAGGAGACGTCCAGCGCCTGTCTCTAGACATGTCCTTGTTTCCACTTTGGGGAGATATATGTGAGTGGAAATAACAAAGGTAATTGGCAAAATCATTGTGAAATGAATCTGTCCTACCATAAATGTGATTGATTTGCAATTTTGAAGTTGATTTGCAAAAGGCCACAGACATAGCTGTGACCCATCCCAACACTCAGTGGCAATACCACTGGGAAAAGGGTAGCTACCGTCTCTGAGTCGTCAGAATCCCTGCCAGGAAAGCTGGACAGCCCCCAGCACTCAAGATCAAAGCTGAGCTCCTGGCAGTAGAGACCTACAGAGGCCCTTTCCCATCTTCCCACCAGTGACTTACAAAGGCAGCCCTCGCATACCTGAGGAAGTGGCACCAGAACAAGACAAGAACAGGCTGACCAGGGGCCCCACCCCACCCCTGCAGATGCCTCTCCGGTGTGTTCCACAGGAACAGCAGCCGCCCCTGCTGCTCCCAGATCTCGGGCTCTAGGGGACAACAGTTGCTGCCCTCAGCTGTGCTGAGCCATGAAGTGATTCAGCAGCAGGGGAATCGGATGCTGGTCTAGGAACACAGCACCAGCCTGGAAGGCCACAGACAAACACCAGTTTCGTGGGTGCAAAAGGCCAGTGCCAACTGATGTCAAAGCTCAAGTCCACACCCTGAGTTTCCACAGTGCTCCTGAGATGCCCGGGGACGCAAGAGATGCAGGGCTGCATCCTCAGCCCCGGAGTCATGCTGCCCCGTTCTTCAAGAATAAACAGTAACAGAGATGGGCAGAACCCACGTCCTCTCCGTTCCACCCCAGGAGTGTAGGGAGAGGCCCACATGCCAGGATGCGGGGACATGGGAGCTCACGGGAAGCAAGAGTACCGGGTGCCCAGAGGTCCTAAGCCAGCTCAGGACAAAGGCGCAGAGCTCAGGCTGTCACTTCTAGATTGCTCTGCTTTTCAACGTGGTGCTCATTGATTGCAGTCACTCTTCCCTAAGTGCCATCATCCCCGGGCAGCCCAGCCAGGACTCAGAGTGCAGACAGCCACACACAACATGGCCGCCCTGACACGCACACGGCGCAGCAGGTCCACGTGCCACTGTGCCATTGACAAGGCATTTTCACATGTGCAGCCTCACAAACTGCTGAGGAAGAACAGACAAGTAGACAGGTGCACAGCCGAGAGCAGAGAAGGAAACTTGCCTGGGCCACAGCCCCACGACCCAGCCTCCAAGCCCAAGGCCACCCAGCACTTCCGACCAAGAAAGACCAGACTCCTCCTCCAGCACAGCCAGACACCCACGGTCCATTTTCACAGCTGAAATAAAATACCGTACAGCATCAACTATGCTTTATACGATATTCACAGCAGATGAAGCTTTACTCAGTCTTAGCATGTTGGATTTTTTTTTTTTTTTTTTTTGAGATAGAGTCTCACTCTGTTGTAGGCTGGAGTGCAATGGCACAATCTCAGCTCACTGCAACCTCCACCTCCTGGGTTCAGGCAATTTTCATGTCTCAGCCTTCTGAGAAGCTGGGATTACAGGCACACACTGCCACACCCAGCTAGTTTTTGTATTTTTAGTAGAGACACGGTTTCGCTATGTTGGTCAGGCTGGTCTCGAACTCCTGACCTCGAGTGATCAGCCCGCCTCAGCCTCCCAAAGTGCTGGGATTACAGGCCTGAGACACCGCAGCCAGCGGCATGTTGAATTTCAAAACTAGAAGACAAGCCAAGCATGGTGGCTCACACCTGTAATTCTAGCACTTTAGGACCTGAGGTGGGCAGATTGCTTGAGGCCAGGAGTTTGAGACCAGCCTGGCCAATATGGTGAAACCTCATCTCTACAAAAAATACAAAAATTAGCTAGGTGTGGTGGCATGCAACTTCCATCTCAGCTACTCCAGAAGCTGAGGCACAAGAATCGCTTGAACCCGGGAGGTAGAGGTTGCAATGAGCCAAGATCAAGATAGCACCACTGCACTGCAGTCTGGGCAACAGAGCAAAACTCTGTGTCCAAAAAAAAAAAAAAAAGACAAATGGAAATAAAAAACTATTAAACATCTACAACAGTGTCATTCTTTCAAATACTACTGGTGTGAGTAGAAACAAACATGATCTTTGCAGAGGGTAAATCAGCAACAACGTGTCTAACGTCTTTGAAATGGCAAGACTCTTTACTCAGCAATCCACCTATAGAATTTACCTTCAAGACATTGACTAGAGAAGAACTGTACAAGGATGCCCATCATATTTATAACTGGGAAAACGCAGCGGCATCAGTGTCCACTGACAGGGCTGGCCACAGCTGGCTGTGTCCACACAGTGGAGCCAAGTGCAGCCCTCCCTCGAGGGGGCAAATGGGAAAGTCAGCAGTGCAATGCGAACTGAAGTGGGCAGGCCGCAGAGACAGAGCCACGACACGACTCCGTTGTGCGTTAAGTGTGTGTGTATATCTAACTCACACTCGGGATAGGAGCAGGCCACCTCAGCAAAGTGACATCCAGGTCGAAGTCACCAGGCAAAAGGAGAAAGAGTGTTCCAGGCAGGCTAAGGTCCAAGGCAGAGTATGGCCAGTGGGGCAGCTTGAAGACCGGGTGTGGGGGTACGAAGCGTGAGGCCGGGGGACACTGACATCAGCAGGCGTTGTCACGGGGGTGCTGAGCAAGCAGTGGCGGGGAAAGCACAGGGCCACTGAAACGCTGCCTCTTGTGCTGTGGGGAACAAGTGTGATGGGAGCTGAGCTGGAGCGACCCCACGCAAGACTACGGGCAGTCTCAGTCGAAGGCGAGGCTGGCAGTGGGGCAGGAGGCGGGCAGGGGGAATCGTGAGGGTCAAGGAGCCATAGATGGGGAAGGGGGTGTGGGAGATGGAGGAAGGGGGTCATAGATGGGGCCCGGGTTTCTGTCCTGGACACCAGTGGAGACAGAAGATAGAGGGGACAAGATGGTGGTACCAGAACAACGGATGGGAATGGGCCTGCTGGGAAGATATCCTCAGCCAGATCCCAAGAATAGCACCATTTCAGCCAGGCGCAGTGGCTCATGTCTGTAATCCCAGCACTTTGGGTGGCCGAGGCGGGTGGATCACCTGAAGTCAGGAGATCAAGGCCAGCCTGACCAACAAGGAGAAACCCCGTCTCTATTAAAAATACAAAAAAATAGCAGGGCGTGGTGGTGCATGCCTGTAATCCCGGCTACTCAGGAGGCTGAGGCAGGAGAATCACTTGAACCCAGGAGGCGGGAGTTGTGGTGAGTCAAGATGGCACCATTGCACTCCAGACTGGGCAACAAGAGCGAATCTCAAAAAGAAAAAAAATAAAAAGAATAGCACCATTTCAGGTGCTTCCTAGTCTTTTTCTTCACATTTATTTTCTACTTTTGAAACCTCACATGCCCTTTAACTATTACTGGCATATGCCATGTATATGTACAGCAGTTCTTCAGCTACCGAATAAAAGTCATCTGAAGAAAGCCAATTGAAATGGCAACCTAGTCTGCCTATGCTAAAGTAGCAGAAAGCATCTCAGGTGGGATGGATGACAGGGAAGTCGACAAAAAGTTAAGTTTATAAGGACAAAATCTGAGTCACATTTTGCAATTGTTAAAACTGGTGGGCTGGGCATGGTGGCTCACATCTGTAATCCCAGCACTTTGGGAGGCCAAGGCGGGTGGATCCCCTGAGCTCAGGAGTTCAAGACCACCCTGGGTAACATGGTCAAATCCCATCTCTACTAAAATACAAAAAATTAGCTGGGCGTGGTGGCACGCACCTGTAGTCCCAGCTACTCAGGAGACTGAGGCACAAGAATCACTTGAGCCCTGGAGGCGGAGGTTGCAGTAAGCCAAGATCGTGCCTCTGCACTCCAGCTTGGGCAACAGAGTGAGACTTTGTCTCAAAGAAACAAACAAAACAAACAAAAAACAAAACAAAAACTGGTGAAAAGCATTTGATAATGATGTGCTCAGTGGGGAGGCTTCCCAGCTTTAAACACCCTGGAAATTACACGTTGTCCTCCACCAGGTAGTTTCAGAGTTAGATAAAATTTCCCACCCCAGACAGCCCGGTCATTTTGGTATATTTAATCTGTGACATTCCTTCTACTGTCCATTATGGTTTCATTCATCAGGATTTATGTAGATCCACCTCCACCATCAGCAATTTCTTCAATCTCAGATTTCTGCTGTAGGGTCACTTTCCATCTAAGTCAATTACATCTTTAGACATCCCCTTTGTGAGCCCAGGAAATCAGCCTGAAGTAATTCTAGATCAGTCCCACTCCTGGACTCCTGGCAGGAGCAGGGCTTCTCCAGGGAGGCTTTGCTCCCTTCAAGCCTTGCAGGAATCTACAGACAAAGCCCACGTGAAATGAGCCCACAATCCAAAATCACAAAGCGTGTGACAGGCAAGCATCAGTGAACAAGAGGCAGCAGAACAAGTGGCGGAGTCCAACCCTCAAGAAATTCAAATTTTAGTATTTGTTAATATTATTATCGGTATTACTTTGGTATTATTAGTTAACGTATAGAAAATAAGTATGTTTAGACATAAAGAGAAAATAAAAATAAGTGTAAAGAAAATAATACCAAACAAGAGGAGAGGCAAACTTGGAAAGAAACAAAAAGAACTTTCAGGAATGAAAAATATAATCATTAAAAAAAAGAAAATTAAAAGAACAGGTTAGGCTGGGCATGGTGCCTGTAATCCCAGCACTTGGGAGGCTGAGGTGAGAGGATCACTTGACCCTGGGAGTTCAAGACCAGCCCTGGCAACATAGCAAGACCCCATCTCTACCAACAAAAAAAAACAAGAAAAAGAAGAACAACAATAACAGGTTAAATATTAATAGTGCAGAGGCTGGGCACAGTGGCTCACACCTGTAATCCCAGCACTTTGCAAGGCCAAGCCGGGTGGATCACCTGAGGTCAGGAATTTGAGACCAGCCTGGCCAAATCGGTGAAACCCCATCTCTACTAGAAATAACAAAAATTAGCCGGGCATGGTGGTGGGCACCTGTAATCCCAGCTACTCTTCAGGCTGAGGCAGGAGAATCACTTGAACCCAGGAGGCGGAGGTTGCAGTTAGCTGAGATCGCGCCACTGCACTCCAGCCTGGGGGACAGAGCAAGACTCCATCTCAAAAAAAATGTATATATATTTAAATAGCACAGTAGATAGAGATGAAGATAGAGTTGCTAAACTGGAAGACAGAGCTGAAGCAATAACCTGGAATGAAACATAAAAAGACTGAAAGGTAAAAACATGAACGAGAGTTTAAGTGGCTGGGAGGATGGTATGAGAAAGCAAAGCATAAGGCAGATGCTGTATGGTTGACCCTCCATATCTAGGGGTTCCACATTTGTGGATTCAACCAACTGTGGATCGAAGATATTTGGGCGGAAAAATTCCTAAAAGCAAAACTCGAATTTGCTGCTCTCTACTATGTTAAATCCACATTAATGAAATTATATATAGGCATTGTATTAGATATTATAAGTAATCTAAAGATGATTTAAAAATACAAGGGAGGGAGGCCGAGGAGGGCAGATCACGAGGTCAGAGTTCAAAACCAGCCTGGCCAATGTGGTGAAACCCCTTCTCTACTAAAAATACAAAAATTAGCCAGGCGTGGTGGTGGGTGCCTGTAATTCCAGTTACTCAGGAGGCTGAGGCTGGAGAATTGCTTGAACCTGGGAGACGGAGGTTACAGTGAGCCAAGATCGTGCCACTGCACTCCAGCTTGGGAGACTGAGCAAGACTCCATCTCAAAAAACAAGAAAAAAATACATATATGGGAGAATGTGCACAGGTTATATACAAATACGACACCATTTTGTATCAGGAACTTAAGCATCCACTAGTTTTGGTATCCATGGTGGGTTCTGGAACCAATCCCTAGTGGATACCACAGAATGACTGTATTGAACAAAATAATGGCTGAAATTTTTCCAGAATTGCTGAAAGACGTGATACTTTATCTTCAGGAAGTACAATGAATCCAAAACAGGATAAATAAAAAGAAATCCATGCTGGAAAGACCACAGTGAAGTTGAGAAACACCAGAAATAAAGAGACTATAAAAGCAGCCAGACAAAAAGCTTACTACTGACACAGGAAGGACAATCGAAATGACAGCTGACTTCCTAACAGCAACTTTATAAGCCAGAAGATACATAATAGAATTCAATCCTTAAAGAAATGCCAGAGACTCAGTGCTATACAGACTATATCCGTCTGCCCATGAATCTTTTCAGCTGAAATCATAATAAAAACAACCTAAAATCCTCAATGCCTTTGGACATAAATGCATTCATGGATCATGGAAGAATAAAATTGTAAAATGCTGAACAATGAAAATATTACATATCAAAATAAACAAGACAACAGTACAGCAGAACTAAGTAGGAAAGCTACATAGACTTAAATGCTTATGACAGGACCAGGTGCGGTGGCTCACGCCTGTAATCCGAGCACTTTGGGAGGCCGAGGTGGGTGGATTGCCTGAGGTCAGGAGTTCAAGACCAGCCTGGCCAACATGGTGAAACCCTGTCTCTACTAAAAATACAAAAGTTAGACAGGCATGGTGGCACATGCCTATAATCCCAGCTACTCAGGGGGCTGAGGCAGGAGAACCACTTGAATCCGGGAGGCGGAGGTTGCAGTGAGCCGAGATCACGCCACTGCACTCCAGCCTGTGTGACAGAGGGAGACTCTGTCTCAAAAAATAAAATAAAATACTTATGACAGAAAGTTGAAAATTAAGAAACTAAGCTTAGAGAAAATAGAAAAGAAAATGTTTCAATTCAGTAACCTAGAAAGAGAACACCAGAATAAACCCAAAGAGTGTAGAAGGAAATCCTGACAATGAGCAGAAATTACTGATACGGAAACAAAGACACAGTGGAGAAAATCAGCAAGACTAATAGCTGGTTCTTTGTGAACACTAATAAAATAGATGAGCCTCTGTGAGATGAATCTAGAAAAGAAAGGTAAAACCATTTTAGGAATGAAAAGGGTGATTTACTGTCAGATATAGTAGAGATTTAAAAATTAATAAAATATTCTGACCTTTGTATCAAGAAACTGACAACTTGGGCCGGGCGCAGTGGCTCCTGCCTGTAATCCCAGCATTTTAGAAGGCCGAGGTGGGAGGATCACCTGAGGTCAGGAGTTCGAGACCAGCCTGGCCAACATGGTGAAACCCCGTCTCTACTGAATATGCAAAAATTAGCCAGGCATGGTGGTGCGCGCCTGTAATCCCAGCTACTCGGGAGGCTGAGGCAGGAGAATCGCTTGAACCCGGGAGGCAGAGGATGCAGAAGCCCTGTGTTCTCCTTCCAGGTACTAGAGCCAGAGTCCTCAGGGCACATGGGTTTTGGTGGTGCACGTGCTTCACCTTGATGGAGTCCGGTGCTGCGCACACTTCTGCAGCTCACTCCTTCCACCCAGCATTATCCTCTGGAGGCGCACACATGTTGTGGCCTGGAGGAGCTACTTCCTTCCCCTTTCCATGGTGAATGTAGCACGAGGTTATTTTTCATTTTATTTGGAGACAGGCATTGAGAGAGCTCCTAGGGTCTGACTCTAACACACACATGCCACTATGAACACCTCAGCATGTCCCCCGGGAAGCACACGGCAGGTGCACCTGCCACTTGATGCCATCTCCCTGCAGCTCCTGCCATTCCCAAAGCAGCCACGCTGGCACCAGTGCTCCGTCTGCCCCCACATCTTCTCCAGCACTTGTCCCCACAGTCTTTTAAGTTTCGCCATCCCGGCAGGGGGAGGCCGCGGCTCTCTGTGGTTTTGTTTCTGCACCTCCCTGGTGACCCATGGCAGTGGATCTTCCATCTCTCCAGCTCCTTGCTTTTGGGTCACTTCGTTTGTATTTCTCACACCAGGCCTCCTCTGCTTCAAGGAGGCAGAGTGGGACGATTTGGAACTAAGTGGCCACTGTTTGTACTCACACCAGAAGGCAACATGGTAGAAGCATTTCCCTAAAATCAGGAAGAGGACAAGGATGGCCTGTCACGCTTCCATACAGCCCTGCTCAGGAGGGCCTGGCCCAGGCAGCAAAACAGGAAGGAAAAATATGAAAGATATAAAGAAACAGAGTCTTCACCATTCCCACATGACATGAATGTCTACTGAGAAAATCCCCAAAATCTACAAATCAATTTTAAGCAATGGCAAGGTGATCAGCTGTTAAATCAATACCCAAAAGTCAACTGCATTTCTACAGAACACCAGCAAAGACTTAGAAATCAATAAAAATAAAAAACACCATTTACGGCTGGCGCGGTGGCTCACGCCTGTAATCCCAGCACTTTGGGAGGCCGAGGTGGGTGGATCACTCGAGGTCAGGAGTTCGAGACCAGCCTGGCCAACATGGTGAAAGCCTGTCTCTACTAAAAATACAAAAATTAGCTGGGCATGGTGGCGTATGCCTGTAATCCCAGCTACTCGGGAGGCTGAAGCAGGAAAATCACTTGAACCCGGGAGGCAGAGGTTGCAGTGAACTGAGACCCTGCCACTGCACTCCAGCCTGGGCGACAGAGCAAGATTCTGTCTCAAAAAAAAAACACCATTTACAAAAGCAAGAACAATAATAAGGGCCCCTGGGAATAAATGTAAGCACAGAGTGTCAGGTGGAATGTGAAATACCACAGTGCTTTATCAAAAGACACCTCGGAAGACCTGCACAGTCAACTCTAGAGAGATAAAGGGCTCAAGCAGAGAAAGCAAACTTTACAACTTCTACAGAAAAATACAGAATACATTTGTGACCCAAGAATTGGGAAGAACTTAAAGTAACATGCAAAAGGCACTACCTAGAAAAGAAAGATGGATAAAATTATACATTACATTAAAACTATCTTTTCACCAAAACAAAAAAAGTGAAAAGATAAAACCCAACTGGGAAAAATATATAATGCACACATTACAACCAAAGATGAACATCCTGAATCTATAAAGAAATATATAATATGGAAACTATATATAAGGAATAGGTGAGAAAAAGACATAACCCAAAAGAAAAATGGATGAAGCACATGAACAGGAATTTCACAGGGAAGGACACACATAACCAATAAATATACAGGATGCTCAATTTCATCCAGCAGGGAGGCGTAAATCAAGACCACAACTGCACAACAGTTTGCATCTACTGTCTTTGCGAAAATCAACAGCAATGCCAAGTGCTGACGAGTATGTGGATCACGTGTGTCCCGAGACATGGACATAGAACATTCCATGTAAACAGGTCAAGATTAGAAGTGCTTCTGGTAAATGTATGGATGCATTCTGAAAACGTTATTTTTTGCAGGCTTTATCTTTGCATAGATCTTATGGGAGGGTCTCCTGTAGGCCCTTAAAGACACATGGAGTTATGTTGTTTTCCAATTGATGCTTATTCTCTTAGTACCACCTTCTCCTTTCCTCTAAGCATCATCAGAGAACGCTGTTTCCAGCAGCCATCCCTGAGACAGAGGCAATGATTCTTTTGGTTTCATCTGCACATAAATTCTTGGGATTTTTTCCCCTCTCTTCCTGCATTTTGGAAGTGCCTGTTTTGTCCTCATTTAATTAGTTCAGTTACTTTATTTCAAGAAATAAACAAATACTGTAGCCCAGAGACTGTAAAAATAGTAGCCCCAGTTGAATTCAGGTGGCAACATTTGTAATTTGGCATGTGCAGTTTGTTAAAAATAAATACATTGCATATAAAACTCCAGATATCTGGCTTCTCTCGGAAGACTAAAGATGGAGTCACCCTGGTCCTATATCCACCGGGCCCTGCTCAGCTGGGGTCAGTGGCGGGTGGTCAGGTGAGCCAGACCCTGTGGAAGAGGCTGCTCAGTCTCTCACTCATGTTCACCGCAGCCACCCCTTCATAGGCCTCATGTCTGCATCCTCACTTACCTTCCTAGCTGGACCCTGTCAGAATCTGTGTTTACAATTTTCCTGTATAGCTTTGTTCACCAAAAAGAAACATTATATACTCAATAATTCACTAACAATTATTTATTTATTTATTTATTGAGATGGAGTCTGGCTCTGTCTCCCAGGCTGGAGTGCAGTGGCACGATCTCAGCTCACTGCAAGGTCCGCCTCCCAGGTTCAAGGCATTCTCCTTCCTCAGCATCCCGAGTAGCTGGGACCTATGCACGCACCACCACACCTGGCTAATTTTTGGGTTTTTTTGTTTTTTTTTTTTTGTAAGTAGAGATGGGGGTTTCATCATGTTGGCCAGGGTGGTCTCGAACTCCTGACCTCAAGTGATCCACCCACCTCGGCCTCCCAAAGTGCTGGCATTACAAGTGTGAACCATCGCCCGGGGACCCAATAATTCACTAACATTTAAAGAAAAGAAGTGAAAGTTACAAAGACTTTGGGGCTCCAGGAAAATGCAATGCTAGCTTGGAGCTGGAACTGACTGCACGACAAACATATTTTCTAACCAATGTTCTAGAACTTAAGTCGTAGTAATAAGCTCCTGATTTAGAAAACTGAAAATAAGCTGTGTGCACTGAAACACGTGTGTCCTGATCGCTGTAGTGCATTTGAAAATTCCCAGAACACCAGCACTTCGCCTCCCTGCACCAGCTCACTACCAGCCACGGCAGGGAGTCCAAGGAGGATGGCTGTGGTTCGCTTCCTAAAACTAATCCAAAATCCCACCCGCCCGTGCCACATAGTGAGTCACAGTTGGGATTGTCTTTACTGTTCCTTTTGTTTTTGTGGATTATCAAGTCACTAAACTTAGCCAGGCGTGGTGGCAGCACCTGCAGTCCCAGATACTGGGGAGGCCAAGGTGGGAGGATCGCTTGAGCCCAGGAGTTCGAGTCCAGCCTGGGCAACACAGTGAGGCCCCACCTCTAAAATAAATGCATAAAATTTTAAGTCCCTAAACTCTGTCTCTGAGGCCGCCATGGAGCTCTGCCAGAGAGAGCCGCTTCAAGGTGACAGGTGAGGAGACAGGTGAGCCACAGCCTCCTTGCTGAGACACCTTCGGGACCCCTTCAGGGGTAATGACCAAAGAGGGTACTCATGCAGGGCCACCCTGGGGGTCCACTCGGCACTGGGCTGGCTGTACCTAACTCAGGGCTGGGTCTGAGCCTCCTCCTCCCCAGCCCTGCTCCCTCCGCCTCCTCTCACAGGGGTCAGACCTGCCTGGAGGTCTGGTGCTCCCCCACCATCCTCTGCAGGGTTTCTTCCTGCACGTCCCATCCCATCTCATCTCGGCACCTGCTTCCCAAACTGACAACTGAGTAACCCAAACTGATGCGGTCTTCCTCTAACAATCTGACTTCTGTCTATTTTGGCAAAAATCAATGCTATTACATCATATTTTACAAAGTATAACAACTGATTAATTTCTCAATGCAAAAATTATGTGTAGCTCCCTAATAAAATGCACATTTGTTCACTCAATCAATCACTCCAATTAGACTAGGACAATGGCCTAAATCAGAAATCAATCTATGAAAGCTTAACCCAATCATCAGCACATTGTTCCCATAAGGAGTCAATAAACAGCTCTTCATTTTACTCCCACCAAGTGTACCATAAAAAGCTGAGCATAGATGAATTTACGTCAATTGAATTAATTTTCTTCTTGATTCCATATCCAGCATGTATCCGTTTCTATCAATTCAGATGGAGATTTCAGAGCCCCCAGTCCAACAAAGTATGGCCTTCTACAAGTGAAAAGTGTTTAAATGAATATGTGTATGTGAAGCCAATGACTTAGTCTCCGTTCCAGAAATGTAGATTTTCATCTATTGGATCTTATGAGTATCAAGGTGGTTTGGTGGAAAGAATAACAGCTTTGGATTCTATAGGACCTTTGTTTAAATCTAGATTTGCCCAAGCTGAGATGCTGGCCACACTTCCCCACTCAGTTTCCCATGTCAGTGTCTCTGTCAGTTTCTGTGTGATGGGGCAATACCACTCTCCTTACAGGGATGTAGAGGAGCTTATAAAATAATAAAGTAAGCATTTCATAAAGCAGGTGACAGATTTAGTGTCAGGTCAGCTAATAGGACATGAGGAAGATAACAAGAGCCACCGTGGCTGCAGCGCTGGTACTCAGCTCCCGGCACCTGGCCGAGAACCAGGAGGGCAGACAGTCAGGGGTGAGTAACCAATCTCAGGACAGGTATTTCCTTGTACAGCTTGTTACTGCTGCTCATTTTATAATTCATCATTATTGTTATTTTTTATGCATTTCATTCCCTACCCGCTTTCAGAAAGGAATCGAGACCATCTCTAGCAATGATGCATGGCCTTCCCAGTCACTGGGGACAGGCCTCTGGGTTGCAGGCACACTGTCCCACCAAGAGCACCCAGCTCCACTTTGAGTCCTAAGTGACACAGGGCACGCCAGCCAGGAGGGAGATTTCTGCCTGTCACACACTGAAGGATACTTGTGTTGCTTTCAATTCACCACCAGTAACATTTAAAACATATCCTATCTGCAATCCTCTACCTAGGCTTGGGAAAAGATGTGGCCAATTTAACCCCAGCATCCACACAGCCTAATAGCCAGGTACAGACTTTTGCCCTACAGAAAGAACTAATGCCAACTTTTACCATCAACTCGGCCTTCCCGCCTTCAAAACTAAACACAGACACTGTCCCAAGGTTATTAGAGTGCCCGTCTCCTGCACTTTGCTTGACAAAGATAATCAAAACGTGGCCACTTCTAAATGACTAAATGAAAGCCTGTCAGAAGGTGAACAATTAATGCATTTGCCTAAAATGCAGCATTTTGAAATTGGTAATTTAGAATTAATCTTGAAATTATTATGAAGTGGTTTTAGGAAGGACGGACGACTCATGGTCATGTTACTTTACCACTTGAAACGACCCATTTAAAACCCCAAACACTCTTCGGTTAACCAAAAGTAAATTCCCATGAAATTTCTGAGCAACTGTCTTTAGAAAACTCAGTCCAACTTTATTGTAACAAAAATCTTGCAATGAGATGGAGTAGCTAAAGATCTCACATTAAACAAGTCATTAAAAAGGAAACAGTCAAATGTAGCCAATCACGTCCCATGCTGTGATCTGGAAACACCAGTCCACCGGCGATACCTTATCACAGGGAAATCATAAGAGTTTTTGACAAGGCCAGAGAGGGAGGCAAAGCGTGGAAGCAGGAGCCATTGAATTTACCAGAGGTGGGTTTTGATGGTGACAACAGACCTGCACTGGCTCTTCAGTGCCAAGCACTAGGGGCTCCGCGGTGGGGTCTGCACTGAGAGAGCCTAAGCGGGGCTAAAGGTTGATGAACAGGGTAAATGTGATTGGGCGAGTTAAGGACACCCCTCCTCCAAAGGAATCCAGGAAATCAGGCTCTTCTCAAACACACATTCTGATCTTCCCCTTCCCTGTTTAGGAGAATTCCAACATTTCCCACCTACCTCTGATTTGACCAGGGATAGCACCCACGGACTTTCAGCACCGGACGGGTCTGTGGAGGTGGGAGTTCCAGGGATGTAAGCCTAAAGGCGGCCCTGCCCTTCGGTGACATAACCTCGGGCAAGTAACTCAAGCCCTGCTTC
The DNA here is from genome assembly GCF_028885655.2 of Pongo abelii. Classification (NCBI taxonomy): domain Eukaryota; kingdom Metazoa; phylum Chordata; class Mammalia; order Primates; family Hominidae; genus Pongo; species Pongo abelii. The sequence goes on along the minus strand of NC_072007.2, from coordinate 54,246,552 downwards.
GTCAGACCACTTGTTTACGAGGTCAAAGTGCGAAGGGGATGGGAGGCAGGTGTATCAGTCACGTGTCTACGGCAGGGACCGAACAGATTACTTTGGTGAATGCTCTTTTTCTAATTTCCAAAATAAAACCATTACTTTCAGTTTGCTTCCCCAGTCCTGGTACACAGACGCGCGTCCAGGCGCAGGATGTAGCTCCCCGGCGTGGAGTCTGCACTGGGGCCCAGCCTGGGGCGCAGCCTGGGGCGGGGCAGCACCCTCCCTCCAGGAAGGCCTGTTCTAGAATCCACACTCCTGGGGACTTTCCCACTCGGCCACACTGCCTTTAACCCAGTAGTCTTCAGGCTGCTGCAGCGCGTCCCCCTGGCAGATACGCCAGGACAGGGCCACACACAGGTAGGGTGACCACAGAGGGCGGCCACTCCATGAAGTCAGCTTCGGAACATTTAAGGCCCCTACACCTTCTAAGGCCAAGGGGCCCTGTTCGGTCTGAATGTCAATGGCATGCAGCTGCTTTTTAGACAATGTCCTCAAGAAGATACTTAAGAGTAACCAGAAATGGATACAAGAAGCGAGTTGTAACAGGCACAGGCTAACGCCGAACTCTGTGGGGGAGGGGGATTAGTTGGAAAGAGGGAGGGGAAGCAGCAAAGAAGTGACCAAATTAAGAGAGTGCTCAGCATCCTTGGGAGACCCCTCTGAAGCTTTTAAACTGAGAAGACGAAGTTCAGCAATTCCTAAGCGAGTCGGAGCAGCCGCGCCTGCAATTTAAAAGCTGTAGGATCCTGGGTCCCTCTAGCAGCCTGGGCCCGCCGCCCGCCCCACCTCCCGGCCCCCAGCAGGCTCTCGGAGCTGGCTTTCATTTTTAATAAGAGCCGCATGCTCATCACCCTCTGTCTGGAGGCCAACAGCCCACATCTTTCCTTCTACTAAGATCATGTTTCCCAGGAAAAAGAACCCAACTGCTCAAGTATTCTCTTAGACAAGGCTTTTAAAATTGTGCTTTTTTTTTTTTTTTAAAGGTCTGGGAAGCCATTTATAAAAGCATTTTCCCCATGTCACTAAACTTCTCTCAAAGTTAAAAAAAAAAAAAAAAACAAAAAAAAAACTGCACCATTTTCAACTAGCTCCAAATACTAATAACCCTCCTTTCCTAAGTACTTGGGACCAATGTTCCAAGGGTCTTGGGGTGGCCAGGAGTGGGTTTTCGCCCCCACGGCTCTTGTTCCCGGACTGACCCCATCCCCTGACCCGCCGGGTGCAAACGCGCCGCCGGTCTCCGGGCCGAACCCACGGTCAACCCTGGGCCCCGCAGCCCTCCCCGCGCGGAGCGGCAAAAGTGAAACTGCCCCCTCGGCCTGGGCGCGCGAGGAGGAGGCCCCTGGGGGGGTCCCGGGTCCGCCGCGCCCCGAAACCAGGCGGCGGGCGCGTCCTGTCCACCGGGGAGCCGAGCGGGGCCCGGAGCAGAGTCCAGGACGGAGGGATGGGACGTCCCCGCGGGAACCCACTCGCCCTCCCTCGGCCCGGCCCGGGCCCCTCCCGGGCGCCCCGAACCCCCGGGCCTCCCGCTGGGCCCAGCGCCACCGAGGCTGCTGCGGGAAGCGGCCGGGGCCTCGCGCTGGACCAGGCCGCCGGGGAGGCCGGGGTTGCGGGGGGCGCACAGGACCCGGGCCCAGACCCCCTCCCGGCCCCGCGCCTTCCCAGGCCCCGCGCCCCGCGGAGCGCGGCCGGCCCATTGCGGCGCGGGGCCCCGGGCGGCCCGAGGTCGGACGGCTGGGGCAGGGGCGACCTCCGGCGGCGGGAGGGCGACCTCGGGCGGCGGCGGGGCGTGGGGGAAGTGGGGGGCGGCCCGACCTCGGGCGGGGGCCTCGGTACTCACCTGCAGCCGCCGCCACCTGCTCGTCGCGCGGGCGTCCCCGGCGTCGCCTCCGCGGCCCCGCTCCGGCCGCTGCGCTCCTCGGCCCTGGGCCCGGCCCGGCCCTGCGTCGGGGCCTCAGCGAGTGCGGCGCCCGCCGCCCCCGGCCCCCATCCCGCCGCCCTCCGCCCTCCGCCCTCGGCCGCGCCGCCGCCGCCACTTCCTGTGCGCGGCGATCCCACAGTTCCGCCGGCGCGCGCGGGGCGGCCGAGGGACACGCGGGGGGGGCGCGCGGGGGGACACGGGGGAAGGACGCGGGGGGGCGACGCGGGGGACGCGGGGGGAAGCGCGGGGGGACGCGGGGGGCACGGGGGGCACCTTGGGACACGGGGTCACGGGGGACACGGGGTCACGGGGGACACGGGGGGGCACGGGGTCATGGGGGGGCACGGGGCGCACGGGGGGACACCCGCGCGGAGAGAGGTGCGGGCCGAGGGCGCCGGCGGGGCCGGGTGCGGAGCCTGCATGGGATCCGCTAACGGACGGGGCTGGGGACCGGGTTGGGGGAGAGGGACGGACGGGCCGGGACCGCGGGGGGCGCGGGGGGCGCCGGGGATCGGGGAGGTCGGAGCTGAACGGGGGCAGGTGGCGAAGGACCAGGCTGGGGTCCCGCGAGGGCTCCCACGGACGGGGTCGGGCGCAGAGGGGGCCGGGGCGCGGGGTGGGGCCGGGAGGGGCCTCCGAGCTCTCCCTGGGCCCCGGCATCTCCCCTGCGGGGGTCTCCTGCGGGCTCCGGGGAAGTTTCGGGCGCGAGCTCCTCCCCCAGTCGGCCGGGGCTTAGGGTCGCCGTCAGGGGTCGCCGCGCGGCGGGCTTGGTGGGGACGGCCCTGCGAGCAGCGGCTCCGCGGAAGGAGCGCGTTTCAGCCCACGTGCTGCGCCCTTGGACTTATTCATAGTTGGCACCCGGCTGGCAACACTGTATCGACACTTGACCGTGGCGGGGGTGGGGGTCGCCCCGGAGCTGCCCTGCGAACCCCCGCGGGCGCTGACGCCGTCCCCTCCCGACCGCGGAGCCATCTCAGCCCCGGGACAGCGGCTCCTGTTCCGCCCTCCCCTGCACCTGGCCCGCGGCCGATCCCAGAACCCGCGGAGGCCGCGCAGGTGCCGCCGTCAGGGCAGGGCCCGCTGCGGGCTCCGCCTCCTGCACCCGCTACCTTGTGTGACCTGGCGTCTGCTCAGGTCCTCAGGCCCAGGCTGGACTTGCTGAGCTTGGATGGGCTTCATTTGAAAACCATTTAAAATACCAAGTACTGGTACTGTCTACTGTGCCCCTTTTTTTCCTTTTTTTTTCTTTTTTTTTTTTAATTATTGAGACAGGGTCTGGCTGTGTCGCTCAGCCTGGAGTGCGGTGGTACAATCATAGCTCACTGAAGCCTTGAACTCCAGGGCTCAAGTGATCCTCCCACCTCAGCCTCCCAAGTAGCTGGGACCGCAGGCACACACCGCCATGTCTGGCTAATTTTTAAATTTTTTTTTGTAGAAATGGGGCCTCACGGTGTTGCCCAGGCTGATCTCGAACTCCTGAGCTCAAGTATTCTCCCACCTCCTCCTCCCAAAGTGCTGGGATTACAAGTATGAGCCCCCGCACCCAGCCTGCACCTCCCTTTAAGCCTCCTCAAATTATTTCGGAAAATACTTAGACTAAAATAAAATGAAAGTACCGTGCACCTGTCCTACTCACAGTTCCGTTATTCTTGAAAAAGGAGTTAAGATTTGCAAAGCTCGTGGAATTCACCATTTGTAAAACCTCTCACCCCTCATGTCACTGGGTAATCTGTGCCACAGATAAATTCCCACAGGCACCTGCAGGATGTGTGGATACAGGGATGTGCTGACTTACAGCTCTACCTATAATCACAGGAAGACTGACAATAACCAGACACTTGGTTAAATAAACTCTAGAACATTCATTTAGCATTTTTAATTTAAAACATTTTTCTAAAGTTGTGATGTGATAATTCTGTGTACACAAATAGGATATAGTCTCCAAGATCTGTTCAACTAAAAAATAAAAATAGTGCAGAGCAGTGAATATACAATGATGTGCTTTATTTAAAACAAACAAACAAAAAATGGCCAGGCGCGGTGGCTCACACCTGTCTGTAATCCCAGCACTTTGGGAGGCTGAGGCGGGTGGATCACGAGGTCAGGAGTTCAAGACTAGACTGGCCAAGATGGTGAAACCCCGTATCTACTAAAAATACAAAAAAAATTAGCCTGGCATGGTGGCAGCCACCTGTAATCCCAGCTACTTGGGAGGCTGAGGCAGAGAACTGCTTGAAGCTGGGAGGCAGAGGTTGCAGTGAGCCAAGATTGTGCCACTGCACTCCAGCCTAGGTGACAGAGTGAGATTCTATCTCAAAAAAAAAAAAAAAAAACGACCAGATGCGGTGGCTCACACCTGTAATCCCAGCACTTTGGGAGGCCAAGGCGGGTGGATCACTTGAGGTCGGGGGTTCCAGACCAGCCATGGTGAAACTCCACCTCTGCTAAAACAAGATACAAAAATTAGCTGGGCGTGGTGGTACTCTCTTGTAATCCTAGTTACTCAGGAGGCTGAGACAGAAAAATTGCTTGAACCCGGGAGGCAGAGGTTGCAGTGAGCTGAGATCTAGCGATTGCACTCTGGCCTGGGCGACAGAGCGAGACTCTGTCTCAAAACAAACAAACAAACAAACAAAAAAACAGAAAACAACATAGGCAGATACAAGTCCAGAAAGCTCTGCGAAGATATGATACTGAATGGGCAGGGGTAAAGAAATTTTATTACAATAAGATTTCTATGTATGTTAGGTAGTAATGTTTAGATTTATCATAAGCACACATTTTATAATTTATAAATTTTATAATTTATTATTATTATTAGAAAAAGGGTGTCCCCCTGTCAGCCAGGCTAGGAGTGCAGTGGTATGATCATAGCTCACTGCAGGATCCCTGAAGGGATCCTCCCACCTCAGCTTCTCAAATAGCTAGGGCTATAAGCATGCACCACCACGCCCAGCTATTTATTTATTATTTATTTAGTAAAGATGGGGTCTCACTCCGTTACCCAGGCTGCTCTCAGACTCCTGGCTTCAACGATCCTCCCCTTGGCCTCCCAAAATGCCGGGATTACAGGCATGAGCCGCCCAGCTCTGCATACTTATTAAAAATGAATTATGATGTACCTCTTCATTTAAACATTGGATGGCTCCTTCAGCCTCACTTTGAGCTTTTAGTCAGCCCCAAATATTATGTTTGTCTCAATGGTGTAAAATGTCACTGATGGACCAGCCTGGGCAACAAAATTAAAATTAGCTGGGTGTGGTACAGCACACCTGTAGTCTCAGCTACTCAGGAGGCTTAGGTGGGAGTCGAGGCTGCAGTGAGCCATGAACGTGCCCCCTGCACTCCAGCCTGGATGACAGAGACAGACCCTTTCTTCATTAGAACCTGTGATCACTGAGACCTGAGCCGAGCCCCTGGAGAGCCGCAGGTGCTGAGACACTCAGAAAAGCATTTGAAGGGAGCTGGAAGTCAACCACCCACCCTCAACTGTTTACAGGGTTCCAGCGTGCAGGTGCTCAGACTGGCAGGAAACGTCATCGCTAACCTTTGTTGAGCCCTTGTTACGTGTGTAGATTAGTTCATTAACCAAAACCAGGCCACAAGGTAGAGACGACTGACACCCCATTTTACCTTTAAGGAAACTGAGGCACAACAAACCTCCCTACCTTATCTGCCAGCACACGGGGCAGCAGAGGCAGGCAGCCCGGCTCTAGGCCCTGATGCAGCCACAGCGCAGCAGCTTCTCCTGACCCGGTAATGGGGTTGGTTATTAAGAAAGAGACTCGTGGTGAGCCAAGATCATGCCATTGCACTCCTGCCTGGGCAACAGAGTGAGACTGGATCTCAAAAAAACAAAAAAAAAAAAAAAAAGAGAGACTTAGATCCTCAGTCTTCTCAATGAAAAACTGGGGGCAAAGGGAGATTCTGACCTTGAGTAGTATTTGTCCAGAGAGGGGATTTTTGCTAGGAATGAAGAAAGGAAAAGTAGTTTTTTTGTTTATTTGTTTGTTTGAGACAGAGACTTGCTCTGTCGCCCAGGTTGGAGTGCAGTGGCACGATCTTGGCCCATTGCAGCCTCCGCCTGCCTCCTGAGTTCCAGCAATTCTCCTGCCTCATTCAGCCTCCGGAGTAGCTGGGATTACAGGCACCCGCCACCACACCTGGCTAATCTTTGTATTTTTAGTAGTGATGGGGTTTCACCATGTTGGCCAGGCTGATCTCGAACTCCTGACGTCAAGTGATCCACTCACCTTGGCCTCCCAGAGTGCTGAGATTACAGGTGTGAGCCACGTGCCCAGCCTTTTGGTATTTGTTGTCCACGGCGCATATGAGCCAGGCCCTGGGAAAGGGGCCCCCTCTTCATTATTCGCTCTAATTCTCAGCCTGAACTTGCTGACATCTGGCCTCACAGATAAGCAAACTGAGCCGGAGAGGTGATCCCAGGGCCAAATGGCAGATTGCTGCCCGCCTCCACACCCAGAAGGAGGCTTTCCAGTTCTGAGGGGGCCTCATTGGACAACTCTCCCATCCAGCCCTGCCCAAGGCCCAGGGGGCCCAGTCTGGCTCAAGGCAGGTCAGGGGAGAGGACAGGCAGCGGCTGGCAGTAGGGAGGGCCCTGGAGCAGGTGGGGCTGGACGCTGAGTCGCGCGACTGTCAGGGGAGCTGAGAGCCAAGGCTCAGCGCCAGCCTGTGACCTTAAACAAGGACGTTACCCATTTGGTCTTAGTTTCTTTTTTTGTAAAATGAGGAGGTTCCCACCCAGATTTCCCTGATCTCCAAGAGGATGCCGGGAGAGCCAGGGGCCCTCGGGGTAACTCCGGCATTCTTAAAAGCCCAAAGACAACTCTATATTTATCTCAGATGTAAAAGTTTACCAAAACAAAAGATAATAACTTTGCTGTAAATACACGAACTCCAGTGTGTGGACACTAATCTGTACTGGATGGACGTTAACTATTTTTGGCTAATAGGTAATAGGAAAACAATGCAAACAAAAGCTTTTTTTCCTAGGAGACACATTATTTTTTAAACATAGACTTCTACAGAGGCAAAAATTATACACAAGATCTTTCACAGCAAAGAGATTAGAAACCCTGGGTGCGCTAAGACCTCACCCCTGGAAATGATTCTTGAGAAACTGAGTGCAGTCTGGAGGCGATGAGTCCGGTGAGATTGTTGCCATCTGTCAGAGGCTTTTGAACCAGAGCAACTCCATCTTGAACAGGGGCTGAGTAAAAGGCTGAGATCTACTGGGCTGCATTCCCAGACAGGTAAGGCATTCTAAATCACAGGATGAGCTAGGAGGTCGGCACAAGATATAGGTCATAAAGACCTTACTGATAAAACAGCTTGCAGTAAAGAAACTGGATAAAACCCACCAAAACCAAGATGGCCACAAGAGTGACCTCTGACCGTCCTCACTGCTACACTCCCACCAGCGCCATGACAGTTTACAGATGCCATGGCAACGTCAGGAAGTTACCCTAGATGGTCTAAAAAGGGGGCATGAATAATCCACCCCTTGTTTAGCATATCATCAAGAATAACCATAAACATGGGTGACCAGCAGTCCTCAGGGCTGCTCTGTCTATGGAGTAAGCCATTCTTAATTCCTTTATTTTCCTAATAAACTGCTTTCACTTTACGGACTCGCCCTGAATTATATTTCTTGTGCAAGATCCAAGAACCCCCTCTTGGCGTCTAGATCCGGACCCGTTTCCTGTAACACATCCATCCCCCATCCCAGGGGTCAGCAGAGAGTAGAGAGCGACTCCCAGAGGAGCCTGGCCTCATCAGCCTGGAGGTCAAAGTCAAGGTCACAAGAGCAGGACAACGCCAGCAGGTGGGGAAGTGTCTGCACCGAGTAGCAGCCCTGGGTATGAGTCCAGACCCCATCTCCTCCTGCAAAGTGGGGCGACAGTAACCGCACTGTGAAGTGGCCACATGGTAAAGACCGCAGGCCTGCAAAGCCCAGCGCAGGGCCTGGGCAGGTGAGAGCTGGGAGCTCTGGTCCATACTTCACACCCTCTCAGCGAGTGTCAGAGTCTGAGCGGCTCCAAGGTCCCGGCTCAGGGAGGAGAAGAGACAGAGAGAGACCAAGGGGAGGCTGTTGGGGTGCAGAGGACGAGGCAGCCCTCTTCAGGCACCCCAGCCAGTCCGAGCAGGCGGGGTGTGTGGCCCCGTGCTCCTGGCCAGCAGCCTTTGCTCGGGGCCTGGGCCTGAGGCTCACCTGCCAGTCCCACTCCCCTCTGGTGTCTTTCACAGAGGTTACGACACCCCGCATGCCCCGTGCACCTAAACTCCACTGAATGTCCACCGCCTGGAGGCCTGTGTGACCCAGGGGCCCGCAAAGGAGACCTCGGTCTCCCGCTTGCTTAGAAATGCAGCTTGGACCAGAGCACCTCCCGGGGCCCACACCCTACTCTGCAGGCAAGGGCAGGCGCCTGTGCCCCTGTTTCCGAACTGAAGACCCATCCACGGGCCCCTTAAATTCACTAAAGCCTCCTCATGAAGGCAGGAGCCACTGCCCCAAGCAGGCTCCTGTCACAGGGAAGGGGACAGACCCACTTCAACTCCTTAGCCATGTATTTCCCCCTCAGAAAACACAGGGAAATGCCATCTCTCAAAGGAAGGCCTCCCTTCCTCCCAGACGCCTGCACTCCAGGACACACGCCATGTGCACACGAGCAAGCAAAAACTTTAGTTTTTCTCTTTTACACAAATATTTTTTCAAATTATACTCTGGGGCAAAAAACAAAACAAAACAAAACATACCAACGGTTTCTAAAAATTAACAGCCAGGCCATGGTGGCTCCCTCCTGTAATCCCAGCACTTTGGGAGGCCGAGGTGGACAGATCACCTGAGGTCAGGAGTTCAAGACCAGCCTGGCCAAAATGGTGAAACCCCATCTCAACTAGAAGTACAAAATTAGCCAGACGTGGTGGCTGGCGCCTGTAATCCCAGCTACTCGGGAGGCTGAGGCACGAGAATCGCTTGAACCCAGGAGGCGGAGGTTGCAGTGAGCCAACTGCGTCACTGCACTCCAGCCTGGGTGACAGAGCTAGACTGTCTCGGAAAAAAAGAAAATTCAACTGTTCAAATTTGGAGTTTGTTTTGAGACAGGGTCTTGTTCTGTCACTCAGGCTAGAGCGCAGTGGTGTGATCATGGCTCACTGCAGCCTCGACCTCCTGGGCTCAAGTGATCCTCCCACCTCAGCCTCCCCAGTAGCTAAGACTACAGTTGCGAGCCGCCATACTCGGCTAAATTTTCTTTTTTTCGGTAGAGACAGGGTCTCACTATGTTGCTAGGCTGCTCTTGAATTCCTGGGCTCAAGTGATCCTCCCACTGTAGCTTCCCAACAGATTTGTTTGTTTTTTGTTTGTTTGTTTGTTTGTTTTGAGACAAAGTTTTGCTCTTGTCGCCCAGGCTGGAGTGCAATGGTGCGATGTCAGCTCACTACACTACAACCTCTGCCTCCCAGATTCAAGCGATTCTCCTGCCTCAGCCTCCTGAGTAGCTAGGATTACAGGAGTGTGTCATTAACCCCAGCTAATGTTGTGTTTTTAGTAGAGACGGGGTTTCACCATGTTGGCCATACTGATCTTGAACTCCTGACCTCAGGTGATCTGCCCGCCTCGGCCTCCCAAAGTGCTGGGATTACAGGCATGAGCCACCACACCCGACAGATTTGTTTATTTTTGAGACAGAGTTTTGCTCGTCACCCATGTTGGAGTGCAGTGGCATGATCTCGGCTCACTGCAATCTCTGCCTCCCGGGTTCAAGCGATTCTCCTGCCTCGGCCTCCCAAGTAGCTGGGATTACAGGTGCATGCCATCATGCCCGGCTAATTTTTGTATTTTTAGTAGAGATGGGATTTCGCCATGTTGGTCAGGCTGGTCTTGCACTCCTGACCTCAGGTGATCCACCCACCTTAGCCTCCCAAAGTGCTGGGATTACAGGCGTGAGCCACCGCACCCAACAGATTTGTTTTGTTGTTGTTGTTGTTTATTTGTTTCTTTTTTTCTTTCTTTTTGAGACAGAGTTTTGCTCTTGTCATCCACGCTGGAGTGCAGTAGCACAATCTCGGCTCACTGCAACCTCTGCCTCCTGGGTTCAAGCGATTCTCCTGCCTCAGCCTCCCAAGTAGCTGGGATTACAGGCACCTGCCATCACGCCTGGCTAATTTTTGCATTTTTAGTAGAGATGGGGTTTCACCATGTTAGCCAGGATGGTCTCGATCTCCTGACCTCAGGTGATCCACCCAACTCAGCCTGCCACAGTGCTGGGATTACAGGTGTGAGCCACTGCGCCCGGCAATTTGGTATTTTAAATGCATGCAGGAGAACCCAACAGCTCACAGATCCAATATACCACCTAATTCCCGAGAAATAGGGAAAGTAGCGGCTCAAGTACTGATGACGGTGGGGCCAAGGAAGTCTTCCAGAAAAAAGCCCAGTGAGTTAGCATGAAAGGGAGTTTTCTCCGAAGGCTATTCAGTGTCTTAGGCAGGGCGATTTAGGCACAGACATAGATCATGATTATAAAATATTTCACTGAGCCGGCCGGGTGCGGTGGCTCACGCCTGTAATCCCAGCACTTTGGGAGGCCGAGGCGAGGGGATCATGAGGTCAGGAGATCGAGACCATCCTGGCTAACATGGTGAAACCCCATCTCTACTAAAAATACAAAAAAAGCTAGCCGGGCGTGGTGGTGGGCACCTGTAGTTCCAGCTACTCGGGAGGCTGAGGCATGAGAATGGCATGAACCCGGGAGGCGAAGCTTGCAGTGAACTGAGATTGTGCTACTGCACTCCAGCCTGGGCAACAGAGTGAGACGCCGTCTCAAAACAAAAAATTAAAAAAATAAAAATATATATATATATATTTTACTGAGCCATTACTACAGGGAAAGTTCCCGTAGAGCTGAGCAGTCAAGACGTATGACTTCACCAAGGACCAGCACAGAGTTCAAGGCTGCCTTCCGGCTGTTTGACTGAACAGGTGATGGCAAGGTCCTTCCAGCCCCTGTGGGGACATGATGAGGGCCCTGGGCCAGAACCCCACCAACGCCGCAGCGCTCGAGGTCCTGGGGAACCCCAAGAGTGATGAGATGAATGTGAAGGTGCTGGACTTTGAGCACTCCCTGCCCCTGCTGCAGACAGTGGCAGGGAACAAGGACCAGGGCACCTACGAGGATTATGTGGAAAGACTTCAGGTGTTTGACAAGGAAGAAAATGGCACCGTCATGGGCGCAGAAATCCGGCATGTTCTTGTCTCACTGGGTGAGGAGATGACAGAGGAAGGAGGAGAGATGCTGGTGGCAGGGCATGAGGACAGCAATGGTTGCATTGACTCTAAAGTGCTTGTCCGCAGGGTGCTGAATGGCTGAGGGCCTTGCCAGCCTCCCCAGAGCCCAGGCCTTTCCCTGGGTGACATTTTGTATCTAGCCTAAGGCTCCCTAGGGCCTCTGGTGGCCGCACCTTTCCCATCTTGTCTCTCTTGGGTGATGTTTGCCATCAGCATTCACCATATAAACTTGCTCTCTGTGTACCCCTCCCACCCAGAAAAATTTCAAGGCTGGGTACGTGGCTCACGCCTGTAATCCCAGTAATCCCAACTGAGGTAGGTGGATCATTTGAGGTCAGGAGTTCAAGACCAGCCTGGCCAACATGGTGAAACCTCATCTCTACAAAAATACAAAAATTAGCCGGGCGTGGTGGTGGGTGCTTGAAATCCCAGCTACTCAGCAGGCTGAAGTGGGAGAATCACTTGAAACCAGAAGGTAGAAGTTGCAATGAGATGAGATTGCGCCACTGCACTCCAGCCTGGGTGACAGCGCGAGACTCTGCCAAAAAAAAAAAAAAAAAAAAAATTTGAAACTCGAGCAACAGAAGAGTTATTTCTGGGAGAAAAGTGAGCGTTAAATAAGGGCACTCAGACCACACCCCTCCTGCCTGGGGCCACCATGGAGAAAGGCACCACACAGGCCGCTAGACACAAGCCTAGTGTCACTTCTTGGAAACACTAGAGGAGGAACTTCAGGGCCTTTCCCTCAGTTTCAGTTCTCATCTGGTTAATTTCCTAACGTCCCTGGTCCTGTCATTACACTAAAAAATAAGCCCATCCTTTAGTGCCGGGACAGGCCACAGACTGAACCTGGTCTCATAAAATCAGTGTGTTTTTGTTCCTCTTTTTTGCCAGAGCTGGAAGGGCTCAGTCCCTGGTGCCCCCTGAGCGTGGTGCAGTGACGGGCGGGAGGCATAGGTTCTCTGCCACTGCAAGCCCCCTCTGCCTCCGGACACGGCTTCGTGGGGAGGGGTGGCCATGCTGGAGGAGTCTGTGTGCCTCGTGGGGAGGGGTGGCCATGCTGGAGGAGTCTGTGTGCCTCGTGGGGAGGGGTGGCCATGCTGGAGGAGTCTGTGTGCCTCGTGGGGAGGGGTGGCCATGCTGGAGGGGTCTGTGCACATGCCAGCGCTGTGGGGGTTCTCTTAGGGCAGATCGTCTTGCCCGGAGCCTCTGGGGATTCTGTTGAGGGCAGATCGTCTTGTTCAGAGTCTCTGCTTCCTGCATGGTCAAAAGCTGTGGTGGGCGCTGCCCAGCTGGTCTCATAGGTTTCTGCGAGGATCAGGTGAATTTGCACTAGGGGAAACCCACTGACGGGTTTCTCTGAAATTCTGTCCCTGAGTCTCTCCTCTACAAATCCAACTCCTCGGGGGCCCCGACAGGGCCCCGACAGGGCTGTACCTGGCAACTCCACCCAGGCTGTGATACAGGAGCCCTGCCCTGCCTTGGCCCTTCTGTGCACCCAGCCTGAGCAGCGCCCATCTCCCGGAAGCTCCACAATGGGGGTGCTATCCGCAAGGACACGGAGCAAACTTCTGACAGCAGGGAGACTGCAGCCCCTTGCTCGTGTGGTGGCCTCCGGCAGTAGGAGCCGCAAAGACAAGCGTTTTCTCAGCCTTGTTGATGTGCTGGATTTGCTTCCTGGGCTGCTGTGCACAGCACACAGGCTGCAGGGCCTCCACCACAGACACGCATCCTCTCACATCCTGGGGGCTGGACATCCAAGATCAAGGCGTCGGCAGGGCTGGTTCCTCTGAGGCCTCTCCTTGGCATGTAGATGCCGACTCCTCCCTGTATCCCCACAGGGCTGTCCCTGTGTGTGTGTGTGTGTGTGTGTCCTCATCTGCTCTTCTTACAAGGACACCGGTCCAATCAGAGCCCACCCTAGCGACCTCATTTTACTCTAATCACCTCTGTGAGGACCTCATCTCCAACGCAGTTCCCTTCTGCAATGCTGGGGGTTGGGGCTTTGACATGTGAATCCGGGGGGAGGCACGCCCACCTGAACGCTCAGCCCATAACAAGTGCAGTCTCTCTTTTCCTCACTGTCTTTCTGCAATACACACGAATGACTTATGTAACGCTGAAAGGCACTCTACAGTAATATACGCCTTACAGATGCAAAGCTGCCAAGCTGCCAGGAGCAAGTCCCGCATCTGGAGCCGCCTGGCCTGCGTGGAGAGACGGAGGTGCTGACTGGCCAGATCAATGAGGGACACGGCTCGCTTGCTTCTCTGTTGGTTGCAGCTGGGACTCACAGGTTCGTGCCACCTCTTGGGAAGAGAATTTGGAATCTGGTAGGAAAGAGAAGACAAGAGCATGAGGGAGAACATTGTGAGATGCAGGAGTGTTTCTCTGGGGCGGTTCATAGGATCACCTTCAGGAGGAAGCGCCCCAGCCCTTCACCAACCCAGCCTATCAGAATCAGGGCAAAGCACCATCATCACCATCATCATCGTCATGACAAAGCCCCCCCCGTTCATTGCGTGCTTATACCTGTGTAGCAGCAGAAGCACCTTCCGAGACTAACTTGCCTGAGGTCACACAGCTGCAGGGAGTAAAAGCTCAGTCCCTTTAGCTGGAGAGCTTTTTTGCGTAACCCTCGTAAAGAATTGGAACAAAATAGGAGGGGCAGGCCTGATGTGGTGGCTCACACCTGTAATCCCAGCACTTTGGGAGGCAGAGGCGGGAGGATTGTGTGAGTCCAGGAATTCGAGACCACCCCGGGTAACATGGCGAGATCCTGTTTCTACAAAACATGGAAACATTAGCCAGACGTGGTAGCATGAACCTATAGTCCCAGCTACCTGGGTGGCTGAGGTGGGAGAACCACTTGAGCCTGGGGAGGCTGAGGCTGCAGCAAGCTCTGATGGTGCCACTGCACTCCAACCTGGGTGACAGAGTGAAACCCGGTCTCACAAAAAAATAAAATTAAAATTAAAATAGGCCAGGTGCGGTGGCTTATGCCTGTAATCCCAGCATTTTGGGAGGCCGAGGGGGGAAGATCACCAGAGGTCGGGAGCTCGAGACCAGCCTGGCCAACATGGAAAAACCCCGTCTCTATTAAAAATACAAAATTAGCTGGGCATGGTGGCACATGCCTGTAATCCCAGCTACTCAGGAGGCTAAAGCAGGAGAATCACTTGAACCCAGGAGTTGGAGGTTGCAGTGAGCCAAGATCGCACCATTGCACTCCAGCCTGGGCAACAAGAGCGAAACTCCTCAAAAAAAAAAAAAAAAAAAAAAAGTTAAAATTAAATAGGAGAGGCAGCTCCTTCCCCCACCCCAGTTAAAGCTGTCAGGGACCCTTGCTTACCCAGAGACTTTGAGCAGAGAGCTGCTTGGGAGGGAATAGGAGTGGAAGTCCCCGGCAGGTAGGAGGTCCCCCTGGATGATCTCGAAGCTCCTCCTTGCCTCACGGTTCCAGATGTGCTGATTCCTGGTCTGCAAACTGGATGCTTTCCCGTCTGTTTGGAAGCCTCTGGCTCCGTCCGCAGCCCCCTCCCTGCAATGGCCAGGTCCCTGCCAGGTCACCCAGCTTCCCAGCCTTGTTTGACCTCAGAATCAGAATTGACAGCAGAGTTGTTGTGAGGATAAAATGAGATACAAATGTGAAGCACCCATCACTGTGACTGCGGAGGGACCTGGGCACCTATCACTGTGACTGCGGAGGGACCTGGGCACCTATCACTGTGACTGAGGGACCTGGGCACCTATCACTGTGACTGTGGAGGGACCTGGGCACCTATCACTGTGACTGTGGAGGGACCTGGGCACCTATCACTGTGACTGCGGAGGGACCTGGGCACCTATCACTGTGACTGAGGGACCTGGGCACCTATCACTGTGACTGTGGAGGGACCTGGGCACCTATCACTGTGACTGTGGAGGGACCTGGGCACCTATCACTGTGACTGCGGAGGGACCTGGGCACCTATCACTGTGACTGAGGGACCTGGGCACCCATCACTGTGACTACAGAGGGACCTGGGCACCTATCACTGTGACTGCGGAGGGACCTGGGCACCTGTCACTGTGACTGAGGGACCTGGGCACCTATCACTGTGACTGTGGAGGGACCTGGCACCTATCACTGTGACTGCGGAGGGACCTGGGCACCTATCACTGTGACTACGGAGGGACCTGGGCACCTATCACTGTGACTGAGGGACCTGGGCACCTATCACTGTGACTGCGGAGGGAACTGGGCACCTATCACTGTGACTGCGGAGGGACCTGGACACCTGTCACTGTGACTGAGGGACCTGGGCACCTATCACTGTGACTGCGGAGGGACCTGGACACCTGTCACTGTGACTGCGGAGGGACCTGGCACCTATCACTGTGACTGCGGAGGGACCTGGGCACCTGTCACTGTGACTGCGGAGGGACCTGGGCACCTGTCACTGTGACTGCGGAGGGACCTGGCACCTATCACTGTGACTGCGGAGGGACCTGGCACCTATCACTGTGACTGCGGAGGGACCTGGGCACCTATCACTGTGACTGCGGAGGGACCTGGGCAAACTCCAGCTCCCCCCACCAGGGCTGTGTGCGTGGAAATGGTCCTGCCATCCACGAAGGAAGCTTTGTCCTTGGGGATCCAGTAGACAGACCCCCAGGCATGGACAATTGTCACAGCACGCACCAGCCCAGCTGGGACACGCACAAGCGCCAGACGGTCTGTAATTGAACTCTGATTAATACACACAGCAGGCAGCCTGCTGAGAGGCAAGCCATTTCACAGCAAACCCAGCAACAGTTTATTTTATAACCTATATAATGAAGAGGTCGTGGTTTAAGTGAAATTTTAAAATGTCTGTCCTGAGGAGGAGGGTTCAGTTCGGATGTGTACAATTCCCCTGTGGCCCGGCTGCCAATACCAACTGCCTGCACCTCCAACAGCCCCCCTGGAGTGGTGAGTGCAGAGTCTGCTCATGAGGTGGGGCCTCACTCCCTTCCCATGCTTGTGGGGCCCCAGCTGGCTTTGCTCATGAGTGGCCTGTCCTCATCTCTTTCCATGTACCCAGGCTCATGACTAGGCATTTGCCCTGGTCTATGATATGAACCCCAAATATCTGAGACAAGTCTCAGTCAATTTAGGAAGTTTATTTTTTCCAAAGTTCAGGGCGCACATCTGTGACACAGCCTCAGGAGGGCCTGGTGACCTATGCCCAAGGTGGTCAGCACACAGCTTGGTTTTATACATTTTAGGGAGGCACGAGACATCGATCAATATATGTAAGATGTTGATAGGGTTCAGCTTTGTGTCCCTACCCAAATCTCATCTTGAATGATTTGGCTTTGTGTCCCCACCCAAATCTCATCTTGAATGGCAATCCCCATATCCCCACACGTTTAGGTCGAGACCTGGTGGGAGGTGACTGGGTCCCGGGGTTCCACCCTGCTGTCCTTGTGATAGTGAGGGGGTTCTCATGAGATCTGATAGTTTTATCAAGGGCTCTTCCCCCTTCGCTCAGCACTCTCTCGCCTGCCACCGTGTAAGACATGCCGCTTCCCCTTCCACCACAATTTGTAAGTTTCCTGAGACCTCCCCAGCCCTGCAGAACTACAAGTCAATTAAACCTCTTTTCTTTCTAAATGACCCAGTCTTGGGTATGATGTCTTTATAGCAATGTGAAAATGGACTAATACAGAGGACACTGGTTTGGTCTGGAAAGAGGGCAACTTGAAGCGGGGAGAGGTCTTCCAGGTCATAGGTAGATGAGACAAATGGTTGCATTCTGGTTATTTATTTATTTTATTTTATTTTATTTTATTTTTTTTTGAGGCAGTCTCCCTCTGTTACCCAGGGTGGAGTGCAGTGGTGTGGTCTCAGCTCACCGCAACTTCTGCCTCCTGGGTTCAAGTGATTCTCCTGCCTCA
This sequence comes from Pongo abelii, assembly GCF_028885655.2. Taxonomy (NCBI): domain Eukaryota; kingdom Metazoa; phylum Chordata; class Mammalia; order Primates; family Hominidae; genus Pongo; species Pongo abelii. The sequence continues at coordinate 54,229,363 of NC_072007.2, read as the reverse complement.
GCCTCCTGAGTAGCTGGAATTACAGGTGTGAGCCACCACACCCGACTAATTTTTGTATTTTTAGTAGAGATGGGGTTTCAGCATGTTGGCCAGGCTGGTCTCGAACTCCTGACCTCAAGTGATCCACCTGCCTCGGCCTCCCAAAGTGCTGGGATTATAGGCGCGAGCCACCGCGCCAGCCAATGGTTGCATTTTTGGAGTTTCTGATCAGCCTTCCAAAGGAAGCAATCAGACATGCATTTATCTCAGTGAGCAGAGGGATGACTTTGAATAGAATGGGAGGCAGGTTGGCCCTAAGCAGTTCCCTGCTTGATTTTTCCCTTCAGTATAAATAACTTAGTAATTTTGGGGTCCCAAGGTTTATTTTCCTTTCACATTGACTATCATTAGTCAATAAAACAGGGGCTAGTGTTTATTGAGTGCCTCTAAAGTGTGTGCTCCCAAACAGGTGGGCGTGCCCTTCCAAACCCTGGTGCGCTGGGCGGCACCTCAACCCCTGCCACACCCTTCCTTCCTTGCTACGCCTGTTCCAGGATGCTGGACAGGGCCCACAGCTCCAGCCCCTGCCGGAGTTCCTGTTCCCTCTCTAGCTGAAGCTCCTGCAGCCATGTTCCTGTCATCCTCCTGTGGCCCCGTCCCCATCAGATGTCCTAGTGGGGGCACTCATAACACCTTTCCTCAAAAGCAGCCTTCCAGATAACTGCACCCCGCACTCAGCTGTCAGCTCCACAGCCCCCCGGCCCTGCCATTCCCAGTTATGGTCCGTTGCACTAATAGCCCCAATAATCTTCAGCTCCTCCTACTGTCAGAGGCGTTTGAACCAGAGCAACTCCATCTTGAATCAGGGCTGGGTAAAACGAGGCTGAGACCTGCTGGGCTGCTGCATTCCCAGGAGACCACAGGACGAGACAGGAGGTCAGCAGGAATCACAAGACACAGGTCACAAAGACCCTGCTGATAAAACAGGACGCAGTAAAGACACCCGCCAAAACCCACCAAAACCAAGATGGCAATGAAAGTCACCTCCGGCCATCCTCATTGCTCATTATACACTAAGTATAATACATTAGACACTAATATATTATAAGAAAAGACACTCCCACCAGCGCCATGACAGTTTACAAAAGCCATAGCAAGGTCCAGAGGTTACCCTACATGGTCTGAAAGGAAGAGGAACCCTCAGTTCCAGGGTTGCCTGCCCTTTTCCCTGGAAAACGTATGAATAATCCACTCTTTGTTTAGCACATGATCAAGAAATAACCACAGGCGCCTGTAATCCCAGCTACTCCAGAGGCTGAGGCAGGAGAATCGCTTGAACCCAGGAAGCGGAGGTTGCAGTGAACCAAGATTGCGCCATTACACTTCAGCCTGGGCAACAAGAGCGAAACTCTGTCTCAAAAATAAAATAATAATAAATAAATAAGTACATAAATTGTTTTTAAAAAGAAAGTAGTAGCTTTAAAAGCACTTGCGTATTGGGGCTTGTTTTCTTGCTAGTCCTGGAAACCCTGTTATCCCACCCTGTGAACAAGCCCAGGCTGACCTGCTGGATGATGAGAGGCACAGCCTACCCTGTGACCAGGTGACTGCCAGCCAGCCGCCGGGCATGAGAGTGAGGCCACCGGCCTCCAGCTGACTTCAGACAAAACCAGAGGAAGAACTGCCTAGCAGAGCCCAGCTGATCCTGCTAGAATGCAGGGCAAGGCGCAGTGGCTCACACCTGTAACCCATAGAATCATGAGCTAAATAATGGTTCCTCTAAGCCATTCGGTTTTGGAGTGGTTTGTTACACAGCCATAGGTAACTGCTACATCAACTAATTGCCCTGTCTCTGCCAGCTCACACTGAGAGAGGCCTCAACACACCCTCCTTCCAAAATTGCTGATGAAGATACAACTAATATCTTATGTTCCCAGGAATAAAGAAATATTCCGTTATTTTACAGCTGAGATGAATGGATGTATTCAAGTTGCCTCAGTGTTGATCTAAAAAGAATGAGCCAGGTGTGGTGGCTCACACCTGTAATCCCAGTACTCTGGGAGGCTGAGGTAGGCAGATCACTTGAGGTCAGGAGTTCAAGACCAGCCTGGCCAACATGGTGAAACCCTGTCTCTACTAAAAATACAAAAATTAGCTGGGCGTGGTGCACGCCTGTAATCCCAGCTACTTGGGAGGCTGAGGCAGGAGAATCTCTTGAGCCTGGGAGAAGGAGGTTACAGTGAGCCAAGATCATGCCACTGCACTCCAGCCTGGGCAACAGAGCGAGACACCGTCTATAAATAAATAAATAAATAAATAAATAAATAAATAAATACATAAAAAGAAATGAAACCAGAGGTGTCTGTTTAGCCCAACTCCACTGGGCGGCTGCTTGAATTATGGCCCTGAGAGTTGTGATTTTACGGAATACACTGTAGGGAGCATCCAACTGGGTGAGACTTCAGAACCTGCTGAACTAAATTACCGTAACTACTTCACAGTTTTGCATTAGAGAGGATAAAGGTGGGGTGGGGGCCACAGAAAGGGGGGGCTTCTATCGCTCCACAACAGGGGTGGGCTCCGGACACTCTTCCGGCCATGTTCTTCCCACCCCCAAACTCCTCATCAGCTTTAGAGAGGATCCTACCATCTCGGGCAAGAGATGGATTCGGTGTGGCATCCGTCTACCCCGACAGAGGGCCGAGCCCTGTCGGGTACCTACACAGTCATCAAGACTGTCATAAAAGGATACAAAGTGCCATGACAGAGCAGTGCAAGGACAGACGGAAACTGGAGCCCAGGATGTCTCATGAACAGGTGGAACGCAGCAGAGCTCTGAGGGACGGCCAGGCACTAGGAACAGGATTCAGGCAGAGAGGACGCGGACGGCAAATGCAGGGCCAGGCCATGGTGACACAGCAATGCTGCCACATCCCAGTCATCCCTGCCCGGGGCCATCTGGCCTCCGTCCCCTCCCCACACTCTTGTAGAGGGTGCAAGTCAAAGCCCACACTCTGTCTAATCCTGTCCCTAAACTGGAGTCTACCGCTCTCAAGGACAATCCCGCTGGTAGCAGCAGCGGTTAAGTGCTGAGCACATGTTCTGTCCTGGGTGCTGCACTGGGCCCCTTCCTTGTCTGGTCTCTTTAATCCTCCAAGGCTAAGAGAGCAGTCTCGGCACTCTCAACTTGCAGGTGGGAAAGATAAGAGCGGCAGAGACTGACTTGTACGTTCCTGACCACACGACCGAACCAGATGGAAGTCCACGCCGTGCGATGTGAGAGAACGTAACAGAGGAGACATTTTCCCTCTGAGTCAAACTGCTTCGGTGGAGAGTTTAGGACTGAAACCTGCAGGCTTTTAAAATATTTATTTATTTTGAGATGGAGTCTGTCTCTGTCCGCCAGGCTGGAGTGCAATGGTGCAATCTCCACTCACTGCAACCTCCGCCTCTCGGGCTCAAGCAATTCTCCTGCCTCAGCCTCCCAAGCAGCTGGAACTATAGTTGTGCACCACCACACCTGGCTAATTTTTGTATTTTCAGTAGAGACAGGGTTTCTCCATGTTGGCCAGGCTGGTCTCGAACTCCTGACCTCAGGTGATCCACCTGCCTCGGCCTCCCAAAGCTCTTGGATTACAGGTGAGTGCCACTGCTTCAGGCAGGTTCATTTTATCTTTATTGGAACAAATATGAATGGTTAGATGGATATTATTCTTTAGGGCAAAACTAACATTTTAAAAAGCTAGCCCATCAACTTAAAAATTAAACAAATTAAGATATATAGGATACTTGTATTAAAAAGCATTCCTTAACTTTAAAATGGGCCTAGCAAAAAATATTAATAAAGGTGGCAAAGAAACAATTAAGTTTAAGAAACATGGCTTAGCTCAACCATGTGCAGTGGCTCACAACTGTAATCCCAACAATTTGGCCAAGACAGGAGAATCACATGAGGCCAGGAGTTCAAGATCAGCCTGGGCAACATAGCGAGACCCCATCTCCATAGAAAACTTAAAAATTAGCTGGACATGGTGGTCCGGGCCTATAGTCCCAACTACTCTCAGGAGGCTGAGGTGGGAAGATCTCTTAAGCATGGGAGGTTGAGGCTGCTGAAACAATGCTTAAAGAGAGTGGGCACATGTCTTTGTTAAATTACCAGCCATTCTTTTTTTTTGAGACAGGGTTTTACTCCCGTTGCCCAGGCTGGAGTATGGTGGCACAATCACGGCTCACTACAGCCTCTATTTCCCTAGCTTAGGTGATCCTCCCACCTCAGCCTCTTGGGTAGCTGGGATTACAGCCACATGCCACCACATCCAACTAATTTTTTTTATATTTTTAGTGGAGATAGGATTTCACCATATTGTCCAGGCTGGTCTCAAACTCCTGGGACTCAAGTGATCCACCCGCCTTGGCCTTCCAAAGTGTTGGGATTACAGGCATGAGCCACCACGCCCAGCCCATTCTTAAGAATATACCCAATCTGATCCTTGGTTGGCCTTGGCTTGTGGTGACCTTGGCATTTGGAAAGCCTTTCCATCTGCATCTCAACATCCCACCATGTTTCAGAATCCAGTTCAGAGACGTGTGCTCGAAAAACACTCCTGAGCTAGGAACACAGGCTGCCTCCCTGGCTCTGCTGGCCACCAACTTGTCCTCGGAACCCCTGTGGCAGATGTATGCATTTTATCTCTTTATACCACTTTTTACTGCAATTTCATATTGGGTGAAAGTGGACGGTAGGCCTTTGATTTATATCTCTGATGCTTAGGGACCCTCAGAAAGTGTGTATGGTAATTCCACAGATCTGTGTTCTCTCCTCCCTCTGTATTTGCTACCCATTGCTGTGTTACAAATTACTCCAAAACTGAGAAGCTGAAGCCAGCAAACGTCATTAGCGCAGTCTCTGTGTCAGGAGTTGGGGAGCTGTGTGCTGGGAGATTCTGGCTCAGGGTCTCTGTGAGTCAGGAGTGGGGGAGCTGTGTGCTGGGAGATTCTGGCTCAGGGTCTCTGTGAGTCAGGAGTGGGGGAGCTGTGTGCTGGGAGATTCTGGCTCAGGGTCTCTCGTGAGGCTGCATCAGGCTGTTGGCTGTGCTAGGGCTGCTGTCCTCTGAAGGCCCCAACAGGGAGGACACATGCCAAGCTCACGCACGTGGTTGCTGGGAGGCCTTGGTTCCTCCATGGTTGTTAGACCTGAGGTTAATTCTTCAGCGTCCTTCGAGAAGGACAGAGCTCCACAGTGGGTAATTCCTCGACATCCTTCTGTAAAGACAGAGCTGCATGATGGGTCATTCTTTAGCATCCTTCGGGAAGGAAACCCCACCTCTACTAAAAATACAAAAATTAGCTGGGCGTGTTGACTTGTGCCTGTAATCCCAGCTACTCAGGAGGCTGAGGCAGGAGAATCACTGGAACCTGGAAGGCAGAGGTTGCAGTGAGCTGAGATCGCGCCACTGCACTCCAGCCTGGGAGACAGAGCGAGACTCCATCTCAAAACAACAACAACAACAAAAAATGATGGTGCTGGGCCAGTGCAGGTTCACCGCTACTGCAAAGGAAGCCCTCTGGTGCGAATGTTGGGGGTCAGGATGTTGGTGGCGGGGAAGGCTCAGTGTGGAGGGAGGGGACATGAGAACTCTGTGCTTTTCACTTAATTTTGCTGTGAACCTAAAACTGCTCCAAAAAATAAAGTGTATTTTTGTAAAAGAAGAAAGACCTCAAAGCAAAACCATCAACTTTCATCTTAAGAAACATCTTAAGAAACATCTTAAGAATAAAAGAGTGAACTAGACCCAAAGTGGAAGGAAGGAAATAATAAAGTTTAGTGTGGAAATCAATGAAATAAAGAATAGAAAAACAAAAGAAAATCAACAAAACTGAAAGTTGGTCCTTTGAAAAGATCAAAATTGATAAACCTTTAGTAAGACTAACCAAGAATAAAAGAAAGAAGATTCATGTTACTAAAATAAGGAATCAAAGGGGGGACGTTAATAATGACTTTTTTTTTTTTTTTGAGACGGAGTCTCGCTCTGTTGCCCAGGCTGGAGTGCAGTGGTGCCATCTCGGCTCACTGCAACCTCTGCCTCCCAGATTCAAGTAATCCTCCTGCCTTGGCCTCCCAAGTAGCTGGGATTACAGGTGCGTGCCACCACATCCAGCTAATGTTTGTATTTTTAGTAGAGACGGGGTTTTGCCATGTTGGCCAGGCTGGTCTCGAACTCCCGACCTCAGGTGATCTGACCTCCTCGGCCTCCCAAAGTGCTGAGATTACAGGCATGAGCCATCATACCTGGCCTACTACTGACTTTACAGAAGTAAAAGTATTATAAGAAAATAAGATAAATAATTGTATGCCAACAAATTATATAACCTAGATGAAATACACAAATTCCTAAAAAGATACAAACTACCACGTTGACTCAAGAAATAATAGAAAATCTTAATCGATTTGTAACAAGTAAAGGAACTGAATTAGTAATATTTTTAAAAAACTACTTACAAAAAAAAAAACCAAGGCCAAGATAACTATATTGGTAATTTCTACCAAACACTTAAGAAAGAAGTAATACCAATCCTCCACAAATTTTTCCAAAAAATAGAAAATTAGAGAACACTCCCAACTCGTTATAGGAGGCTAGTTCTATCTCGACGCTAAATCCAAGCAAAGACATCACAAGAAAAAAGAAAAAAAAAAACCATACAAACCAGCATCTCTCATGAATATAGATATAAAAATTCTCCACAAAACACTAGCAAATCAGATCCAGTAACGTACAGAAAGAATTATACACCACAGCTAAGTGGGATTTATTCCAAGAATGCCAAGTTGACTCAAGATATGAAAATCCAGGGCTGGGCACGGCGGTTCACAGCATAATCCCGGTGCTTTGGGAGGCTGATGCTGGAGGATTGCTTGAGCCCAGGAGTTCAAGAACAGCCTGGCAACATAGTGAGACCCTGTCTCTACCCCAAAAATTTAAAAATTGGCCAGGCACGATGGCTTACACCTGTAATCCCTCCACTTTAGGAGGCCAAAGTGGGTGAATTGCTTGAGGCCAGGAGTTGGAGACCAGCCTGACCAACATGACAAAACCCTGTCTCTACTAAAAATACAAAAATTAGTTGGGCGTGGTGGTGTGCGTGCCTGTAATCCCAGCTACTTGGGAGGTTGATGCACAAGAATCACTTGAAGCCGGGAGGTGGAGGTTGCAGTGAGCCAAGATCGCACCACTGCACTCCAGGGCCTGAGATTACAGGCATCAGAGGGAGGTGACAAAGTGAGGCTCCGTCTCAAAAAAAAAAAAAAAAAAAAAAAATTCCAGGCGCGGTAGCTCACGCCTATAATCCCAGCACTTTGGGAGGCTGAGGTAGGCGTATCACCTGAGGTTGAGAGTTCGAGACCAGCCTGATCAACATGGAGAAACCCCATCTGTATTAAAAATACAAAAAATTAGCCGGGCATGGTGACGCATGCCTGTAATCCCAGCTACTCAAAAGGCTGAGGCAGGAGAATCATTTGAACCCAGGAGGCGGAGGTTGCGGTGAGCCGAGATCACGCCATTGCACTCCAGCCTAGACAACAAGAGCAAAACTCCATCTTAAAAAATAAATAAATAAATAAATAAATAAATAAATAAATAAGCATTTGACAAAATTTAACACATCCTTTCATGGTAAAACAAAAAAAAACAACTAGAAATAGAAGGAAGCTTCTTCAACCTGAAGCTGAACGTGAACCTGAAGTGAAAACAGGTGCTTATGAAAATCCAGCTAACATCATACTTAATAATGAAAGACTAAATGCTTTCCCCTCAAGATTAGGAATAAGACAAGGATCTCTGTTGTTACCACTTCTGTTCAACATTCTACTAGAGACTCAAACCAGAACAACCAAGCAAGGAAAAGAAATAAAAGGCATCTGGATTAAAAAGGAAGTAACACTATCTTTATTCACAGATGACATGGTCTTATATATCGAAAATCATAAGGATTACACACACACACACACACACACACACATCAACAAATATTAGGATGAATAAATGAATTTAGCAAGGCTGCAGGAAACAATCAATATACAAAAATATGTTGCATTTCTATAAACAGTAATGAACAATCAGAAAGTCAAATTAAGAAAACCATTCACAATAGCATCACAAAGATTAAAATACCTAGGAATACATTTAACAAAAGATGTGCAAGATCTGCACACTGAAAACTACAAAATATAACTGAAAGAACTTTTTTTTTTTTTTTTCTTGAGACGAAGTCTCGCTCTGTCGCCAGGCTGAAGTGCAGTGGCACAATCTTGGCTCACTGCAGACTCCACCTCCTGGGTTCAAGCAATTCTCCTGCCTCAGCCTCCCAGGTAGCTGGGATTACAGGTGTTTGCCACCACACCTGGCTATTTTTTGTATTTTTAGTAGAGATGGGGTTTCACCATGTTAGCCAGGCTGGTCTCAAACTCCTGACCTCAAGTGATCTGCTCACCTCGGCCTCCTAAACTGCTGGGATTACAGGCATGAGCCAACATGCCTGGCCTGAAAGAACATTTTTAAAGACCTAAGTCAATGGAAACATATCTCATGTTTATAGATCAGAAGACTTACTGTTGTTAAGATGGCAATACTTTCCAGGTTGATCTGCAGATTCGACTCAATTCCTATCAAAATCCCGGCTGCTTTTTAAAAACAAAAAAATTGAAAAGCTTGCCTTAAATTTTATATGAAAATACAAAAGATCCAGAATAACCAGTCTTGAAAAGGAAGAAAGTTGGGGGACTGGGCATAAGGATGGACATAGAGATCGATGAGGTAGAATAAAGAGTTCAAGAATAAACCCTTACATACATGGTCAATCGATTTTCAAAACAGCATTCCAGAAACAATCAGGGCCGGGCACGGTGGCTCACACGTGTAATCCCAGCACTTTGGGAGGCCGAGGTGGGCGGAACACGAGGTCAGGATATGGAGACCATCCTGGCTAACAAGGTGAAACCCTGTCACTACTAAAAATACAAAAAATTAGCCAGGTATGGTGGCAGGCGCGTGTAGTCCCAGCTACTTGGGAGGCTGAAGCAGGAGAATGGCGTGAACTAGGGAGGCGGAGCTTGCAGTGAGCCAAGATCGTGCCACTGCACTCCAGCCTGGGCGACAGAGCAAGACTCTGTCTCAAAAATATATAAATAAATAAATAAATACACTCAATCAGGAAAGAATCGTCTTTTCAACAGATGGTGCTGGGACAGATTAATAGCCCCATCCAAAATAATAAAGTTAGACCCTTATCTCACACCATGTACAAAATTTAGCTTAAATCAAAGACCTAAGTATAAGACTAAAACTATGAGACTTTTAGAAGAAAACACAGGCATAAATCTTGGTGACGCTGGATTAGGCAACGGCTTCTTAGATATGACACCAAAAGCACATGCAACCAAAGAAAAAAAATAGACAGATTGGACTTCATCAAAGTTAAAACTTTTACTCTGTGACCCAGGCTGGACTGCAATGGCACGACCTTGGCTCACTGCAACCTCCACTTCCCGGGTCCAAGCAAGTCTCCTGCTTCAGCCTCCTGAGTAGCTGGGGCTACAGGCATGCTCCACCACTCCTGGCTAATTTTTGTATTTTTAGGAGAGATGGGGTTTCGCTGTGTGGGCCAGACTGGTCTCGAACTCATGGCCTAAAGTGATTCTCCCACCTCGGCCCCCTAAAGTGCTGGGATTACAGGCATGAGCCATTGCGACTGGCCAATTTGTAAATTTCTAAAAGTTTAAACTTTTAAAAGAACACCATCAAAAAAGTGAAGAGAGGCCAGGCGCAGTGCCTCACACCTGTAATCCCAGCAGTTTGGGAGGCCGAGGTGGGTGGATTACCTGAGGTCAGAAGTTTGAGATCAGCCTGGCCAACGTGGTGAAATCCCGTCTCTACTAAAAATACAAAATTAGTTGGGCATGGTGGCACGCACCTATAATCCCAGCTACTCGGGAGCCTGAGGCAGGAGAATCACTTGAACCTGGGAGGTAGAGGCTGCAGTGAGCCAAGATCATGCAAGCAAAACTCTGTCTCAAACAAACAAACAAAAAAATGAAGAGAGCTGGGCATGTTGGCTCATGCCTGTAATTCCAGCAGTTTGGGGGACCAAGGCAGGAGGACTGCTTGAGGACAAGAGTTCAAGACCAGCCTGGGCAACGTAGCAAGACCCCATCTCCACACAAAAAAATTTAAAATCAGCTCAGTATGGTGGCATGCACCTGTAGTCTCAGCTACTCAGGAAGCTGAGGTGGGAGGATCAGTTGAGCCCAGGAGTTTGAGGGTGCAGTGAGCTATGATCATGCCACTGCACTCCAGCCTGGGTGACAGAGACAGACCATGTCTCTAAAAAAGAAAAACAAAAACAAACAAACAAATCTGAAAAGACAACCTATAGTAATGAAGAAAATATTTGCAAATCATACATCTAGGAAGGGACTGATATCCAGAATATTATCTTAACAATAAATAAAAAGACAAATATTCTGAATAAAAAACGAGCAAAGAGGTTGAAGACACATCTCTCCAAAGAAGATCTACAAATGGCCGATCAGCACATGAAAAAACGTTCAACACCAGTAACCTTAAGGAAACGCAAATCAAAACTACCATGAATCATTACTTCACACCCACTCAGACGGTTATAGTAAAACAGGCAGGCCACAGAAAGCCTTGAAGGGGAGGCTGATAGGAATGCAGCGTGGTGCAATCACGTCCGTAAGCAGTGCAGCAGCCTCTCCAAAAGTACAACATAGAGGCACTGTATGGCCAGCATTTCCACTCCTCGGTAAGGCCCCAAAGAAATGAAAACGTGTGGGCCGGGCGTGGTGGCTCACGCCTGTAATCCTAGCACTTTGGGAGGCCAAGGCAGGTGGATCACGAGGTCAGGAGATCGAGACCATCCTGGCTAACACGGTGAGACCCCGTCTCTACTAAAAATACAACAAATTAGCCGGGCGTGGTGGCGGGAGCCTGTAGTCCCAGCTACTCAGGAGGCTGAGGCAGGAGAATGGCGTGAACCTGGGAGGCGGAGCTTGCAGTGAGCCGAGATTGCGCCACTGCACTCCAGCCTGGGCGACAGAGAGAGACTCCGTCTCAAAAAAAAAAAAAAAAAAAAAAGAAAACGTGTTCCCACAGAAACTCATACACGACACGACTGTCCTTAGCAGCATTGTTATTATTATTATTATTATTATTTGAGATGGAATCTCACTCTGTCACCCAGGCTGGAGTGCAGTCGTGTGATCTCGGTTCACTGCAACCTCCGCCTCCCACGTTCAAGTGATTCTCCAGCCCCAGCCTTCCGAGTGGCTGGGATTACAGATGCCCACTATCATGCCTAATTAATTTTCGTATTTTCAGTACAGATGGGGTTTCACCCTGTTGGCCAGGCTGGTCTCGAACTCCTGACCTCAGGTGATCCGCCCAGCCTCCCACAAAGCTGGGATTACCGGCGTGAGCCACCACGCCCAGCCTATTGGTGGTGGACATTCTGTGGGTTTTCACACATGCACCTGGAGCGGATCCGTCATTACAGTGTCACACAGAGTGTGACAGGGGCCCTAAAAGTCCCCTGTGCTCTGCTTATTCATCCCTCCTTCCCCCCACCCCGGCGAACACTGATCTTTTTACCGTCTTCATAGTTTTGTCTTTTCCAGACATCATGTAGTCAGAACTGAAGGGAATATACCAGCCAAAAACCTGCTACTATGGCATAAGAATTATTTTAGCTAAAGGCACTAAAAATAAAAGTAGCTGCAAGAAGTACGCTTAGACCCCCCGCTTTTCTTCCTGAAAGTAGGAGATTAAACTCCCATACGAGAGCCCAGTTCCCTACACCAGGAGGAAAGAAACATTTTTATCACCAGAGATGGGGATTCCAGGCAGAGAGAAATCTGTACAAACAGATCTTGTTAAAATAATTCTTGTCTTCCTTTAGTCGCCTCATATATTTTAGTGACTTTTCCACAATTTCCTCTCTTTGCTCAGCCTAATCTATAGACATTTAGGCCTGGTCATGTCTTTGGGTCTTCATCTTCTTGTGGGGACTTCCATGTACCTGTAAAACAAAATCTGTCTGCTTTTCTCCTGTAGCTTTTTTGTTTTGGTTTGGTTTGGTTTTTTTTGAAATGGAGTCTCATTCTGTCGCGAGGCTGGAGTGCAGTGGCGCAATCTCCGCTCACTGCAACCTCTGCCTCCCGGGTTCAAGCGATTCTCCTGCTGGGATGACAGGCGCCCGCCACCATGCCTGGCTAATTTTTGTATTTTTAGCAGAGACGGAGTTTCACCATATTGGCCAGGCTGGTCTCGAACTCCTGACTTCAAGTGATCTGCCCACCTCGGCCTCCCAAAGTGCTGGGATTACAGGCATGAGCCACTGCGCCCGGCCCTGCTTTTCTCCTGTTAACCTGACTTAGGTCAATTTGATTCTCAGACCCAGCCAAAGACCCCAAGAGGGTAGAGATAAGGTTTTTCCTCCCATACAGAATCACCCAGTAGGTAGGATTTTCAGGCTGGCTTCTTTCACCTGGCAATACACATCTGAAGTTCCTCCACATCTTTTCACAGTTGACAGCTCATTTCTTCTTAGTGCTGAATAATAGTCCACTGTCTGGATGCATTGCCATTTATTTATCCATTCACATACTGAAGGACATCTTGGTTGCTTCCAAGTTTTGGAAATTATGAGTAAAGCTGCTATAAATAATCCAGGTGTAGGTTTTTGGTTGGTTGGTTTTTTAGTTTAGTTTTGTTTTTTTGAGACAGGGTCTTTCTCTGTCACCCAGGCTGGCATGCAGTGGTGTGATCATAGCTCACTGTAGCCTTGAACTCCTGGGCTCATGCCATCCTCCCACGTCAACCTCCTGAGTAGCTGGGACTACAGGTGTGTGTCACCACACTTGGATAATTTTTAAAAATTTTTGTAGAGATGGGATCTCATTTTGTTGCCCAGGCTGGTCTTGAACTCCTGGGCTCAAGCGATCCTCCCACCTTGGTCTCCCAATGTTCTGAGATTGCAGGTGTGAGCCACCACATCCAGTCCTGTGTGCAGGTTTTTGTGTGGATATAAGTTTTCAGCTCATTTGGGTAAATACTGAAGAGTGTGATTGCCGGGTCCTATGGAAAGAGCATGTTTACTTTTGTAAGACACTGCCAAACTGTCTTCCCAAGTGGCTGCACCATTTTGCGTTCCCACCAGCAATGAATGGGCGTTCCTGTGGCTCCACGTCCTCACCAGCATTTGGTGTTGTCAGTGCTTTGGATTTTCCCCATTCTAATGCACATGTAGTGGTATCTCATTGTTTTTCCTTTTTCTTTATTAATGCAGGTGTTTACAGCTATAAATTTTCCTCCAACCACTTCATTTCTGTATTCCATAAATTTTGATATGTTGTGGTTTTATTTTCATTCATCTCAAAGTATTTTCTAATTTATTTTGTGATTTCCTCTTTGATTCATTGGTGATTTAGGAGTATGTTACTTAACTTCCACATATTTGTGAATTTCCCAAATTTTCTTCCATTAGTGATTTCTAATTTCTAGATTCCCAGGAACATGTGGCCTTTCAGACCCCCTGTGGACATCCCATTCTCCAGCTTTTCCTTTTAAGGTTTTGGTCTTCTCGTTTGCCCCTACTGGTAATGCCAGCTAGGCAGCTGTGATGTTAAGCAGTTTCCATGGACAGTTCTCAACAATCATCCCAGGGAAAAAGCTGCTCCTACTAAGTAAGGTCTGAGTCAGGTCAATAAAGACAAGCCCTGCAAAGGGTGGTGGTGCGGCGGGGGAGTGTTTCTAGGAAGCTGCCAGATGGGTCCAATAGTGACAATTATCAGGGGATGGGGTTTCTGGGAGCTCCAAACCCACCCTAATCTGCCAGTGGGTACCAGGATGCTGGTTTTCAAGGCTACTGCAGGGGTGGGGGGGTGAGGAATAGAAACAGTGACAGCTAAAATGCCCCAACACTCATTGTTCCAATGAGATTCAGCTGTTTTCTTTTTTTTTCCTGAGACAGACTCTTGCTCTGTTGCCCAGGCTGGAGCGCAGTGGCATAATCTTGGCTTAAGCTCTGCCTCCCAGGTTCACACCATTCTCCTGCCTCAGCCTCCCAAGTAGCTGGGACTACAGGCGCCCACCACCATGCCTGGCTAATTTGTTGTATTTTTTAGTAGAGATGCTCCTCAGAGGGTTGCAACCCTTTGGTGAATTTCCAGAGTGCTGAAAGAGTTCACTTTTATAATTTTTGCCAGTATTCTCATTGATTTTATGGAGAAACAGATTTGGAGGGGGCCCTACTCTGACATTCCGAAAGTGGCTATCCCTGATGCTTGGTTTTGGAACATCGAATAGTATTAAATTCCAAGATATCCTCTCTCTCCTCCCCACTGCCTCTTTCTCTCTCTCCCCATCTCCCTCTCATTTTGATGTCTGGTGACCCCCCCGTCAGAGTTTGGCCCAGGTGGGGTCCTAGATCCTCAGCTGTGTGTGGCCAGTGATGGTCATCCTGTGGGGCTGGGGTGAGGGACCAGAGTGAGGAGACAGCCGGGACTGCTGCATCTGGAGGGCTTGGGTCCCTGTGCCTCCTGACCCTGCCCTCTTCTTGGTGATGGCCTGTGGCCATGGTGTCTGGGCCATAGTGGTCCCATGAAGGTCTGTCTGTACGGGACCCCTTCTGACTCCCTTAATAAAATCAAAGTCTGGAGCTCAGGCTGGCCTGGGAAAGGATGTGTCCCCAGGAGGTCCATCTCTTGTCCCCCAATGCCCCTTGCCCTTCAGGGAGGGGCAGGGCCTGGAACTTGGCCCACAGGGAAAGGCACGGTTTGTTTCCTTCCTGAAGATGCTGAGGGAGACCCCGTCCCCACCTTGGCGCTCAGAGCCTTGCTTCGTTAAGGAAGCCAGCAGATCCTCCAGGGGCTCCCTGTGGGCCACAGCTTGCTCTGAACAAGCTGGGGCGCTGGAGCCAAGCAGTGGCGCTTCCAGGGCCTTCTTTCCACGTGCAGTATGAGAAGGACCTGCCATTCATTTTTATCATCACATCAGTCAGAGAACAGTTTTTCACCAGGTGCGCTTTCCCCCCAGGGGTCAGGCCTCAGCCAGGCTGCCCCCTCCTGTGTTTAGGGAGATGAAGAAGACACAGCCGGGCACTCCCTTCCTCTCCTCCCACTGCAAACATCCGGCTTTGGAGGCGTTCTTGAAACGAGCTCCAGGGGGTCCCAGCGTTTTCCTCTGCAGAAGACAGATGGCATCACTGCCCGCCGCCCCGGAGTCAGAGCCAGGCCCGGCCCTGGTCGGGGGTGCAATGGAGCAGGTCTCCATGCCCCGTTACAGCTCCCCCAGGGGCGCCCCAAACACCACGCCCAGTGGTCTGGGTGTGGAGAATGAGCTTCCTCTTGTCTTTCCTTATAGGAAACCTGCTTTTCCTGCAGTTCCTCTACCGCAGCCCCATTGTGGTTTGGGGTCCGGTCCAACAGCGTCCACAGAGGTTTGTGAGGGTCCATGAAATACTTGAGTCACCAGGATGTTCATTTTGCAACATTTTCAACATTTGTAATCCAGTGAAATATCAATAAAAACCCCACAGGGTTCTGGTAATAGGAAGAGTATGCTTTCCTCCGGAGACCAATCCTTTCTATTCAGACCATTTCCAGACCTGTGAGCTCACCTTTGAGACAGGCCAGTGCTCTCTGCCCAGCTGGGTCACACTGTCCCTGCCTGGTAACGACTCTACCTTCACACCTGCGGCCTTCATACCCCCTGCCCAGCCAGCTCCCTCCTGGTGAACAGCTCACAGCAAGGCCTGAGGCCCCAGCAAGCAGTTCCTTCTCATGGATGCGTTTGCTTTAAATAATTCAGCTGTCTTTTCAGAGATGATTCACCAAAGCTGCTCATTGAGGGGAAAGATCGTGAGCTCGGCAGCTGCGCCAATCCCTCCTCTGAATGAGACGTTGGAGACTCGGCCTGGCCACACGGAAGCTGCAACGGGAAGGGCGCTATGGGTGCCTTGAGAGACGCAGCCTCGGCAGGCACAAGCTCTGAGCTCTGAGACCCTCCTGCTGTGCCCCGAGAATCCAATGCCACCGTAGACGATGGCACCAGACAGCCCCCAAGCAGGCTGCGAGGCGACGGGCGCTCCTGGGCATACGCAGGCTCCTCTGCAGGGTGGGGAGGCGCTGGCCCGCTTAGACATGTCGGCCCATCGCCAAATGGAATGTGGAGGGCGGCCTCGAAAATCAGAACAGTGTGTGGACCCCCAGCCTGGCAGAAGGGAGGAAGTGAAATGGGGGGTGCACCCAGTAGAGACACCTCCCCAACCCCAAACCCAATGGGCCCTCTGCAGGCTCCTCTCCTCTAGCCCAGCCAGTGTCCACGGTGGGGGCGAGCTTGCAGAGTTCAAATTGCTTTCCCTCCTCTCCCTGTCTGCCAAGTGATACAATGCACACCTTCAACAAAGCATGTTCCACCCTGAAACAATATCACTGCCCATCGTGTGTGTCTAAGGACCTACCACAGCAATTCCTTCGCTCCTTTCTCTTCTTGGCACTGTTTCTTTTTTGGCACCTTTTCTAGTTTGTTTGTTTGTTTTGAGACGGAGCCTTGCTCTATCGCCCAGGCTGGAGTGCAGTGCCAGAGATTATATGGGTGATAGACACCCATTGACAAAAGGTGAAGCCCACACAGGAGCCAAAATATGTTCAGCAGGCTGGGTGCCACTCTGAGTTTGCCTATTCGTTTGTCAGGGAACCCTGGATTGATTCCAGCTTTTGGCATTGTGAGTGCCACTCTAAGCCTCCCAGGGCAAGCATCTGAGTCCCTGATTTCAGTATTCTGGGTCTGTCCTAGGAGCGGAATTGCTGTGTCACATGACAACTCTATATTTCATATGTTCAAGCTTTTGAGGAACTGTCACACGCTTTTTTAAAAAAACAACCTGGCATCTGGCCAGGCGTGGTGGCTCACGCCTGTAATCCCAGCACTTTGGGAGGCTGAGGCAGGGAGATCACGAGGTCAGGAGATCGAGACCAGCCTGGCCAACATGGTGAAACCCCGTCTCTACTAAAAATACAAAAATAACTGGATGTGGTGGCGTGCCTGTAATCCCAGCTACTCGGGAGGCTGAGGCAGAATAGCTTGAACTGGGGAGTTGGAGGTTGCAGTGAGCTGACAAGGCACCACTGCACTCCAGTCTGATGACAGAGCAAGACTCTATCTCGAAAAGAAAAAAACAACAACTTGGCATCTGATCTTTACAAACCATCATTGAAACAGTCACAATGGAAAACTAAGGTATGAGTCAAGTGTGAAGGTGGCCGGTGGTCGCTGACATTTCTTGCTAGTCACAGGGAGGCCCCAGGAAGGGGTCATCTCCACTGCCCCTGACCCTGTGCAGGGAGGGGCTGTCTGGGGCTATCAGTCAGATCTTGCCCAGAGAGTGGAAGCCACTCCAGGTGTTCCGAGGAGAAGGGTTCAGACGCAGGTGCTCGAAGGCTCTCGCAGCTGCTGGACAGGACCCTAAGGAAGGCCAGGAGCGAGGTGACAGCTCTCAAGCACTCTCGGGAACCTTGGGAGTCCCTGCCGCGGTGACTCCCTGGGAGCTGCTGCCAACCTCACGTCACCTGCTCAGGAGGCCAAGTTGCCTGCCTTCCCCGTTGCCCACAGCTGCCTCATTGGTGACGAGGGACTCAGAAACATGGCCTTCTCTGCAAAGTCATAGGGCTACAGGGAGCCATGTGCACTGGGGATGGGGGCGTGGGGAGCATGCAGGCCTCGGTGAGGGCAGCCTGGAGGGCAGGTCAGATGCTGGAAACATCGTCCAGGTGGGGGCCAGCACGACTTACTGATGGACTTGTGGGGGCACAGGGTGAGGGGAGGAGAAGGACCTGGTGTTTTGTCATGGACATGTGTTGGAAACCCTTGGCAGGGCCTTGCATGTCCGAGGAAGCCACGTCATGCAGCATACGGGAAAAGAAGCCTTAAAAATGGAAAGCATGTATGCTCTAGGCCCCCCAAAAATCCTGGGCCTGGAAGGGTCGATGAGAGAGAGGGAAAGCAAGTATGCTCTAGGCCCCCCAAAAATCCTGGGCCTGGAAGAGTTGATGAGAGAGAGGGAAAGCAAGTATGCTCTAGGCCCCCCAAAAGTCTTGGGCCTGGAAGGGTCGATGAGAGAGAGGGAAAGCAAGTATGCTCTAGGCCCCCCAAAAGTCCTGGGCCTGGAAGGGTCAATGAGAGAGAGGGAAAGCAAGTATGCTCTAGGCCCCCTGAAAATCCTGGGCCTGGAAGGGTTGATGAGAGAGAGGGAAAGCAAGTATGCTCTAGGCCCCCCGAAAATCCTGGGCCTGGAAGGGTTGATGAGAGAGAGGGAAAGCAAGTATGCTCTAGGCCCCCCAAAAGTCCTGGGCCTGGAAAGGTCAATGAGAGAGAGGGAAACGGCCACACAGGACAGCTTGAGGCAGAGGGAGGCTGCGTTCTGTGCCCGCAGGAGGGCCATGCTTTCACGCCCTGCCACTCAGGGCTGTGGGACACTCTCTTTGGAGAAGGGGCTGACTCCAGGGCGGGGCAGGTGAGGTCCTGGTGTGCCTGGCACCTGGTCATGCCAGAGGTGAGGACACTTGCCCAAGTCCGGCAGGGTGGATGGCTGGGCCGCAGGGGCTCCCACTGGCCAAGTGTGGGTCATTTGGAACATTAAAAAGAGCAATCGATTATTTTGATCATAAACTAGTACTAAATAAAAATCTGGCTCGAGCCTGTAATCTCAGCACTTTGGGAGGCCAAGGTGGGTGGATCATCTGAGGTTAGGAGTTCAAAACTAGCCCGGCCAACATGGTGAAACCCCATCTCTAATAAAAATACAAAAATTAGCCCGGCAAGGTGACAGGTGCCTGTAATCTCAGCTACTTGGGAGGCTGAGGCAGGAGAATCGCTTGAACCTGGGAGGCAAAGGTTGCAATGAGCTGAGATTGTGCCACCGCACTCCAGCCTAGGCAACAGAGTGAGATTCCACCTCAAAAAAAAAAAGAAAGAAAGAAAAAATCTGTAAGTCTACAGTGACACCAAAGAGAGAGCGAGGGAGAAGAAAGCAAATGTCATTTGTCACCCGGAGGTGACATCCTGCGAATCCCTCCCTCTGAAGATTGGCTTTGAAAGGAAAGTGATCACCAGTCACCGGCCTTTTCTAGTTAATGAGGAACAGCTTCTCCTTACAGAAAATGCCAGCTAAGAAGTGTGGCAGGAACAGCCGACTGAGAACGTCTCCAGACACCAGCCCCCTCGGGCAACAGCTGATTCAGGCGGGGGTGAGCACCGGCTGCCGAAACCCCGGGACGTGTGGGAAAGCCATGTCTGTGGTGCTGCTGAGCCGGCGACTTGCTCACTGCCAAGGACCCTCACAAAAGAGAGCTCTCAAGGTCACCACCCCCACCAAGCAGTCCATTTGGTGTCCCCGCCCATGGGATGACCCACACTGTGGCCTCACAGGAGGGCAGCGTGAACCCCCAGATCCTCCACAGGAACCTGCACACGTTTTGACCTGGATGGATCCTCCAGACCAAGGTTGTTGGGGTTTGTTTTGTTTTTGTTTTTTGACAGGGTCTCGCTCTGTCGCCCGGGCTGGAGTGCAGTGGTGCGTCATAACTCACTGCAGCCTCAAATTCCTGGGCTCAAGCGATCCTCCCGCCTCAGCCTCCTAAGCAGCTGGAACTGCAGGCATGCACCACCACACCCAGCTAATTTTTTATTTTTAGCAGAGACAGGGTTATGTTGTCCAGGCTGGTCTCAACCTCTTGGTCTCAAGCAGTCCTTCCATCTCAGCCTCCCGAAGTGCTGGGATTACAGGCATGAGGCACCATACCTCACCATACTGAGTTCCTAACATTTTTTTAATTTGCTAATCTTCTCTGTATTGTTCCAATTTTAGCACATGTATTGTCTAAGCGAGCATATTCTTAACATTTTTATGCCATGGCCCACCTGGTTATCTGCTGAGCCCTATGGACTTCTTCTGAAATGATGTTGACAAATCCATAAGATAAAACACATCTGATTGCAAAGAAAACCAATTAAAGTGAAAAACTTATTGAAATATTAAAATAATATGTTGGCGCACTTAATAACAAGACAGTGCATGCACACATAGGCAGGTTAGAGTTAAATTTTGTTTCCTGAAGGGCAGCTGTGTGAAGGCCGTTGTGTGGCTGGATAAGAACTCTGCACCACTGGGTGGTCCTTGGTGAGCTCCCTTCGTGTCTGATGAACAAGGGCTGTGGCTGAGGACACCGAGAAGCAACGTCGGCTCCTGAGCTGGCGTGGGAAGGCAGTGTGGGTTTGCAGTGACCAACCTGCCTGGTGCGGGCAGCCACCCATGGGAAGCCAATCCCGCCGCTGGGGCACAGTCCAATGACCACCGAGTGACTCCTGGTGGCGAGGGCAGTGACATGCGGGATTTTCTTTTCTTTTTTTTTTTTTTTTTGTGACAGAGTTTCTCTCCGTCGTCCAGGCTGGAGTGCAGTAGTGCGATCTCGGCTCACTGCAAGCTCCGCCTCCCGGGT
This sequence comes from Pongo abelii, assembly GCF_028885655.2. Taxonomy (NCBI): domain Eukaryota; kingdom Metazoa; phylum Chordata; class Mammalia; order Primates; family Hominidae; genus Pongo; species Pongo abelii. Next base: position 54,208,812 of record NC_072007.2, on the reverse strand, counting down.
TCACACCATTCTCCTGCCTCAGCCTCCCGAATAGCTGGTACTACAGGCTCCCCCTACCACGCCTGGCTAATTTTTGTATTTTTAGTAGAGACGGGGTTTCACTGTGTTAGCCAGGATGGTCTCGATCTCCTGACCTCATGATCCACCCGCCTTGGCCTCCCAAAGTGCTGGGATTACAGGCGTGAGCCACGACGCCCGGCAGACATGCAGGATTTTCTAACAGCCTTTCTGGCATGTGGAAGCATCTGTGTTTCACACTGCCTGAGGTTCATGGGCACCACCGACACTGGTGTGGTTCCCTCTCCACGTCCATCACCCAGAGCAGCACCAAATCCGAGATGGAAGCCGGCAGCCAGGTGGCTTCTTTCCACGCTGCCGAGACGCCTGCCGTAGACAGCACTGCCTGTTTCAGGAGCACTGGGGAGGGCTGTGCCCTGGGTGTGCCTTCTCTTCCGAGTCAGTGTCCTCAAACTGTCACGGAGGAAGAAAAGCAGGGAGGGCTGGGGGCTTCTGCCACAACAGGGACAAGAAACCCGCGGCCAAGGAGAGCGTGAGTCTTGGCGCTGGTTTGGAAAACACCGAGTATGACACGCCAGCTCAGCTGGGAGCCTGAGTGTGGACTGGATATTGGGCTCCAACAGAAAGACACTGCCGTGAATGTCCTTAGTGTGGCGCCAGCACTGTAGCTTTGTGGAAAACGTTCCTGTTTGAGTAGAAGTGTGGTGATAACCTCAGTTGTGTCTGCGGGTAGAGACCACGGGGTGCGGGGTTCTCCTGTGTGGACTCATTTGATGCCCTGGGGGGTCTGGGAGGTCCGAACTATTTTCATGGCAAGACTAAGATGTTCCTCGAGATGTTTTTCTTTATGGGACTCACATTTGCACTGTCGATGGTACAGAAGCAATGGCAGGTAAAGCCGGGAGTGCCGGCAATTCTGACATGTGGGGACATTACGCTCAGTCAAAGAAGCCAGTCACAAGAGCCAAATGCTGTGTGACTCCACTTAGGTCCCTAGAGGAGTCTGACCCACACACACAGCAGGTGGAGTGAAGGTGCTGGCGGGGGGGCGGGGAGGGAGTGTTTCATGGGGACGGAGTTCCAGTTTGGAAAGCTGAAGCAGCTCCGGGGTGGTGAAGTTGCACAGCAATGTGGATGCTCTTAGTGCCACCGAATGGGACCCCTACACATGGGCAGGATGGTAAACGTGTATTTTACCACAGCGTGCTTTTAAACTGCTGGTGTCTTAGCACAAATCAAGGCCATGGCCCCAAGCTCTACTAATGGACGTCGGATTCTTCATCACCAAACACCTGATGTGCTTGATGGCCTGGAAGTATCAGTTTTATCAAATCTTGACACTTGAGGGGGCGTTGTTTGTGGTTTTTTTGTTTTTTTAAGACAAGGTCTTGCTCTTTCACCCAGGCTGGTGTGATCTCGGCTCACTGCAACCTCCGCCTCCCAGGTTCAAGGAAGCCTCCTTGCCTCCGCCTCCCGAGTAGCTGGGATTACAGGTATGCGCCACCACGCCCAGCTGATTTTTGTATTTTTAGTAGAGACGGGGTTTCACCCTGTTGGCCAGGCTGGTCTTGAGTGCCTGACCTCAGCTGATCCACCCACCTCGGCCTCCCAATGTTCTGGGATTACAGGCGTGAGCCACCATGCCCAGCCAGCCACAGCACCTGGCCTAATTTTTATATTTTTTGTAGAGTTGAGGTCTTACTGTTTGCCCAGGCTGGTCTTGAACTCCTGGGCTCAAATGATCTGCCCGCCTCAGCCTCCCAAGTAGCTGGGATTATAGGCATGCACCACCACACCCAGCTAATTTTTGTATTTTTAGTAGCCACGGGGTTTCACCACGTTGGCCAGCCTGGTCTCAAACTCCTGACCTCAAATGATCCGCCCGCCTCAGCCTCCCAAAGTGCTGGGATTACAAGCGTGAGCCACCACGCCCAGTCATCACTGTATTTTTTTGTTTTGTTTTTTATAATGTTTAAACTGAGACAGGGTCTGGCTCTGTCATGCGCAGGCTGGAATGCAGTGGTACTATCTCAGCTCACTGCAACCTCTGCCTCCCAGGCTCAAGCCATCCTTACACCTAAGCCTCTGGAGTAGCTGAGACCACAGATGAGTGCCACCACACCTGCCTCATTTTTGTATTTTTTTGGTAGAGATGGGGTCTCGCTATAATGCCCAGGATGGTCTCAAGCTCCTGGGATCAAGAGATCTGCCCGCCTTAGCCTCCCAAAGTGCTGGGATTACAGGCATGAGTCACTGCACCCAGCCAATCACTGTAATTTTTTTTTTTTTTTTTTTTTTTTTTTCTGAGATGGAGAAATGCTCTGTCGCCCAGGCTGGAGTGCAATGACGCGATCTTGGCTCACTGCAACCTCTGCTTCCCAGGTTCAAGCGATTCTTTCTGTCTCAGCCTCCTGAGTAGCTGGTGCCGGCTGAGCTTGCTGCGGCCCTCCCTGAACTGCTGCTCAACCGAGACCCCACTCCATACCCCCCACACCCAGATGCATCTCTCTCAGCTCAAGGACCCCGTGACGTCCCTCCCATGGGACAGGCTTCCCAGCTGCTTCTGTTCGCCCCAGGGAAGCCCAGGGATGCCTAGGCCTGGAGGGCTGCCTTCTCCAGAGGGCAACTCAGGATCCGGTCCAGGGGTCTGACCCTAGCAGTGGGTGGACACGGCCACCTCACATGGTCACTTCCTGGTCCCCTTCCTGGGCCACTTTGTGCTAATTTGCTGCTTCTCCTTCTCTTCTCCTCTCAGGCTTTAAGCCCCTCCCAACCCCGGACCTCAGCACCCCCAGTTCTGCCCCTCTGTGCAGCCCTAAGTTGGGGGCTGAGGGCAAATGCAGCCCTGTGCCAGGGGAGAGGCGTGGTGGGAGGGCTCCTGTCTCCTCCGGCCTTCCCACGCCCCTTCCTCGGTGTGTCCACAGCGGGGCGGGAGGGTCTGGGCTGGCACACGCAGTGAGCAAACAAGATGAGGGATGGCGGTCACGCTGCAGTCCCCTTAGCGCTAGCTTCTGTGATAAAACCCTCTTCTACTAAGTGGTGTAGCCTTTCCACATGAGCGGGAACGTGCGGGACCCGCCGTCCTGGCCGTGCCGTCAGAGCAGACCTGGCGCCGGGTGCTGGATCATGCTCTTCTTGTGTATGTGGCTGTTGAAATTCCTCTCTTCTCGGGTTACCGTATTTGATACCTGCCTTGGCCGGGTTCTCAGCAAGCCGAGCTGGTACGGGATCCTGCATGGGGACATCTCACCGTGGCCAAGTGAGCCAGTGGGTGGCAGGGGCCGCCTCCCTGCCGGGCACCACTGGGTGCTGCGGGCAGCTCACTCAGGTGCCCCTGAGAACCCTGCCAAGAGGCCAAAGGAGCCCCTGAGCCTGGGGACAGCTGCTCCCACGGCAGGATGGGGAGGGGTGGAGAAGGCTGAACCCCCCCAGTTCCTGATGAACAAAGTTCTGCCCTAACCTCCCGGTGAAGCTCCGGGGGCCAGGAGGTGCAGCTCCGGGGGCCAGGAGGTGCAGCGCTGGGTGTGCCTTTGCCGAGCTGATCTCCCCATGGCGGGGCCTGGAGACCCAGGCTGTGAGAGGACATGTGGGAGGCACCCCCAACTCAGAGGGCAGGGCGGTTGCAGGGCCCAGGGAACTTCCGCCCAGAGCCCCCCACCCTCACCTTCTAGACCGCATTCCAGGGCCCCAGACGGAGATTTCTCTGCCCAAAAACCCCAGCCGGCCTCCCGGGTCTGCATGAGCCTCTCCCGGGTCCTTCCTCCAAGGGGACCACCCCAGTCCCGAGGGGCAGCCAAGGACAGCTATTTGCTGAGGGCTGTGGTGGTGCCGGAGGGTCCTGGCTAGGAAGAAGAGGCTGCAGGCTGGAGCTGAGGCCAGAGCTCCTGACGCCACCTTCCAGAACCCACCTTGGAGCGGCCCGTTTCCAAGTTCTAACGGGCCTTCCAGGTCTTCGTGGAAACAGGCATGTCCAGTAGGAGGATGGAAAAGATCTCATGAATGGTTTGTTAGCTCATTTAGGACTTTTATGGATTTAGACATAGCCGATGGTCGGCAGCCATTGAGCCATCAGACAGTGGCACCAGCCTCAGCTCTACGTGGCCCTGAAAAGCAGCTTGAGAGGCTCTTCCTGGTCTGGAGCTGGAAGAGGTGGAGCCGCACCCACCCGGACTCGATCCAGGGGCCTCTCCCCATTGGGCACGGCGCCTGCAGCGAACGCGGGGCACTGTCAGGGAGGTGCTCGATAAACATCCAGAAGGAGGAGGGACCTGCACACATGGAGTGCCTGCTGTGTGCACGCTGATCCCGGCACACATGGAGTGCCTGCTGTGTGCACGCTGATCCCTGCATACATGAAGTGCCTGTTGTGTGCACCCTGCTCGTGTGTCATCTCTTACTCCTCAAAACAACCCTGAAAGGTAAGCATTGTGATTCTGAGGCATTCTCATCCTCACTTTGTTGATGAGAAAACTGGGATGGATTGAATGAAAGCACTGGACAGCCCCTCACTGCTCACAGGCAGGGGCTACTCTGGCCCTTGGCTTCCTGCCCCGGGGATGGGGGTGATGCTAAGCACTATGGTCAGGGTGGGGTGCAGGGCTTGGGACGAAGGCCTCCTGAAAACAGCACAAACGTGTGTGGCTTCCATGATGACCACTTCCATACTCCAACTGCCTGCCTCAGAAAACCTCCAGGATGCACTTAAACAGCTATCAATGCAAGGGGCAATGATGTGGAACATAAGTGACTTTGTCTTTGCTCACTGGGAGGGCTCATCATTGCCTTTGAGCTTCAGGGGAGTGGCTGCAAACAGCGCACCAGATACTCTGGACAGAACCACTGATGGAACGTTCCAGTTAAGACAAGACGCTGAAGATCCAGGTTCCCTGAACTCTGCACACAACCAAGCTGTCTAGAAATAGACCCAGCAGTGTGGGTGTGGAAGAGGAGACACTGGCTGGGCTGTGAGTCATCTCCAGCTCTTCAATGCCAACACTTCTAGAAACAGATATTTTGGGTTCCCTTGGAAAGCAGTTTTAAGGAGTCTGACTTGTGACACTGTTGATCCAGTGAGAATCGAGGACCCGGAAGGAAGACGAGCCTGGCTTCCCCGTCCGTCAGCGAGGGGAGAGGAGCCCCCAGCCTCGCTGATGGGACCTGGGTGTGGGGGACAGCCCCACCACTCTCGGGAACCTTGGGAGCAGGCCGGGTCCCAGTGACAACGAAAGCTGCTGGAAGACCCGGGGCCTTTGGCCGGGGGGGCCTGTCTGCACAGCCACTCTAGGCTCAGGTTTGCTATCTCACCACCGAATTACAAAAGGAGCTGAAATGGGACGAGAACCTCCCAGGGGCAGGGTTTTGCTTTCTGAGGCCTCTGTGGGGCCACAGTTTATCCAAGATGAAGCAGAGGCCAAGATTACCTGGGGACAGGTTGGAGACCAGGGAAGAGGCCTCGGGGACATGGGGTTCACTCCCAGGCCCTATGGTCAGCAGGCCCAGCCTAAAATCAGCCTGTGAACACCCAACCCTCAGCCGACCTTGGCCCTGACGACCCGACGGGACCTGAGGAGACCTACGAGGACTTGGGCAGGTGTCGCTCCCGGCTGCTTCCATCGTGTATGGAAGACAGCAGAGGCCGGTATACTGTGGTTGCACCTGGGGTCCCAGCTGCTCGGGAGGCTGAGGCGGGAGGATCACCTGAGCCCGGGAGGTCGAGGCTGCAGTGAGCTATAATCGCACCACTGCACTCCAGCCTGGGCCACAGAGTGAGATCCTGTCTCAAAAAAATAAATAAATAAATAAATAAACAAACAAACAAACAAACAAACAAAAAGGAGCAAAAATAGGAGCTTTGGGGTCTTGAAGATGAGCAGCCAAAGCCACCTGGGTCTGAGGCCGGGGTCCCGTGGCGCGGTGGGTCTGAGCTCCAGCGAGCTCCAGCTCAACCACATCTGGAGGGAAGGCCTGGGCTTGCTTCTAACTTACAAGAAGCCCCTCTGAGCCGGGCACGGGGGCTCATGCCTGTGATCCCAGCTACTCGGAAGCTGAGGCAGGAGGATCACTTGAGCTCAGGAGTTTGAGTTCAGCCTGGGCAACATAGCAAGACCCCATCTCTTTTGTTTTTTTTTTTTTTTTTGAGATGGAGTCTCGCTCTGTTGCCCAGGCTGCAGTGCAGTGGTGCTATCTCGGCTCACTGCAAGCTCCGCCTCCTGGGTTCACACCATTCTCCTGCCTCAGCCTCCCGAGTAGCTGGGACTACAGGCTCCCGCTACCACGCCTGGCTAATTTTTTGTATGTTTAGTGGAGACGGGGTTTCACCGTGTTAGCCAGGATGGTCTCAATCTCCTGACCTCGTGATCCACCCACCTTGGCCTCCCAAAGTGCTGGGATTACAGGCGTGAGCCATCGTGCCCAATGCAAGACCCCATCTCTTAAAAAAAAAAATTCTTTTTTTTTTTTTTTTTGGCCATCGAGCATTTTCTGTAGATTTTTGGAAGAAAATCTTTCTCCTGTTGAGGTCATTGCTTTGTTGAATTTTATTGAATATCAGCTATGAACCAGCTGATAAAGGCGCGTGTCTTTTCTCCTTTAACTGGTGAGAGTGGTAAAAGATGCATTATCTGGGTACCTTTTGTAATGTTTTACTAAACATGGGTTCCTGGGACAAAATCCATTGCTTGATGAATTTTGCTAATATTTTCTTTGCTGTTTTGAAAAGTATTTTTCTAATAATTAAGATTGGCCAGTAATTATCCTTTCTTGTAATGTCCTCATTTTTCTGGTGTTGAGATTACATTATCTCATAAAATGTGTTGGTCACTTCTTTTCAAAAAGAGAGGCCGGGCGTGATGGCTCACGCTTGTAATCCCGGCACTTTGGGAGGCCAAGACGGGAGGATCACAAGGTCAAGAGATGGAGACCATCCTGGCCAACATGGTGAAATCCCGTCTCTGCTAAAAATACAAAAATTAGCCAGCAGGATGGCGAGCGCCTGTAGCCCCAGCTACTCAGGAGACTGAGGCAGAAGAATCGCTTGAACCCGGGAGGCAGAGGTTGCAGTGAGCCAAGATGGCGCCACTGCACTCCACCCTGGTGACAGAGTGACAAAAAAAAAAAGACAAATGGTGCCTGAGTTCCTGTGGCTGCTGTAGTAGCAAATTACACAAACTTGGTGGCCCAAAGCAACAGAAAAGGATTCCCTCGAAGTTCTCATGTCCAGAAGGCTGAAACCAAGGTGTGGGCAGGGCCCTGCTCCTTCTGAAGGCTCCAAGGAAGATCCTTCCGGCCCCTCCCCGCTTCGGGTGACTCTAGGCGTCCCTCGGCTGTGGCTGTGTCACCTTGACCCCTGCCTCCACCGTCCATGGCCTTCTCCATGTGTCCCTCTGCGGCCTCTCCTCTTCTCATAAGGACACCTGTCATTGGATTTAGGGCCCACCCTAAATCCAGGATGATCTCAGACTCTCAACTAATTACACCTGCAAAGACCCTTATTCCAAATAAGGTCGAATTTGGAGGGTGTTCTGCTCAACGTGCTGCAGACAGCAGGAGACACTTAAAAGCTCAGATCGTCATCGGGGTGGTGTTTTTAGGACGGTGCAACCTTCGTGTGCATAGGACATGCTGCTGATGGAAGCAAGTGCGGGTCCTCATCTTTCCAGACGTCAGAAGCCGGGCCCGTGTGGGAAACACAGGCTTTGCTTAACCCAGAATTAACTCCAGTCTATGCAGGGGTGCGGCCCCTGCAGGTGTCCCCCGTATCATGCAGGGCTGCCAGCCCAGGCTGCAAAGGCCCCAGGGGCGGGACCCCAGAACTGGACAGGTCTTAGAGGTCATCTTGTCCTCCACACACTTACAGAGGAGGGAACCAAGGCCCGGAGAGGCAGGGAGACTTGGCCCAGATCCCAAAATGGGAGGACGACATGGTTCTCGGAGCTGTTCTGACCCCCGAGCTGCTTGAGTCTTTTCAGCAAGCCCCATCCATGTTCATAGCTCCCCACAGTGACAGCCCTGCCTCCCCGGACAGAATCCCAGACACTCTCCTCCCAGCCTCCACTGCCAGGACCCAGGCGTTGGTCAGGTTCAATTCGATGTGCCGTGAGAGGTTTTGATTCAGAACCATGTCCCTGGGGACCAGGCATGAGGCTTCTGCTGTCCTGGTGTGGACAGCACCAGGGGAGGTGGGACCTGAGCCGGTATCTGGGCCCACACAGGAAGGCCAGCTCAGGCACGGTCTGTGTCCCTGCCAGCGTCCCCTTCTCACACCTGGTGAGCTCACACCGGAGGTCGCAGAACCAAGGCCAGGGCTCAGGTTGCCACACTCAACTCTTCCAGGATGCAGTGGCTCCCCGTGGCCTCTCCAGGATGTCCGTCGTCCTCTCCAAAGGCTGAGGCCAGCTCAGGACTGCACAGCCACAGCCTGCTCTCCCTCCCTCCCCTTCTCCCCACCCCCCCTTCTGTCTCCCCTGGGACTGCACCTCCCCACCCCCATCGAATGTTGGCATGTAGCCCCTGGGAACCTGGGCTGAGATGCAGGGTCAAGCCGAATCTATTTCCTCTGGAAAGAACTGTCTTGGTTACAAAGGAAACGGGAAACTAAGGTCCCTTCAATGAACTCCCTTCTAAATGGAGTTTGATCGATTCTTCTGCCAAGTGAAGGTGCCTGCAAGACCTTGTTCTAACAATCTCCTAACAGTTTTACTCTATTCTATGAGGACAACCTTCTAGGGGCAAAACAATGGCTCAGAATTTAATCCGTGAAAGGTCGCTGAATATTGAAGACCCTGTGAGCATTCGAATTTGACGAGGAGTTGCGGGAGGGAGAGAGTTCTTTTCAACCAACACAGCCCATGGGGAAAAGGGAGCAAACTCACCAACCATGGCAGAGCCCTCCCACCCAGCTCTGAGTTTTCCTGCTGGAAAACCCCACCACAGCATGAAAGATGGAGAAAAAAAGACACTGCACTCATGAAACAGGAACAGGAAGCTGTAAAAAAAGAACAAGCAGAGAGCAGGAATGAGCTCTTGGAAATGAAACCTGGGAGGGCAGAAATTTAAAATGCAGGAGGAAGTTCGGACGTTCAAGAACATCTCCCAGAAAGCAGAACAAAAGACAAGGCGGTGAATGTTGGGGAGGAAAATAGGAGAAGTCCCACCTTCCAACCGCAGAGTTCAGAGGGAAGAGGGGGTCTAAGACAGAAGGGAGCTCACAAAGCACATTCCTGAAGCCGCAGCACTGCTCTGCAGGCTGAGGGGGTCCTCAGTCTGGACAGAGGGTAGAGGCAGACCCCACCCACCAAGCATAAAGCCTCAGGCTTGGAGATCACCGGAAGTGCCTGTGTGGACTTGTGTATGAGTGTTTGCACATGTACGTGTGTGTGCATGCATGTGTCTGTGTGTGTCTGCGTGTGCTTGTGTGTCTATGTGCATGTGTGTGCTTGTGTGTGTGTGCACCTGGCATCTCAGCCCTTTGGGAGGCCAAGGCAGGAGGATCACATAAGCTCAGGAGTTTGAGACCAGCCTAGGCAACATAGTGAGTCCACAATCTCTACAAAAAAAAAAAAAAAAAAAAAGTTTTTAATTAGCTGGGCATTGCAGTGTGCACCTGTAATCCCAGCTACTCAGGAGGCTAAGGTTGGAGAATCACTGGAGCCCAGGAGGTTGAGGCTGCAGTAAGCTGAGATTGCGCCACTGCACTCCAGCCTGGGCAATGGAGCAAGACCCTATCTCAAAAAAAAAAAAAAAAACGGAAAGTTAAAGCTTCTACGCTGGAGAAGCTATCCTGGGGTGATACAGAGCAGAAAGGAGACCCCAAAAGAGGTAGAGTTGGAGAGGAGGAAGCCAGACTGACAGAGAGACGGACAGACAAGGGCACGGCCCCCACCCAGGCCCGGGGCAGCCCCTGGGGGCCCAGCTCCAGGGTGCATCCATTTCCTGCACACGCAATCCCTGCGCACACCCACAGGAGGAGCTCTCAGGAGGCAACGCCAATCTGACATCAACAGGGCACCGCCACCATCGAGGCAGCTTTCATGCTTGCCAGCCACGAAACCCGGGAGGAGGCTGCCAGCCCAGCAGGTTCCAGAGGCAGATGAACCCAGCCACTGCCCACCTCTCCAGGACACAGCCGTCCTCGGACATGGGCCACCACACCTGCTCCAGCAATCAGCAGGACAGAGACTGAGACCTCGGCCGTGGCATGGAGCTGCCGCACAAAGAACACAGAGATGCTGCTAGCGTGCACTGGCACGCATTCTGCCATGCGCACCGAAACCAGCAGGCCACGCTCCTGCTCTGATCACAAACACACTGCCTTGTGGAGGGGGTGGACACAATGCTGGCTGCAGCCGAGACACCCACCGCACCAGGCCTTGCCAAGACTGGGACCCTGGCTGTCCCATCCCAAGCCCACAGGGTCGGTGGGCCTGTCTGTGACACTATGTGGGAGGAGGGCGCTGGGCTGGCTCCCCAGTCTAGGGTGGGACCACAGCATTGAGGGGAAGCCCCGGCCCCGGGGACGCCCACAGAGCCTCCCGGTGCAGCCCCTCAGAAGCCACTGCCCAGCTAACACACCGCCACCCAGTTCCTGGGGCGGAGCAGGCCTGGGGCCAGCACCCTTCTGAGCTGGCACCCAGAGGGCATGCAGAGGCCCCAGGGCCGGGCCACTTCCAGGAGAAACGCTGACCCTCACAGCCCAGAGGAGGCCTTTGTGTGGGAGGAGCTGCCCTGAGCTGCCTTCGAGCCTCGAAAGGTGTCACCCTCTGGGACAGCCCCAGGTGTGCTAAATGTGCTTCCCTGGCCCCTCCAGCATTCTCCCTGTGGTCCGTCCTGCCACGCCTGCCTGCTGGTTCCGGCTAGGTGACAGTGGGCACCCGCTGAGCGGGTCTCTGCAGCCACCCTGCACGGCGACAGGCCCGGCCAGTTGGGGTCTCCAGTGGCCTCGCTGTGACCTCAGAACCAGGGACTGGGTCACAGGTCAGGTTGCGCCTCCTCGACCCACACAAGGCGGCCACCTGCCCCAAGCCAAGTGTGCCCAGACCTCCGTCCTGAGCTCAGCCTGCAGCAGACGGCGCTCTCTGCTGTCCCCCTTCTTTCCTTGGCCCCCCCAACCATGGTCCCCCAGCCTTTGCCTCGTTTGGTGCCCCCAGCCCTCCTCCTAGGCTGGGCCTCCTGCGGGCCATCCAGGAGAGGCCTCTTGTCCACCTGTGCCCTGCAGAGGCACCCCCCGCCAGCCCCACAGAGCTTCCGTCCCTGCTGGGGCTGTGGCCAGCTCCTGGGGCAGACCCCTCGTGGACAGAGGCTGTCTGGGGCCTGGGGGGTTGGGAAGTGTGGAGGGGAGGTGGCTGATGGGTCAGTCCCTCCAGCCTGGGTCTGGGAGAACCCACAGCAGGCTTTGTGGGGTGCCTGGTCGCCTCTTACAGGGAAAGTGTCGGGGGGACAGTGGGGGTGACTTCCCGGTCAGGGGGAGAGTGGCAGGAGGGGCTATGTCCAGGGGTCATCCCCTAGCACCTGCTAGGCGGTAGGGACAGGTTTTCTGGCCCCGCAAGGGCCACACACCCCAGGCCAGGACCTGACCTAGGGCCAAATCTCCCCAGTAGCTCCTGTGTCCGTTCACCACCTGGCTGAGCTGGGCTGCACCCTGGCGGTGGCTGAAGGCCCTGGACGCGGAAGTGCACAGGGCATAGCAGCTCACCCAGAGATCAGGCCCTGTTAACCCCTCAGCAGGAGAGGGAGGCAGGGGCCGGGGCTGCTCCACCCAAGTGCGGCACGGCCCAGGGTGCGGAGGGGACCGGGTAACCAGGGCCGGCATGTGAGGATAACACGTGTGACCGACACAGGCAGCTGGAGACAGGAAACGCATATGGGGTCGGTGTCCCTCAGACAGCAGAGGCTGTCACGGGCCGAACTGTGTCCCTCAAAAATCCGAACATGCGAGTCTTGACTCCCCCAGGGTCCCAGCTGTGACTGTATTTGGAGGTGGGGTCTTAAGAGAGGTGATTAGATTAAAATTAGATTGTAAATCAGCAAATTGTATCTTAAATATATGATCTTTAAGTGTCACAAATACCTTAATTTAAAAAAAAAATTTACTGAGAAGCCAGAACATGAAAAAAAAATTTTTTTAAGTTAAAATAAGGCTATTTGGGTGGACCCCACCCAATCTGCTTGTGTTTTTATAAGAGGCAATGAGGACACAGACACACAGGACGATGGCCCTGTGACGACACGGGGAGGAGGCGCCAGGTGCCAGCCCAGGAGAGAGGCCTCAGGAGCCAGCCTCACTGCACCCTGGCCTCGGGCCCCAGCCTCCGGGACTGTGGGAGAATCTATGTGGGTTGCTGAAGCCCCAGCCTGTGGTCCTTTGTCACGGCCACCAGAGCAGACTCACACAGCGGCCTCAAAGGATGGGGCCACTTGTTCTCTCCGCCGCCCCCCTGCCCCGCCCACCCACCTTTCCCTGCAGCCACGTCCCCTCACCGTTCTACACACCTGTGCACCCCTGCAGGGCCTTGGCACTGGCTACTCCTGCCACCAACCCCACGCTGCCCCAAATATCCACTTGGCTCCCGGCTTTGCCTCCGTCAAATCTTTGCCCAAAGAAGCCCTCGCCTGACCACACACTCACCCTCCACGCGGCCAACCCTTCACCTTGCTCTGTTTTCTCCACTTAACGGGGGCTTCAGATAGTCTTCCTGCTTCCTTCCTTCCTCCCACCAAAACAGAGGCTGAGCCCGGGTGTTGCGGACCCTTGCCTTAGGCGAGAGGCAAGAGTAGGACATCATGCGCCAGGCGCGGTGGCTCACACCACACGAACATTCACCTTGAACAAACCTCATCAAGGTTTTCCCCACATCTCAATGGAAGGGCAGCCCACGGCTGATTGACGGGTTGGAGGGGTGCCCAAAAGACAGCCCTCCTGCCCCAGCCAGCCCAACTCCAGGTGCTCCAGGGCTCCCAGTGGGACCAGGCTGTCTCCAGCCAAGCCCACCTCCTGGCCTGGCTCCGTCCCGCTCACCTGCGGCTCCCTCCCTCTCCGGAGAGCGCCATGATCACCCCACACAAGCCCCAGCAACTCTGACCTAAACCCCAAGGGCCAGAATACAGTGTCACCACCCACCCAACCTGACCCAGGCCGAGGGAGCTGGGAGCAGAAACTCAGGATGTGGAGGTGAGGGGAGCAGAGGCTGGATTCAATTCAGCCGCATTCTAGTTGGGAGAAAAGTGAACTCCATCCGGGCTGGCCTGGAAACCCGTTTCCTTGGGAACCGCAGGGCTGAGAAACAGCCTGGCCAGGGAAAAGGCAGCTCCTGGCGGGCAGCCTGGGGCAGCCATGGGTGTACAGACCTCGGCCTCTGTGAGCAGCGGAGAGAAAAGCACAGGTGGCAATGGGCTGTGGCTTCTCCGTGTCCAGGAGACCCAAATGGCTCAGAGCCTTCGGGCAAGAGTAGGACATTATGGGCCGGGCGCGGTGGCTCACACCTGTAATCCCAGCACTTTGGGAGGCCAAGGCGGGCAGATCATGAGGTCAGGAGTTGGAGACCAGCCTGGCCAACGTGGTGAGACCCTGTCTCTACTAAAAATACAAAAATTAGCTGGGCATGGTGGCGTGCACCTGTAATCCCAGCTACTCAGGAGGTTGAGGCAGGAGAATCGCTTGAACCCAGGAGGTGGAGGTTGCACTGAGCCCAGATCATGCAATTGCACTCCAGCCTGGGTGACAGAGAGAGACTCTGTCCCAAAAAAAAAAAAAAGTAGGACACTGTTGTCTGTCCAAGGGATGGACAGACCCCAGGGCAAGTGGCACAGAGCAGACAGGGTGCCAGGAGGTGCCCAAGGGGTGCCAGGGGCAGGGTGAGGACCTGGTGCTCAGACTGGAAACCTACACTCAGGCTGGCTCCCAGTCGGCCAGCCCAGGAGTCATCCAGGCACACCCTAGGGGAGGGGACGGGGCTGCCTGCTGCCTGAGCCCTTCACTCCCCCGGGGAATGGGACCTGCACCCCACAGCCTAGGGACAGGGCCACTGGCCCTAGGACAGACCAGGCAGCAGGCAGGCCACGGCACCATAAGCCCTATACTCATTCCCCGGCACCCACGTGCTCCTGGCCAGGCCCCACACTTGGTCTGGCCTGACCCTGCCCTCCAGTGCCCTGAGGGTGACAGGGGGGCCCAGGGGCTGCTGGGGACGAGGATGAACATGGAAGCCTGACTGTGAGGCGGGGCAGGCTGGGCGGGGGCCTGGGCCTCGCTGGGTCACCTGGGATGTAGGTCAAGGCAAGGAGGGAGGACCTGGAACGCCCCTCCCCTGCCCCTGCCTGGCTCCCCAATGCCCTGGCCATGGGGATCAGGTACTGTGGCACCAGGTGGATGGCCTGGGCGTCCAGGGAGTCTGGGGCCACTTCTGGAATCTGCCAGCCCCTGCCACGTACCAGCGTTTTCAAATCCTCTCACTCTCCTCCAAACTGCCCAGAGCAGAGTTTTCCAGGGACAGGAGAGGGAAGGAGCTGCCCACTGTGCTGCCCCTGGCTCAAGCTCTGAAAGGGGCGTAGGGCTGGGGACAGCGGCCAGGACTCAGGGACTGCGGGGGCGGGTTCTGGGTGCATCACGGGGTGCGCCCTGCTGTGCCCGCCCTAGTGCAGGGGCCTGATCTGACCAGGTGAGCCCTTCTCTGAGGAAGCTGATGAGGGAGAATTTCTCCTGCTGGCACTGAAGAAGCAAAGTGTAGGGGTGGGGGAGCCTCGGGGAAGGGGGCTGTGGGCACCTCCAGGATCTGAGGGAACCCCAGGAATAGCCCGTGAGAGAAACGGGAGGCCTACAGCCAAGAGTGCATCCTCTAGAAGACACGGAAGAAAAAAGAATGTACCCTCCCAACAGCCAGGGAGTGTGGGAGAGGCCCAGCCTCCAGTGCCTGGCAGCTTCAGCACCCACTTCAGCCTGGGAGCCCTGGGCCGGCCCAGCCATGCCTCCCAAACCCTCGTCTACAGCTGGGCGCTGACATGCAGTGGTGGTGAAGTCACCAAGTTCAAGGTCATCTGTTGCACAGCACGGGTATTTAATGCAGGAGGGACTGGATAAACATTTAGGCAGGAAAAGAAAGAAGAACAAAGGAGGGAGGGAGGGGCCTTCAGGAAGGAAGGAGGGTGACTGCAGAGACCGGCCCTGGGCAGCGGTACCAGGGGCACAGGGAGCCTGGCCCGGCCCGTTGTCACTGGAATTCATGCCATGCAGACTTCTACATCAAAGGGAAACGAGGTCGGGAGGGCCGAGGGGTCCACAGCACTCTGCACCCACGGGGCCAGGCTGGCGGAATGCCCCAATGCTGCAACCCTGGGGAGAGTCACACGCGCCCTCCCAGGACCCACGCGACCGTCAAGGGAGTGTGGCGGACACATCCCTCGGGGTGACGCCCCTGCAGATGGAGTTTCCCCATCTGTGCCACCCTTGCAAGGCCTAAGAAAGGCTGCGGGGCCAGGCGGCACCAGGCAAGCTGAGTGCCAGGTGGTTGTTGCAACATGCTGGGCAAATCTGAAATCATGGGGACGGACGAGCTGCACCCCTGGGAAAGAGGACAGAGGGAGGCCGGTTATCAACGTCCTCCTGTGCCTCGGTTTCCAGAAACAAGCCAGACTCAGTGCCTCAGGGAGACCCCGTGTGGCCTCCGGAGAGCACGGGACCCGCCCTTTGTGCAGGTGACGAAACCAAACCCCAGAGCAGTGAGAGACTGGACCGGGGACCCTGGGCTCAGCCCCGGGCGCCTTCCCTCTGTCCATCTCAGACAGGCGCACAGCCAGCACCGCCTCACCCCAACGCGCCTCCGGACTGGCCCTCCAGGGGCCCCCGGGCACAATTCTCTCACTTTCCTCCTCAAGCCCCCGCCTTTCCCCTTCGCACCGTGACCCAGGGACTGCTAGCAGCTGGGCGGGGCTCCAAGGCTTGAAGCTGCTTCTCCAGGTCTCTTTCCAGGGGGCGGCGGATGGCTGCTCACTCAGGGACGCCAACACCAACAAGGTGGGACCCATGCACGGATCTGACTTCCCTCCCAGGCTCTGCCTTCACTCAATGTCCCTGTGGGGCAGCTGGGGATCCCCGCCGCCCTCCCCTGCCCACAGCCGTGAGGTTTCTTCCTAGGGTTCTGTTTTCCCCACAGTTGGAACTGAGGTGCTGGGAAGCTCCAGAAGAGGGACGGGGTGGAGCGAGTGGCCTGGAACCCTCCAGGGCAGACCCCAAAGAGAAGGGTCAGAAGTGCCCTCTGGGGCCTGGGCAGAGCCCGCAAGCCTGAGACCCTGTGGGAAGGAAGTGCCCCCACCCCGTGGTAAGAAAGGGGCTGGTAGAGGCTCCTATGTGGCCCCCTCTGTCCCCTCCCCACCTCTGGCCAGACTTGGGATGAGCCCTGAGTGGACACAGGCACTACAATGGGGTCTCGGGGGTGAGGGCTGAGGAGGCTGAGCCTCCAAGGATCCCAGGGTGCCTGTCCCCACTGCACACCCACCGGGGTACAGGGTAGGGATAGTGCCAGGAGGGCCACAGCTGCAGGGTCCATCCCAGGCCGTGGCACACAGGTACAGGTGGGTGCCAGCCTTCGTGAAGCACCTGCAGAGGCTCCACTCAGGGAGAGAACGAGGCCCTCGCCAAAGGGATCCTGGGTCACATGGGGCAGCAAGAAAGGGTGGAGCAAGTGGCCTGGAGCAAAGGGTTGGAGAGGCCCCGGCGTGCATTCTCCCCCAAGCCCATTCCAGGGCCATGGGCACCCCCCAGAGGCAGCTGGTGGGACTGCAGCCATGCAGGTCCTAGAGGGCAGGTGACAGGGGACGTGACAGAGGGGGACAAAGGGCCGGCAACATCCCTGGGGGAGGCACAGAGACGGCCAGACTGCCCTCTGTGGACTGCGGAACCCAGAACCCAACGGCCAATCCTCCCCCTACCCCTCACCCACAGTAAGGGGCCAGGGCTCCATGCAATGAGAACCCACGGGTGATGCCACGCGGGGGAGAGGCCACACGGGGCAGAGGTCACATGGGGGAGGACACGCAGGGGAAAGGTCACATGGGGGAGGCCGCAGGGGTCACATGGGGAAGAGGCTACACAGGGGAGAGGCCGCGCGCTGGGGAGACGGCCCCTGCGGGAAGACTCCGAGGCAATCTGCTGCAGCTCCTTCTGGCTGAATCGGTTCAGGAAATAAAACCAGCCCTTCTGTACAGGTAAGTGATGCCTGGATGGATAATCTCTGAGCAGCTCACCGCAGTGCTGGCCATTCTCTTCACGGTAGAAGAGTCCATTTGGGGAAAAGGTTCCCATCAGAGATGGAGATGTTCCCTTTCAGACTCCAGGCTGTGGCTGTGGGGCCGGCTCCTTACCACACGGGCTGGGGGCTGGGCACATGGATGCCCACTCCTGGGCCCTCTTCCTGGTAGGCCACAGCACCACACAAACTGCAAACCAGGCCTCTTCTTCATCCACCACCACCGTCCAGGCCTCAACATCACCGCGTGGGGTCTTGTGCCCTTTGGGGAAACTTCTGGGCTAATGAGGGGGGACAGTCCCCATTACCGGTCTATCTTTATAAGGCAGTATATGCAACAGTGGAAGTTCTGTGAGACATGGGTCAAAGTTCCAACCCCGGGGCGGCTGGCAGAACTGTCCCCAAACCCACCCTCGATCCCACGGCCAGGAAGTGGGTCCAAAATTGCCTGGCCAGGTCACACCCCTGCGTGAACTGCCCCACAACACCCAGGGCACTGCCTGACTTGCCGTCCACCTCTCAGCCCCTCCCCTCACCCCTGCCACAGCTGCAGGGCCTACCCTGGCCAGGGGCTGCTCCCTGCTTACCTCCCTCGCCCGTGCAACGCCTCTACTGCCCGCAGGGCCTACCAGGAGAAGTTATAGGTCACAATCATATTTGAGCGTGAGAAGCTCATGCAGAGAACATTCTGGCTGAGGGAGAGGTCTTGGGGTTCAAGACTGTCTCTTGGCTCTGCTCAGCCATGCCAGGCAGGAAAATGGGCACCTCTGGCGACCCAGGCTGGCTGAAAGCCTGCAGGGAAGAGCCTTATGCACGTGTGGGCTGGCAGGACTGCAGCTGGGGTCTCCATCTACTGCTACAAAGGCAAGGAGGAAAAACGGGGGGGCCCGGAGATGGCCCCTCTAAGTCTGTAACTCCAGAGCTGCTGCTCAGTCCCCGGAATGTCACCTCCGAGCAGAGCCTGTGACAACTGTCAACTGTGAAGCTGTGGCGTGGGTTGCTACTGAAGCTCTGAAGTCAGCGAGGACACAGCACGTTTGTTCTAGACCGTTTGGCTGCTGGAGGAAGCTGTACATGCACACACTCGCCTTACTACCCTGCGAGTCCACAGGCCCCTCCCCGGAGTCACCTCCAGGTAAAGGGGGCCCTGCGTAGGGACTTGCTCTCTGGGGTGCTGAGATGCTCTAAAATGAACTGTGCTGCAGTGCACAGCCGCCCGACTGTGCACCCACAACGGGGAACTGAACGCTGCATGAATTACATCTCCAAGTTGTTCTTTGAAAAGGCTTAGGGTCCCTGGAAGACCCTCGCCCACACCCAGCGTGGAGCGTTGTTGCTCACGTGGCCGCACCTCTCGGGATGGCCGTGGGTCTCTGTGGTTGGTTCAAGAAGTTTCTTTTCTTCCTCCTTGTGGGCTTCAAATGGGGAGGTGGGGCACTGCCACTTGCCAGGTCAGTCTCTGAGCTTGGAAGAGGGGCATCCAGGAGACCCCCGCTCACCAGGCACCCTCGAGCTCCCTCAAGCTCCCTCAGGAGCTTCAGATAGGGCCAACAAGGGCAGAGCTGCACCGTGGGGGCGGGGGGCCACGGCGGCCCAGGCTGGGTGAGGAGTGGGTGTCCTGGTGTCAGAGCCCCACAGGAACCAGGGGCCACACAGGGGGTGGCGCGGCTGGGTGTGAAAGCAGGTGACCAGGAAGGAGGGTTCCCGCAGGGGTGGCAGAGCCGAAGGTGAGGAGGGCACCCACGCGGGAAGGGGTGCAGCACCCACTCCTGGCCTCGGTTCTGCATGAAATGAGTATCGGGGGTAATGGAAGCCAGAATTCCTTCGGGAAAGGGAGGTTCAAACACAGAAGGGAAATCCTAGAATACACCCTGGGTGTCCATCACAGCTGGAGGCACCACCTCTCCTGGAGGTCAACTCCTAACACGAGTAGGGCAGGCACGAGCAGCAGATAAGACAGTGAACGGCCAACGCTGCGGCGGACGCTGGTACCCAGCTTTGGGTGGAGCGCCCCGATGTTCCTGAGGGTGTTGCCAGGATGAGGCTGATTTGAATCGGTGGACTGAGGAAAGCAGGTGGGCCTCCGCAGAGGGGGCCTCATCCAGTCTGCCTGGCCAAGGCCTTAAAAGACCGGGGTCCCCTCCCCTGAGGACCTTCCGGGGTCTCCAGCCGGCCGCCTGCCCTGCAGAACTCCCAACTGCCAGCTCCAGTCCTGTGAGCTGACTCCTCACAATGAACAGGGCACTCTCCCCTCCGCCACCACCATGCACACACGCCTGCTATGGACACGACTGTGTCTCCCGACAAGCACATGTTGAAGCCCTAACTCCCAGTGTGACTGGAGATGGGGCCTCTAAGGACGTCACTAGGGTTAAATGAGACCACAGGGCTGGGCCCTAGTCCAACCTTCCTGACATCCTTGTAACAGAGGTCAGGACGGCCGGGTGCGGTGGCTCACGCCTGTGATCCCAGCACTTTGGGAGGCTGAGGCAGGTGGATCATGAGGTCAGGAGTTCAAGACCAGCCTGATCAACATGGTGAAACCCCATCTCTACTAAAAATACAAAAATTAGCTGGACATGGTGGCGCACACCTGTAATCCCAGGTACTCAGGGGCTGAGGTTGCAGTGAGCTGAGATGGTGCCATTGCACTCCAGCCTGGGTGACAGAGCGAGACTTTTTCTCCAAAAAAAAAAAAAAAAAAAGGTCAGGACACCACGAGAAGGTGGCCATCGATTAAGACAAGCCAAGGAGGGGACCCAGGAAAAGCAACCCTGCCGACACTCCCTCGGAATCCTCCAGATCGGAAACTCACCTTCCCAGGCCTAAGCTGCCCAGTCCCTACTATTTTGTTCTCGCAGCTGCAGTGGACAGACACATACCTCATTCATTGGTTCTGTTTTTTCTGAAGACCTTAATCTAGACAAATGGAGGGTGGCTGGCGGGTGGGCTAGAGGGACAGGTGGAGAACAGGCATGCGCTGTGCACACACTGCCCCAGCTCTGCCAGCTGAGAACGTCTGTGAACAATGAGATCGGAATAGCAAGGGCCCAGCCAGATCCGCTTCTAAACACCACCCTCCCCTCACAGGAGCTAGAGCTCTTCAGAGAAATGAGAGAATCTGAACAGGGCCCTGGGGCTGTAAACAACTTCACTGAGACAACTAAGGACTGAGGGTTCAAGGGTTGGACACAGTGAGGTATCCATGCTAATTCCCTGATTTTTCCTGCTTTGAGACGGGGTCTTGATGTTGCCCAGGCTCACTCAAATTCGTGGGCCCAAGCGATCCTCCCGCCTTGGCCTCCAGGGTAGCTGGGACTACACGCATGTGCCACAACGCCCAGCTCTAGCTCCCTATGTGACCGCTGTGCTGTGGTTAAGGGAATGTCTCTGTAAATGCGCCACAAAGCATCCAGGGTGCTGGGGCACCAAGTCACGAAATGCTCTCTGTGTCCGCAATGTTTCTGGAATGTTGAGAGATTGTTTTTCCAGGAAAAAGCAACATCATCCTCATCCCAGCCCTGTGCTGTGACTCCCACTCCACAGGCAGGTGAGTGGAACCACAGGTGCTTCCTGTCCTGGTCACAAAGTCAAAGTGGCTGGGCCAAGTGTCCTGAGAAGTGTCACTTCCTGGGATCCCATCAGCCTGGCCATAGCAGAACGCCCATCCCCGAGGCTCAACTCAACACATGCAGCCACTGTAGAAAAGTCTGGAAAGTAGTTCTTCAAGCAACTAGACACGGTGAGCATAAAACCCAGCCATAACACTCCTAGGCATCTGTCCCAGAGGAATGAAAACATCCCTCCCCTGAAAACTCATCCTTACGCAGCAGCGTGACTCAAGACGGCCAAAGGCAGAAACACCCCAAATGTCCATCAGTGGACAAACGGGCAGACGCAATGCACTGTCTGTACCATGGGATGTCACTCAGCCATAAGAAGGAAAGAATCCATGGTGTGGATGAGCCCTGGAACCACGGTGATGCGTGGAAACAGCCAGACGCAAAAGGCCACGTGCCGCGTGATCCCGTAACACATGGCCAGAACAGACATGGCCCGGAACCTGAAGCTGGGAGGATGCGTGCAGGTGGCGGGGAGACAGAGGGGCGATGGCTAAGGCATACCCAATTTCTTTTGGGCTGAAAATGGTCTAAAGTTGACTGTGGTGATGGCTGTACAACTCTGAATATGCTGAAAACTCGAATTATACACTTCAGTTGGGCGAACTGTACTCTGTGAATTACCTCTCGATGATTCTCTCCTGGGCTCAAGTGCTTCTCCTGCCTTGGCCTCCTGAGTAGCTGGAACTACCATTCATGTGGGGAAATAAAACAACTCAGTCTCAAAAAAAAAACTCAACTCAAAACTCAGTCTCAAAAATAAAACAAAAAACAAAGTAAAAGAGACTACCAATAGGAGAGGAATTCAGTAATTCGTGTGATAAGCACAATGTGGTTATTTGAAACGATTTTGAAGAGGGGAAATGTGTACCCAGCATGGCCTGGAAACAGCTAGAGCGTGACGGTGCCGGTGCAGCCGTGAAAAACCCCTCCCTGTGAACACACACATAAAAGAAGATCCAAAGTCACTGTGGCTTCTGGTTTCACAACTGCAATTCGGCATGACTAATTTGCTTTTTTCCAGAAACTTCTGTTAGCTTGGTTGTTTCCTTAGCTTTTGACCAAAGAAACTTCAAAAACAAGAAAGCGTTATTATGCACCCCGTTCCCTTCCAAAGGCCTCCAACTGCAGGGGCTCCTCCCAACAGGCCCTGCTTGGGGTGAAGAGGCCAGGCCCAGGGGACACTGCCCAGACCTGACGCTCGCCACCGGCAGTTTATGTTGGACGCGCTTGTCTTTTATTTTTTTTTTTGGAAACAGAGTTTCACTCTTGTTGCCCAGGCTGGAGTGCAGTGGCACGATCTTGGCTCACCGCAACCTCTGCCTCCCAGGTTCAAGCAATTCTCCCGCCTCAGCCTCCCAAGTATCTGGGATTACAGGCATGTGCCACCACGCCTGGCTAATTTTGTATTTTTAGTAGAGATGGGGTTTCTCCATGTTGGTCAGGCTGGTCTCAAACTCCTGACTTCAGGTGATCCGGCCACCTCGGCCTCCCAAAGTGCTGGGATTACAGGTGTGAGCCACTGTGCCTGGCCATGCTTGTCTTTTTAAGTTCCTTTGGGGAAAGAACCCTAACCCCTAGAACAGGGGCCCTGGCTTTCCCTCTCCTTGGTCCCGAACTGCGCCCTAAGCCTGCCCCAGCCGCCCAGCTGAGTGGGACTGAAGGAGGTATCACCAGGTGCCAGCTGCCCAGGGTTGGGGGACACTCGAATGCAGCAGGGCTTTGGGGAACCGGATGCAGTCCAGGGTCTGCATAATGCCAGCCACAGCCTGGGGGTCCTTCCTGGTCCCGGGCCCACTCCAAGCCCTGGCCTCTCGCTGGATCCCACACGGCCTGGCTGGCTGGGCACCCATGGAACAGAACATGCGGGCAAAACCCAACGCAGCGGCCCCTTGTCACCTATGCAGGCTGTGGCCACAACGCTGGCGGCAGATAGGCCCTTGTTCCATGCAGGTGGAAAGCCCTGGGCTGTCAGATCTCCATCGCCACAGTGGGGACCCGCCACCTCCCTCATAGGCTCCAAGGCGTGAAGGGCAGAGGGGCAGGGAGGAGGCTGAGTGTGGCCTGGCTGAGGGGAGGAGGGGTGCAGCCTGCGGACCCGCGGGTACCCACAATGGTGGGGGCGCTCCTGCCTCCAGGGACAAGGCTCTCGCGGAAGCCAGGTCTTCCCACCACACACACGCTCACCCCGGGCAATCCGGGCCTTACTGGAGCTGAATTCACTGCACGACTCCAGACCTCAGATTGAGGGGGAAGCAAAAGAGCCCCGTCCAGACAGCCCTGTTAACACCTGGGCGGCTCTGTGAAAGGAGAAATGTCTTACAAGATTTTTCCACAAACATGAATATAAACCACCACACTGCTCAGAGGCTGGTGCCTGCCACCTCCCACACGTCGGTAGGACACACCCAAAGCGACACTTCCCTGGCAAGGGCCGCGCAGCATTTTATTTTCTGAACCCCCCACAGCGGGGGTGGCCAGTCCTGCTGCAGGTGGAGTTTGTCTTCAGAGTTTGACCTTCTGGCCCAAGGTCATCACAGCCACAGGCGGAGGCTCTGGGGAAAGGTCCGGTTCCTGGGACGCTGGCCCCTAATGACGGGCTCATCTCTCCAGTGCTGCTCTTCCCTTCCGCCTGGCACAGGAGTTCTGGAGCCACGGTCCTGAGTCTACAGAACAGCCTGGTCGGCCTCATCCCTCGGTGCAAGTGCGGCCTGGCCTCCCTCCCTGCCTGTCCTGGGCCCGGCCACGTCACTCCCTGCGTTCCTTCTTCTTCTCCGGCTCCTGGACATTGGCCGCCTTTGCTCGGGCACTGGCCAGGGGCCGAGGTGTCCTCCTTCTCTGGCGAGCCCCTCTCTGGCCACGGCCCCTGGGCTGATCTCGGAGCAGGGCCCGCTCAGCTGTGCCTGGCTGCTCACCAGCCTCTGCCCGTGCCTCGGGGTCGGCCCCCACACCCCTCCTCCTGCTCCTCTTCCTCTCCATGCCTGGGCTCGGGGGCTCCTTCTCACCTTTCCCTGACAAAACAGCAAGACCCCATGAGCCAGAGAATGCCAACGTGGGCTCCTTCCACTTACTCCAACTCAGGCTGAGGATGCCAGCACCACGGACCTGGGAGGACAACACGGCCACAACAGCCAGCCAGACACATCCCGTTTCCAGTGTGGGCGGCAAGCTCCATCCACACAGCTCAGGACCCCAGCGAGGGCTGACCTCGGAAGGACCAGCGTGAGGACAGGGTCATGAGACCCAGGAGCAAAGGCACAGAGGAGTAGGCATGACTGAGCTCAAGGCAGAAGGGGAGGTGGAAGAAGAGGACACCGGGCAGTGCCAGGTCCTGAACGCCAGGGCCGACAGTGTTCACACAGCCAAGGGCCGGCTGCAGAGGAGGCCACTGCCCCATGGGAAATGAGATGGATGGCTTTAGTGGCACGGAGCTCTGGGCAAGGGAAGGGGTGAATCCCTAGGCCCTGGGGCCAGTTTAGCACGGAGAGAGTAACAGGGAAGGCTTCGCAGTGTGGGGCAAAGCCATCGTCTCCCTCTTATGTACCCCATTCTTGCCATGGGCCCCGTGCCCTGCCCGGCACTGTGCTCAACCCCCTCCACTGCAGGTAGGCAGCTCCAGGCCCTGAGTGGTCTGCCGCGGACACAGGGTTGCCCCTGGTGAGGGCGTCACATGCCAACCACACTCGTGTGGCCAGAGGCCCGAGAGGGAAGCCAGTCCCTGAAATCAAGGATGGAAGTGGAGGGAAGAAGTGGAAGGAAGAAGGGGAGGGAAGAAGGGGAGGGAAGAAGTGGAGAGAAGAAGCAGAGGGAAGAAGGGGAGGGAAGAAGCAGAGGGAAGAAGTGGAGAGACTCAGGAATCTCTGGAGGGTGCGGGAGAGGAGCGGACGGGGCTTGGATCTAAGACGGAGGCGCAGGAGGAGGCAGCCCAGCCAGGAGGATCGTCTCCAGACCGGGAGGGAGGGCAGCGCACACAGCTGGGGGGAGCTGCAGACAAGGAAGTCGAGTGGGGAGGCGGGGAAGAGGCCTACAGGAGGGATGCCAAGAACAGGGCATTTCTACGATGTGTGGATAGCAAGCACCTAGGACGGGGGACTCGGCACTCATGCTTCAGGGGGAGACACTGCAGGTGACCCCCATCCAGGGGACAAGCAAGCAGGTGAGGACGTCAGCTCCATGACTAACACACCCCCTAGTCCTACCTCTCTCCCGCTGCAACCTGAGCAGATGCTTCTGCTTCTTCGTCTTCTTCTGCCGCCTCCCTTCAAGCAGACGCCTGCAGGCCTTCTCTGGGATCTCGTCCTCAGGGAAAATGCCTGAGAACCAGGGCAGAAGTCAGGGGGCTCTCGGGGGCTGGGGGCTTATGGTTTGAGGCTCGCTGCTTCCAGCAGGCCCCACCCAGCACCACCTCCCAACAACGTGTGTGAGAAAATGCCCTGTTCTAACGCCCAGGAGCAGTGTGTTCAGTACCCGCCACAGCTGAAACAAAACAGCTCAGACCCAAGCCCATCTGGAAAAGCCAGTTCCTGGAGCATCCAGGACACAGGTAGAGCATTCATGAACCCAAACGCTTGGGACCAGCAGTGCTTTGAATGTCAGATTGTTTCGGAACGTCTGCATCATATTCACCAGTTCAACATCCCTAATCTGAAAATCCCAAACACAAAACGTTCCGACGAGCATTTCCCTGGAGCTTCCTGTCAGCACTCAGCTTTGGATTGGCAGCATTTTGGATTTGGGGTTTCGGATTAGAGACGCTCAACCTGTACACCAAAGTCTACAGCCTAAAATGCCCATGCTGGCGGCACAAGGCAACTTTCTGCATCAAAACCTGCCAGATGCACACAATCCTCATGCACCTCACTGACGCGCACTGTCCTAAAAACCCCAGACTACCAGCCTGGCCACACAGCGAAACCCTGTCTCTACAAAATATAAAACAATTAGCCGGCATGGTGGCGTGCAGCTGTGGTCCCAGCGACTGGGAGGCGGAGGTGGAAGGGATCGCTTGAGACCAGGAGATTGAGGCTGCAGTGAGCTGAATCACACCACTGCACTCCATCCCGGGCAACGGAGCGAGACACCATCTCAAAAAATAAAAAATAAAAAAACCAAACCCTGGACTACAGCTGATGACACGCCCGCTGGTGGATGCAGGGGGTGTGACGCTGGGATAGAGGAGCTTAACACAAGGACAGGAAGTGCCGATGCTGGAGCCCGGCGGGGACATGCAGACCTCCACTATAAAATCCTTCCAACTGAGCTGCAGGTCTGAAACTTTTCATAAGGAAACACCGGGGGAAACGCTTATGTCTCTAACCATCAACCCCACTAGGAAACCGTCCTTCCGATAACCTATGCCAGTTCCATCTGCCACACGCTGCCATGAACAGACGTGTGCTGCACAACAGACCAGTAGCAGCACTGCGGTCAGTGCTTGGGAGCCCCTGAGGCCAGCACCCCGTCTCTCAGGCTCCGGGGCACTCCAATGGACACTCAAGTCTGAGAACCACTCAGCAAAAACCACAAAAACGAGAGCTGTGGAACCCCACGCCCTGCCTCCCTGTCCCCCAGAACCACCACCAGGCCTCTCTGCAAAGAGACTCCACGTGCTATGAGACCCCTGGAACCAATCCACTCCCACGAGGACGGAGCTCCACCTCCAAGGTGGTGCCACTGTCAGTGCCCGGCCGGTCCTCACCTCCTGCCAGGTCCTGTAGCCTGAAAGAGTAAGACAGATACCCACTTACCACGGCTGCGGCTTCCGCAGGAGGAGGCTCCAGCTAGAGCGGCTGCAGGGTCCTAGCCAAGGGAACCCCAGGGGCTGTGGATGGGTCTCAGGGTCCTAGCGGGGATCACCCCGGGGGCTGCGGAAGGGCCCAGGACAAGGCGAAGGCACCCAGATCTGAGGAGGAAAGGGCAACTCCAACGGCAACAGGGAGGACACAGCGCCCTCAGACACTCACTTCCGGATCACTTTGTAGAGACGCTTTCTGTTCTGAGACGGGGTGCTCTGGCGGCTGGCCATTTCAAACAGTCTGTTAGCAACTGCCTCGTAGTCAAACTGTTTCAAAAGAGAGACGTCACAGAGGCAAGGTCAGTCACGCTCTGCATGCTCCGAGAACGTGGAACCCCTGAGACCAAGACAGAACTTGGTCCCACTTGCAGGTTCTCCACTCGGCTCACAAGAACACAGCCCACTCTCACTGAGGGCCTTGCAGCTCCGCCAACTCTACAGCACGGCGGGCATCACACATGCTGCGGGCGCACTGTGGGGCACGCACTGCGGGGCACACTCTGCAAGATGCACACTGCGGGGCGCACACTGCAGGGCACACGCCCGCCAGCTGCCTGCCTGCAGCTTTACAACTCTAGGAGCCACACACAGACAAGCACGAAGAAAGTAAGTTAATTTGATCAATTTTAACCCAAGATAGCCAAATTTTATTCAGTCTGCAGATAATCATATTTAAAACTTAAAACATTTAAGTTTCCAATTTGCCTGAAGTCAGACCCCACTGGCTGAGTGGACTCCTCGCTGGGACCCACAGCCCAGCCACTTGGCACATGCCATCTCATTCCAGACCAGCACCCAACGAGGGGGCCGCAGGAAATCTGGGGGGCTGCCCATGTGTGAGTCAAGAGGACAGCATGAGGTGAGGCCAGCCCTGGATAATGCAGTTCTGCCTGAGCCCACCCTCCCAGGCCCCAGCCCCACTCTCTCAGGCCCCAGCCCCACTCTCAATGATCCCACTCATCTACAGGCAGGCAGGGTTGGGGCACCCATCCCTCCTTCAAAGCTAACTCCCGTCCGGGTAACTGTCCATGCCGACGGCTGCCATCCTCCCTCCTAACGCCCCCCTCCTCTTCCAGAGCAAGCGGCAGCACAGGGGGGCAAAGGCTGAGGGCGCAGCCACGAGCCCAGGGCACCCACCTGGAGGACGGGGCCGCCACTGTCCCTGTCATCACCTGCCTGCTCCTCACCAGCCTCAGGTTCAGCCCTGCAGATGGAGCCTGTAACAAAAGGGACCCCGTGAACCCTACCTGTGCCCAACGTGTGCCAGCCCCAAACACCCAGGAACAGAGAATCCGCTCCGTGCACCCTGGTCGGAGAGCAGGCACAGGCGGGAAACACCCAGGAACGGAGAGCCCACTCCGTGCACCCTGGTCAGAGCCTGGGCACAGGCGGGAAACACCCAGGAACGGAGAGCCTGCTCCGTGCACCCTGGTCAGAGCCTGGGCACAGGCGGGAAACACCCAGGAACGGAGAGCCCACTCCGTGCACCCTGGTCGGAGCGCGGGCACAGGCGGGAAACACCCGGGAACGGAGAGCCCACCCTGCACCCTGGTCAGAACATGGGCACAGGCTTGGGAAAGCCCGCAGCTCAAGGCAGATACTAGGTGCCACGTGACCTCTAATCTCGTATGGACAGGATGAGAGATGCCACCTCAGGCCTGGAAAGGAAAAAAGACGTCCCAGGGCACAGGTGCCTATACAGCCCTGAGTGGCTGACTACAAGCTGGCATCTTGGGCAATAAAGGCCGTTGTCAAAAGTTCCAGAAGTGAGGAGGGGCAGCTCAGTCCAGCCTCAGGGTGGCCTGGTCCAGAAGCTGTGGGAGCTGATGTTTCGGTTGGGCGCTCGAGCTAGGCTGGGCATTTGGGGCTTTGATGGCACTGTCTGCAGAAGAAAGGTTTCTGGGCAACAGGCAGCTGTGGAGCAGCATGTGACAAGGGTCTGCTCTGGAGGTGGCAGCCGGGGGCCAGCAGCAGGCACTGGCAGACCTGCCAGGAGCCTTGGCTACTGAGAGAGAAGGACAAGGCAGAGACCGGGGAGAAGCGTACAGCGTGGCCGGGCCAAGTGCTGGGGGCGGTGGGGAGGGGTCTTCTGATTAGGAAGCCAAGGGGCACAGCGGCCACAGCACTGAGTTGGGGCACACTGGGGTCCTAAGCATGGTCAAAGACACGCCCTCCACAGCACCAGGATGCCACACTTAGAGCTCAGACCACCCAGCAGGCTCGGACAATGAGTACAGCATCGAACCAAAAAACGGGCCAGGCTGGACCCCCCCAGAGGCCTCTGGCAGGCAGTGAGGGGCGGGTGAGTAGACCTGCCCCTCACACACACTGCACACAGAGCAGTCAGGTGCCCTGAGGTCTCAGGCCTGAACCCAGTCACAGTCAGTCTGGACAGAGCTTGCTGTCCTCTGGGGAGACGGGCCAGGAACAAGGAACATGAGGAGCAAGTGATTTATATCCCGTGCCACAGAGTGATGCTATGGGGAGGACTGCGTGGGGGGCTGGGAGAGGCCAGGAGGCTGAAAGAGTCCAGCCCCAGAGAGTGATGGGGGGACAGACGGTGGGAGGGACGGGGAGACTCGGCACCAAGGCAGGAACGAGTCCAGGGGGCCAACTGAGCCAGAGGCATGGGTTAGACGAGGAGTCCAGGGGTCCGGAGAGGGCGTGGAGCACACCAGAGGCTGGGGGGTTGAGGGGAAACGACGTGTGCTTGGTGCCCACAGAAGTCACTCTGGCTTCTATGCTGAGGATGGACTGTGGGGAGGGGCAGAGACAAGGGGACCAGGCAGGAGATGGCAGGAGCAACCCAGCAGGAGACCGCACTGGCTCAGCCCATGACAAGCTCCGAGGAGAAGCCAGGCGCACTGTGACCCCCACCTGTGGGCGGCTTCTCAGACCTCTTCTGGGACAGCGCATCTCCGCGCTCACCGCCCTCAGAGGACTCATCACTGTCCGACGCCGCCTCCTCATCCTGTGTGTCCAGTTCATTCAGGAGGTCTTCAATGGCAAGCGGGGCTTGCTCCACAATCGTCTCAAAGATGCCTCGAGTGATGCTGTTCA
Organism: Pongo abelii; assembly: GCF_028885655.2. Classification (NCBI taxonomy): domain Eukaryota; kingdom Metazoa; phylum Chordata; class Mammalia; order Primates; family Hominidae; genus Pongo; species Pongo abelii. The sequence goes on along the minus strand of NC_072007.2, from coordinate 54,179,086 downwards.
AAACCAAGGAACTGATGGACAGAGCAGAGGCCAGCAAGCAGGCCCGTTATGCTGGATTCCCAAGCAGAAACCGCCGACTCCCCTGCAACCTCTCCCCACCCACACGGCCAGCGGCCATTCTGAGACAGATTCATCCCTTGAGGGAGCAGCACCCCCACAACAGCAGCCCCATGGGAAGAACTCAGTGAAGGAGTCGGGCCTGATCAGGCCACCCACCACTTACTCCTTGGTCCGGGCAGCAATTCTGCAGAAGGGGTCGATGAACTTCAGGTTCTGGTCTGCCGTAAGCTATGGGGAAAGCCAGCGGGAGCTCAGTTCCTCGTCCACAAACGCCCAGCTCCACCGCCCCGTCGGAGCCCAGCCTCACCTCCTCGGCGCCCACTTTGGTCAGCTCCTCCAGGAAGATCTCGATGAAGTGGCTCTTCACCCCGTGGGGGGCCTGGCTGCTGGGGTGCAGGATCTCGGTCACCAGCAGCTCTAGCAGCTCCTCGATCTGTCTGAGGAAAGAAAAAGCAAATATGACAGGCAGCCTCGACAAGCCCCAAGACAGCCGTGCCCCCCACTCTCCCACAGTTACACGCTCTGATGGGAACCTAAGTGCGGGCAGGCGCCACTGTCTGCAAACATGCCAGCCTTCACGTCCGCGCAGATGATATCAACGATCCTGGGTCTCCTCCAGCGCAAAGCAGTCTTGCAATTAGGGAGTTATGTGACCAGCACCAGCACCAGAACATATGGCCTGAGTTTGCATGTCAGCTACAAAATGCAGCGCGTGTAAACATTCAGACAGGCCTTCTCTCTGTCCTCAAGATTGCTAGCAGAGAGAAAGGCTTGGCTGAGATGAGATACCCTGCCTGGTGTTCCTCTCCACTGTCTCCACTGGGTACCGCTGGGGAAAACACGTCAGGACAGCACAGGCAGAGAAAGGAAGGTGGAGGCCCAGAAAGGGGCTGAGGACCATGAGCCACCTGCTGGCTTCCCAGGCCCTGCCGCACGGCGCATTCCATCTATGACGTCCACCGGAGCTCTCCCTGGCAGGTGGGTTTGATGGCATCACAGGCCCTGGATCTGAAGACTAGACAGCCCCAGAGAATAATCTGTAGCATCTACATGCATCTGGACCTCCTGGGGTGCTTAACGATGCAGCTGCCTAACTCGGATCTGTAAACTGTGTGATCCTTAGGAAGCTCCATAGCAAGGCTGGAGAATCACTGGTGATGGAAAGGAAAAGCGATGCTCTCTAAGGCTCAGGAAAAAGGAGACAGAGGCAAGAACAGGTGCTGAGACCAAGAGGAAGACACACAGATGCGAGGGACCGACTTCCCAGGCCAGTGGCAATGGCATGGATATTAATGACAGCCTGGTTATGCCTGCAGGAGATCCAAGAGGGCGGGAAGAGCGGACCCCACTGTCAGCACTGGGACTGCAGGCATTGGGGGAAGGCACCGAGGTCTTCCAAATGATTCCTGTACTAAATTATCAGTTACAGGGAAGAAAAATACTCTTGTAATAATAAGCCAAAAAAAGTTAACAAAAGTAAAATCATCCCTTTAACATTTAATTCAGCTTAAGCCATGAGACCCCTATGGGGTAATCCACAATGCTAAGGCCTAGAATGAATGAGACTCCTAGCATCCGAGTCCTGCCAGGGAACTCAAGAACAAAAATCCCTCCAACCCAGAGGCACCGCTGCCCTAAATGCAAAATCACCTATGCAACTCAAACCTGGAGAAACTCAGCAACCACAGTCCAATTCCTGCTGATCCTTTAAAAAAAAAAAAACCAGAATCTCATTCTATCGCCTAGGCTACAGTGCAGTGGCTCAGTCACGGATCACTGCAGCCTCAAACTCCTGGGCTCAAGAGATCCCCTTGCCCCACCATAACCAGCCTAATTCTTTTTTATGCATTTATCTAATTTTTGTATTTTTAGTATAGACAGGGTTTCACCATGGTGACCAGGATGGTCTCGATCTCTTGACCTAGTGATCAGCCCGCCTCGGCCTCCCAAAGTGCTGCGATTACAGATGTGAGCCACCGCGCCCGGCCAATTCACATATGTTTAGAATTAGGAGCAATTAACATCGCTTACAACTTTGGGAGGCCTAGGCAGGCAGATTGTCTGAGCCCAAGAGTTTGAGACCAGCCTGGGCAACAGGACAGAACTCATCTCTACCAAAAAAAGATACAAAAATTACGTGGGCCTGGTGGTGCACATCTGCAGTCCCAGCCAGTTGGGAGGCTGAGGCAGGAGGATCACTTGAGCCCAGGATGTCAAGGCTGTAGTTGAGCCAAGATCACGCCACTGCACTCCAGCCTAGGCAACAGTGAGACCTATTTCAAAAAAACAAAAAGCATTGCTAATGGAGCGGAACATGCCGTGTTTTTATAAGAAGCTCCTTGGCTGGACACCCTTTCATTAAAAAACTCCCTTCTGACTCCCAGTGAGAACTGGCCTCCAAGCCTGAGGATAAATGGCATCATTTCCACAAACACACAAACTGATTTTTACTTTAAAAAATATCTTCTCTCTAAGCACGATTGGGGGCACACATTAATACAAAGGCTGACATCTCCTTATGACAAAGAATCAAATGACAAACACATGACTGTGGTCCCAAGAACAGGGATCCCCCCCAGAGCAGGCCTGCCGCGCACCCACCTTTCTTCCCAGCCTTGCATCTTCAGAACCTTCAAGGACTCGTTCAGGACCATCCGCATGAGCTTTGACACAGAAGGAGGTTCGTGTTAGCAGAAGCCCAGCCCTACTTCACCAGACCACCCTTCCCCATGTACCACGATCCGCTGCAGGATAAAGCCATGGCCGTGGTCACCTCTGCCGGAACCAGGCACACAGCCGGCCCCCAGAGCTGCTGACAGACAGACGCTGGAGGACACACCACCAAGCCCTCAGAACCCTGGGCTGAGAACGCGCCCTCTCCCCGGATCCAAGGCCCCAGCTGGCAGGAAGCAGGTGCATGGGAGGCGGGGAGGAATAGGGGACAGTCCTACGACTCCAGTCCATAAACCGGGGCTGAAACAGAACAGTCCAATTCATAAGGGAGAACCAGGAAAGAGGCACGGCTACCCCCACGGGCGGTGGAGCCCTCTGCAAAACTGGGTCTGAAACACGGCTGGTCCTCACCAACCTCTCCCCAACGGGGAGAACGTAGCTCACTTCCTCTGCGGTCTGCTACACAGCAAAGGCCCTCCCGCCAAGCCTCACCCATGAATCAAGCTCCAGATCTGCCCCACAATGCCATTTCCCTCCATGTGGCTCAACACCCTTCTGCAGTTGTCCCCACTTTAGGCTACTGACCCAGCATGTCCACACGCCCAGAGTGGGGTCTCAGCTGCAATCAATAGCAGCAGAGGACACGCGGACCCCCAGAAGCCTCGATGACAGAGCACAGCCCAGCAGCCCGGACACTGTTCTTGCGGACACGGGAGGCCTATCCCCCACGCCACCCTGCAGTGCCACCGAGGCCGGCCCTGACGCAAGGCTGTGCTGCCGGACTCAGCCACACAAGGGGCACCCAGAAAAGAGCCATGGAAAGCAGCAGAACGCATCCATCAAAGGACCCGGCAGCCGCATCTCAGCAAAACAGCAGGGTGGCCTCCCTGCAGAGCCCCATTGTCCCTAAGAGTCTGCACTCTGTCCGAGTGCATGGCGGGGCCCCTGGCCTGCCCCGGAGCCTCCTTCCTTCTTGAGCTCCAGGCCTGTCTCACCCTGGTCTCCACTTCTAGAATCACTGGTGTATATACTCTATACTGGTGTATATACTCTATACTGGTGTATATACTCTATACTGGTGTATATATTCTATACTGGTGTATATACTCTATACTGGTATATGCGCTCTCCGCACAGTCCTGGCCCGAATCTGAGCTGGACACTGAAGCCAGAGTGGCAGATCAACATCTGTCCTCAGTGATGCTCGGACACGGCCCCTTTCAGTGTCCCCACTGGGTGACCAACTCCTACACAGTGACAATGTCCCGGTATCTCAGGCCTGCTCTAAGGTTACAATGACCACCACCTTAGTAACGAGACCTCGCGGTTCAACAAGAGGGAAGGAGGGAAGGAGAGAAGCAGGTTCGGGCAGCAACACGCTGCACCTCTAAACCCCAGTGTCTCCCTGTATTCTCAGGGCAAATCAGTACCCTGAATGGGGATACAATGAGGAAGGAGGGAAAGGAAGTCCCGCACCGTGACCATCCATCCCAGCCTCGCAGGCTAAGCACTCCAGGGCTCACGCTAGGGCGTGACCGCAGCCCCTCTGCTGCGCCTCCAGACTCACTCTGCCTCTTCGACAAGGTAACAACGGTGTCACCATCGACTCTCACCAGGAGAGCAATCATCACTTTCCTTCTCTGAACCAAAAGTCTGTGTGGTGTTTTAAGGGTCGAATTCCTTGCCCATTCAATGACCCTCAGAGACTGGACAATGCTGCAGAGCCCTGGTCAGGGACCGCCAGGAGTCTCGGCTCCACCTCCCACCTCTGGCTTCAGGGTCGCACTGCCTCAGGTTGCCTCCCTGCCCAGGCGCCGCCTGTCTCTGCTTGGCCAGGCACTGAGACTCACGCTGCCCCCGCCCACCAGTGCCCTGGTGGCTGTCTCACCATGTAGAATTTATCCAGGCGCAGCCTGTCAATGCCCGTCCACTCGCGATTCATGGTCTGCCAGAAGGCCTGAAGGAACAGGTGCTCTGGAGGAGGAATAAGCCAGAAGAGAACCACTGAGGAGCACGAAGCCACCCTGGGAAGTGAGGTGAGAACGTGGAGGAACGCTTTCTTTACTTATTTATAGATAAAAATGCTGATGCCCAGGCCCTACCCCCAGAACTGGGTTTTGCTGGACCAGGATCTGGACATCAGGATTTTTAGAGGCTCCTCAAGTGAGTCCCACAGACAGGCAGGGTAAGAACTTCTCAACTCCAGTCACCAGAGAACAGAGGAGTCAGAAAAATCAACCGCAGGAACCTCAGGACCATCAGGTGGAATTCAGTCAAATCTCTTGGTGACATTATCCTGGCTTTTCACTTTATTTTTAAAGTGTAAGATACTAACCCATTAGACTCGAAATAGTGTTTTGGGTAAATGAGCTAATCCACGTTGAATACTTACACCAGCATTTCATACATGCTAAGCACCCACAGACACCAGCTGGTGCTCTCTTGCCCTTAGGTATTCCTTACTCTGGATTTGAGAACACAAACCTCCTGGGTCTGGTGGCTCTGATGCTCAGAGGTTCCGACATCTACAAATGTCCCCAACTATGGCAGAGCATACTCACGGGCCTCCGTGTTCTGAAAAGCATGAACGAGCTGGGAAATGGTCCTTCCTAATTCTTCCTGCGTAGGAAACAACAAAAACGCCCTCAGCCCCTGAAGCAGCAGGCTCTCACAATGACACACACACAACCACCCACTCACTCACTCACTCATCACAGAGAGTCGGCTTCCAGGGGGTCTCAGCTCAGTGGACTGGAGGTTTCACCCCTGCTCCCAAAGACCCCTCTACAGCCGGGGTCAACAGCCTCTCACACAACCACGGCAGGCACTGCCCTCCTGACAGGGCTGTGCCCTAAGCCACAGAGTCACGGTTAAAGAGGAACATGGGAGAGCGGAAGGGAGCCTTGGGACTCACAGCCCCCTAACCATCAGGAGGAGGAGGGCTGTGAGACCCCATAGATCACTCGCTATCTGCCTACATCACCGCGCCAGGCATTGCCCAGGGTACTCGCTAAGGGACATTTCATAGCCTCCCCTTGATAATTCAATGGGCATGGAATAGGGCCCAAGAACTTGAATTTAACTAAGTACCCTCACCACCCAGGAGATTCTGAAGGAGAGCACAAAATTCACAATTTGAGAAACAATGTTTGAAAAAGGCTAGCGGGAGAAGTCCTTGTCTCAGGAGACTTGAATTCCGCCCCTTGGTTTCCACTATTTCAGCACTTGTTTGCAACCCAGGACAAACACAAAACCCAGTTTGCACCCATGCCAGTGCTGCTGCGGTGCACAGCTCAGTCACATCAGCATCTCAGCAAGTCTAAGACTCACCTAACAAAGGCCCCGGCCCACCAGCCATGCAGAACCAAGCATCAAGGCTATACAACCTCCCCAGGGTCTCCGGCCATATTAAAACTGGGTCGACCAGGCCGGGCGCAGTGGCTCACGCCTGTAATCCCAGCACTTTGGGAGGCCGAGGCGGGCGATCATGAAGTCAGGAGTTCAAGACCAGCCTGACCAACGTGATGAAACTCCGTCTCTACTAAAAATACAAAAAATTAGCCGGGCATGGTGGCAGGTACCTGTACTCCCAGCTACTCGGGAGGCTGAGGCAGGAGAATTGCTTGAAACCGGAAGGCGGAGGTTGCAGTATGCCGAGATTGCGCCACTGCACTCCAGCCTGGGCAACAAGAGCGAAACTCCGACTTAAAAAAAAAAAAAAAAAACTGGGTTGACCAGATGCCCATCCATCCTCCCCCGCTGCTTCTGTACCTTCTCTGCTGCTCCCCCCACTCACCTGGAGGAGTGGCTTGTCCTGCATCCACATGCAATAAAACAGTCCTTTCCACACCTTCAGCAGCTCATCGTGCGTAAAACCACCTGCATCAAAACAGCAACATTTGTACCAAATGAACCCCACACCTTCGAGTGCCAGAAAGGAAGCCACAGAAACGTGACTGCCTGAATGAGACCAAAGTCCCACTTACGGTAAAGGAAACTGGGGGGCAGAATCTGACCCTCCCCTTCAAACAATCCTTCTAACCCAGAACCTGCCGTGCCTGTGGCTATGCGGCTCCTCCAGGTAACTGCCACTTCACGCACACAGTAAAACTGACTGAGAATCTACAAGGTATCAGGCATCATACTCCATTTTGGAAATTCAAAATTGCGAACCTTGACGGTTTCCTAAGCTGGCCAGTGGCCGCAAGGTTAATCTGTTGGTGATAATTCATCCAGCATTACACTGAGGGCTTCTGCACTTTTCTGTAATATATCTCAAATACTAAAAGAAGAAAGCGAACTCAGGCATTCAGACTACGAGAGAAACAGAAATTACTCAGGCCAGGTGCAGTGGCTCATGCCTGTACTCCCAGCACTTTGGAATTGAGTGCTGAGGCAGGATCACTTGAGGCCAGGAGTTCAAGACCAGTCTGGGCAACATAGGAAGACCCCAATTTGTACAAAAAATACAAAACTTAGCTGGCCTGGTGGCACGGTGCCAGTAGTCCCAGCTATTGGGGAGGCTGAGATGGGAGGCTCACTTAAGCCTGGGAGGTAGAGGCTGCAGTGAGCTGTAATCGTGCCAATGCACTCCTCCACCATGGATGACAGTGAGGTCTGTCTCACTCAGAAAAATAAAAAAAAAATTTTAATTTAAAACATTATTCAGTTGACATTCACTGAAGTCCTATGTGTCTGGCAACCTGTTCCTGTAGCAGTGGTTCTCAGGCTGAGTGTGGGGAGCAGAATCACTTGAACAGCTTCATAAAGCAGATGCTAGTCCTGATTTGGCAGGGCTGGGATCCTAGAACTTGCATTTCTTTCTTTTCTTTTGCGATGGAAATGGAGTCTTGCTATGTTGCCCAGGCTGGACTCCTGGGCTTCTGTGATCCTCCCACATCGACATCCCAAGTAGCTGAGATTACAGGCTTGGGCCACTGCGCCTGGCATAGAACGTGTATTTCTAACAAATGTCCAGGGAATGCTACTGCTGATGGGGGACCACGCTCGCAGAACCACCGGGTACCATGAACAAGAAGTAGATTCTCGGCCCTCAGAGAAGTACCTCGAGTGGAAATCGGAAAACAATCCAATAATTAACGCAAACAGAAAACTGCAAACAGTGGGAAATGCTGCCATGAGGGAAAAATGCTGGGTGCCCAAACAGCAGGGCAGCAGGAGTACATGGTCTACTGGAGGGAGGGGACGTCTGAGCTAGGAAACGGGTTAGGGGGCTGGGGAGGAGCGTTCTCGCAGAGTGACCAGAAGTCACTGCACCACGAGGGAAAGCGGTGGCGGGGGCCGTGGGGCCGGTAACAGCGGGAACAGGCCCGTGGGCCCCGCCTGCCCGGCCCGGCCACGTGGAGGTTCCACAGAGCTCGGAGGGCCCCCAGCTCCGGCCGCCGCCGCCCACACCCGCACCAGCCCAGCCGGCCCACGAGACGCCAGCCGCCCAGACCCCCGCCAACCTGCGGCCCGCTGAGTCCTGGCGACGATGTATTTCCGGAGCTTCCTCACCGCCCGGTCCCGGGTCACCTGCTCATTCCCCGCCAGGCGCTGAGCCAGCTGGATCTCAGGCGGGAGCTGCACGCGCGAAACCATGACGCCGACGGCCAAGACCCCCTGTCCCGGAGTCTCCTGGTGCCCAGCACACTGAGCACGCACCTCCTGCGCCCGCTTCCTCCTGGCCCCGGCGCGTGGCGTGACGTCACAGCCCGCGACAACACCCAGGCGCACGCCACCGCCACGCAGTGGCCGAGCCGCGCAACTGCAGCCCCCGGAAGCCGAAGGCTACCGAGAGGGCGCGCGCTCCCTGCCTGTGCGCATGCGCGGAACCATCGAGCGCGCGCCTGCGCCTGCGCCTGCGCCTCGCTGGGGCTGCGGTTGGTCGGGATTGTGAGGCAAAGATCTGTTGTTTTTTAATCTCATTTTATTTATAACCCCACTTGTATTTTTTTCCTGAGACAGAGTCTCGCTCTGTTACCCAGGCTGGAGTGCAAGGCGCGATCTCGGCTCACTGCAGCCTCTGCCTCGCGGGCTCCAGGGATCCCCCAGCCTCAGCCTCCCGAGGAGCTGGGACCACGGGCGCCACCACTCTCGGCTCGAAACTTTATTTTTAAAACCAGGGGTGTGCCGGACGCGGTGGCTCACGCCTGTAATTCCAGCACTTTGGGAGGCTGAGGCGGGTGGATCACGAGGTCAGGAGTTTGAGACTAGCCTGACCAACATGGTGAAACCCTGTCTCTACTAAAAATACAAAAATTAGCCAGGCGTGGTGGCTCATGCCTGTAATCCCAGCTACTCAGGAGGCTGAGGCAGGAGAATTGCTTGAATCCGGGAGGCGGAGGTTGCAGTGAGCCGAGATCGCGCTGCACTCCAGCCTGGGCGACAGAGTGAGACTCCGTCTCAAAAAATTACAATTGTGGCGTCTACAGGCAGGAATACAGGTCTTCATTGACCTATCTTCTGACATTTTCTATGTAGGAGATTTTTCATAAAAAGTTGAAAAGGCTGGGAGTGGTGGCTCATGCCTGTAATCCCAACCAATACTTGGGGAGGCCAAAGCAGGTGGATCACCTGAGGTCAGGAGTTCGAGACCATCCTGGCCAACATGGTGAAACCCCATCTCTACTAAAAATACAAAAATTAGCTGGGTGTGGTGGCGAGCACCTGTAATCCCAGCTACTCAGGAGGCTGAGGCAAGAGAATTGCTTGAACACAGGAGGCGGAGGTTGCAGTGAGCCAAGATCATGCCACTGCACTCCAGCCTGGGCTACCGACTTTGAAACTCTGTCTAAAAAAAAAAAAAAAAAAAAGTTAGGAAACATTTAGCAACTGGTTTTAGAATCTGAATTAGTTCTTTTTGTTGTTGTTGAGACAGAGTTTCGCTCTGTTGCCCAGGCTGGAGTGCAGTGGCACGATCTTGGCTCACTGCAACCTCCACCTCCAGGATTCAAGCAATTTCTGGCTGATTTTTGTGTTTTTAGTAGAGATGGGGTTTCACCACGTTGGCCAGGCTGATCTCGAACTTCTGACCTCAGGTGATCGGCCTGCCTGGGCCTCCCCAAAGTGCTGGGATTACAGGTGGGAGCCACTGCACCCGGCCAGCCTCTCCTCTTCTTATGAGGACGCCAGTCAGTGGACTTAGGCCTGCCTTAATTTAGCATGACCTCATGTTAACTAACCATGTCTGGAAAGACCCGTTTTCCAAATTAAGGCCACATTCCAAGGTTCCAGCGGACATGACTTTCCGGGGGACAAGCACAAATGAGAAGAGGCCCTGCACTCACACAGTGGGTATGTCGCACGCACACAGTGGGTATGTCACGCACAGTGGGCATGTTGCACGCACACAGTGGGCATGTCAGGCGCACAGTGGGTATGTCGCATGCACGCAGTGGGCATGTCAGGTGCACAATGGGCATGTCAAGCGCACAGTGGGTATGTCTTGCACACAGTGGGTATGTCGCATGCACACAGTGTCAGGCACACAGTGGGTATGTCGCATGCACACGGTGTGTCGTGCACAATGGGCGTGTCAGACACATAGTGGGTGTGTCGCATGCACAGTGGGTATGTCGTGCACAGTGGGTATGTCAGGTGCACAGTAGGTATGTCACACGCACACAGTGGGCATGTCAGGTGCACAGTGGGTACGTCGCGCGCACAGTGGGTATGTCAGGTGCACAGTGGGGATGTCACATGCACACAGTGGGCATGTCAGGCGCACAGTGGGTATGTCGCACACACACAGTGGGTATGTTGCATGCACACAGTGGGCATGTCAGGTGCACAATGGGCATGTCAGATGCACAGTGGTTATGTCACGCACACAGTGGGTATGTCGCAGGCACACAGTGGTTATGTCACGCACACAGTGGGTATGTCGCAGGCACACAGTGGTTATGTCACGCACACAGTGGGTATGTCGCAGGCACACAGTGGTTGTGTCATGCGCACAATGGTCATGTCAGGCACACAGTGGGTATGTCGCACACATAGTTGGTATGTCGCATGCACAGTGGGTATGTTGCACGCACACAGTGGGTATGTCGCGCACACATTGGGTATGTCGCATTCACACAGTGGGTGTATCGTGTGCACAATGGGCATGTCAGGCGCACAGTGGGTATGTCAGGCCCACAGTGGGTATGTCTCGCACATAGTGGGTATATCAGGCACACAGTGGGTATGTCACACCCCACTGCAGAGAACAGGGTGGGAGGGACTAAGCTGTACTAGGAGGGTGAAGTTGTGCATTGGGGAGCGCACCTTCACACCAGGCTCGAGATGCCAGGCTTCAGATGGAAAGGACATGGCAGGTGGTCTCTAAAGATATGGAAGACTAAGATTTGGAAATAGAATAAAGTGGCTTTAAAAAATCTCTTCTTGGGCTGGGCCTGCTGGCTCATGCCTGTAATCCCAACACTTTGGGAGGCTGAGGCGGGTGGATCACGAGGTCAGGAGATCCAGACCTCGTCGGTGAAACCCGTCTCTACTAAAGACACAAAAAATTAGCTGGGTGTGGTGGCGGGCGCCTGTAGTCCCAGCTACTTGGGAGGCTGAGGCAGGAGAATGGCGTGAACCTGGGAGGCGGAGCTTGCAGTGAGCCGAGATAGCACCACTGCACTCCAACCTGGGCGACAGAGTGAGACTCCGTCTCAAAAAAAAAAAAAAAAACTCTTCTCCTGGCATGACCTGTTGAAGGCAGAAACAAAACCACTCTCCAGGGTAACCCCCTTCCCTTTTTTTCTTTTTTAACAGAGTCTTGCTCTGTTACCCAGGCTGGAATGCAGTAGCGTGATCTCAGCTCACTGCAACCTCCACCTCCTGGGTTCAAGGGTCTCCTGCGTCAGCCTCTCGAGTAGCTGCGACTACAGGTGCCCACCACCACACCTGGCTAATTTTTGCATTTTTAGTAAAGACAGGGTTTCGCCATGTTGCCCAGGCTGGTCTCGAACTCCTGACCTCAAGTGATCAGCCCACCTCAGCCTCCCACAGTGCTGGGATTATAGGCGTGAGCCACCATGCCTGGCCACAGTATAACCCATTTCTGACTGAAAGTCACACTAGGGCTCAACCTTAAGGAAAACTAACTTTAAACCTCTTTTTCACTGTATTTTCTCTTTTTCCCCTGGGGTAGAGGTGGTGACAAGAAAACATGACCTGGTTTTTAATGAATATTAAAGACCAAAATTGCAAATTTTTAAATGGCCTGAAATGTCCCACTACTTTTATTTTATTTATTTTTTTAAGAGATAGAGTTTCACTGTATCTCCCGGGCTGGAGTGCAGTGTTGCAATCACAGCTCACTGCAGCCTTAATCTCCAGGGCTCAAGTGATCCTCCCACCCCAGCCTTCTGAATAGCTGGGACCACAGGTGTGCATCGCCTCAGCTAGCTAATTTTTTATTTTTTGTAGAGATGGTGTATTAGGGTTTTCTAGAGGGACAGAACTAATAGGATATATATATATATATATATATATATATATGAGGGGAGTTTATGAAGTATTAACTCTCACGATCACAGGGTCCCACAATAGGCTGTTTGCAAGCTGAGGAGCAAGAAGAGCCAGTCTGAGTCCCAAAACTGAAGAACTTGGAGTCCGACATCCGCGGGCAGGAAGCATCCAGCACGGGAGAAAGATGTAGGCTGGGAGGCTAGGCCAGTCTCGTCTTTTTACATTTTTCTGCCTGCTTTATATTCTAGCCTTGCTGGCAGCTGATTAGATGGTGCCCACCCAGATTAAGGGTGGGTCCACCTTTCTCAGCCACTGACTCAAATGTGAATCTCCTTTGGCAACACCCTCACAGACACACTCAGAATCAATACTTTGCATCCTTCAACCCAATCAAGTTGACACTCAGCATGAACCATCACAGATGGGGTCTCATTACTTTGCACAGTCTGGTCTTGAACTCCTGGGCTCAAGCGAGACCCTCCCACCTTGGTCCCCCAAAGTGCTGGGATTACAGGCATGAGCCACCATGCCTGGCTGCCACTGTTCATTTTCCTGATTGGTGATATGCTCTCGAGAATTATGAGTCAAAGGCTTAGCCTCAGGCTTATCTACTGTGGGTCAAACAATGCATGAACATGTTCAGAGGTGTTTGAACCAGAGCGACTCCATCTTGAATGGGAGCTGGGTAAAATGAGGCTGAGACCTACTGGGTTGCATTCCCAGACGGCTAAGGCCTTCTTAGTCACAGGATGAGATAGGAGCTTGGTACAAACTACAGGCCATAAAGACCTTGCTGATAAAACAGGTTGCAGTAAACGAGCCGGCTAAAACCCACCAAAACCAAGATGGCCGCAAGAGTGGCCTCTGCTCATCCTCACTGCTACACTCCCACCAGCGCCATGACAGTTTACAGATACCATGGCAACGTCACGAAGTTCCCCTCTATGGTCTAAAAAGGGGAGGCATGAATAATCCACCCCTTGTTTAGCATATCATCAAGAATAACCATAAAAATGGGCGACCAGCAGTCCTCAGGGCTGCTCTATGGAATAGTCATTCTCTTATTCCTCTACTTTCTTAATAAACTTGCTTTCACTTTTCTCTGTGGACTTGCCCTGAATTCTTTCTTGCGAGAGATCCAAGAACCCTCTCTTGGGGTCCAGATCGGGACCCCTTTCCTGTAACAGTGTCAAGCAGGCCATGCTCTTAGAAGCTCATCCAGTTTCTGTTGTGGTCCTGCTTAGTCATCCTACAGCAAGACTTGGTCACACACTGAGGTGCTGGGCACCACATCCCTATGACATAGCCCACAGCGCACTGTGCGCCCGCCGCTGACTGATCTGTCCGTCCCGGTGCCCGTGCAGGATGAGAGTTTGATGACACTCCTGCCACCATCTTGCTCTTGTGTGTTTCGAATGCTGCTGAAGACCTGGGTTCTGAGCGGTTTTCCTTGTATTGGGTCCCACAGGCAAGTGCCCCAGGGGCCTCCCTCCCCGGCTCACTGGTTGTTTCCCTCGTTTTCTTTCTTTTCTCCCCATACTTGCATACTTGCAGTAGGAGCTCTTCAACAGCAAGCGCAGACGTATGAAAGGGATGCGTGAGTAAGGCGCACAGCCAGATGAAAGGGTGAATAGTTCATGCACGGTCTCAGGCCTTTTTCCTTGGAAGCCACTGGCTTTTGTGAAATCCTCAAATAGAAACGTGGAGAGTACTGGAATTCACGTTGCCATGTCGCAACCTGAGTAGAAGTCTGCAGGGCTTTGGATCTACCGGCAGCTTTTGGAAGAAGGCAGGGCTTGCAGTGGGAAAGAAAGGCAGCTGAAACACAAGCTCAGCAAACAGGAAGGACCTGAGGTCCACTGGGACATCCTGCAACAGAGGGATTTTGACCTCCTTAGCCCACCACGTCAGCAGTTTTCGCACCAGGCAGAGCTCCCCACAGCATCGCCTGCAGGTTCATGAACAGGGTGCCAGGATGGGGCCCACAGCCCCCCTGCAGCGCCTGGTGCCCACAGCCCCCCTGCAGCACCTAGTGCCCACAGCCCCCGGTGCCCACAGCCCCCAACACCTATTGCTTGGGCTGAGACCCTCTGATGTCTAGAATTTAATTAACAACAAATTCTCATGATGAAACTCTTGCATAATGGAAACACAAACAACTGATTGGAACCAGGAACAGGTGTATGAGTCACCTGCTTAGGAGTATTAACAGGAAGCCCAAAAAAAACCCCAAGAAACCTGATCAGCATGCTGAGGAAGAAGGCACATGGAAGAAAAATCAAGCAATCAAACAAACTAGGGTTCTACTGACCCTGGGAAAATCCAAGATTTCAAAAGTGAGATTCTGAAATAGTTTAGATTTCAAACTTTGATTCTTCTGAATACAGATTTCAAATGTAAGTGATGTTCAAAGTCTCTGAGGTGCCCCCAGGTCTTGTTAGTCCTTCCTTCCTTTCTTCCTTGTTGAAGGAAGAAGCTGAGGCAGAATTGTTGTAGAGACTGTGTGGGCTAAAGTTGAGGACAGCAAGACACACTTCCACGTTGCCTTGGGAGTGCTGCTTTTGACCTTTGTGACAGCAGGGTTTTGTTTGTTTGTTTGTTTGTTTGTTTTAGACGGAGTTTCACTCCTGTTGCCCAGGCTGGGGTGCAGTGGCGCGATCTCGGCTCGCTGCAACCTCAGCCTCCCAGGTTCAAGCGATTCTCCTGCCTCAGCCTCCCAAGTAGCTGGGATTACAGGTGCCCGACACCATGCTCAGCTAATTTTTTTGCATTTTTAGTAGAGACGGGGTTCCATCATGTTGGCCAGGCTGGGCTCAAACTCCTGACCTCAGGTGATCCACCCGCTTTGGCCTCCCAAACTGCTGGGATTACAGGTGTGAGCCATCACGCCCAGCCAACAAGCAGGTTTTTAAAGGCAAAAGGGGGACAAGGAGCAGGCTGATACAAAATTGTCTATCAGGAATTCTCATTGGTTTACAGAAATAATATTGATTAGTGATTGGCTATACATTGTATGGGATTACGGTGTCCTGTGTGCAGCATCCTTAGGTTCACTTACAGCTACTTGTGGTGAGAGGAAGCAGTCTCCAGAGATGGTGACACAGCTCTAGGATAAACAGCATGTGATTGTGTCTCATTTTAATTTCTCTCTGGGCCTGATAACTTAAAAGGGTTCGCTTTCAGCCGGGCCTGGTGGCTCATGCCTGTAATCCCAGCACTTTGGGAGGCCGAGGCGGGTGGATCCCGAGGTCGGGAGATCGAGACCATTCTGGCCAACATAGTGAAACCCTGTCCCTACTAAAAATATAAAAAAATTAGCCGGGCATGGTGGCGGGCGCCTGTAGTCTCAGCTACTTGGGAGGCTGAAGCAGGAGAATGGTGTGAATCCAGGAGGAGGAGCTTGCAGTGAGCCAAGATCACACCACTGCACTCCAGCCTGGGTGACAGAGCGAGACTCCATCTCAAAAAAAAAAAAAAAAAAGGGTTCATTTTCCTCAGATAAGAAATCTTCATAATTTTTTTCTTTCTCATTCTCTAAGTGGGGAGACAAGGTATTTGCTCTTGTCCCCTTGCCTTCAGTAAATGAAAACCTCTGGTATCAAAGAATGGGAGGTAAAAGTCAGCATGGTCAGGCGTGATGGCTCATGCCTGTAATCCCAGCACTTTGGGAGGCGGAGGTGGAACCGCCCAACAGGTTCTTCCTGCCTGCTGTACAAAGGCCACGGCATTGAAGAAAAGAATTAATTGTCGGGTGCGGTGGCTCACGCCTGTAATCCCAGCACTTTGGGAAGCCAAGGGGGGTGAATCACCTGAGGTCAGGAGTTTGAGACCAGCCTGGCCAACATGGTGAAACCTCGTCTCTAGTAAAAATACAAAAATTAGCCGGGCATGGAGATGCATGCCTATAATCACAGTTACTTGGGAGGCTGAGGCAGGAGAATCGCCTGAATCCGGGAGGCAGAGGTTGCAGTGAACCAAGATTGCACCACTGCACTCCAGCCTGGGTGGCAGAGGGAGACTCTGTCTCAAAAAAAAAAAAAAAGTGAATTGATGTGAGGCTGGCCTGGCCATGCCACAAGGGAGATGGAGTAATTATTGAAATCAACCTCATCGCAGGCCTGTGGGTTAGGGTTTTTCAAAGGTGGTTTGGGGGAAGGGGTTGGAGTGGCTGGGCAATGGGTGCTTGCTGCTGACCGAGTGGGTTGGAGATGACATCATGGGAAACTGTCCTTTTGCACTGAGTTGCTTCTGGGAGGGGCCACAGGAGCCATAGTCAGTGGGTCCAGGTAGAGCCATGGGTGTCAGACATGCCCAAAACCTGCAAAAGTATCTCAAAAGGCCAGTCTACAATAGCGACATTAACTGCAGGACTAACTGGGGAGGTTGCTGTCCTGTGACCTCCAGAATAATGGCTGGCAATTGTTTGTCTGCACCTTAGCTGAACCCAGGCTCCTCTCCTTCTCCTAGCCTAGTCTCTCATGAGCTTTGCAAAGGTGGTTGAGTTTTGGGGAAGGGCCAGTATCATCTAAACTATAACTAAATGTCTGCCAAAGTTAGCTCAGCCTAAGCCCAGGAATAATCAAGGCAGCTTAAAAGCTAAAGGCCAGAGCAGGGTTGGCTGGATCAGATCTCTCCCACTGCCACTATTTTCTCATGGATACAATTTTTGCAAAGGTGGTTTCAGAGGTAGGAGGATCACTTGGGCCCAGGATTTCAAGATTAGCCTGGGCAACATAGTGAGACTTCCACCTCTACAAAAAATTTAAAAATTAGCCAGGCATGGCGGTGCGCACCTGTGGCCCCAGCTACTCAGGAGGCTGAGATGGGAAGATTGCTTGAGCCTGGGAGGTCCAGGCTGCAGTGAGCTGTGATTGTGCCACTGAACTCCAGCGTGGGCAACAGAATTAGACCGTGTCTCAAAAAAATAAATAAATAAAATAAAAAATTCCAGGGCTTTTGATTGAAAAAGTAATACAAATTCTAGGTTGGCTTTGATTAGCATACTAATAATAACAAAACTGACAACTCACCCTGGAGCTCAGACACTGTCCCAAGCTTTTTGTACTTACTTGCTAATTCACTTAGTCCTTTAAAAAAAAATTTGAGGTTGGTTATTAGCATTATCCCCACAGAGAGAGGCACAGAGAGTTTCAGCAATTAGTCCTTCACCACACAGCAGGTGCAAAGAAGGGCTGAGTCCACACTCAGGCAGCTGGGCTCCAGCACCTGCCCTCCAAGATGGTTTGAAAACATCTGCTTGCACCCAGACCTGCAGCACTAAGGCAGCTTTGACATGGTGAGACAATGAACACACAAACAGAAAACAGCCAGACCAAATATGGGAAGAGAACTCTGAGCCACAGTGACTGTCCAGACGCCAAACTTCAACCTTCGCGGCTAGCCAGAAGCTTTCTGCCCAGGTTCTGGACATTTATTATATATTATATTATATATTATATTTATTATATATTTATTATAACTAAGCATTCAGCAGAATTAGAGTTATAGGCCGGGTGTGGTGGCTCATGCCTGTAATCCCAACACTTTGGGAGGCCGAGGCGGGTGGATCACCTGAGGTCAGGAGTTCAAGACCAGCCTGGCTAACATGGTGAAACCCCGTCTCTATACAAAAATTAGCTGGGCATGGTGGCACGCACCTGTAATCCCAGCTACTCGGGAGTCTGAGGCAGGAGAATCACTTGAACCCGGGAGGCAGTGGTTGCAGCAGTGAGCCAAGATCATGGCACTGCACTCCAGTCTGGATGACAGAGCAAGACTCTGAAGAAAGAAAGAGAGAAAGAGACAGAGAGAGAGAAGAGAGAGAGAGGGAAGGAGCGGGGAGGGAGGGAGAGAGGGATAACTAAGCATTTGTCAGGCTACACTTTAACCCACTTCCTTCTGAGAGTCACGTAGCGCTAGTGACCATCTGCACCCCTACTGTTCCTATGGATGGAATCTCTGACTTCAGAATCATGAGGCTTTTGTTTAAGAATTCCTTAAGATATTTCAGATCCTTAATTCCAGGCCAACCAGTTTGAAGAGCCCCACAGAGGAAGTGAACCAGCATGAGAACACCGTGTCTTCAACCCCACCCCATGACTCCAGCCTGCTTCACCCTGCACTTCTCCACCGGTCAGCAGCCCCCGCCCTCAGCCCACTCCAAACCCCTGAAAGTTCCCAGCCCCAGACTCCTCAGGGAGATGGATTTGAGGTCTCCTCCCAGTTACAACCTTGCGGTTCAAACTGTCTGCTGCAAACCCTGGGTGGCAGTGTGCTGACTTCCTGCACCTTAGGCAACGGACCTGTCACAGTCACACTCCTAGTGAGCCCCTCTTCTGGCTCCCTAGGCCACAGCCTCCCTCAGGTGCACCTGAGCCTCCCGTTCCCATTCCAGGCTTTTCCCCGGCTCTGCCCCCGCCTGCTGAGGAATCTTGGTCAACACAAGAGAGGATGGCGACTCCCTTGTACAGCAAGCCCTGAATAAATGGCCTTTTATTCTCATTTGCGTGGGCTTTGTTTATTTCCACAGCTGTTATCCTCCTACTTGTAAAACGGAGGCACCTGGGACCCAGCTCCAGCAAGGAGAGTGAGGATCTGACTCCAGGAGGCACCTCAGGACCAAAGGCCTCAAGGCCAACACCTTCCACAGCACAAGCCCCACAGAGCTGCAGGACCCGCACAAGCAGCGGACCATCCCTTTCTCTTGCTGACCATTTTTTCCTCTGATGCTTTGTTTTCCACATAGAAGAGTTTTCCATTTTTGTAGGGTCAAATCTGCCTTCACTCATTCAACAATGATGGGGGTCTCGGCCCCGCTCCCCCAGGCTTCAACCACACCTGACTGCCCACCCCTTTGGGCCCTTCCCTGAAGTGACAGACCAGGCTGTGCCCTGGTAGGTAAGGGAAAGGACTCCACAACCCATTCATGGGCCGCTCCAGCTGGGGCCTTGCACGCAGGAGCGGACCAGTCCCCCTGAGGGACAGCCCTTGGGTGGGGGGGTCTGGGTCATTTGGAAGAGTCAATCACACCAACAGGTGCCTAGCACAGGCCCCACCCCCACCCCAAATAAGGCAAGCGACCCTTCCCTTCCCCAGGTGGTCCAGTCTAACAGAAACCCTAAACCAAAGGGCCTGTGTGGCGGCTCAAGCCTGTCATCCCAGCACTTTGGGGGATGGATCGATTTTAGCCTAGGAGTTCAAGACCAGCCTGGGCAACACAGTGAGACTCCTATCTCTACAAAAACATTTTTTTAAAAAATTAGGGGTGCAGTGGTTTATGCCAATAATCCCAGCACTTTGGCAGGCTGAGGTGGACAGATCGCTCAGGAGTTCCAGACCAGCCTGGGTAACATGGTGAAACTCTCTGTCTCTATATATATGCGTGTGGTAGGGTGGGCCTGTGGTCCCAGCTACTATAGCAGCTGAGGTGGGAAGATCGCTTGAGCCCAGGAGGTCCAGGCTGCAATGAGTTGTGATCAGGCCACTGCACCCCAGCCTGGCCAACAGAGCAAGACTCTGTCTAAAAAAAAAAAAAAAAAGAAAGAAACAATAAAAAAAAGAAAAGAAAAGAAAGAAAGAAAAGAGACAAAAGAGGCCAGGCACTGTGGCTCATGCCTGTAATCCCAGCACTTTGGGAGCCCGAGGCAGGTGGATCATGAGGTCAGGAGTTCGAGACCAGCCTGGCCAATATGGTGAAACCCTGTCTCTACTAAAAACACAAAAATTAGCTGCGCGTGGTGGCGCGCGCCTGTAGTCCCAGCTACTCGGGCGGCTGAGGCAGGAGAATCGCTTGAACCCGGGAGGCGGAGGTTGCAGTGAGCCGAGATCGCGCCACTGCACTCCAGCCTGGGCGACAGAGCGAGACTCCGTCTCAAAAAAAAAAAAAAAAGAAAAAGAAAAGGAAAAAAAGAAAGAAAAGAAAAGAAATCCTAAAACGCAAATTCCACCAGAGAACCCTGCCTTCTTCTCATCCCTCTGCTCTACCCCCGGCCCCCACCCACCCAGCCTGGGGCGCGCGGGCGCCGTCTCCCCCTCCCTGGGCCCCTCTGTCCACCCCCTTCAGCCTTCAGTGTTCTGGGTCACAAGCGGTGATGTTCACTGCAGCCCGCACACCTGCTCCCGCGGGGCCGGGACCCCTGACCCCCGACCCCTGCAGCGCTGCGGCACCCCCCGACCAGTGCCCTCCCTCGTGCGCGGCCCGGACCCCGCCACCCTGCAGGACTGCGCCCACTCCGAATGCCCCTCCTCTATCGTCCCACCCTGCGCGCCCAACCCACCGGCGACACACGGCCGCGCCCCCGCCCGGGTCCGTGTGACTCGGCGTCTGGAAAGACGATACCAGCCCCGGGAGGGGGACGCTCCCTCCCGACACCGGCGCTGGGCGCGGAGCCCCAGCCCGCGGCGAGTGGTGGCCAGGCTCCCCGCCCCGCGCGCCGCCCTGCGCCCCGCCCCGCGCGCCCCTTCTTGCGGGGCCACCGCGACCCCGCAGGGGACTCCCAAGCCAAGGTGCCTCCTCCCCGCGCCTTGGTTCCGCCCGCGCGTCACGTGACCGCAGCGCCTACTTGAGCTGAGGAGCCGCCAGGTCTCCTCGCCGAGTTCCCTCGCCAGGTTCTCTCCGTCGCCGCCAAGATGATGTGCGGGGCGCCCTCCGCCACGCAGCCGGCCACCGCCGAGACCCAGCACATCGCCGACCAGGTGGGTGGGCCGCGGGGACGGGGCCGGCCCGGAGTCCTGCCTTAGCCTCAGGGCGCGGCCGCGGCTCCTGGAGCGAAAGAAGCTACTTCGGCCCCGCTGGGCACCCCTGGGCGGGCGGGCTTGGCCGTGGACCCCCGGGCTGGCCCGGGCTGTGGCCGTGAGAGGCCTCCCTCCGCTCGGGCGCTGCGCGCGAGTGTGCAGGGGAGGGGGCCGCGCCTGGGGCGCCGCTGGGGAGACACTGGGCTCCGCTGAGTACAGCAAGGGCGAGTGGGAATTGATAGCCCGGAGCAGGGTGCGGTCCCTGCATGGACAGTCTCGGGAAACCCCAGGGATGAGGCGCTTCTGGCTTCAGGCAGGCGGGGTGATGCGGCGTCGCCGGCGATGGCGCAGGTGAGCAGCCGGCTCCGATCTCCACGGTGATCCGATAGCAAGCGGGTGGGAAGGGTCTGGCTAAACTGACTTAGCCAGGCTTCTTGCTAAAACTGGATTTTACAAGGAAGTGCGCGGGTGGCCTAGGCGCTTCAGGAGCCCGACTACAGTTTGGCCAGGCAAGAATCTTTGTCAGTATCCTCAACTAGTTCAGGAAAATAATCATGAGAGAGAGAGTGCAAGAGGTCCCCAGTGATAAGGCGCATGGGTTAAAAACTTAAGTTTATCTGCATAAAAGGTCCACAGGTTTCTTTACATGCTTCCGATTCCAGCACTGTTTCAAACTGTAAGTCTAAATAAAAAGTTAAAACACAAAAAAACAAGATAAAAACCGGACTGGGTTGCAGACGGCAACCCTCCCTGTGTCTCGGTTTCCTCGTCTGTAAAATGGACGTCCTGTTGCTCTGCGCCTGCCAGAAGATTCTGGAGGGGCTGAAATGAGCAGGTCCTCTGTGCAGGAACCCCCCTCCGGTGGAGCACAGGCCAGGCCCGCCTCGCTGTCATGGTTGGTGACCGACGGGATGCCCCAAGCAAGAACAGGTCCAGGCGATGCTGAGGCCTGTGTTTTTTGTTTTTTGTTTTTGAGACGCAGTCACTCTGTTGCCCAGGCTGGAGTGCAGTGGCGCAATCTCAGCCCACTGCACCCTCCGCTTCCCAGGTTCAAGGGATTCTCCTGCCTTAGCCTCCCGATAGCTGGGATTACAGGTACTCGCCACCACGCCCAGCTAATTTTTGTATTTTTAGTAGAAACGGGGTTTTGCCATTTGGCTAGGCTGGTCTCAAACTCCTGACCTCAAGTGATCCGCCCACCTCAGCCTTCCAAAGTTCTGGGATTACAGCCTTGAGCCACCGTACCCGACTGGAACTGTTTTTTTTGTACTTTATTATTAGGCTAACAGTTTAAATGTCCCTTCAATTGTAAGAGACAATTGTGTAAAGAGCCAGTGTCAGAATCGTGTGTGTTTGTGTGTGTGCATGCGCGCAAGTTACTCTAGCAGGAGGGAATCCAAGAAGCCACTGAGACATCCTCATTCTGTCCCCTCTGCCTAGGTGAGGTCCCAGCTTGAAGAGAAAGAAAACAAGAAGTTCCCTGTGTTTAAGGCCGTGTCGTTCAAGAGCCAGGTGGTCGCGGGGACAAACTACTTCATCAAGGTAGAGTGTGGGCCTCGGGAGGACCTGCCCCGAACGGGTGCTGGTAGGAAACTGCCTGTGCAGGCCCGGGCTGTGTGGTCTTAGGTGCTGGGGCGCCCTGTGGCTGCCCTCTGAGATAAGCATCCACTGTGTGTGTCCATTGGCCTTTCAGGAGAAGGACTAGGGCTTCTGGGAAGCTAAGAACCCTAAGGAAACAAGTGTGGGATGTGAGGCATCCGCTGCATATGCAGGAGAAGACAAGATTGTCCTCAGCCGGCTGCTAATGACCTGGAGGGATGCAGCAAGGTGACTTGGGATCAGAGGCTTCGCTCACTCCGCTCTCTTCCCAGGTGCACGTCGGCGACGAGGACTTCGTACACCTGCGAGTGTTCCAGTCTCTCCCTCATGAAAACAAGCCCTTGACCTTATCTAACTACCAGACCAACAAAGCCAAGCACGATGAGCTGACCTATTTCTGATCCCGACTTTGGACAGGGCCCTTCAGCCAGAAGACTGACAATTAAAGTGATCCTCCGTCGACCAGAGCGTGCACTTGCGATCCTAAAATAAGCTTCATCTCTGGGCTGTGCCCCTCGGGGTGGAAGGGGCGGGATTCTGCAGCTGCTCTTGCATTTCTCTTCTTAAATTTCATCGTGTTGATTTCTTTCCTTCCCAATCGGTGATCTTAATTACTTTCAGAATATTTTCAAAATAGATGTATTTTAAAAATCCTTACAGATTGCCTCCTTTGTTTTAGATTTTTTTCTTCGTCTGAACCACCCTGGGCAGGTCCTTCCCCTTGGGGGCATGGAGGGCGGGGAGACTGCCTGGCTCACACAGCAAGCGGGTGGTGGACCCAGGATTCACACCTGCCCGCTCCAGCCCGCATTCCTAACCACCACTCTTTACATGTTGTTGCTTTGACTCTTAGGTCCTGGCCCCAAGCTTCAGTTTCTCCCATAAAATAAAAGAGTGTGAGTAAATCCAATTCCAGAGCGTAACTGGCTCCAGATCTCAGATACATTCACACGCTTTATGCTCCGGTACAGAGAGGCAGCCACACAGTGTCATGCATGTGCAGAATAGCCTGCAGCCTCACTGAGCGCCGTGCGGTGCAGGAGGCTTCCCATGGAGCCATGTGGACTCCTAAAGGGAGGTATCTTAGGAGAGCGTGGCTATTTTTAAAAACACCTTCTAGTTTTCAGCAGGGATTACTTCCCATTCATGGAATCGGTCCGGTGGCTTCCCACCTGTGATTCTATGTTAAATAGGACAGAAGAGGGAGCATCATACATTATAAGAGCTAAGATGGGGTGAAAGTCTCTGTGCACTGGGGTCATGATGTGAATGTATTCCTGAGGGTGTCCTGAGCTGCGCTTTGCCTCCAAGGCATCCGGCAGCGTATGCCAGAACTGCAGCTGCAGGATTCAGGCTGTCCAGATGGTGGGGGCAGTGAAGACTAAGGAGGGATCTACCAGTGAGTCCACGGAGCTTGGAAAGTGATGTTAGGAAATTCTGAATCAGGCCGGGCGCAGTGGCTCACACCTAGAATCTCAACACTTTGGGAGGCCAAGGTGGGTGGATCACTTTGAGGTCAGGAGTTCTAGGCCAGCCTGACCAACATGGTGAAACCCTGTCTCTACTAATAATACAAAAATTAGCTGGGCATTGTGGCCGGTGCCTGTAATCCCAGCTACTTGGGAGGCCGAGACGGGAGGACCACTTGGACCCGGGAGGTGATGGGTGCAGTGAGCCGAGATCACACCTCTGCACTCCAGCCCAGGTGGGTGACAGAGTGAGATCCTGTCTCAAAATAAAAAAGAAAACTGAATCATGGACAGTGTGTATTCTGCACTCTTAACATGAACTCTGAGACTAAGCTTTCATAACATGCAAAACAGAATCAAGCAGTTTTGCATTGAAAGGAAAACCCGATGTATTTCCCACTTGAGAACTTCCAGTGGAAGGCAGGTGGGGGAGGGGCTGTTTAGGGGACCACGCAGGGGTAGAGCCATCCCCAACAGGAAGGGAGCGGGTGTCTGCAGGAGCAGTGACCAGGAACTCCTATGGGGCACCTGGGTTGGGGGAAGCTGGATTTAGGGTTAGAAGCTTGTGTGTAAACAGGAAATATCAGTGTAAAACAGAAAATAAAATACTAATGCTGTGGTCTGGTTTAAATACAAGTTGACAAAGGGATCAAAATTACAGGCTCACGCCTGTAATCCCAGCACTTTGGGAGGCTGAGGTGGGTGGATCACTTGAGGTCAGGAGTTCGAGACCAGCCTGACCAACATGGTGAAACCCCATCCCTACTGAAAAAAATAAAATAAAATACAAAAAATTAGCCAGGCAGGTGCCTGTAATCCCAGCTACTCAGGAGGCTGAGGCAAGAGAATAGCTTGAACCCAGGAGGCAGAGGAGGTTGCAGTGAGCCGAGATTGCACCACTGCACTCCAGCCTGGGCAACAGAATAAGACTCTGTTTCTCTCTCTCTCTATATATATATATTATTTATATGAAGTTGTCAATTTCATCCACATGCTGTCTGCTTCCTTAGGAGCATTAACAGCAGCAGCTTGGAAATCTGATGAATTTCACTACCTGCTGACAAAAGTCCCTTGTTACTGAACCCACTGCTGGTTTAACCCTGCCCTCTGAGAGTGCATTAGGCGCTCTGATATGGTGTGGCTGTGTCTCCACCCAAATTTCATCTTGAATTGTAGCTCCCATAATCCCATGTCATGGGAGGGACCTGGTGGGAGGTCATTGAATCATGGAGGTGGTTACCCTCATGCTGTTCTCGTGACAGTGAGTGAATCCTCATGAGATCTGATGGTTTTATGAGGGGCTTTCCCGCTTTTGCTCAGCACTTCTCCTTCCCGCCACCATGGGAAGAAGGATGCGTTGGCTTCCCCTTCTGCCATGATTGTACGTTTGCTGAGGCCTCCCCAGCCATGCTGAACTGTGAGTCAATTCAACCTCTTTCCTTTATAAATTATCCAGCCTCGGATATGTCTTTATTAGCAGCATGAGAATGGACTAATACGGAGCTCAAAGTGGATGGGGCACATAGTAGGGGAAGAAAGAAGTCAGCCTGGACTCCCGTGGGGCTCACAGCATGGGGGCGGTGACTGTCACTATCATGGATGTGAAATTGTACCAAGCGCCCTAAGGGAGGCTCCTGTTGAGGGTAAACGGGGATCTGACAGAGTTGCAGAAGGCTTCTGGGCAGAGGCCATGCCCAAGTTCAGACCTGAAGCTTGAGGAGGAGGAGCCAGAGGCCAAGGTGGGTGAGACTGTCCTGGTACCAGCAGCAGAGAGTGGGGAGTCCAGGTTGGGCAAGAGCATGGCGCATTCTGGGAGGCGGCTGAATGCCTCATAGCCACAACGTCACGGCAGCTGCCTTGGAGGGGCCCTGAGTCCTGGGACAGAGCAGGAGCAGAGCCCCTGGTGTGCCCAGCAGTCTGGAGGGCGGGACGGGCTACCCCGAATGAATCAAGACGCTGGATCTCCAGGACACTGACAGCTTAGGTCCTTCCCCATCCTGGAACATGAACCAGAAAACAGAGGCCTACGTGCTGGGACCCGCCATGAGCCACTTCCCCTCCAGACCCCTGAGAAACAGAAAGAAAACGTGGAGGTCTTCCTCATGGTTCGTTCAGGCATGTTTCCCCAAAACTGTTTGCCTCGGCAATGTTAAAAATGGCTCGAGCTTTGGGAGGCCGAGGTGGGAGGATCACTTGAGGTCAGGAGTTTGAGACCAGCCTAGGCAACATAGTGAGACCCCTATCTCTACAAAAAATAAAAAATTAGCCAGGTTTGGAGACACACACTTGTAGTCCCAGCTCCTTGGTAGGCTGAGGTGGGAGGATCATATCATTTGAGCCGGGAGGTCGAGGCTGCAGTGAGCTATCATCACACCACTGAACTCTGGCTTGGGTGACAGAGAGAGTTCCTGTCTTGAAGATAATAATAATAAATAAATAAATGAAAATGGCAAGGGGAGCCAGGGCAGCAGAGGCCTACAACCCCCACCCAGGGCAGCCCCTCTCCTGCAGTCTGCCCTACAGCCTGGGCGCCTGCTCAAGTCACAGGTAGGACGGGAAGGTGGAGGGGTGGGTGTGCAATGTCCAGAACGTGCAGGAGCCCAGGACGGCCTGGCCTGAGCTCCCCGTTTGTAACGCGGGCCCCGTCCTGAAAGGGAACACTGCTTCCACACGCTGGACACCAAATGCTCCTTGAGTTGTTCCTGTGAGTGCTGCCTGTTTCCACCGGGGCCCCGGCTGATGTAAATGCACTGAACAGATGCTAGGCAGGGAACCGCCCCACGCTGAGAGCCCAGACCCTCACTCTGAAGCTCCTGAGGCAGGCATGGTCCCTGGGCTGAGCAGGCAGCTACGGGTCCCCAGCCCGCTGTCACTCACTCTCAAGTGACAGTGTCATCTTGGTTGGGTCTCCTACCCTCCACCCCGAATTCTCAGCGAGCATCACTTTTCCCAAAGCTGATAGGTTTGTTTTTTTTGTTTTTTTATTTTTTTGTTTGTTTTTGAGATGGAGTTTCACTCTTGTCACCTGGGCTGGAGTGCAATGGTGCAATCTTGGCTGACTGCAACCTCCACCTCCCGGGCTGAAGTGATTCTCCTGCCTCAGCCACCTGAGTAGCTGGGATTACAGGCGCCTGCCACCATGCCTGGCTAATTTTTGTATTTTTAGTAGAGACTGGGTTTCACCATGTTAGCCAGGTCAGTCTCAAACTCCTGACCTCAGGTGATCCACCCCCTTCAGCCTCTCAAAGTGCTGGGACTACAGGCATGAGCCACGAGCCACATGCCAGGCCTGGGTTTTGTTTTTTTGAGACAAGGGTCTCCCTCTGTTGCCCAGGCTGGAGTGCAGTGGGGCCATCATGGCTCACTGCAGTCTCAACCTCCCCTAGCTCAGGTGATCCTCCTGCCTCAGCCTCCTGAGCAGCTGGAAATACAGGTGCATGCCACCTTGGTCTGCTAATTATTTGTGTTTTTTATAGCAATGGGGTTTCGCCATGTTGCCTAGGCTGGTCTTGAACTCCTGAGCTCAAGTGATCCACCCACCTCAGCCCCAAAATGTGGTGGGCTCACAGGTGTGAGCCACCGCGCCCTGTGCCTGCAGGTTTTGCTGGCCATGTGTCCCCGATCTGGCAGAACAGGGAAGCCAGGCTCTGTGTTAGCTGAGGTTCTGTCTGTGTAGAGAGGGTCTGGGGGGAGCCAGGCAAAGCCAGCAGTATCCTTACCAGCCCAAAGGAGCTGGGAGATGCCACCACAGCCTCACTCAGTCTCTCCTCTAACTGCTGTAGGAAACGTGCGTTACGAAGCAGGGCCAATTGATGGAGATGAGATTAGATTCACACTAGACTAGAGACAGAATAACATAATTGGATGCAAATTGTGCAAGAGATAAAATTGTAGGCTTGAGTAATCTAATCATTCCACTACCAGGTAGAGCATCTAAGATGTCCTAATTGAGCTGCCCGGAAGCGGTGTTAATTCCCATTTTCTATCCCACAAAAGGCAGGGTCAGGACTCCAGCATTTGGAAGCTCAGAGCTCCGCGAGCTCCCCACGGCACAGCCAGCCCCTGGTTGGGCACTGTCCCTGACCATCGACTGAGCTCACACTCATTCCTTTCCAGGTCGTCTCTCCCTCCTCCCTCCTTCCCACATCTGAATGTTCTTGTGCCAGGCACCCTGCAGGTCTGCTTGCAGAGCGAGGCAGGCATGGCCGCTCTCTGAGAGGCTTACAGTGTCATAGGTGGCCAGAGATGGGCCAGGCCTTCCCTGCCCAGATCCTTCTCCCCACTTCCCTTAAGGGCGAGAAAAACTATAGAATTTCGCGCAGATGGAAAAGACACACTTCCCAGCTCCTTTGCAGCACGTGTAGCCACATAGCCAGGGGGTGCTGATGCAGGCCCAAATCAAGGAGCCGTGCTGAGCTGTGGCGGGGACACTGGGATCTGGGGGCAGGGAGCGCTGTGGACAATGTGCAGGGAAGAGAGAGCTACGTGTGCCGGAGCTGCCTTTAGAGAAAGCCGACTGCAAGGCTGACTGTGGGGGTGGGGAGGGGGTGAGCCCCTGAGAGCCGGCTGGAAGGACAAGAGCGGGGCTGGGTGCTGCTCAAGAGGCTGCTGCCCGGCCTGGGAGCAATGGGAGGGGCCGTTCAGACTGAGCAGAGCTGACTCAGCCACTGTTGGCCCTTCTTCCTTCCCTATTCTCCCCCATGGGTACGCTCACCTTTGTGCTCCTTAACAACAGTGGGAAAATCACGGACACAGATCCTAAGGGCTGCTGAGTCATGCCTGCCCGGCCTCGGGTCTGGGTGCGGCCCTGAGCCCAAGGATGAGAAAGAATTGCAGCCTGAATGAATGTACAACTGGCTAAATGTGGCCGGCCTCTGTGCCCACACTCCAGGGGTGCACATGTTGTGGCCGGCCTCTGCGCCCACACTCCAGGGGTGCACATGTACCTGACGGGGTTTCTAGCACAGGCAGGATGACCTCTTTTGTGGGTACAGGGTGTGGTCTCAGCCAGGGGGCCCCCTCCATGGCCCGACCACAGCCCTGCCCGGAGTGCTGCCAACGCAGCCTTGCCCAGGAGTGTGTCGCGAGGCCTGGGTATGACACAGAGTCAGGGCGGAGGGGGTCTGTCAAGAGGCCAAGATGCTGGTGGGGTCAGTGGCAGCCAGAGACGTAGGCAGACAGAGCTCAGGGATGGCGGGGCCTGGCCCACTTTCTGGGTGGAGAGGCCACGGTCTCCATCAGAGACTAGGGTGCCAGCAGGGGAGGGAGCGTGGCCTGTGCCATTTCCATATGGAAACCTGAGGCAGGGCCCAGGGCAGCACATTTCGGGGCTACAAGTAGGAGATGGGGGAAGAAGGCAAAGGACTTGCGACTCCCACTCAGGGAAGGATCAGCCTCTGTGTTCTGGCTCCAGGAAGGGTGGCACCGAGGCAGGGAGGGTCACAGGGGCATAGCACAGGGTGCCCTCACTCAGAACACTGGGGCACAGAGTGTGCATGGGGGCCCCATCCCCGCAACAAGGGAAAGTGAAGACTGGACCCTCAGAGGCCACACGGTCAGGCCGGCCTCGGGTCGCTGTGCTGCTCCTGAGAGTAACAAGGGCGTGAAGAACTAGATGTCTGGACACATCTGTGTGTGTGCGTGTGTATGCTTGTGTGTCCACAGTGTGCCTGTGCATCCACGTAGTGCGTGTGTGTCCGTGCATGTGTGTATGCCTGTGCGTCGGCGTCCCCACGTATGTGTGTGCGTTTGCGTGTGCGTGCGTGCATCTGCGTGTGCATGCGTGTGTCTGTGTGCATCTGTGTGTGCATCTGCATGTGTGTGTGTGCCTGTATGTACGCATGTGTTTGCATGTGTGTGCCCGCAAGGCTCCCATGTCGCAGCGAGGGTGGTGAGGAGGCCACACACACAACTGCTCTCTCGGGGCCATGGGTGTGAACTTGGGGCCACCAGCCTTCTGCGTCACTTTCACACTGTTCAGAGAAAATCAACCAGGTGGTGTCTGTGTAAACAATCAGCACAGCCGGGTGGACACGTCCTCCCAGTGAGCTCAGGGACCCAGCCTGGCTCTAAGGGAGGCCTATGATGCTGGGTCCGTGGAAGCCAGTTCCAGCTAGGCCATTCATCGTGACCTGTGAGGTCTCGGGAATCCCACCCAACCTCCGAGAGCCTGTAAAAAGGGGGCATCATCCCAGTGTTGCTGGCTCGGCTGCTGACACCTGAGTATGCCCAGTGCACACTGGGTGTGAGCCTGCTCGCACCCCCAGGCCCTCCCCTTTCACAGAAAAATTTCCCGAGCCTGTTCAGTCTGCTCTTCCTTTTGGGGAGGGGGGTCACAAGAGCTCAGGAAATTCACCACTTGCTGGATAAGGCATAATTTTCATGTTATTGAACCCAAAACATTATTT
This sequence comes from Pongo abelii, assembly GCF_028885655.2. Lineage (NCBI taxonomy): Eukaryota > Metazoa > Chordata > Mammalia > Primates > Hominidae > Pongo > Pongo abelii. The sequence goes on along the minus strand of NC_072007.2, from coordinate 54,148,683 downwards.
TTTTTTGAGACGTAGTCTCACTCTGTCGCCCAGGCTGGAGTGCAGTGGCACGATCTCAGCTCACTGTAACCTCTGCCTCCGGGGTTCAAGCTATTCTCCTGCCTCAGCATCCCGAGTAGCTGGGATTACAGGCGTGCACCACCACACCCAGCTAGTTTTTGTATTTTTGGTAGAGACAGGTTTTCGCCACGTTGGCCAGGCTGGTTTTAAACTCCTGGCCTCAAGTGATCTGCCTGTGTTGGCCTCCCAAAGTGCTGGGATTACAGGCGTGAGCCACTGTGCCTGGTCCTCAGACCCTCGCTTTGAAGCAGCTGTTGTCTTGGTTTCCAGGGTGTCAGCGGTCCTCTGCCTGGAGCAGCTTCACTGCGATCCATTGACCTCGTGGTCACACGCCTCACGAGGCCTTCTTCTTACGAGTACACCAGGCCCTGGATTTAGGGTCCTCACCTGGGGCGACTGCATTTTATGTAACTAATTACATCCACAAAGACCTCATTTCCAAACAAGGTCACATTCTTTTTTTTTTTTTTTTTCAATTGAGATGGGGTCTCACTCTGTCACCCAGGCTGGAGTCCAGTGGTGCAATCTCGGCTTACTGCAGCCTCCGTCCCCCCAACCCCCGCCCAGGCTCAAATGAACCTCCTACCTCAGCCTCCTGAGCAGCTAGGACTACAGGCACGTGCCACCATGCCTGGCTACTTTTTTTATTTGAAATGGAATTTTCGCTCTTGTTGCCCAGGCTGGAGTGCAATGGCACAATCTTGGCTCACTGCAACCTCTGCCTCCCAGGTTCAAGTGATTCTCCTGCCTCAGCCTCCCTAGTAGCTGGGATTACAGGCATGTGCCACCACGCCAGGCTAATTTTTTTTTGTATTTTTAGTAGAGATGGGGTTTTTCCATGTTCGTCAGGCTGGTCTCAAACTCCCAACCTCAGGTGATCTGCCTGCCTCAGCCTCCCAAAGTGCTGGGATTACAGGCGTGAGCCACCACGCCCGGCATCATGCCTGGCTACTTTTTTGTATTTTCAGTGTAAACAGGGTTTCACCATGTTGCCCAGGCTGGTCTTGAACTCCTGAGCTCAAGCAATCCACCCACCTCGGCCTCCCAAAGTCCTGGGATTACAGACATGAGCCACTGCACCTGGCCTAATAAAGTCACATTCTGAAGTGCAGGGTGGACGTGAGTTTTTGCAGGACATCATTGAATTCGGGGGGGACACCCATCCAGGCTTAGTGTCCTCAACAGTGCTGCCTTTATAATCACAGCCTGAACTGTACCCTTTGAATGGCTGAGTCACATGGAATGAACTGTAACTCAATAAAGCTGTTACCAGAAAAAAACAGAAACAAGAGCCAGGAGTGGTGGCTCACGCCTATAATTCCGGCACTTTGTGAGGCCGAGGAGGGAGGATCACTTGAGCCCAGGAGTTCGAGACCAGCCTGGGAAACATGGCAAGACCTCATCTCTACAAAAAAATTGTTTAATTAGCTGGACGTGGTGGTGCGCCTGTGGCCCAGCTACTCGGGAGCCTGAGGTGGGAGGACTGCTTGAGGCCAATTGCTTGGACAGAGGTTGCTGTGAGCTGAGATCACACCACTGCACTCCAGCCTGGGTGACAGAGTGAAATCCTGTCTGAAAAAAAAATAATAATAGAAATAAGGAAAGAGAAGTGTCTCCCCTTCCTTCCCCCGGCTCTTTGGCAGGGGCACGGGCTTGGTGGGAGCTGGCATGGATGGGGGCATGAGCAGGGCAGTGCGCAGGGGCCCGGGACGGCCTCGTGGAGGTGACGGCTGTTTCAGGGCCGGCCTGAGTCCGCACCTTGTGAGGGAATCTCCTCAATGCGGTAATTTAGGCAGAATTCCAGCTGGGGCGAGGTGGCCTGTAATCCCAGAGGCCTCCGGAAAGTGCGGCCTACCGATGCCGGCCAGGCCCGGCCTGTCCCCACAAGTGTCTTGGAAAGGCCCTACCAGGGTGGAGGACAGGGGTGGCAGCAAACCTTGAAGGTCAGTCCATCCCAGCGAGTGTGTGATAGGTGTTCACTGGGGCCAAAGGAGGACCCCAAGCCCCAGGGAGGTGTTAACAACCGCACTCTGCTGGTGGTGTCCCCAGAGAAGCCCCGAGAGCCTGACTGCCCATCGGGTCCCTTCTCTCCCTTCCCAGCCTCCCTCCCTCTGCCGTCCTCACCCCCATGCCACTGGAGCCCAGCCCCTCTTTCCTAGGAACCCAGATTTGAAGCCCTAAAAGCCAGCATGGCCTCAAGGGCAGCTCCTGGACTTGAGGCCGGCCTTTCCCACCCACCGGGGGAAGAAGGCGCAGCCAGAGTCCTCACAGTGGCTGAGGCTTCAGGGCCGTGCGTGTTTTCTGCTGGATATTTGGCTCAGACCCTCGGAGGGGGAGGTGACCGAGCCAGCACATGCCCCACCCCTGGACACGCCACAGCAGCTCCAGCTTGGAGGCTAACCCACCGTGTTGGCGTCTGATGAACCCCAGTTCTAGGAAGCCCTCTAAGATTTTCAGCTCATCTATTGTTCCTTGTGTAAGGGCAGGTACTTACCCTAAATCCTGCCCTTAGGGCAAATGACTGGGATGCTGTCTGCTTCAATTGTCCAGCACATCCCTTCTGAACCACACAGACCCCTCCCCTATGGTACATAAGCCCTAGGCTTGGGGGTGATGGGTGGGCCCCAGACACAGACATGGCTTCTGTTCCGAAGTCCCTATTAAATGTTTCTGAGAAACTGGATTGGGCAGCTTCTTCTTCTTTTTTTTTTTTTTTTTTTTTTTTTTTTGAGATGGAGTCTTTGCTCTGTTTCCCAGACTGGAGTGCAGCGGTGTGAACTTGGCTCACTGCAACCTCTGCCTCCGGGGCTCAAGCGATTCTCCTGCCTCAGCCTCCCGAACAGCTGGGATTACAGGCGCCCACCACCACGCTTAGCTAACTTTTGTATTTTTAGTAGAGATGGGGTTTCGCCATGTTGGCCAGGCTGGTCTTTAACTCCTGACCTCGTGATCCACCTGCCTCAGCCTCCCAAAGTGCTGGGATTACAGGGCTGAGCCACTGCACCCAGCCAAGCGCAGCTTCCTTCTTCAGCCTCTCTGCTTCCTTGAACTTTGGGATAGGTCTGCATAGGCCCCCACCGCTGCAGAACATACTCCATCCCTCGTCACCAGACGTGGTGGGCTGAATCACAGCCCTCAAAGAGGTCCACACCTTCATCCTCAGACCCTGTGAATCTGTGACCTTACCTGGCAAAAGGGACTTGCAGGTGGGATTAAATTAAGGTTCCTGAAATGAGAGATGACCCTAAATTATCTAGGTAGGTCCAAAGTCACACAGGATCCTTCTAAGAGAAAGGGCGGAGGTCAGGGTTAGGGAGAGGTGGAAAGATGTGACACTACTGGCTTTGGTGATGGAAGGGGCCATAAGCAAGGGGATGCAGGCGCCCTCCAGATGCTAGAAAAGGCAGGAAACGGATTCAGCCCCTCTAAGCCTCCAGGAGGAACCGGCCCTGCTGTTTTTAGACTCTTCTGGCCCCTGCAACTGTAAGAGAACAAATGTGTTCCTTTAAGCCACACAGCTTGTGGAAATTTGTCACGGTAGCCTCAGGACATTTTCATGCCAACCAGGATTAGGCCTGTAGGCCCAGAGTAGCCACTGCAGGGGACAGGAGCAGTGCAGGCATCAGTGTGCTAGACGCGGAGCAAATCCCATAAACAAGGCGGCAGACACCGTGCCCCGGCCGCCCCGTGCGCTCCCCGGTGTGCTCTGTGGTCTGGGGTCTGTGGCTCCTGGTGTTCTCCATGGGGAGGGGCGTCCAGAGGGGGGCCTCGTTGGGGAGGGGCTGGTTCTGCAGCCCCTGGTTCCGCCTTCTCCTTGTTCTTGGCACACAGCAACCAGCCTGGCATTGCTGGAGATGGTCTGTGGGTTTATTGCACAGGTGCGCGAGTCAGGGAACACGAGATCTGCCGAGCCAGAGGCACTACCATGTCACCACCCAGGTGTGAAGGAGCCAGGTGGATCCCAGGAGGAGCAGACACCCTTGGCCAACACCCAGAGCTGGGCCTCAGAATCACACAGGGAGGGCGGGGAAGGGAGCCTCCTATCCCTGAGGGCTCTGCCCTGAGAAGTCCTGCAGGAAGCCCATGCCAGCGCACCCAGGCCAGCCCCCAAGGCAGAGAACAGAGTGCAGGATGGGAGGGGGCCTGGACCCGGCAGGCAGGGGCAAGGCATGCTCTTTCCTCTAAGGGGGAGGTTTTTAGGGAGTCAGCTGCCACCATTTCCAGCAGCAACCCCTAGCGTGGCTGGCGGGGTACTGGGTGTTCAGCCAATCACAGGTAGGGAGCTCCTGGGATGGGAAGGAACCATCACACCTCAACACGACCGCCATGAAAATATTTATTTGTGGATATCATACAAGTCAACAGGACCAGCACGAAACAGATGCAGCCTACACAGTGCTGTGGGACCGAGGCTCACAAACATCCACACGGCACACGCAGGGCAGGCTACTCCGGGCAAAGGAAGCCACCCCCGAACCTTGCGGAGGCCGCACTCCCTCGGCAGTGGGACCACGGAGGCGACAGGTGCTTTGATGCCTCCGAAGAGCTGAGCTCCATTCCAGGGAGGGACTGGGCTGCGCCGCTGTCCTCCCATTGGTCCAGTTTTGCAATCACTAGATGAAGCTCCAGTTATTCTAAATCAGGAATGATGCAGCCATGAAGTTAAACGCATCCAGAAGGTCACCACACACCTGGCACCCTCCAAGGGCCCACGCGGAGCCAGCTGAGGACTCACGTCCATTCTCCAGAACGTCAGCACCTCTGCCTCCCATCACCAAGAAGGGGCTTCAGACACCTCATGGGGACCTATGACGGCTCGAGCTTGACACAGGTGCTCCCAGCTGCTCGACACGCTTTGGGATGTACTGGAAGGGTCTGCCAGGCCTGCTGAGGCCTCTTTTTGTCCCACCAGCCCTGCACGCACCCTCTTCCTGCCAGGGGCTGGGTCTTGGGTTAGAAAAGTCACTTGAGGCCTTCAGAAGCCGTGACCCAGCTTGCAGCTCAAAATGAGGACAAAGGCGCTTCCATCCACCTTCAGGGAGACGCTGGCTTCGCAGGCCGGTGGGCGAAGCGAGGCCCATGGTTTTACTTAGGACAGGTTTCCCAGGCAGTACCCAGGCCGTGTGGGGGATCCCCAAGCAGAGGCTTAGGATGGCATTCTCCCCTCTGTTTCCACCCACCTATCCGCCAGACACTGGGCTTGCCCTTGCTGTCTGTCCCAGCACTGACGGGCAGGACAGAGATGCATGGGGTGAGTGGCCCTGTGGCTCTGGAAGGCATATCCCACCAGAAATGGGTTTCCTGTTGCACAAAGACCAGAAATGGCCCCGCAGTGAACTGGTGGATGGGAAGAAAGGAGAAGCTGGCATTTGGGGGTGCTGTTCCCACCACAGCCCTGAGGCTGGGGCCCTCCATCAAGGCTTGTCCCAGGCAAGGGTCAGAGATGGAAGGGGACATCTCTTGCTCTGGGACAGGGTCCTGCTTGGCTCAGACAGTGGGAAAACTAAAAACACCTGTTTATTCTGCCAGAATTGAAAGAAAAATTCCAGGAAGAACTTCTTATTAATATAAATTTTTAAGATATCGACCAGTCATCTAAACTTACTCATTAAACTCTGTTTTAAACAAATGAACACACTGTGTTGCAATGAAAGGCAGGAACGTGGTTTTAGACGCTGATTGAAAATCAGTGTCTTCGCGCACTGAGAACAGGAAACATTCTGCTCTGAGAACAAACTGCAGAGTCGACAGGAGACACACATGTGACAGAAAGCCCCCAGCGGGAGAGACTGTGAGCCCTGGTGGGTGATGGGATGCCCGGGCAGTGGCTTGGACACAGCTGTTACGCCACGATGCCTGCTGGGCCCTGCAGGGACAGGGGACACAGGACACACACAGAGCCCAGCCACGCACTGCGGAGCATGGCACAGGCCACACACACTGGCTCTTACCACCTAACAGAGACGAGTCGCACACTGAAAAAAGTCCCCTAGAAGGATGGCTCACGTCCATCCTACCGGGGGGCATGGACGCAAGGACCTGGCCCTAGCTCTGGCCTGGTGGCAACCCCTGCTGGTAGAGGCAGGAGGTGTGCGGCTGGAGTCAGAAACTGAGGTGCTGTCTATAAAAATTCCAAGATTCCGCCAGGTGCGGTGGCTCATGCCTGTAATCCCAGCACTTTGGGAGGCCAAGGCAGGCAGATCACTTGAGGTCAGGAGTTTGAGACCAGCTTGGCCAACATGGTGAAACCCCATCTCTACTAAAAATACAAAAATCAGCTGAACGTGGTGGCGCGTGCCTGTAATCCCAGCTCCTCGGGAGGCTGGGGCAGGAGAACCACTTGAACCTGGGAAGCGGAGTTTGCAGTGAGCCGAGATCACACCATTGCACGCTAGCCTGGGTGTCAGAGCGAGACTCCAACTCAAAAAAAAAAAAAAAAAAAAAATCCAAGATTCCCACCTCCTTCCACCTGCATATGGCCAGCACCTGCACCTGCCAGGCAGGAACACATGACAGGCCCAGCTCTGCCCAGGGCTACAGGGCCACACAGGCTCAGGCCTCCTCCCCTGTGCTGGGAGTCCGGAGTGGGGATGGTGTCCACCCAGACCCGCCAGGCCAAGCTCCAGGCTTCCCTGGCTTAGGGCTGACAAGACTTCCAGGCAGTGGACTTGGCCTCCCATAGCCACCCTCCCCAGGGCCTGGGGTCCTTCTGGGAGCCCCCTTGGCCCTGGTGATCAGCATCCATCTGAGTGCTCGGTGGACGGACACGGGAGCCACTTCTCCATCAAGTCTCAGCAGAAGCCGCTGGCCTGGCAGTGAGAGGCGGCGCGGAAGGAAAAGGCTCAGCAGGCACATCACTCTGGCAGGCAGAGTGGCACTGGGGGGCCACACAGCTCTCACCTGGACTCAGAAAGCCAGGTCCAAAGTTCTCATTTCCCTGTCTGCACATAACCTGCTCTGCTCACTCACAAACTCCAGTTCCCCTGCTCTGGGCCCAGGCAGGCGATCCACAAGGAGGGGTGTGTGATGGAGGCCCATGAGACCAGGCAGGCGGCAGGGGAGAGAGGGAGAGACTCCTGGCTACCCGGGCAGCAGAGTACAGTCCAGCCACACAGTGGGCACCTCTGATCTCCATAAACATGGACCCTGCCGCCCTGACACAGGTGGCCCCATCGGAGGGCAGGAAGGACAAGGAGAAGAGCTCCAGCTGCCAGAACACTCTCAACCTCCCCTCTTTGCACAGTTAAACTAAAGAGAGAACGAGGCTGCAGCCAGGGCAGGTGGATGGGCAGGGCGGGGAGCTGCTCAGGGCCCAGCAATCTGAGGGCCATCTATACCACCTTCCTTGGCCGGTGCCCTCCCAGGGCCTTGCACCTTGCACCCTACTGTGGGCTCTGCCTTCTCTGACACCAGGCACGAGAGGCCTGAGCTCAACCACATAGCTTTTATTGTCTTACCTCGGGTGGCGGTGGGGACTGTTACCCCGGGGGCTTCGGCCTCCCACCTGGTGCGGGCAACTCTCTTGCCTGGTGATCTCGAGATGGAGACATCCCTCACTTAACTCATCAGTGTGGCTAAGCCAAGCCAGCCTCCGTTCACGGTAAGACCAAACGTTTCAAAACTGGCTCTAACGAGCTTAAGAACAGGACATTAAACAAAGCATCACGCTGCAATTGTTTACATGTATTGGAAAAATAACAGATGCACATAATAACCTTGGCAGGACTAGGCAACAATTTAAAATCGATTTTAAAAAGGATCCTATTGTGGAATTCATCCTTACGGTCTACAACGAGAAGTTTGAAAAACTGGATTAAGAAAGTATTAAAATTCTGTACCCTGACAATAAGCAGGCAATGTTGGACGAATACAGCTCTCACCTTAAAATAAATTCTTCTCATTATTTTGCATGTTATTAACTATAGAAAGTGAAAACAAAGATCAATTCTAATTTGGATCCAAGCCATATGGAAACCCATTGCCAATGCCCATGGTTACCTTCCTGGATGAGAAACTGAAACTCAAGACCACCAGGGGCCTCTGCCCAAGTCATGAGAGACGAACATGCCCGGGTGGAAACGGGCCGTGGACAGGGCAGGCTCCAGCTGCTCCGTGGTGACAGCAGGCAGTCTGGGGAGGGGATGCCAGACTCTGCCCATAGAGGCTGACAATTTCCACAAAAGCCCTGCACCCACAAAGGCACCATCTGCTCTCAGAAACCCCCGATTTCTTTCTCCTTAGTCATGGCCCAGGCCTCTCCTGGCTCGGCTGATACAGCCAAAGAAAACGGAAGAGAAGTTTCAGATTGCGCCAGAGAGCTCAGGATTTATGGGAGGTGCCTGCAGGGACAGCCATTCTCCTAATTCTTGCTTAATGCAGGGAAGTCCAAGAACTAAAGCTGATGTGGGGACTCAGCCTCTGAAACGAGCTCAAAGAACCAAGAATCAAAGCTTGCTCGCCAGGGCACACCACCCGTAACACCCGCTGCACAGGCAGAAGGAGACCCACACCTGACAGTGCGTTCTCATGCTGGGTTTTTCACCAGCTCACAGAAGAGAGACATTTAGGTTCTTTCCCCCATGCTATACATGTTCTTGGTGTTTAAAAAAAAAAAAAAAAAAGAAAAGAAAAAGAAAAGCTTTCCTGGTGGCTGGCAATGTGGCACACACCCCAGTCTCCACTTGGCAGTGAGGGTATTTCCAGTTAAACGCCCTACAGAGGGCCAGGTGGTTCTGGTGGATCCCTGCACTCACATACTGGGGAGGCCGCCTCCCCGCCAGGCTCCAGCCACAGACTTCCTCCTTTCTGCTGGTGTGGCGGCGCCCTGCAGGGACCAGTGGCTCTGGGCTGCAAGGGGCCTGCCACCCGTGTCCTCGGAGCCAGGAAACATGGCTGGGAAACCCGTGTCTGACTCACTGGCTGAGGTGGGGTAGGCAGGCGCCCTGATGCACGCTCGTGAAGACATTCAAAACGAACAGAGTGGGAGAGTGGGGGCGGGGGTGGGGGTTCTGTATAAACCTGCATCTTTTCGCTTTAGGGCATTTTTCAACAAGGAACGCACTTCTGGCAAGTGAGTCTTTCTAGAGGACACTGGAATGGCCTCACAGGAGGGTGTGGGCTCCAGAAGGGGCCCGTCTGTGGGGAAGGTAGTGGGGTGGGGGTACCCCTTGGAGAGTCTGCTTCCTAGGGGCCCCATGGGCCCCCACTTCTTGCATCTCCCTATTTCTCTCCAGCCGTGGGTTCCCTGGAGACACAAATCTCTGCACACCCCAGAGCTGGGGTGCAGGGCTGCCGGGGTGTGGCTGAAATCAAGGCAGGCCAGAGACAGGCACTGCCGCCTATAGCTATACCTGGGGGGACCCCAAACTCCGGGCAAAGTGAGGCCAGGGAGGTCACTGCTGAGCAGAGGATGATGGGACTTGTCAGAGCTGGTGCTGTGGCCTCTGCCGCCACCCCAGCCTGCCCAAGGGCCTGGGAGCTGCCCGCCCCCACTGTGCCTCACACCCACCTCGGAAGATTGGCAGCTTCCAGGGTGGCCTTTTGCCCCTGGGCATTTGGTGGGGCACAGAACTGAGGTCAGGGGACAAGGGTTAAATGTGCCAGCAGGGGCAGGGGGCAGGCACCCCTGTCCTGTCTACAAATGCTGAGGCTCGATGTGCTGTCACGGGCAGCACGTGGCAAACGCGCAGTGCTCAGCCTGCTGCACCACGGATGAGGGGAGCTTCCACAAGGAACCTGACGGGGTGGTTCTCTGGAGCTTCAAAGCTGCTCTTGGCCCAGCATGGACCTTACTGCGTTAGCATCTTCCTCACGTCGCTCAGCGGATTCCTGGAAGATGCTGATGGGTTACAGGAGGTCCCGCGGATACCTGAGAGGTCTGTGGACCGACTTGAATTTGCTGGGGCCTGGGAAGGTCCCTGACGCTGCACCTGTGTGCCTCCGAGCAAGCTCACATCAACCCTCCCATACGGTGAAACAACAGCCTAAGATCTGAAATCCCCAGGGACTAAACGAGCAGCAAAGTAAGAAACAGAAGTTCAAATGCAGGAACAAAGGGGCTATGATCAGAATGACAGTAAAGATACTTGGCAGAATTCTTCCTGACCCGAACCGTTACCATCCGACTCCTTCTCAGAGATGCAAACACAGACGCCACCCAGGCCCAGCCCACGCGCGACACGGCCTCTGTGTGGTAGCGGCAGCCGGGGCTCACTCGAGGCTCCATGCGCAGCAGGCTCAGCCTCACCCACTCACCCTCCCACATGGAACACCCCCGAGATGGCAAACAGGGGCGCGTCTTCCCAGAGGCCCAGGAGCCTTGTGGGGAAGGGAGCCGGGTTTTCAGATCACAAATTTCTGTGACCGCTTTGTTATTTTTCACAAAGCACGACTGGCACATTTCACAATGAAGACCAGCAGATGCCGGACACTCATGAAAGAAAAAAATATCAAGTTTCGGTCATGGCTCTAAGGCAGACGTTACATGTTTTCACAGGGACAAACACGGAGACACCAACGCGCTGCGTGTCACGGGCGAGCGGCGCGGCCCTCACAGCACCGTGGCCTGGACGACGATCTCTGGGTCCTCGATGTCCCTTTTGCTCTGCACCATCCGCAGCTCCAGCTGCATGGGGCTGGGCCTCACTCCTTCCCCGGCCTGGGCTGCGGGGCAGGCAGAGAGCACTGAGTTCCCATCTCAGAGGGGCTCCCGCTGCTGCCCCCACTCCCAAAGGCGAGGCCAGCAGGAGACACTGGTCACACCTTCAAAACCAGCACATGCCAGCTCTCCTCTCCCACCCGCTTCAGGAGCCAGGAGCCCACGCAGCCCGGCCGCCCTACCTTTTGCACACTGGATGGTCCTCTGCAGAACATGGTGCAAGGTAGACACGGTCTTCTCACAGGCCACCTGCAGGGAGGAGAGACTTGCTGTGCCCCTGGCCCACTCACAACACCCGACGTGCCCACTGCTGCCAGGAGGGGATTTCCAGTGAACACAAGGGCCGTCCTGCTCTCCGAGCCACTGGGGAGCCGGCTTCGCCAATGCACGTGCTGAACCCTGGAGGACAGGCTGTGGACTGCCCACCACAGAGAGCCCGGAGGGCTGAGCGGACGCCTGGTCCCAGTCACCTGCTCTGGACAAGAGATGGCTCACAGAAGGGACAGCCTCGTGACCTGCATAGAACTTGGCAGGCAGCAGGAGCTTGGTAAGAGTTCCCAGAATTAACTCCTTATGACAGTCTACAAGGGGAAGAGCTCCTGCCAAAAGCCCAGCCAATCATCACTCAGTGATGCCTCAGAGCCTGCCAATCATCACTCCGTGATGCCTCAGAGTCAGCCAATCATCACTCAGTGATGCCTCAGAGCCTGCCAATCATCACTCAGTGATGCCTCAGAGTCAGCCAATCATCACTTCGTGATGCCTCAGAGTCAGCCAATCATCGCTCCGTGATGCCTCAGAGTCAGCCAATCATCACTCAGTGATGCCTCAGAGTCAAAGGTGCTGGGGAAGCACGGGGAACTCACTCCCCGACTCCACAACCCTGGGCTGGCCAAACCCAGAATGTGACCTTGGGTGACCTGGCAGTGAGGCCTCCTCGGGGCGCCAGGTGGCTCGTTTCCACTGCCCTGCATCACCAATTAAACACGGCAGGCCTACTTAATGGCCCTGTTTAATTGCCCTTGAGGGGCCAGAAGGGACGGAATGAGGGGGCTGTGCATTCTAGCTCAGGGTGTGCAGAGGGCTAGTCCCATGGGAGGCGAAGGGCCTCAGTCCACCTCTTCCATTTTACACACCAGGACACTCACCTGAAACTGACTTGTTGGGGAGGAGGTGTACCCTGGGGGACACATGGCCCCTTGAGGGGCCCAGCAAAGACAGCACAGGGAGAGCCACCTGCAGGTCCTGACCTCTGAACTCTTCCTTCCCCAGCGCACCCAATAGTGACAGAGGTGTCCTGTCTTCCTCCTGTCACCCCGCCCTGCCCCACATTCCAAAGGGAGGGCAGGCCCCTCCCTCCCACCTGAACCCACGGCGGACGCAGTGGGGAGCACCCAGGGGAGTTTGGGGGGCTGAGCCCAGGGGCTGGGGACCACCTCAGAGCACAGTGGGGCTCTGGACGGTGCTGTAAGAAGACACACTCCAGGGGTCCGCGGACTCGGCTGACAAAACCACCTGCCGAGGCCACAAGCAACTTTGCTGCACGCAGTACAGGAGGTCACGGATCTGAGCGCCACAGTTGCAACAAAACTCCTCTGTCCCCGCTGAGCTGTGTGCTTAACCATGGCACACAAGAAAGGCTCACGAGACCCCACATCCCAACCTGCCATGTCAATCACCCAACACACCCACTCCACCCAGTGTCTAAGCAAAGCCACCCGATCTCTACAAACTCGAAAAGCAGGCAGACATCCAGACAAAACGCCCAGAAAGACGGCTCTCCACACCTGCCTGAACCCCTGTCCTCAGCCTCCCGCCTACTGTCCCCAATGGGCGGCTCCGGCCTTTCAGTCCCTCAGGTCACTGCTGTAGTCACACTGTGGGAAATGCTGCAGGGTGCCACTCCTCCGCAGCAGCCCCCAAGTCACCAAGGACACAACAGCTCCATGCATCCCACAGCCCTGTGCCAACGCCAAGCGGGCAGCATCTGAGTCCCGGTGGGACCCCCGTGGGTCTGTTCTGAAACATCTGTCACCCAAGCCCTCACAGACTCTGATCATCCCTAGGTCCCAAATAAGGGGAGATGGGAGGCGATGTGAGGGTGACAGGTGCAACTCCGGAGCCCATGGCCCGGCCACTGCCCTCCCCCGCAACTGGGGCCAGCACTCAGGGCCATGCCCTGTCAGCTCAGCAGGGACCCCCCACCAGGACTCTCATACCCTGCCCCCCATGAGGTGCCGTGGGAGTGGGTGAGGAGGGGAGCGGTGCGTGTGGCTGACCTTGAGGTTATTGGGGTGCTTGTGTGTCCACGCCAGGAGCATGGCAGCAAACAGGTCCCCAGTGCCCACAAAGACGGCATCCACCTTGCGAATGTCCATCCGGATACGTTCCATCACCACGGAGCCAGCGGGATTCCCTAGGGGGAGAAGATGGGCAAGGTCACTGAGATCTGCCGCTCCTCTGCCAGGGCCAGTCTCCCCGTCCCTGGTCCCCCCGGGCACAGCAGCAGGGAGGGTCACAGGGGCAGAGCACAAGGTGGCCTTGCTCAGGACGTGGGGGCTCAGGGCATGCATGGGGTCCCCATCACCGCAGCAAGGGAAAGGGAACGACTGCACCCTCAGAGGGCCACACGGTCAGGCTGCCTTGGGGGTCGCTGTGCAACTCCCGAGAGTAACAACGGCGTGAAGAACTAGGATGTACCTGGATGCATCCAAGTGTGTGTGTGCGTGTGCGCCCATGTGCATGCATGTGTGTATGCATGTGTCCGCGTGTCTGCATGTGTGAGTCCATGTGTATGCATGTGTCCGTGTGTATGCATGTGTCCACATATGTGTGCATGTGCCCACGTGTGCGTGTGTGCCCGTTTGCATGTATGCCTGTGTGCCTGTGTGTATGTGTGCATGTATGCCTGTGTGCCCGTGTCCACGTGTGTGCCCGTGTGTATGTGCATTTGTGCCCGAGTGTATGTGCATTTGTGCCTATGTGTGTGCCCGCAAGGCTCCCATGTCCAAACATACAGCGACAAGGAGGTCACAACTGTTCTTTTGGGCCCATGGGTATGAACTTGCGGCCACTAGCTTAGTGCATGGCCCCAGCCTTCTGTGTCATTTTCACACTGTTCAGAGAAAGTCAACCAGGTGGTGTCTGTGTAAACAATCAGCACAGCCGGGTGGATGCGTCCTCCCAGTGAACTCAGGGACCCCGCCTGGCTCTGAGGGAGGCCTATGATGCTGAGTCCGTGGAAGCCGGTTCCAGCCAGGCCATTCATCATGACCTGTGAGGCCTTGGGAATCCCACCTGATCCCTGAGAGCCTGTAAAAAGGGGGCGTCATCCCGGTGCTGTATAAGGCTTAAATTTCATGCTATTGAACCCAAAACATTCTTGCAGCCCCAAAGAACACCTTCCTCTGGGAAGAGCAGAGGCGGCCGCGGTGCATGACGGGGGCACTTACTCCTCCTCTGGCTCCCCAGCACGATCAGGTAGTCGCTGCCCTGCGGGGAGGGCAGGTTGGAGCTGGTGATGACCACGGTGTCGGGGCCCATAGAGTGCAGCATGTCCATCACCTGGCAGTGGCACGGAGAGCGTCAGCCATGGCCGGTCACATGTCAGCCACGGCTGGTCACACCCCACTCCCCGATCCATCACGAGGCAGTGGCACGGGGAGCGTCAGCCACGGCCGGTCACACCCCACTCCCCCAGAGCCCGTTCCCAATGGCGGCACTCCCGGAGGGGAGACAGCCACCTGGTCAGCCACCATCCCCCCCAAACTGTCAGCCCAAACTGTGTGGCTCCCCACAGGTGACTGGCGAGGGCCTCCCCCTCGGGGGCTGGGTAGGTAAGTGGACATACGCGTGCCTGTCCTGCAGCGGGGAGGAGCTGGCCCCTCTGTACATTGGCTTTTCTGTAACTCTCGTAGAAACTATCTCCACCGCACGATTGCCTCAAAGCAGGCAGCACGCATGCGCGCGCACACACACACACACACACACACACACACACACACACACACACACACACACGTGCTGCATCGCCACCCAGCACGTGTCCATAGCAGAATCTGGACCCTGCTCCAGGGTCAGCTGACTCTGCAGTCCCAGGACCCAATACCAGGTCAGCGAAAGGCCTCCGAGTGGGAGGAGTGGCCGCTGCAGTGGCCCATTCCCAGGACCAGGCTCCGGGGCTGTGAAGACAAAACTCAGGGCAGCGCCAGGCTGCTTGGGAATGCAGCCCAAAGCACATGGACTCCTGCTGCAGTCTGACAGTGTCTGCTCTAAAATGCATGCTGAAACATGTCACCCATGTGGCAATATTCAGAGGGGGTCCTCTGGCGCATGATTAAGTCACCAGGGCTCCCCTTTCTCTGTGCCTGATGAGAGGGCTGGAGGGAGCAGCATGGGCCCCTCGAGCCCCCCACCATCCACACATGAGGACGCAGCAACAAGGTGCAGTCCGGGTAGCAAAGTAGCCCCCGCCAGACCCTGAGCCTGCCGGTGCCTTGACCTTAGACTTCCCAGCCTCCAGAACTGTGGGGAACAAAGTTCTGTTTATTTTGTTTTGTTTTTGTTTGTTTGTTTTTGAGATGGAGTCTCACTCTGTCGCCCAGGCTGGAGTGCAGTGGTGCAATCTCAGCTCACTGCAACCTCCGCCTCCTGGCTTCAAGTGATTCTCCTGCCTCAGCCTCCCAACTAGCCGGGATTACAGGCGTGTACCACCACACCCAGCTAATTTTTGTATTTTTAGTAGAGATGGGGTTTTACCACGTTGGCCAGGCTGGTCTCGAACTCCTGACCTCAAGTGATCTGCCCGCCTCAGTCTCCCAAAGTGCTGGGATTACAGGCGTGAGTCACTGCATCCGGCCAAAAGTTCTGTTTTTTATAAATCATCCAGTCTCAGGCATTTTGTCACAGCAGCCCCAACAGACTAAGATGACTCAACCAAGGCTCAATGCTAGCAAGACACCCACGGTCTCCAAGTCCCGGAGAAAAAGGACTTTGAAGAAACTGCATCTTGGGCTGCTGCATCTGCTCCTGTGTCCAGCCTCCAGCCTGCCCTTCCCAACAGCCGGCCCTGCAAATTCCAAATATGCCCAGCAGCCCCCACACAGCTCAAGCCACCGCCTTACAATATCTCTTCACACATGTGCACATATGCATGCACACACATACATACACACATGCACATACATGCACACGGACACACGCACACATGTGCACACGCACAAACACACATGCACAAACACGTGCACACATGCACATGCACACACGCACATGCCCACACACACCCATGGACACACACGCACACGGACACACGCACATGTGCACACACGCACAAACACGTGCACACATGCACACATGGACGCACACATACACGTGCACACACGCACACACACGCACACATGCACACACAATACGCACGCGCACACACACACACGCACAAACATGTCCACACATGCACACACACACACACATCCTGCTGATCTCTGGAGGCCCCTGACTGGTACAGACTGTTCAGTCACTGCTGGGGAGAAATGATGCAGTGGTGCCACTCAGGCAGCCTGTCTCCCATCCCCACCGTGAGCAGCACATCTGCCCCACACAGGCCCCAGAGGGCCTCCCTACCCGCAAGGCTTCCTCCTGGCTGTGGATCTTCTGGCCAGTCAGTAACCTGGAAGACAGGCGGGGACAGGCAGGTGGGGACAGGTGAGCCTCTCCTCTCCGGGTTGTGTGTTGACATTCCCCAAACCGCAGCGGCTCTGGAAACCCCCATCCCCACAGGCAGCTAACTCTTCGTCCACTGGCCACCATGGGCCGGGGCCCCTGCAACATGTGGGGTTTGGTTCTAAAGGGGACCCTCACATTACAGGAGTCACGTAAGGCCCAATCATGGCTGCTGTTTATACGTAACCGTGGTGATGCACAGCAGCCACGGCCCCCACTTAAGGCCCATGCCACAGCGCAGGGTCTCAGCATAGGTGACTGACATCCATACAAAGTCAAAGAGTCGCTAGTGATTAATGCACGCATGGGCCACCCATGGCTCAGGGGCCTTGAGTGAGATGCCACCCCCGAGTTTGGACAGGCCCAGGTGAGGGATCCCAGGCCTCCAAGAGTCCAGGCGCCCCCACCCCTGCGTGAATGGGGGGCTCGGGACCTGGCTCAGGGCCGGGTAGAGCTAAGCTGTGACAGGCACCAGCCCCCTCTGCGGGCAGCTCCACTCTTCATGGCACTGGGGCGCTGGCGGCTTCCCCTGGTGTGTGATTCTTCAGCTGGGGGGAGCCATGCACCCAAAGAAAGACCTTTTCAAACTCGGTATCAGACAGGCAGGCCCAACACACTCCTCTTCCCCTCACAGGGCGGCAGATGACCTGGCCGCCTGTGCTGCCCCGACCCTCCCTCTGCTGCGGTGGTCCCGACAAGCCCACAGCTCCCCAGGTCGCCCCTCCTCTTCCTCTCCCAGGGGCCCTGCCACTCAGGAAGGCACAGGGGCAGCAGAACCATCCCCATCGCCCATGGCTGCCACCACCAAAGAGAAGGCGTGAGCCTGGGACCCAGGTGGGCAGGGGCTTCTCCAACCCAGGCGCCCCCACCACATCCTGCTCCAGTATCAAAGGGCACTCGCCCCACGGCAGGACCTTCCTGAGAACCACTTCGTAAGCTAAACGGGCAGCCCGAGGGCAGAGTGGAGACCCTTCTGGCATGTTCTCTGCAGCTCTCCCTGGGGAAAGACTGGTAGCATTTGCCATTTAAAATGACTTAACTCTGCTGGGCACGGTGACTCACGCCTGTAATCCCAGCACTTTGGAAGACTGAGATGGGTGGATCACCTGAGGTCAGGAGTTCAAGACCAACCTGGCCAACATGGTGAAACCCCGTCTCTACTAAAAACACAAAAATTAGCCGGGTGTGGTGGCTCACGCCTGTCATCCCAGCTACTCGGGAGGCTGAGGCAGGAGAATTGCTTGAACCCCGGAGACGGTGGTTGCAGTGAGCTGAGATCGTGCCACTGCACTCCAGCCTGGGTGACAAGAGAGAGACCCGTCTTGAAAAATAAATAAATAAAGTAAAATAAAATAAAATGACTTACTCGGCCTCAAACTGGTTGGGCGTGATAATGTCTGCAAGCGGCACCACTTTTTCTTTGTAGACGGGAAGGAGGTCCTCCGGGACGTACTGGCCAACAAAGGAGACAGGAGGAGAGGCTGAGTCACCAGGAGGGAAGCCCACCACGGAGTGCTCCCCAAAAAGCCCCCTGAAGTCCAGGCTCAGGGGCCAGGCCCCCCGACTGTAGAGACAAGTTGTTCCCACCACGGGGGCAGCGTGTAGCTGAGGCACACTATGCCGAGGGAGGACTCAGGGCGCACAGTGGGTCCCTGCAGAGTGTCTGGGAGGAGAAGGAGGTGAAGGAGAGAGGGAGGGAGGGAGGAGGGAGACGAGGAAAGGGAAACCCCACGGGTGGATGGAGCGGCCCTGGCCATCTGGGGAGGCTGGGGGGTGCTGGCCATGCCCATCTGCGACTGGGAGCTCAACCCGCCAGCTCTTCCTGGCTGAGTCAACGCACCCTTCATCTACTTGTTTTTATCTAAGTTGCCTGACAAACAATTCAACACTTGTTTTGTTTTGTTTTGTTTTTTGAGACAGTTTTGCTCCTGTTGCCCAGGTTGGAGTGCAACAGCGTGGTCTTGGCTCACTGCAACCTCCACCTCCTGGGCTCAAGCGATTCTCCTGCCTCAGCCTCCCGAGTAGCTAGGATTACAGGCACCCACCACCATGCCCAGCTAATTTTTTTGTATTTTTTTTAGTAGAGACGGGGTTTCGCCATGTTGGCCAGGCTGATCTCAAACTCCTGACTTCAGGTGGTCCACCTGCCTCAGCCTCCCAAAGTGCTGGAATTACAGGCGTGAGCCACTGTGCCAGGCAACACATGGTTTTCTTTAGCAATCAAATTTAAGCCGGAGCCAGTGCGAAGCTCTGGAAGAATTTTGTGGGCTTTATGGAACATTTCACCAGCCCCTGCTGGCTGAGTGGCCTGAGTTTCCAATCCCTTCACTTCACTTTGCTCCCGGAAACCTCCCTTGGAGATCAGAGGCCCCACAGGAGGCATGTCTGCACCTGGTGCTCAGAGCACACGAGGTGGTCACACACCGGCCACTGCTCCAGACATGGCTTAGGAGGCACTAAGGATGGGTGGGTGGCACCTGGATGTCCCCGATCCCTGGACCAGGAAAGCTCTTTAGAGCCCCATTTTGGGTAGGGAGGGCCAACATACCCCTTTAACCTCATGGAAAGGGGAGATACGGGGTGACCGCTCATCTGAGACAGGAGCTCGTGTTTAGGCCACTCGTTCAGGAAAACAAATGTGATCAAAATCAAGGGGCCAGATCCTGTAGCCGCACTGAACTGGACAGTGGCCCCAACTCTTCGTGATCCAAATGCGAGTGTCTGCCGAGGGTCAGCAGAGCCCACGCCAGGGAGCATCATGAAGGGAAGGCAGAGAGCTGCAAGCTGGGGTCCTGTAGGATGGGTGCAGGACAGGGAACCTTCCAGAGAACAAGCACGGGAGAAAGTGGACAGACAGACGCTGAGCACACCAGCCCACGCCACCCAGTTAGATGCCCAATGACAGATATCGGGACTTCAACCACTGACCCAGCGGGGCAGGGAGGGCACAGGCCCAGGCATGCCCTGCGCCAGTGGAGAAGCCCGCTGTGCTCAGTGAATATACAGTGAGCAAACAGACACACTAGACACAACAACAAAGAAGGCAGATACTGAAATCGCCTGGGCACTGAATGGCTGAGTTAAAAACCCACAGGCAGGATCACCTTTGGGTTCCTTCCGCCTCTAAATTCTAGGCTTCTGGACTGGTCACAATGGATTTGTTCTCCATCCACTTGATCCGATGTCCAGGTCTGTGGGCTGCAGCTGCTGCTATTACTATACAGCTCATGGGTTAAGTGGTTTCTAGATGTCTTTTGTTTTTTTGAGATGGGGTCTTGCTCTGTGGAGTGAGTGTAGCGGTGCGATCTCAGCTCACTGCAGCCTCTACCTCCTGGGCTCAAGTGATCCTCCCACCTCAGCCTCCCAAGTAGTTGGGACTATAGGTAGGTGCCACCACACCCAGCTCATTGTCTTGTATTTTGATTAGAGATGGCAGGGTTTTGCCATGTTGCCCAGGCTGGTCTTGAACTCCTGGGCTCAAGCCAGCCACCCGCTCTGGCCTCCCAAAGTGCTGGGATTACAGGCGTGAGCCACTGCACCCAGTCTGGTTTCTACATTTTTAAATGGTTAGGGGAAAAAAGTCAAAAAAAGAATGACATTTTGTGACACATGAAAATTATAGAAAATTCAAATTTCAGTGTCCACAAATGAAATTTTATTAGAAAATAGTCATCCATGGCTGGGCATGGTGGCTCACGCCTGTAATCCTAGCACTTTGGGAGGCCAAGGCAGGCGGATCACTTGAGGCTAGGAGTTCGAGACCAGCCTGGACAACATGGTGAAATCGTATCTAGTAAAAATATACAAATCAGCTGGGTGTGGTGTTGCGCACCTGTAATTCCAGCTACTTGGGAGACTGAGGCATAAGAATTGCCTGAGCCCAGGAGGCAGAGGCTGCAGTGAGCCGAGATCGTGACACTGCACTCCAGCCTGGGTGACTGAGTGAGACTCCGTCTCAATAAGAAAAGAGAGAAAAGAAAAGAAGTCATCATGTTTGTACACCTCTTATCTGCGGCTGCGGCTGTGCTCTAATGCGAACAGCTGTGGCAGGGCTGTGCGGCCGGCAAAGGCATCAATATTTATCTACTGTCAGGCACTTTACAGAAAACATGTCGGTCCCCTTTCTCCTTCCTAACAAGGTTTGTCTTTTTACCCTTGGACAGAGGAGTCCCACCAAGTTAGACACTTAGAGATGTGGGCCTGTCTTCTGGCTGGACAGGAATAGCTCCACTCACCACACTTTTAAATCACACCGTGAAACTACTCACCATCGAGCCTTCACCATCCCACTTGTCACCCAAGACTGGATCACACACTGCAGAGACACAAGGGCATCTTATCAGCAAAGGCTACAGCTGACGAGTAAGAAACCCTCAACATTTCTTTCTTCTTTTTTTAAGACAGGGTCTTGCTCTGTTGTCCAGGCTGGAGTGCAGTGGTGCAATCATGCTTCACTGCAACCTCGATCTTCCAGGCTCAGGCGATCCTCCTGCCTCACCCTCCCAAGTGGCTGAGACCACAGGCATGCAGCAGCACACCCAGCTAACTTTTAAATGATCTGTACAGATGGGTTCTCACCATGTTGCCGAGGCTGGTTTTGAACTCCTAGGCTTAAGTGATCCTCTCAGCTCGGCCTCCCAAAGTGCTCGGATCACAAGTGTGAGCAAACACATTTGGCTTTTTTCTTTTTTCTTTTTAAGCTGCCAAGTTGAAGTAGATATCTTCCCTTTTTTAATTTAACTTTTTAATATAGTAAAAAATATATACCATAATCTTTGCCAGTTTAAGCATGTTTAGGTGTACAAATTCAGGAGCACTAAGGACATTCTCGCCGTGTATAACCACGACCACCATCCACCACCAAAACGTTTCATCTTCCCAAACCGAAACTCTGTCCTCATTATACACTCACTCCCCACTCCCCCTGCCCTGGTAACGTCTAGTCTGCTTGCTTTTTTTTTTTTTTTTTTTTTTTTTTGAGATGGAGTCTCGCCCTGTCACCCAGGCTGGAGTGCAGTGGCACAATCTTGGCTCACTGCAACCTCCGCCTCCCGGGTCCAAGTGATTCTGCTGCCTCAGCCTCCAAAGTAGCTGAGATTAGAGGTGCGTGCCACCAGGCCTGGCTAATTTTTGTATTTTTATTAGAGATGGGGTTTCACCATGTTGGCCAGGCTGATCTCGAACGCCTGACTTCAGGTGATCCACCCACCTCGGCCTCCCAAAGTGCTGGGATTCCAGGCGTCAGCCACCACACCGAGCCTTCGTCTGCTTTCTACCGCGATAAACTGGCCTTTCCTAGCCCCACTGGGCCTTCATCTGCTTTCTACCATGATGAACTGGCCTTTCCTAGCCCCACCGGGCCTTCATCTGCTTTCTACCGCGATGAACTGGCCTTTCCTAGCTATTTCCGATAGCGGAATCGTGTAACAGTCACCCTTTTTAGTGTCTGGCTACTTTCACTAAGCATCATGTCCTCAAGCACCATCCACATTGCAGAGTGTGTCAGAATTTCCTTCTTTTTCCAGACTGAGTAATACTCCATTGTATGCACGGACACTTTGTTTGTCTATCACCCATCAACGGACACAGCCTGTTTCCACCTTTGGTCACTGGGAACAATGCTGCTACAGACGTGGAAATACGCACATCTGCTTGAGTCTCTGTTGTCAGCTATTTTGGATACACGCACAAGGCGGAATTGCTGGGTCACATGGTGTCCGTGTTCCGCTTGTTGGGGAACTACCAACATGTTTTCCACAGTGGCTGTACCCTTTTATACTCCCAGCAGCTGTGCATGAGGGTTTCTGCATCCTCGCTATTTTCTGTGTCTTTTGATGACAGTCATCCTAATTGCTGTGAGGTGCTATTCATCACTGTTTGTCACCCAAGCAGGTGCAGCAGCTCCCTTCCTCTTCCTGGCCTTGAGCACACACAATCCGGGCCTCACACGTCTGTACCGACAAGCACACTCCTTTTGGGCAATAGTACACAGCGTGGCAAACCATGTGCTGGGCCAGACCTGTCCTCCTGCCACTCGGGAAACCTGCGCCCCAGAGAGAGCCTGTCTGCAAGGTTTGGAGACACTGCCCCTTCTCCCAGGCGGCAAGATGGATCCAGCACTGCCTGGCCTCTAACAAAAGACCGATCTAGGCAGATGCCCCAAAGACTTGGCCACTCCCTAGTGGGCTCTGCCTGGGTGTGACCCTCCCTCCCCCACTCCCTAGCCTGGCCCTGCCTGGGTGTGACCCTCCCCTCCCTTCTCCAACTCCCTAGCCTGGCCCTGCCTGGGTGCGACCCTGCCCTCCCCCACTCCCTAGCCTGGTCCTGCCTGGGTGCGACCCCTCCCTTCTCCAACTCCCTAGCTGGTCCTGCCTGGGTGTGGCCCCTTGCCCTTCCGCCTTTAGGATCAGTGTAGTCACACAACAGTGCTTCACACAGCAGCCCCGCTATATGAGCACACTGACACCCCTTCCTGTCTCACACCAGCCACACAAGACACCAGGGTCACCTGCAAACGCTTCTAGCCCAGCGGACTTCAGCAGGCCCACATCTTCAGAGGCCGGGCAGACACAACTCACTGGCCCAGAGAGGCAGGGCACGGAGGCGTGCAGAGGAGGAAGGAGGCTAAGACGTCCCTTCCCGGGCTCCCAGTCCAGCCCCACCCGTGTGGGGCCAAGCAGCCAGACCTGAGGGTGGGCCCCTGCCTACCGTACACCAGCCTGGGGTTCTGCTGCTTCAGCTCCTGTACAATGTCCACCACCATGGCCAGGAACGACTTGTCCCTCGTATAACCTTTAGGGGGAGAAGCCAGGTTACCCTCAGAAACAGACTCACCACGATCAACTGTGGCACAAAGAAAGAGAAGTGCCAGCAGACCTGCAGAGGGGTGGCTGGGGAGGGAGGTGGGTGGAGGCGAGGTGTCCCCACAGTGCTGGCCAGGGCAGGGGGGAGGGAGGTGCAGGCGAGGTGTCCCCATAGTGCTCGGAGCAGGGGGAGGGAGGTGGGTGCAGGTGAAGTGTCCCCACAGTGCTCAGGAGCTGGGGGGAGGGAGGTGGGTGCAGGTGAGGTGTCCCCACAGTGCTCGGGGACTGGGGGGAGGGAGGTGGGTGGAGGCGAGGTGTCCCCACAGTGCTGGGGGCGGAGAGGAGGGAGGTGGGTGCAGGCGAGGTGTCCCCATAGTGCTCGGAGCGGGGGGAGGGAGGTGGGTGCAGGTGAGGTGTCCCCACAGTGCTCAGGAGCTGGGGGGAGGGAGGTGGGTGCAGGCGAGGTGTCCTCACAGTCCAAAGACATGGAGGGCAGACCCGGCAGCATTTTCCAACAGAAACGCTGTGCTTCACAGGAATGAACCCACAGGCGAGAGGTGAAGGAGTAATCTTTCCTTTATTTATATTTCTACTTTCAGTAATAAGCATATGACACTTTAATCTTATTTATTTTGAGACAGGGTCTCATTCTGTCCCCCAGTCCAGAGTGCAGTGGTTCAACCATAGCTCACTGCAGCTTTGAACTCCCAGGCTCAAGCCGTCCTCCCACCTGAGCTTCCCGAGTAGCTGGGACTGTGCCCAGCTAATTAATTTTTTACAATTTTTTTGTAGAGACAGGGTCTCACTATGTTGCTCAGGCTGGTTTTGAACTCCTGGCCTCAAGTGAGGCTCCCTCCTAGTCTTCCCAAAGTGCTGAGATTACAGGTTCGAGCCCCTGTGCCTGGCCTTATATGTGACCTTTAGACATGTAGAGAGGCTGGGCGCAGTGGCTCACACCTGTAATTCTAACACTTTGGGAGGCTAAGTATTTCCCCTAACCATTTAAAAGTGTAGAAACCAGGCTGGCTGCAGTGGCTCACGCCTGTAATCCCAGCACTTTGGTAGGCTAGGGTGGGTGGCTGGCTTAAGCCCAGGAGTTCAAGACCAGCCAGGGCAACATGGCAAAACCCTGTCTCCACGAAAAAAAAAAAAAGTAAAAAGTTAGCTGGGCATGGTGGTGCACGCCTTTACTCCCAGCTACTTGGGAGGTTGAGGCAGGAGGATCACCTGAGCCTGGGAGGTTGAGGCTGCAGTGAGCTATGATTGCGCCACTGCACTCCAGCCCGGACCACAGAGTGAAACCCTGTCTCAAAAATAATAATAATAATAATAAACATGTATAGAAATACAATTTTTTTTTAACCAGAAAGTTGACAGAGGATGGCAGTGTACCAGGTAGCAGCCCGTCACCTACCTGAGTGTCCTACCCACCTGTCCTGCCCCGGTCAGCGTTCCCAACACCCTGCCTGCACCCTCCCCTGGGCACTGGAACCCCAGTGTAGTCACAGGAGTGGGGGTGACTTGGCACAGCCTGGGCAGTCATTGTCCCGGCAGGCATAGTGTGGCCAGGACCCCCCAGGCTACCGGGGGTGTGATGGTGGCTTGGGCACGCCAAGGCCCTCCTTGAAGGGGCAGTGACCCGAGACAGGCCCAGGGTGGGGGTGCTCTGGACCTCCTTGAGCCCACCCTGGCTGGAGTGGGGTGTGTAGTCTCCCGCGGCAGCTCGCTCCAGCACCTACCTGTGAGCACGTAGTCATATTTATTCATGTTGTTCAGCCTCAGGCCTTCATACAACTCCTGGAGCTCATCTGAATTCAGCACTTGGCCCTTCCAGTGGGCATAGCCTAGAGGCAGAGGAAACCACGGGGGCTCAGACACAAGGGGGCCAGCTGGGGCCGCGGGCTTCCCTCGACACCTGCCCACTCTCCCTGAGGCTGCCTGGTGGACGGCTCCTCCCCATGGACTGGCTCAAACCTGAAGGGGATCACCAGGCGCAGTGCTTGGCAGGTCCTGACAGCTGTCCACAAGGGATGCCTCGAGTCCCCTGTGAGCCCCCTGCCCCTACACTGTCAGGGATTGTTACTACGACCTCCAGCGGCTCCCACCCTCCCACTGCCAGTTCCTGTGGGAGCTGCGTCCCAGGTACAGGAAGGGTGTGGGGAGAGACACACCAGCTCACAGCTGCGTTGCTCTCCCATTGCTGTCCGGAACGCCCCCGGCTACTCCCTCCCCACAATGTCACAGCCTCTTGTTTCCCAGCGTCTCCTGCATTAGCTCCCAGCTATTCAGGCCGGGGTGCTCGGCCACCGGCCACTGCCACCCGGACACCCTGGCAGGTAGGGCTTGTTATGTCCCCACCCCCAACTCCTCCCCAACAAGCTTATTAAGGTGCCATTAGAGCCTGTCTTAGATCAACTCCTGAGCAAGAGATAAACGTGAATGAGAAAGAGGCCTCAGCCCAGGTGTATACAACCTGCCCTTGGCCCGACGGGTAGCCAGGGTGAAGTGTCCGTCCCAGGCAGACAGGTATATCAATGTGTGAGGACAGACGCATCAGCTTCCTGCAGGCGGGACCACTAGCCTCCTGGGAGCCCTTCCTGCACTGTGGAACCCGACCACAGCTCCAGCTCAAAGCACTGCTCAGGGGGCAGCCATCCACACAGGGTGGGGGTCCACCATGGATACCCCACATTCGCCCATGAGAAACGCCTCACATCGAGGGGCTCCTGGCCACCTCCCACATTAATCACCCCTCTAATGCATGCCTTTTTCAGCAAATAAGGAAAACTGATGTATGGGTTCCTAGAACAGCAAAGTACAAGTATCACGCACTGGTAGGTCACGGCCGGCTCTGAGCCCACGCGCCATGCCCTGTGGCTAAGATCCCCTGAATTCCCACACCAGAGGAGGGCTCCATGGCTCCTGCCCCTGAGGGCCCTCCTGCGTACCAGTCGCTGGCTCCCGCTGGAAGGGACGCCTTTGGCTTTCCCCAGGAGCTGTCGCACAGGAGCACGTGTGGCACAAAGGTCCTGAGACTGCCATCAGAAGCCACGCTCCAGGCACAGTGCGGCGTCTGGGGGGAGCACCTGGGGGCGCCTGCCCTGTGCTCTGCCCGGAACACCAGAGTGTGTACACTGAGGGGTGGGTCTGCCAGAGACCAAGCCCCTGATGGACTCTGGGTTAACAGTCACTGGGGGTCAGGAGGGGCAGGGGGTATCCACCGCGGGTGAGGTCAGTGCCTCACACAGCAGCCTGCCCCTCCAGTGCAGGGTGTGTGCTGGGGAGGCTTCTGCCAGGCCGGGGCGGGGTTTGGGGCGAAGGGTAGGAGGGAGGCGAGCAATGGTCACTCCTGGTCCTTTCTGCCCTCGGATTCTGAATATCTTTCCAGGCAGGGTGGGACTCACCACTGCTGCACATGTGCTCCTTTCCTGGGGAGGCGACATGGCCTGGCTGTGTCCCCACCCAAATCTCATCTTGAATTGTAGTTCCCATAATCCCTACATGTTATGGGAGGGACCTGGCAGGAGGTCATTCAGTCATGGAGGTGGTTCCCCCATCTTGTTCTCATGATAGTGACTGAGTTCTCACAAAAGCTGATGGTTTCAAGGGGCTTTTAAAACCCTGGGCCCCTCACTCTGCACTTCTCCTTCCTGCCGCCAATGTGAAGAAGGAGGTGTTTGCTTCCCCTTCTGCCATAACTGTAAGTTTCCTGAGGCCCCCCCAGCTCTGCTGAACTGTGAGTCCATTAAACCTTTTTCCTTTATAAATGACCCAGTCTCAGGTATGTCTTCATTAGTGTTGGGGACCAGCCTCAACACCACCCATGGGGTACCCAAAGTCTGGTGGTGACAAAGGAATGAGAAGAGACAGGTTAAGAGTTCATAAAGGTGGGGCCGGGTGCAGTGGCTCACGCCTGTAATCCCAGCACTTTGGGAGGCTGAGGCAGGTGGATCACCTGAGGTCGGGAGTTTGAGACCAGCCTGGCCAATATGGTAAAACATCATCTCTACTAAAAAATACAAAAATTAGTTGGGCGTGGTGTGTGAGGTCAGGAGATTGAGACCAACCTGGCGAACACTGTGAAACCCCGTCCCTACTAAAAATACAAAAAAATTAGCCGGGCGTGGTGACGGGTGCCTGTAGTCCCAGCTACTTGGGAGGCTGAGGCAGGAAAATGGCATGAACCCAGGGGGCGGAGCTTGCAGTGAACAGAGATCGCGCCACCGCACTCCAGCCTAGGCAACAGAGCAAGACTCCGTCTCCAAAAAAAAAAAAAAAGAAAGAAAAGAGTTCATAAAGGTGGGAGCCAGGGGGCCAGTTGCAAAATGGAAGCTGCAAAAGGCGCCAAGCTCTGGTTTCCACGCTATTTATTGAGTACAGTCACTTAGATCTAAGAAGCAGATGTTCACGGCCAAACAGTGAAAGGGAGGCAGTACGTCATAGGCGTAACCTATAGCAATAGCGGTTTAAATGAATCTCCTTTGTGCTCAAACAGCATATCTTTAACTTATCGGAGAGTTGCTGGTGGGAGCGGGCTTAACTAGGAGCTCGTGTGTCTGTCCACATTCCAGTGCTTCAAAGGAGTATCTTTCTCCTTGAACACAGTGTTTACAGATAAGAGAGCGGGTCTCGCTCTGAGCATGGGAACATGATGGCAATTAGGAGGCTTTCCTCCTCAGAGGCCTCTTGTGGCTTTCCACAACTTATTGTCCCATATTTTCATGGCCAGTTTATACAGGCACTCCACAAGCCCTTTCCCAACAATTGGCAGTGTGAGAATGGACTAATACAGGGCGCCATCGGGAAGGACTGCAGCCAGGCGGCTCCAATTCTCCTTCTGTCCTGGGCACTGGGGTCCTGAGGCCTCTCCCCTGGGCTTGCAGACGGCATTGACTCCCCGTTTCCTCACGGGGCTGTCCCTCTGTGTGTGTCTGTGTCCTCATCTCGTCTTCTTACAAGGACACCAATCAGCTTGGATCAGGGTCCACCCAGAACCCTGATGGCCTCTTTTAACCTGATGACCTCTGTAGGGGCTCCATCTCCAAACTCAGTCCCGCTCTGAGTCCCGCTCTGAGTCCCGCTGAGTCCCCCTCTGAGTCCCGCTCTGAGTCCCGCTCTGAGTCCCGCTGAGTCCCCCTCTGAGTCCCGCTCTGAGTCCCGCTCTGAGTCCCGCTGAGTCCCCCTCTGAGTCCCGCTCTGAGTCCCGCTCTGAGTCCCGCTCTGAGTCCCCCTCTGAGTCCCGCTCTGAGTCCCGCTCTGAGTCCCGCTCTGAGTCCCACTCTGATGTGCTGGGGTTAAGGCTGCAACATGAGAATTTGGGGGGACGTAATTCAGCCATAACAGCCATGAGGAAGGGGAGACGTCCAGCACTTGGCCGGGTCTCAGACACAGGCCCCAGGCCCCTGTGAGGCCCAGCTTCCTATCGAAACAGGGGGCATGGTCTTGCAGCTCTTGGTGGCCTCCTGCCCACTGTGGGATGTGGGATGGGCCCAGAGCTCACAAGAACCTTCTCAAACAGGGAAGGGCGTTTGGATCTTGTGTCCAACTCATTCCATTTATAGATGAAAAAACAGAGGCAAACAAGCGGTTCCTTGGGCAGCCCAAGGAGCCTGGCGCTCCTGTCAGACCCCAGCCGGCCTGGCCCCTCGCTGGTGTCCGTCGGCAGGCTCTGGCCCTGGCCTGGTCCCTCACTGGTGTCCATCGGCAGCCTCCTGGCCCGGGTCTGGCCCCTCGCTGGTGTCCGTTGGCAGGCTTCTGGCCCTGGCCTTCTCCAGCCCTGCAGCTCCTCGTGTTCACACCAGCTGCCCCTTCCCTGCAGCAGGGACCACCAAGCCCAGCAGCAGGGCACCTGTCCCACCCCCTCTGCCTCCACAATCCAGAAGCCAGGACAGCACGACCCGTCCACCCGCTGACCTCCAGCTCCGCAGGCTCCTTCCCAATGCCCTCAGTCCAGGAAGCTCAGACAGAGAGCTCCAACAAATCCTCTCAAAGGGGCCACTGGGCATACTGGCCGCAAGGTGGAGGCTCTGCCAAGCCTGGCTGCCCTTGGCTTGGGAGGCACAGCTCAGGGTGTGGAAAAATGAATGGGGGTGTGGTGCGGCCTCAAGGAATGGGGGCCTAGCCAGGGGAAGGGGCAGAAGTGCGAGCAGCAGCCCTGAGGCGGCAAGGCCTGCGCCAGGTGGGCTCTGCAGGCACTTGGGGGCTTGGCTTTCCCACCCCCCAGCCTGACGGGCGTCAGGGAACCAACAACGCGGCTTGTGTGGAACATCCGTGTCCCCGCCGGGAGTCTGGCTTTGTGGCCCATCCCAGGCAGAAGCTGCCCACGTGACCATCCCAGTAACAACCCTGGGCAGGAGGTGGGCGTGGTGGCACACACCTGAAGTCCCAGCCACTTGGGAGGCGGAGGCAGAAAGATCGCTTCAGCCCAGGAGGTCAAGGCTGCGGTGAGCTGGTTGCGCCACTGCACGCCAGCCTGGGCGACAGAGACCGACCTTGTCTCTAAAAAAGAAAAAAGAAAAGACTGAGCGTGGAGTCTCACACCTGTAATCCCAGCACTTTGGGAGGCTAAGGGGACAGGATCGCTTGAGCCCAAGGAGTTCAAGACCACCCTGGGCAACATAGTGAGACTCCGTCTCTATGAAAAATAGCAAAATTAGCTGGGTGTGGTGGTGCACACCTGTAGACCCAGCCACATAACAGGGTGAGGTGGGAGGATCTCTTGAGCTCAGGAAGTCAAGGCTGCAGTGAGTCATGACCGCAGGACTGCACTCCGGCCTGAATGACAGAGACCTTGTCTCACAAAAAAAAAACAGAAAAAGGAAAAGGAAAACCCTGGGCAGAGTCGCTTATGAGCTCCCTGGCAGCATCATCCCAGCTCCCTGCCAAATGAGGCGCAGCCTGTGCAACCCCACCTTCGACTCCTAGGTGCGCACTGGAGAACTGAGACAAACGTTCATGGCAGCATGACCCCAACAGCCAAAAAGTGGAAACGGCCCGACTGTCCGCAGGGCTGCTTGTGGCTGAACTCGTGTGGCCGGTCACACAGGGCATGAGCTGGTCCTGGGCACGCACGATGGGACACGCAGCAGGAGGAACATAACAACGTGGCCCCCCAGACAGCCTGGGGAGAGCAGCCCCGGAGCAAGGGTGCCTGGAGCAGAACAGCCCCTACAATGCAGGAGGCCCGTGGCGCATGCAGACGTCTTTCTTTGTGCATAATCAGGCCCAGTAAAATGCTTCCTGGAGGTGAGTTTGGTGAAAAATAAGCACCTCTAGCCCCTAGACAGTGGGTGGGGGGAACAAAAAGGAAAAACAACAACAAAAAAACTCAAAAAACAAAAAGCGCCTCCAGCTCTGTCAAGGTCTGCGGAACAGTGTCATCGTGGGCACTGCACTCACAGTGGGCGGCACGGGAGCCCAGAGGGGCTGAGGGGCTGCACGGAGGAGGCCGAGTCCCCCGTCCTGACCACCAGCTCCTGTGGCACCCAGGGCAGGTACACGATGCACCAGCCTCACTCCCCAGCAGCACAGTGTGGCAGGGGCGAGGGAAGGGGAGCAGGCAGAAGGGCCCCGGTGCAGGGGAGAGTGGTGCCTGCCCTCACTGCCCTAGGGAGTTGCCCCTGAGCCACGGAAACGGCCTTACGGAAGCTACCCGGGGGCCTCCTGATCAGGCTGCACAGACAGCTGACCCCGAGTGTGGGTACAGGGTGCTGGGAGCCAGCCCACAGCCATAGACGGAGCTGGCTAAGGGATCCTAAACCAGCAGGCCTCCCATGGTATCTGGGGGAGGCTGGAGTGGGGGCTCCCAGGAACCACAGGCTGGACCCCATGGGAAGGGACGCCCCCAGGCTGTCCGTCTGGCTCTGTAACTGTGGAGGCTCCCAAGCGCCTGGGGTCCTGTCCTCATCCCAGCCCCCTGAGGGCAGGCCAAAGACCGCTTTTCTGTCTCTGGGCCCTCGGGTCAGCCAGCCCACCACCCACTGAGAAGCTTCCACCAAGCCCGAAAGGCATTGCCAAAGTCCGGGGCTCTCCCCGCATCCTGGAATCCATGCAAGGGCAGCTGGGTCGGTGCAGATGTTGAACCAGCACTGATGGAGCACAACACGGTCCCCAGAAACACACTCAACACCCTGCTTTAGTGTCCAAGCCAGCCAGCTCACTCACTGAAAAACAAATCCTAAAGGAGGGCGGTGAGAGCAGCCAGGAAGGACATGTGGGTTCAGGGAGGCTCCTGGGGGGCCTGAGTCTTCGGGGACATCTCCAAATCTCACAGCACCCAGTGCGCCCAGCAAGCAAAGGCAGGAAAGGGTTTCAGCAAGAGCTGGAGCCTGTCCATCTGCACCGCCAAGAGCTGGAGTCTGTCCGTCTGCACCGGCCGAGCAACTCTTTCCTCTCACTTAGCACGTGTCATGCCTGCCTCAAGAGAAACCACAGCAGTCCTTCCCACTCCCAAGAGTAGGGGCCAGGCCCCCCCCCGCCCACATATCCCATTGATGCTCTGCCAGGCTGTTTCTGGGACGTTCTGTGCTCCCAAGTTTCCGCCTGGGTTCAGAGAAATTTCAGGGGAAGCAAGGTGGGGTTTCAAAGAACAGAACAGCTTTGTTCTGCCGAAGAAGCAGTATAGGGACCACAGAGAGGAGGGAGAACTCCACGCACCTCCACCTCTAGGCCATGGGGCTGGGGGCATGGAAAGCATGGCCTGTGAGGGGCTTCTGAGGCCAGCCACCCTCAGTCCCCTGAGCCAGCAAAGTCCTCAGCGTCCCAGGGCACGGAGACAGATGCACACACAGGCCCCTGCAGCACTGCTGTTAACAGAGAAAACCCAGAACCACCTACACGTCCCCCAGCACGACCACCCCATGGGGGATCCTCCTCAGCTCCAGGAGGTAGGCCGACAGCAGAAGTCACACGGCTGTGCTCTGAGCCAGGCGTTGGTCCAAGCACTTTATGCAACTGATGTAATCAACTCTGGCAACCTCACAGCAGGTGTTAGGATTGCCCTCCTGTCTTACAGATAAGGAAACTGAAGCACTGAGAGGTTCTGCCACCTGCACTGGGTCACACAGCCTCAAAGCAGCCAAGCTGAGTCAACACACCCCCTCTCAGAGGTGAGGCCACCCAGGCCTACACCCTGATATGCTATGCAGGCTCTGCCTGAGCGACGCCCGGGACTCCAGGTCCCCGTCTACATGAAAGCCCCGTGCCTCACACCCATATGAAAGCCCCGTCCCTCACACCCACACTCCGCCCCATCCCTCACACCCACACTCCGCCCCGTCCCTCACACCCACACTCCGCCCCGTCCCTCACACCCACTCTGCCCCATCCCTCACACCCACTCCGCCCCATGCCTCACACCCACAGTCTGCTCTGTGCCGGCTGCTGGAGCCAATGCCTTACCTGTGTGGTTTGAAAACTGGACAGAGTTCACCGCGTCAACCTCAAATCCCAAAACCTGCAAGACAGAGAAGGAACAGGTAGGCGTAAGAGAGCCAGGTCTGGGGTCCCACGAACCCCAGCAGGTGGTGACTCAGAAGAGGGGAGTAAATGAGTCCCGGCTGGCACGGGGCCCCCAGGTGCAGGCTGGAGGGCTGA
Source organism: Pongo abelii (assembly GCF_028885655.2). Lineage (NCBI taxonomy): Eukaryota > Metazoa > Chordata > Mammalia > Primates > Hominidae > Pongo > Pongo abelii. The sequence continues at coordinate 54,115,851 of NC_072007.2, read as the reverse complement.
CATGTCAGAGCAGGAGGCTCTCCCCGAGTCACACATGACCTGTGCACAGGCATGGCCTCGCGTGTCTGGAGCTGAGCTTCCCTCTCTGGGGAGCAACCAGCCCGGGAGGGCATCGCCCAGCCCACAGGACCTCCATGGGGAAGCACTTCACGCATCATTCCAGAAATCGCACCCAGCGAAAGCACTCAATAAGACTAATAAACAATAAAACGAAGGCAATACCCGTCTGTCCAGACACTGAACAGAGGCTGGGAGGCTGTCTCTGCTGTGAAAATGTGGGCATCTACCCCACCCCTTGGAGGAAGCCAGGCCAAGGGCCCCGCGGGCAGCACGCGTGCCTCAAAAGCCTGAGTGAGAGACAGGGAGTGGGCGCATGAGGACAGAGAGGGAGGGAGATGGTGAGGGTTCGAGACAGATGGAGAGGGAGGACGGAATCCACGGAGCGGGGGCCTCCTTCCTGTATCTCCAAGGGCCAAGCCCGGCCTCCGCTAGTTTGGGGGGCCATCCCCACCCTCTCCTGCGCACCAGCAATGCCCCAAACCCTCTCTTCCTGCTGCATCTGAACAGCCAACCACCCTTGAGTTCCACCTTCACGTTCAAAGCCAGGCAGTGCCACCTCTGGTGTCAGCACTAGGACAGCGGCTGTTTCCAGGGCAGGGGGTGGGGGGGGGGGTGGGTGGAGAAGGGGGGTGGGGATGGGGAGGGGCTTCCGGGGCTTCCCAAATTTGTTTCTTCACTGCGTGGGGTTTGCTTTGTGATGATGAGTTGAGCTATCTGCTTAGGATTTGTATTTGCCAAGGTCTTTCTTTGAAGCCGGTATTATCACTAAACTAATGAAACACGTTAGCAGTCTTACTAATCTAACAAGTTAAAGTTAGCACTTTGCGGCCAGGTGCAGTGGCTCATGCCTGTAATCCCAGCACTTTAGGAGGCCGAGGTAGGAGTACAGCTTGAGGCCAGGAGTTCAAGACCAGCCTGGGCAAGATGGCAAAAACCCTGTCTCTACAAAAAATACAGAAATTAGCCGGGCGTGGTGGCACATGCCTATAGTCCCAGCTACTTGGGAGGCTGAGGTGGGAGGATCACTGAGCCCAGGAGATGGAGGCTGCAGTGAGCCATGATGGCACCACTGCACTCTAGCCTGGGTGACAGAGTGAGACTCTGTCTCAAAAAACATAAAAATAAAAACAAAAAATAAAATGGGCACTTTGCAAATGTACCAGCCCGAATCCACAGCCTCTATACACAGATAGCTTGCGGTATTTCAAATCCTTTAAAATTCTAACCGACTGTGAAGAAACAGATATTAAGCAACGATGACACAAATCCTGAAAATCCTGCCAAAATATTCTGCTCCACTGCTTCTGGGTGTGTAGATAATTAATCCTTTGGGGCTGGCAAACGTATCCGAGAATGAAGTCGCTATTTTCTGCTTTTAAATGAGAGCACGAGCAAGCTGAGCCCCTGGGCTGGCATCTCCATTTCACACACCCCATCAAAATCAGCTTATTCATCAGCATCGCAAGCTGGTCTGGATGCTTCCAGAGTCTACCCATCCAACTTCATGTGCCAGACAAAGCCAGACTCAGAAGACGACGATGCACGGGGGGTGGGGTGCCAAGGTCCAAGACGGAAGGCTGGGACCCCAGAGAAAGACGTCTCCTGCTCTTACACGTGTCCTTCAGCTGGAAGCCACTGCTCTGTGCCGGACCATGCCTCTGGAATTGGCATCTCTGTACAGCAGTGGCTCCCTCCCAGGCACCGCCAGAGGTACCAAAAATGTGAAACTGAAGCCTGCGAAGAGAATGGGCTTCTGCCAGCAGCGCTCTTCTTCCCCCGGGACTCTTCTCCCTGCAGGGGCAGCAGTAGTGACCGTCCCTTCCCATAGCAGCAGCGGAATCTGCTTTGTGGCTTTCGCTCCACCAGCAGAATTCCTCATCACTTGCCCCCCCAGACTCCCAGCACCCGCCAGCTGGCAGATACCTGCCTTCCCAGCTCCAGGTTCTAAAGACTCCAGCAATTCTCTTATCCCAGGGTCAGCTGTGTGGAGCCGATGCTGGCAGGGGTCTCCTCCACGACACCTGTGTTCCCTTTTTGCCTTCTCTACTCTCTCAATACCTGGCTGAAGGACGGCCTCTACAATCGTTGCTCCGGTTTCTGTTTCTGGACTGGACCCTGCCTGATACACCTCATCTTTCCCCATCCCCAAGGGAGCCAAGGACAGACTGGTTCTTGGCCCATGGTTCAGCCCAGCGGGCTGCTGGGCTCTCCACAACGCTCACCTCCCGCCCGGAGCATGGGCCCCAGTTCCGGCTCCTTCACAGCCTTCACAGGAACCGCCTTCAACAAGGACAGGCCAGGTGCCCTGTGAGCAGCCCTGCTGACTGATGGGATCAGCTTGGGCCCCTTTAGGAACAGCATTGCTGGTCTGTGTATGCGAATCACCTTGTTTTAGTAAACCCTGTCCCTATAATGGCCTATGGGGCTCTTCCGTGGCAGAATTCTAAGAATGACCTTCAGGGACCCCGCTCACCCTCGGGCAACCCCCTGAGTGTGGGTGAAACCTGTCAGTGTGATGAGATCTCTCTCCCATGAGGATCTTCTTATCCAGGACAGTTTAACTGAATGACATGAGCCCTTCAAAAGCAGAGTTTTCTCAGGCTGATGGGCAGAAGGAAAAATCAGAGATTGGAAGTTAAAGAAGGACTCAACGACTGTTGCTGGCTTTGAAGATGGATTGGGCCACACGATTGCCAGATGCAATAGTGCAGGTCAGTTTTACATAGAGTCATTATTAAAAACTGAGTCATATGGCCAGGCACAGTGGCTCACACCTGTGATCGCAGCACTTTGGGAGGCTGAGGCTGGAGGATTGATCACTTAAGCCCAGGAGTTCAAGACGAGACTGAGCAACACAGCAAGATTCCATCTCTATTAAAAAAAAAAAAAACTGAGTCATAAAACTTACAATTATGTAAGTTATATTATTATTTTTTGAGACAGGGTCTCACTCTATCACCCAGGCCGCAGTGCGGTGGCACAATCATAGCTCACTACAGCCTTGAACTCCTGGGATCAAGGGATCCACCCTCTTCAGCCTCCTGAGTAGCTAGGACTACAGGTGCGTGCTGCCACACCTGGCTAATTTTTATATTTTTTTGTTGAGACAGAGTCTCACTATGTTGTCCAGGCTGGTCCTGAACTCCTAAGTTCAATCAATTCTCCTCCCTTAGCCTCCCAAAGTGCTGGGACTACAGGTATGAGCCACTGCACCCAGACTACATAAATTATATTAAAAGTAAACATAATATATATTCTAGCCTCACCACTTCCTAGTTTACTAGCATTTTACCCTATCTGTTGTCTACTCAGCTATTTGTGTCTATTATGTCTGGAGGGAAGAACGCTACATGACAGAGGCTGCTGCGCAGCTCTTTCCTGCTCAGGTTGGTAGTTTACATTCAGCTATAGCGGAAGTATTCACACCATGGAGCTTGGCAGTACATACTCTAAATCAGATATGAGGGCTGGGCACAGTGGCTCACGCCTATAATCCCAGCACTTTGGGAGGCTGAGGCGGGAGGATCACCTGAGGTCAGGAGTTCGAGACCAGCCTGGACAACATGGCAAAACCCCGTCTCTACTAAAAATACAAAAATTAGCCAGGTGTGGTGGCTCGTGCCTGTAGTCCTAGCTACTCAGGAGGCTAAGGCAGGAGAATCACTTGAACCTGGGAGGCGGAGGTTGCAGTAAGCCAAGACTGCGCCACTGCACTCCAGCCTGGGTGACAGAGAGAGACTCTGTCTCAAAAAAAATTCAAATCAAACCAAATCAATCAATCAATCAATCAATCAACGAGATATAAGCAAGACTCTCTGATGCCCATACCTGCCGTGACGGTCCACTGAGGCCTGTGGACTATCACCTCATCCCCCTTCTTGGGATGGTCTTATTAGGCCGCCGTGCTACCGTTTTTTGTTTTCTTTTTTTGAGACAGGATCTCACGCTGTTGCCCAGGCTGGAGTCCAGTGGCACAATCTCAGCTCGCTGCAACCTCTCCCTCCTGGGCTCAATTGATTCTCCTGCCTTAGCCTCCCGAGTAGCTGGGACTACAGGCATGTGTCACCATGCCTGGTTAATTTTTTATGTTTTATTTTTTGTGAAGAAATATTGTCTATATTGCCCAGGCTGGTCCTGAACTCCTGGGCTCAAGCAATCCTCCCACCTCATCCTCCCAAAGTGCTGCAATTCCAAGGCGTGAGCCATCGTGCTTGGCCTGTGCTACCGTTCTGCTCCTAGCTCCCCTCAATGTGCATTCCCCACCCGCACCTCCAGATGTACCCCTCTAAACCCAGCCCTTGAGGGTCTGCTGCGCCCACAGGATGCAGCTCAGACTCCCGGAGCGTCCCACTCCCACAGCTGATGTCCCTGGCTGCTGGGTCACCCATCACTCTGTGAACTCCTCACTGGGCTGCAGAACCCTGGGCACCTTCTGAACCCTGGAAAGCTCTGAAACCCCTGTGCCTGGCCAACTCCCCTCTCTCAACTCAGACCGTCCTTCTTGCAGCCTCCAAGACCCTGCTGCAACCGTGCCTATGTAGCCTCCGCGACAGCACGCGAAGAACGAGGGTTCTTCAGGACTGGGGCTCCCTGCCGGCCCTGGCCAAAGCCCCTGGCCTCTGGCAAACCCACTGCTGCCACAGAACAGCCTGGCTGTCTCCGATGAAAAGTTTGAAGGACAAGCTCCTGCTCAGCCTCTACCGCAAGGTGTAACTCCGTAAACGGAACAAGTACCCAGCACACAGGGGAGCCAGGGCGGGAAGAGCCGCGGGGGATGGGGGGTGGGGGTGCGGGATGGGGGGGCTGGGCTTTGCACCACTCATCCTTGCGACGTATTGGGGCTCCCCCACCTGCAGGCGTGCGCCCTGTCTCCTGCCCAGAGAGAAAGCCAGTCAGATGGCTACACTGCCCTGGGGGGTCAAAATAATCCCAGCAGAGTCCAGGCCAGTGGGATGGCTTAGAAACGGTTCCAGCTTCCTCCTGGGAACTTCCTGCGGGGGCCACAGCGGAAGGGCTTTCAACCTCATTAGTCATCTGGCTGGACCAGTCATCCGGCTGGACCGCAGGAGCAGTGGCGGCAGATCCAAGGCCGAGGCCTCTCTGACTCCCTTCTCCCTGCCGCCCGCGACACAAGCTCATCCTCTGCCAGGCGCAGCCTGCAGTCCTCCTCCCTCGGCCAGTGGTGTGAGCAACCCTCCTCCTGCCCACGTGCGGGAGTGGCTGCCTCGGGCTCCTCCCAGGGCCCACGTGCGCGCCTTATCGGCAGCATCCCACTCTGCTCACAGTGAGGCAGACAGCGAGACACAGCGAGACACTATGTGAGCGCGGCAGCTCAGCTGATCCTCCTCCTCCGGGGAGGGAGAGTGACTCAGAAGGGCAGGAGTGGGGGAAGCTCTGGAACATTCCGGCATAGCTCCTCCACCCCAGCCTGACCACCCCAGTTCCAGGCGTTCCAGGGGAGAGCAGGGTGAGCGCTGCACAGAAGCTGAAGCCACCCACCCAGCAGAACCCTCCCTGTAGCTTATTTTGCAAAGAGACCTCTGACCACTTTAGGAAACCAGAATGAGGAAAGACGACGGGAGAGATCATGCGACTGCTTCACCCTGATCAACCCGGGGCCCAAGCACCCGGTGTCCCTCCCACCGTCTGTCACTGGTCAGCCCTATGATCCACGTCAACCATGTCCTCTGTCCTACAAACTCCCAGGGAAACTTCTGGTGGAAATGGCCCCGAGCCCCCCAGAGCAGTCTCCCCTCATCCCTGACCTACCCCTGCCTCAGCCTTCACAGCTCCAGAGCCCACACCGCCTGGGCCCCCAGCCCTGCTCAGAGCACACGGACACCCAGCCCCCTACTTCCAGGCTCACGGTGCCGCAGAGGGACCGTGCACTAGTTGGTCAGGAGCTGCCAGGTGCTGGGCTCACTGCAAAGTGCTAAGGGAAGGCAGAGGTCATGGCTGGCTCAGAAGTGCCCAGATGGCCAGACAGCTGGGGGCTGAGTCCAGGGATTGCCAAAGCAGCATTCCTGACCCAAATGGGCTCCCTGGTGTGACCTCGGGCCCCGTCCACCCCCACAGCGTGCAGCAAAAATGCCACCTTATTCTAGCTCCAGAATCTGCTCCACGGGGCCTCACACCCACTGCACCCTCCTCCCGGATGCTGTTCCTCTCTGTGCCCCGGCCGGCAGAGCTCCACCTAGTGCTGGCTCCCTCCCACCCCTTGGAACTCGCTCCCACGCACGGCAACTGGCCCTTGGGGTCAGCCAAACCTGTGTGCACTGCACAGCTTCCTCGTTTAGCTGTCCTAGGGTGACCACATTCCCAGAGGCTTGGTGACTGTCACAGGTAAGGAGATGGGACAAGAGGCTGAGCAGGGCTAGGCACCTGCTTCAGGAATGGGGAAAGCTGCCGGAGGAGTGGCCAAGGACAGGTACAGGGGCTGGCAGCCTTGTCTTGGCCACAGAACCCTTTAAAACAGAGGCCCCATGCAAAGCTGGGGAATAGACGGGCACAGGGCGGCTGCTCTGTGCGCAGGAAGGGAGGCGCTGCCGGCCCCTCCTTGGCCGATCGCACGGTTTTTCGCTCAGCCCATCTCTGACAACTCCTTTTATCCTTTCTTCTTGAGAAGTTTCCTCTGTTCTTATTCCTCAGCGTCACTCGCTCTGTGAACTGGGCGCGCATGATTCCATTTCAAAAGCTCTGTGTGGGTGTGCACCCGCAGACACCAAGGCCAACAAGCCACAATGCCAATCAGCAGCCCCTGTGTCCCCGAAGCTGCCCGTTCTGCAGATCCGCCCCTCCCTTTCCAGAGAATGCCAGTCACACCAAGCCTCCTAGGAGGGAAGTCACTTACAGGAAAGACGGGGGGACCGGCCAACACTGGGGCCTGCAGAGCAACACACCACACACACACACATGCTTGCCCATGACACACACATGCATGCCCAGACATATGCATACACGCCATGCACACATGCCTCATACACACATGCACACACGCCCCATACACACATACACACATACACACAAGCATCCCACGTGCACACACGCCCCATGCACACATGCCCCATACACACATGCACACACGCCCCATACACACATGCATCCCACATGCACACACACACCATGTACACACACACCCACATACACACACACCATGTACATACACACGTACACACACACCCACATACACACATACACCATGTACACACACACCATGTACACACACACCCACATACACACACACACCCACATACACACACCCACATACACACACCCACATACACACACGATGTACACACACACACCATGTACACACACACCCACATACACACACCATGTACACACATCCACATACACACACACACCATGTACACACACACACAGACACACACACCATGCACACACACACCCTGTACACACACCATGTACACACAAGCACACCCACATACACACACACCATGTACACACACCCACATACACACACACCCTGTACACACACACACCATCTACACACAAGCACACCCACATACAAACACCATGTACACACACACCATGTACACACAAGCACACCCACATACACACACCATGTACACACATACCCACATACACACACACACCATGTACACACAAGCACACCCACATACACACACACCATGTACACACACTCCCACATACACACACACCATGTACACATACACACCATGTACACACAAGCACACCCACATACACACACACACCATGTACACACACACCATGTACACACAAGCACACCCACATACACACCGTGTACACACACACCCACGTACACACACACGTACACACACACCCACGTACACACACCATGCACACACATACCCACATACACACACACCATGTACACACACACCCACATACACACACCCACATACACATAAGCACACCCACATACACACACCATGCACACACACACACCATGTACACACATGCACACCCACATACACACACCATATACACACAAGCACACCCACATACACACCATGTACACACAAGCACACCCACATACACACACCATGTACACACAAGCACACCCACATACACACACACCATATACACACACACCCACACACACACCATGTACACACAAGCACACCCACATACACACACCATGTACACACACACCCACATACACACACACCATGTACACACACCCACATACACACACACACCATGTACACACAAGCACACCCACATACACACACACCATATAAACACAAGCACACCCACACACACACACACACCATGTACACACAAGCACACCCACATACATACACACCATGTACACACACCCACATACACACACCATGTACACACACACCCACATACACACACACCATGTACACACAAGCACACCCACATACACACACCATGCACACACACACCATGTACACACATGCACACCCACATACACACACCATATACACACAAGCACACCCACATACACACCGTGTACACACAAGCACACCCACATACACACACCATGTACACACAAGCACACCCACATACACACACACCATGTACACACAAGCACACCCACATACACACACCATGTACACACAAGTACACCCCCCCACACACACACCATGCACACACGCACGCTATGTATACACATGCACACCCACAGACACACACACACGCACCGATGTGGGCTAGAGCCAGAGGCAAGAAGGAAAAATAGATCAGAAAATGGGACCAATAGGCTGGGTGCAGTGGCTCACGCCTGTAATCCCAACACTTTGGGAGGCTGAGGTGGGTGGATTGCCTGAGGTCAGGAGTTCAAGACCAGCCTTGCCAACATAGTGAAACCCCGTCTCTACCAAAATACAAAAATCGACCAGGCGCAGTGGCTCACGCCTGTAATCCCAGCACTTTGGGAGGCCAAGGCGGGCAGATCCCGAGGTCAGGAGATCGAGACCATCCTGGCTAACATGGTGAAACCCCATCTCTACTAAAAATACAAAAAAATTAGCCTGGTGTGGTGGCGGGCGTCTGTAGTCCCAGCTACTACTTGGGAGGCTGAGGCAGGAGAATGGCGTGAACCCGGGAGGAGGAGCTTGCAGTGAGCCGAGATCACGCCACTGCACTCCAGCCTGGCGACAGAGTGAGACCCCGTCTCAAAAAATAAAAATAAAAAATAAAAATAAAAAAAGGAAAACGGGACTGATAAGTTCTTGTTTTTCTCCATGACAGCCAAACAATAATAACAGAAACCTCAGTCCCAAACTAAGGGAGTCAGAAAAGCAAAAAACTAGCCAATTTTGTTCCTTCTTGGAGAAAGATGAAAGAAAAAGAAGAAATACCAGAAACAACACCTGTTTCCTGGATTGGGACACATTCTGGCTCAGATCCAGGGACTGGCAGAGGCCAGAGAGAGAGAGAGAATCCCAACTAGACGGGAGGAAAGCCAGCTGCCCAGCATGGCCTGGAGAGCACGTGGGAGTGTTCTGAGGACACTCAAGCGTCTCCAACATGCAGCATCAGCATCACCTCTAGGGAAGTTAGTGCAGGCCACTCAAAGAAGGAGGCACACTTTTCATCACTGGCTCTTTTTCCTTTTCTTTTCTTTTCTTTTTTTTTTTTTTGTTTTGAGGCTGAGTCTTGCTCTGTCGCGGGGGCTGGAGTGCAGTGGTGCAATCTTGGCTCACTGCAACCTCCACCTCCTGGGTTTAAGCAGTCTCCTTCCTCACCCTCCTGAGTAGCTGGGATTACAGTAGTGTGCCACCACGCCCGGCTAATTTTTTGTATTTTTAGTAGAGATGGAGTTTCACCATGTTGGCCAGGCTGGTCTGGAACTCCTGACCTCAGGTGATCCACCCACCTCAGCCTCCCGAAGTGCTGGGATTATAGGCGTGAGCCACCGTGCCTGGCCCAGCGCTGGCTTTTTTGTACTGTTTGCAAACGCATGTCACCTTGAAAAATGTTAAGGCAAAAATGATGTCTTTTAAAAGGCAGGGTGGTATTCTTCCAGGATCTTAACAGTGCAGTTCTGAAGACAAAGAAGGCTCTTTCTATCCTAGGAATTCTAAGAAAAAATGTAAAGATTTTTCAAAACACCAGGTGTTTTGTTTTGTTTTGAGATGGAGTCTTGCTCTGTCCCCCATGCTGGAGTGCAGTGGTGCGATCTCGGCTCACTGCAAGCTCCACCTCCCGCGTTCACACCATTCTCCTGCCTCAGCCTCCCAAGCAGCTGGGACTACAGTTGCCCATCACCACACCCGGCTAATTTTTTGTAATTTTAGTAGAGACGGGGTTTCACCGTGTTAGCCAGACTGGTCTCGATCTCCTGACCTTGTGATCCGCCTGCCTTAGCCTCCCAAAGTGCTGGGATTACAGGCGTGAGCCACTGCGCCCAGCCAACACCAGGTGTTTTAACCATTTCCCCAAGAGAACCCTCCAGCGATGCCACATCTATGAAGAAGAGGACACCTTGCAGAGCAGGGCATTTTTTTTTTTTTTTTGAAACAGGGTCTACCTAGTGCATCGGTATTCTCTGTCAACTTTCTGGTTAAAAATACATTGTATTTCCATACATGTTTATTTTTTACGTTGTTTTTTTTTTTTTTTTTTTTGAGACAGGTCACTGCATCACTCTGTCACCCAGGCTGGAATGCGGTGGCACCATCACAGGTCACTGCATCCTCCACCTCCTGGGATCAGGTGATCCTCCCACTTCAGCTTCCCAAGTAGGTGGGACTACAGATGTGAGTCACATAGCCAGCTTTTTTTTTTTTTCTTGTAGAGCTGGAGTCTTGCTATGTTGCCCAGGGTGGTCTCAAACTCCCAGGCTCAAGTGATCCACCCACCTCGGTCTCCTAAAGTACTGGGATTATAGGTGTGAGCTGCCGCACCTGGGCTTGGGGATGCTTAAATATTCGAGGATAGAAATCAGCTCCTGACTTGAGGGCCCTCAAGCAACCCCCTTGGGACCCCGTCGTGCATCTCTGGGAGCCCGGGGTGACTCGCTGCTCGCGTCCACGTGCTGCTAAAGTGCTGAGGTCCCAAAGCTCTGCAGCTTCTGCTCCTGTCCGGAGAAGCGGGGCCCAGTAAGCAGGTGGGACCCTCGGCCTCTGCCACAGCTACTTTTGCCAACGTCACTCAGCAGGCAGGAGTCAGAGCAGGTGCTGACATCCAGGGTTCCAGGGCAGGGAGCCCCCTGCCTCTTCCTGTGGGGTGTTTGAGCCACAGTCCACCTGCCTAACGAGCATGGCATTGAGGCCCCTGGACAGAGAAATACAACCTCTGCCAAGCCCCCTCAGCTGTCTCAGGTCTGCTCCACACCGACGGACCAGGAGAATGAAAGAATGAGGCTGCCTGCAGGCCCCAAACGGAGCCAGCCACCTCACAGGGTCTTCTGGTGGGGGCTGCAGGGAGTCCCATGGTCTTGCCTTCTGGTCTCTGCAATGTGGTATTTAAATGGGTCTTGAGCTAAGGCCCCAATTTAGATTCTCAAAGCCATGGAATTCAATCATTTAATGTCTGATGTCTACGACCTCCTCCCTAGGAGCGGCCCTATGAGAGCACACCTGCACTGTGGTCCTGCAGCACGGAGGTCACATGTGTCCGAGGCGGCAGTGCCTGGCACCCGGCCTCGGCTACTCCAGAGGCTGACAGACGAAGGACACGGATGTCACCCAGCCAGCGGGAGCCCACTACCTCTCCACCTGGACAGGACACACAGTGACAGGACAGGCTTGCCTCTCCCCACAGGGCAGCTACTGGCCTTAGACGTGCTTGGGACGATCTCTGCACAGCCCAGTTTGGAGACTCACAGCTGTGCTGCTCCCCTCACTTCCAAAAAGGACGGCTTGACATCATCAACTTCTGGGCCTTTAATTCACCCCTTGGTTTATGCCACTTTCAAATTTCTCTGAAGGCTCCTTCCAGATTGAATGCTGGACCCTCAAAGGATATGTTTAACTGAAACCTGTGAAGGGGACTCTATTTGGAAAAAGGATCTTTGGGCCAGGCACGGTGGCTCACGCCTGTAATCCCAGCACTTTGGGAGGCCAAGGCGGGCGGATCACCTGAGGTCAGGAGCTCAAGACCACCCTGGCCAACAGAGTGAAACCCCATCTCTACTAAACAGAAATACAGAAAAATTAGTCAGGTGTGGTGGTGCACACTTGTAATCCCAGCTACTCAGGAGGCTGAGGCAGGAGAATTGCTTGTACCTGGAAGGGGGAGGTTGCAGTGAGCCTAGATCGCTCCACTGTACTTCAGCCTGAGCGACAGAGTGAGACCCTCGTCTCAAAAAAAAAAGAAAGAAAGAAAAAGAAGGCCAGGCATGGTGGCCCCATGCCTGTAATCCCAGTACTCTGGGAGGCTGAGGTGGGCGGATCACGAGGTCAGGAGATCGAGACCATCCTGGCTAACACGGTGAAACCCCGTCTCTACTAAAAATACAAAAAAATCAGCCGGGCATAGTGACAGGTGCCTGTAGTCCCAGCTACTCGGGAGGCTGAGGCAGGAGAATGGCGTGAACCCGGGAGGCAGAGCTTGCAGTGAGCCGAGATCACGCCACTGCGCTCCTGCCTGGGCAACAGAGCAAGACTCCGTCTCCAAAAAACAAAGAAAGAAAAAGTATCTTTGCAGATGTAAGATTCCAAGATGAGATCACGCCAGATTATCCGGGTGGGCCTGAATCCCATGTCAAGTGTGCTTTTAAGAGAACACACAGGCGGAGGCCACGTGAGGACAGAGACAGAGACTGGAGTGATTCAGCCGTGAGCCCCAGAAGCCTGGGGCCACCGAGAGCTGGAAGAGGCCAGGAAGGACCCTTGTATGGAGGGAGCATGGCCCTGCCCACACCCTGGTCTCAGACTTCTGGCCCCCAGACTATGAGAGGTGAATTTCTGCGACAACGAGCCACCTGGTTTGTGGTACTTTTATGGCAGTCCGGGCAGACTCCTACATGACCCTAAGGCTGCATATGGTATTTTCAATCCGGCAAACTCGTACATAACCCTACAGCTGTGTACCTTAGGGTTACGGAAGCAATAGAGCAAAAGGGGTTGGGAGGCTGCCCTGAGGGCCCCAGGATCTCCCCCACACAGTGAGGCCTACAGAAACACGTGAGCTGCTGAACTGATAGCCGGGAAGGCTTTCCACACATACACACCCGGGGCTCCAAAGAGCCAAACCTCCCAGACCTGGAAGAACCTGAGGTTTCCTACACCCAAGAGGAAACTGTCCTAGCAACGTGGAAGGGCAGACGGCCGCAGCCACTCGTTCCCTCCACTCCTTCCTGTCTAGAATCCAAGCCAGAGCAGCAGGGAAGTGCCCCACCCCGGGGCGCATCCTATGGCCTGTCCTGGGCAGGTCTGTGCTTGACTTGGGCAGCCCCCCAGCTCCTCTCCTCTATGAACCCCCAAACCTCAAGCCTGCCCTTGCCCTCCGCGTTCAATCTGCAAACCCCAATCATGCTGCCTGACACACTGCACCTCCTGCCAGCACTGGTCATGCCAACATGTTCCCTCCTTTAGTTCCCCACCACTAAAATGTACCTTGGGCTTAGGCCCAGAAACAAAATCCAAACACAGCTCAAGGTTTTGCTCTGCCCAGGGAGGGTGGCTGCCTCTGAGAGGACCTGGCAGAAAGCAGCTGGGGAGAACAGCTCTGAAGCCCAGACGTGCAGATGGTCCAGTCGCAACAAATCTGTGCTACACTCACAAGGAGTCAGTGGGAGCTCCCTGGCAATAGGTGTACCCTGAGACTGGCATGAAGGGCACAAGGAGCCCTGGTGCTATCTTGCAAACAGGTATTGTGCCTAGTTTGCAGGTGAGGCTCCGGAAGGCTCAGAAACCAGGGCCAGGTCCCTCAGATGAGGAGACACCTGCTTTGAGGTGGGACCCCCTGACACCTGGGTCAGTCCCCATAAGGAGCCTCTCTAGCCGCCCTGCTACATGCCACACCCCTGAGGCATTCTCCAGTCTCATTCCAAGTAGCCTTGAGGCAAATCTCTGGGGCCCACCCAGAGGCTATGTTCTGCCAGTTTCTAAGTTTTCTTTCCCCACATTCAGCCATGTGAACAAGGCTTTGGAATCCTAAGCCATATGGTGATGATCAAAATCAAGAACAAACTCTTGCAAGAGCAGCTCTAGACTTTGGGGACACGTCCCCTTGGAACTGCAGCTAGAAGCGGCAAACACCAGCCCCAAGGCCACTTCCAGGCTCTGTCCCCCAGTCCCTCCTGTGCCCACTAAGGCTGGTCCAGGCTCGCTGGATCACCGGCCATCTCAGCCCCTCGGTCATCACATTGCTTCTCCTTGTCCAGCCAGGCTTGGACGTCGGGGTATGGGAGCAAAATGCCTGCATGGAACCCTGTGGAGCACACAGGTAAAGATGCTGGGCACTGGGGAGACCCCAGGTAGGAACAGCAGCACCATCCTTTCGAGGCTCCACCTGAGGTGAGCAATCAGAGGACACCCCTCCCTTGAGTCACTGGGAGTTCGAGAACAAGGGACATTGCTGGGGGATCCCGAGTGAGCCAAAGAAGGAAACAGTTTGCCCAATGAAGTAGGAGGTGGACGGGAAGAGGGACGGGACAGACGCAGCAGGACCTGCACACTTCTGCCAAGAGAGTGGCCGCTGTCCTCAGAGCCCGCTCGTTCCACACTCCCTGGCTGCCCCTGCTTCAGGGACCCTGCACCTTTCTTCCCAAGCCCAATCCTACCTCTGACTCTGCCCAAGCAATCCGCCAGCCTGTGGTGACTTCCCACAACCCCCTCAAGCTAGGAGTGGTCCAGAGCAGTGCTTAAGAGCCGGGGCCACAGAACCGGTGCACCCTGACTGTCCCAGGCAGGGTCTGCCCGCAGCTGGATGGAACAGGGTCTCAAGTGAGACCACCTGTGAAGCACCGCATCCTTCCCAGCGGGACCTCCACTTACTTCGGACTCAAACCCCCTGCCTTTCCACGCTCAACTCTGCTCAGCTTGGTCCTCTTGGGGGCACGCCTAGGTCAGCCCTCAAATTCCACTGAAGCTCTGCTCCCCTCTTCCTGTCTTCCTCCCAGGCCAGCCCGCACCGCAGGCCCCGCCGTGCCCAGGTGACCCTTCTTTACATCCCGTGGGGCCCAGCACAGGGACCGGGCACATCTGCTCCCATCCCCAGTGACCAGGCCACAGGTGGGCAGCATAGGACAGCACCACCCGGCAGGGCACCCCCAGCCCTCCTGCTGACTCGACAAAGCCAGGAAGTGCCCGTCGTCCTGGTTCTGCCTCGGCCCTGCGTGACACCCACGCCACTGCAGCCAGGCCTCTCCTACCCCTCCACGGGCCACTTAGCTGCAACCAGGAAGCCGTGGGCTAACGCGTTTTAAAAGGTGGCTCCCTAAAGCCAATCCGCACAGTCCCGAACTGCTCTCTGGGGCTTTTCCTCGTCAGAGCAAACACCTGCAGGGATACCGCTCTGCTAGAGGGTGCAGGGCACCCCCTGCCCCACCCTCTTCCCTTCGGCCACCTCCTGGCGTGATCAGGCCGAGTGGATCCACCCTCGTGGGCACCGTGACCTCACTCGGCGTCTTCCTCCTTCTGCCTGACTTCCCGACCCACAGGGGCCCAGCAGGTGAGCGCGTGAGCGCCTCGAGCTCCACGGCCGCCTCTGCGTTCCAGTGGGGCAAGGTCCCGGCTCGCGTGACTGCTCCGGGACTCCTCGGGGCTCTGCGGCATTTCCTCGCCTCCGGGAGCCGCACCGCCCCCCCGCCCCCGCGGCAGTTGGCCTGGTCGGCGGGAAGGGGCGAGGACGAGCGGCTGCGCCACAGCTGGCGCACAGGGCTCTCTCCTACCCGCGCACCCCGACGCCGGACCCGTCCCACCCGCAGGGGCCCCCAGAGCGCTCAGCCCTTCGCTTCCGCCCCCGCAAGCCAAGCAGAGCTGGCGGCTCATCCCGCGCCCGCCTCCAGGGCGCTCGCGCCAGGCTCTGCCCGCAGCTCCCGAGCCTCCCTGGGGGAACTGAGGCTCGTCTCGGGCAGCCCCGCCAAGGTCACGGGCTCGGGTTACGTAAGCCCGGGCTGCGGGCGGATGCGTACCTGCAGCGGGAACGTGGCCGCCCGGTTGCCCACGTAGCCGCGGATGACGTGGCTCTGTATGGAGAGCACCCGGCACTCCTCCTCCATGCCGGGCCTGGCCGCGGCGGCGCGGGGCCGAGGCGGGGGCACGGTCTCCGCCGCTCGATCGGGCTCGGGCTCCGGCTCGGCTCGGGCTCGGGCTCCGGCACCGGCTCCCCTCGGCTGCGACTCCGGCTCTGGCGCGCGGCGGCCCCGATCAGCGCAGACGCCTCCTTCTGACCTCAGCGGGCGGCTCCGAACCCGCGAGTTCCGCGCGGCGCCGGGGGCGGGCCGGGGGCGGGCCGGGGCGGGGACAGCCACGCAGGCCCCGCCCCCGGGCTGGGAGGAAGCGAAACCGGACCCTGGCCGCGCCGCCCCGCCAGGTGGCCCCCGCCACTCTGCCGCCCGAAACGCTGGGTTTGCACTTTCATTCCGCCTGGAGAGGGCTCTGGAGCGCCGTTCGTTCGTTCATTCATTCATTCAACACACGTGCTCCGCCTCAGCCCTGCGCCCCGCGCCCCGCGCCCCGCGCCCCGCGCCCCGCCGCACGCAGGGCAGACTCGGGGGCCCGGGCTCCACGCCCCTGACCTCCGGGCGCGACACTCTCGCAACGCGGAGAGCCACGAGAGTGCGCGCGGGCGTGGAAATAGTGCCGAGGCGCGAAAGTGACCCCCGACCCCGGATCCCCAAGGGAACCGCGCTCTCAACTGCCTGCAGGGCCCGGAGCCCGCATCCGATCCGCGTCCCTTCCCAGGGGCCGCACGGGAGCTAACAGACACGGGGCCGGTGGGACCCAGTCTCCCCCGCACCGGCCTGGGGCGGCGGGCTTCTCTGGGGGCGCCCCAGACCCTTGCGGACCCTGAGTACCCACTGCGGTGGCGCGGCCTGCAGAGGCCCCCAGCCCCTGGCCACATGCCCGGCCGTCCATCCACAGGTGCCCGGGCCTGGGCCATGTGTCTGATCCCACCCGAACCCTGTCTTCCTGTGGAGGGCCTGCCTTCGAGGACGAACCTAACCCCCTAGGGGACCCCACAGCCTTCACTTCCCACCCCTACACTCTCCACAGCTGATGCACTCCCTGCGGCTTCCCTGCACCACCCCGGGGAACGGAGGCCTTTGGGTTCCAGACTTGCAGACATGGTGATTTGGGGCCCTGGGGTCAGTATCACCAGACTAAAGTCTTGGTGACCTAACACAGCGCACCTAGGGCTCTGTAGCCCTCAGCGGGTGCTGAGGACTGAGGGAGGAAGACATTACTTAGAGATCTAGGTTTTTAAAAGAAAGTACTTCATAATTAGTCATAATTGTCCTTTAATAATAGCTAACATTGGCCGGGCGCGGTGGCTCACACCTATAATCTCAGCACTTTGGGAGGCTGAGGCGAGCAGATCGCGAGGTCAGGAGTTCAAGACCAGTCTGGCCAACATAGTGAAACCCCATCTCTACTAAAAATACAAAAATTTAGCTGGGTGTGGTGATGTGCACCTGTAATCCCAGCTACTTGGGAGGCTGAGGCAGGAGAATTGCATGAACCCAGGAGGCGGAGGTTGCAGTGAGCCAAGATCGCGCCATTGCCCTCCAGCCCAGGTGACAGTGAGAGACTCCGTCTCAAAAAAATAATAAAATAAAATAAAGAGAATTAATTGTAACACACCCCTAGATGCTACCATGAGGCTGGAGTCCTGGCCCAGGACCCACTTGTCCTGGCCCTCGCTTGTCCTGGCCCTCGCACCCACTCGCCTGAGTGCTTCCCCTCCCACAAGGAGTTACAGCGTGGTGCCAGGTAAGCAAGCCACACCCCTATCACAAGTCCATCAAACGGCTCCAGGGAACTCTCCCGTCTCACCACCTTAAAGGCTGTAACCCTTTGTAAGAAATAAAGTCTCTTGTCCTTTCCCAAACTTATAGATTGTGAAGTTAACAAACTAAGGAGAAGTCAGAGGTTACAGAGTTGGTGACAAGCAGTGCTGGGTGAGAGCCCCAGGAACCTACAAAGGCAGCACCAACAACTGCCATTACTACCCTTTGCTCATCCTACTCTGTGAGTCTCTCACCCTTGGCTCTTAGGAGCTCCTGATGAATCTCTCTCTCTCTCTGCAATGGATTTCGTCCTTCCCCACTTTGATCCATCATCCATGGTCCCCTCCCCATCCCCAGCCCCCACCCCCCCATCCTATCACACCTTTGGTCCCAAGCACTAAGAGGAAAGAGCAGGGGAGGCATGGAAGAGAGCTGACCATCCTCCAGGCCCATGGGCTCCAGGACCCTCCTTCTCGACAGAGGGCCCTGATCAAAACTCTAAAAGTGTCATTGTGGTGAGTACATTTTTGCCTGTGGTTTCTTGGGCTTTTCAAAGATCTGGTTGCCCATTCCCAGCTGTTGTACAGATGGCCAGTGCCTGTGGTTCTCACACTGGTCATTTTAGAGTCACCCAGGGAACTGGATACACACACCTAGGCCCAGCCCTGTCCTACCTCACTGAGCCTGGCGCTGAGCTCCTTTTTAGCTCTGCAGGTGCTTCTGAGACCACCCAAGGGTGAAAGGCACTGTGTAGGCAGATGAGCTAATTTGGTGTTTTTATGAGCACATGTCAGTTGCCACTAATTATCAGTCCAAGAGCAAAGCTTTTTCCTTGATGACTCAGATAGTAAAGACCTTCTAGACACTACGAGTCTACTGAAAAGATGCCCAGTCCAGGAGACGAATGGGATGCCTCGCTTCGATTGGGTGGGCTGCCACCCCAGCCTGTACCCCTAGGTCAGCCTTTCCAGGGAGAGAGCCCTGGAGGGGTGGCCCTCAGCTGGATGGTGGCCACGGAGGCTCCACTAGGGAACAGGTGGCTGGAGAGACCCAGAGCTGGGTTCCACCTGGGGAGGCAAGTGGATGGGGTCCCGGGGATGGTGTCCAGAAAGTCATTCACTAAGAAAGAAAAGAGGGGACCTGAGAGAACTGACACCAAGCTGGTCTTCCACAGAGCATTTGAGGCATGACCAGCTGAGTTATGGTGGCAACACAGTGTGCCCTCAAAGGACGGTGAACCTTGGAAAATGTCAACAAAAAGAGTCAAAATCTGTAAAATATTGAAAGAAATTTATTCTAAGCCAAATATCAGTGACCATGGCCCATGACACTGAAATGGGAGAGTTACCTGACCCCTCTTGTAGGATGTGCAACAAGGGTGTGACTTGTCTGTTGAGCCACCAGGCATGTTCAAACCCCTTACAGGAGGGGAGCACAGAGATGGGCTGGTGCAGGAGCAGGGATGAGTGCCCCTGGGCTCCAGCCCCACAGCAGCATCCAGGGGTGGGTGTCTGCGACTCCCGAAGCCCAGGCAGACGTGTGTTACAGTGCACTCTTTAGCCTTGCCATCTGCAGATGGCTTAAGTCTTAACCAGCCAGTGCCCTCTTGGTACCCAGGTCCTCATCCAGCATCCAGGAAGAACCAAGTCGCACACAGACTTGAAGGATGAATGCAGGGGTTTTATTGAGTGGTGGAGGTGGCTCTCAGTGGGATGGATGGGGAGCTGCAGAGGGGATGGAGTGGAAAGATGATCTTCTCTTGGAGTTTGGCCGTCCAGCAGCTGATCTCCTCTCTGACTGTCCCCAAGCTGAACTCCTCTTGGTGTTCAGACACTCCTTCTCTCTGCCCCACCAATCTGCTGTCCTTCTGCTCTTCTGTTTGTCTCCTCATGGAGACAGGGATTTGGGGTTTATATGGGTACAGGACAGGGGGACATGGCAGACCAAAAGGCAGCTTTTGGGTGCAAAAACAGGAATGCCTGTTCCCATTTAGGGCCGTGGGTTTCCAGGCTTGAGGGCGGGTGCTTTCCCAGGGAACTGCCCTCTTCTACCCAGTATTTCCCTGTCTCCTGTCTGTATCAACACAGGCCTCAGGGGGTCCTGAGAACATGTGCCAAAGTGGTCAGGGTGCAGCTTGGTTTTAGACATTTTAGGGAAACATGAAACTTCAATCAAATGCATTTGAGAAATACACTGGTTTTGGGCTGGGCACAGTGGCTCACACCTGTAATCCCAGCACTTTGGAAGGCCAAGCTGGGTGAATCACCTGAGGTTGGGAGTTCAAGACCAGCATGGCCAACATGGTGAAACCCTGTCTCTACTAAAAATACAAAAATTAGCTGGGCATGGTGGCGCGTGCTTGTAATCCCAACAATTCAGGAGGCTAAGGCAGGAGAATCACTTGAACCCAGGAGAAAGACGTTGCAGTGAGTCGAGATCACGCCACTGGACTCCAGCCTGGGCGACAGAGTGAGACTCCATCTCAAAAAAAAAAAAAAAAAAAAATTGGTTTTGCCAGGAATGGTGGCTCATGCCTGTAATCCCAGTACTTTGGGAGGCCAAGGCAGGAGGATCACAAGGTCAGGAGTTCAAGACCAGCCTGGCCAATATGGTGAAACCCTGTCTCTACTAAAAATACAAAAATTAGCCAGGCGTGATGGCAGGCGCCTGTAGTCCCAGTTACTCAGGAGGCTGAGGTAGGAGAATCACTTGAACCCAGGAGGCGGAGATTGTAGTGAGCCAAGATCGCGCAACTGCACTCCAGCCTGGGTGACAGAGCGAGACTCTGTCTCAAAAAAAAAAAAAAAAACAAAACAAAACATTAGTTTTGGTTTTGTCCAGAAATGTGAGACAACTTGACGGGGGTTGGGGGGATTTCCAGCTTATAGGTAGATTTAAAAATTTTCTGGTTGACAGGCCAGACGCGGTGGCTCACGCCCATAATCCCAGCACTTTGGGAGGCCGAGACAGGCGGATCACGAGGTCAGGGGATCGAGACCATCCTGGCTAACACAGTGAAACCCCATCTCTACTAAAAATACAAAAAAATTAGCCTGGCACCTATAGTCCCAGCTACTCAGGAGGCTGAGGCAGGGGAATGGCGTGAACCCGGGAGGCGGAGCTCGCAGTGAGCCGAGATCGCGCCACTGCACTCCAGCCTGGGCGACAGAGCGAGACTCCCTCTCCAAAAAAAAAAAAAAAAAAATTTCTGGTTGACAATTGGTTGAGTTTATTTAAAGACCTGGGACTGGCCGGGCGCAGTGGCTCACACCTGTAATCCCAGCACTTTGGGAGGCTGAGGCGGGTGAATCACGAGGTCGGGAGATCGAGACCATCCTGGCTAACACGGTGAAACCCCATCTCTACTAAAAATACAAAAAATTAGCTGGGTGTGGTGGCGGGAGCCTGTAGTCCCAGCTACTTGGGAGGCTGAGGCAGGAGAATGGCCGGAACCCAGGAGGCGGAGCTTGCAATGAGCCGAGATCGCGCCACTGCACTCCAGCCTGGGCGACAGAGCAAGACTCCGTCTCGAAAAAAAAAAAAAAAAAAAAAAAAAGACCTGGGATCAATAGAAAGGAATGTCTGTGTTAAGATCAACGATTGTAGAGACTGAAGCTCTTACTTTCAAAGAAAGCCTTCAGGTAGCAGGCTTTAGAGAGAATGGGTTGTCAAATGTTTCTTATCAGACTTAAGTCTGCATTGATGTTAATGCTGGAGAGGTAGAATAAGGCACATCCCATCCCCACTTCCCATCATGGCCTGAACCAGTCTCTCAGGTTAAATTTTCAGAGTTCCCTGGCTGAGGAGGAAGTCCATTCAGATGGTTGGGGGGCCTCAGAATTTTATTTTTGTTTTACATGACCATGGTTATGTTGACCCCATGTCATGTTATCATTACTTTTTTTAAAAGCTTGCTTTTGCCTGGCACGGTGGCTCATGCCTGTAATCCCAGCACTTTGGGAGGCTGAGATGTGCAGAGCACGAGGTCAGGAGTTTGAGACCAGCCTGGCCAACACGGTGAAACCCCATCTCTACTAAAGATACAAAAAATTAGCTGTATGTGGTGGTACGTGCCTGTAATCCCAGCTACTTGGGAGGCTGAGGCAGGAGAATTGGTTGAACCGGGGAGGTGGAGGTTGCAGTGAGCCAAGATTGTGCCATTGCACTCCAGCTTGGGGCAACAGGGCGAGACTCCATCTCAAAAAATAAAAAATAAAAGCTTGCTTTCAGTCAGTGGTAGTAGTTCATGGCTGCAATCCTAGAACTTTGGGTGGCTGAGGCAGGAGGATCGCTTGAGCCCAGGAATTTAAGACCAGCCTGGGCAATATAGTGAGACCCCATCTCTGCTAAAAAAAAAAAAAAAAAAATTAGCCAGGTGTGGTGGCACGGGCCTATGGTTCCAGCTACTTGGGAGGCTGATGCAGGAGAATCACTTGAGCCCAGGGGATTGAGGCTGCAGTGAGCCATAATTGCGCCATTGCACTCCAGCCTAGGTGACAGAGCAAGATCCTGTCTCAAAAAATAAAATAAAATAAAATACATAACAAAATAGAAGGCTTTCCATTTGGACACAGGAATGGATATGTTACCAACCATGAGTTCTTGGGCTCTCAATGCAATGGAAATTGACATGGGGACAAAAGAGTTTTCCCAGACAAGGCTTTGTTGGAGCTTATGTCCAGGCATAAGGGAGGCAGCCCAAGGGAGAGAGAGTCCCTGACTGAGTCCTGGAAAGGAGCTGGTTAAGCTTTTTGTCAAGGTTAGGCTTTTTGTCAGGCAAAGGGTGGAAACTGATATCAGGGTAGGGTGTGCAGGCTGGGCTGGGGAAGGCCTCCGAGGGCTAGGACAGGCTGATCAGCACTTCGGTTGCGATGGTTATTTTGAGTCATGGGCCAGCCAGCTGTCTGGCTTGGGCAGCGAGGCTGTAAATCTGTTGCTCAGCATTCCTTCCCAAGGTGGGGACATTCTACAACCTTGGTTGATATTCTGGATCTTTTAAGGCCAGTTCCTGAAATTCTTTAAGTAAAAGGCCTGGTTAAATATTACAAGAGCACAGAAGAGCAATATAAATGGCTGTTTTCTTTGTATGACCAAAGTCTCAGGGTTAGAGAGTTTGGTGTCAAGCCAGGTAGTGGTGTGGGGTGTGTGATCTGTGGAAGGCATGAGAGAATGCTCTAGTGGGGGGTTAACCGAGCCAGCCCTGTCCCTACTCTGTCTCAGGTATGACTGTGTAAATAAATGTCCGTCCACACCCTGGCGGCAAATGAAATGCCCTTGCCAGGAGACCATGCCCAGAGGTTGTTTGAGCAACTGCTTCCCAGCACCACAGGGTTCCTTAATTACCATAAAGGATGTTAAAAGTCATTCAGGATTTGTGTTTGGCCAGAAGTTTGAGCGGTGTCTCTCTTTTTTTCTTTCTTTCTTTCTTTTTTTTTTTTTTTTGAGACGGAGTTTCACTCTTGTTGCCCAGGCTGGAGTGCAATGGCGTGATCTCGGTTCACCGCAACCCCCGCCTCCCGGGTTCAAGTGATTCTCCTGCCTCAACCTCCTGAGTAGCCAGGATTACAGGCATGCACCACCACGCTTGGCTAATTTTTTTTTTTGTATTTTTGGTAGAGATGGGGTTTCTCCGTGTTGGTCAGACTGGTCTCGAACTCCCGACCTCAGGTGACCCACCCGCCTCGGCCTCTCAAAGTGCTGGGATTACAGGTGTGAGCCACTGTGCCTGACCTTGAGTGGTGTCTTAGTTAGCTGGGGATGCTTTAACAAAATGCACAAAGTAACAAAAGAGCCAAGTCGTGAAAGAGAAAGCAACAGGAGAAGCAAGGAAAACACAGATTTACTGAAGACATTTCAGAGTGGGAGCAGGCTCAAGCAAGTGGCTCAGGTGCCTCTTCTTTAGGGTTTTTTTTTCTTTTTTTTTTTTTGAGACTGAGTCTCTGTCGCCCAGGCTGGAGTGCCAGTGGTGCGATCTCGGCTAACTGCAAGCTCTGCCTCCTGGGTCCACACCATTTTCCTGTCTCAGCCTCCCGAGTAGCTGGGACTACAGGCGCCCGCCACTACGCACGCCTAATATTTTTTGTATTTTTAGTAGAGACGGAGTTTCACTGTGTTAGCCAGGATGGTCTCCATCTCCTGACCTCGTGATCCGCCCGCCTCGGCCTCCCAAAGTGCTGGGATTACAGGCGTGAGCCACCGTGCCCGGCCTAGGTTTTAAAGAATGTAGTGACTCAGGCAAGAGACATGGGCACCATGTGCTCCATCCTGTTGTGTCTTCAAAGCATCTGTCTGGAGAGCCGCACAGTCAGAGCCAGGGGCTCTATGACATTTTGCAGGCAAGTGAGCACGCACAGCTCCTTCCGTCTGCTGCTTTGTCTCTCAGATAACTCAAGCCACCTCTAACCTTTCTTTCTGTCTCAGGTAAGGGGTTAGGGAAGAAAAGACTAAGAAAAGAAGTGTTTCTAAGGGTCACAACCCAAGGAGAGCTCCTTTTAACATTTCTTGCAAGGTTGGTCTACTGACAACAAATTCTCTGAGTTTTTGTTTGTTGAAGAAAATTTTATTTCTTTCTCTCTCTCTCTCTTTTTTTTTTTTTTTTTGAGACAGAGTCTCGCTCTGTTACCCAGGCTGGAGTGCAGTGGTATGATCTTGGCTCACTGCAACCTCCACCTCCCGGGTTCAAGTGATTCTCCTGCCTCAGCCTCCTCAGTAGCTAGGACTACAGCAGCCCGCCACCATACCCAGCTAATTTTCTGTATTTAGTAGAGACGAGATTTCTCCATGTTGGCCAGGCTGGTCTCGACCTCCTGACCTCAGGTGATCCGCCCGCCTCAGCCTCCCAAAGGGCTAGGATTACAGGCATGAGCCACCGCGCCCGGCCTTCTCTCTTGTTTTTGAAGGATAATTTTGCTGGATACAGAATTCTAGGTTGATGGGTTTTTTTCAACACATTAAATGTTACTCCACTCTCTTCTTGCTTAGATGAATTTTTTTTGTTTTTTTTTGTTTGTTTGTTTGCTTGTTTTGTTTTTTTGAGACGGAGTCTTGCTCTGTCCCCCAGGCTGGAGTGCAGTGGCGCGATCTCGGCTCACTGCAAGCTCTGCCTCCCAGGTTGATGTCATTCTCCTGCCTCAGCCTCCCGAGTAGCTAGGACTACAGGCGCCCACCGCCACGCCTGGCAAATTTTTTTGTATTTTTAGTAGAGATGGGGTTTCACCATGTTAGCCAGGATGGCCTCGATCTCCCGACCTCGTGATTCACCCACCTCAGCCTCCCAAAGTGCTGGGATTACAGGCATGAGCATGAATTTTTTTTTAACACGTAGCTTCCGGTACCCAGATCACATGATTTTTGATGCAAGGCCAGTGTGATCTGTATTCTTGTTCCTCTATAGGTAAGGTACTTTCCCTCCGACATCTTTCAAGATATTCTGTCTCTGGTTTCCTGCAGTTTGAATACGACATGCCAAAGTTTCCATTTTTTGGCATCTGTTGTACTTAGTGTTCTCTAAGCTTCCTAGATCTGTGGTTTGGTGTCTGACACCAATTTTGAAAAATGAGAAGCCATTATTACTTCAAATATTTCTTCTATCCCTTTCTCTCTCTCTTCTTCTGGTATTGCCATTATGAGTGTGTAAATTACCTTCTATAATTGTCCTGTAGTTCTAGGATATTCTGTTCAGTTATTTTTACTCTTTTTTCTCCTTGCATTTCAGTTGGGGAAGTCTATGGACATGTCCTCAGCTTGCAGATTCTCTCCTGGGCTGTGTCCAGTCCACTGACGTCCCAGGCACAATCCCCCGTGTGACCCTGCCTGGTGGCCTCCTCTTGTTGGAGCTGTAAGTCACACAGGCTTCTGCCTCTCCTTTAGCTGAGTGTCACTGTATTGCGTCCCACCACCAAAAGAATCTTTAAATCTTATAAAACATCAATAAAGGATTTGAGTCCTAAATATACAAGGATTTCTCTCTCTCTCTTTCTTTCTTTTCTTTCTTCCTTTCCCTTCCTTTCTTTCTCTCTCTCCCTTTCTCCCTTTCTCTCTTTCTTTCTTTTGTCTTGCTGTTGCCCAGGCTGGAGTGCAGTGGCGCGATCTTGCCCTACTGACACCTCCACTTCCCAGGTTCAAGTGATACTCCTGCCTCAGCCTCCCGAGTAGCTGGGATTACAGGTGCCTGCCACCACACCCGGCTAATTTTTGTATTTTTAATAGAGACGGGGTTTCATCATGTTGGCCAGGCTGGTCTCGAACTCCTGACCTCAAGTAATCTCCCTGCCTCAGCCTCCCAAAGTGGTGGGATTACAGGCATGAGCCACTGCACCCAGCCTTTTTTCCTTTTTTTTTTTTTTTTAAATAGGGTCTTGCTCTACCACCCAGGCTGGAGTGAAGTAGCACATATCAGCTCACTGCAACCTCTGCCCCCTGGGCTAAAGTGATCCTCCCGCCTTAGCCTCCTGAGTAGCGGGTGCTACAGGCATGCGTCACCATGCCGGGCTAATTTTTGTACTCTTTTTTTGTTTTGTAGAGAAGAGGTCTCACCATGTTGCCCAAGCTGGTCTCAAACTCCTGAGCTCAAGTGATCTGCCTGCCTCGGCCTCCCAAAGTGCTCAGATTACAGGTGTGAGCCACTACAACTGGCAAAAGAATTCTTAAAACTCAACAATAAGGGAACAACCCAACCAAAAAATAGACAAAAGATCTGGACACTTCACCAAAGAAGATATGCAAATGGCAAATACACATATGGAAAGTTCTGAACGTCATGCCATGGGAAAAGTACAAATTCATACAACAATGAAACATCACTAAGCACCGCTTACAATGGCTAAAATCCAAAACACTGACAACACCAAGTGCTGGGGGGACGTGGCACTCTCCATTGCTGGTGGGAACACTGTAATGGTATAGCCACTTTGGAAGGCACTTTGGTGGTTTCTTAGAAACTAAATATCTTGGCCGGGCGTGGTGGCTCACGCCTGTAATCCCAGCACATTGAGAGGCCGAGGTGGGGGCAGATCACCTGAGGTCAGGAGTTTGAGACCAGCCTGGCCAACATGGTAAAACCCCATCTCTACTAAAAATACAAAAATTAGCCAGGCATGGTGGCAGGCACCTGTAATCCCAGCTACTCGGGAGGCTGAGGCTGGAGAATCGCTTGAACCCAGGAGGTGGAGGTTGCAATGAGCAGAGATCCCGCCACAGCACGAGTGAAACTCCATCTCATTAAAAAAAAAAAAAGAAAGAAAAAAGAAACTAAACATCTTACCATATAATTCAGCAGTTGCACTGCTTGATCTTTACTCAAAGGGTTAAACACTTATGTCTACACAAAACCCTGCACACCAATGTTTATAGCAGCTTTAGTAATTGTCAAAAACTGGAAGATACCAAGATGTCTCTCAGTAGGTGAATGAATAGACGAACTGTAGTGTACATTTGCAATGGAATATTACACAGCAATGAAAAGAGTTAGCCATCAAGCCACGAAGAGAGTCAGGAAACGTTAGGTGCACATTACCAAGTGGAAGACACTGATCTGAAGAGTCTGCCCACTGTGTGACTCCAACCAAGTGACATCCTGGAAAAGGTAAAACTATGGAGATAATTAAAAGGTCAGGAGGCTGGGCATGGTGGCTCACACCATCATCCCAGCAGGGGCAGTGGCTCATGCCATCATCCCAGCACTTTGGGAGGCCGAGGCAGGTGGATGTTTGAGCCCAGGAGTTCAAGACCAGCTTGGACAATATAGTGAGGCCCCATCTCTAAAAAAAAAAAAAAAAAAAACCAAAAATTAACCGTGTGTGGTGGCACACTCCGGTAGTGTAGACCTAGCTATCTGAGAAAGGCTAAGGCAGGAGGATTGCTTGAGTCCAGGAGGCAGAGGTTTCAGTGAGCCAAGATCATGCCTCCGCACTCCAGTCTAGGAGTCAGAGCAGACCCTCTCTCCAAAAAAAAAAATTGGTCAGGGGTTGTCAGAAGGTTAGGACAAGGGGGAAAGGAAAGGATATGAGAAGCACAGCGGGCTTTAGGGCTGGAAAAGGACACTGCGATGGTCTGCACATGAGATTAGCATTTGACAGACCCAGAGAAGCACCCATCATGAGTGACCCCTGATGTGAACCAAGTGAACTATCCTGTAAATAATCACATAACAGCAGGACGGCACCACAGAGCTGGAATTGGCTATAGGGTGTGCACCAACTCACCTGCTGAAAAAAGAAAAACAGCAAAAGAAAGTAGAGATATTCATATGCTAATACGTTTTATTTTATTTTACTTTTTTGAGACAGGGTCTGCTCTGTCACCTGGGCTGGAGTGCAGTGGTGCCATCAGGGGTCACTGCAGCCTCAACTTCCTGGGCTCAAGCGATCCTCCTGCTTTGGCCTCCCAAGATGCTAGTATTACAGGCGTGCTCCACCACGCCCAGCTAATTCTGTAATTTTTTTTGTAGAGACAGTGTATTACACTGTTCTCATATTGCTATAAAGAAATACCTGAGACTGGGTTATTTATAAAGAAAAGAGCTTTAATTGGCTCACGGTTCTGCAGGCTGCACAGGAAGCTTGGCTCTGGCACCAGCGTCTGGGGAGGCCTTGGGGAGCTCGCACTCATGGTGGGAGGCGAGCAGGGAGCAGGCGCGGCAACAGGGCGAAAGCAGGAGCAAGAGAGTGAGGGGTGGGGGTACCACACACTTCTAGACACCCAGTTCTCCTGTGAACTCAGAGCAGGGAGCTCAGTTGTCGCCAAGGGGATGGCCCCAGCCATTCTTGAGGGAGCCGCCCCCATGACCCAAACACCTCCCATCAGGTCCCACCTCCAGCACCAGGGATCACATTCCAACATGAGATTTGGGCAGGGACCAATATCCAAGCTATATCGGACAGGGTTCCACTTGCTGCCCAGCCTGTCTTGAACTCCTGGCATCTTGGCCTCCCAAAGTGCAGAGACTACAGGGGTGACCCACCGCGCCCAGCCTGTGACTGCATTTCACTCCAATATATGACTATTCTGTGTCTGTCTTCAGCCAGCTCTGTTCTCAGTTAATGGACGTTTAGGTAGAGTCACCACTGTTTCACTATGGCGGAATCTCTTCAAACTTGCACGAATTCAACTAAAAGTGTGCAAACACCCCCACCCAAGAAAAAGGGAGCACAACAACCCGTTTAAGACTGTAAAGTCGGCCAAGCACGGTGGCTCACGCCTGTAGTCCCAGCACTTTGGGAGGCCAGGGCAGGCAGATCACGAGGTCAGGAGTTCGAGACCATCCTGGCTAACACGGTGAAACCCTGTCTCTACTAAAAAAAAAAAAAATACAAAAAATTAGCATGGTGTGCTAATATAACAAAAAGTTAGGCGTGGTGGTGGGCGCCTGTAGTCCCAGCTACTTGGGAGGCTGAGGCAGGAGAATGGTGTGAACCCGGGAGGTGGAGCTTGCAGTCGAGATTGCAGCCGAGATTGCGCCACTGCACTCCAGCCTGGGCGAGAGAGTGAGACTCCATCTAAAAAAAAAAAAGAAAAGACTATAAAGCCAGCCAGGCACGGGGCTTATGTCTGTAATCCCAGCACTTTGGGAGGCCGAGGTGGGAGGATTGCTTGAGCCCAGAAGTTCGAGACCAGCCTGGGCAACATAGGGAGACCCCGTCTCTACAAAAAAGTTAAAACAAACAAAACCAAACTGTAAAGCCAGTGAGTCTGGCTGCTCCTGGCCTCTGTGGGTATGTGGGGCTCATGAGGCACGTGGGGAGCATGGCTGTGGTTTGCCATACAACTCATTTTCTATGTTTGCTTTTATATGATAGAAATCATACTATTTTTCAATTAAGCTTTATTTTTTATCTAATGATGCAAACAATTCTTTTTTTTTTTGAGTCAGAGTCTTGCTCTGTTGCCCAAGCTGGAGTGCAGTAGCGCCATCTTGGTTCACTGCAACCTCTGCCTCCCGGGTTCAAGAGATTCTTCTGACTCAGCATCCTGAGTAGCTTGGGATTACAGGCATGCGCCTCCACACTGGGCTAATTTTTGTATTTTTAGTAGAGGCGGGGTTTCGCCATGTTGGCCAGGCTGGTCTCGAACTCCTGACCTTAGGTGATCCACCTGCTTCAGCCTCCTAAAGTGTTGGGATTACAGGCGTGAGCCACTGCACTGGGCCTCAAATTAGTTTTTATGTTTGTTTTTTCTTTCTTTCTTTTTTTGAGACAGGGTCTCACTCTGTCACCCAGGCTGGAGTGCCGTGCCGCGATCTCGGCTCACTGCAACCTCTGCCTCCCAGGTTCAAGTGATTCTCCTGCCTCAGCCTCCCGACTAGCTGGAATTACAGGCATGTGCCATCATGCCCCGCTAATTTTTGTATTTTTAGTAGAGACAAGGTTTCACCATGTCGGCCAGGCTGGTCTCGAACTCCTGACCTCAGGTGATCCACCCGTCTCGCCCTCCCAAAGTGCTGGGATTACAGGCGTGAGCCACCACGCCCGGCCCTATGTTGTGTTTTCCTTATAGAAATCTTATTTTTTTCAATTAAACTTTATTTTCTATCTAATGATGCAAACAATTTTTTAAAGGAAAATAATACGATCTTTAATGGAAAACAGCATTCCCTTCAGCAGGCTCTCCATCTGCATGTCTCATTCTTGATACAGGGACCACCTTTAACTTGTAGAGCTATTTATTCTATTTATGTATTTGTTTTCTTTTCTTTTTCTTTCTTTCTTTCTTTTTTTTTTTTGAGACAGAATCTTGCTCTGTTGCCCAGGCTGGAGGGCAGTTGAGCGATGTTGGCTCACTGCAACGTCTACCTCCCGGGCTCAAGCAATTCTCCTGCCTCAGCCTCCCAAGTAG
Source organism: Pongo abelii (assembly GCF_028885655.2). Classification (NCBI taxonomy): domain Eukaryota; kingdom Metazoa; phylum Chordata; class Mammalia; order Primates; family Hominidae; genus Pongo; species Pongo abelii. Next base: position 54,085,082 of record NC_072007.2, on the reverse strand, counting down.
CTGGGATTACAGGCACCTGCCACCCTTCTGGGCTAATTTTTGTATTTTTAGTAGATATGGGGTTTTGCCATGTTGGCCAGGCTGGTCTCAAACTCCTGACCTTAGGTGATCCGCCCGCCTCGGCCTCCCAAAGTTCTGGGATTACAGGCGTGAGCCACCACACTCAGCCGATTTTTTTCTTTTCCAACTTTTATTTCTAATTCAGGGGTGCAGGTGCAGGTCTGTTTCCTGGGTATACTGCGTGATGCTGAGGTTTGGGGTGCGAATGATCCTGAACCCAGGTACTGAGCGTAGTCTCCGGCAGTTGGTTTCTCAGCCCTTCCCCGCTCCCTCCCTCTCCTGTCTGGTGGTCCCAGTGTTTACTGTCGCGGTCTTTATGTCCATGGGCAACGATGTTTAGCTCCCACTTATAACTGAGAGCACGTGGTATTTGGTTTTTAGCTCCTGTATCGATTCACTCAGGACAGTGGCCTCCAGCTGCATCCATATTGCTACAAAGGACATGATCTCGTTCTTTTTCATGGCCGCATTTGTGTTCGTGACAGCAGGAGTGCTGTCAAACTGAGAGGCTCTCTCATATTTAAAGATTTTTTTTTTTTTTTTTTTTTTTTGAGACAGAGTCTTGCTCTGTCGCCCAGGCTGGAGTGCAGTGGCGTGATCTCAGCTCACTGCAACCTCCACTCCCCAGGTTCAAGGGATTCTCCTCCCTCAGCCTCCTGAGTAGCTGGGAATACAGGCATGAGCCACTACGCCCAGCTAATTTTTGTATTTTTTAGTAGAAATGAGGTTTTGCCATGTTGGCCAGGCTGGTCTCGAACTGCCGACCTCAGGTGATCCACCTGCCTCAGCCTCCCAAAGTGCTGGGATTATAGGCTTGAGCCACTGTGCCCAACCTAAAGGTGTATTTTTTTAATAGCATAGCCTCTACCCACAAGTCAGATATTTTTTCCTAGCACTGGACCCAATAGACAGCGCCTCCCAAAGGAGCTCCTGAGGGCAATCTTGGGTCTACCCAACTGCTAGAGACTGAGTGTGTCCCCCTAAATGCATAGGTTGAACCTAACTCCCAAGGTGAGGGTATCAAGACGTGGGGTCTTGGGAGGTGATGAAGTCGTTGCGGGGAGCCCTCAGGAATGAGATTTGTGCCCTTGTGAAAGAGGCCCCAAAGAGCTGCCTGGCCTCTCCCAGACACCAGATCTGCTGGTGCTCCATCTTGGACCTCTAGCCTCCAGAACTTTGAGAAAACAATTTCTGTTGTTTATAAGCAGTTTATGGTCCAGTCAAGTGCCACAAGTCCCATAGATAGTCCCATACATGATGACACCGTATTTTTTTTTTTTTTTGAGATGGAGTCTCGCTCTGTCGCCCAGGCTGGAGTGTAGTGGTGTGATCTCGGCTCACTGCAACCTCCGCCTCCCCAGTTCAAGCGATTCTCCTGCCTCAGCCTCAGAAGCTGGGATTACAGGCATGTGCCTCCATGCCCGGCTAATTTTTGTATTTTTAGTTTAGATGGGGTTTCACCATGTTGGCCAGGCTGGTCTCAAACTCCTGACCTCAGGTGATCCAACCGCCTCGGCCTCCCAAAGTGCTGGGATTACAGTGTGAGCCACCGTGCCTGGCTGGCACGTTATTTTTTACGCCTTTTCTGTATTTAGATACACAAGAGCTCACCACTGTCACGGGGGCCCACAGTATTTGGTGCAGTGACATGCTCTGCAGGTTTGTAGCCTGGGAACAGCAGGTTACAGCACAGGGCTCAGGTGTGTCGTGGGCTGTGCTAGCCGGGTTTGTGTGAGTGCATGCTGTGATGTCTGCACGACAGTGATATCGCCCGAGCATGCAGTTCTCAAAACAGATCTCACTAGGCGACCCATGACTGTACTTGCTATAGCAGCCAGCACGAACCAAGCCACTCCCGGGAAACTCCATCGCCAAATACCATCCCTCTGGGGATTAGGTTTCAACACATGCATTTGGAGGCCTCAGACATTCCATCTCTAACAGCCTCCATGTGGCAGGCCTGGGGGCCCTTCCAGGGCCAGAGCTGGGCAGGAAGCGGGAAGGGCCTTCTGGCTGAAGGGTCCCCACAAAGAGGCCAATGAGCGGGTCAACAGCGTGGCGGTTTGGGGAACTGAAGATAAGCCCCGGGGAGGTGGGGCTGTGACTGGGGCTGAGCAGGTAACAAGTGGGGACTTTGTCCAGCAGGTTCAGAAAAAGCTGTCACGCAGAACACACCTGGCTGCCATACCCATCTTAAAGCGTTTTCATCAGCAGATTTCAGCACATAATCATTTAGGACAAAGTTGCCTGCTCAACTGTGTTAAACATTAGCACTGCCTGCAGTTGCTTGTAGGGAACAAAAGCAACGTCTCCTTTCACCCGCAGAAAGCCCGTGATAGGGGGCGGGGCTGAGTGTCAGTGCTGCGTCTCTGCTGAGTTCTCAAGGTCGGCCTGAATGATTTGCCAGGACGTGGCGCTGCGGTGGCGATCGGGGCCACTCGGGGAAGGTACGAATCAAATAGGAATCACATCCGGTAGCTGTCAGTTCAGTACATTTTCAACTTTTATTCTTAAAAACCTGGGTGGAGAAATAATTATAGGATTTAAAGATTGACGGACTGAAGCCTTAGTCACCAGGCAGTGACTACGCCAGAAAGAGCTGCGGCAATTTTTAGACTGGGTTCAGAAGGGCACCGAGTCCTAGGAACAAAAGGCGGGCGCAGGGCCCTCCGGGAAAACATAGGGGCTGAATTGCAACAAGAGGCAGGCGGCTCACCGTTCTCTCCACCCAGACTCTACTTCCTAAAAGGGAATCGCACCAGCATAACCTGCAGAGAAGGGGCTTCAGCTGCCGTCTGTGGACCCCCTACACCCCCAGTCAACGCCACCTCCAGCCCCCAGGTAGGGCTGGCCTCCCTGTCCTTCTGAGACAGCTGCCTGCTGGGCGGCGGCGGCCGTGCCGGCCACGGAGGTAGTGTCTCTTCTGGCACGTGCTCCCAAAGCAGCAGTGGAGAGAAAGTCAGAGGCTGCAGTGTGCCAAACCCCAGGGGGCTGGCCCTGGAAGCCTGGGACGCCTGCAAGGGCCGGGTTAGTGGAGATGAGGACAGAGGCCCGCCTGCTGACTGGCTTCCCAGCTCTTCTCAGAAGGAAAATGTGCCCATGGAGATGAAGTGGATCAGGAAACGAGGTGGAGAGAGGCCGACACACTTGGAAGCCTCCCTGTCTTCTTTTCCTCATTGTCCCTGGGCCCTCCCCACATCAACCAGAAGCCAGTCCTCCGCTCCTGCCTGCTGAGCCCAGGTGTGGGCCCCAGGCCTGGCTGCCCTCCCACCTCTGGTCCTCTGGGCCTCTGACCCTTCCTTCCCCTGCTGCCTGGTGGGTGCTCTCCAGTGGCTCCTGAAGTGTGCACAGGACAAAGCCCAAACCCTGCCCACAGCCCCCCCGGCCCCCACGGCCCTCCCTGGCCGGCCCCCCTGCACCCTGGCTGCACTGGCTGTTCCCTCCTTTGTGCCTTTACTCAGGTGCGATTCCCTCTACTGAGATCCCCACCCCGACTTGTCCTTTGGACAAACTTCCTCTCAGCTTTAGCTATAGAATCGCCATGGGCAATATCATAGCTGCAACCACGTGACTCCAGAGTGCCAGGCGACACGCGCCATCAGCATCACGCCTGCTTTTGGAAACTTACTACAGAAAAAAAGCCTGCAAAATATCTCAATACTTTTTAATATTAATTACATGTTGAAATTATATTTTGGAAATACATTATTTAAAAAGATTGACAGTTTCTTTTTCTCTTTTAAAAAATGTGTCTACAGCCGGGTGCGGTGGCTCACGCCTATAATCCCAGCACTTTGGGAGGCCGAGGCGGGCAGATCACGAGGTCAGGAGATTGAGACCATCTTGGCCAACATGGTGAAACCCCGTCTCTACTAAAATAAAAAAAAAAAAAAATCCAGGTGTGGTGGTGGGCACCTGTAATCCCAGCTACTCGGGAGGCTGAGGCAGGGGAATCGCTGGAACCTGGGAGATGGACGTTGCAGTGAGCCGAGATCACACCACTGCACTCCAGCCTGGCAACAGAGCAAGACTCAGTCTCAAAAACAAAACAAAAAGTGTGCAAGGAAATTGAAAATGACAGCTGTGGCTTGCATGGTGTCGCAGGTTCCTCCGTCTCATCTCCTCTCTGGTCCCTGGACTCCAAGCAGTCCCTGTTGTCTTTCTGGCCTGCATCCCAGCGCCTGGCACTGCCTGGGCACTTGGCGGGGGTGCCAAGCATTTTTATCAAAGGAGAGAGTGCCTGAGACTCCTTGATCTGCACCCATCTTCAGTGAGTCAGTGTGTGGGTGCGTCTGAGGATGGGGCCCTCACCTGGCTGCAGCTGTGTGTGTGGTTTTTTTGGAGTTTTATTTTTTATTTTATGAAATGGGGTCTCGGTCTGTCACCCAGGCTGGAGTGTAGTGGTGTGATCTTGGCTCACTGCAACCTCTGCCCACTGGGCTCAAGCAATCCTCCGTTAGCTTCCTGAAGAGCTGGGACTACAGGTGCGTACCACCACACCCAGCTAATTTTTTGGTACTTTTGGTAGAGTTGGGGTTTCACCATGTTGCCCAGGCTGGTCTAGAACTCCTGAGCTCAAGTGATCCACCCTCCTCAGCCTCCCAGAATGCTGGGATTGCAGGCAGGAGCCACTGCGCCCGGCCAGCTGCAGCTGTTGCATGTGAGTGTGCAAGTGCGTTCTGGTTGGGGCACTGGGGTTGGGCGTTCTCTAACTTTGCAGGCAGCCCCTCCTTTCCGGAGTCCCTGGGAACTTCAAAGCAGGAACGGAACATTCAGAGGCAGCAGCAATGTCCTGGTTCCCACAGGCTTTGTAGGCTCAGAAAACAAACCTAAATCCAGTCATGTTTCTGCATTTAGCTTTATGTTTTTAAACAAAACTTTGGCTTGGCTTATGTTTCATTTATAGAAAAGTGGTATGTAGCTGGGGAGTTGGTGTAATAATAATTTATTCTCAGGCGCTGCAAAAACCAGCCATGTGTCTGCTTGCCTGCTGTGCTAACCCTGGAATTTATTGATCTCTGGGGTCCTAGGTAGATCCACAGTTGAGAGACTAAAGTTAGATGACAATTTGTGCTTGAGAAGCAGGAGCTCTGGGGAGAAGACGATGTCTTCTTGGAGTCTGCTGTGTCCCCATGGTGCCGGCTCAGCACCCTGGCTGGGTGAGAATAGGCCTCCTCGGGCTGCCCGCCCGGACACACAGGAAGACGCCAGCCCATGTGCTGCCCTGAGCTGCACTAGGACCAAGTCAAGGGGAAACCAGCCTGTGAGCTCTGGATTTGGGTCCTGATGCTGGGCCAGGGGGGTTATCCCTTCCTAGAGAAAGCTGGAAAGCTGTGGTTGGAGTTGTCATAGCAACCAGGCCATCAATCACCTGGCTGAGCACTGTCGGGGCGTTGGATGTCCAGGACTTCCCACACAGGGGTCCCTGTGACAGAGTGGACAGGCCACAACCCTGCTAGATCATCCCCAGGGCAATCAGAGGCAATCCACTGGGCTGTGGGGTCAAAGTTAGACACACTCTTCAAGAATGCAGTATCAGAAGAAATGAGGGGTAAACGATCTGGAAGAGAGACTTTAGACAAGAATCACTGCACATCCTTGGTTATTTCCCCGTAAGAAAAAATGTTTTGAGAACAACTAGGGGGAAATTTGAATGTGAACTTGTGTGAAGATGTCCTGATCTAAGTTAGTTTCCTGTAAGCATGGTGATATAGTTATAGAGAGGAATGTCACCCGGTAATGCAGGCTGGAGTGTTTGAGGACACAATGCTATATTGCCCATAACTTATTTTTATTTTTTCCTTCGAGACAGGGTCTTGCTCTGTCGCCCAGGCTGGAGTGCAGTGGTGCAGTCATGGCTCACTGCAGCCTTAACCTCCTGGGCTCAAGCGATCCTCCCATCTCAGCCTCCTGAATAGCTGGGGCTCTCGGCACGCGCCACCATGCCCAGCTAATTTTTGTATTTTTAGTAGAGACAGGGTTTCACCATGTTGGCCAGGATGGTCTTGATCTCCTGACCCTGTGATCTGCCCGCCTCGGTCTCCCAAAGTGCTGGGATTACAGGCATGAGCCACCGCACCTGGCCGGGAAGGGCACCTTCTAAAACGAAAAATGCACATCCTCTGCCAGCCCAGTCTCTCAGGAACCTCAGAGACATCCTCACACCAGGGGGGACAGGTGACGCGTTTGGCAAAACATTAATCCACATAGAGCATGAGTGCACGCTCATGAAATATCTAGAAACACAAAGTGCTGGTTGCCAGGTGCTGGCGGGGAAGGACGCGGGGCTGACTGCTCAGTGAGTGCAGGCCTTCTCTTGGGGTGATGAAATGCCTGCAGTAGAGGTGTGGCCTCACAACACTGTGAATATACTCAATGTTGGAGACCAGCCTCAACACCACCCGCAGGGTACCCGAAGTTTGGTGGCAACACAGGAATGAGAAGAGACAGGTTAAGAGTTTATAAAGGTGGGAGCCAGGGGGCCAGTTGCAAAATGGAGGCTGCAAAAGGCGCCAAGCTCTGGTCTCCACACTATTTATTGAGTACAGTCACTTAGATCTAAGAAGCAGATGTTCAGGGCAAAACAGTGAAAGGGAGGCAGTACGTCATAGGCACAATCTATAGCAATAGCAGTTTAAATGAATCTCCTTTGTGCTCAAACAGCATATCTTTAACTTATCGGAGAGGAGCTGGTGGGAGCGGGCTTAACTAGGAGCTCGTGTGTCTGTCCACATTCCAGTGCTTCAAAGGAGTATCTTTCTCCTTGAACACAGTGTTTACAGATAAGAGAGCGGGTCTTGCTCTGAGCATGGGAACATGATGACAATTAGGAGGCTTTCCTCCTCAGAGGCCTCTTGTGGCTTTCCACAACTTATTGTCCCATATTTTCATGGCCAGTTTATACAGGCACTCCACAAGCCTTTTTCCCAACACTAAATGCCACTGAACTGTACACTTTAAACAATGATTATGCCACTCAGCACGGCAGCTCACACCTGTAACCCCAGCACTTTGGGTGGCCGAGGTGGGCAGATCACTTGAGGCCAGGAGTTTGAGACCAGCCTTGGCTAACATGGTGAAACCCTGTCTCCACTAAAAATACAAAAATTAGCTGGGCGCAGTGGCGCATGCCTGCAATCCCAGCTTCTTGGGAGGCCAAGGCACAAGAATTGCTTGAACCCAGGAGGTAGAGGTTGCAATGAGCCGAGATCACACCACCTCACTCCAGCCTGCGTGACAAAGACTGTCTCAAAAAAAAAACAAAAAAAAGATTATGTGAATTTCACCCCAATTTAAGAAAGGGTCTTGGCTTTTTTCTTTCAGCGTTTTGAGTATCTCATCCCTGCCTTCAGTGTATTTTTTTTTTTTTTTCTGATGAGAAGTCAGAAAAAATATCTGAATCAGGTTTAAAAAAAATCTTAAACTTCCTGGGGTTCTCTTGTACGTGATGAGTCCTTCTCTGGCTGCTCTGAAGTTTTGTCTTTCAACATTTTGAGTTTCATCATTTCAGCTGTGTTTGGGTGTTGGAGGGTGTGGAGTTACTTAGATGTGTGCAGTTTTTGATCAGTGTACACATCTAAGAAACTCCACACACGCCAAGGAAGATAAACTCAAAGCTGGCAAGTTTTTGGCCGTGATTTTTTTGAGTATTTCTTCTCCTGCGGTCCTGCTGCCGTGTGTGCTGCGGCACTTGGCGGTCCTGCATTTCTGAGGCTCTGTTCATCAATTTTCTTTTTCAGATCACGTAATTTCTATTAAGCTACAAGTTTGCTGATTCTTTCTTCTGCCGCCTCAAATCTACAATAACTGAAATAAAAACTTCACTAGAGGGTCTCAACTCTATTGAAGTTTTGATTTCTCTTACTGTGCTTTTTAACGTCTATATCTCTATTTGGTTCCTTTTAAAAATACCTATTGGTATTATTTGATGAGACACTGTCATCATACTCTCTTTTATTTATTTTTATTTTTGAGACAGGAGTTTCACTCTTGTTGCCCAGGCTGGAATGCAGGGGTGCGATCTCGGCTCTCACGGCAGCCTCTGCCTCCCAGGTTCAAGTGATTCTCCTGCCTCAGCCTCCCCGGCTAATTTTTGTATTTTTAGTAGAGACGGGGTTTCATCATGTTGGCCAGGCTGGTGTTGAACTCCTGACCTCAGGTGATCCACCCGCCTCGGCCTCCCAAAGTGCAGGGATTACAGGCGTGAGATACTGAGCCCGGCCCCATCTTTTATTTCTTTAAATATGGTTTCCTTTAGTGATGTGAACATATTGATAATGGCTGGTTGAAGTTTGTCTGCTAAGATCAGCACCTGGGTGCCCTCAAAGCCAGTGTCTATTGCCTCTCTGCTCTTTGTGTATGTGACACTCTTTTGTTTCTTTGAATGTCTTGTTTTTCTTGAAAACTGGACATTTTAAATAATACAACAGAACTTCCTTCTTCCCCTAGGGCTTTTTTCTTTTTTTTTAAAGACAGGGTCTCATTTTGTCACCCAGGCTGGAGTGCAGTGGTATGATCATAGCTCACTGAAGCCTTGACCTCCCAGGTTCAAGCAATCCTCCTGCCTCAGGCCCCCAAGTAGCGGGGACTACAGGTGCACGCCACCATGCCTGGCTAATTATTTGTATTATTATTTTTTTTTTGTAGAGACAGGGTTTTGCCATGTCGCCCAGGCTGGTCTCAAACTCCTGGACTCAAGCGACTTGCCCGCCTAGGCCTCCCAAAGTGCTGAGATTACTGGGATGAGCCGCCGCGCCTGGCCCAGGGTTTGTTTTTGTTTGCTTGCTTGTTCAGTGTCTGTCTGTGGACTTCTCTGGGTCCAAAGTACAGGTGAAAAATTTGTTTCGGGGAATGTGTGCCTATAAAGACTGCGCCATGCCTGTACTCTGCTTGCCCGACACTGACCACACCCACCGCCAACACCCAGAACAGGCTGTCTGCTGGGTACCAGCTCACCCATGCCTGCCTCACCCTAGCTGGAACAGACTGTGTGCTGGGTTCCAGCCCCCCTGTGCCCGCCTCACCCTAGCTGGAACAGGCTGTGTGCTGGGTTCCAGCCCTCCTGTGCCCACCTCACCCTAGCTGCAGCCTCCCTGTGCCCGCCTCACCCTAGCTACAGCCTCCCTGTGCCCGCCTCACCCTAGCTGCAGCCTCCCTGTGCCCGCCTCACCCTAGCTGCAGCCTCCCTGTGCCCGCCTCACCCTAGCTGCAGCCTCCCTGTGCCCGCCTCACCCTAGCTGCAGCCTCCCTGTGCCCGCCTCACCCTAGCTGCAGCCTCCCTGTGCCTGCCTCACCCTAGCTGGAGTCAGTTTCTGGGCTCCAGCGGGGGATCTCCACCCGGGACACTGGCACTTCTCCGCTCATCGTCACAAGCGTAGGCCTGTGGAGTGATGTTTTAGACATGATAGTGAGCATTTGTGCGCAGTCAGGCCTGCTTCAAGCACCCGGAGAAGATCCCCGGAGCAGCGCCCCCACCAGCTCTGGCAGCAGCAGACAGATGAAGAGAATGGTACCCAGAGTCTTGTTTTCAAACCCAACCAACACCAACATCTTCCAAACTCTGCTGTGCTGAACAGCTCCCAAAGAGGCCTATTTTTACCCATACTGAAAGTCAACATCAAACACAAATTGGAGGGCAAAGACTTTTTTTAATTGGACTTGGCTTTGACGAGTACTGACAAACCCTGCAGACACTAGTACAATTTGATCGTAAACAAAGTCCCTGCTAGCATAGTCCAGCAAATTCTAATAAAACACATACAAAAGTTAAAAGACAGCTCGATTTCATCTTCCTCCCAACACCTGCAACTGTTTCCAGATTTTCTGTGTAGTCTTCTTTGTGCTTTCAGTTCAGTAAAAATTAGAAAGGATAACAAACTTGTAAAGTCAGATACCTAATTGTACAAAAGTGGCCACACCATGGAGAAGGGGAAGCATCATTGTACAAAATATTATTAAGATCACCAGCATTCATTTAAATTATTTTCTTTTCTGGACTTCCAAGTCCACTTGGCAATTTTACTTAGGAAAATATCATGCTTAAATAGAAAACTGGTATTCTAAACACATTTTCTTTATGTGACGTATTCTTGTGCGTCTATGTAATGAGAATTTTTAAAAAATTGTTTTCTTCCTGCTGTCAAAACTTAGGCATTAAAAATAAGGGACTGTAAACCTAGTTGACTTACCCATAAGAAGTAGTAAGTTCGGAGAATGAGAGAAGGACCAATAGAATCTAAGAAGCACCCTGTCACTCCCAGCCAGGACCTCTCACGTGTGGTTTTGACAGGAGGTGCGTTTATAGGACATTCACTGGTTCCTCAGAATGGACAGATAATACAGAAATGCTAGGAAGAAACATTCCTGCAATAGTCTGCAGAACAAGTGTGCCAGTTTTGCCTTAGATGTCTTAAGACATCTCAACAATGTTGGATTATATGGCCTGTTTGGCTATATCACCCATCTTTAAAGCTGAAATAAAAATTGTTAGAAAAATATTCTAGGAAGAATGAAACTTAAAAAAAAAAAAAAAGAAAAGTTAAAAATATTTGCTCACCTAAACTGTTTCACTGTATCAGTTTTGGTTCTGAATGTGACGTGAGGATCCTATCCAATGCAGCCATTAAACCATGCGGCCACCACAGGGATGCTGTACGTAAGACTTCTCATTACAGTGACGATTTAACAGCACAAGTTAATTAATTTTTTCATGGCTCATTATGACAAAACGATTACAGAGTAGGCGAAGAACAGAGTGAGTGCTTTCTCCTCACCAGGGCCTTCATCAGTGAGTCAACTGCTCTTGACGCCAGCAAGTCAGTCTGATGTTCGCAGGTGAAACCCCACCCTTGGCTCCATGAACGAATGAGACCGAGGTAAACCCAATGCAGCTCTGCAACCCCAGGGGCCGAAGCCACGTTGTCCAAAGCCATAGCCGGGACCTTGGAGAACCTGGGGCCCTCTGCTGGGAGGCAGCAGTGGAGAAGGGGACTGGCCGGGTTTTGCTGAAAAACCGAGGCTCCTGTATGGGGGGCATAACGGGAAGGAGGCGGCTTTCACTTCCAGGCCTGAGCAGAGCCTGGCTGGCTGGGAGAGCTGCACGCCAGCCCAAACCGTGTGCCCGTGCCCTCTCACCGTGCAAGACGGTAGCTGCGGAAGCCATGGAGAACGCGCATAGCCTCGGCGGCTCTCCTCAGGAGCTGCTCACTCTGAATCTGCACCTTCTCCAGCTCTCAGGCCCAGGTCAGACACTTTCTCAAACAGACCAATGATCGAGCAATCGCTGCTCAAAAGAAGGCCTTATTTCTGTTTCTCCAGCTAAAGCCTGAGTGCCTTCCGCCCGTGTTTGTAATGAACTTACAGGAGAACTGTCACGCTTCCGCATTTGAGAGGCAAGGTCGCTGAGCCGGAGCGCAGGCTCCACATGCGCAGGCAGCCTCTAGGGAAGATGAGGAGCTGCCATGGAGCCGGTCAGGCAGTGACTCGGCTGGAACGTGGACGGAGAGAGAGAGAAACGGGAGCGCAAGGGCATGGAGGAATGAGTGTGCTCCACGCAAGGACCTCAGGCAGAAGGCTCAGCACGGGGCGGGGTCCTGGGTAAGAGCCGGGGGCTGCGCTGGGCTCCCGAGAAGACACTTTGGGCTTGCCGTAGAGGTAGGAAAACAGGGAGGGAAACCGGGCAGGGGGAGGAGAAGAAAAAGCCCCCAGAACACAGAGCCTCTTCTTTCCCCACCCCTACCTGTCCACACCCCCAGCTGAGCACATGTAGAAAAACTATGGTATTGCTGATTCTGTGACAAGAATCTTCCCCATCGGTAACCTGCCAAACACCCACAGAACATGGCAATGAAGCCCTACATGCTTTTAAAAGAAAACAGGCTGTTAAGACTAACAGAAACCAACTTAGTACGGCGAGTACAGCAATGAGTACCAAGTTCCGCAGAACTGAGAGCTCGCAGGAAGTGCAGTCCCACCTTTCACTGTGCCAACAGCATTGATTGAGTTAAAAGTTCAGATCAACGCGCTCTCCGCAGCTTCAGAGAGGGTCTCATTTCCTACACCAATGGGAATCACTGAGGTTACCCCAAAATGTAAAATCCTGGAGAGCTCAAACACAAACATGGGTTGTAGCAAAAGATTCAACCAAGACGCCCGCAGCCACTACAGAGGGGCCAGGACGCAGCAGCCTGCGGGCACTTTCAGAACCTCGTGCACACAACTTATGGGAACTTATAAAATCATAAAAAAGGCCCCACATTCTTAAAGGTATAATTTATAGCGCATTCTGTACAAAAGCAGTCTTTTACAAGGGACTCTGCTGCTCCTCAGAAGAAATCCATAGCCCTGGGCCTTCTCCTTGGTGTGGTGGTGAGGGGCTTCTTCGCCACCAGGGGTGAGCTGGCAGGTGAGCTGGTGGGGGTCTTCAGCACCCCGTGGAGGGGCTTCTGTTCAGGGTCGAAGGCCACTCGAGAAGGGCCCGTGGGACTGACCAAGATACTCTTGTCTGTCTTCTTGAATTCTGTCCCAAATGAGAGCAAGGCCCCGTATTAAGTGGGTCCGACAGCTGTCCCTTCAACAGCTTAGACAGCGTCCTGCCTGGGTGCCAACCCCGCCCACTCGCTAGGACGAAGCAGGGCCATCTCAAGGCCCCGCAGAGAGCAGGCCCAAGAGCCTTCTGAGGAAAGGAGGTGAGGCCACATCCCATGCCTCACCTCACCCTCCCAAGGGAGGGCCTTAGGGCTGCCTGCACAGACCAAGGGGAGCTCCTGGAAGGGTGAACATTGGGGGTGGGGGTGTTTTGGACAATGAGTGAACCAGGCATTTGTGTCTGGGACAGATCTGTGCTATGTGGAGCTGCAGGATTCGTACTGTTCATTTTCTCCAGTTGTAAAGGCTGGGTGAGCTCCTCAGGCTCTGAAAGAGTCTCTTCTCCCTAAACATGCACACACGCACACACACATACATGCTGGTGCATGTACACACACTCGCACATACACATACTCTCTATTACTTGCAGTTCCCAACAAGAGTCAGGTCCTAAATTCGTTATAATACTTTTTTATTTTTTTGAGATGGAGTCTCACCCAGCCTGTCACCCAGGCTGGAGTGCAGTGAAACGATCTTGGCTCACTGCAACCTTCATCTCCTGGGTTCAAGCAATTCTCCTGCCTCAGCCTCTCGAGTAGCTGAGACTACAGGTGCTTGCCACTGCGCCCGGCTAATTTTTGTATTTTTAGTAGAGACGGGGTTTTACTATGTTGGCCAGGCTGGTCTTGAACTCCTGACCTCATGATCCGCCCACCTTGGCCTCCCAAAGTGCTGGGATTACAGGCATGAGCCACCGCGCCCGGCCTATAATACTTTTTAAAACTTTGGTTTCCTTTGTAAAAGCAACTCGAATGGATGGCACCAATATGAAGAGTAGGAAGATAGGGGTTACCCTTCTCTGTCCCCCAGGAAGCAAGTGGTTCCGAAGTTTCGCAGAGAGACAGCTACAGCTGATGGACCACTGCGATCTCAAATGGCCTCTCTGTGGGACAGCCTTCAGTATTTAGAAAGACACTTGGGAAAACGGCTTTTTGGATCACATCTCACCAGGTAGCCTCTCTTAATAGGTCCCAGGCAATTGGCTGCCCACTTACCACTGGCACCCCACTCACAGCCCTTTGAGGACGAGGGACAGACACACAGGTGCTTCCTTCTGACTCAGAAATGAGCAGTGAGGGGCCGGGCTCGGTGGCTCACGCCTGTAATCCCAGATCTTTGGGAGGCCGAGGCAGGCAGATCATCTGAGGTCAGGAGTTTGAGACCAGCCTGGCTGACATGGTGAAACTCCATCTCTACTAAAAATACAAAAATTAGCTGGATGTGATGGCATGCGCCTGTGATACCAGCTACCCGGCAGGCTGAGGCAGGAGAATCGCTTGAACCCAGCGGGGTGGAGGTTGCAGTGAGCCAAGATTTCACCACTGCACTGCAGCCTGGGTGACAGAGCGGCGAGACTGTCTCAAAAAAAAAAAAAAAAAAAAAAAAAGAAATGGGCAGTGAGGAGCTAGGAACCCCCTCTTCCCCAACCGCCTTGCGGAACCAGGCTGTGAGCCGCGCCAGGAGCCGCAGCTGTGCTCCAGAGAAGCTTGCCGCCGGCAAAACCCCACTTACCGGCAGTCATGTTTCTGTTCAGCCCAAAGGTGACTTTCTTGGAGCTGGACGGTGTCTTGTTTAGCTGCAGAAGAGAAATAACAGGAACGAAAAGAGTGACGCAGGTGCAACGGAGGCGCTTAGTCTCCCTGTCAGATTTTTCTGGAGAACCTGCCCTGGAGGGGACGCCGCCCACACTGCTGCTTACTGAGCGGCACATATAGGGAGAGGCCAAAGGGACTGCGGCCAAGACTGAAACCGACCCTCCTGTTGGGGCTTCACCAAGACCACCCTCTGTCCTTCCCAGCGTCCCACACGCGCACCTCCCCCAGCCCAGGGTCAGCGGTGCCCACAGTCTTGGCCCATCTGCGGTCACTGCCTCATCACTGCTGTGAGGTTCTACGATCCAGGGAAGAAAGGCAAACAGAGAGGATGCCTGAACTGTCCTAAAAACAGTTCACCACTGAGAACCCATGAGGACAAATGCCAAGACTCCCCTGCCTTTTGCTGGAGAGTTCTGAAGTTCTAACTTGAAGACTCTATGACATTGATGAGATGATGCCTATGATGGAATCTCACTGCAATGGACAATGGACACACAGTTTCCAGCTTTTTGTGCACAAGGACGCCAAGCTATCTGCATATCCCAACAGTTCACCACAATCAACTATCTTCTTTCCTACTTACATTCCTGGAAGCGGATCCAGCCTGCATTAGGAAGCACTGCCTCAAATTCCTGCTCTGACCCACATTTCTGTGTGGACCCCCTACTGCTGACTTGCACCACTTGCGTTTAACACTGTGACATTTCACGAGAGAAAACTGGTTTCTGCAAACCCTGAACCGGAAGCCCTGGGAGGCAGAATTTGTGGATCAACCGCCCCTCAAAGTCCCCTTCCCGACTGTGATCCCTCAGGGTGGGTCCCAGACCACCCAGACCGCGGAACCTGTCCACTGTGGACAGGCTCAGGGGGCCACAGTAGGGCTCCGGGCCCGGCATGGGAAGCACCGTCAGCTTAAGCCCATCTGTACCCTTGTGGTGAAACGTGCTGTGCCACTCTGGGGAGGGTGCGTACCTGGACGGCAGGGCCTGGAGGGCGGGTGGCAGTGCTGCTCTTGGCTCTTCTGAAGAATAGGGGCTTTGGTAAGAAGGGGGTGTCAAACTTCACAAAGTCGCTCTCTGCCCTCAGCTTCTGCTTCTTCAGGGAACTGCAAGTCCCACTGCTTCCCTATGTGAGCGAGGGGTGAGAAGCGGAGAGGGGTCAGACGACAGAGCCTCCTGTGCTGCCCACGCACACAGGAGGGGAAGGCAGAGCCCCACGGCGGATCCAGCCCACCCCACAGCCCGCGGTTTTCCGCACTGCGCTTGCAGACAGCCCTTCCATTCGGCAGAGCTCAGGCTTCACACACAACATGACCGCCTATCATGGCACCATGCCAAGAGGGGCGATGAAAACGCCTTGTCAGAGCAAGGACCCACTTTTATCTTCATCTTCAAAATGAGGATTTTGGCCTTTCAAAGCCAATCTGTTAATAATTCACTCTCCCATTTGTAGCTGAATCGTCACTGCGCTGGCAGTCTGGTGTGGAGGACAGTGATGCCCATGTGGGGCTGTGGGTCCCTCACAGGCAGGCCCAGGACACTCACTGGGTGTGCAGCAACTGACAGCCACCCCGAGAGAGACCGGGTCTCGTTCTGGGCTCTCAGAGGTGTGGGCAGCCCAGTGCTGCTGCTGACACATGGGTGGCTCTGGCAGGTTCAAGTGTGCCGCCTGGAGGGCAAAGAAGCCTGAGGAACTTCTCCTGTGCCGTGAGAGATGGCAGGGGAAGGCTTCCCTCAACCCTGGGACTTATTGAGCAACACCCCATCCTCTTTACAATAGACTGCCAGGGGCCTGAGACGACAGCAAGCAAGGCAATGTCTCTGGCCCTCTTAGTGAGGGAGCAGCGCTGAGGGTACGAGGGGCAGGCTGCAGTCCAGGGAGGAGATGGCGGCACTGTGAGGTAGGAGAGACTCGAGGCTAGAAATGGGCCTCCTGCTGTCCAGCTCAGTGCACGCTTCTCCTGGGTAAGGCTTTCCTGACCATAAACTCACTCACTAGCCACTTGCAGACACTCTTAGCCCCAAACCAGCACTTAACCAGGTCCACACATGTCCACTTAAACAAAAGAGAGGTCATAACCTCCGCAAAGCGCTGTGTGCAAAGCAAGAGCTGCCCAAGGTGCGCCAACTCTGTGAAGGGCAGAGTTGTTTTCTGCTTTACAGACCACAGGTCTCTGTCTCTACCACTTGCCTCTGCCGCTGCAGCATCAAAGTGGCCATGGACCTGCACATACGAGTGGATGTGGCTCTGTTCCAGTGAAACTACGTTTGCCGGCCCTGGCCTGGAAGCCCAGTGCGCCCAGAGGTGGTGTGAAAAGCGGATCAGGGCCAGGCGCAGGGGCTCACGCCTGTAATCCCACACTTTGGGAGGCTGAGGCAGGTGGACTGCTTGAGCCCAGCCTGGGCAACGAGGCAAAACTCTGTCTCTACAAAAATAACAAAAATTAGCCGGGCATGGTGATGTGTGTCTATAATTCCAGCTACTTGGGAGGCAGAGGCAGAAGAATCGCTTGAACCTGGGAGGTGGAGGTTGCAGTGAGCCGAGATTGTGCCACTGCACTCCAGCCTGGGTGACACAGCCAGACCCGAGACCAGATCAACAGCTTGGTTCCTCATTTATATCTGGCTCTAGAGATCGAAGTGGAAGGAAAGTCTTTCCATTAAGAAGGTAAGTGGTCCTGCTAGTGAAGTTTCTTGAGGGGGTGGTGGGGGCAAGCTAATACAAGAAAAGAATATAGAAAAGAAGGTGAGTGAGGCAAGAGAATTTTGGGCTTCCTCTTTTGCCAGAGGGGCCTGGACTGGCCATGGGCTGACGAAGAAAACCAGACCTGCCTTTGACTGAGGCCCAGACTGGCCTGAACACGCCTGGGGCAGGAGTGCCTGGCTCATGGGATAACCTTCCCAGCTTGGAGCGGGCCCTCCCAAACCCAAGCATGTGGCCTAGGGGAGTGAAGGTGGCCGATGAGGAGGACCGAAGTACTGGTCACCTGTGATTTCCTCCTTAGCGAAGGCTGTTATGAACACACCCTATTCTAACTACTGCTGAGTCCAGAGGCCTGGCCGCCAGCCCCCACCCCTTCCTCTCAGGAGGCAGTGGAGCCCCCTGGATGCGAGTGAGTGCCTCTGTGGCGAGCTGGCCTGTGGGTGCTCCCACCTTACCAGAGCCTGGGGTTGCCCAGCTTCGGACTCCAGCACCCCGTTGTGCTCTACCAAGTTTGACATCGCTCTCATTTTCTTCCTCTTTTTCAAGCTTGCTGTTTTCTGGCTGGGCAGGCCACAGAGCTCCAGGCTGCCGGGCCCTGCCTTCTTCTTCTGCAGCCTCCTGCGCTGGGGCAAGGTGGTGTGGCTGTTCGCCCCCTCTGCGGGGCCTGTGGGAGGGCCTTCCTGCTGCAGTGGAGGCCAGGCCGGTGTGGACAGGCCACTGCCATTGACTGGGACAACTCCAAGCTTCCGCTTCCTTTTTAGGAGTTGGGCTCCACCTGTCGGGGACCCTCTAGGTCCCTGAGGATGACTGCCACTCGGGCCACTCTGAGACATGTCCTCTGGGGGCAACACTGCTGATTCTGACATTTCCCTGTGGGCCCTCGGGCTCTTCTTCCGTGGCCGTTTCCTTTTATTGTGCATGGGGATGGCTGGAGGATGCTCGGAGCCACTCTCCTCCCCAGTGCTGGACGTGGCCTCTGCGCCTGGCTCGGCCACATGTGCCTTCAGGGCCTTCGGCCCAGCAGCCTCGGGCTCCCTGCCCTGGTTCTGTTCCAGGTACGGGGCTGCATCCCCTGGGCCTGGATTTTCAGGCTGCAGGTGGTGCTTCTTCTTCTTCTTCCTTCTTCTCTTTTGAAGACTGCTTTCACTGTCCTCTTCCTCTACACAAAAGACTCTGCTTCCTAAAAAGACAGAAACCCATCAACAAGCACCCCAATGCCGGCTGGGCCAGAGTCCTGCTGGTGATTCTGAGACAGTATGATTGGCGGACACAATTTCCTGACATTCTACCACCAGGAAAGTTTCTGTCTCCCTTGAGGTACTCAGTGTGCCCACTACCTTTGTTGTCTGGTCCCACTTCCTCCATCCCCAGCTGTGACTGGAAGCCTTCCTTCTGTCCGTTTATAAACACACATGGAACTGAAATAGTCCGATTTCCACTAATTTTAGGGCCCAAGAGTAAAAACCATAGATCTAGAGTGGTCATCAAACAGCCACACCCCCGTGCTCCCTGCAGCTCCTGCTTCCCTGCAGAGGTGCCCTGGAGAGCAGGCGGACGTGAGCGGGGTGAGGCGGGGACGTGGCTCCACCGAAAACAGCACAACACTTGGAAAACTGCCTTTACCTGTCAGCCATTAAAGACTGAAGCTTTGGGCTCTGCTAATGCTTTATGACGGCACGAGCTCAAGTCTCCAAGGCCTCCAAGGTGCCTGCCGCTCCCCAAAGGCTGAGTCATACCCTTCTTTTCAGCTTTACAGCTTACCTTTCTCCTTTTCCAAGTTAGTTTTCTCTAAAAGTTTATTTCCTTTCTTCTTATGCTTTCCTTGACTGATGATTTGGTCATCTTCATCAGCAGAAATGTCCTCCGCAAAACTGAGTTGAGATATACTGCTTCCTAGATGCCAGAGTGACACACCGTCAGCTTCCCCAGGCGCTCGAGACTCTGCCCCAGGGGCCTAAGAGCAGCACCCCTCCCAAGTTCTGCCTCATCATCATCGTTCCTCACCGTTTCTCCCACCCAAACCTGAGCGCTGCTGACACAGGAATTACAGACTTAAAAAAAGCTTTGTGGATTTCTCAACCAAGGCAAGGCAAGGGATCACAAGCCCTCGGTGACACCCTCCATGACTGGACCCCGGACGCTTGGCTAATGCGGTCTCCGCATTCCAACCAGCTTGCTGGTGCCTTTCCCAATTCCAAGTGTCCCTAGTGCATGAGGGGTATGGGGTAACTTCACTGACTTGTCCAAATGTGACCAAACTTAGAGCATCAGCCTTTCCCGGGGGGACCATCGACCATAACAGCAAATGAAAGGGATCCTGAGAAATTACATTTTTTACCTTCATAGAGTATCCAATTAAAACCTTCCTAGGCCATTGAAAATTCATCTAGTTAAAATAATAAAAACTAAACCAAAACATCGCAGTACCCACACATGAGAGCAGTCGGCCCTCTTGCTTTGGTGGTTAGGGGAGAGCCTGGGATAGGAAGGTGGGCAGGCTGCAGGGGGCCCTAGGCTTGCATCACTTCCCACGCTGTACTGCGGTACGACTAGGTAAGGGCTGGTCTTTCTTTCTTAAAAGTTGGGGTCTTGCTGTGTCACCCAGGCTGGAGTGCAGTGGCATGATGACAACTTACTGCATCCTGGACCTCCTGGGCTCAAGCGATCCTCCCCTCTTAGACTCCCAAGTGACTGGGACTACAGGCTCGCGCCACCATGCCTGGCTAATTTTTTCATTTTTAGTAGAGATGAGGTCTTGCTATTTTGCCTGGGCTAAGGACTATTATTTCTTATTAGAGGTTTTCAGTAAAGTTCTTTCAATCCTGTTTCTCAGCGTTTGGCATCAACGCCCCCAGTGGGGTCCATATTCATGAAAAACACCATGAATGATGATTCTCGGCGCGCCTCACCTTCAGAGAGGTCTTGGAATCTAAAAATAAAAAAATAAAAAATAAAAAATAAAAAATAAAAAAATAACAAATGTTCATAAAGAAATCCCTTCTGTCTTCTGTAGACATATGTATTTAATTTTTAAAATACAAGCCATAGTTAAATAGTTGTTAATTCACGTTCTCCTCCAGGAGGGGAGGCTAGACAGGAAATTCCATGAGGGAAGGGTGGTACAATACAAAAGCCAAAAAGCTCAAGGCCAGTGCCACCCTTGGTTACCATCAATACCAGCAAGGACACAGCGGGCCAAAGATGCATCTTGGCACACCCAAATCAAACTAAGAAATTCAATTTTTGTTTCTGAAGGCAGAAATAGCTTAGATCTCTCTTATATTCAATTCTTCAGTGAGAAAGGCAAAGCCATGTTTTGCTTCACACAATTTTTGTGCATTAGAACAAACAAGACGCATTGAAGCGCAGTGTGGGGAGGTGCATGGAGGAGGAGACACTGGATGGCAGGGACCTCAGGCAAGCTAGGACCATCCTGTGCCCTAAGAACCAGCTGGAAATGGGCAAAACTACAGGAGCTACTTTCTGGGGGCTTAACATGGAATACTTGAATGTATACAAAGTGCTCAGAGCAGTGCCAGGCTCCTAGAGTGTGATCAGACAGTTGTTGTCACCAATGACAGCAAGCCACACGAGGCCCTCCAGGAATTCCAGGCCATCATGTCACTATGGTCAGAGTGGCGTCAACACTGACAGCTGAATTAACTAACACCTTTGGCATAGCCATATGGGAGGGAGGGGAGAGGTAAAGAATTAACCCTATCTATCTCAGCAGCACACCAGCAGAAGACACCTAAATAGCAGATTCACATCAGTTTCTGGTTGGTTCATTTTAGACATGAATAGACTTCACACATCATTCTAAAGCAGCTAAGAGATGAGTATGGCTGCACTGGAAGAATGGAACCTGAGGGGTGGGACTGCTGTTTCCATTAAGCTTGTCAGTTTACATGTGTCTATTACATTGCTATACACAAAAGCATTAAAGGACAAAAAAAGAAGGAAGAAAAAAGATAAGCATGCAGATGGCTTGTCCCACACCGGGAGATGAGAACTAAAGGAATGATGATGTCAGAACCCTCTCCCCAGTTACTGACTTCTTGATGAGTTTGGAGAGGCGCTTCCTGTTGAAGTGGGGCGTGTTCTTCCTGCTGGTCATTTCCAGGAGTCGATCAGCAACAGCCTTATAGTCAAACTAGGCAGGAAGAGAAACTAAACATAAGTCTGCAGCCAAACAACACTGCCTGACTTGGACATTTACATCTGCTAGTAAGAGAAACCCTTACTGAAGCATTTGGCAACAGACAGGCTAAACAAGCTTGTGCTGGGACTTGGCAACCAGGAGCACAAGCACTACCTTTGAAAAATGCATGTTCAGGCCGGGCGCAGTGGCTCATGCCTGTAATCCCAGCACTTTGGGAGGCCGAGGCGGGTGGATCACAAGGTCAGGAGATCGAGACCATCCTGGCTAACACGGCAAAACCCCATCTCTACTAAAAATACAAAATATTAGCTGGGCATGATGGCGGGCGCCTGTAGTCTCAGCTACTCAGGGGGCTAAGGCAGGAGAATGGCGTGAACTCAGGAGGCGGAGCTTGCAGTGAGCCAAGATCGAGCCACTGCACTCCAGCCTGGGCGACAGAGCGTGACTCTGTCTCAAAAAAAAAAAAGAAAAAAAAAAAAGAAAAAAAGAAAAAAGGATGTTTTGTTTATTCTTGGGAGAAGCTGGGTAAGTAATTCTTAAAAAAAAAAAATTGTGATAGAGTACCCACAACAAAATTTACCTGGGTGTGCTTTTTTTTTTTTGAGCCAGAGTCTGTCACCCAGCCTGGAGTGCAGTGGCGTGATCTGGGTTCACTGCAACCTCAGCCTCTTGGGTTCAAATGATTTTCCTGCCTCAGCCTCCCGAGTAGCTGGGATTACAGATGCGCGCCACTGCGTCAGGCTAATTTTTGTATTTTCAGTAGAGACGGGTTTCACTGTGTTGGCCAGGCTGGTCTTGAACTCTTGACCTCAGGTGATCTGCCCGCCTGGGCCTCCCAAAGTGCTGGGATTACAGGCGTGAGCCAATGCACCCGGCTGGAGGGTGTGCTTCTTTTTAAATTTAATCTAGATTTGCAATCTGTACTTGGCAAACTTTTTTTTATTTGAAAAGTGCCACTAGAGCTGGCTCTGTGGTAGAGAACAGAGCAGAGCTTAGCCATTCAAAATAAGTGCTACTATCTCTTTCAAAACTCCATCATATTTACATTTCCTTGTCTCCAATAAGGTTATTCTTAGGAAGGTGACATTTAGTGACTGAAGGGATTAAAAAGGAGTTTACACTTCAGGCCTTATAGCTTAACTAGCTGTGACCCTAATTCTCTAGTCAGGCTACTCCACAGCAAATTTATATTCTATAAAAAGCAACAACTGCCACCCACCTGGAGAAGGGGCCCTGTGTCCTCAAAGGTTCCACAGTCATCTCTTCCTCTTTCATCACTGAGTCCATCTTTTCTGGAATGATTTTTGCCCAGTGCTGTCAAAATATACCCAAAGACCAAATTCTTGACATATCAAATATACAGAAGTGACTACTTCCACAGGAGCCACTGTCTAATTAGGTGTCTCTTAGCAAAAAAGAAGGTTGGGCACGGTGGCTCACGCCTGTAATTCTAGCACTTTGGGAGGCTGAGGTGGGTGGATCACTTGAGGCCAGGAATTCTAGATCAGCCTGGGCAACATGGCGAAACCCCGTCTCCACTAAAAATACAAAAATTAGCTGGGCGTGGTTGCGGGTGCCTGTAATCCCAGCTACTCGGGAGGCTGAGGCATGAGAATCGCTTGAACCTAGGAGGCAGAGGTTGCAGTGAGCCGAGATCATGCCACTGCACTCCAGCCCGGGCGACAACGAGACTCCGTCTCAAAAAAAGAAAAAAATGAAAGAAAATTTACTTAAGGAGAAAAACTCTGCAAAGCCATTTATAATTTCCCAGGACATTTTGATTGTTCAGGCTATGGGAATGAAGATAAGTCTGGGAAAAAGCACATGTTTTGCCTTTTGTACCCATAAAACCCCAATTCCCTGCTGCCTTTGATGATTCCCTCCCCGACACACGGTCCCGTTAGGACGAAGGCTGTGGTGAATGGGAAGCTCCTGTCCAGGGACGCAGGCAAGCAGATGGGACACTGCATCGCCCTGGACCACCAGGGGTAGGAGCATGGATGCAGGAATCTGGCCCTAGTCTCAGGTCAGTTTAGGACCTTGGTGAGAACCTGTCACAGCAGTACAGTCACTTTTCACGAGCATGCTTCAGGAAACACAAGTCAATATTAACGCAACTTTTAGCACTTAAAAAATTCAAAGAGTGTTACAGCCTATGAAGAAGCAGATTAAACAGACTCAGGAGAACTCAAAATTATCTTAAATGTGTACTGTTTCTGGAACCCTCTAAGCTTATTAGTGGTGTGACATCAGGGCGAGGCCTGGGGAGGATGGGGCAGGCGCAGCACGCATTTGATGAACGCAACTGGGAGGGAACGTCCGGAACTGCACTCAGAAGAGAGTCTGTGTCCAGGTTAGGCTGACAGAAGTGTGGGGAGCAGAGGGACCCAGAGACTGCTCCCATGACCACATGAAATTTGCTCCAGGTCCTTAGTCAACTCTGTTATCTACATCAAATGTAAAATCAGACTATTTCTTTTTTTCGTTTTGTTTTAGAGATGGGGGTCTCATTATGTTGCCCAAGCTGGTCTCAAACTCCTGGGCTCAAGTGATTTTCCCATCTTGGCCTTCCAAAGTACTAGGATTATAGGCATGAGTCCCCACACCTAGACTAGACTATTTCTTTTATTCTTTCTTTTTTGAGACAGGGTCGCTGGTAGCTCTGTTGCCCAGGACGCAGTGCAGTGACACGATCATGATTCACGGCAGCCTCACCCTCCCAGGTTCAACTGATTCTCCCAGCTCAGCCTCCTGAGTAGCTGAGACCACAGGCATGTGCCACCACGCTTGGCTAATTTTAAAATTTTTGTAGGGTCAAGGTCTTGTTATGTTGCCCAAGCTGGTCTCCCACTCCTAGGCTCAAGCGATCCTCCCACTTCAGGCTCCCAAAGTGCTGGGATTACGGGTGTGAGCCACCATGCCTGGCCAGAGTTATTTTTTCTTTCTTTTAAAGATTCTTGGCCGGGCACGGTGGCTCATGCCTGTCTGTAATTCCAAGACTTTGGGAGGCCCAGGCGAGTGGATCAACTGAGGTCGGGAGTTCGAGACCACCCTGACCAAAAGATAGATTCAAATTTTGCCGAGCATGGTGGTGCATGCCTGTAATCCCAGCTACTTGGGAGGCTGAGGCAGAATTGCTTGAACCTGGGAGGCGGAGGTTACAGTGAGCCGAGATCGCGCCATTGCACTCCAGCCTGGGCAACAAGAGCGAAACTCCATCTCAAAAAAAAAAAAAAAAAAAATAATTCCTGTCGACCAGGTCTAAAAATTAAAAAGAAAAAAAAAAGATTCTTGATTCTTTCTATCTATCTATCTATCTATCTATCTATCTATCTATTTATTTATTTTTTGAGACAGGGTTTTGCTTGGTTGCCCAGGCTGGAGTGCAGTGGCACGATCTTGGCTCACTTCAGCCTCCGCCTCCTGGGTTCAAGTGATTCTCCCACCTCAGCCTCCCAAGTAGCTGGAACTACAGGTGCACGCCACCACACCTGGATAATTTTTGTACTTTTTGGTAGAGACTTGGTTTCACCATGTTGGCCAGGCTGGTCTCGAACTCCTGACCTCAAGTTATCTGACCGCCTGGGCTTCCCAGAGTGCTGGGATTATAGGCATGAGCCACTGCAACCGGCTTGATTTTTTCTGATTAAATATAATATACAATCACTGTAGAAAATAGAGAAGTACAAAGGAAACAGAAATCACTCATAATTCTGCCACCTACAGCTAACCATACTAACATTTTCGGCTAGGTGTGGTGGCTCATGCCTTTAATCCCAGCACTTTGGGGAGGCTGAGGTGGGTGGAATGCTTAAGCCTAAGAGTTTAAGACCAGCCTGGGCAATACAGTGAGACCCCTGTCTCTACAAAAAATAAAGAGGTATGTGTTTGTGGTCCCAGCTACTTGGGAGGCTGAGGTGCGAGGATCACTTGAGCCCAGGAGGTTGAGGCCACAATAAACCATGATTGCTCCACTGCACTCCAGCCTGGGCAACAGAGCAAGACCCTGTCTCTCTCTCTTTTTTTTTTTTTTTTTTTTTTTTTGAGATGGCATCTCCCTCTGTCGCCCAGGCTGGAGTGCAGTGGCTCGATCTCTGCTCACTGCAACCTCTGCCTCCCAGGTTCAAGTGATTCTCCTGCCTCAGCCTCCTGAGTAGCTGGGGTTACAGGCGTGTGCCACCATGCCTGGCTAATTTTTTTTTTTTGTATTTTTAGTAGAGACAGGGTTTGAGCATGTTGGTTAGGCTGGTCTCGAACTCCTGATCTCATAATCCGCCTGCCTCCGCCTCCCAAAGTGCTGGGATTACAGGCCTGAGCCACCCCGCCTGGCTGACCCTGTCTCTAAATAAATAGATGAAACATTCTAAATAAATAAATAAAGAAAACAATCCCATCAAAAAGTGGGCTAAGGAAATGAACAGACAATTCTCTAAAGAAGATATACAAATGGTCAACAAACATACGGAAATGCAAATGAAAACCATAATGAGATACCACCTCATTCCAGCAAGAATGGCATAATTTAAAAAATCAAAAAATAATAGATGTTGGTAGCTGGGCGTGGTGGCTCATGCCTGTAATCCCTGCACTTTGGGAGGCAGAGGTGGGTGGATTACCTGAGGTCAGGAGTTTGAGACCAGCCTGGCCAACATGATGAAACCCCATCTCTACTAAAATGCAAAAAATTAGCTGGGCCTGGTGGCGGGTGTCTGTAATCCCAGTTACTCAGGAGGCTGAGGCAAGAGAATCGCTTGAACCTGGGAGGTGGAGTTTGCAGTGAACTGAGATGGCACCATTGCACTCCAGCCTGGGCGACAAGAAGCAAAACTCCATCTCAAAAAAAAAAAAAAAAGATGTTGGCACAGATGTGGTGAACAGGGAACACTTGTACACTGCTGGTGGGAATGTAAACTAGTACAACCACTATGGAAAACCGTGTGGAGATTCCTTAAAGAACTAAAAGTAGATCTACCATTTGATCCAGCAATTCCACTGCTGGGTATCTACCCAGAGGAAAAGAAGTCACTATATGAAAAAGACACTTGCACACGCATGTTTATAGCAGCACAGACATGGAACTGTTTGCAGTTTATAGCTGCAAAAACATGGAACTGGCCTGAATGCCCATTGACCAATGAGTGGATAAAGAAAATGTGGTATATATACTGTGAATACTACTCAGCCATAAAAAGGAATGAAATAATGGTATCCACAGCAACCTGGCTAGAGTTGGAGACCATTATTCTAAGTGAAGTAACTCAGGAATGGAAAACCAAATATTTTATGTTCTCACTTAAAAGTGGGAGCTAAGCTATGAGGATGCAAAGGCTTAAGAATGATACAATGGGCTTTGGGTACTCAGGGGGAAGGGTGAGACAGGGGTGGGGGATAAAAGACTACACAGTGGGTACAGTGTTCACTGCTCGGGTGACGGGTGTACCAAAATCTCAGAAATTACTACTAAAGAACTTATCCATGTAACCCAAACCACCTGTTCCCCCTAAATTATCAAAATAAATAAAATAACCTTTTAGGAAAAAAAAATAAAAGCACAAATAAACATTTAAAAACAAATCAGATGCACAACTATTATATAGCCATAATAATTAAAAAAAACCCAAACAACAAATCAGACTCCTTCCACGTACAGTTTGTGCCCTGCTTTAAAAAATATATATATATGTATGTCACATTTCCTTTGGTCCTTAGTTTTTAGGAGCTTTGCTTTTAAATGGTTATATAACACTTCAAAAGCATGGGTAAACTGGGACCTAACCATTTCCCTCATTTCGTGCATTCAGATGCCATAAAGCGCCGTGGTGAGAGTTTGGGTGGGCCTGCAACTTCAAATGCACATTCTACATGAAGCCCACAGACACAAAACAGCAGTGAGAATGATGTCAGTACACAGTGGGCATTTAAACATCCCAAGAAAAAGAAAAACATTCCCTGAAGGCAGCCATGAGTTGAGAAAGGACAGCCACAGAAACAAGAGTACGTCCCTCGAGTAACCTGTAGGAATGAGGCCACGCTAAAGTGTTGAAATACGTCAAACAAAACAACAAAGCAAACAAAAAGCACTAGCAGTGACAATGGTAAAATCCTCGAGGAGAGTCCTGAGATCCTGGGAGGTACAGAAATGTGTGTATGCCACATGGGACAGGTCTCAGGTCTCCCCAGAGCCCCGCTAGGCACCCCCCAGGTACAGTGAACCCACCTCTGCTGCCTTTCTTGGGAGGGGCTGAGGCAGAGCCATCAACTCTAGGTTGCATTCAGTAAGATGCCAACAAATGTATTAAAAACTGTCTGTCTGAGGATTCTACCAGAAAGAAAGCTAGACCGACCAAGAACATCCTCCTACCTGTCTTCTTTTTACTGACAGCTCTTCTCAAGGATACCTCATTTTCAGGTATCTCCTCAGCAGAGAGGTCACCATCACCCACTTTTGTCTTCTGTTCCTCCATCGTCTCTTCAGGCACAAAAGGAGACTGATCTACGATAGCTTCGAAGACACCCCGAGCTATGGTCTGCACCAGGGTGTGGCTGAGGGTAGAAGCACAGCGGAGAGCATGTGATTAGAACACACGGCCTGGCCTTCTGGCTTCAGGAGCACAGAGGGAAGCCCTGCACATGTTGCTGTGGTCTGGAGTGGCCCCCACGGGCCAGCAAGCATCTGAGAGGAACTGCCTAAGTGCCACCCGACAGGCATGGGACGCCCAGAGGTCAGATCTCTGGGCATGGGAGGGCATTCCTGGAATGAGTGAGTCAAATACTGAAGCTAGAAGAGCCAAATCACTGCTCAAAGCTTCGGCTGTCTTCTCCAGCTGCTCTCTGCTGTGAAGCAGTGTCCTGGGTACCCCACGCCAGGCTGCACGATGGCAAGCAGCTCCCCATGAGCAAGTGCCACGGAGCAGGAGGAACGAACAGGGGAATCACTTACTCCTTCGTCTTCGCAGCGATTTTGCAGAATGGATCGATAAACTTGAGATTCTGATCTGCTAAAAGCTGTAATTTAGAAAAAGGGAAAAAGTGAGAAAGAGCCTTTCCCTTCTTGACATGTCCTTGAAAAAGGGACCATTCCCATCTTTTACAAAGGTGGAGTTAGACCAAGCAATGCCTGTCTCACACAGCCCCAAAGCGCCCCTGTGGAACAAACGCCAGAGAAGCCTGGAGCCAGGCTGAAGATTGAGGCCGCCCTCCAGCTACTTGGTATCTTAGTGCAGTAGCTGGAGAAAGCCACCCAGCCCGACCGGCACTATCCTATACGCCCAACATATACAACAAGGGTGTCCAATCTTGTGACTTCCCCAAGTCACACTGGAAGAAGAACTGTCTTGGGCCACACCTAAAATACACAAACACTAACAACAGCTGATGAGCTAAAAATAAAATAAAATAAAATAAAATGCAAAAAAAAAAATCTCATAATATTTTAAGAAAGTTTATGAATTTGTGTTGGGCCACATTCAAAGCTGCCCTGGGGCCCCCGCAGCTCTCAGGCCGCGGGCTGGACAAACCTGATACAGGACATACGTATACTTCCTCTACAAGAGGGGTAACAGGGGCCTCCAAGTGTGAGACAAAAGAATTATTGTTTTGAATATAACATATTTTCCTTTAATCAAAAAAATACATGTTCCCTACAAAACATCTGTGAAAGAAAAGTAAAATCTGTGCACATTCCCACATTCAGAGAATCATTTGCATACTAAAAAATGTATGTTTCCTTTCCAGCCTTTTGTCTATTTATGAGTATATACCTTAAAAATGTCTACCATTTGCATAGCTTTTCCTGCCGCTTTATAAAGCTCCCTAGATCCTGAGCACTCCCCCGTGTTAGTGAGTTCTCTATTGGAGTCTGCAGGTTGCTTTCAATTCCATTTTACAGGTAAGACTGTCATGTACATCCTCAGTGCACAAATCCCATCCCACCAGCTGCTTAGGACACATTCCCAGACAGGACTGAAGCAACTCACGCTGCTACAGTCGCTGGTCATGCGAAGGGCCATCCCACAGCACTTCACTGGCGACTGCTGCAAACACTGGCGGCCCCCTCACCCCATGGGCAGCCTGTCGGCAGCTGCTTACCTCCTTCCCCCCGACTTTGGAGAGTTCATCCAGGTAAATATCAATGAAGTGGAATCTCACTCCATTAGGAGACTGACTCTCAGGACACAGGATCTCCTTCATCAGGACATCCAAGAAAACCTTGATTCGGCTAAAGAACCAAACACATGCTTCTGTGAACGACAGTATGCCAACACTTCCCACTTCCCAAAGAGAAACAAAAATACTCCGTCTAGTACCTACACAGCATAACAATCAATGAGAGGCTGAAATCATTTTACAAGGAAAAAAGCAATCACTTAAATCAGTATAAAATGTTAATTGTCATATATACTTAACTGTTTTATGCCTTCTACTGGATTTCAATTCTCTATAGGTAATGATGTATTGAGCTTCTCATGGTACTCTACAAGTTCAGAAAACTTGACAAACACTCTACTACCTTTTAAGTTTTAAGACTACCACATGCTAACTCAAATGGTTTACTGACCTTTCTTCCCAGCCATTTCGCTTCAAGACTTCAAAGGACTGCCTCAGGACCAGACGAATCAGCTAAAGAAAGGCAATTTTTGTTTAAAAAAAAAAAAAAAAAAGGAAAGGTAAGAAATATTAATCAGCTCAGCAGAATGACGGGACCAATGAAATTGTTATGGCCTGGATCCCAAAAGTAAAAAAATATTCACAACAGTCATATTTAACTTCTAGATCAAAAAACATATTCACAGCCAAGAGCAGTGGCTCATGCCTGTAACCCCAGCATTTTGGGAGGCTGAGGTGGCAGATCATTTGAGGCCAGGAGTTCAAGACCACCCTGGCCAACATGGCAAACCCTCATCTCTACTAAAAATACAAAAATTAGCCAGGCGTGGTGGTGCGCATCTATAGTCCCAGCTACTCAGGAGGCCGAGGCATGAGAATCACTTGAACCCAGGAGGCGGAGGTCGCAGTGAGCTGAGATCGCACCACTGCACTCCAACCTGGGGAACAGAGCAAGAGAGACTCTGTCTCAAAAAATACCCAACGTATTCACTAATGCTCCCCAAACTCATCCTTAAGAGCTGTGAAAGCTAAAACAGAGAAGCTTTCCAGGACACATTCAAATTCTTCCTTCACACTAAGCCTGTGGCTTGTTTTGCTTCACAAATAAACCTTTCCATTGTTTTAAAGATAAAGGACATTCTTTTCTTCCCAGGAGTTTTTGAAGTAACTGTGGCAGATCTTACCATATAGTATTTGTCCAGGCGTAACCTGTCTATTCCTTTCCATTCTCGATTCATGGTTTGCCAAAAGGTCTGAATGAACAGGTGTTCTGCAGTGAACAAAAGGCTCTAAATACTTGGCTTCCACATCAACATACTACCATATAGCAAGAAAATAGTGAAGAGGAACAAACTAGCGTTATTTATTATTCACTTTTCTCAGTAATTCTTGGGCAGCTAGAAAATGTTTCATAATTAAATATACTCAATCATTTCTTTTACACTTATTTATTAAATATTAAACATCACTTGGACTGTGCAGATCTTTTACTTTTTTTTTTTTTTTTTTGAGACGGGGTCCCACTCTGTGGCCCAGGGTGGAGTGCAATGGTGCGATCTCAGCTCATTGCAACCTCTGCCTCCTGGGTTCAAGTGATTCTCCTGCCTCAGCCTCCCGAGTAGCTGGGATTACAGGTGCGCACCACCACACCCGGCTAATTTTTGTATTTTTAGTAAAGACGGGGTTTAACCATGTTGGCCAGGCTGGTCTCAAACTCCTGACCTCAGGTGTTCCACCCAACTTGGCCTCCCAAAGTGCTGGGATTATAGGCATGAGCCACCACGCCTGGCCTTGATCTTTTGCATTTAAATAAAAACAGAATAATAGGAAGGGCTGGCAACATTGTAATGTCAGATTTGAATGCTCTCTGGAGCATTTTTCTTTTATCCATTGCAAAGCCACATTTCTTTTAAAATCAAAAGACTCCTTGTTCCACTTCTAGTAACTCTTCCTACTGCATTGGTACGTAACAATCAGTTCAAAACCATTAATTCTGACACTTATATAATCCATATAGAAACTCATATTTTTGTCTGATTATAGGTGTCGTCTGGGTGAGCTACAGTACAAAACACTGAATTTTTCTCTTCTGACCCACAGAACTAGCACTTTTTTATTCAAAAACAATTTTTGTTGATTTTTTGGCTTTATTTCTTTTTGCACAATTCCTTTTTCATCTTTGCAAATCTATTATACATCATATGTAGAATTTTGTTCAATATGAGTCAGCTAATATTCAGAGCACCACTGGGGGTTGTTGAAATCATTAGGATGGTTTTCTGAAGAGCACTAAGCAGAACAAACGAAGTCTGCTGCCTTTTTCTTCCTTTGCAAGCAATCAACGCCTGACACAGAAGCACCCTAACTAATTTCTTTTCTCTATGGTTGAGAGGAATTACTTCATAGTCTGCGACCGGTGGTGTCTTCTATGTATTTATTTATTACCAATGACGGCTCTGCTCTTGGGGAAGACGAACCTGGCATCCAGAAGTCACCGTGGACCCTGCATCTGGCTCTCCAGGCTCCAAGTGTTAAAGTAACTCAGAATTTGAAGATTCTGGAGGATTGTTATTTCTAAAAGCATTTTCTGAAATCTTTGAGATGTCAAATTGATTCTCCCCAAGACACTTTGCCCTCTCACCAAGTCAATGACTAAGTTTATCACAGCTTTTAAAAACAGGAATGGCTTGTCCCCTGACATCTACACAATACCGGCACAGCGTTCCCATTAAACTAGTAAGTCGGAAAACTTGGAAGGAAGGAGAAGAAACAACAGGACTTACGAGCCGCTGAGTTGTTAACAGCATGGACTAGCTGCGCAATGGTGTTGGCGAGCTCTTCCTGCAGAGGTGGGGTTGGGGAGAAACATGGGGATTATCGTGGGGCAACATGAGATGCCTGTGCCACGGCCTGCTTCCTCCTCCCACTTCTGCTGGTGGGAAGGTCTGCCCCTCTTGTCACTTCCACTAAGAAGTATGTATCTGAATATCTGAATTTTATCAAATGTGTAATTTCCAATATTGATGGACTATTATGCTAACTTGGTATGTCTGCAAGAACTGTGTTAAGCCACATGTTTAAAAAAGCATCTCTAATTATCAGTTCAAATGAACTAGAGATGAAATAAAGTAGTTATCCATTCCTGGCTTTATAACTATATCTGGCCTTGTGCGGTGGCTCACGCCTATAATCCTAGCACTTTGGGAGGCCGAGGCAGGTGGATCACCTGAGGTCAGGAGTTCAAGACCAGCCTGACCAAGATGGCACTCCCTACATGTCTACTAAAAATTCAAAAATTAGTCAGGCGTGGTGGCATGTGCCTGTAGTTCCAGCTAGTCGGGAGGCTGAGACACAATTGCTTGAACTCGGAGGTAGAGGGTGCAGTGAGCCAAGATCATGCCATTGCACTCCAGCCTGGGTGACAGAGCGAGACTCCATCTCAAAACAACAACAACAACAACCAAAAAACCCACATCTAAGCTGGGCATGGCAGCTCATGCCTGTAATGGGAGCCCGGGCACTTTGGGAGGCCGAGGTGGGTGGATCGCTCGAGTCCAGGAGTTCAACGCCTGGACTCACAACACAATGAGACCCAGTCTCTACAAAAAATACAAAAATTAGCCAGGCATGGAGGCGTGCACCTGTAGTCCCAGCTACTCGGGTGGCTGATGCAGGAGGATCAGCTGAGCAATAGAGAAGTCGGGGCTGTAGTGAGCCATGATGGCACCACTGCACTTCAGCCTGGGCAACAGAGTGAAACTCTTAAAAAAAAAAGAAAGAAAACTTCATCATAATCCCAGAAGTGATGTGAAACACAAAAACAGCAGGGCAGACCCCACAGAGGTGAGATGCTGGGGATGCTCACTGCACGCCATGGAAAAGTCCTCCCCACAGCTTGCTCAGAGACAAGGTGGAATGTGAAGGTAAACTCAGCCTTCTGGGCTCTGTCCTGGGTGAAGGGGTCCCTGGGAGAGCATGCCCTGCTGAGGTGCAGCAGGCTTACTCTGGGGAGACGCCCTCTGTTCCTGAGTTTCCGTGAGAAAAGCACACTCCTCATCAGTCTGACTCACACCGCACCCAGT
The DNA here is from genome assembly GCF_028885655.2 of Pongo abelii. Classification (NCBI taxonomy): domain Eukaryota; kingdom Metazoa; phylum Chordata; class Mammalia; order Primates; family Hominidae; genus Pongo; species Pongo abelii. The sequence goes on along the minus strand of NC_072007.2, from coordinate 54,051,729 downwards.
CTGTTTTCCTTCGTGGGAAAATGAGATTTCTGTCCATTGGTTTTCTTCCTCCACTAAAGCTGTTGGTTGTTACTTTTGAATGCAATATAAAAATATTTTGCCCTGCTCCTACTCAAAATATGTTCAGTAAAATAAAAATAAATTAAAACAAGTTATTACGCAGCATGGGAGAAGCGGCAAGGCTGCACATTAAAACCCAGAAAAGTAAAATCTTGCCCTGAGGACTTGTCATCTGCATCAGAGACTTGCAAGCACTTCTCCTCAAGGCTGGTTCCTCTATCTCAGGGGTGTCCAGTCTGTTGCCTTCCCTGGGCCACACTGGAAGAACTGTCTTGGGCCACACACAGAATACACTAACACTAATAATAGTGAAGAGCTTAAAAAAAAAATCTCATAAGGTCCTAAGAAAGTTTCCGAATTTGTGTTGGGCCGCTTTGGAAGCCATCTTGGGCCGCATGTGGCCGGGGGTTGGACAAGCCTGCTCTCCCTCTACAGAGGCAGATCGGATTTACTTTCATGGGTCAGAGCAAAGCTTTTAAAAAGTGAAAGTCACTTCTTTAGTGTTGGCTTTGGTGGTGGGCTCAGCGGGCTCAGCAGGCCCCGCAGAGAGAGACCGAGCCTGGTGCGCGTTTGGGTGACTGCGCTGGCGCACTCGGCTTTAACAGGGAGGCTTTCGCTGAGCCCTACCGCTGCTTTCCATGGAACCCGAAGCCCAGTGACGCGGCTGCCTTGTCCTGGGTTTCACAGGGTCTTGACTAGTTAGTGCTCCTGTCATGCCATCCTTGACCACAAAAAATAAACTTACCAGAAGAGAGAAACTTTAAGTAACGTAAAACCTAGCATGGAACCTATGAAATTTTACAGAGAAATAGTAAATTGACAACGAATGCACATCTTTCCTTTTATTTGAAAAGACAATTCACCTAACTGTGTTGACCCTGCATCCCTTTCTGTATGGACAAGAGGTACGAAAATGACTCCTTGAAGCATGACTGTCAGTGTGCGTCAGTGTATCGGGGGACTGGCACAGCGTGAGTGATCAAGTCTCTTATCCATCCACAGCAAGAACCCAGGGGCATGACAAAGGGAACGCATGTTACCTGTAGAAGGGGTTCATCCTGCACCCACATGCAATAGAAGAGCCCCTTCCAGATTTTTAGAAGTTCTTCCTGACTGAAACCTCCTGGAAGGCAAAACAATACAAACGTCTTAGAGTTTATGCATCTCCTTTCTTCAAGTTTAGAAAGTGGTGAAGTACCACATACATTTTAATTCTCTTTCGTTTGCATGTCTTTTTAAAAAATTGAAGCAAACATTTCCTTATTGTTATAAAAGAAACACAAATAAATTACTACTGTACCTGCAGCTTTATCAGCTACAGGGTAGGGTGGCAGTGGTGGCCCGGCCTCAGCGTGAGGAAGCAAATGTCATCACAACACAAAATTCCCGAACAAAGTGGCCACTTATGAAATCAGCTCCTCATCAAGGCCCTCCCCGCCCACCATGTGCAGCCATCCTGCACACTGACATTTTCGCTGGTCTTGTGAAGTAAAACTGCAAATCTTACAAGAGATGCGGGGGACTTGCTCAAGTCATATGAAGCCCCAGCAACGGGCAGCCCCACTTCCGAGGAACAGAAAACCAGCCAGGCTGAGGACACAGGAGCTCCAAACAGTACATCTGAAAGTCAAAGGCCTAGGAAAGGGCCCGGGGACACTGACGTTGCTTTGGAATATTTTTGCAAAAATTACCTTTTAAGGATCCTAGTATGAGGTCAAAAGTGGCTGCCTCCCAGCCACCCTCCCTGTAACGGTGATCATTTACTGCGGCATCACCAGGGTTGGCTTTGTCAGTCACCCACCCTGTAAGGGTGATCATTTACTGCAGCATCACCAGGGTTGGCTTTGTTCTGACTCTAGCTACTCAGGGCTCTACCTCTGCCTTCATGATCTATGACTGAGTGACCAGTCTCGTTCAGCCTTAGATCTCCTGAGTAGACCCCAGGTGTCATAAAGTATTTGCTGACTGACATAAAGAATCACAAAATGATAAGGTAGGTGTACACTCTTGGAGTTTCCAAGCCTATGGACCATGAAATTAGAACACAAACAGAATCCTCAAGTCTTGATGTGTGTTACAAATGGTCTTTATTAGAATTTTACTAGGAGATCCTAGGAGAAATCTTTTGGAGCAACAAAGTGCTATAAACTAGATGAATGCAAACAAATATTTAGAATCAATGTGATCTTAATACTCCAAAAGATGCTTAAAAAGTGACAAAAAGGGCCGGGCGTGGTGGCTCATGCCTGTAATCTCAGCACTTTGGGAGGCCGAGGCCGGTGGATCACGAGGTCAGAAGATCAAGACCATCCTCACTAACACAGTGAAACCCTGTCTCTACTAAAAATACAAAAATTAGCCGGGCATGGTGGCGGGCACCTATAGTCCCAGCTACTCCAGAGGCTGAGGCAGTAGAACGGTGTGAACCCAGGAGGTGGAGTTTGCAGTGAGCTGAGATTGCGCCACTGCACTCCAGCCTGGGCGACAGAGTGAGAGTCCGTCTCAAAAAAAAAAAAAAAAAAAAAAAAAAAAAAAAAAAGTGACAGAAAGACCTTTTAATGGACCAAAGTTTATTTAGTGTAATCAGAGTGCGTTTTCCTTAATTTACAGGTATTGATTTCCACTTTGCTAAGGGTCTTTCTCCCATCAACAATTTTATAATGGTACATTTTGATTCTTTTTTTTTGGGATAGAGTCTTGCTCTGTTGCTCAGGCTGGAGTGCAGTGGCACAATCTAGGCTCACTGCAACCTCCGCCTCCCAAGTTCAAGCGATTCTCCTGCCTCAGCCTCAAGAGTAGCTGGGATTATAGGCGCGTGCCACCATGCCTGGCTAATCTTTTGTATTTTTAGTGGAGACAAGGTTTCACCATGTTGGCCAGGCTGGTCCGGAACTCCTGACCTCAGGTGATCTGCCGGCCTCGGCCTCCCAAAATGCTGGGATTACTGGCATGAGCCACCACGCCCGGCCTGCATTTTGATTCTTTTATGATAGTTTTCCATGTAAAACCAAGATATCAAGAACTAACATAAAACTAGTTTATTAAAGTATATTTCCTTTCACAGTTGGAGAGAAGATGTACAAACTGGTTCTCTTGCCCTCTTGTTATGAACAAGTCATGCCTGGGGATCCTCACGTGGATAATGTAAATATGGTATGAGTAATAAACCCCACTAGAGCTGAGCCAACTATGGTCATGATTGCAGTAACTTTTTTTTTCTTGGTCACAGTGACCTGCACTTATATTTAATCATGTTCAAAGACCACATATATCCCCAGTGAATTGAAGGCTTTGGGCAAGGATCATAAATAGCTGCTAAAACATTAGATGAAAAGATATCACCCAGGTGTGGCGGCTCACTTGAGCTCAGGAGTTTGAGACCAGCCTGGGCAACACAGCAAAACCCAGTCTCTACAACACTGTACTCCATGGAGCTTGGGCGACAGAGCAAGACCCTGTCTTAAACACACACACAGACACCAGCAACAAAACCAAAAAATTGGCAGAGCATGGTGGCATGTGCCTGTAGTCCCAAGTACTCAGGGGCTGAGGTAGGAGGATGACCTGAGCCCAGGAATTTGAGGCTGCAGTAAGCTATAATCGTGCCACTGCACTCCAACCTGGGCAACAGAGCAACTCTGTCTCTCAAACAAACAAACAAACAAATGATATTAAGAAACTTGAAAGTGGATGTGTCAGACCATCAACACCCAAACCCACCGACCAATCATTAACATGCACAGGCAATAATCACGCATCAGATGCCAGAGGTGATGCCAACAGGAAGAACGTTGCACCAACCTATGAAGTATTCTTACAAAAGTAAAAAAAAAAAACAACAAAAAACACCCAACTGTGTCAAATCTTAACTATTAATACTAGTTTCTAGGAAATACAGGGGATAGAGGAACATGGTAAGTGAGACAACGGGATGCAGTCAACAAACCCCAAATATGTGAAACTCTACAAGGCATATGAACCATGTCCTCCAACAAATAAACTGTACAGAAAAAGATGGGTAAGAACTGTTAGATTTTAAGAGTGTCTTGGCAGACATATTAACCAAATGCAGTGGGTGGTCCTCATTTGGATTGCTCATAAAAAACATTTGACGAGAAAAACTAAACAGATTGGATATTTCATGCTATTAAGGATTTTTTTTTTTTGAGACAGTTTTACTCTGTCACCCAGGCTGGAGTGCAGTGGTGCAATCCTGGCTCACTGCAACCTCTGCTGCCCGGGTTCAAGCGATTCTCCTGCCTCAGCCTCCCAAGTAGCTGGGATTACAGGCACCTGCCACCGCACCCAGCTAAGTTTTGTAGTTTTTAATAGAGACAGGGTTTCGCCATGTTGGTCAGGACGGTCTCAGCCTCTTGACCTCATGATCCGCCCGCCTCAGCTTCCCATAGTGCTGGGATTACAGGCGTGAGCCACCACGCCTGGCTGCCATGCTAGTTTTAAGGGGGAAAGTGAAGCACAACTTTGTGCAGGAGCTCAACTGCTGGTGCCAGAACCTTGTTTTTCTCCACTGCAACCTCTGCTGCCCCAAAGATTGTCTCCATTCTCAGACAGGCTCCACTTGTGTTACAAGGTGGCTGGGAGCAGTACAAACTGTGTGTTCTCTTCAAGTCCAGTAAGGAGAGAACTAGAGACTCCTAAGGACTGAGCAAGAAGATTTTTATCTGCAGAGGGTCACTTGGCTTTTCTTGAACCTGTCCTGTGGCGAAGGGAATTCTGATGAATTGGCGGAAGCCTTCTCCTCTCCATGTGGGGTAAGCCCCACCCAGACCACAGAGTCCCTCCACACCCTGCTTGAAGGTGGAGAGCCTTGGAGGGGAATCACAATGTAGCTGCCCAGCAAGGACAACGAGTGCCCTGAGCCTGACCCCATGCAGTAACCCGGGTCCTTCAAATCTTCTTTTTGTGTTTAAGTTGGTTAATGCTCCTGCCCTTCCAGTTGCATCATTGTCTTAGTCTGTTGCGCTGCTATAAAGGAACACCCGACGCTAAGAGGTTTATTTGGCTCAAGGCTCTGCAGCCTGTACAAGCATGGCTCCAGCATTTGCTTCTGGTGAGGACCTCAGTGAGTGTCCCATCTTGGCTGGAGGGGAAGGGGATTTGTCATGTCACATAGCAAGAGAGGAGGAAGGTGCCAGGCTCTTTAACAGTCAGATCCCACAGGAACTAGGAGTGCGCACTCATTTAATCCCAAGAGAATGGCACCAAGGGTTCCACTGGAAGCCAGGAGGCGGAGGTTTCAGTGAGCCAAGATCGCACCACTGCACTCCAGCCTGAGCGACAGAGCAAGACTCCATCTCAAAAAATAAACAAATAAATAAAATAAAATAAAACTAGCGTGGCATGGATGTTCTGTCAAGTTGCAACTGAAAGAGTCCTAACTAATAAAAACAGGTTTATTGCAAAGAACCTTACCACCATCAAAGTGATACAATCACAAGCTTGTCTTGCTCCCTGCCTCCTGAATCCCAGGCTCTGAACCAGAGGGACTGATGCAACCTGTCTGATGTGCATCTTTCCAGATCTTTCCTGTGCATTTATTTACAGAACAGTTACAGGTAGTGCAGAAAAGCACAGTTGTGTGTGTGACCTAAATGGCATAATATTCTGTATTCTGGTCTTTCTCACTTAAAAACAGCATATTTATCTGCAGATGGTTTTGTAAGTATACCATTGGGTCAAGCCAACAGTAAGTGACAATGTGGTCTGCCCAGCATCTGCTATGGATAGCCCACACCTATAACAGGCAAAGGCACAGTATGATGTGCTACAGAGGCGTTCATAATGGAAAACAGTAGATTCTGACAGTGACAATAGACCCTGGACAGTGGGCAGCAAAGTGGGCTGGGTGAGTTATATGGGTTGGCTGTGTCCCCACCCAAATCTCACCTCGAATTGTAATAATCCCCACATGTGGTGGGAGGGATCCAGTGGGAGGTAACTGAATCATGGGGACGGGTTTTTCTCATGCTGTTCTCGTGAGAGTGAATAAGTCTCATGAGATCTAACGGTTTTATAAAGGGGAGCTCTCCTGCACATACCCACTTGCCAGCCGCCATGGATGATGTGCCTTTGCTTTGCTTCTCCTTTGCTGTCTGCCATGATTGTGAGGCCTCCCCAGCCATGTGGAACTGTAAGTCCATTAAACCTCTTTCCTTTATAAATTACCCAGTCTCTGGAATGTCTTTATTAGCAGCGTGAGAACAGGCTAATACAATGAGAAAAGATACTCTGATTGTCTCTTTTCTAGGAGGCAACAGAGTAGCACGGAAACAAACCTTGGCTCAGCCCCCAGCTTCCTGCTGACAAGGGCCCAGTATCAGAAAACTGTCAACTGACTTTTGGGCCTCAGTTCTATCACCTATACTATATGAAAGATTTATTGTTAGGGTCAAGCCCAAGACGTGTGAAACACTGTAAGAACAAAGCACTATTGAGTTGGTGAGATATTACAATAATAATTGTCTCACTTTCTATTCCTAGGAATACATTTTACATTTTGTTTCCTTTTTTCTTTTTCTTTTTTTTTTTTGAGACAGAGTTTTGCTCTTGTTGCCCAGGCTGCAGCGCAATGGTGCGATCTTGGTTCACTGCAACCTCCGCCTCCCGGGTTCAGGTGATTTTCCTGCCTCAGCCTCCCAACCTCAGGTGATCCACCCGCCTCGGCCTCCCAAAGTGTTGGGATTACAGGCGTGAGCCACCGTGCCCGGCCCATTTTGTTCCCTCTTAAAACATCTATTTTCCATTTATGTCTGTGTCTGTGTGTTCACCTAGGAATCTAATAAAAACAAGCCACCAATTTTTGAAGTATTCAAAGTAAAAGAGAGAAATGCTCATTACTGAATTACTTTCAAAGCTCTGAAAGGCAAAGTATATTATCTGAAGCAGTTTGGTTTCACCAGCCTTGTCTTCTCTTTCTTCTTGGGGCTAAATTTCTTAAACTTAATACAACTATGTTTTTACAACAATACAATATAGGTTTAGTTATTTCAAAATGAATGAGGTAGGCCAGGGGCAGTGGCTCACTCCTGTAATCCCAGCACTTTGGGAGGCCGAGGCGGGCAGATCACCTGAGGTCAGGAGTTCAAGACCAGCCTGGCCATCATAGAGTGAAACCCTGTCTCTACTAAAAAAATACAAAAATTAGCTGGGCATGGCGATGCATGCCTGTAGTCCCAGCTACTTGGGAAGCTGAGGCAGGAGAATCGCTTGAACCTGGGAGGTGGAGGTTGCAATAAGCCGAGATTGTGCCACTGCACTCCAGCCTGGGCGATAGACCAAGTCTCTGTCTCTCAAAAACACAAAAACAAAGGCTGGGCACGGTGTGGCTCACACCTGTAATCCCAGCACTTTGAGAGGCCTAGGCAGGCGGATCATGAGGTCAGGAGCTCAAGACCAGCCTGGCCAACATGGTGAAACACTGTCTCTACTAAAAACACAAAAATTAGCCAGGCGTGGTGGTGGGCGCTCCCAGCTACTCGGGAGGGTGAGGTGGGAGAATTGCTTGAAACTGGAAGGTGGAGGTTGCAGTTAGCAGAGATCACGCTATTGCACTCCAGCCTGGGTGAAACAGCAAAACTCTGTCTCAAAAAACAAAAACACACAAAACAAATGAGGTAAACATCAAAGTGAGACATGTAGACATGTGAAATATCAGTAAGTTTTGAAATGAGCAAATCCAACAGCTACTCTCACCATGCAATGAGCCCAGGAGCCATTTTAGATGGGGGTAAAGTGTTATACTTGAACACACCCCAGTGTCAGAACATCCACAACTCCTATTTATTATAACTCTTGGGTAGAGAGAACCCTAACCCCATCATTATAAAAAAACTTATTTCCTCCATCATCTACACTGAATCTAACATAGCATCAACCATAAGATGTACTGTTATTTTGTATGCTGCCAAAAAGAAAGCAATGATACAAATGAAATTGTCACCGGGTTGATTTTGGGATGCCTCCCCATTTTGGTCAATATTTTTAAAGTTGCAGAACTGATAAGATAGGCAGGGATTGTCTGTTTTGTTCACTGCTATATTCCCAGTGTCAAGAATTGCGTACATAATAGTACACAGTTGGCACTCCATAAATGTTTGCTAAATATATGAATGAATGAATGAATTGGGACAAATAAGCTCTTATGAATGAAAGCCATGGAGAGTGATCATTTTATGACTGTGAGTACCCAACTTGAACAGTTAAAGCATGAGCGCGACATTCTGTTACTTAAAGCAATACAAAGATTTCCAATTTATTTTTAAAATTACAAAGCTATCTATTTATGTTGCTGCAGAACAGCTTATGTTTCAGGAAGAGTGATATCTCACATTTCCTTTATGATGCCTAAGACAAGATCCAAAAAAGTTTGAGCCTGTCATGGGGAGTCAAATGTCAGGCCAAGTTATTTCCAAACTTGTGTTTTAATTGTGATGGGGCGTAGCTGTGGTGGAGACCTTGTGTTTTCTTGTTCCATTATCACTGTCCATGACGTTCACGCTGCAGAGTTATTTTTTGAAGACCCACTGTACTCCATGCAATGTGGTGGTGAACAAGATATACAAGACAAGTCACTCTGGATGTGATAGGCACTAACCAGACAGGACTCTGGAGCACTGGTGTAAACTAGTCTTAGGCCCCCGCATAACCTCAGCATTTGCAAATCCTGGGCTGGCTCACCAAAGGGTTTGAGCAAAAGGCTCTGTCTAGGCTGTCTTAGCACCATAAGTATTGCCTCTGGTCTTCCACTCTTGTATAGGCCAAGACCTTTTACGGTTGCATGTACTCCCACTTCTGGCTAAGAAAACAGATGGAAGCTTACAGTGTTTCGGGAGAAGAATGACACATTGATGATTAAGAAGCAATGTAGCTAAGTGCTACAACAGAGACACAATGGATGTTTTAGAACCCTGGAGGTGTAGGGCAAGATGCTAGGGGAGGCTTTTTGAAGGAAGTGATACTGAATTGAATGCTGGCAGTGAAGAAGGGATTCTTTGCAGAGTGAACAGGAGAAGCAAAGGCAGAGAGAAGTGAGAAATTGTGTGCTGTACACCAAGAACTATGAGCGATTCTGTTGACGGAACATGAAGCAGTCACACGGGGCTTAGGCAGGAAGAGCACCTGAGGACAGATCATGACTTGCAGACACTGAATTTCAAAAAATATTGGTGATGTGGGATCAGATTTGTTTTAGGAAGATGACCCTGGGCTGGTCTGTGGAGGACAGATTCCTGGGGACACAAATGAAGTTAAGGAGACCAGTTAGGGAATATGCAGGTGCAGAAGTTTGGGTGAGATACAAAGGGCCCACGGTCAGAGAATTTATTTCATCAGGAGGTGAAGGAGGGAGGACTGGGGTACACTGGATGTGGGCCAGAGGAAGAGGATGAGGAAGACAGAGCAGTCCAGGACAATCCCGTGTGTCCAGCTGGAATCTGAATGGCTGGTGGGAACCAGCAACCAAAAGAAAACAGGTGGCAGCGGAGCAGCAGCAGAGAACAGGCTTTCGGGGAAAGAAAACAGAACGTTTTTTGGCATCCTGAGTGTGAGGTGTCAGGTAGAGAAGCCAGGCTAGCAAGGCACATCCGAGCTGCAAGTAGGAAAGGGCTGGGTCAACAATTTAGGTTTAGAAACCACCAGCATATATGGGGTACCTGGAACTGTGAGAGTAAACAAAATCTCTTGGGGAGATTCTTAACAGAATCAAAGTCAGGAATTTTGGTCTTTATTCCTTTTTCTACCAGACTTCCCAGGAAAGTGTATTTTCTTTTTTTGGGTAGTCTGGTGATTTCTCTTAAAAATAAAACAAACTGAGAATGTCAGTGATGGGGGAGATAATATCTGTTCTTTTAAGCAGATTCTAAATGTATTAGTACCATCAGTAACTAAATCAAACTTTATCTTAAAACCTCTATCACACATTGTAGTTCATATTGTATGGGCTCACTCAAGAGTTTACAGAAAGTATTTTTGGATCAGGTAAATGAAATCATTCAACAGCAGTGCCGTTAAAATCTGAACTACAAAGCCCTGTGTGATCTGGCCACTGCCTACATCTCCAGCTTCATCTCATAACACTCGCCCCCCCAATCCCAACTTATTGGTCTTTCAAACCACTCCTAGGGCACGTGAAGCTCTTTCCTGCCTCTGCATAGGCGGTTTCCGCTCACCTCTCTTCAGATCTGAGCTGAACATCACCCCAGAGAGGCCTTCCCAGAACAGCCTATCAAGAAGAGCAACCTCCTTCCCTTTTTGCTATTATCTGGTTTTCTTTTTCCTTTCCTTTCCTTTTCTTTTTGAGACGGAGTTTCGCTCTTGTTGCCCAGGCTGGAGTGCAATGGTGCGATCTCGGCTCACCGCAACCTCCGCCTCCCAGGTTCAAGCGATTCTCCTGCCTCAGCCTCCCGAGTACTGAGATTACAGACATGCACCACCATGCCCGGCTAATTTTGTATTTTTAGTAGAGCCGGCGTTTCACCATGTTGGCCCAGCTGGTCTCGAACTCCCGACCTCAGGTGATCCGCCCGCCTCGGCTTCCCAGTGCTGGGATTACATGCGTGAGACACCGCGCCCGGCCTACTACCTGGTTTTCATTTCCTTTACTACACTTACACAAGGTCTACTTTATTTGCCTGTTTGCCTCCTTGCTTTATTACTAATAGATCCTCGAGGGTAGCGATTTTGTCTCTCTTCTCTCCTGCAGCCCCGTCACGTAAAGGTGCTGGTCAAAGGAAGGCGGCAATCACCGACCGGACACCAGGGCAAATCAGGGCAGCCCAGTGATTCGAGATGCCGGCTGGGGAATCGGGCCCATGTGGGTCTTTTCTCAGCTTCCCCGCTTACTGTGACTTTCACAAGTAACGGAACCCCCTCAACCCGTTTCCTTAAGTGTAAAAAGGCACTAGACACAGCAAGAAGCGGTTCCGGCAGCGCGGAAACCGAAGCACACGCTGGGTGTCACGACAACACGTGGAAGCCGCATTCCGTGCCGGGGCCCTAGCCCCAGCCCCAGCCCCAGCCCCGGCCCCCGGCCCGCCATGTGGCGCGGCTGACCGCCGCCGTGCGCCCACCTGTCTCCCTCTGCGTCTTCACGCTGATGTACTGGCGCAGCTTCTTCACCGCTCGGTCCCGGATGCCCTTCTCGCTGGACGCCAGCCGCTGGGCAAATTGGATCTCGGCCGGCTGCATGGCGGGGGCCATCGCGCCCGCTGGAGCATCCCCGGCCGCGCAACCCGCGGTGCCGCTGCCGCCAGCCGAGCGCTGCGGAGCAGCCAGCCACCGTCCGCCCGGGCCGCGACTGCACAGAAGGCGGCGGCGGCGCGCGGGCTGATGGCGTCACAAAGGCGCCGACGCTCGCAGCGCGCTCTGGGAGTGAGCGCGGCTGTGGCCCTGGCAGCTGGCGGAGCCGCCCAGCCCGTGTGCACGTGGCGCCGGCGCTGCCTTTCGGTTGCCAAAATTCAGGCTGTAGACGGCGAGGTTAGCCAGGGTTAGGACTTGGGCAGGAAGACACAGAAGGCTGTTTGTAAACGGTCTAGGATTTTTTGTTTGTTTTTGAGACAGGGTCTCCCTCTGTCGCCCAGGCTGGAATGCAGTGGCGCGATCTTGGCGGTGATCCTGGCTCACTGCAGCCTCGACCTCCCAGACTCAAGCGATCCACCCATCTCGACCGCCCAAGTAGCTGAGACTACAGGCGCGCGCCATCACGCCCCACTACTTGTTATTTTTTTGTAGAGACGGTGTCTCGCTATGTTGCCCATGCTGGTCTCAAACTCCTGGGCCCAAGCAATCCTCCCACGTCGGCTTCCCTGATCGCTGGGATTACAGGCTTGAGCCACCGCGCCTGGCCACGGTCTAGGATCTTTAATCCCATTTAGCACACCCCGTTGAGCCAGCAGCTCACCTGCGATCTTCGTGGCATGGAGTTTTTAACTGTGGAGCCCCCGGGCCCCCGGGTGGAGTTGAGACTGGAAGGAAAGGCCGGCACTGGGGCCTGTTGAGCGGGTGGAGGGCTCGCCTTCCTCCAGCGCCTGCAGAGGCTTGGGCAGGTCGGCGCGCCCCTACCCCGGAGCCCTGGTGCCAGTGCAGGGGCGCCCGCGCAGGCGTTCCGAGGCCTGGAGAGCACGCGCGCTTCCAGGGGAGTGGGGCAGGGCGGGCTGCTTGATAATTCCAGAGAGGGAAGAAATCTTAGCTTTGGGTTCATCTAAAACCCGAGGCCATCCTATATTTTGCGGACTCAGCGGGCGTGCTGGGGCAAGTTAATGGACTAGGTCACTCCACACGTAGCGGGGGTTATCTCAGTTGCTCCGCTAAGTTATCTGGGCAACCTCCCGAGGTGCCTGTTGACACAAAATTTCAACCCTTAACATAAAAGCGCCTGAATCCGAGCGAGGGAAGGCGAACCACGGAGGCGAGGTTTCCAGCAAAGACTGCCCGTTTGAACGCAGTCCCCCTTAGTGTAGCATTCCTCGCCAAACAGGAAAGGACCCATCCAATTTATTTTACTTGACACTTACATCAGGGGCTGACTTTCCTTCTGCTTTGCAGATAACAAGTTTAAAACCCTGGCTAAGCCAGAAGAGCCAAAGTGGGACCTCGCCAAGGCCACTCCTCGCTCTCTAGGCCGAGAATACTGCGGAAATTCTGCGAGGTTTGAGCCTGGCGGCTCTCCGTTCCCGACCCCCGGCGTGGACGCGTTCCCGCGCTTTCTGGCGTGAGGGGTCAGAGGGCGCGCCGACGCGCAGGCAAACGGAGTGGAGGCGGCAGCGGCCATGGGCGAAGCGGGTGCCGCTGAGGAGGCCTGCCGGGTCAGTGAGGAAGCCGTGGCCGCCGCCAGCGTGTTTGAGCCGTCGCCGTTCGCTCCCCTCAGGGCCTTGCCCCGTGCGCTCGGAGACGGCCCGCTGTCGCGTGCTTGGGGGAAGCCTGGAGACTTCCTCCCCTAACAGCGTGGGCTGGGCCAGAGCGGGGTGGAGACCTGGGCGGGAGGCGACTTCGCCTCCAAACCCACCCGGGGACCCGGTCTGTGAGGCTGCGCGCGGTGGGGCACTCAGTGGCGCCAAAGCGGGCATGGGAGCGTGGGATGGATGGTCACTCTCCTCTCTGCCCTGTGGAAGCCCAGTTCCCCTCCGAAGGCCCTGGCCCCCTGCTTCGGGACTTAGCGTCAGGCTTAGAGAGAATCTGCCCTCCATCGATTTTATAACTGTAACTGATTGCATGCGATGGAGAAGGCACGTGGACTCTGGGGCCAGATCCGTGTTCACATCCTGCTTCCGCCCGTTATTAATTGTGCTGCATTGAGAGTCATCTAGCTCCCGTGCCTTAATTTCCATCTAGACAATCTTGGAGGCTTGGGGTGAATAGTAGATGAGATCACGGGCGGAGGGCTTGGCAAACCCAGTAGGAAACCATATGACTTCCTTTTCCTCCTGATGAGTTTGGTGCTGCAATGATAAAAAGTTGCAGGCGTTTTCTTTGACTTTTAGAAATAGAGCTCTTGTATGACTTTTCTTTTTCGTGGTCTTGCTCTGTTTCCCAGACTGGAGTGCAGTGGCACGATCATAGCTCACTGCAGCCTCCAACTCCTGAGCTCAAGCCTTCTTCCCGTGTCAGCCTGCTGAGTACTGGCGCCGGCCACCACACCTGGCTAATTTTTGTATTTTTAGTGAGATGGAGTTTCACCATATTGGTCAGGCTGGTCTTGAACTCCTGACCTCAGGTGATCCACCCGCTTTGGCCTCCCAAAGTGCTGGGATTACAGGCATGAGCCACTGTGCCGGGCCTGCTGGGCACATTTTCATATTTTTGTAGTGACAGGGTCTCTCTATGTTGCTCAGACTGGTCTTGAACTCCTGGCCTCCCAAATTCCTGGGATTTCAAGTGTGAGCCACCATGCCTGGCCTGTTTGTCCTTGTTATTTTTAACATCTGGCTCCCTTTTTGAAGGCTGAAGCTTCAGCTTTCAAAATGTTTATATATACATAAAATGTATCTATAGCAGAACATACAGTAGGTAGAGACATGATTTGAAACAACGATGCACATAAGAGGTGTGAAAGAAAAGCAAGTTAACTTGGGCTGTTGTTTTTTTTGTCATGTGAAGAGAAATATAATAAGATCTGCTTGTTCTTTTAGCACATGGGAACTAAAGAGGAATTTGTTAAAGTCAGAAAGAAGGACCTGGAACGCCTGACAACTGAAGTGATGCAAATACGGGACTTCTTACCCAGAATACTAAATGGGGAGGTGCTGGAGAGCTTCCAGAAATTAAAGATTGTAGAAAAAAGTGAGTCTTCATTTTCAGCAGTCATTGGTGGTAACAGTAATTTGTTCTAGCAGATTTACCTTAGGTAAATAATTGTAAACAAATTTTAAGGTACTCTTATAGTCCTTGTGATGATATTTGGGAGAGTCGGATGACCTCAGAAAGGGAGGTTTCCTCAATGTAGTGACTTGGACATATGTAAGTTGGTTGTCAGTTTTCTGAGCATCTATTAACAGCTTCTCTTTCTCTCTCACTCTCTTCATTGGCAGAAGAATTTTATACTTTTGATAACTGAAAAGCTCTATTCTGAAAATTAAGTACTTCACTGTGTAAGTTAAGGATCTTGCCATATGGAAACCTTGCATGGAGTTTACTTGTCAGTAGAGATAGCTGGAAGTGTGTTCACTTATCTAGGTGGATGGGTGAGCCAGTTTCTAGAACTGATTGAAGTTTAGGCTTTCTGGTGTCCATTCAGACTTTTGAGATTTGAGCTGAGCCGTTATGTTGAATACCAGTTTAGGAGCCTATTGAAGTTCCTGGAGATATTCTGAAATTGTCTCAGCACTTGCTTGATTGAGGCCGAATCATGATTAAATCAGCCTTTGACGGTAAAGGCCAATTTACTGCATGACATTTGGTTGTTAGCCCTCACTGTGTGCCCTCTAGAAAAGGTGCATCCAGGGGGCCCAGGTAGGTGTAGCACTCGTCCAGACAAGAAGATAGCTCACCCCAAGAATATGAGTTTCTGGCATGTGCAAATGTATCTGGTCAGTGGGCCAGCCACATCCAGTTAGAAGGGACAGTTCTCGTCCACAGTACCTTGTCCTGTTTATATTCTCTCCGAAGTCCTCGGATCCATTCTTCTCTGCCCTGTGGTGTGCTCTGGGAGGTAGATCCCTGCAGATGGGGTTCTCCTGGTTCCCTTGCTGGCTGCCGGTGGGGCTCACCAATGGAAGGCATTGCTGGGTGGAGAGAGAGGTTGGGGTGTTTCTTCCTGCTCTCTCCCTGCTTTGCTGCTGTTTTGTGGCAGTAGCTGCATCCCTCCACAACAGAGACTCCTGTCTAGAGGTCTCTTCCATAGTCCTAGCTCTTGCTGCACTCCCCCTGCTCCTGTGGCTGTAGTGCTGTTGCTAGTCCCTGGGTACCTCACTGTCCGTTGGTGGTTCCGTTATCTCTTCTCTCCCCTCTGTAAGTGATCCTTTCAGAAAAGTCTCAACATCTGGGTTGATTTCTCTTTGCCACTGGGACTCTGCCAGATACATGGCGTGTCATTGGTTGCCAAAATGTCAGGTCATTGACTTCTAATTTCCCTAGTTTTGATTTCAAGCTCATCCAGCAACTTTCTGAGATTAGTCATTCCTTGTGCATTTATCTTCAGGAAAAGAAGGTAAATAGGCATACACCAGTAGCAGTGTATGGCAGCCTGCTGGTTGGTTATATTCTCACTGTAAATTAATAAACTGGCTTTCTAAAAAATACGTCAGGGTCTTATGAGTTAGTTAACATGAGTGTCTTTAGTGATCAGTCCCCCTGCCAAAATCAAACCGAGTGAGGGCCACAAACAAATCTGTGGTCACTTGATCACAGTCTGACTTTGGGAGATCTTATCTCATAGTCCCGGCCTTCCCCAGGCTATAGAGTCACCTTTTTTCCCGTAGTCTCTCTGGCAATTCCTGTTTATTCCCCTTTGCTGAAATTTAGCCTTCTCTGCTTAGCAGCCTTCAAATAGGGCTTGAGGCTCAGGCCTAGGCCCCGCTTCTTGCCTCACCCCATGGTGTCTCCCTAGGCAGTCTCATGCAGACTCATAGCTTCAGTTACCATCTTGATGGCTGCTGGATTTACTCTCTAGCCCAGAACTCTCCAAGCTCATGGCCTTGTGCCTGACTCCTACTTGGCATTTCTTCCTGCTTGTTTCATGATTATTTCAAATTCTAAATGTTTGCCCTAGCCTAATCAGTCTAAGGTCACCAGGAACAGACCCACAGTCTGACAGAGTGAGGTTTATGGCTCTTTGCAATGAGGAAGACCATACCAGAACACCGAGAAACTGTGGGGCATCTCAACAAAGAAGAGGATAGAGTTGTTATAGGACTTGGAGACAGAGTGGTATTAGGTGAAGCATAAATGAAGCAAAATAGAACTGTGTCTAAAGGGACCAATATTAATTCTGACTGTGAAGTGGACCCAGGTCCCGTTTCCTTGAAAACTACAACGTTCAAATAGACGTGGAACATTGTTCTAGAAATCCCTTACTTGAAGCTCTGCAGTAGCTGGAAGTAGGGTTCTTTTCTGTGTCACAGTGACTTAGATCCTGCAGGCAAAAGTGGGATCTTCCTACTTGTATAATTTCAAACAACAAAATTTCTGCGAGTCTGGGATTTTACAGAATAAAGCTTCTCAGTGAATAAGAAGTTAGCAGTCGCTCAAAGAAGAGGTCATTATGACACTTTACAGTTGCATTGTCTTGGAGAGATATTTTCTGTTAACTTGGCACCTGACTTTATCTGTGTTTGTTATTCCAGCCTGACAGAAGCCAGGACAGACTTTTGCTTTCTCAGTGCAAGCTAATTTTTACATCCTGTTGTCATATCTGCCTCATGCTGTTCGTCCCCTGCCCCTGTCTTACACTGGCCTGCCTCAGTCTCCCCAGAGCACCAACACCCAGACTAGAGACCCAGGAGTCTTCCTTGTTACCTGTCTCTCTTCCTCACTACTCCCCTTGAAACCTGTCCGCTGGTAAGTCTTGTGAGTGTTACTTCGTGGATGCATCCTGAATCGTCAGCCTGTGTCTGTCACCACTGCTGTGTTCTGCCTCCTCCTGGCGGTCTCCTCACTGCCACTCTCCAGTCCCTCAGACACACTGTAGCCTGAGTAGTTTGTGGCAATTCAATCTGATGATGCCATTCACCTGCGTAAGTCTTCAGAAGCTTCTCTTTGTTTTTAGGATAAAGAACAAAAACCTAAAAACCCCACCCAAACTCACTATTATCCAAAAACCTAAACAAAACCATACTACGGCTTAAAAGTCTTTATATTATTGGGCACAGCCCTGGCCCAGAGTTACTGCCTAATCTGACTACCTCGACATGATTCGTCTTCCTTTGAAATGTTGTCATGGTACCCTATGCTTCCCCTTCAGACACATGGTTTCATTTCCATTTTACTTTATAAGTTGTTGGGAGCGCAGGGCCCCTGATTTTGTCTGTCATTATCTCCCTGCCTGATTATTTGGTCTTGAGGGAGCACCCTACTGTCTCTGCATGCCCTTCTTTCCTTCTCTGTCTTCCTTCCTTCTCCCTTCCCTTCCCTCCCCTCCCCTTCCCTTCCCTTCCTTTCCCTTTTCTCTCTCTCTCTCTCTGTCTCTCTTTCTCTCTTTCTCTTCTCTCACTCTGTTGCCCAGGCTTGAGTGCAGTGGCATGATCTCAGTTCACTGCAACCCTGCAACCTCTGCCTCCTGGGTTCAAGCAATTCTCTTGCCTCAGTCTCCCGAGTAGCTGGGATTACAGGTGTGCGCCACCACGCCAGCTAATTTTTGTATTTTTAGTTAGAGACCAGGTTTCACCATGTTGGCCAGACTAGTCTTGAACTCCTGACCTCTGGTGATCTGCCTGCCTCAGCCTCCCAAAGCGCTGGATTACAGTCATGAGCCACTGCGCCTGGCCTGATGCCCTTCTTTCTAGTTTGCAGTCCTATCTCATGAAACTCACATGTGCTCCAGGAAACGTGGTGTTAACAGAAAGGAAGGATCAGATTGGGCTGGGCTGGTTCCAGGAGGGTTACTGTGGCCTCCAGAGGCATCTTTTATCTAATTTTGGCTTTTGAGTTTTTACCATTTAGGCAACATCAAGAAAAACAAAAATTCTTGTTTTTATAAGGCCTAGATCTGATGGCCCTCCCCAAACCTTCCCACAAGCCTGTCTTCCTCGGCTAATCATGCTAGACATGACTGTAAGAATAGAGCTCTACAGAGGAAATTCACGATTGTACTGTGGCAGCAAGAGCCATTTAACATACTGATTCTTCTACTCTCCCACTAGCCCTATGGTCCAGTATCCACTCCTTTTGCTTCTAGAGGTTAATGTGCACTTTCAGTTTGCTTTTTTTGTTTGGTTTTTTTTTTTTTTTTTTTTTTTGAGATGGAGTCTTGCTCTGTCTCCCAGGCTGGAGTGCAGTGGTGTGATCTCGGCTCACTGCAAGCTGCGCCTCCCGGATTCAAGCTATTCTCCTGCCTCAGCCTCTAGAGTAGCTGGGAATACAGGCGCCTGCCATCACGCCTGGCTAATTTTTGTATTTTTTGTAGAGACAGGGTTTCACCATATTGGCCACGCTGGTCTCGATCTCCTGACCTCAAGTGATCTGCCCGCCTCGGCCTCCCAAAGTGCTGGGATTACAGGCATGAGTCACCATGTGCTTCCAATCTTAAGCAGCGACAAAAGGCAACCTGAAGGTAGGAATGAATGCAGGCAGGGAAGGAGTAGACCTAATTTGAGAAGTTTCTTTTAGAGTGTGGATATAGTTTTGTTTGGATGGGCTTAGGCTATATAGTAACTTGTAAGCCAGCTAGAGGATTGAGGTGACACATCAAGTAGTGAATGGGGCTTGATTTTGATTCTAGCCCAGCATCTACCTTTGGGAGGACTGGGCAAGGTAAGTGGCAGTTTGCAATAATACTGACGAAGGTGTTGCCTGAGAGTCTTAGGGAGTTGATGGGTACTGGGGAGAGGCATGATTTGTTAGGAGGAGAAGGGGAGATATTCTAGGCCAGGGCGGTGGCGTGTGAAAGTCACACATGGGATTGAGCAGGACCGATTGCAGGTTCATCAGCTAGTGTTTGATTGCTGTATGGAGTAAGGATTGGGGGTATAGCAGAATTAGGGATGGAAAATGAGCAGTTTATGGAAGACAATCATAGATTGTTTTTAATTTGAGATGAGAGTCAACTGGAAATTACCACATGGAAATAACCATCAAAACAGCGATCAAAATGACGTTTTTAGGAGAATGGTTTTTATAGGTGAGTGTAGGATAGATTTGAGGAATTGGGTGGAAGATGAATTAGAGCATTCGTCAAGGAAGGTCGTGGGTTCCATTAGTGTGTGGGACTGTGGCTGTATGGATGGAATGGAAGGGACGTTTGATTAGTCTCGGTGGTGAAGTCAGGACAAAGTGTCATGATTTGTGATCGGCAGTGAGAGTATGGAGATACGGGATCATCTATATACTGCCTGCTGATTAGTGTCTACAAAATGTGGACAGTAATGCTTACCTCATAGGCTATGGCAAAGTTTAAAATGAGATAAGCTCTGTAAGGTGTGTGCCACTGTGCCTGGCTCATGGGAGTCCCCAGTAAATAACACCTCCTCAGATGGTGTGGGAAACTATGTGAACCCTTGGGGAAATGAAGAGAGACTCCAATTCACAGCCCAGCAGCTTAGCTTCTTGCTCGGCTATTGTCACTTCATGAGTTTGGGAAAAGTTTAGGGAGGTTTGAGTAAGACTCACCTATGTTTGCAAGAGATATAAACCAGGCCGGGTGCGGTGGCTCACGCCTGTAATCCCAACACTTTGGGAAGCCAAGGCTAGCAGATCACTTGAGGTCAGGAGTTTGAGACCAGACTGGCCGACAAGGTGAAACTCCATCTCTACTAAAAATACAAAAATTAGCCGGGTGTGATGCCATGTACCTGTAATCCCGGCTACTCAGGAGGCCGAAGCAGGAGAATCGCTTGAACCTAGGAGGCAGAGGTTTCAGTGAGCTCAGATCATGCCACTGCACTCCAAGCTGGGTGACAAAGTGAGACTCCGTCTCAAAAAAAAAAAAAAAGCAAGCCTGAAAACACTATAGGAACCTCCATTTGACTTGTTAAGGTGGTGGCACTTAAGTACTTAGTAAAATATCACCCTCTGTTTTCTGTCATCCCTTCTTGTGCTTCATTCATCCAACAGTGGTGAATAAATCAGTGGGTATCAAAAATTTGTTTAAAACTAGGAAAATCCTATTTTTTTTATAAATAAAATTTTATGGGCCGGGCGCGGTGGCTCACGCCTGTAATCCCAGCACTTTGGGAGGCTGAGGCGGGCAGATCACGAGGTCAGGAGATCGAGACCATCCTGGCTAACATGGTGAAACCCTGTATCTACTAAAAATACAAAAATTAGCTGGGCGTGGTGGTGGGCGCCTGTATTCCCAGCTACTCGGGAGGCTGAGGCAGGAGAATGGCGTGAACCCAGGAGGCGGAGCTTGCAGTGAGCCGAGATCGCGCCACTGCTCTCCAGCCTGGGTAACAGAGTGAGACTCCATCTCAAAAAAAAAAAAATTGTATAACAGTATATGATGGTTCTAGATGTAAAATAGATGAAAATTGTATTTTCTGGATATTTATTTTTAAAATTAAGTTTTAGAACATTCACCTATAAAATCAGTAAGTACAATGAAGGTGGTGTGATGAAAACAAAAAGTTAGTATCAGGGATTTTGGAAGATATTTGGATGATCACTTTCAGCATCCAGTTCGTTTTTCGTTTTGCTTGTGAAGTAGCAAGAAGACACAATACCACAGATAAGGAGTTGCAGATGGTTGTTTTGAAATAGTTCACCTAGCAACATGAAGACACTTTCTAATTAAACTGATATGAAGCTTGAAATAAGAGGAGTCAGATATTTTTGTTTTACAATTAAATCGCTAAGATCTAGCAATTCTTTGCTTTCCTTGATTGGCAATTGTTCATTTTGGAGAGAAATAATAAAAAAGCCATTCAGTCTGTTTAAATCTTCATTGTCTTACAGAAAACACTTTTCATGCATTATGCTGCATTTGACAATTTGGCACCTTAGTGGCAGTCAGATATTCACTGACAGTCTCAGAGGAGCTGGAATAATTTTTGTAGGTTGACAGCACACCTAAAATTTTGGCCTCATTTCTGAAATAATTAAAATGTTAAATAATTTTAACCTTTTAAAATTTATTTGTTTATGTATTTTTTGATGTTAATGTGAACCAGCCTTGTTTTGGTCATTGAAAATATCAGCAGTGAATGCAAACTAGTGCAGCCATGATACGCTGGTGAGATATTTGACCAACAGATTTTTCTTTCTTTTTTTTTTTTGAGATGGAGTCTCCCTCTGTCACCCAGGCTGGAGTGCGTTGGCATCATCTTGACTCACTGCAACCCCAGCCTTCCTGGTTCATGCCATTCTCCTGTCTCAGCCTCCTGAGTGGCTGGGACTACAGGTGCACGCCATCATGCCTGGCTCATTTTTGTATTTAAATTAAAAAAACAAAACAAAACAAAACAAAAAACCCCAAAACCAAAAAACAAACAAAAGGCCAGGTGCGGTCAGCACACCTGTAATCCCAGCTACTTGGGAGGCTGAGGCAGGAGAGTCGCCTGAGCCCGGGAGGCAGAAGTGACAGTGAATTGAGATGATGCCACTGCACTGCAGCCTGGGCAACAGAGGGAAACTCCATCTCAAAAAAAATTTTAATTAAATAAATAAATGATGAGCAAATGAGGCAAACAAAATGTTAATAGTAGGTAAGTCTGGGTAAAGAGAGATACAGGCATTTTGTTTTGGCATTAGTTTTTGTGAATTTGAAATTCCTAATAAAAAGTTTAAACAACATTGTAAAATGGAGATGTTACTTAAATGTTTATGGGACTGTAATTGTTCCCCAGGTACTCTTAGATTCTTAGCAGTAGGATTTGAAAACCACTGCGCTATGTGATTTCTAAAGTGTAGGATATTTTGAGATTAATTTCCTGAGAGTTTGATATGGGGTACCCCCATTTCAGTTCTGGGAAGAATTATTTGTAGTCTATAGAAATAAGAACTTGAGAAATATCCATGAAGAGTGGAACCAAAGAGTCAGCACCAAAAAAGGATTATTACTTTGACTCGGAGTTTATTGTGGCCCAGATGAAAGAACATCAGGAGTGTGTCACATCCACATCCTGGCAGGGGCAAAAGGAGTAAAGAGAGTAGACTGAAGAGATTAAAGTGTGATCAGGGTTCGGGGAAGCAGTGCCTGGAGAAAGAAGCATCCAGGACTTACCGAGTGGAACGCCATTGCCTCCCCTGGGCTGAAGGAGCAGGAGAAGGGAGAGAGGTACCAGATGTGGTGAGAGGCGTTGCGCCGGACAAGATGCTTGACAGCACTTATGACCTCACCCAGAAGGATGAAGCCCAGCAGGGAGGATGGAGTGGGGAGACATGTCCCACCCTTAGTCATCTTCTCCAGTCCTCCAGTTTCCTGCGGGGCTGGTACTGCATCCAACAGGAAGCCATAGGACGAGGGAGCCCTGTTGCTGTGGGTCTTCACATCTGCCTCTTGGGGCACAGATCAGGGTGGAGATTGTCCAGAACACAGGAAAGTAGAGGAAAAAAACACTTGGCGAAATTATGGACAGAGAAGGTGGAAAGGTGGCCAAGATGGAGGAGGAAGAGGTGTGTAGTGTTTGAATATCATCAGTGACCACTCCGCTATTCATGTCATATATGTGTGTCAGTGAATGAAAAGCAAAATTCCCTGACTCTGGTTTGGGAAATCAACAGAATTAATTTGAGTTCAGCAAGATTGATTTTAGTTTTTTTTTTTTTTTTTGAGATGAAGTCTTGCTCTGTCGCCCAGGCTGGAGTGCACTGGCATGATCTTGGCTCACTGCAACCTCCGCCTCCCAGGTTCAAGCAATCCTCACACCTCAGCCTCCCGAGTAGCTGGGACTATGGGCGTGTACCACCACGCCGGGCTAATTTTTGTATTTTTAGTAGAGATGGGGTTTCGCCATGTTGTCTAGGCTGCTCTTGAACTCCTGACCTCACATACCAGGTGATAAAGAAATGGTAAGATAAATTGACGCCGTTTGTGCAGTTTTCTTTGATTAGTATTTTAGAAACCCTTATTTTCATTTCTAGCTTTCTGTACCCTCCCTGTGAATAAGTTGAGCATCAAGAGACACAGCCATTCTCATGTTATTAGACCTGTATTAAGAAAGGATTATGGGCTGCATGCAGCAGCTCATGCCTGTAATCCCAGCACTTTGGGAGGCCAAGATGGGCCGATCACTTGAGGTCAGGAGTTCAAGACCAGCCTGGTCAACATAGTGAAACCCCGTCTCTACTAAAAATACAAAAATTAGCCAGGCATGGTTGGTGGCGGGCGCCTGTAGTCCCAGCTACTCGGGAGGCTGAGTTGAGAGGATCACTTGAACCTGGGAGGCGTTGGTTGCAGTGAGCTGAGATCGCGCCACTGACTCCAGCCTGGGCAACAAAGAGACTCCGTCTGGAAAAAAAAAAAAAATGTTGTTTCAGAAGATACATAGATGTTTAAATGGTCTATGATTTAGGTTGTTTGTAATATTCACTGTTCATATTATTTCTGTCTCTGGGTTTAAAAAAAAAAAAGTAATATATTCTTATTGTATAAGAATGAGACATACAGATAAAGTAGCCATGTGTTTTTCTTGGTTCAAAGATTAGCAGAAGGAATGTATAAAGAAGTGAAATAAATTTATGTGACAAATATTTATGTATTGTCTATTATATTACATATAGACATTTGGAGAGTAGGCACAGAAGAAAACCTATGCAAATCCCTGCCTTCAGGGTGCTTTTAGGTAGCATGCATGCAGTGGGGCCAAGTTGAAAATGCAAGGTCAGGGTTCTGTTCCGAGGCAGCAGCAATGCTCCCATCTGGCCACAAGGCGGCGGCCTCATACAGCAGAAGGGCACTTGCCACCTCCCCAGGAGCCTGGCGTAGATGGGTGTGGCCTCCCTGATGACTGACTGGAATTCTATGAGATTGCCTACCGTAGAGTGGGATGTGTTAACCCTGTCCCTTTGGTATGTTAACTTACACTACGGTTGCATACAGTTGTCTAGAACAAGTGATTATGAAATTACCATCATGCAAGAGAGCCCTTTGGGGTGGTCAAAGTTAATTCCCACAGGTTTTTACGCATAAGGCTTGTAGAGATTTCCTATCTCCTTTACTATGTTTGAGTAATATATAGTTTAATAGTAGAAGCCAAATTTAACAGTTAAATGCAAAGAAAAAGTTTTAAATCACAGATTTCATCTTAGTTTTTCAGTTTGTTCATTTTTGTCTATGACCATAGGTGGTATTTCGTATGATGATTGTAGTGTGTATGTGTA
The DNA here is from genome assembly GCF_028885655.2 of Pongo abelii. Taxonomy (NCBI): domain Eukaryota; kingdom Metazoa; phylum Chordata; class Mammalia; order Primates; family Hominidae; genus Pongo; species Pongo abelii. The sequence goes on along the minus strand of NC_072007.2, from coordinate 54,027,243 downwards.
TAAATAATGTATTTCCATTTAACATTGTTACAAATAATGCAAGTATGTAGTTTTTAAAGCATAGTGCTTGCTAGTTGATTTTTTGGCTAGGATTAGGATAAAATCAAGAATTCCAGTAAAAGTCAGTGTGGCACAATATTTCTTAAAAGAGCGGAAAATGAAACTGTGATTTGAGGGAGAGGAAATAGTCCAAAGGCACTTTGCTCTATTTCTGAGAAACACTTTTTTTTTTTTTTTTTTTTTAAGAGATGGGAGTCTTACCCTGACTGGTCTCGAACTCCTGGCCTCAAGTGATCCTCCCACCTCAGCTTTCCAAAGTGCTGGAATTACACAGGTGTAAGCCACCGAGCCTGGCCCCTAAGAAACACGTTTTATAAGAAGCTTTGCCAGCCAATTTTATAATGTTTAGGTGGTCTGAATATTTACTTTTAGGTTCGAATTTTTCTTCTAGGACAGGGTCTCTAGAAAATTTAGAGACTAGCTTGCTTTCTTCCTTTATTAACATTTCCTTTAGAGCTTTGGGGATACATATGTGGTTCTAAGCAGTCCCCACAAGTTTCTTATTCTGGCTTCCTCTTGTCCTCTCAGACCCCTAGATTTGAAAGCCCCTACCCCTTTCTCGTTTGTTTGCACATAGTTGAGGAAGTGTCTGTGAGCTTTTTCTCCTCTAGGGTGGAGTAATGTTCCATTTTCCAGGTGCCTGGCTCTTTGAGGCTTTCTCACTCATCGCAAGTGACAGTACAAGAATGAGACAGATAACCAGAGTTGCCTTGTGTTTTTCTCAGTTCAAGCATTAGGAGACAGAATGTGTAAAGAAGTGAAATTCCTTCATGTGACAAATATTAGGTAGCTGCCTTCCATTACTCTCCATTTTTTTGCTCTTTCACATTCCTGTGGATGGGTTCCCTTGTTTGCTGTTGCTGGTCATGTGTTGCGTGTTCATTTTATTTTATTGGTGATGAGAGACCAGGTTATTGCCCAGAAGTAGTTCTCAAAGTGTGGGTCCCAGACAGGCAGCATGAGTCTCATCTGGGAACTTGTTAGAAATGTAAATTCTCAGGCTCACCCTAGATGTTCCAAATTGGAAACTGTGGATGGGACCCAGCCGACTCTGTATTATCAAGTCCTTCAGGGATTCTGGTGTACGCTAAAGTTTGAGAATCACTGTCTTAAAGCATCGCTACTTTAATCAAAGAAGTTAGACCATTAGCTCTTAGCACACTCAAATCTTGGTATATGTTGGCATAAAAACTGATGATTTCCTAGCTCTTGAGATCAAACACTTAAAAATTTGTATTATGTATTTGTTTCTTTGAATGTCAGTATTTTTGCAACATAATATTTTAAAGTTTGGTAATACTTTTGCTTGATTTATTCACGTGGATTTTTTTGGGATTTTTGTTGGCTGTTGTTGACTCATCAACTAAATGAGTGCGGTGGAGAGGAAGTAATATGTAGTTTCCACTCTTTCACTATAGCATTTTCTCATTTTTATCACTGTTCTTTCCCTTCTCCAGTGCCTGCTACTGCAGTTGTTCCCATGGAGTCAGTCTGCCAGTGGGTGACACTAGCTTTGTGAATCAGCCAGTGCTGGCGCCGTGCACTCCCTGAGCTGCCTTCTGCTTTTCACGGAGTAGCGACAAGTCTGTGCCATGAGACAGTCGGGCTTCTCAGCTCTGCCTTCCATCCTTTAAATAACATGTTTTCTTGAAGCCTTGAGTACTAGTCTGGCAGTAAAGTGAAACCTTAAAAACACAAAACAGAAAACAACCAAAGTCCTTTGTGCTGTGGGCTAAAAACTGAGATGAACTTAGAGAACAGGACTTTTAGAATATTAGTTATTCAAGGACAGGCTAGAAGTCAAGAAATGCAAATATTCTCACCTAAGAAATCAGTACACATTTTACTAAGTCAAGACTGGGCAAAATAGATGCTTAGGGAGAGATTAGTGACTTGAAATATCTTGAGTAATTTTATGTCTTTCTCCTAGACCTGGAAAGGAAAGAGCAAGAATTAGAGCAGCTGAAAATGGATTGTGAGCACTTTAAAGCCCGCCTGGAAACCGTGCAGGCTGACAGCATAAGAGAGAAGAAGGTACCATGCTCAGGGACAGACTCTCACCAAGCCAGAAAGTGGGGCTGGCTTACAGCCTTTCACTTTTGATAAGCAGTGGGTCTGAGTTTTTTACTCTTAATCCTCAGTAAATTGTATTTGTAAATGTATGTATTCTGAGTGGGTTGGAATGTAGTTGAACAGATGGATTTTGTAACCATTTAACACGTAGATCATTCACTTGGTATCTTTTAACTTTTATGTTTAAAAATCTGCCCTACAACATAAAGGTTCATAATTATCTTAGTTCATTTTGTGTTGCTATAACAAAATATCTGAGACTGAGTAATTAATTTTTTTTTTTTTTTTTTTTTGAGACAGAGTCTTGCTCTGTTGCCCAGGCTGGAGTGCAGTGGTGCGATCTCGGCTCATTGCAAGCTCCGCCTCCTGGGTTCACGCCATTCCCCTGCCTCAGCCTCCTGAGTAGCTGGCACAGGTGCCCGCCACCACGCCTGGCTAAGTTTTTGTATTTTTAGTAGAGACGGGGTTTCACTGTGTTAGCCAGGATGGTCTCGATCTCCAGACCTCGTGATCTGCCCGCCTTGGCCTCCCAAAGTGCTGGGATTACAGGTGTGAGCCATCACGCCCAGCGAGGCTGAGTAATTTATAAAGAAAAGAGGTTTATTTATGTCAAGATTTTGGTGGCTGGAAGGTTCAAGATTGGGCATCTTTTTCTGGTGAGGGCCTCAGGCTGCTTCAAATCATGACAGAAGGGGAGCGGGCTGTGTGATGAGATCACATCATGAGAGAAAGCAAGAGAGAGACACTGAGGAAGCCAGACTCTTTACCAACCTGCTGTCAGGGAAACTAATCCATTCCTGTGAGAGCAAGAACTCACTCACTCTCCAGAGAGCACATTAATCGATTCATGAGGAATCCACTCGCATGACCCATATACCTCCCACTAGGCCCCACCTCTCAAGAGTGCCACGTTGGGGTCCAGATTTCAACATGACTTTGCGGGGGACAAACCACATCCAAACCATAGCGGTGAGAGTCTCGGGGGAAGAAAATCATGTGCATAATATCTTATAGTTGGACATAGATGTATTAAATCAGAAGTACATGTAATTAATTTGGGGATTATTATATTTATAGCCAGTTATATTTTATATAAATATTAGAGAAACTATTTCTTAAAAATTGCTTAGTTTAACTTTTTGTGTGGCATAACTTCCTTTTCCATACAACTAGAACTATTCTGACACTTTTTATAAAATTTGGGGCCTGGATATACTTTTATTTTGGATAATAATAGTACTAACAGGCCAGGTACAGTGGCTCAAGCCTGTAATCCCAGCACTTTGGGAGGCCAGGGTGGGCGGTTCGCTTGCGGTCAGGAGTTCGAGACCAGCCTGGCTGAGGCAGGAGAATTGCTTGAACCTGGGAGGTGGAGGTTTCAGTGAGCCGAAATCGTGCCACTGCACTCCAGCCTGGGCAACAGAGCGAGACTCTGTCTCAAAAAAAAAAAAAAAAAAAAAAAAGAAAAGGAAGAAGCCATTCCAGTAAATGCATACTGAGAAGAAGGAAACAGCCATGGTAAAGTAGCTTGAAATCACTAGGGTTTTGTTGCCCTGGAACTTTGACCTTAAAATGTGGGAATATTTTACCCAACTATTCCCTATTTATAGTTAAAAATCTTGTTAAATAGTCCAATTTAATACAGAGGAAAGCCCCTGTAAGGTGAATACAGAGGGAAGCTCTTGCAAGGTGAATACAGAGGGAAGCCCCTGCAAGGTGAATACAGAGGGAAGCTCCTGCGAGGTGAATACAGAGAAGCCCCTGCAAGGTGAATACAGAGGAAAGCTCCTGCAAGGGTGCTGTAACAAGGCCATTTCTCTTTTAGCAGCTGCCTTATCTGTAGCCTTTGCTGTAGTCTCTGTTGAGGCCTGTACAGATCATGAGGAGGGACTCTAGAAACTTATTTTATTATTATTTTTTTTTTTTGAGACAGGGTCTTGCTCTGTTGCCAGGCTGGAGTGCAGTGGTGCAATAATAGTTGCAGTAGCTTCGACCTCCTGGGCTTAAGCGATCGTTCTCCTTGGCCTCCAGAGTGTCTGGGACTACAGAGATGTGCCATGACATCCAGCTAAATTTAATTAATTAATTTTTATTTTTTACAAGAACAATTCTATTGTTTAATTTTGGAAACAATTTTTAAAATTTTTTTATAGAGATGGGGTCTCACTGTGTTGCCCAGGTTGGTCTTCAACTCCTGGGCTCAAGTGATCCTCCTGCTTTGGGCCTCCCAAAGTGCTGGGATTACAGGCGTGGGCCACTGCACCTGGCCCTGGAAACTTACTATAGAATTGAGAACCCAGGAAAGAATCCAGGAACTAGATCCTAAATTAGATTACTGCTAGTAAGTACTTTTTTTTTTTTTTTTGGGACAGAGTCTTGCTCTGTTGTCCAGGCTGGAGTGTAGTGGCGCAATCTCAGCTCACTGCAACCTCCACCTCCTGGATACCTGGGATTACAGGCGCGTGCCACCATGCCTGGCTAATTTTTGTATTTTTAGTAGAGATGAGGTTTCACCATGTTGGCCAGGCTGGTCTTGAACTCCTGACCTCAGGTGATCCGTCCACTTTGGCCTCCTAAAGTGCTGGGATTACAGGCGTGAGCCACTGCACCTGGCTGCTAGCAAGTACTTCTGTATGAGTGAAAAATCACTAGGAAAAGGCAGAAGTTATTGAGTTCAATATGTAAGAAAAGGTCAGAAACAAAGTATGGAACCAAAATCATAAAGTGTGATGTATGAGCAAGCGGCTTCTGAACCTCTAGAGAAAGGCTACTCAAACAAGGAAGACTTTGTCCCTGGCCATGGTGGAGATGTTTCCTCCACAGAGATTTTGCTGGGTCAGTGGAGGAGGTGTGCTGGGTCTTGATACCTGCTTATGATGTGAGGAGGCTGGGCCAGGAAAGAGTCCTGGCAGTAGCAACATTTGAACTTTAGAGGAAAAAGATCCCAGCTTCCTGGTAAAGGCACAACTGTTGGAGAATATTGGCTGGGCGCAGTGGCTCACGCCTGTAATCCCAGCACTTTGGGAGGCTGAGGTGGGCGGATCATACGGTCAGGAGATCGAGACCATTCTGGCTAACACGGTGAAACCCCGTTTCTACTAAAAAAACACAAAAACAAAAACAAAAAATTAGCCAGGCGTGGTGGTGGGCGCCTGTAGTCCCAGCTACTCGGGAGGCTGAGGCAGGAGAATGGCGTGAACCTGGGAGGTGGAGCTTGCAGTGAGCCAAGAAACTTTTAAAAGAAAAATTGTAGTTAAGCTAAAATACGAAATGAACTACAGAAAGATATTGAAGAAATCTTGGGAGTTTTGTGCTTGATAAACTGTTATGTATGAGTATTCCTTTATACAGGAAAATATATCAGGGTTTGATTATTGTTTCTTTAAAAGAGCATTATTGAGGTATATTTTGTACCACAAAATTTTTTTTGCATTGTAATTATATATATTGTAATTGTATAGTTTGATAGTTTTTAGTAAATTTATACAGCTTTTTTTTTTTAGTTAAAATTTTTTGGTCCAATCCCACTGGAAACAAAAAATTTTTTTTGTGTTTACTTATAGATTCACTAGAAGTTTCAAAAAGTCCAGGGAAGTCCAGGGAAGTTACCTATACCCTTCACCCAGTTTCCCCTAGTGGTGATATCTTTCATAACTGTAGTAGAAGATAAAAACCAGGAAATTGGAATTGGTACAATTAACAGCTTTCAGGTTTCACCAGTTTCACCTGGACTTCTTTGTATTTCATCAATTCTGTATGTACTCATTTGTGTGTGTGTGTATGTACATAGTTCTGTGCAATTTTATGACATTTGTAGATTCATGTAACCACCACCACACTCACAGAACTGTACCATCGCCATAAGGCTCCTTGGTGCTACCCCTTTATAGCCATATCCACCCCATTCTCTCTGCCTAGCCCCTGGCAATCACTAATACATTTTCCGTCTCTAATTTTGTTATCTCAAGAATGTCATAACGTAGAATAACCTTTTGAGACTGACTTTTCCTTGAGACAGAGTCTCACTGTGTCACGCAGGCAGTGACATGCAGTGGCAGGATCATGGCTCGCTGCATCCTCGACCTCCTGGGCCCAAGCAATCCTCCCATGTCAGCCTCCCAAGTAGCTAGGTCCACAGGCACATGTCACCATGCCTAGCTAATTTTTAATTTTTTTTGTAGAGACAGGTTCGCTATGTTACTCAGGCTGGTCTTGAATCCCTGGGCTCAATTGATCCTTTGGCCTTGTCCTCCCAAAGTGCTGGGATTACAGGCATGAGCCACGGGTGCCTGACAGAGACTGACTTTCACTCAGATACATCCAAGTTGCATGTATCATTAGTTAGTTTCTTTTTATTGCCTCATATTCCATGGTATGTATATGTTGCAATTTGTTTGCAATATGTTGCAATTCCTCCACTGAAAGAAATTTGAATAGTTCTTACGTTTTTTTTTTTCTATTACTGATAAAGACACTAAATAACATCCATGTATAGGTTTTTGTGTGAATGTGTGTCTTTATTTTTGTGTGATAAATGCTTGAGATTACAATTACTGGGTTGTATGGTAAGTGCACATTTAGTTTTGGAAGAAATTGCCAAATTGTTTTCCAGAGTGGCTGTACCATTTTATAGTCCCACCAAAAATCTATGAGTGATTCACTTTCTCCATGTCCTAGCCAGCATTTGGTGTTATTCTATTTTGAATTTTAGTCATTTTGATAGGTTTGTTGTGGTTTTAATTTGCATTTCCCTGATAGCTAATGATGTTGAACATCATTTCATGCATTTATTTTCTGTCTGTGTATTCTCTTTTATGAAATGTTTTTTTCGTGTCTTTTACCCATGTTCTAATTGGATTTTTTCTTTTTTTACTTTTGCATTTGAGCTCTTGATATATTCTAGATACAAGTCCTTTGCTGAGTATATGTTTTGCAAGTCTTTTCTCCCAGTCTGTAGCTGCTCTTTTCATCTTCACAGGTTCTTTCAAAAAGCGAATGTTTTAAATTTTAATGAAGTCCAATTTACTGATTGCTCCTTTTATAGACTGTTTTCTTGTTGTTATGTCTAAGAATTTTTCACATAGCTCTAGGTCTGCACAATTTTCTCCCGTTCTTTTTTCTTAATGGTTTTATAGTTTTACATTTTACATTTAAGTCTATGATTCATTTTGAGTTAATTTTTGTAGAAGGTATGAGGATTAAGTTCAAGTTAATATTTTTTTCTTTGGCTTATCGTTGTCCAGTTGCTTCAGTACTGTTTCTCAAAAAGACTCTCTCTCCTTCATTGCATTGCTTTTGCACCATTGTCAAAATTCAGTCATACTGGCCTGGGTCTGTTGTGGGTTCTCTACTCAGGTACTTTGATCTGTTCCTGCACCAATAATACATTATTCTGATTACTGTAGCGACATAGTAAGCCTTAACACTGGATAAAATGATTTTTCCCATTTCATTCCTCTTTTTCAGAGTTGCCTTAACTATTCTAGCTCCTTTGCTTTTCCCCATAAATTTTAGAGTAAGCTTGTTTATGTCTACAAAAACCTTGCTGGGATTTTAATAGAAATTGTGGTATACTTATAGATCAGTTTGTAGAGAATTGATATCTTTACTATGTTGAATCTTTCAATTCATGAACATAGCATGTCTCTCCATTTCTTTAAGTTGTCTTTAATTTCTTTCATCAGCAGTTTATAATTATTTTCAGCATCTAGATTTGTGTTAGATTTTTACCTAATTATTTTCAGCATACACATTTGTATTAGATTTTTACCTAAGTATTTAATTTTATTTGGAGTAACTGTAAATGGTATTGTGTTTTTAATTTTGGTTTCCATTTTTTAGTTAGCACATAGAAATGTGGTTGCTTTTTGTTTGTTTATCTTGTCCCCTAGGCTGGAGTGCAGTGGTATGATCTCAGCTCACTACAACCTCCGCCTCTCAGGTTCAGGCAATTCTCCTGCCTCAGCCTCGCGAGTAGCTGGGATTACAGATGCACGCCACCTGTAATGCCTGGGTAGTTTTTGTATTTTTAGTGCAGACACAGTTTTACCATGTTGGCCAGGCTGGTCTCAAACTCCTGACCTCAAATGATCCGCCTGCCTTGGCCTCTCAAAGTGCTGGGATTATGGGTGTGAGCCACCGCGCCCGGCCCCTGTAGTCTTTCTGAACTCTTTATGCCTTCTAGGAGTTCTTTTATGGATTTCTTGAGATTTTCTACATGGACAATCATGTCATCTGCAAATAGGGGCTGTTCTAGTTCTTCATTCTACTTCGTATACCTTTTATTTCTTCCTCTTTCCTTGTTGCGTAGCCAGGCCTTCCAGCACTATAGTACAGTGCTGAATAAGAGTGGTGGGAGTAGATGTCTTTGCCTTGTTCCTGATCTCAGGGGAAAGTATTCAGTCTTTCAGCATTAATTATGATTTTAGCTGTAGGTTTTTGCAGATGCGTTTGTAAAATTGAGAAAGTTCCCCTCTATTCCGGGTTTGCTGAGTTCCTTTGTTCTTTCTTTCTTTTTTTTCCAGAGACAGGGCCTCACTCTGTAGCCCAGGCTGGAGTGCAGTAGTGTGATCATAGCTCACTGCAGCCTTGAACTCCTGGGCTCAAAGGATCCAGTTGCCTGAACCTCCTGAGTCTATAGGCATATGCCACCATGGCCAGCTAATTTTGTTTTTTTTTGAAGTTTTTGTAGAGATAGGGTCTTGCTGTGTTGCCAAGGCTGGTCTCCAACTCCTCTCTCGTCAAGTGAACCTCCCACCTTGGTTCCTTAAAATGCTGGGATTACAGGCATGAGCCACTGGGCCTGACTGAGAACTTTTATTTTTATTTATTTATTTATTTATTTTTATAATTAGTGAGTGTTGGATTTTGTCCAATCAACTTTTAGAACATTTCCATCACATATCTGTTGCAATTAGTCCCTGCTCTCTTGCACAGCCCCAGGCAAACACTGATCTTTCTGTCTCTTTAGATTTCCTTTTCTGAATATTTTGTAGGAACAGAATTATATAATATGTATATAATATGTAGTCTTTTGTGTCTGGCATAATGTTTTGAAGGTTTATTCGTGTTATAGCATACATCGTTTATTTTTTATTGCAAAACAATATTCCATTGGATGGATATTCACATTTTCTTCATCCATTCACCAGTTGATGGGCATTTAGATTATTTCCAGTTTTCTTTTTTATTTTATAGGTACAGGGTTTCGCCATGTTGGCCAGGCTGGTCTCGAACTCCTGGCTCCAAGTGTTCTGCCCGTCTTGGCCTTCCAAAGTGCTGGGATTACAAGTGTGAGCCACCTCGCTTGTCCTGTTCCAGTTTTTGACTGTTATGACTAATGCCACTATAAACATTTGTGTACAAGTTTTTCTGCAGTCATATGTTTTCATTTTTCTTTCTTTCTTTCTTTCTTTTTTTTTTTTTTGAGACAGGGTTTCGCTCAGGCTGGAGTGTAGCGCTGTGATCTCTGCTCACTGCAGCCTCCACCTCCCAGGTTCAAGCAATTCTTCTGCCTCAGCCTCCTGAGCAGCTGGGATTACAGGCACACGCCACCACACCCAGCTAATTTTTGTATTTTTATTAGAGACAGGGTTTCACCATGTTGGCCAGACTGGTCCTAAACTCCTGACCTCAAGTGATCCGCCTGCCTCGGCCTCTCAAAGTGCTGGGATTACCATCGCGCCCGGCCACATTTATATGTTTTCTTTGGTTAAATATCTCTTCAAATCTTTTGCCGATTTTTAGTTAGGTTGTGTTGTTGATGTGTAAGAATTCTTTAATCTGGACACAAGTCCTTTTTTAGATATGTGATTAGAAGTACTTTCTCTTAGCCTGTGGCTTGTCTTTTTACTTTCTTTATAAGGTATCTTTTGAAGAGTAGAACTTTTAAGTTTTGATGAAACTTACTTTATTATTATTTTTTAATAGGTCATGGTTTTGTGATGTCTAAAAAATATTTGCCTAACCCATGGTCATAATGATTTTTTTTGAGAAATTTTACATTTATGTTTATGATTCTTTCTCTTTTTTCCCCCTTCCTTTTTTCTTTTCTTTTCTTTCTTGAGATGGTGTCTTGCTCTGTCACCTAGGCTGGAGTGTAGTGGTGTGATCATGGCTCACTTCAGCTTCAACCTCCCAGGCTCAAGTGATCCTACTTCAGCCTCACCGTGCCTGGCTATTTAAAAAAAATTTTTTTTTTTTTTTTTTTTTTGTAGAGATGGGGTCTCACTGTGGTGCCCAGGATGGTCTTGATCCTCCCATCTCAGCCTCCCAAGGTACAATGAGCCACTGCGGCTGGCCTATGATTTTTTTTTTTTTTTTTTGAGATGGAGTCTTGCTCTGTCATCCAGGCTGGAGTGCAGTGGCATGATCTCGACTCACTGCAACCGCCCCCTCCTGGGTTCAAGCGATTCTCCTGCCTCAGCCTCCCAAGTAGGTGGGATTATAGGTGGGATTACAGGCCCGTGCCACCATGCTCAGCTAACTTTTGTATTTTTAGTAGAGACGGGTTTTACCATGTTGGTCAGGCTAGTCTTGAACTCCTGACTTCAAGCAATCCACCCACCTCAGCCTCCCAGAATGCTAGGATTGTAGGTGTGAGCCACCGCGCCCGGCCCTGTGATTCATTTTGAATTAATTTTTTTTTGCATATGAATATTCAGTTGTTTTAGCATCAGTTGTTGAAAAGACTATCCTTTTTCCATTGAATTGCATTGGCACCTTTGTTAAAATCAGTTGACATGTCAGTGTTTCACTGATCTATATGTCCATCCTTATAGCAATGCCACAATGGTTCTATTTCTGTAGGTTTATAGTTAGTTTGCTTTTGCCTCTAAATCAGGCACTGTTAGTCTTCTAACATTGTTCTTCTTTTTCAGACAATTTTTTAGATATTCTGAGTGTTGAATTTCCATAGAAATTTTAGAATCAGATTATCACTTTGTACAGAAGTCTGCTGAGATTTTGATAGGGATTGTGTTGAATCTGTAGATTAGTTTGGGAAGAATTGACATCCTACCAGTTTTTGAACATGGTATATCTCTTTATTTAGCTCTTTACTTTCTCTCAGTAATGCTTTGTAGTTTTCATTGTATAGGTCTTGCACTTTAAAAAATTATTCTCATTTTTGATGTTACTGGGAATGCTATGATTTTCTTTGAGTTTTTTTTTTTTTTTAATATTATTGTACTATGTGTGGAACCCTGCGTTGGGGAAAATATCCTCCTGCAACTACCAAATGTGACTGTAGTGAGCAAAGTCCTTCCTGGTTCTTCTCAGTAGTCTTTTTGTAGTCGTGCAGAAGAACCACCATATCCTGACTAACTGAGATGCAGACAGCTTAAGTTGTGAGAAAAGCTAGAATTCCAAAAGGAAGTGCTTGACATAGTTTTCTTCATGTGTCACCATGACTTGTGTTCAGCTACATACACTGGAAGGATGAATCTAGGAGTCCAGATTATTGTTATAATGAAGACATTAAAAACCCAGAGTTGACAGATCACATGATGCAGTATTAGCGTGTGCCAGAGGCTCAGTGGCCATTTTTTTCTTAAATACATGTGTGCATATATGTATGAATGTGTATGAATCTCTGTGTGCCAAATGCATTGTCTCCAGGTAACTATGAGTGGACCACCCTAATCCAAGTTATGAGGTCAACAGTTTTGATTTGTAGCTCCAAAGCTCCCTTTTTCCTCCAAGGGGTGAAAAGCCCCCTCTACTTTGTCTTGTATTTATCTCACTAAAAGAAAATCTACAACATTTAATATACTTTAACTTTGTTGTTTATGTAACTAATTACATTTGGTATAAATGAATTTAACTGGGGTTTTATAGTTTTCAGTTTTTGTCGTATTAAATCAGGAAATGGTATCACCTTTTAAGGGAATTTCAGGTACCTGGTGCTGGTGGTTGGAGAGGACAGGAAGCCCCCCATCACTCTAGCAGTACACTCAAGGTGAATCCTCGAAGTGTGCTTGTGTTGTCAGGAGGGCCATCAGGACGGCTATTCCCTGTGTTTCCCTTGTGAAGAGTGCCATGGCGGAGACTTGCCCAGCTACAGGTCACTTCAGACACTGCTGGTGGGAGAGTAGGAAACTCTTCCTAGCCTCCATCTTCTTAGACTGGCATTGGCTTGCTGCACCAGGGCATGAATAGGACTCCCAGCCTTCACACTTCTTTTTGCCCCTCCTCCCATCTTTCCTACCTGGTCTTAGGTTTTAGGTTTTCTTTCCCTGTTTAGTTTCACAGATTGTATTTTATATTTACTGGCACCTTTGGCAATATTCTCTTGAGGACTTAAGGATATGTTTATACAGAATGAGTTTTTCTAAAGTACTTCTTTTTTTTACAAATCCTGATGTCCAAGTGCCTTTTATTTGGTGTCTGCCTCTGGCAGATGGCGTTTTTTCAATGGAGTGAGCCACTTGGAGGAGGCAGTCTCCTGTCTTAGAAATGTTGCTTTCTGGGTAAATTGCTTTGTGAGGTTGTTTTTGTTCAGAAGCCTTGGTTGGTGCTGGTTCTGGGTATAGTTACTTGGGGCTTGAGATATTTCATATAGTTACTTAAAGCAGATGAATTCAGCTCTGTGGGTTTATCAACCATAATGTGGTAGTACGTTCTTTCCTCAGATATTTCTCAAATATTTTTGCCTTTGAAATTTCTTTTGTAGATATAGATTATGGCTCTCTTAGGACTAGCTTTCATTTGCAACTATTTTCTATAATTATACGTGCATTTCTTTAATAAATATCTTTGTGAAAGAGGAAATGTAATAAAGATATGTCAAGGTTGAATGCTATTATTTATTTTTCGATTTTGTTTTGCTTTTAGGAGAAACTGGCTCTTCGACAGCAGTTGAATGAAGCGAAGCAGCAACTCCTGCAGCAGGCAGAGTATTGCACAGAAATGGGAGCAGCAGCCTGTACCCTCTTGTGGGGTGTCTCCAGCAGTGAGGAAGTCGTCAAGGCCATTTTGGGAGGAGTAAGTATGGTCAGTGGGCTCTCAGATATTGTTGATTAATGCTTGTGTAACTTAGAGCATATAGCTTATTAAGGCATTTAAAGACTAAGTCCATATCTTTCCATTTTCTTTTGTTCATTCATCAACTAGTTACTGAATACCTATCATATATGGTTCATTGTAACCTGATGCAAAGTGAATGAAATAAGATCCCTTCTCTCCAGGAGACCTTGTGGTATATGTGGACATATTACCACTTCAGTATTAATACTTTCCATGTGTTTAACAAGATCAAAAGTGCTTTTATATATATTATCTCATGGTTAATATAGTATTTATTGAATATTATGTTATCTAACATATATACATGTATGTAGATGTGTGTGTGTGTTTATACATACACACACACACACACATACATATAGATGCAGAACCTTGAGCAACATGGAGGTTAGGGGCGCTGACCCCCTGCACAGTTGAAAAGCCACATAGAACTTTTGACTCTCTCTACTGTTGGCTGGAAGCCTTACTGATAACATAAATAGTTGATTAACACATTACATTTTTTGTATGTTAGATCATCATGAAGGTCTTCACCCTCATCATCTTCAAATTGAGTAGGCTGAAGAGGAGGAGGAAGAGGAGTGGTTGGGTTGGCATTGCTGTCTAAGGGGTGGTAGAGGTGGAGGAGGTGGAAGGGGAGGCTGGAGCAGCAGACACACTCGGTGTAACTTTTCCTGAAGAAAATTCTTGTGTAAGTGGACCTGTGCAGTTCAAACCCTTGTTTTCAAGGTTCAACTGTGTGTGTGTGGCAGCGTGTGTGTGTGAGCGTGTGTGTGAGCATGTGCGTGTGTGTGTGACCGTGGGAGCGTGTGTGGGAGCGTGTCTGTGTGTGTGGGCGCGTGTCTGTGTGGGAGCATGTGTGTGTGTGGGGAGCGTGTGTGTCTGGGAGCATGTATTTGTGTGGGAGCGTGTGTGTGGGAGCGTGTGTGTGTATGTGGGAGCATGTGTGTGTGTATGTGGGAGCATGTGTGTGTGTGGGGAGCGTGTGTGTGTGGGGGGGAGCGTGTGTGTAGGGGAGCATGTGTGTGGGGGAGTGTGTGTGTGTGTGTGAGCCTGTGTATGTGGGAGCGTGTGTGTGGGAGCGTGTGTGTGTGTGTGGGAGCATTGTGTGTGTGTGGGAGTGTGTGTGTGTGTGGGAGCATGTGTGTGTGGGGGCATTCTGTGTGTGGGAGCGTGTGTGTGTGTAGGAGCGTGCACACGCACATGTATGCATGTGTGCAGGCGTTTATCAGGGAACTTCACAGAAGGGGATAAATTTGAAATGGGCCTTGATGAATAGGTAGAAATGGCAGAAAATGGGTGGGTTTGTTTTAGGACAGTGAGTAGGTCAGTTGACACAGTGGAGAGTTAATGTAATAGAGTAGTGGGGAGATAAAGCTTAAACGTAGGTTGGGATGTGACTTTGGGACCTTGAATACCAGGTTGATGGTTCATCCTGTAGGTGGGAAGACTGGATTTTCCCTAAGAGTTTTTCAGTAAAAGAGTGATAGGATAAGAGCAGAATTTTAGGAAGATTCACCTGACAGTGCGTGAGGATGGATTAGGAGGTGGAGTTGTGGCACATCGCGTCTAGACAGGATGACTGATGAGGTGGTTGTTCTAGCTGGTCTGGCTGGAGTGAGCTCGGCCCTCTGCAGGGGAGATGGGAAAGAAGGAACATGTATGAGAGCTGTGGCAGTTGAGGCAGATGTGGTGGCCGGGCAGAGTGGGCACCTGGAGGGGACAAGAGGAGCCAAAAAAGATCGGTGTTTGGGAGCATGGCATGATCATGACTGGAAATGAAGGTGAAGAGGGGGATGTGTGGCAGGAAACCAGTGAGAAATTACTTACTGCTAATAGAAATAACAGTTGTGTTTGACTTTAGGTGGAACGACTAAATGTGTTTTTAAAAGTTTGTTGAGCTTTATTGGGTTTAATTTACATACTGTAAGATTGTAAATGTACAATTCAGTGGTTTTTAGCAAATTTTTAGAGTTGCATTAACCATCACCACAACCCAGTTTTAGATTATTTGATCATCCATGAAGTTTTCTTATATCATTTGTAAATGCAAATATTTCCATTTTTTAACTGGGTTAAAATGTACATTGGTTTTAAAATTCTTCTTCAGAACTCTAGCACCCCAAAGGAAGTAACTCAGAGGTTCAAACTTGGAAATGCTTTTTGCCAAGTGATGAAGATTTAAACTACCAGAGGAGCCAGTCTTTACCTCTTTTACATGTTTCCATTAAGATTTTTTTTTGAAAAAAGTTATGCTAAAGCTTTGAACACCTCTGGTTTAATGCCCAGAGCAAATAGACAGCATGTTTTTCTAGTATATTTTTATTAACATTTTGAGTGAATTCTTCCCATTTACTTTTATCATCATGTACATTTGTCCTATTTCATATTTATGCATATGAAGAGTCCACCAGTCTTCAGGGTAGTTTTTGTTGCTCCTGTATGCCTCAAGCTGCTTTCTCTGTTCTTTTAGTTGGAACTTTTAATGAGGGAATAGATTTTACAATATTCTACAGTTAAAACTAGAATCTTCTGTATCCTGCACTTTTAAAATGTTTTCACACTAGTGTCTGTAAAAAGATATGACACTTTGATTTTCAAACTTTCAGGATAAAGCTTTGAAGTTTTTCAGCATCACTGGTCAAACAATGGAGAGTTTTGTGAAGTCATTAGATGGTGATATCAAGGAGCTTGATTCGGATGAAAATCAGTTTGTTTTTGCTCTGGCTGGAATTGTAACAAGTAAGTGCAAGCATACCTTGGAGATATTGCGTGTTTGGTTCCAGACCACTGCAATAAAGCAAATATTGCAATAACAAATGAGTCACATGAATTTTTTTAGTTTCCCAGTGCATATACAAATTATGTTTACACTATACTGTAGTCTGTTATATGTACAATAGCATTATGTCTAAACAGTGTACAAACTTTAATTAGAAAATTCTTTATTGCTAAAAATGCTAATGATCATCTGAGCCTTCAGCGAGTTACAGTTTTTTGCTGGTGGAGGGTCTTGCCGTGATATTGATGACTGCTAACTGATCAGGGTGGTAGTTACTGAAGGTTGGGGTGGCTGTGGCAATTTCTTAAAATGAAGCAACAATGAAGTTTGCCACATCGATTAAGTCTTCCTTTCATGTAAGATTTCTCTGTAGCATGTGATGCTGTTTGATAGCATTTTTTCTGCAGTAGAACACTTTCAAAATTGGAGTCAGCCCTCTCAAACCCTACTGCTTCTTTGTCAGCTAAGTATATATAATATTCTGAATCTTTTGTTCTTATTTCAACAATGTCTTAGCATCTTCACCAAGAGTAGATTCCATCTCAAGAAACCACTTTCTTTGTTCTTCCATAAGAAGCAACTTATCCGTTGTTTCTACCACCACGTCTGTAGTTACTTACTCCACTGAAGTCATGAACCCTTCAAAGTCATCCATGAGGATTGAAATCAACTTCTTCCAAACTCCTGTTAATGTTGTTATTTTAACCTCCTCCCATGAATCATGAATATTCTCTTGTTGCCCAGGCTGGAGTGCAATGACATGAGCTCAGCTCACTGCAACCTCTGCCTTCTGGATTTAAGCGATTCTTCTGCCTCAGCCTCCCGAGTAGCTGGGATTACAGGCATGTGCCACCATGCCCGGCTAATTTTGTATTTTTAGTAGAGACGGGGTTTCTCCATGTTGGCCAGGCTGGTCTCGAACTCCCGACCTCAGGTGATCTGCCTGCCTCAGCCTCCCAAAGTGCTGGGATTATAGGCATGAGCCACTGCGCCCGGCTGAATCATGAATATTCTTAATGGCATCTAGAATGGTGAATCCTTTTTAGAAGGTTTTCAGTTTACTTCACCCAGATCCATCAGAGGAATCACTGTCTATGGCAGCCGTAGTGTTATGAAATGTAGTTCTTAAAAAAAAATAGGACTTGAAAGTTGAAATTTCTTTTTGATGTATGAGCTGAGGAATAGATCTTGTATTAGCAGGCATGGAGTCAACATTACTCTCCTTGTACCTCTCCATCATGGCTCTTGATTGACCAGGTGCATTGTCAATGAACAGTAGTATTTTGAAAGAAATCTTTTTTTCTGAGCAGTAGGTCTCAACAGTGGGCTGAAAATATTCAGTAAACCATGCTGGAAACAGGTGTGCTGTCATCCAGGCTTTGTTTTTCTATTTCTAGAGCACAGGCAAGAGTAGATTTAGCATAATTCTTAAGGGCTCTAGGATTTTCAGAATGGTTAAAGGAGCACTGGCTTTAAATGAGCATTGACTTCAATTAAAGTCACCAGCACCATTGGCCCCTAACAAGAGAGTCAGCCTGTCTTTTGATGCTTTGAAGCCAGGCATTGACTTTTCTCTAGCGGTGAAAGTCCTAGATGGCGTCTTCTTCCAATAGAAAGCTACTTTGTCTACATTGAAAATCTCTTGCTTAGTGTAACCACCCTCGGCAGTGATCTTAGCTAGATCTTCTGGATAACTTGCTGCAGCTTCTCCATCAGCACTTGCTGCTGCACATTGTACTTTTATGTTATGGAGACAACTTTTTTCCTTAAACCTCATGAAGCAACCTGTACTAGCGTCCAGCTTTTCTTCTGAAGCTTTCTTACCCCTGTCAGCCTTCACAGAATTGAAGAGCATTAGGGCTTTTCTCTGAATTAGGCTTTGGCTTAAGGGATTTTTGATGATTTTTGATCTTCTGTCTAGAATACTTGGGCTTTCTCCATATCAGCAATAAGGCTGTTTTGCATTCTTGTCATTCATGTGTTCACTGGAATAGAGCTTTTAATTTCTATCAAGAACTTTGCATTTGGAGTCATAGCTTGGCTGTTTGGCACAAGAGGTCTAACTTCCAGCAGGTCTCAGCTTTGGCCATGCCTTCACTAAGCTTAATCATTTCTAGCTTTTGCTTTCAGACATGTATCTTTTCCTTTTGCTTAAACATTTAGAGGTCATTGTAGGGTTATTAACTGGCCTAATTTCAATATTGTTGTGTCTCAGGGAATAGCAAGTTCCTAGGAGAGGGAGAGAAACGGGAATGGCCAGTCATTGGAAAAATCAGAAGATAAGTAGCATGTATTGATTAAATTTGCTGTCTTATATGGGTGTGGCTCATGGTGCCCTAAAACAATTACAGTGGTAACATCAAAGATCACTGATCACAGATGACCATAACAGATGTAATAATAATGAAAAAGTTTCAACTATTGCAAGGATTACCAAAATGTGACACAGAGACATGAATTAAGCACATACTGTTGGAAAAATGGCACCAACAGACTTGCTCAATGCAGGGTTGCCAAATTCCTTCAATTTGTAAAAAAACAGTATCTGCAAAGCACAATAAAGTGAATGCAATAAAATGAAATGTGCCTGTAATTCTTTTCAGCTGTAGTGACTGTTGGAGAGACTGGTGTTTACAGTCAGGGTTGAGAGTGTGTAAACATCTCTCAGGAGTGTTTTCAGATATTTAATGCTGGGGAGCACCCTGGATAATCTGATTCCATAGATCTGGGATAGGTACCAGTTATGTTTATTTTGGAAAATCACCCCAGGTGATTCTGATAAGTATCAGTTATTAAGAATGAATGATCTGAAGGAAACAGATGAGTTTGCATGTTCTGTGTAGTTATGTACCTTGACAGAAAAAAACAATTAAGTTTAGCTGCTTTTATTCAGAATCATAATTTTACTATCTAGCTAGCTAAAGTAAAAGCTTTAAGCTAAGCTTAAACTGAGCTCTTTGCTATTGTTTTAGTATAATAATTATATAATTCCAAAAACCTAAATTGCCTCTTCAGTAAAATTCTCCTAAAAGATAATAAAGTAAACCTTTCCCTGAGAGTTATGATAAAATTCCATATCAGAACTATCATAAAGGATAAAGTCCAGGGACTAAATAATTTCTTAGTATAGAGGCAAGGCACGGTGGCTTATGCCTGTAATCCCAGCATTTTGGGAGGCTTGAGGCAGGTGGATCACTTGAAGTCAGGAGGAGTTTGAGACCAGCCTGGCCAACATGGGGAAACCCTGTCTCTACTAAAAATACAAAAAAATTAGCCAGGCGTGGTGGTGTGCATCTGTAATCCCAGCTACTCAGTAGGCTGAGGCAGGAGAATCGCTTGAACCTGGGAGGTAGAGGTTGTAGTCAGCTGAAATCGTGCCACTACACTCCACCCTGGGTGACAGAGCAAGACTCCGTCTCTAAAAAAAAAAAAAAAAAAAAAAAATTCTTGGTATAGAAAGAGGTGGAATGTACTAGTGAGTATTGAGGCTCTTTGTTCTGAAGTCAGTGAAATGGTTCAATACATTGCTGTGACTTATCAGCCTTAAACAACGAGATTCAGAAAATATGACTAAGTACAGAGTTTATTTGTGCACAGAGCTTGACAGTGGCCACTCAGAAACACCAACTTCAAACCAATGGGGTCAGGGTTCCAAAGTGAAGAAGATTTTACTGATATAGGCAGAGACAGAGAAGTTCCAGCAGGATTAGAACATTTTCCATACAAGATCAGTGTGTGTGCCACAGTGATTTGACTGTTTATAGATTGCTACATTCCAAGGAGGGTTATCTGAGGAAGTCTTATCTCCAGCAGTTTGGTCTTAATTATTTACAGGAAAGAAAAATGCAGAATTTGCAGCCGCATAGCTACATTTTTCACGATGGTTGGGATAATTTAAAGTCCCAACAGCTTTAAGTTTGAATTATTTAATTTCAGACTGTTTTTTTTACATTGATCTTTAATCTCTGCTTTATTATTATTTTCCCATGCTGTTCTTAGGAAAATTCTCTGCTGTTAAAGTGAGAGAAAATTTTATTTTTCTTATGGTGTTATTCTTCTTTTATTGAAATCCTAATGGGATAGGTCCTGTGTAGACATTTGTTTCTTAATCCCTTAAAACTTGATGATAGTTCTTGCGGGGTGGATGCTGAGACTGTGATGTTTTTGGCTATTCCTTACTCCAGTGCAGGGCAGCATTCTGTACGTTCATCATGGCACCTACAGTTGTAGCAGGCTTGCATTGCCCTCCCTTTAAAAAAATTGTTTGCAGGTTGTCTTTTAACAGAAGCCATTTGCAAATTAAATAATTTGCGTTTTCTTCTCTTTGCAAGTGACCCCAAAGGCCTATGACCTATGCGACTTGTCATGTTGCTGGTTGTGAATTTGAGCTGCCTGAACTGCTGGCTGGCATGCAGGTGAGGCAGTGGGCTGTGAGTGAAGCCGCCCTGTTGCCTGCCCAGCATTCAAGCTCAGTGCGGCTTTGCTTTCCTGTGTTTGTGTTGGTTTACATAGGAACTCTTACGAAGAGTTGGATAGTGGGCACTTATATTTGCATGTTAATGAATTTGACTGCGAGGAATATTTTATTAAAGTGCTGATTTGCAGAGGCTTGGGGGCTTATAAGTCTCAAATACTAAGACTATTCTGTGGGGATAGGTAATAGATACCATGGGTTAGATGTCAAATGGATCCTTTTCCTTCTGAAACAAATGTTCTTTTTAAAATTTTACATACAGTGAATTCATTCTTATAGTTTTTTTTTTAAACCTTTTTGCAGTTCTGTAAATTTCTACAAAAGTATACAGTCGTTTACCCACCACAATTAGGTTGTGGAACTAATTCCTTCCCCCAGACTTCCTGCACCCCATCCTTCTGTAGTCCAGTTCTCCACTCATCACCAGCCCAAGGCAACTACTGATTTTGTGATTTGTTCAATATTTTAGCTGGGTTTTTTTTTTTTTTTTTTTTTTTTTTTTGCTGCCTTGTGTGGTGTCCAGCATATGCCCCAGGTGAGCAAGTGCTTGCTTCATGTATCTGCTTGGAGGCTGTTGCCTTTCGTCATTTTTCAGATTGGTTGGCTGATGTCCAGCCTTAGCTCTCTAATGTGTTCAAGAAGACCTGTGATTTTGGTAAATTATCTCTCCCTCTGCCCCCGGAAAGAATGGGGTAGCTGTTACCAGTTTTCTGTATCCTAAGCTAAAGCTGGAAATCAGGAATTTATTTAAACATTGAAATTGTTAAATTTCTACTCAACTGTAGTCACTATTCTTTTTTTTTTTTCTTTTATTATTATTATTATTATTATTATTATACTTTAGGTTTTATGGTACATGTGCGCAATGTGCAGGTAAGTTACATATGTATACATGTGCCATGCTGGTGCGCTGCACCCACCAACTCGTCATCTAGCATTAGGTATATCTCCCAATGCTATCCCTCCCCCCTCCCCCCACCCCACAACAGTCCCCAGAGTGTGATGTTCCCCTTCCTGTGTCCATGTGTTCTCATTGTTCAATTCCCACCTATGAGTGAGAATATGCAGTGTTTGGTTTTTTGTTCTTGCGATAGTTTACTGAGAATGATGATTTCCAATTTCATCCATGTCCCTACAAAGGACGTGAACTCATCATTTTTTATGGCTGCATAGTATTCCATGGTGTATATGTGCCACATTTTCTTAATCCAAAGGACTATAAATCATGCTGCTATAAAGACACATGCACACGTATGTTTATTGCGGCATTATTCACAGTAGCAAAGACTTGGAACCAACCCAAATGTCCAACGATGATAGACTGGATTAAGAAAATGTAGTCACTATTCTTTAACGATAGGTTAGTGTAGTACAGAGGAGGTTTGGCCCAGTGAATCTACTTCCCAGGATGTCAGTTCTCTGGACATGTGTAAGGTGAAATAGTAACATCTGCTCTAATTACTTTACATATTGTGAATTTTCTACTGAACCGTAGTAAATGATAGCACATTGATAGCAATGTGATTGTTTCCAGTAACTTGGATAAGAGGGAAAATGAAGAGCGTAAAAGAGACGGAAATCTTCACAGTCCTGGAAGATTAACTGCTTAACTTGCTAGTGAAATCTTTTAAATGCTTTTTCTGCTTTTCAGTGATTTGAAAATCATGATTGTACTCCTTGTCTCTGGTTTATGTATTCAAATAATATCAGATAATAATTGCAGCATCAAAATTACTTTTTGATGATTGATAATTTGGGGGCAGGACTGGATCCAGCTTAGTCTTCCAGGGACCTTCCTAGTTACACAAAGTTACCAGCAGAGTACCTTTGTGTCAGTGACCGTGGCTGCTCTTGGCCTGCCAATACCTCCTCCTCCACACACTCACACCAACACTTGGAGGCAGTGTGGCGTGCAGAAAAGGCCAGGTGGGGCTTGAGGCCCCATGTCCATTGCTGCTTCTGCCACTGACTAACCCTGTATTCTTGAATATATGACCGTCGGTTTTTGTCTTCTGAGAAGAGTCTGACACTAGATGACAATTATGGTATCCCAGTCCTAGAATTGTGTGACTCTGCATGTGGAAGAATAAGGTGCCAGTTTTGAGCTTAAACTTACTGGTCTTCTGTTGTCAGAGTCTAAGTCAGCAGTGAAGGGTCAATAAACAGGCATTTGGGTTGTTTCCACCTTTTGGCTGTTATGGATAATGCTGATACGCGCATTCGTGCAGAAGTTTATGTGTGGATGTATGTTTCAGTTTTTCTGGGTATCTGCCTCGGGGTGGAATAGCAGGGTGTGGTAACTCTGTTTAGCTTTTTGAGGAACTGCCAGACAGGTTTCCACAGTGACTGTACCATTTTATGTGCTGGTGGCTCCCTTTCCCCATGTCTTCAGAACAGCCCATCTTTTTCTAGGTGTGCAGGAGTCCTTGTTGCTGTTTTTGGTTCTTTGAGCACCCATTTGTTTCTCATGTACCTTGATCTCTAGGAGAGATCATTAGCGTTGTCCTGGTTCCCCCATTGTGGTTGAACTTCCTGAAAGGTGAGGTTAGTTTGGAGAGAGTTGATTTATAACTTGAGCACTGATCAACATTATTTTTTCCTCTTTTTTTTTGCGGAATCACCTGTTGAATCATCTGTCAGGACAATAGCTGAACAGAAACTTTTAATGCAACAGGTAGCAAACAAATACAATTTGAGGCACTATAAGAAAGAAGACCGCTCTGGAACCTTGACCCAGGTGACTTCATCACCAGCCTGGTATTGACTCTGTACTTTTAAGATGAGACCCTCTCAGCAAACAGCATAAAGTCAGGCTTTGGTATGGGAGTGTCGTCTACAAGATATCTTCTGGGCATGGACACTTGTTGGACTGTGGAGATAACCTTGAGGCTCTCGAGGTTTCATTAATCTTCTGTATTTTTTAGTTTTAATTTCATGTATTTATGGTCTGATCTTTATTATTTCTTTCCTTCTAGTATTTTTGAGTTTAGTTTGTTCTTACTTTTCTGTTTCCTTGGTGCGTCGTTAGATTGTTTATTTGGAGTCGTTCTACTTTTTCGATACAGGCATTTATTGCTATAAACTTCCCTCTTAGTATCGCTTTTGCCATGCCCTAGAGTTTTTGGTATGTTGTTTTTCCATTTTCATTTGTTTCAAGAAAATTTTAAATTTCTTCCCAATTTTTTCATTGACGCATTTGGTTGTTCAGGTGTATGTTGTTTAATTTCCATGTGTTTATATAGTTTCTGAGGTTCCTCTTGTTATTAATTTCTAGTTTTATTCTATTGTGGTCAGAAAAGATACTTGAGCTGGGCATAGTGGCCCATGCCTGTAATCGTAGCACTATGAGAGACTCAGGTGGGAGGACTGCTTGAGGTCAGGAGTTTCAGATGAGCCTGGGCAACGTGGCAAGATCCTATCTCTATGAAAAAAAAAGAAAAAGAAAAAAGAAAAGCTATTTGATATGATTCTACTTTTTGAATTTGTTGAGACTTGTTTTGTGGTATAAGATGTTGTCTGTAATGGAGAATGTTCCATATGCTGATGAAAAGAATGTATATTCTGTAACAGTTGGGTGAAATGTTCTGTAAAGATTCAGGTCTATTTGGTCTAGTATGTAGTTTACCTCTGATGTTTCTTTGTTGATTTTTTTTTGGTCTGGATCATCTGGCCATTACTGAGAGTGGAATGTTGAAGTCTCTACTGTTATTGTACTGCAGTCAATTTCTCCCTTTAGATTGATTAATGATTGATTTATATACTTGGATGCTGCTGTGTTGGGTGCATAGATATTTACAATTGTTATATCCTCTAGCTGAGTTGGTCCATTTTTCATTATATAGTGACTTGGTCTCTTTTCACAGTCTTTGACTTGTAGTCTATTTTATCTGATATAGATGTAGCTACTCCTGTTTTTTTTTGGTTTCCAGTTGCGTAGATATCTTTTTCCACCCTTCACTTTCAGTCTGTATGTGCCTTTATGGGTGAAGTGGGTTTCTTGTAGGCAGCATGTAGTTGAGTCTTGTTTCTTTCCATTCAGCCACTCCATATTTCTTTTAATTAGAAAATTGAATCTGTTTATATTCAGTGTTACTATCGATAAATAAGGACTTATTACTGCTAATTTGTTGCTTGTTTCCTGGTTGTTTTGCAACTCCTCTCTTTTTTCTTGCTTTCTTACTGTCATCCTTTATGGTTAAGTGATTTTCTCTGGTGTGTTTTAGTTCATTGCTTTTTATTTTTAGTGCATCTATTACAGATTTTTGCTTTGTGATTACCATGAGGCTTACAAAAAAAATCTTTAGATATAACAAGTTATTTTAAAGAGATGACTTATCTTTGATCACAAAAAAATAGAAACAAAGACAAAACTAAAAATACCCCTATACTTTAACTCCATCCCCCATATTTTGACTTTTTGTTATCTCAATTTACGTGTTTATATTACCTGTCTTTTAATAGGTCGCTGTAGCTCTGATTGTTTCTGTTTCTAGGCTTCACACTAGAGTTTTGCGTGGATTGCACATCGTGAGTACAGTATTCGAGTATTCTGGGGTTGTCTGTGTACCAGTGTGTTTTATATTTATTTTATATGTTTATTTAAGTATTTCTTTTTCCAGTAGGTTTTATACCCTCAATTTTTTTTCTTTCTGCATGTTAGTGTGTTTTTCTTTCAGTTTGAGGAACTTCCTTTAGCATTTCTTCTAAGATAGGTCTGGTTGGTGGTAAATTCTCTCAGTGTTTGGGAAAGACTTCATTAGTCCTTCATATTTGAAGGATGGCTTTGCTGGATGCGATATTCTTGTATAGTGTTTTCTTTCTTTCAGAACCTTGAAAATATCATCCCACTCCTTCCTGGCCTATATGATTTCTTCTTCTTTTTTTTCTGAGACAGAATCTTGCTCTCTTGCCCAGGCTGGAGTGCAGTGGCACAGTCTCGGCTCACTGCAGCCTCCAGCTCCCAGGTTCAAGTGATTCTCCTGCCTTAGCCTCCCGAGTAGCTGAGACCACAGGCACGTGCCACCACGCCTAGCTAATTTCTGTTTTCTTAGTGGAGACAGGGTTTCACCATCTTGGCCAGACTGGTCTCAAACTCCTAACCTCAAGTGATCTGCCCGCCTTGGCCTCCCAAAGTGCTGGGATTACAGGCATGAGCCACTGTGCCCCGCCTGGCTTGTATAGTTTCTGTTGAGAAGTCTGTCGCTATATGAATTGGAGTTCCTTTGTTACTTGCTTCTTTTCTTTTGCTGTTTTTAAGTTTCTCTCTTTATTTCTGAATGTTGAGAATTTGATTAGTATGTACCTTGGGGTACACTCATTTAAATTGACTCTGGTGTTCTGTGGTCTTCCTATAGCTGGATATTTATATCTTAAGTTTTGGAAGTTTTCTGTTATTTCTTTGAATAAGCTTTCTACCCCTTATTGTTGCTCATCACCTTGTTGAACACCATAATTCTTAGATTGGGTCTTTTGAGGTAATTTTCTATATCTTGTAGAAATAGAATATTGGGTCTTTTGAGGTAATTTTCTATATCTTGTTCATTCCTTTGCTTTTTTCTTTTTCTCCTCTCTGTGTTTTTGGATAGCTTGTCTCTGAGCTCAGTGATTCTCTGATTGATCCATTCCGCTGTTGACAGCCTCAAATTAATTTTTCAGTTCAGCAAATGTATTTCTCAGTTCCAGGATTTCTGTTTGATGGTGATGGTGATGATGATGATGATGATGATGATGATGATTTTTTAGAGATGGGATCTTGCTCTGTTACCCAGGCTGGAGTCCAGTGGTACAATTCTAGCTCACTGCAACCTCGAACTCCTGGGCTCAAGCAATGCTTCCACCTCAGCCTCCTGAGTAGGTAAGACTACAGGCGATCACCACAGTGCTTGGCTAATTTTTTATGTTTTTTGTAGAGATGGGGTCTTGCTATGTTGCTGAGGCTGTTCTCAAACTCCTGGCCCCAAGGCCCCTATCTCAACCTTCCACAGTGTTGGGATTACAGGCATGAGCCACTGTGCCCAGCAGTTTGATTGTTTTACGTTTCAATCTCTTTATTAAATTTCTGTGACAAGTTTCTGAATTACTTTTCTATGTTATCTTGGAGATCACTGAATTTCCTTAAAACTACTATTTTGAATTCTTGGTCAGAGAGCTCACATATTGCCATCTTGTTGGAGACAGTCACTGGTTCCTTGCTTTGTCTGTTTGGGGAGGCCATGGTTCCCTGTTTCCTGTTGTTTCTTATGGATATATGTCTATGTCTTTGCATTGAAAGAGTATTTATTCCAGTCTTGTCTGTCTTAGTTATTTTGGTTTTTACTGGATATGTTTACTTAGAGATTCTTTGTAATTTACTTGTTGAATTTCTTCCTTTTTTTCTGCTAGGTTGCTGCCTCTTTATAGGCACTAGATGGTGCCTTAAGCCCAGGTTTACCTTGGCTCTAGGGAACCATCAGAGTGTTGCCCATTCCGAATGGGGGAGGTCACAAAGAGGATAACCCGGCAGTGTGGGAATACTGGCAAGGCATCTGTGCCCAGGGGACCTGTGGGACATACCTTCTACTGTGTGCATCTGCTGAACGGCCACTCTGATTTGGTGTCTTCTCTGGCCAAGTTACAGAGCAGCATTTCCAGGGCTGGGAATAGTAGTTCTGCTTCCCCACTTTGCCTCTGGCTATCCTCAGGGATAGTTTCCCTTCAGGTACTTACAGTGCTTCCCATGGGTTGAAGCAGGGACAGGTCTTCTGCCAGGGAACCTAAGATGGTGGGACAGTAGTTGTTCACTTCCATCTGCTTTTTCCAGTGTAGCAACTGAGTTGGGGAAATTTTCCTCACGCTTGGTGCTGGGCACATTATGGAAACGGGTGTCACAGGTATGAAAGTCCAGTTGTCTTACTGTCTGTTCAGAGTTTTTTTCACTTGTCTGTTGCCGTGAGAGCTGTTTGATCCTCATATTTAGAGTTCTGGGATATTGCTGCTGATAATCTTGGAGCTGCTGTATGTTCGTTTTTGGTTTTCTTTTGGGAAGCAGTGAAGCCAACTTGCTTCTATGCCATCGTTTGGAACCAGAAACTCCTTGTTGCCCATATTTTAATTGGGTTATTTTCCTTTCTGTTACTGAGTTGTAAGAGGTATTTGTAATATACTAGTACCTTATCAGAGATATGATTTTGAAATACAGCCATACCTCAGAGATACTGTAGGTTTGGTTCCAGATGACTGCAATAAAGCAAATAGCACAATAAAGTGAGTCACATGAAATTTTTGGTTTCCCAGCATATACAAAAGTTGTGTTTACAGTGTACTTTAGTCTGTTAAGTATGAAATTAGCTGGGTGTGGCGGTGTAGGCCTGTAGTCCCAGCTACTCAGGAGGTTGAGGGTGCAGTGAGCTGTGATTGTGTCACTGCACTCCAGCCCAGGTGACAGAGTAAGATTCAAAAAAATAAGAATTTTATAGCTTTAATTCTTTTTTTTTTTCTTTTTTTGAGATGGAGTCTTGCTCTGTCGCTTAGGCTGGAGTGCAGTGGTGCGATCTCCACTCACTGCAAGCTCCGCCTCCCGGGTTCACACCATTCTCCTGCCTCAGCATCCTGAGTAGCTGGGACTAAGGCGCCCGCCACCGCGCCCGGCTAATTTTTTTTTTTTTTTTTGTATTTTTAGTAGAGACGGGGTTTCACCATACTAGCCAGGATGGTCTTGATCTCCTGACCTCGTGATCTGCCCGCCTCAGCCTCCCAAAATACTGGGATTACAGGCGTGAGCCACCACGCCCCGCCAGCTTTAATTCTTATATTCAGATATTTGATCCATTTTGAGTTTATATTTGTATATGGTGTGTGGTAGGTATCCAGCTTCCTTCCTTTGCATGTGAATATCCAGTTGTTTTAGCACCATTTGTTCAAAAGATTATTCTTTTATCATTTCTCCATTGATTTGTCTTGGCACCTTTGTTGGAATTCAGTTGACCATAAATGTGAGGATTTATTTCTGTCCTCTCAGTTCTACCATTGATTTACATGTCTGTCATTCTGCCAATACCCTATTATTACTTTTTTTGCTCAAAATAAGATGAAATTATTACAGTCTAAAGCAAAAGTATCAGACATAGTGCGTCTCAACTCTGTACATCCTTTTCAGCATGAATAATTGACACCAGATTCTTTTTTTTTTTAAATGGGGTCTGACTCTAATCGCCCAGGCTGGAGTACAGTGGCGTGATCATAATTCACTGTAGCCTCAAACTCCTGGGTGCAAGCAATCCTCCCACCTCAGCCTGGGTAGCTGGGACTATAGGCATGAGCCACACCTAGCTAATTTTTATTTTTATTTTGTAGAGATGGGGTCTCACTATGTTGCCTAAGACTCATCTCAAACTTCTAGGCTCAAGTGATCCTCCTACCTTGGCCTCCAAAAGTATTGGGATTATAGGTGTGAGCCACTGTGCTTGGCCCAGATTTATTTCCTTTTTTGTTTGAGACTGAGTTTTGCTCTGTTGCCCAGGCTGGAGTGCAGTGGCACCATCTCGGCTCACTGCAACCTCTGCCTCCCGGGTTCAAGTGATTCTTCTGCCTCAGCCTCCTGAATAGATGGGATTACAGGTGCATGCCACCACACCTGGCTAATTTTTGTATTTTTGGTAGAGACGGGGTTTCTCCATGTTGGCCAGGCTGGTCTCAAACTCTTGACCTCAGGTGATCCACCCGCCTTGGCCTCTGAAAGTACTGCGATTACGGGTGGGAGCCACCGTACCTGGCCCCATTTCTTAAATTATGTAATTATTATACTAACCTCTAGAATTACCTGTAAACACTTTTAATGAAAAATGAACCTAGAAAAACCATTTTAACAGAAAAATTAACTGGGAGTTTTTTAATTTTGGTAGATGGTAACAAAGTCAATTCTGTAGGCCCTGAATTGACTCACAAGCATTCTAGATAGATTAAATATCAGTAAGCAAAGTACAAATTACCATGTAAAACAAAGAAATTCCAACAGATTGACAAATACTGAAGCTGTGTAGAAGTTTATTCACATTTATTTTACTTTGTAGTTCATGTTTTAGTGATATTTAATGAAATGCAGCATTGGCATTTGCAGTTGCAATACTGGATATATGATACAGACTTCATTTACCAGTACATTTGTTGTGTTGGGCATTGTTGCTTGCTATGATATATATATATATATATATATATATATATATATATATATATATTTTTTTTTTTTCTTCAGCGATGTATTAGTAATGTTTCTATTTTCTATTGCTGTGTAACAAACCTCCTCAAAATATAAAGTCTTAAAATTTATCTTGCTCGTAGGTCTACAGTTTGGTCAGGCTTGGAAGGGACAGTTTGCTGCTGCTGCTCTCCAACATCTGGGTTTCTGCTGGGTTTCAGTATATTATCTGAGGTTATTTACATGAATAATGCTTTCCCCTGAAAAGCTACCTAAAAGCTATCTTTTATGTGTTTCTGATGCCAAATGCTTACTTGCTTTGTTTTTCTCCTAAAATATTTCCTTAGTAAAACTAGAATGTGTCATATTCTGGAAAATGTACCTATCAGGTTAAAATTCATTGACCAAAGAAGGTAAGTTTATGTCATGGAAAGGTCCTGTCCTCAGTAAAGTTATGGCTGTCATCAAAGTGTGTACTTGAAGACACTGCACCAATGATATGGTTAAAATGCTGCAAAGACAAGTAGAAAGGGGGAAAAATCTGTTAGGTTTGGTGGACTCTACTGTCCCTCTTGTGGTCCATCTGGGACCAGGTGAACAAAAGTAAATAGTAATGTCAAAGATCTGAGTTCGCGAAGCTGGCCTGGTAACATGAAATTTTATATTCTGCCATCAGATTACATCCAGTCAAAGGCAGAGAAATAAGTGATAAAACTCAACTTCCATTTTTCATAATTCTTAGCAAGCCAAAAATAGAAGAAGACTTCTTTAAATTGATAAAGGGTATCTACCAGAAACAGATCAGACATCACACTTAACTGTGAATTTTTAGAAGCGTTTCCATTAAAATCAGGAGCAAGGCAATGCTGCTGCCCCATCTCTTTTCCACCTTGGTCTCATCATTTGGCTTAGAAATCTTAGTCAGTTTGAATCATGCTTTACTGTCAGACCCAACTAAAGAAAACTCTTAACAAACACATACATAAATGCACTTGGATCATTGAATACTTCGAGGTATTTGGAAATGTTGATGGAGCCAGTAATGGCTGCAGCACTGCCCATTGGGAGCAGTGTAATTACTCGGTCTGGTCTTCAGGCCGATTCACAGGGCCTCAGGCATGAAGAAATGGGATACTTGCTGTTCCACAATGGGACATAAAATTGAAAAAATAAGTTTTCTTCAAAATCCATTTTCATACTTTTTTTTGACTACATATAATTTCAGTTTTGTATCATGGCTAAAAGTTATTAGCAAATATAGATTGAATATTCCTTATCTGAAATGCCCGGGACCAGAAGTGTTTTGGATTTTGGAATACTTGCATTATACCTACTGGTTCAACACTCTAATTCAAAAATCTGAAATCTGCAATGCTCTGTGAGGGTGACCTTTGTGTGTCTTTGTCAGTGCTCAAAAATGTTTAGATTTTGGAGCATTTTGGATTTTGGGTTTTCAGATTACGGATGCCATTAAAAGTGAATTTTCACATCCTTAGTCCCAGATAAGGTAATCAGCCCCCACCTTATGTTTGGACCCTGACTGCCTGCAGCTGCTTAATGCAGCACTCTGGAGCATGGTGACTGCAGACTTGGTTAGATTCCAGGGCTCAGTTTCACTCTTTCAGCGCTTGCTAATCACAGTGCACATTACTTAATATTTCAGTAACTCTTGTGGTTGTCAGTGATTCTTTCTGAGCTGTCATTTTTGTTGATAATACTTTTTTTTTTTTTTGAGACAGGGCTTTGCTCTGTCACCCAGGCTGGAGTGCAGTGGCATGATCATGGCTCACTGCAGCCTCTACCTCCTGGGCTCAAGCAATCCTTCTGCCTCCACCTCCTGAATAGCTAGGACTACAGGTGCACACACCATGCCCGGCTAATTTTTAAATTTTTTGTAGAGATAGGGTCTTGCTGTGTTGCCCAGGCTGGTCTTGAACTTGTGGCCTCAAGCAGTCCTCCCACCTCAGTCTCTCAAAATGTTGGGATTACAGGTGTGAACCACCATGCCTAGCAATTTCATTTGTAAATGCCTCGTTGTCAGCTGTGTTTTCATTAGGTCTTTTAGAAGAAAAACAGCAACAAATACTCTGTTGTGCACAAAATTGTCTAGGTTCTGAGTTATAGTGATCTTGATGCTTTGTTTCATTTTCTGTTGCAGATGTTGCTGCTATAGCATGTGGTCGTGAATTCTTGGTTAATTCAAGCCGGGTGCTCTTGGACACCATATTGCAGCTTCTGGGAGACTTGAAGCCAGGACAGTGCACCAAACTCAAAGTGTATGGTGGATGATTTTACAAAGTTAATCCTATTTGCATACTAATTAGACCGTGCTGAGCGGGCCTCTCTTCAAGTCAACACAGTTAATTTTGGTGGTAGTTTTAACAACTAGAAGAAATCAATTGCCTGGAGAAGTTAAGGGCATGCACTGTCTCTTAAATAGCATTTTAGAAAATAAATTTAAGGAAGGAATGTTCTCGCCTTAGAGCAATCAGTGAGTCCCAGTACTATCACACGGTACTTCATGGTTATGTCAAAATGAATTTAAATAGGTATCTGCTATGGTAGCACCGCACTTCCAGGTACTAAAATCTGTATTTGTTTTCTATTTTTATGTAACAAATTATCACCAACTTGGCGGCTAAAACAACACCATTTATTATTTCATAGTTTGGTAAGTCAGAAGTCTGAGTGGGTTTGAGAGGTTCTCTGCATAGGTCAAAAGTGAGGTGTTTTCCAGGGTGGGATCTTTTGAGAGAATCTGGGGGAGGAATCTGCTTCTGGGCACTTTGAAGTGGCTGGCGGAGTCCAGTGTCTTGGTTTCTAGGACCGAGTTCCCTGTTTCCCAGCTGGCTGGTCAGCTGTGGGTCAGTGGCTGAGGCAGCTTGCATTGCTTCTCACAGGGGCCCCATCTTCAAGCCATAGTCGCTCATTGAATCCTTCCCATGTTTCCAGTCTCGGAGACTTCCTCTTCTGCTACCAGCAAGATGAAACTCTGCTTTTATTCTTTTGTTAAAAAATTTACTTCAAGAAGGCAAAAACTCTGCTTCTTATAGATTTATGTGTTTAGATTAGGCATACCTGGATAAACTCCTTTTGATTAACTCTTGAGTGAGCTGGTTAGTAACCTTAACTACATCTACAGAATCCCCTTTTCCAGGCAATGACATAATCAGCATGTGATAATTTATAGTCCCAGAGATTAGGGCAGGAAATCTTGGGAGAGGGGCAGTGTAGGATTCTGCCACTCACACTGTTCATTCTGAGTGTTGCCTTTGACTTCTTAGAGCATCTTTATTTTTTAATTATTTTTTTAAAGAGACCGAGTCTCTACATACATTGCCCAGGCTGGCCTCAAACTCTTAGGCGTTCAAGTAATCCTTCCACCTCAGCCTCCTGAGTAGCTGGGACTACAGGCATGTGCCACCATGCCCTGCTGTGGAGCACTTTTTTTTTTTTTTTTTTTGAGACGGAGTCTCACTCTGTCACCCAGGCTGGAGTGCAGTGGCGTGATCTTGGCTCACTGCAAACTCCGCCTCCCGGGTTCACACCATTCTCCTGCCTCAGCCTTCCGAGTAGCTGGGATTACAGGCGCCTGTCACCATGCCCAGCTAATTTTTTGTATTTTTAGTAGAGATGGGGTTTCACCGTGTTAGCCAGGATGGTCTCGATCTCCTGACCTCGTGATCCGCCCGCCTCGGCCTCCCAAAGTGCTGGGATTATAGGCATGAGCCACCGCGCCCGGCCTAACACTTTTTAAAAGTAAGAGCTTCTGTAAAGTCTGTGCCAGGTGCTTCCAACACCTGTGTAATCCTGGCCTCGATGTCTCTTGTTTTTTTCCCATGAGAGTTGAGATTTTCCTGTTTCTTCATATGCCAAGTAATTTTGGATTTATCCTGGACATTTATGTGATCACTGGTCTTGTTTAAATCCTTGGGAAATGCTGGTGTTTATATTTTCACAGGCAGTCAACCCCTTTGGGTCAGATTCCAGCCAGCCTTTTCTCTGTTTGGTTTCAGTGTGTCGTCCTGTTTTCAGAGTCTTTACAGTGCTACTGGAACTGCCCCTCATGAGTACCGCCCAGTGGCCAGTCTGAGACCTGGGTGGTCTGGATCTTAGGTTCAGAGTCTTTCAGATGCTGTTTATGATCAGATCCACACAGGCACAACTTGGGATGAGGCCAGGAATTTATAAACAACTTTGTGGGGTCACTTTTCTGAGCTGTTAACTCTCTGGGTACACTTTAGTTACCTGGGACTGCCTTTTCCAGTCCCCCAGCTGGAATGCTACGGCTTCATATACCCTGCTGTGTCCAAGTGCCTGCGACTCAGCCCTCATCCCGCCCTGCGACAGGAGTTGAGAAGCTCTTAGAGCTTTCAGGTGTAAGGAAAAAATTCCTTTCCCCCAGAGTTTGAGTTACCTGGGGGATGTCCCCACCGCTACTGTGCTTGGTTGCTGGCAGAAGACCCCTTTCCCACTCCGTGAGCCTCACTAGAGACCTTCTCCTGGTGCTCTCTGTGTGGCTCAGGGCTACTTCTGGGTTTTGGAGCTCCCTCGAGTCCAGGCCAGGGACACTAGAGGAAAAAGTGGTAAACTCTCTGCTGGTTTAGTGGTTCTTAAAATTTTGATCTTCTTCCCCTATCTGCCTGCTACTGTTTACTTTTCAGAGTCCTCAAATAGCTGCTTCATGTGTTCTCTTTGGAATTTATAGCTGCATTCAGTGGAAGTGAGACTGGAGGGTATGTTCAGGCCATCTTATCCAGAACCAAGCTTTCTAGTCCATTTTAATATTTTTTGCTAACAAATACGTATACATACATAATACATATAATACAGTGTAACATATATGCAAAAGAATTTTTTTTTTTTTTTGAGACAGAGTCTTGCTTTGTAACCCAGGCTGGAGCACAGTGGTATGAACATGGCTCACTGCAGCCTCGACCTCTTAGGCTTAAGTTATCCTCCCAGCTCAGCCTTCTGAGTAGCTGGGACCATCGGTGCATGCCACCATGCCTGGCTAATTGTTAAATTTTTAAAATTTTTTTGTAGAGACGGGGTCTCTCCATGTTGCCCAGGCTGGCATAGATGGTTTTGTTTGGGGGTATAATTTTACAAATTGCTTGTGGATCTAGTTCATTCCTTTTAAGTGCCTTGCATCAAAGGAGATGTAATATTTGGATTATCCTTCCCTGACTGATGGGCATTGAAGTTACTTTCGGGTTTTACTTGACAAATATAATGCCGTAGTGAACATCCTTGATAAACTCTTTGCTAACCTGTCTGAGAGTTCTCTAGGAGTTTTCCCAGAAGAAATATTTGAGAAGTAGGACATGGAGATTTTCAATTTGATGAGATGCTGCCAAACTGGTCACCATAGTGTACATTTCTACCTGTACCATGTCAGTGTTCGTGTTTCCCACGTCCTTGTCAGCACTTTGCTATTTATTATATTCCTTTAAAGAAAAAAAATATATGTGTATATGGAGAGAGAGAGAGGTGCCGGGGGAAGAGGGGGAGAGACAGGGTCTTGCTGTGTTACCCAGGCTGGAGTGCAGTGGTGCAATCACAGCTCACTGCAGCCCCGACCTCCGGGGCTCAAGTGATCCTCCCATCCCAGCCTCCCAAGTAGCTGGAGTCCCAGCTACTCTGCACGCCACCATGCCCAGCTAATTTTTTTTTTTTGGTATTTTTTGTAGAGACAGGGTCTCACCTTGTTGCCCAGGCTTGTCTCAAACTCCTAAGCTCAAGTGATCCACCTACCTTGGCCTCCCAGAGTGTTGGGATTATGGCGTGAGCCACTGCACCTGGCCTTAAAGAGTATTTTTATCATCCACCTATCATCTGTGTGTCTTCGTCCTTCTCTCCCTTCCTTCAGATTTAGATTGCCAGTGAGGTTGAGGCTCTTCACATGTTTGTGCCATTCCAGTTCTTCCTTTGAGTCACCTCTCTGTGTCTTGTACCCACCTTCCTGTTGGGCTGCGTTTTTCTTAGTGATCTGCTGTAGGCTTTTGTGTGTGCTGGATACTAATCCATTACCTCTTCTGCTTCTATGGTCTGTACAAGGTCCATATTTATGGGCCAGCTAAAGTCCCCCTTCAACTTCCAAGGCAAAGCTGTGTGTGAGGGCTGGGTCACTTCTAGCCTCTCTGGTTCCAGTCCCTGGAGCTCTGTGCCTTTGGGTCCTGGTGAGCTCTTGTTGATTGCAGTGGGAGATGGGGAGAATTGCCTTCAGAGCCATTCACTGACTTTCTTGGCAGTCTTCCATTTGGCCACTGAGCAAAGCTGCGTGTTTAGCCTCTATCCTGACTCGGGATCTCAGCATGCACCAGCCTGAGAGGGGCCTTCCCCCTGGGATCTTTGGCTGCCTTCCAACATGCTCATGGCTTGTTCCCTCTCACCGCATCTCCAAGGCACTGTTCTCCCCTCTTTTCACCTCCCCCACTTCACTAATGCCCACCCTTGAGTCCTCTGGAGCCCCAGGACCTTTCGCATGCTATAAATCAGCCTCTTTTCTTCCTTGCCTGCCCCTGCCTTGGATATAGCTTGCCTCTCTCTGGGGAACTGTACTTTCACTGCCACTTTCATGATCGAAGGTCACTCATTTTCAGCAGTTAGTACCTTAGACCCAGAGATAGGGGTTATTTTCTTCCTAGTTGCGCATTTTTTAAAAAGATTTAAATTTAAATTTTAGATTCAGGGGGTACATGTGCAGGTTTGTTACAAGAGTATATCGTGTGATGCCAAGGTTTGGGCTTCTATTGAATCTGTCATTCAGATAGTAGATATAGTATCCAATAGATTTTTCAGTCCTTGTTCCTGTCCCTCCCTCTCTCCTTTTGGAGTCTCCAGTGTCTCTTGTTCCCATCTTTATGTCCATGTATACCAAGGGTTTAGCTCCCACTTACAAGTGAGAACATGCAATATTTGGTTTTCTACTTCTGGATTAATTCGCTTAGGATAAGAGGATGCAGCCTCCAGCTGTGTCCATGTTGCTGCAAAGGACATGGTGGTGGTCTTTCTTTCTGGCTGCGTAGTATTCCATGGCTTATATGTACCACATTTTCTTTATCCAATCCACTGTTGATGGACACCTAGGTTGATTCTATGTCTTTGCTATTTTTGTTTTGTTTAGTTATATTTTTGAGACAGGGTCTGGGTGTTCCATCCACACTGGCATGCAGTGGTGCTATGTTATCTCACTGCAGTCTGAAACTCCTGGGCTCAAGCAATCCTTCTGCCTCGGCCTCCCAAGTACTTGGGATTACAGGCATGTGACATCACACCTGGCTAATTAAAAAAAGTATATATTTTTTTGGTAGCGATAGGGGTCTCACTTTCTTGCCCAGGATAGTCTTGAACTCCTGAACTCAAGTGAACCTTTCACCTCAGCCTCCCAAAGTGCTGGGATTTCAGGCATGAGCCACCACTTATATTTGCTATTGTGAGCAGTGCTATGATAAACTTATAAGGGCAGGTGTCTTTTTGGTAGAACAATTTTATTTTCCTTTGGCTATTTACCAAGTAATGAGATTGCTGGGTTGAATGCTAGGTCTGTTTTTAGTTCTTTGAGAAATCTCCAGACTGCTTTCCATAGGTGCTGAATTAACTTACATTCCCACCAACAGTGTATAAGAGTTCCCTTTTTTCAGTAGTTTTGCCAACATGATGTTTTTTGACTTTCTAATAATAGCCATTTTGACCGATGTGAGATAGTATCTCATTGTGGTTTTGATTTGCATTTCCCTGATGACTAGTGATGTTGGGCATTTTTTCATGTTTCGTTGGCTGCTTATATGTTTTCTTTTAAGAAGTGTCTGTTCTTGCCCTTTGCCTGCTTTTTAATGAGGTTGTGTTTTTTTTTCTTGTTGATTTGTTTAACTTAACTTCCCTATAGATTCTGGATATTAGACTTTTGTTGGATCCATAGTTTGTGAATATTTTCTCCCATTCTGTAGGTTGTCTGTTTACTCTGTTGATAGTTTCTTTTGCTATGGAGAAGCTCTTTATTTTAATTAGGTCCCAATTGTCAGTTTTTGGTTTTGTTGCAATTGCTTTTGAGGACTCAGTCAAATTCTTTGCCTAGGCCGATGTCCAGAAGACTATTTCCTAGATTTTGTTCTAGGACTTTTATAGTTTGAGGTCTTACATTTAAGTCCTTAATCCATCTTGAGTTAATTTTTATCTGTGGTTAGAGGTAGGGGTCCAGTTTCATTTGTTTGCATATGGTTAGCTATTTTTCCCAGCATCATTTATTGAACAGGGAGTCCTTTCCTCATTGCTTATTTTTGTCAATTTTGTCAAAGATCCATTGGCTGTATGTGTGCAGCTTTAATTTCTGGGTTCTGTATTCTGTTCCATTGGTCTATGTGTTTATTTTTGTACCAGTGTTATGCTGTTTTAGTTAGTGTAGCCTGGGGGTATAGTTTGAAGGTGGCCAATGTGATGGCTCTAGCTTTGTTCCTTTTTCTTAGGGTTGCTTTGGCTATTTGGCCTCTTTTTTGGTTCTATAAGAATTTTAGAAGAGTTTGTTCTAATTCTATGAAAAATGATCTTGGTAATTTAATAGCAATAGCATTGAATCTGTAGATTGCTTTGGGCAGTTTGGACATTTTCATGATATTGATTCTTCCAGTCCATGAACATGGAATGTTTTTTCAGTTGTATCATCTATGATACTTCTTTCAGCAGCGTTCTGTAGTTCTTCTTGAAGAGATCTTTCACCCCCTTGGTTAGATGTATTCCTAGGTTTTGTGTGTGTGTGTGTGTGTGTGTGTGTGTGGCTGTTATAAATAGGATTGTGTTCTTGATTTGGCTCTCAGCTTGAACCTTTTTTTTTTTTTTTTTTTGAGACAGGGTCTCACCCTTTTACCCAGGCTGGAGTGCAGTGGCATAATCACGGCTCACTGCAGTCTCGATCTCCTGATCTCAAGCGATTCTCCTGCCTGAGCATCCTGAGTAGCTGGGACTACAGGTGTGTGCCATCACACCTGACTAATTTCTGTAGTTTTTTGTAGAGACAGGGTTTCGCCATGTTGCACAAGCTGGTCTCGAACTCCTGAGCTCAAGTGAGCCGCCTTCCTTGGCTCTTCCCAAAGTGCTGGGACTACAGGCGTGAGCTACCACACCTGGCCTCCAGTTCTGTGTTGAATAGGTGTGGTAAGAGTGGATATCTCTGTCTTATTCCAGTTCTTAGGGGAAGTGTTTCTTCTAGCTGCCCATTTTAATTTTTAATGAAATGTCCCAGAATGCTCATTTTTAAAAGGCTGTTTCTCTTCCAATCTCATGCAAATTTTTTTCCTCCTTGAAAATTCAAGCAACCAGTTGCTCTCTTCACATCCAGCCTTTCTCATCACTGTACTTTTCTGGCCATCCAGGCATTTCCCTTGTTCACTGAGTACTGGCTTGTTGGTGTCCGCCTCCCCATTTCCTGCTATCTTGAATGACTTGAACATGTTTACAGGTGATTCATTCAACAATCTAATTTCAAGGTCACCTGCCTTTCTCAGCTCCCAGATTTGCTGTGCCCTTCACTGTGGCAATAGTCTGCCTTGAGCCAGATGCTGCACATAGTCACCAGGTAAACACTGCTGTGGCACTCAGGCCGCACCTCCTCTCCTCCCTGCCTCCTTTTCCTACCATTGTTCCCTCTAAACTGCAAGCCCTCCTGCTCCTCCTCCCTCCTCTTTCCTCCTGCTCACACCATTGCCTCCGTGGCCTCCCCTCCCTCTAGCTCACCCAGCCCCAGTGTGCACCACATTTCCCGATGCTTTCAACCTTGGATCAGCCCAGCCATCCTTCTCTGTTCCTACAGCTGGGGCTGTTTAGTGAGGTTTGGGAAGAAGCTTTCTTGTGTGCACGGGCTCTCGTCATTTCTCCTGGTTTCCAGCACCCCGGAATCCTCCTCTATGTCCTTTCAGCTCCCACTCATTTCCACATTGGTGGAGGCAGACCTCGGGTGTGACCCTCACGGCCTCCCTGCTCTGCTCTTCCTTGGCAGGTGGGTGTCCCAGCAGGCGGCTTTACTTCCTGCCGCACAGAGGCAAGGGCGTGAGTGTGGCTGCCTCAGCTTGGCCCTCCCTTGTTTATTCCACTCACCTTTGCTTTTTCTTCTCATGTGTCAGAGGCACATATGACCTGGATGTGTGTGTGTGGTGTGGGTGTGTATATGTGGGGGGGGCGTGGGGAAATGAGGATGTATTTGGGTGTGGTGTATGTGTATGTGGGTGTCTTTTGGGGTGTCTGGTGTGTATGGTGTGTATGTGTTTGTGTGGGGCATGTTTATGGTGTGAGTGTGAGGGAATGTGTGTGGTGTGTGTGTATATATGTTGGGGGGAGGTGGGTGTCATGTGATGTGTGTGACTGTGGTGTGTTTGTATATGTGGGACTATGGGGGATTGGGATGTGTGTATTGTGTGTGGGGGGGGAGATGTGGGTGTGGCATGCATGGTGTGTGTGGCTATGTGAGGGGGATGTGTGTGTGTGGTATGTGTATGTTGGGGGATGTTTGTGGTGTGTATGTACATGTGGAGGGTATGGGGTATGTGTGTTTGTGGGAGGCGTGTGGGGGGATATGTGGGGGTGTGTGTGTGTGTGTGTGGGTGTGGCGTGTGGGGGTGTGTGGGCTGCATATGTGGGGGTGTGTGTATGTGTGTGTGTAGGAGTGTGTGTGGTGTGGGGAATGTGGGTGTGTGTGGTATGTGTGGTGTGTGTGTGGTGTGGTGTGTGTGTCGGGGGGTGGGTGATGTGTGTTTGTGGGCTCTGTCAGCCAAGGCTGGGGCAGTTAGTGCAGTCAGCTGGTATGTTGTGTATGGTGTGTGGGGTGTGATGTGTGTGTGATCTGTGGTGTGTGATGTGGGTGTGTGATGTGTATAGTGTGTGGTGTGTGTCTGGTGTGTGGTATGTGTGTGATGTGGGTGTGTGGGCTCTGGGGCAGTTAGTGCAGTCAGCTGGTGTGTGTGTGCTGTGTGTGGTGTGTGTGATGTGTGTGTGGTATCTGTGTGGTGTGTGTGTGATGTATGTGTGTTGTGTGGTGTGTGTGATATGTGTGTGGTGGGTATGTGGTGTGTGTGATGTGTGTGTGGTGTCTTATGTGTGTGGTGTGTGTGGTGTGTGTGGTGTGTAGTGTGTGTGTGGTGTATGGTGTGTGATGTCTTTGTGTGGTATGTGATGTGTCTTTGTGGTGTGTGTAGTGTGTGTGTGATGTATGTGGTGTGTAGTGTATGGTGTGTATGTGGTGTGTGTGTGTGGTGTGTGTGGTGTGTGATGTGTGGTATGTGTGGTGTGTGGTGTGTAGTGTGTGGCATGTGTGTGGTGTGTGGTGTGTGTGGTGTGTCATGTGCGAGTGGTGTGCGTATGGTGTGTGAGTGGTGTGTGTGTGGTGTCTGAGATGTGTGTGAGTGCAGTGTATAGTGTGGTGTGTGTTTGTGGTGTGTGGTGGTGTGTGTGTGGTGCGAGGTGTGGTGTGTGTGGTGCAGGGTGTGGTGTGTGTGCTGTATGATGTGTGTGGTGTGTGGTGTATGATGTGGTATGTGTAGTGTGTGTATGGTGGTGTGTGTATATTGGTGTGTGTGTGATGTGTGTGGTGTGTGTGTATGGTGTGGTGTGTGTAGTGTGTGTGGTGTGTGCATGGTGTGTGTGTGGGGTGTGTATGGTGTGTGTGTAGTGTGTGTGGTGTGTGTGTATGGTGTGCATGCTGTGTGGTGTGTGTGTGGTGTGTGTGTGTGGTGTGGTGTGTGTGTGTGTGGTTTGTGCGTGGTGTGTGTGGTGTGTGTGATGTGTGTGAGTGGTGTGTGGTGTGGGGTGTGTGCTGTGGTGTGTGTGTGTGTAATCCTCCTGCCTCTGTGTTGAGCCTTCCTCTGGGATGTGTCCTGTTGCCTGTCATTTCTTGCTCCAGTATTTCCAGCGCTCCCGCTCCACTGGCTCCTGTTCAGCCTTTTGTCTCCCAGGCCATGGCTGCCCTTTCAAACCACTAGCCAGCCTGGGTTTACCATGACATGTTGCATTTTCCCAGAATGCAGAGCTGGCTCGTGGAGTGTTCTTTTTGCCTCCCCCTGAAATCCCTGTGGGCCCTGCAGGTCAGTGGTGGATCAGACTCGATTCTGCAATTGGGCCACATGTCCATGTCTTTTGTGGCAAACATTCATAGGGTTGTACATGGGACATTGTTGTGACTCAGCCTCTGTGAGTTCTTTCAGTGGCATAGCCTCCCCAGCCATATGGTTTCGGGCTGTTCCTAGTTTATCTGCCTTTTTTGTGAAGACTCTGTTTTTAACTCTCCAAATCTAGGAACTTCCAGCATATGGTGGCCAGACACACCAGCTGACCTTGGAGGCCCCTGAAGGTGGTTGGTGCTGCCAGCAGGATGACTGGATTCTGTTTACTGTAGTGGTCGTAGCTTTTCAGTCTTGACAGCCATACCTCACGGGTAATTTTCCCCATTCCCATCAGCGTCTCAGGTGTCTGCTGGAAATGGCCACTTGACAGAACTGTGTGCAGGGTGAGCTCTGTCAGCCAAGGCTGGGGAAGTTCAGTGCAGTCAGCTGGTGGCATGCCCCTGGCAGGGTCCTGTCTGTTTTGTCTCTATGTATTTCTCCTTAGTCATTCAGCCATGGAATGACACGTGTCAGGAGCGTCCCCCATCGTCACCACCTCAGTCCATTTCCTTCCCCTCCGGCCACTGGTCACCCAGGCTTGTGCTCCCAGGGCCTGGTGTGGGCAGGATCTGTGCTGTGCCTGGACCTTGGGATTGCGGGGGGGCCCTGAGCGCTGTCCTGGCACTGAGCTGCATGTGGAGGGCCCAAAGTCTCCTTTCTGTGGCTCCTCTTTCTCCACTGCTGTGACATGACCCTGGCGTTTCCGTTTTCCTTGATACTTGGTAACACTTAGGCAACTGCAATTATTATTATTATTTTTTATTAGACTTGTGGATTTCTCCAGCTTTAAAGTTTCCCTTCCTTTTTTTGTACTTCCTTATGGAGGCCAGGTTATTTTTTTTCCTCACTGCCCACGCTGCCTATGATTTTACCAGTCCTTGTTGAGTAGGCCATGAAAGGCCTTCTCACATCTACACTAGTGGCTCCTCAGGTCAGACCTGCTGGAGGTGTTATTGAAGGGGATGGCAGAAGGCCCAGAATTTAAGGTGGTTCTTCATCCGGAGTGAGGAGAGAGGCCTCTGGGGTGGGAGCTACCCACATTCCTGAATGGTCACTTGGTTCTCAGGATAACACTCTCCTTGGATTTGCAGTTGGGGTGCAGTGTCTATGACGAGAACACCTCTGCTTTTACTAAGCTGAGGTAACTGACACAGTGCATTTCACTGTCATGGGCCGGAGAATATTTGGCATGTGTGGGAGAACAGTGGCTCAGCAAGGTTTTCTCATCCAGGCACAGGGTGGAGGGTTACAGAAATGCCTCTTGGAGTTTGGGCTCTATGTGGTTCCTGTTTCTCGAAGTTACTGTTGGTTTATCCCTGCCCAGCATCTTCCCCAGGTGTCACCAGTTGGATGTCATCAGTGAGAGTACGGCTTGTGGAAGTTTCTGGATTCTTTGTGCAGTTGACTTCAGAAGCAGCTGTGAGCTCTGCAGGAAAACCAGCTTACCTTTGTGGGCAAATCAGGGTGATGGTATCGTCCCACCTCTCTGTGGAGTAGCTGTGTGGCTGCATCTGCAGGTTGGAGCCACCCACAAGCTCCTGTTTTCCAAAGAATTCGTCTGGAATAGTCACAGTGCAGATTGCATTTTTCGAAGATGCTTCTAGAAGTGTTTCCACAAAATGTCTTAAGACAATAGCAGCCTTTTAGAACTAAGTGTGGAGAGGAACCTGTGAAGCTTATACCACACTTTGTTCACTAGTTGCTTTGTTTGTCTCTCTCCCATTTCCTGTAAACTGCTGGAGAGCGTGGAGTCCAGGACAGAGAAAATGCTCAGTAAATGTTACATGATGAGTGAGAGCAAATCCTCACTTTCTGGGTGTGGTTCTCCCTTGTTTGTTATTAAAAGTTCTACAGAGTGTTACTGTGCATTTTGGTGGCCCAATCACCTAATGGTGATCACATAAGTATTGGCTGAAAAGAAATCTTCAAACATGATGGGGTTTCTAAACAGTTTCCAGTCAAAGCTTTAGTAATTCTAGATAGGAAAGTTATCATTAGGGATCTTGTAAGATAATTTTAAGACATTGCATTACAATTAATTGTCGTAATGAAGGAAGTATGTTTTCAAGACAAACTCTATCTAGATAATGTTCAAATTCCTAAGTTTAGAGTCCTCATCATTTCCAGATATTAACAAAAGTCAATATCTGGAAGTCATTTGGGGCCTGTGAACTAATGTGTATTATTTCCAGGTGGTACAGCTTTCAGCTACAATGTACTTACCAGCCACTGAATTGGTCTCTGTTGAGTTATAAATTGGTAGATGGTGCTGTGAACATCAGCTCTTCTGAAAGGCATTTTTGGGTTTTACCCTGTCTAGTTTGGTCATTCTGTGTACATTTAAAAAAAAACTGGTATAACTAAGTAATTTGCTTATTTGGCCTTTTCAATAAGGAAAAGGCAAATAACCAAATACACAAATAGGCAAAAGAAAAAATCAGGCAATTTATGGAATAAAACATGCAGCAGCTTCATAAACATGGGAAAGATTCTTGCTCTCCATAGTGATCAGGGGAAAGCAAATTATAACCCTAATAAGATGCCTTTTCGGTGCCTCTCATTGAAAAAAAATCACAGTCTGATGATTACAAGCTTCCGATTGGACATGAAGCCACAGTGAAGCTTACACCTGTCCATGTGCTGCTGGAGGGTACGTGGAGCCAGCTGGCCTGTATCTGTGGAGGCTGTGTCTGCACATGCCGAGGACAGAGTCCCCGTCTGCATGTGTACTCCAGAGAACGTTTTCCATAGGATACCAGGATGCTTGTACAGAAAATGTTATAGCAGTGGTGTTTGTAATAGCACAAACTAGGAAATTACCTGAATGTCTATAAGATGGAGAATAGATAAATAAATTGTGATTAGTTAAAAAGTTGGCATATATCAGTGGAAATAGGTTGGAGCTATAGAAATCAACATAAACGAATCTCACCATGGCAGTGATTGCCATGCAGTATGCTGCTGTTGATGTAGACGTGCAAAGAAAAAAGATTCCACGCCTAAAGTATTAGCAATGCGTGGTTAGTTTAAATATCAGACATAGCTGTGGTTACACCTCCCTGAAGCACGCCTTTGGGTAGTGTTCACCAAGGGAATTCAACTCTGGTTATAGGGTTTCTTTCTTAACCAGGGAGGTGGGTATTGTATTATTCTTTATATCTTTTTGTATGTCTTCGTTGTAACATAATAGATACAAATTAACATA
Source organism: Pongo abelii (assembly GCF_028885655.2). Lineage (NCBI taxonomy): Eukaryota > Metazoa > Chordata > Mammalia > Primates > Hominidae > Pongo > Pongo abelii. The sequence continues at coordinate 53,982,303 of NC_072007.2, read as the reverse complement.
CAGATATTTGAGGATGACATGATATAGACCACAGGTTTTTAGGTTCTAACTTGACTGAGGAAAGAGGCATGGAATCTAAAGTCTATTAAGTCATTAGTTACTGTACTCTGTCTAATGAAAAACTGGTAGGCCTCTTAAGTTTCTGTCAAGAATAATTTGGTCTAAAAATGTAATATTGCTGTGCCAATTGCTTTCTCAAATTATATGCAGTCTTTTGTAAGAATTTTATTACTTATTGTACTGTAGAATTACTTTATGGTGCTAATTTGGCTACCTTAGATTTTGGTCAGTTTAGCATCACTGATTGGCTTGTTTCTGGGCAGTGAACTTCACAGATACTCCTTTTTCTTGCTTATTTTTATTGCTAGTTTGTTTTGAAGTACTGGGCGTGTTTATTCTGTTACTCGTAGGTTACAAGTTATATTTTCTTTTAAGATGAAGAATAAGGTGGTCAAGTTGTCACTTTTACCTTTAGTGACTCAGTTGTGTTGGCCTGTGGAGGAGTGCTTTCTTGCTTTTCACACCTTGTGCTTGTTCAGCCCTGAGACCTTGTATATTTAGGTAAAGAGAACTTGCTTTTTATCGAAGATGAGTTACTCGTGTTGCTTATGTAGCATTTCGAGTTCACCAGTACCTTTATTTTAGCCATATTTTCAGTCCTTTTAAATGTCAGATGTGTCTTAGATGATCAAGACTGCAGAGATTGGGAACTTGCTCTTTTGGAGCCCATTAGCCCCATTTATAACAGGTTTTCTGCTGAGGTTTGTGGCAGGAAGCAGAATTTACCTACTTTTTTTTTTTTTGTCATTGGAAGAAAAAGCCTAACACTTAGTACGGTAGTTTGAGAAATAACGTTTTCTTTCTTCCTTTTTTTTTTTTGAGACCGAGTCTCACTTTATTGCCCAGGCTGTAGTACAGTGGTGCCATCTTGGCTCGCTGCAACCTCTGCCTCCCGGGTTCAATGATTCTCCTGCCTCAGCCTCCCGAGTAGCTGGGACTACAGGTGTGTGCCACCATGCCCAGCTAAGTTTTGTATTTTTAGTAGAGATGAGGTTTCACCATGTTGGCCAGGCTGGTCTCGAACTCCTGACCTCAAGTGACCCGCCCGCCTCAGCCTCCCAAAGTGCTGGGATTACAGGCATGAGCCACTGCATCTGGCCAAGAAATAACATTTAATATTTCAATACTAGAAGAGTAAAATGAATGGGCAGTCTCTTTAGACTTGATAACTGGAAACTTGATACACTATTTACAAATATTTTTGGTTAGAATAGAAGTGTTATATTAGACAAAACATTTGCATAAGAAACAGTTTTTTGGGTTTATTTTTTGCTAACTCTTGTGTGACCTAGAAGTCTTTGGTCTTCTGTGAGATGTATCTTGGCAGTCACGTGAGGTCTCAGGTGGCGCCATGGTTGTTGTAAGTATGTATTTCATTTTAGCTTCTTAAGGATAACTGATTTTGACCAAATATGAAAATTTAAAGACATCTGCCAACTTGGGAGTTGTTTTTGCCACCTTAAATCTAAATGGCAGTCAGCAGAGAATTTCAACTGGCCATCTTTTCAGAAGGTTGCCCTATATTACAGTTATTACCAGATACTAGCTTTGCTTTTTAAGACATACAGAAGATTGGCTTATCTTATTTTCATGCTGTAAGGCAGAGGTCAGCAAACTTTTTCCGTAAAGTGTCAGACAGAAAATATTTTAGGCTCTTGGGGTCATATGATCTCTGTTGCAGTGACTCAGTTCTGCTGTTACTGCCTGTGTGAAAGCAGCCATGGGCAATATATTTAATTCTAAGGAATTCCAACTCTGTGTTTGTGATCTGAAGCAGGAACTTTTCTTGGAATACTGGATTCAACAGCTCACTGAATTCTAGTTAAGGTGCTAAATTTTCCTCATGAACACTACATTTGAGTAGCCCTTAATAACTCATTAAATAGGTTACTAGTGAGTAGCTTTTGAATTCATGTAAAAATTGTCAGTGAAACTTGAAAGAACTTGCAGTGTGGCTTATTTTGTAGCCCGCTGGGAGGCTGAGGACCTTGTTTTGAGAACTGAGCACCCTGCTCTGGAGGGTGCTTGCATAGCTCTGTCTTTCCTGGCTCTAGAGCATTGCCAGGGACTTTGAAAGTGCCCATGGTCGGCCAGGGACGGTGGCTCAGGCCTGTAATCCCAGCACTTTGGGAGGCCGAGGCAGGTGGGTCACCTGAGGTCAGGAGTTTGAGACCAGCCTGGCCAACATGGTGAAACCCTGTCTCTACTAAAAAAAACCAAAAATTAGCCGGGTGTGGTGGCACACGCCTGTAGTCCTAGCTACTCAGGAGGCTGAGGCAGGAGAATTGCTGGAACCCGGGAGGCGGAGGTTGCAGGGAGCTGAGATTGCACCACTGCACTCCAGCCTGCCTGTCTCCCTCAGCGACAGAGCGAGACTCTGTCTCAAAACAAAAAAACAAACAAACAAAAAAACACACAAAAAAAGAAAGTGCCTGTGGTCACATGGGCGAGAAGGAAGACCTTAGCTTTTATATATTTTGATCTTTAATCACTGGGAGTTGATTCACTTTTCAGTAAATAAATTGAGTGCTTATTGCGTCCAGTCTTACTATACTAGTTTGTGAGATGATAAAGATAAGGCACGGAGCTTGCTTTTGACAAAGTTTAGTGGGGAAACCAGAGATTTTAATAGAGAACTACAATAGAAATTTTCTATGGCACGCATGTGTTACATGTACCATAGTATATTTAGTTAATCCCTTTATAATGGACTTGGTCAGTATTACTGATTTTTCCTTTTGCCTTAGGCTCCAGTATGTGACCAGTTCCATCTTTATTTAAAATTTTGGGCTGGGCACAATGGCTTAGGCCTGTAATCCCAGCACTTTGGGAGGCCGACGTGGGAAAATTGCCTGAGGCCAAGAATTCAAGACCAGCCTTGGCAAGATGGCAAGACCTCATCTCTACAAAAAATTACAAATTAGCTGGGTGTGGTGGCACGTGCCTGTAGTCTCAGCTACTCAGGAGGCTGAGGCAGGAGAATTGCTTGAGCCCAGGAATTCTAGGTGGCAGTGAATAATGACTGTACCACTGCACTCCAGCCTGGGTGACAAAGTGAGACCCTAGCTCTAGGAAAAAAAGTAAAAAATTAAAGTTTTGCTTATTAGGGCATTTTTAATATTATTTTTTAAAATATTGAATTACAGTGTTAAAAAATATGGGCTACTGGGCATTTTGATACTCCCTTAAATTTACACCCAAAGCAAGTGGCTTACTGTCCTCATCCTAGCCGGCTGTGCTAGTTCAGTGTTTATTTGATAGCATGTGTACTGAAGGTGGCAGAAGGTAGGTTGTGGGGGCTCTGGACTCCGTTATCTTTTCCTGAAGGGAATTATGTGAGTCCTAGCTGGTCGTCAGCTTTGCCTGACTCATACCTGAGCTCTGGCTCCCTGGATGTGGTCTGCAGCAGAGCTGTGCCTCATTCCTCTGCCTTGCAGCTCTCCCGCTTTCTCTGCTTCACACTTGTGCCATTTTCAGGCCAGGACCTTGGAGGGTTTTCATGCACACTTTAGTGTTCCCTTGTTCTGAAACCCTCCTTTCTAGGGATCTTCTTCCCTTTCTTTCCACCCTGGTGACCCTGGACTCTGGTTTTCCTTCTCAAGCTGCTCATCCCCAGGTTTCCGATAGAGGGTCGCTGCCTGGTGCTATGTGGCCTTGTCTAAACCTCAATATATTTGCCTCTTTATAAAAAAATAAATTGTCTCTCTCTTTTTTTTTTTTTTTTTTTTTTGAGACAGGGTCCTGCTCTGTCACACAGGCCAGAGCGCAGTGGCTGGCACCGTCACAACCCTGCAGCCTTGACGTCCCTGGGCTCAAGTGATTCTCTTGCCTCAGCCTTCCGAGTAGCTGAGACTCTAGGCATGTGCCACCATGCCTGTCTAATGTTTTTTTTCTGTTGTTGTTTGTTTTTTAATGAAGAGATGGGATCTTGTTGTGTTGGCCAAGCTGGTTTTGAACTCCGGGCTCAAGCAATCTTCCCATGTTGGCCTCCCAAAGTTGCTGGGATTATAGGCATGAGCCACCCCACTTCTTTCAAGGGGGCACTTCTCTTCAGTTTCTGCCTGCCTTTGGCTGCTTTCCGTTCCCCTTAAATGGTTCCTATATTTTGTTCAGAATTTGTGATTCTTATTAGTGGAGGGTTAGTCCAATGCAAGTTACTCCGCCATTGCTGCAGCTATTTTTTTCTGGAATAAGTATTAAAGGCTGCGTGTGTGTGTGTATTTCACTAGCATCACAAGTTTTATTTTTGTATATTCATTCTTGTTCAGTTGCCCAATTTTCCTCATAATTTCTTTGACTTATTCTTATAGAGATGTACTTTTAATTTTCTAAATGTTTGGAGTTTTAAAACTTACTTAAAAAATGATTTTTAACTTAATTATGTGGTGGATCAGAGAATCAGCTTAATGTATTAAGTGCTATAAGAGGTGCCTTAAAAGCTACCATTATTGTGGACTGGTCAGCATTTTCTTGTAGTTTTATCAATTTGTGCCTTTATGTATTTTTGAGGCTATATTGTTAGGTACATACAAGTTTAAAATGCTACCCTTCTGATGAACTGAACTTTTCAGTATTAAATATTTAGCCTTGCTGGGCGTGGTGGCTCATGCCTGTAATCTCAGCACGTTGGGAGGCCGAGGTGGGCGGATCATGAGGTCAGGAGTTCGAGAGCCTGACCAACATGGTGAAACTCCATCTCTACTAAAAATACAACAATTAGCTGGGTGTGGTGGCGTGTGCCTGTAATCCCAGCTACTCAGGAGGCTGAGGCAGGAGAATCACTTGAACCCAGGAGGCGGAGGTTGCAGTGAGCCGAGATAGCGCCACTGCACTCTAGCCTGGGTGAGAGAGCAAGACTCTGTTTCACAAAAAAAAAAAAAAGAAAAAAGAATTAGCCTCTTAATTTTTAAAGATGCTTTCCCTTCTTTTCTTTCTTTTAAAATTATTATTATTTTTAGTTATTATTTTTGAGATAGGGTCTTGCTCTGTCACCCAGGCTGGAGTGTAGTAGCACTGCCACAGCTCACTGCAGCCTCAACCTCCTGGGCTCAAGTGATCCTCCCACCTCAGCTGCTCCAGTGCTGGGACCACAGGGGTGTGCCATCATGCCCAGCTGTTTTTGTATTTTTTGCAGAGACGGGGTCTTGCCATGTTGCCCAGGCTGACCTCCAACTCCTGGGCTCAAGCTGCCCGCCCACCTCAGCCTCTGAAATTGTTGTGATTATAAGCGTGAGCCACTGCACTCAGTCTGTTTTCTTTTCTGTTAATGTAGCTACCTCAGCCTTTCTTCTTTTTTTTGAAAAATCTTTTCTCATTCTTTTACTTTCAACTTTCTGCAAACTTTTTTTTTTAGAGTCTCACTCTGTTGCCCAGGCTAGAATGCAGTGGTGCGATCTTGCTTCACTATAACCTCTGCCTCCTGTGTTCAAGAGATTCTCCTGCCTCAGCCTCTCTAGTAGTTGGGACTACAGGTGCACATCACCACATCTGGCTATTTTTTCATATTTTTAGCAGAGACAGGGTTTTGCCATGTTGGCCAGGGTGGTCTTGAACTCCTGGCCTCAAGCGATTTGCCCCACCCTGGCCTCCCAAAGTGCTGGGATTACAGGTGTGAGCCACCACTCCTGGCCCCTTTCTGGAAACTTTTGTTTCAGGTGTGTTTCTTTGAAACAGTCCATGGTTGCAGTTTGTTTTTCCTTTAATCTAACAATCTATAATCTATGCCTTTTAATAGGAGTATCCTGTTCATTAACATTTGTGATTAATGAAATAATTGGATTTATTTATTCTGTCATATTTTGTTTTTCTTTTTATTATGATTTTTCTGAGTTATCTTTCCCTCCCTACCTCTCTTTCTCCCTCGCTTCCTCCCTCCCTTCCTCCCTCCCTGTCTCCCTTCTTGCCTTCCTCCCACCATCTTTCTTCCTTCTCTCTCTCCCTTCTTCTTTCTCTTTTCGTTCCTTTTCTATTCTTTCTTTCAACAGGGTCTTACTCTGTTATCTTTCTTTCAAGGTCACTAAGATCTTTTCTGAGTTCATTTTATTCTTCTAGTGTCTTGAAAGTTTACCCTTGTTTCTTTCAGTGATAGCCCCTTTTTTAAAGCATGATTTGATGTATTTGGTATACTTGAAAGTAATTAATGTCTTTCTCACCTAAACAGTAGAGGCATCTTAGAATGCTCTAATACTTACATCCTGGATTACATGCATTCATGGACTGTATGTTAGCTCTGTTGAAAAGTTTCAAAAATCCCGTAGAGTAGACATTTTAATGACTGCTTTTACCCCCCATGTTTACTTCTGTACACTCACATCCCTTTACTTATTCCCTCCTTGTATCTCAGAACATTCTTCTGACATCATTTTCCTTTTTCTGAAGTCTGTCCTTCAAATTCTTTCAGTTCAGATCTGTTTAAAAATGTCTGAGATTTTCTTTGACAACATTTTTACTTTACCTCTTTTGTTGAAAATACTTTTGCTGGGTTCACAATTCTAACTTTATTGTTATTTTCTCTTTACACTTGGTAGATATAGAGAGCCCAGCTTTTGGTGTAATTACTCTTCTATAGGTAATATGTCCTCTCTGGCTGCTTTACAAAATTTGTCTTTAATTTTCTAAAGTTTGATTGTGATGTTTGTAGATTTGTATTATTTTTTATCTTTCTTGAGATTTTTTTGTGCCTCCTGAATCTGAGGGTTTGTATTTACTCATTTCTGGAAAATATTTTTGAAACATTTTTTTCCTTCATTCTTTCTGTTCTTTCTTTGTGGACCCTATTTGGAAGAATGTTGAACTTTTCCACCTTTGCCTCCTTGTACTTTTATCTTTCTTTAATCTGTTTTTCTTTCTTGCTGTAGTTTCTTAAGCTGTCTTTTCTGTTTAGTATTTCTCCTTTTCCATGTGTCTAATTACCCTTGAGTTTTACATTTTAATTATTGTTTTCATTTTTGTAAATTCTGTTGTTATTTTTAAATTGGCTGGTCATTCATAATAGTAATCCTAGCTTCTTGATTATGTTTTTAATTTCTTTTAAAATTATCTTCTCCCATTAAACATACCAGTTTTCTATTCTGCAGTTGATACTTCTAGTATCTGAAAAATTTTTGGTTCTAGCCCTGTTATTGGTTCTTTGTGCTGGCCGTTGCTTACCTGGTCTTCTTTTTTTCATGCGTCATATTATGATTTTTGTTACGAACTCCCATTTGCTAGTATGTATTTGTGGGAATTCTTTGAAGACCAGGTTGAGGATCCTTTCCTTTAATGTCCAGGAAGCTGGGGGAGCGTCTATCCCAGGTCTGTTTTATATTAAAATTACTGGCTTGGGGATTTTTCAGGCCTGCCAAAAATGTGAATTCATGCTAAGCTTGAAAGTTTCCTCTCTTCTGGTTTCTGCAGGGCCTGTGAACTGAATGTCCGTGTCTCTCTGAGGCTTTTCCCTTGGTCCCTCTGCATGAAGCCACTGTAACTGAAGCTCTAGTCTTTTGGAATTGTAGCATCTTTTGCACTTTCCTCTGAGATTTTGTGCTCTTACTTTGTTCCTGATTAGAGATGTTTTCCTTTCATTTCTTGCAAACTCATTCATTATTTCAAAGGCTTTGCAAAAAATATTTGTCTAGCCTTTTTATTGCTCTGCAGTGTAAAGTGTTTGGGTTCTTTATATTTTGCAGTATTTGCAGAAACCAAAGTCCTGTAGTTTCTGACTTTCATCAGACTCTGCATTGCCAGCCATGGTTCCGTCCCGAAACAGCTTGTAAAGTCCTATCCTATTCAGTAAACTGCTCTGTTGGTTGTGAGGGATGGTTGGGTTGTAGTATTCTTCATTCCTTGTACTGTGATTATGTAGTCCTGTGGCCTGACCTGGCTACCTGGATGTCATGCGTAATGTTCATTGAATGAAAATATGTCATTGGGTTTTAGATGGCTGAATTGAACTTTGAGAGTACAGTGCTCTTACAAATTGAGGGTAACCTGTATGTTAATGCAGGATTGGTAATAAAAGAAATGAATCAATAAATATGGTTTGTGAGGTTTCCTGTGGGACCCTCTCTGCATTGGAGACTCTTGATTATGTGAGCCTATGAAAGGCGGTATTATGTGATATCATTGCTGAAGTTGCCCATTTTCCTGTGGCCTCACATAGACAGATATTATTAATTCACATACGTTACATTACAGTTCTCATTATCCACATTGTAGAATTGGACATCTAAAATGTGAGGGAGCTCTAAATACGTTAAGTTCCTCTTAACTAGTAGGTATGTTTAGGGTGAAATGTAGTGTGGATGGAGCGTTCCAACACCTTTTTCTTTTACATTTCAGGCTAATGCTGATGTCCCTGTACAATGTAAGCATCAATTTGAAAGGCCTGAAATACATCAGCGAGAGTCCAGGATTCATCCCTTTGCTGTGGTGGCTTTTGAGTGGTAAGCGGGGGGTGATCTGTACAGCCGCTTGTACGGGTTCTGCAGTAGTCCTCCCTTATCCACGGGGCACACGCTCCAAGTTTCCTAGCAGATGCCTGAAACTAGAGATAGCACCAAATCCTCTCTATATACTATATTTTTAAACATTCATACATCTGTATGTAAAGTTTAATTTATAATTAGGCATAGAGGTTGTCAACAACTAATAATAAAATAGAACAATTATAATAATAAGCCAGCACCGCTACTCTTGTGCTTTAGGGCCATGATTAAGTAAAATAAGGGTTACTTGAACACCAGTGCTGTGGTACTACAGCAGTTGACCTGATGACCTAGATAGCTACTGAGTGACCTAAAGGGCGCATAGCGTATGCTGGACAAAGGGATGATTCATGTCCCTGATGGGATGGAGTGGGATGGCAGCATGAGATTTCATCCTGCTACGCAGAATGGTGTGCAATTTAAAACTTAAGAATTGTTTATTTCTGGATTTTTCCATTTGATGTTTCCAGACCGTGGTTGACTGTGGCTAACTGAAACTGTGGAAAGTGAAACTGTGGATAAGAGGGGACTACTGTATACCTGTGCTTCTGTAGCTGAAGGAAATTTTAAAGTATTAGAAAGTAGGATTGATTATAAGATGTTATTTCTTTAAAAAAAAGTCAAATTTTAGAAAATTTCTTGGTATCTTAAGTTTACTCTAGTTCTGTTTCTGAAGTATTGCTTTCAATTTGGTTATGATTTACTGGTGTCCTTACAACACAAAGAAAAATTGTCTCTTATAAAACAGCTGGTAAACAGCATCAGCCTATCCCATTCTCTATTTAACAGCACAGTACTCTATGTGGGTATGTGGTTCTATCAGATAAAAGAGAAGACTCATTGTTAAATAATTTGGGTAAAAAGAAATTGGAAAGACACTGCAGCTCTGAAGAGAAGTACACATGTATAGTATGTGTGTGTTTTAAAATTTCTTTAAAAAGTTATCTTTACTGCATCCTTTCCTCTTCACCCTTAACTACCAATCTAACCTAAAGTTCTGTCCCAATTTCATCATAATATTTAACACTATGTGTTGTTTAATGAGTTATACATTTCACCCATGTATAAAAATAATTTTCTTTATTTTTTTATAATTCAAATTAACCTCTATTTTTTTAGTGTCAGTTCCATTTGGTGGTGAATGCTTTTTTAAAAAATAGCTTTATTGATGTATAATCGACATGTAATAAGTTGCATATATTTAAAGTGAACAATTGATAAGTGTTGATATAAATGTCCACCTGTAAAATTATTATCACAGTCAAGGTAATGTGCAAACCCACCACCTCCAAAGGCACTTTGTGCCCCTTTGTGGTCCCTCCTTCCTGCTCCTCTCCCTGCTTTCCAGAGAGTGACTTGCCTCTTTTCTGTGCTGTAGTTAGTTTTCATTTTCTTTGATTTTATATAAGTGGAATCATAGTTTGTATTCTTTTTTGCCGTGCTTCTTTCACTTAGCATAATTATTTTGAGATCCACCCATGTTGATTTTGAGACCCATCCATGTCTATCCGTGTGTCTGTTAATAGTTCATCACTTTTTATTGCTAAATAATATTCCACGTTGTGGATATGCCACAATTGTGTATTCATTGAGCTAGTGATGGACATTTGGGTTGTCTCCAGCTTTTGGCTACTATACATAAAGCTGCTGGGAGCATTCTTGTACAAGTCTTTGCATGGACATATGCTTTTGTTTCTCTTGGGTAAATACCTAGAAGTGGGATCGCTGAGACATGTGGTAGGTGCATGTTAGTTTTTATGAAACTGCCACCCTGTTTTCCAAAGTGCTTGTACCATCTTACATTCCCAGCAGCATTGTATTAGTGTATGGTCATTCTCTTTAATTTTAGACATTCCAATAGGGTTACCATGATACTTCACTGTGGTTTTAATTTGTATTTTTGTTAATGACTAATGATGTTGAGTATCTTTTCATGTTTTGCCATTCGTGTAACTTCTTTGATGATATCTGTTCATATGTTTTCCTTATTTTAAAAAAATTGGATAGATTCTTACGAATATTGAGAGTTCTTTATGTATTCGGTTTGCGTGCTTTGACAAATGTGTTGGAAAAATATTTTTTCCCAGCTTGTGGCTTGTCTTTCATTCTCTTAAGAGCATCTTCTGAAGAGCAGAAGACCTATCTTAATTGTGATAAAGTTTATAATTCTTTTTCTTCGAAGAAGCATGCTTTTGTTGTAGAAATTTTTGCCTAAATCAGTGTCACAAAGGTTTTCTAATGTGTTTTCTCGTTGTTTTATAGTTTTGCATTTCACATTTAGGTATATGATTTGTTTTGAATTGGTATCTGTTTGTGGTGAGTTTTTTTTGTTGTTGTTTTTATTTTTATTTTTTGCTTTGTTTTTTGCATAAGACTTTCTATCTAGTTGATCCAGTACCATTTGTTTTGAAGACTTTGTTCTCCAAGGAATTGCCTTTGCACCTTGTTGACAGTAAGTTGACAATACATGTGAAGGTCATTTTGGATTCTGTTCTGTTCCATTCATCTATTTTTGGATCATTATGCCAATACCATGCTTTATAATAAATCTTGATAGCTTTGTAATAAATCTTAAAGTCAGGTAGTATAAGTCCTCCAACTTTGTTCTCTTTCAAGGTTGTTTTGGCTATTTTTAAGCCCTTTGCCTTTCCATATGAATTTAAAAATCAGCTCGTCACTTGCTACCAAAAAGAATCCTGTTGGAATTTTTATTGGGATTGTGTTGAATCAATAGTTCATTTTGGGGGGAATTGACACTTTAGCAATATTGAGACTTACAATCCATGAACACAAGTACATGTCTTCATTTATTTAGATATTGTGGAGACACAAGGGTCTCTCCTGTTTCTTCATGTGTTAAGAGCAGAGGAACTGACCTTTGTTTCTGGCTAGCTTTTCAAGGATGTGTGTATAGCAGACATCCTTAGAGGACAGAGATACTGTCTCCTTCCAGAGCAAAAAGGGTAGGTTTGTTTACACCTATGTAGTAATGTTTCCCTCTAGGGCAAAGTTCAGCCAGAGCTTGGGGTTCCTCTCCTGTGACACAGCCCACACAGCATGTATGTGGCCTTGTGGAATTGGGTCTTAAACTGGCATAAATGCTGCTGCTCTGGCAATGGCTGTTGCTATAACAAGTTCTTGGTCTCAGACTCAAGAGTTTGTGTCTTCTGCCAGTGTCTGTAAGACTCTAGCATGCTAGCTTGTTAGCTTGCAAGCTTGCAAGTAGGGTTAAAGCCCTAGACCTTCCACAGTTTGAGGGCAGGTCCAGGGGGCTATGCTTGTACTCCATTGATAACACTTACCCACCAGGGTTGGATACTTGACCAGACAGCTTTTTTCCTCTCATGAATCACAGAATCAGAGGTGGTTCCTAGACTTGACCTATAAGGTAACTATCCAGGCTGGTTGTTATGGGCCATGAGCAAGCAGACAGTGTCAATCTGTGGGAGAGGATGCTGGTGGTGCCAGGGAGAGAATAATTAAATAAGAATACCTAATACTTCTTGAGTACCAGTCATGGCTTTAAGTGTATTACGTTTGTTACATTTATGTCTGTCAGTACCCTGTAAGGTAAATACTGTTTCTGTATCATAGATGAAGAAACTGAGGCACATGGAAGTGAGTAAGGTGCCAGGGTTATATAGTTATGGGGTGGTGGAGCTGATTTGAGACCCCGACTGCCTGGCTCCAGACCCTGTTTCCCAACAATGCTACAGGACTGCTGCTCAGCAGGACATGTCTCGGGTGGAAGCCTTAGTGTTGGATGACTTCTTATTTATTTATTTATTTATTTATTTATTTATTTTTGAGATGGAGTTTCGCTCTTGTTGCCCAGGCTGGAGTGCAGTGATGCAGTCTCGGTTCACTACAACTTCCACCTCCTGGGTTCAAGTGATTCTCCTGCCTCAGCCTCCCAAGCAGCTGGAATTACAGGTGCCTGCCACTACACCTGGCTAATTTTTGTAATTTTAGTTGAGACAAAGTTTCACCATGTTGGCCAGGCTGGTCTCAAACTCCTGACCTCAGGTGATCCACCCGCCTCAGCCTCTCAGAGTGCTGGGATTACAGGCGTGAGCCGCCGTGCCGGGCCGGTACTGGATGACTTCTCACGTTTAGTTGACATTAGGTCTGGCTTTGCTTGGCTTCTGAGTCAGTTGCCCTGAAACAATATGCCAGCCTCTACTTAGGCTAATTTGCAGCCAGTAATCCTACTTTCTCATAAAAATAGGAGTTTAGGCTAAATGTTCTCTATGGCCCTTTTAGCTCTGGTCCTCCGGAAGTTTCCGGGGGTGAGTGAAAATTGTTGAGTTTCATCTTAATTTATGCAGTTCTGTCAGTAGCAAGCAACCCAAGTTCCCGCCACTCATCAGAGATTGTGTTCTTTGACTCAGGTGGACTTTTCCTGCTTAAGCTTTGGCTTATGGATAATATGAGGTGCTTGTTAAGTTGTGTTAATGCAGTTTTTTTTGCTTCTGGGACATCATCTCAGGCTTTCCTTTTTTTTTTTTTTTGAGACAGAATTTCGCTTTTGTTGTCCAGGTTGGAGTGCAATGGTGTGATCTCTGCTCACCACAGCCTCCGCCTCCCGGGTTCAAGCGATTCTCCTGCCTCAGACTCCTGAGTAGCTGGGATTACAGGCATGCACCACCACGCCCGGCTAATTTTGTATTTTTAATAGAGATGCAGTTTCTCCATGTTGGTCAGGTTGGTCTCGAACTCCCAGACCTCAGGTGATCTGCCTGCCTCAGCCTCCCAAAGTGCTGGGATTATAGGCGTGAGCTACCGCGCCTGGCCATCCCAGGCTTTCTTATCCATGAAAATAATTACTGGTTATTTCAACACAGTGAGCACAGCCCAACCCCTCATAAATTCATTGCAAGGTCATCTTACTTTAGAATGTTTAGAATCATTTGTTCTAAAGTCAAACAAAACAAGATCTGTTTAAGCCTAGGATGTTTGACTCCTGAGTTATGTATGGGATTACTTTAAATCTTAAATTATAGAATTTCACATGTGTTTTAGAAGGTGAATACATAGTTTACTATAGAATAGGAAAATAGGAACAAAAATAGTTCTTGGTGCTTGGTGGTGGTGCTGGTGGTAGTGGGACTGTTTTCAGAATCTAGAATCATAACTGCTTAGGACTAAGAGATAATTTGAAAACTGGCTTCTTCTATTCCTTTGGTTTTAGGTAGGTCTAGTTTATGAAAATATACTGGACAGATAAGAATCTCTTCTAATTTTTAAAAGATAGAGGAAAAGGAGAATTGTTTGAACCCAGGAGGCGGAGGTTGCAGTGAGCCAAGATCGTGCCACTGCACTTCAGCCTGGGCAACAAGAGTGAAACTTCATTTAAAAAAAAAATAAGATTGAGGAAAAAAAAGATCTCATTATCCCTTTCAGTAACCAGTTCCTACTTTTATCAATTTCTGTTAAGAAATTTGATATATTTTAATAAGAACACGAGCTTTGGACTCATTCAACCCAGATTTGAATTGCAGCTTTCCTGCTTGTGAACTTACCTAACCTTTTAGAATCCTGCTTTTCTGATCTATAAAATGAGAATTTCTACCTCAAGGATCTTCATGTATATTAAAATGCAATAGTGTTTAGGCCAACACCTAATGTAGCAGGTGTTAAATGGGTTCTAGTTTTCCTCTTTTATTTCTAATCTAAATATCTCATGCTTTAGGGATAAAAGACTTGAAATGAAAAAAAAAATCTCATGCTGCAGTGAAAACTCATTTTCTTTTGTTTGCTTGCTCTAAAGGTGGCAGGTTACTTTCAAGTATCTAGACTTCTCTGATTCAGAGTACGACACCAGTTGCTATTAACCATCCCTGACTAAATCATCTTATTTCCTTTAACGTTTGCTAGATTTCATTTGTCTTCCCTTTGTTCAACTACATGGCTGGCTTTTTCCCAGGCTTTGTCCACATTCTTCTCATTCCTCTTAAGCCACAGAACTGGCATAGAACTCGAGCAAATAGCCGACGAGGACAGAGTGTATTGAGATGGTGGCCACATGTTATGTAACTGTTAATGCAGACTAGTATTGTGATCACAGGAAACTGCATTTCCTACCATATTTTCAATGCTAAAAGGGCAGATAGGCGGTTATTCCCATCTTACATCTATTTGGCTTGTCTGAGTAACACAAAGCATTGATCAGGTTCTACCAGATTTGTGCCTTCAGCCCAGACCTCTGTTCCGAGCTCTAGCCTCATAGATTGAACTGTCTACTTGGACATCTAATAAACGTTCACATTCAATATGTTCAGACTAAACCCCTAATCTTCCCTCACACCAAATTCTAATCTCTATTGATTACAATTCTATTTTTCTAGTGTCTCAGACTTTTAAAAAACCTTCGAGTGATTCTTGACTCCTTTTAATCTCTTACGCCCTCATTCAATCTGTTAGGAAATCCTGATTGCTCTACTTTCAAAATATCTCCAGAATCTGATCACCAGCTAGCACTCCCACCTAGGTTTGTTTGTTTTTTTTTTGAGACAGAGTCTTGGTCGGTCACCCAGGCTGGAGTGCAGTGGTGCAATCTTGGCTCATTGCAACCCTCTGCCTCCTGGGTTCAAGCGATTCTCCTGTCTCAGCCTCCCAGTAGCTGGGATTACAGGTGCCCATCACCATGCCCGGCTAATTTTCCCACCCGGTTTTGAGCCACCATCACCTTGGGTTGAGAGCTTCCTATAGGTCTCCCTATGTTCCATCCTTCCAGGCCATGGATTGGGAGCTAGGGGTATGATGGAAAAATCCCTGACCACCTCTCCTTACTGAACAGTCAGAATGCTGAGTGAGACACAAAAAAACATTTTACTTACTTATTTCATACAGTGTCTTGCAATGTCGCCTAGGCTGGACTGCAGTGGAGTGATGCTAGCTTAATGTACATCGAATTCCTGGGCTCATGGGATCCTCCTGCTCCAGCCTCCTGAGTAGCTAGGACTACAGGCATGCACCACCATACTTGGCTAGTTTTTACAACATTTTTTTGTAGAGATGAAGTTTCACTGTGTTGCCCAGGCTGGTCTTGAACTCCTGGTCTCAAGTGATCTTCCTGCCTTGGCTTCCGAAAGTGCTGGGATTACAGGTGTGAGCCACTGTTCCTGGCCACTAAATAACTAACTAACTAACTAACTAAATAAATAAATAAAATTACACCTAGAGCATGAAAGTCAAGTGAAAGTGGCAGGACAGAGAGGTTAACAGAGAACTTAGCTTCTTGCTTTGAGGGTATTTTTCAAACTTTTCCTTTAGTTTTCAGGGCTCCCAGGGTGTGGGGGATAGGAGACAAAGCCCCGGTCCCACCTCAGGTGAGCAGCCTGAGAGGAAACTCCCAAGGGTCTTTCCCAGCAGTGTCGGGGTAAACTGAAGATACTCGCTTAATCTGGAAGTTTTTTAAGGAAAATTGTTTTGACCTTTGGCATTGAGTGTAGTGGGGGGAAAATCTCTTCTGAGAATTAGTAGGCTGGTTTTCATGCAGGTTTGAAGCTTTTATTCAAGCCACCTAGGTGGTCTCTAAGAGAGTTAATTTTTATATCAACTTGATTGGACCATGAGATGCCCAGACATTTGGCCAAACATTAACTCTGGGTCTGTCTATGAGGATGTTTCTGGATAAGATTAACATTTGAACCAGGAGACTGAGTAAAGCAGATTGCCTTCAGGCAGGTGAGTGGCTCTCATCTAGTCAGTTGGAGCCCCAACAGAATAAAAAGGCTGAATAAAAGGGATCTCTGCCTTGACTGTTGGAGCTGGGATGTGGGCCTTTTCCTGCCTTTGAACTCAAACTGAAACACCAGCTCTTGGGTCTCGAGCCTGCTGGCTTTCACACTGGCACTACACATTGGCTGTCCAGTCTCCAGTGCATGGACTGCAGATATTGGGACTCCCTCATCTCCCTCAGCAGGCCTTCATCTCCCTCAGCAGGTCCTCATCTCCCTCAGCAGGCCCTTCATCTCCCTCAGCAGGCCCTTCATCTCCCTCAGCAGGTCTTCATCTCGCTCAGCAGGCCCTTCATCTCCCTCAGCAGGCCTTCATCTCCCTCAGCAGGTCCTCATCTCCCTCAGCAGGTCCTCATCTCCCTCAGCAGGCCCTTCATCTCCCTCAGCAGGCCTTCATCTCCCTCAGCAGGCCCTTCATCTCCCTCAGCAGGCCCTTCATCTCCCTCAGCAGGCCCTTCATCTCCCTCAGCAGGTCCTCATCTCCCTCAGCAGGCCCTTCATCTCCCTCAGCAGGCCCTTCATCTCCCTCAGCAGGTCCTCATCTCCCTCAGCAGGCCTTCATCTCCCTCAGCAGGTCCTCATCTCCCTCAGCAGGTCCTCATCTCCCTCAGCAGGCCCTTCATCTCCCTCAGCAGGCCTTCATCTCCCTCAGCAGGTCCTCATCTCCCTCAGCAGGTCCTCATCTCCCTCAGCAGGCCCTTCATCTCCCTCAGCAGGCCTTCATCTCCCTCAGCAGGCCCTTCATCTCCCTCAGCAGGCCCTTCATCTCCCTCAGCAGGCCCTTCATCTCCCTCAGCAGGTCCTCATCTCCCTCAGCAGGCCCTTCATCTCCCTCAGCAGGCCCTTCATCTCCCTCAGCAGGTCCTCATCTCCCTCAGCAGGCCTTCATCTCCCTCAGCAGGTCCTCATCTCCCTCAGCAGGTCCTCATCTCCCTCAGCAGGCCCTTCATCTCCCTCAGCAGGCCTTCATCTCCCTCAGCAGGTCCTCATCTCCCTCAGCAGGCCCTTCATCTCCCTCAGCAGGCCCTTCATCTCCCTCAGCAGGTCCTCATCTCCCTCAGCAGGTCCTCATCTCCCTCAGCAGGTCATCATCTCCCTCAGCAGGTCCTCATCTCCCTCAGCAGGCCCTTCATCTCCCTCAGCAGGCCCTTCATCTCCCTCAGCAGGTCTTCATCTCCCTCAGCAGGCCCTTCATCTCCCTCAGCAGGCCTTCATCTCCCTCAGCAGGCCTTCATCTCCTGCAGCAGGTCTTCATCTCCCTCAGCTGGCCCTCATCTCCCTCAGCAGGCCCTCATCTCCCTCAGCAGGCCCTCATCTCCTGCAGCAGGCCCTTCATCCCCCTCAGCAGGCCCTCATCCCCCACAGCAGGTCTTCATCTCCCTCAGCCGGCCCTCATCTCCCGCAACAGGCCCTCATCTCCCGCAGCAGGTCTTCATCCCCCTCAACAGGTCTTCATCCCCCTCAGCTGGCCCTCATTGCCCACAACAGGCCCTCATCTCCCACAGCAGGCCCTCATCTCCCACAGCAGGCCCTCATCCCCCACAGCAGACCCTCATCTCCCACAGCAGGCCCTCATCCCCCACAGCAGGCCCTCATCCCCCACAGCAGGGCCCCTCAGCAGGCCCTCATCTTCTGCAGCACAGGCCCTTCTGACCACTGGCCAAGGTGAGACTTGGCAGTGCCAGCTATATGGCTGTGGCCACAGCGGTGATTTTAGTAGTGGTGAGTTTGTGCTCTGAGCTGGGCCAGAGTCTTTCTCCAGGAGTTTTCTGGCTTCAGCTGCTGAAGGACAGTGTTTTTTCGCCTTTCTTGGGCCATGGAACTATTGGATGTGACTCTAGAGCTGCCTGTGGCCGTGTTCCTGGCCACCTGGAGAAAATTTATCTGTGTTCTCAGTTGCTGAAGCCAAGACATAAATGCTGACCTGAGATGCAGAGGAACCCTATGGCTTGCAGTCAGCTTTATCCCTGTCCAGGTGGGCTGTATAGCTTTTCCTCAGATTTTGAGTTATCCCAGCATCTTTCATAAGTGACTCCTTTTATCCTTCTTTCTTTTCTTTTTTTGAGACAGAGTATCACTCTGTTACCCAGGCTGGAGTTCAGTGGCGTGATCTCGGCTCACTGAAAGCTCCACCTCCCGGGTTCACACCATTCTTCTGCCTCAGCCTCCAGAGTAGCTGGGACTACAGGCACCTGCCACCACACCCGGCTAATTTTTCATATTTTTAGTAGAGACGGGGTTTCACTGTGTTAGCCAGGATGGTCTTGATCTCCTGACCTCATGATCCGCCCGCCTCGGCCTCCCAAAGTGCTGGGATTACAGGCGTGAACCACTGCACCCGGCTGCCTTTTACCTTTCTTAAACTAATTTAAGCATCATCTTCCTTCCCGTGAGGGCAGTGTGCCCACTCCTCCAACTTTGATTCCACATCTTTTCCATGGCACCAGTTGCCTTCTGATATGGCATCTGATTCCCTTCAGTGTCTGGAATTTGGCTATATCACGTAACACAGAGAAAGGCCAGAGGGTTTAGTAAGTAGTGAATATTCAGTGATGTGTCTTCATAATTCTTTTCAACCCAAATATGTGGCATTGTCAGAGTACTGTATATGTTATGATTCTAGTAAGCAGCTTCTTTATTACATGAGCTATGGATGGCCATTTGATAGAAAAGCAAAATATTTAATATAAGATCTTCACCAATAAAAAATTTTACATGTAAATGTTTTATTATGTTGGTCAAGTGTTTCTCTTAATAGTTTTGTATTAGCCCAGTGTTTAGCCTTTTAGTCTAAACACTGGGCTAATACTGTGAGCTAATACAAAATGTGGTTTTTATCTTTTAAAAAATTTCTCAAACATTATTGACTTGAAACTTGTCCTTCAGAAGGTCCAATAGAACAAAGGTGTCAGCCTTTCCACAAGAGAGTGCTGGGACTGTTTTCTTTGATTAATCAATGCTTACATGATAACTTTAATAAGAAACATAATTTAAATGTTTGATTTTTCACTGTTGATATAATTGAGTGGTCAAATGGCCACTTTGTACGTCAAAGGATGTCAAAAAATTTGGCCTGCATATGTCCAGTCTGACAAGCTGAGCGCAATAGAAACTTTAGTGTAGTCTGTCAGGATGCAATTAACTCATAGGCACATTGAGAAAGGGGAGTGAGTTTACATGAAGATGAATTTGGTGTGTGACATGGTCAGTCTGACATAGTAAAAAGAAATCCAAATGGAAATAAATGTCCAAGAAATAGTTGGAGACAAGAAGCTTAGAGTTCACAAGAAACTTGCTAGTGACATGGGTTTGGGAGTCATTCTGAAAAAAGTGACAAACAGAAAGACTGGCAGTGTAGGGAACATCACACGGCAAGGCCGGCCGAGAGGCCTGAGCAGAGGGTTGTAGGGCTCATCAGAGCCCTGAGCTAGGAGACAGGTCGAGGCATCAGAAGGCAGGCTGGCCCTTCTCCTCCTGTATTCTGGTTTGTGGTTCTGGGTGAGTCCCTTCACTTCTGTGATATTCTGTCATCCACAAAATAGAGATATAAACACTGTTCCTGTCTATTTGGAACAGGGCGGCTGTGAGAATTTAGTGGAACAGCAATTGGAAATGCTTTATACATTTTAAAAAGAGGGACAAAAACCATTTATTTGAGAAGAATACAATGGTTGTTAGAGTCAGAACTCAAAGAAAACAAGAATGAAGAGAAGCCTTTGGCAACAGAGAATTATTGATGAACTCTGAAAAGGTTTCCCATAGAGCACAGGGTCAGGCACAAGGGTGGCTTAGTAGGAATGGGCAGAGAAGAAAGAGGGGTGGGTAGTGAGGGTGATGCTGCTTTGGGGATTTGTTGGTGAAAGGAGAGTTTTGTGTGTTTGTATTAAGGGTAATCAGATTCTAATTTTCAGGATTTCAGTCTAAAATGAAAAATAAGAACAAGAATTAACTATTTTACTTCAAAGTACACTGTAGCTTTCTTCATATTTTCTTGGGCTAGGAGTTCACCGTCCCCTGCAGTTCATCTTTAGACAGTGGCATCTGTGGCATCAAAGTAGGCTACTAAAATGTAATGCTTGCTCCATTTTTGTTGTTTGTTTTACTGTAAGTCACAAATACTGGAATAATTTTTATAATAATTCTGCATGAATTCATTATTCTTTAAGAAAAGATGTCATCGAATGTTCTTCATTAACTCATTGATGAAGGATCTGGGTGTTTAGGATTATTGTTGTGAGATTAGGAAACCGCAGCTAATGAAATCTTCCATATGATTTGTAAGCCTTCCAGCTGTGCATACAGTCAACTGATGACAATCTTAGTTACATAATGTCTTGGAAACCCTTTCTATTCAGATGGCAAAAGAAACCCTTTAGGACATGAAAATTGGGGAGTTAGCATTTGCCAAATATTTGTGGGTTATGTTTCTTGGACACAAATATACCATTTGTGTAAGTGCTAAAATTGCTAAGAAAAACTTGGACATCCTGGGCCCTGTCAAAGTCCTGACATCCCAGAGGCGGTCCTGGCCAGGCTGGAAGGTACACAACTAGTCTTCTCTTCTGGCTCATGCTCCTCCTAAGCCAGAGCGCCCTGCCAGGCCACAGAGACCTGGGTGGAGCAGACTGCCATGGCCCTGGGCAGCCACACAGCTTCAGCCCAGAAACAGCACAGGGTAGGCGCCCTAGCCCCATCTAACCTGGGAGGCTGTGTAGGAGAGCTCTGCTTACATTCTGTGGGGCTGTAGGACCCTTCAGAGGCTTTCTTATAGTCATGTCAGGTGACAGCATGCTAAGGTTATCACCTGTGTGTTGTGCAACACAGAGCCATCCATGAGAGAGCGGTGAAGGTGGTACAGTGCCGAGCCCGTTGCAGCATGGAGAAGGACCTATGTTGCCTTTCTTCATGATTGATTTGGTTGTGTCTGTGTAGAATGGGCACCATGGATGGCTTATTCTGCACCCTTTTTCCCTTTCTTCATTTCTAACAGAACCCCAGCTTTATTCAGGGCTGCATCCTCCCTTTCATGGATCATATGACTCAGGGAAAGAGAAGGGAGTTTCAGAGAGAGAGAAAAAAAAAAAAGAGAATGCACACACACACACACACACACACACACACACACACACGCACACGCACACATCTCTAGGGAATCTCATCCCTAGAGATTGTATTAATTGGGCAGGAGTATGGAGCAGGGCCCAGGCATCAGGATTTGTAAGTCTCTCTGAAGGATTCTAATGTGAGACAGGGTTGAAAATGAATGGTCTGAGCGAGCCCTAGCCATGTTAGCTGTGTGCCAGTGATGGGTTTAGGGTTGAAGGCATAAGGTGGTCAGTACATGGCATCCTTCTGCCAACAGTGCATGGTCCATGTGACGCACGTTCGTGTAAAGAGAGTCCACCAAACAGGCTTTGTGTGAGCAACAAGGTGCAGGCAGGCTGAGTCCGAAAAAGGAGTCAGCAAAGGGTGCTGGGATTATCATTAGTTCTCGTAGGTTTGGGATAGGCGGTGGAGTTAGAAGCAATCTTTTGTGGGCAGGGAGTGGATCTCACAAAGTACATTCTCAAGGGTGGGGAGAATATTATGAAGTACCTTCTTAAGGGTAGGGGGATATCACAGAGTCCATTATCACAGAGACAATATCAGAGACAATACAGGGAGGGCGTATTGTCATAAGGTCAGTTGATCAGTTAGGGTGGGGCAGGAACGATCACAATGGTGGAATGTCATCAGCTAAGGCAGGACCTGGCTATTTTCACTTCTTTTGTGGATCTTCAGTTTCCTCAGGCCATCTGGATGTATACGTGCAGGTCACAGGGGATATGATGGGTTAGCTTGGGCTGAGAGGCCTGACAGTCCAGAGGTGGGCACATGGCCTGAGTAGCTACATCCAGATCTGAGGGATGGTGGAGAGACTTCGTCACTGGAGTTGAATGAGGAAGCCTGTGGCCCCGAATGCCAGCCTTACAGTTGATGCTGTTGGGGCAAGCAGAGAAAATAACCCAGGCCTTCCATAACATAATCGAGACATTGGATCCAGCCCTGGACTTCTCGTTATAAGAAATAATAAATGTGGTTACGTTTAAGCCACTTTGAGTTGCAGTTTTGTACTTTCAGCTAAAGTATTTTGTACTTTTAGTTGAAGTATTTTGGCTGTTTCTGTAGTAATAGTCACTAAGTGTCCTAAGTCAATTCCAAATTTATTGATATGCAGAATAAAGGGAAATAAAGAAGGTGTGATAATTGGAGGTAACATCTTCATTTTCTTAAAAACATATCCTGCCAGCACCAACTTACTTGCTTTTCTTTTCTTAAAATATGAAGACACCAAATGCAAATAGAGAGGTGAACAGAGCCCCCTGCATGTGGTTGAGAAGTGGAGGTCGAGGGATGGGGTGCTGAAGTGCCAACCTACATGTCAGCTGTGGGTTTGGGGCAAGCTCCTTGACCACCTGAAGAATGGTGTCGCTGACATCACTTCAGAGCAATTATGAGAATTAAATTCGTTGACCTACATAGAGTACCCAGCACAGGCACTGGTGATAGGATTAGGTTGAACCACATGAAATTGCCAGTATTTATCCACTTTAGACCAATGAAAATGACAATTTCACATGGTTTAGCTGAATAATTTCTTTAATAATGATAGCTGTTATTAATAATAAGTGAAATTGGGAATTGAGGATTTCTGTGAGCATAACTAAAGCATTAATTTGGCTTCAAATAATGTTCAGTGAAAGTTTTTAAAAACTGAAATTCGCCATGTTTCACTTCACTTTGCATGTTTTAAGACCTTAGTCAAAGAACCTACAAATTTAATTTTTCAAGATTATGCAGAGTATTTAATTTGTAGAAATACAGAAGATTATAACTATGTCATCCTTTAAAATGCTTAGTGTTACCAAGTCAAGCTTTTCATCAATGTGATGTGGTAGTGGAGGGTTGCCTTCTATATAGTGTTGTGTAGACTGTACATGACTGGCACCTTTGTCATGAACAGCAATGGAAGCAAACGTGAATATAGCATGTTTACTTTTGCATTTACTACGTGACAGCCGCTGGACTAGAGCCTTTCCTTATGGGATTTGGTGTAATCTTTATGCCAGACATATTTTATATGTGGGGATGCTGAGGCTTAGTAGTGTAGAGGCTCTGTGTAACAACTAGTAATGACTAGTAAGAGGTGGAAATGACTTAAATTCATGGTTTATAGACAAGTTTAAGGCTTGCAGACAATTAGGAACTCACAAAACAAATAGGAAACCATTGACTTATTTTCCACTTAGAAATTGAAGTCACTGAGGTCTTGGCCCAGGAAGATGGCCTCACATCTGAGATTGATATCATTACATGCTGTTGAATATGAGAATTTGGAAATGACTTTTTTTTTTTTTTTTTTTTGAGACAAAGTCTTGCTCTGTCATCCAGGCTGGCGTGCAGTCGCGCAATCTTGGCTTACTGCAACCTCTGCTTCCCAAGTTCAAGGGATTCTCCTGCCTCAGCCTCCTGAGTAGCTGGGACTACAGGCGCACACCACCACACCCAGCTAATTTTTGTATTTTCAGTAGAGATGGGGTTTCGCCATGTTGGCCAGGCTGATCTCAAACTCCTAGCCTCAGTGAGCCACCCGCCCCAGCCTCCCAGAGTGTTGGGATTACAGGCATGAGCCTCTGCGCCTGGCTGACTTTTGAATGATATTTTAAATATCCTTAGCACTTACCACTGTCTTTTAGTGTGCACTAATCTTGGCTATTAACTATACATAGGAAGAAAGCTACCTTTAGGAGTTTTTTAGTCTATAGTGGGATCCTAACATTAGCTCATGCTGTTGTCCAGCT
This sequence comes from Pongo abelii, assembly GCF_028885655.2. NCBI lineage: Eukaryota > Metazoa > Chordata > Mammalia > Primates > Hominidae > Pongo > Pongo abelii. The sequence continues at coordinate 53,958,195 of NC_072007.2, read as the reverse complement.
GGGTTTGTTGAGATGCACTTCCTATTTATTTGGCAGGATTACTGAACAGTAGTGTGTTTCATTTTATTTTGGGCTAAAGACTTTCCTCCCAAAGTAAAAATGCAGTAGTATGTGTGAAGGTAGTTTGCAAGTGGTGAATTGCTAGTCAAGTGTAAGTTATTTTTATCATCCTCTCCTTCTGGAAAGAATCGGGCCGGCAGTTTGTCCCACAGTGTTAGGTATCAGCTCCCCACTTCTTGCAATTGAAGAGCTACAGTATCTTCTCAAGTTTTTAAAGGGAGTCTGAAAGCTTAGGTGGTGGGTGTAATTCTCTGTGACAGGTTTATGACTTTTTCCATGGAGATGTGCAGGCTTCAAAATAAATTGCCCTTGTTGTCAGCATGAAGGGGTGAGGCTGCGTCACCTGGAAAGGCGAGCGTGCTCATGCAGCCCAGTGGAGCCTCGTGTTTTCATATTCTGTAACTTTTGTGGCTGACTTAGTGCACCTGTTATCAGAACTGTGATATAAATATCCTGTAACATTCGAGGAATTCCAAACCCCGGAGGTCTAAACATTTTGAGTTCCATTTCTTAAAACGGGAAGAAGACATGAAGAAGCTGCCTGAAAAGCACAGCAGGAGCTGCGTGAGCAGCAGGAGGGGAGGGAAGGCCCTGCTACTCCTGTGCCCTGGTTGCCTGTGTGCATGCGGTGAGCCCTGTGGGTTCTGTCGGGCCTGGGAATGGAAGGAAGCAGAGCCTGAGGCCCTGAGATGTGTGTCCGCCATGGCTTGTGCTGCTGCTGGCACTTTTGAGCCATCCCTTCATCGGGAGAGAAGAGGAAGCAGCTGGGTTGACGGCACCCCCTGTCCCGAGGAGGCTGAGCCGAGAGGAAGCCATCGCAGAGGAGAGAAAAGCAAGATCAGCCTTGGGGACAGCTCCTCCCCACGGAGGGTGGCCCTGTGTGCCCTGTGGTCTCAGTGTGCGTGGATGTTAGGGTCGGGAAGGACTAGGCCACAGCTTTTACCAGAATTGAAAAAGGGCTTAGGGCCAGGCACGGTGGCTCATGCCTGTAATCCCAGCACTTTGGGAGGCCGAGGCGGGCGGATCACAAGGTCAGGAGATCAAGACCATCCTGGCTAACATGGTGAAACCCTGTCTCTACTAAAAATATAAAAAATTAGCCAGGTGTGGTGGCGGGCGCCTCTAGTGCCAGCTACTCGGGAGGCTGAGGCAGGAGAATGGTGTGAACCCAGGAGGTGGAGCTTGCAGTGAGCCGAGATCGCTCTACTGCACTCCAGCCTGGGTGACAGAGTGAGACTCTGTCTCAAAAAAAAAAAAAAAAAAGAGAGAAAAAGGAAAAGGGCTGAAACTCAAAAAAAGGTTTAGGAACCATTGCTCCCAAGATAATCACCCAACGTGTAGATTTGCTGATGTCTTCAGATGAGTCAGCCAGTGCATAGCAACTGACTGATTTTTTTATTGTTTCAAATTTAAGTGCTAAATTGAATAGTTGCAGGTTGAAAGGGCGAGATGACGTAGCTGTGCTGTTTTCCAGGGGAAGGCAGGTTGCTGGCAGTCTGGTAAGAGATCCTGCTGGGCCTGTGGTCTGGCCTCCTCCCGCTGTGAGAGCCCCACAGTGGTCTTGGTCATGAAAGGCTGCCTCAGGCCCTGCCCACTCACAGAGGCTCAGGGAGCAGAAGCCCGTCGATGGCTTGGCCTCAAGGCTGTCTTCACTAGTGACTGGGATGCTCTTGTCCCATGCAGACGAGATGACTTCTTCCTAGTTTCCAACAGCTTAGCAAACGAAACGACTCATCACGAGGTTGCCCCGAAAGGTTGGGAATCGAGCAAAGTGGAAGGATGTGGGGAGCCAGATGCAGATGAGCCCCGAGATGCCCAGGTGTCACCCTCCCCCAGCACAGTGCCAGCTCCACTGATGACCCCTTCCTGTGCTGTCCTGCACACCCTCCCCCAGACTGCCAGGTGCCCTTTCAGTTCGTAGGGCCTTCCCGCCAGGACGCCACCAGCACAGTTTCTCTGTCCCCTGTGAGGGAGAAGGCAGAGACCAAGTCCTGGTCATTGCCCTGTGCTCAGTTGTGACCCAGAGCTGGGGAAGTAGCAGTGTTTCATCTGCATTTATCACATGAACGAAGGTGTTTTGGTCTGGCGTTCTGAAGATTACAGCAGGGTCATTTTGATTGGAGTTTTGGGTAATTCAGGACTCTTCATATGTTACTGGTTGGATTTCTAATTTATTTTCCAAGATTTCTAATTATGTACATTCTAAGTTTGTGGGTTTTCCTAGTTTCACTCTGAGATGGTAGCATTGTTGACAGGTTCTCAAGGGGAGCCTTGGGCTCCTCGGGGCTGTCCCTGTAGCTCTGTGAATGGAGCACCCTGCTATGGGCCCACCACACAGCTGGCTCGGCAGTACAGCTGCAATGGGGAGTGGGCAGCGTCAGCCCCCCGTCACACTGGGCAGCAGCATTAGAAAGGTGGGTCTTCTGGGGTCACAGAGGTAGTAGGCAGGGGAGCCAGGATCAAACCCTGCTTTTTCTGATTCCAGAGCACCATGCTTGGCTTACCCATGCAGAGCCGTGGCAGCGGACAGCTGGGGACACACACGTTCTTTCATTCACTCACTCATGGGCTCATTCGTGTATTCACCAAACACTTAGAGCCTCGTAAGGACCAAGTGCACTGCTAGTGTTGTAGAACAAGGGAAACGTCTTACTCTCACAGATTTAATGACTGTTCATTAGTGTACTCCAATCTTAGTGTGTTTTGTCATTGTTTAGCATTGTGAAAGTAGAATTGATTTGGGTCTAATCCAAAAGTTTTATAGCATAGAGAAGAAAAGTCAAAGATACCAAGAACATCTAAGCCCCAAAGATTGGAACTTTTTCACTTTGCTAACTTTCAAATACAGGAAGACGTGTGTGTGTTTCAGAGGGCTCTGACTCTGAAGACAGCTCGTTGGAAAAAGCAGCATCTGCAGCTGTCATTTTTGCCAGACACCGTTGGTTAGTTTTCCAACAGAGAGGAGAGAGCTCAGCAGCACTCATCCTTGTCCTCTCGGACACCTGAGTGCCAGGGAGCACCTGGAGAGGAGGCGTTGCTGCTGAAGCCCTAGGGAGTTCTGTCCACCGGCTTTGTAGTGGGCCTTCCCTGTGTGCGCTTGTGCTGGACGTAGGAAATGTGGGCGACTTCACATGCTCCCTCTCTGCTGCACTTCACACCTCTGTTTCTCCCTCACCTGCTTTCCTGAGGGTGCGTCTTGCCCCAGGGTCCTGTCACAGCAGGCCACTTCTCCAAGCTTACGTGTTCTCCGGGCAGTCACGTCTACACCTATGACTGTCACTGCTTTCTTTATTACAGTGGCACTGAAGTATCTAACTCAAGCCCAAATCTTTCTCCTAAGCTCTGGGCTAGCACTTCCAGAGCCTGTGCCTTTCCTTCACATGGACCTCCCACAGCCACCTCGTGACTCCCAGAGCTGGATGTGTCGTATTTCCCCTAAGGCTCGCCCTGTGCTCTCTCTTGCACTTCCTGGCTGATGGTGTCCACTCTCCTCCCCCAGGCCTGGCCTTTCCCTTCACTCCCACCGTGGAGGTCCGTTCAGGCCATGCGTCCTCTTGCTCCTGGCTGTTGTAACTTCCAGAATGTCTGCTGTGTCCTGCAGACTCTGACTGGGTCCAGACTGTGAGCATTTCTTGTTGGGTTACCAGGGGATCTGTTGGTGGTTCCCTTGGCTTTGGACCTAGTCGCTCTGATTCAGCCCTCTCTCTCCCCGCCGTTTTGTTAGACTGATCTTTCACAGTCGGATTACACCACTGACATCCCCACTGAAAACTGGAAGGGGCTCCGGTCAGAGTCCATGATCCGACCTCCTCTGGCCTCACCCGTGGGCATCCTCTGTGGTCACGCATGACCACATCCTCATCACTGTGTCCCTCTGTTCACACTCCTCACATTGCCTTGTTGGGTTTGGACTCAGAAAGGTGAGAGCTTTTCAGGAGAGAAACAGACTCAAAATGTGAATCTGAGAGAGCTCTATTTTGAGCTATGATATGAAGCAGAATTGATTCCATCTTCAGGGTAGAGCATGAGGGTGGCAGTAAATAGAGGGGGCTGAGCCGCCCCACACTCCCACTGGCCTATAGAAAGGGAAGGCAGAGTTGCTGAGGGATTCGGAGTTGCTTGGTGAAGGGAGAGCCTGGAAAAGGAGCAGAAAACAAGACCAAGAGGCTGAGGACTGAGTAGAGGCCCTGAGAGCCAGTGTCCAGATGTCTGGGCTCCTTGAAGAAAGCAGAATCAGTAGCATTGTGGTGCTAGAAGCCATATTGAAGGAAGGCTAGGGATGACAAGCACGGAGGGAGGGCCCCACAAGGTATGCAGTGGCAGCATGTAGGAGGGAAATGACCCAGTGTCAGGGCAAAGCTGCGTGGACAGAGGGCGGAGGGGCTGTCCAGGAGTGAGTCAAAGCAGAGGGGCTTCCACAGAGTACTGTGGAGGGGAGAGGCTTCGTGGACTTTGTGGGGACGGCATTTGTATCTGGGTACCTCTGGAGGATTTCTGATCTAATTTGCAATGAAGAGAATGCTTGTATGTCTTTGTTTTAAATATACACAAATAATTAAGTATACATGACTAATAGCATATGTACATATATTTAAAGTAAGGGACATAAGTATTGCTTTGTCCCACATTGTGTTATCACAGTAAACAAAAACATATTTGCTGACACAAACTCTAATATTTAAAACGTATTCTCCATAAACTGAACTTCCCAGAAAACCAAACCAAAAGGTAATTCTTGAAAAGATAATTCTTTCAGGCCAGAAGTATGTGATAATCTGCATGGCCAAAGGAAGCAGAGTAGCCAATGAGAGCCCTAATAGTTACTATTACATTTCTACCTGTTTTACATGTATTATACAATGTGCTGTATAAAACTCTTTGAGATGGATATACTTTGTATTATATTGACAAGGAAACAGGCTCAGAGAATGTAAAAGATTTACTTGCCAAGGCCAGTTAGTTAGGCAGTACCCCATTTGGCATTCATATCCTGGCCCCTGACTATAAACCCACTACCTCAGCTTGTGTGTTTTCTCCTGTGCCATGCCGAATTTATAAATTAAACCTACATTTAATTTGAAATGTAAAAATTATGTGTTGCCTTCATTTTAATAGATGAGAATTCTGAGAATTCTGTTTGCCAGTGGTATTTCTGTTATGGTTACTGACATCTGCTTATTTTAATGTATTTTGACATGTGTGGAAGTGGGACTAATCTGGTTGTGATTCAGGCTCTGCATATGTATCAGAGCTGACCCATCTGCCATGCAAGTATATTTTAGAAAAGGAGCAAATTCCTGGCTGGGCCAAGTAACACCTTTTCCACTTCTCCTCTGTGTGTGATCTGTTGTCTACAGTATCATGTTGAAAAAGTTGAGAAGCGATTTTGGAAAGAGAGAAGTGAGGAATCTGTTGCCAGAGTGTAATTGAGAAACAGATGAGCTAATGGAAGAAGCCAAGATGTTACATTCCATTATAAGGGAGTTGTAATTTACTGTAAAGTTTGAGGGAATAGCATCTTTTTGGAAAGAAAAAAGTCAGAAATATAAAATAGCCTACTATATAAAGTTTTATGACTCCATCTCATAATCATTTAAATGGGTAGATACTTTATGTTCCTATACCTTCAAAATCCAACTTGAAACCACTTTCCAGAGGGCCTTTCCAGATTTCACGTCCTCAAGTCTGATCATTCCTTCTTCTGTATCCCGTGGTGAATATTACAAATAGAGTCATAGTTGTACCATCTGAAACTGTTTCATTGTAAAATCCCTTGCCGGGCGTGGTAGCTCACGTTTGTAATCCCAGCACTTTGAGAGGCCGATGCAGGTGGATCACCTGAGGTCAGGAGTTCGAGACCAGCCTGGCCAACATGGTGAAACCCTGTCTCTACTAAAAATACAAGAATTAGCCGGGCGTGGTGGCAAGCGCCTGTAATCCCAGCTACTCAGGAGGCTGAAGCAGGAGAATCGCTTGAACCCGGGATGCGGAGGTTGCAGTGAGTCAAGATCACACCACTGCACTCCAGCCTGGGGACAGGGAGATTTGGTCTCAAAAAAAAAAAAGAAAGAAAAAGAAAAATCCCTAACTAGGTAAGAAAGTAAGGACTCGGTAAGAGAGTAGTTGTGTTTCTTTTTTGTCTTCCACAAAATACACTGAGGGAGCTTTGTGTCCCCTCTTCAGACAATGCTGCTGAGCCAGGGTGCTGAACCTGCCCTGGTTGGGGGTGGTGCCATGGGAGGGTGCGCTTCAGCTTGGAGCACACTCATGAGAGTTAGTCTGCAGGGAGTGGGCCGGCTTGTTTATTACCATTGTTGTCGAGCTCCCAGCACTTGGGTGGTTGAGAATGCAGGGAGTGGACCAGCCCCATTTGTTATAGTTGTCAGGCTCAGAAGTGAGCAAGACAGAGTTCTTTCCCTATGTAACTTACATTCAGGTGAGGAGACTTGATAGTAAACAAATATAATGGCATATATCATATAGTAATGCAAATAAAAATGGAGTGGCATGAGGAGCAGGCTAGAGAGTGTTGGGCGGAGCTGCTCTTTTGGGTATTTGAGTGGATACCTGAAGGAAGCGAAGGACAGCCTGTGCTGAGATCTTTGAGCAGAGCATCACAGGCCAAGAGTGGCAGGGGAAGGGTCTGAGGCAGCTATGGGCAAAGGAGTATTGTAGGAGTGACTAAAGGCCAGTGTCGCTGGAGAGGATAAGAATCTCTCTCTAGGAGTTGGGGCCAGAGGAACAGCTGGTGCTGGGAATCATCATAGTATAGAAGGTATTTGTAGCCATGGCAGGGGACTGCATTGCTGAGGGAGTGATATGGGGCTGAGGATGAAGCTGTGGGGCCAGCATTTTCAGTGCAGATGAAGATGATGAGAGAGCACAGAACAGCCAGGTGAGGTCAGAGGAAAGCCGGGAAGATGCAGTGTCCTCCAGGGCTAAATGGAAACAGTGTTTCCACATGCAGCTGGGGACTGTCCTATGCTACTGAGCCGGGCAGGTAAGCCTACAGGCGGGCAGGTGAGAGGACCCAGCTGTGTGAGTGGGGCTTGGGGAAGCCACTTGGTCTCTTCACCATCATTAGTGGCTTATAAATGAAGCTCACAGTAGCCAGCATGACTTTTATTTTTTATTTTATTTATTTTTTTGAGACGAAGTCTCACTCTGTCGCCCAGGCTGGAGTGCAGTGGTGCGATCTCGGCTCACTGCGACCTCCACCTCCTGGGTTGAAGTGATTCTCCTGCCTCAGCCTCCTGAGTAGTTAGGACTATAGGCATGTGTCACCATGCCCGGCAATTTTTTTTTGTATTTTTAGTAGAGACAGGGTTTCAGCATGTTGGCCAGGCTGGTCTTGAACTCCTGACCTCCTGGCCTCCCAAAGCGCTGGGATTACAGGCATGAGTCACCACACCTGGCCACCAACGTGACTTTTAAGACACTCTCAGTCTTAGAATCCTGATTGGGAGATGGTGTCAGAATCTAAGATGGTAACACAGATGTTTGTGTGTGGCTCACAGATTGAAGGTAGTTCTAGGAGGAGTTCCAAAAATGTTCTGAACAATGACAGTATTTTGAGGATGAAGACATAACACCTCATCACACATACAGCTGAGTGCCTTGAAGGGGAGAGCAAACTTTGGGTTTCTGTGAGTTCTGGTACTCTGGTGAAAGGGTAGTGCCCTGGAGACCTCCTGGGCCATTTCCATTTCAGATGTTGGTCATAGGGCAGGACTCTCTGGAAGGAAGAGGCAGTTTTCACAGCAAGGGAGGAACAGCTGCCAGCCCACACTCTCTTCTGCCATATTGAATTATTGAGGGAGAGACCAGTTTTCTTCTGGATGGTTTTATTTTGTTTAGCAGATTCTTGATGAATATTTGATTTTGGTGGAGAGAAGTTTTCTTCTGTGGAGGACTTTTCAGTTTATTATTACTTGTTCTCTTCATCCTTCTTAGTTCCACACAATGGCAACTACCTATTCTTTTTTTTTTTTTTGAGAAGTTTGGCTGGAATTCTTTTTGTAATCTCTAAATTCTTTTTTAAGAATTAGCTAGATAATTTTTCTCCAGGGAAGGGATTCTTTTGTTTTACATAAGCATATCTTAATAGATATGATTTTAAAAATCAAATTATGTTCTAATTGTAATTTAACGGATCTTATGGTCAGTACTTTTGTCGATTTGCCTTGAAATTGATCTGTTTTTGTCAAAGGCCCTTTTTATAGTTTAAATGTTCTCCAAGAACAGGCTGAAAGCACACCTGCCCTCCCATTTCTCATGCTTGTGTGTCGAGGATTGTTGTCAATATCCACAGGCATGTTGCCTTTTTGTGTTAGTTTCACTGTTTGTCAGCTCTTTTAGATAAGACAGGGCAAGGCGTTGAACCCTCCAGAACTCGTTCCCCTCATTGCAGATGGCAGCAGTAAGACCACTGCACTTGGGTGAGGGTCACTCATAAAAAGGGCAGAAGTAAACATCATCTATGAAAGTATTGTTTTTATATGATAGCACTAAATGTACTCAAATTGCTACTTTAATACACAGGTTCCTATGGCAATATTAAATGTGAATCTGATCTGTTTTAATGTTTAAAGCTCAATAACTCTCTTGGTTAGAGAATCAGATAATTAGTTTTGGTTGGTGATATGGTTTGGCCCTGTGTCCCCCCCCCAGATCTCATCTTGTAGCTCCCATAATTCCCTTGTGTTGTGGGAGGGAACCAGTGGGAGATTATTGAATCATGGGGGTGAGTCTTTCCTGTGCTGTTCTCATGATAGTGAGTAAGTCTCACGAGGTCTGATGGTTTTAAAAATGGGAGTTTCCCTGCACAAGATCTCTCTTTGCCTGCCGCCATCCATGTAAGATGTGATTTGCTCCTCCTTACCTCCTGCCATGATTGTGAGGCCTTCCCAGCCATGTGGAACTGTAAGTCTATTAAACCTCTTTTTCTTCCCAGTCTTGGATATGTCTTTATCAGCAGCGTGAAAATGGACTAATACAGTAAATTGGTACCAGGAGTGGGGTGCTGCTGAAAAGATACCCAAAAATGTGGAAGTGACTTTGGAACTGGGTTACAGGCAGATGTTGGAACAGTTTGGAGGGCTCAGAAGAAGAGAGGAAAATGAGGGAAAGTGTGGAACTTCCTAGAGACTTGGTGAATGGCTTTGACCAAAATGCTGATAATGATACGGACAATAAAGTCCAGGCTGAGATGGTCTCAGACAGAGATGAAGAACTTGTTGGGAACTGGAGCAAAGGTGACTCTTGTCATGTTATGTTTTAGTAAAGAGACTGCTGGCATTTTGCCCTTGCCTTAGAGGTCTGTGGAACTTTGAACTTGAGAGAGATGATTTAGGGTAACTGGTAGAAGAAATTTCTAAGCAGCAAAGAACTCAAGAGATAACCTGGGTGCTGTTAAAGGCATTCAGTTTTATAAGGGAAGCGGTTTGGAAAATTTGCAGCCTGATAATGTGATAGAAAATAAAATCCTGTTTTCTGAGGAGAAATTCAGACTGGCTAAAGAAATTTGCATAAGTAACAAGGAGCTGAATGTTAAGCCCTAAGACAGTGGAGAAGATGTCTCCAGGCATGTCAGAGACTTTTGCGGCAGCCCCTCCCATCATAGGCCTAGAGGCCTAGGAGGAAAAAGTGGTTTCATGGGCCAGGCCCAGGGTCCCTGTGCTTTGTGCAGCCTAGGGACTTGGTGCCCTGTGTCCCCGTCATTCCAACCATGGCTGAAAGGGGCCAACATAGTGCTCAGGCCGTGCCTTCAGAAGGTGCAAGCCTCAAGCCTTGGGAGCTTCCATGTGGTATTGAGCCTGTCAGTGCACAGAAGTCAAAAATTGGGTTTTGGGAACCTCTGCCTAGAGTTTAGAGGATGTATGGAAATGCCTGGTTGTCTAGGCAGAAGTTTACTGCAGGGATGGGGCTCTCATCGAGAACCTCTGCTAGGGCAGTGCAGAAAGGAAATGTGGGGTTGGAGCCCCCACACAGAGTCCCTACTGGAGCACCACCTAGGGGAGCTGTGAGAAAAGGGCCACCGTCCTCCAGACCCCAGAATAGTAGATCCACCAACAGCTTGCACCATGCACCTGGAAAAGCCGAAGACCCTCAACGCCAGCCCATGAAAGCAGCCAGGAGAGGGGCTGTACCTTGCAAAGCCACAGGGGTGGAGCTATCCAAGGTCATGGGAGCCCACCTCTTACATCAGCGTGACCTGGATGTGAGACATGGAATCAAAGGAGATTGTTTTGGAACTTTAAGATTTGACTGCCCTGCTGGATTTTGGACTTGTGTGGCCTTTATTTTGTTGAGGTATATTCCTTCTATCCTTAGTTTTTTTTAAGGTTTTTATCATAAAAGGATGTTGAATTTTACCAAATGCTTTTTCAGCATCTGTTGAATGATCATATGGTTTTGTCCTTTGTTCTGTTGATGTAATGTATCATGTTTATTGATTTGCATATGTTGAACCATCCTTGAATCCCTGGGATAAGTTCCATTTGATAATGATGTGTTATTTTTCTGATGTGCAGTTGGATTCAGTTTGCTAGTATTTTGTTGAGAATTTCTAAGTCTATATTCATTAGGAATGTTAGCCTATAATTTTCTTTTCTTTTCTTTTTTTTTGTGTTGTTGTTGTTTGAGATGGAGTCTTGCTCTGTCACCCAGGCTGGAGTGTAGTGGTGCGATCTCGGCTCATTGCAACCTCTGCCTCCCAGGTTCAAGCAATTCTTCTGTCTCAGCCTTCCAAGTAGCTGGGATTACAGATGCATGCTACCATGCCTGGCTAATTTTTGTATTTTTAGTAGAGACGGGGTTTCACCATGTTGGCCAGGCTGGTCTTGAATTCCTGACCTCATGATCCACCCACCTCGGCCTCCCTAAGTGTTGGGATTACAGGCGTGAGCCACTGCACCTGGCCTAGCATATACTTTTCTTTTTTTGTTGCATCTGTGTCTGGTTTTACTATCAGGATAATGCTGACTTCATAGAGTGATTTAGGGAGAATCCCTTTCTCTTCAATTTTTGGAATAGTTTTAGGAGAATTGGTGTTAGTTCTTTGAAAGTTTGGTAGAAGTTTGGTAGTGAAGCCATCCAGTCTTGGACTTCATTGGGAGACTTTTTATTACTGATTCAATTTCATTTCTTGGTATTGCTCTGTTCAGGTATTCTGTTTCTTCCTGACTCAATCTAGTAGATTGTATGTGTGTAGGAATTTATCCATTTCCTCTAGGTTTTCTAGGTAGTTAGTGTATAGTTGTTCATAATAGCCTCTGGTGATCTTTTGTATTTCCATGGTATCAGTTGTAATGTCTCCTTTTTAATTTCTGATTTTGTTTGTGTCTTCTCTTTTTCTTGGTTAGTCTAGGAAGTGCTTTATCAATTTTATCTTGTCAAAAAAACAGCTTTTTATTTATTTGATCCTTTGTGTGTTTTTTTTTTTTCTCTGATCTTTATTACTTGTTTCTTTCTACTAATTTTGGGTTTGGTTGGTTTTTGTTTTTCCAGTACCTCGAGGTGCACTGCTAGATTATTTATTTGAAATCATTCTACTTTTTCTGATGTAGGCATTTGTTACTATAAACTTCCATCTTAGCATTGCTTTTGCTGTATCCCGTTTGGTTTTGGTATGTTTTTCAGTTTTCATTCGTTTTCAAGACTTTTTAAAAATTTCCTCCTTAATTTCTTTCTTGGCTCAGTGGTCAGTCAGGAGCATATTGTTTAATTTTCATGCATTCGTAGTTTCCAAAGTTCCTCTTGTTATTGATTTCTAGTTATATTCCACTGTGGTCTGAAAAGATACTTGATATGATTTTGATTTTTAAAAATTTGTTGTTGCTTGTTTTGTGTCCTAACATGTGGTCTATCTTGGAGAATGTTCTGTGTGCTAATGAGAAGAATGTGTGTTCTGTAACTGTTGGATGAAATAGTTCAGTAACATCTGCTAGGCTTATTTGGTCTAATGTGCAGTTTCAATCCAATGTTTCTTTGTTAATTTTTTGTCTGAGTGATCCAGTGCCGAGAGTGGGGTGTTGAAGTCTTCAACTATTATTGTATTGCATTCTGTATCTCCCTTTAGATGTAATAGTACTTGCTTTATCTAGTGCTCTGGTGTTGGGTGCTCTGGCGTTGGGTGCATATATGCTTGGAATTGTTATATCCTCTTGCTGAATTGATCCTTTTATCATTATATAATGACCTTTTTTTGTCTCTTTTTACAGTTTTTGACTTAAAATCTGTTTTATCTGACATAAATAAAGCCACCCCTGCTTGCTTTTTGTTTCCATTTCCATGGGATATCTTTTCTTGTCCCTTTATTTTTAGTCTATATGTGTCTTTACAGGTGAGATGAATTTTGTGTAGGCAGCATGTAGTTGGGTCATGTTTTTTTTTTTTTTTTTTTAAATTCATTGAGCCAGTCTGTATCTTCTGAGTGGAAAATTTAATCCATTTACATTCAAGGCTATTATTGATATGTGAGGTTTACCCCTGTCATTTTATTACTTGATTTCTGATTGTTTTGTATATCCTTTGTTTCATTCTTTCTCTCTTGTTGTTTATTATTGTAGTTTGGTGGTGATCTGTAGTGGTAACATTTTAATTTTTTCTTTTCTTTTTTTCCTGTGTTTGCTCTACCAGTGGTTTTTATATTTTCATGTATTTTCATGATGATAGTTACTGTTCTTTCACTTTTGGTATAGGACTTCCTTAAGCATTTTTTATAGGACTGGTCTAGTGGTGGTGAATTCCCTCAGCTTTTGCTTGTCCGAGAAATACTTTTTGTGTCCTTTATTTATAAAGGATACTTTTACTGCAAATAGTATCCTTGAATAGCAGTTTTTTTTTTTTTTTCTTTCAGCACTTTGAATGTATCGTCACATTCTCTCCTGGCTTGTAAGGTTTCTGCTGAGAAATCCGTTAGTCTGATGAGAGTTCCTTTGTAGGTAACTAGATGCTTTTCTTTTGCTGTTTCTAAATTTTTCTCTTTATATTTGACTTTTGACAGTTTGACTGTAATATACTGTGGAGAGGATCTTTTTGAATTTTATCTATTTGGGGATCATTGAGACTCTTGTATCTAGATGTCTAAATCTCTTTCTAGACTTGGGAAGTTTTCATCTATTGTTAAATAAGTTTCTGTTTGCTTTTTCTTTACCTTCTGGGATACCAAAAATTTGAATATTTGATTTATGGTGTCCTATATGTTACAAAGTCTTTGCTGATTCTTTTTAATTCTTTTTTTTTTTTTCCTAAATCTTTGTCTCCCTGGGTTATTTCAAATGGTCTGCCTTCAAGTTTTGAGATTTTTTTCCTTTGGCTTATCTAGTTATTATTGAAGCTTTTGAATTTATTTTGTATTTCATTCAATGAATTTTTCAGTTACAGAATTTCTGTTTGGCTCTTCTTTATGATACCTGGTAAGGTTCGGCTATGTCCGCACCCAAATCTCGTCTTGAATTGTAGTTCCCATAATCCTTACATGTCTTGGATGGGACCCGGTGGGAGGTAATTGAATCACGGGGGCAGTGACCCCCATGCTGTTCTCGTGATAGTGAGTGAGTCCTCACAAGATCTGATGTTTTTATGAGGGGCTTTTCCCCCTTTGCTCAGCACTTCTCCTTCCTGCCACCATGTGAAAAAGGATGTGTTTGCTTCCCCTTCCACCATGATTGCATGTTTCTTGAGGCCTCCCCAGCCATGCTGAACTGTGAGTCAATTAAACTTCTTTCCTTTATAAATTACCCATTCTCGGGTATGTTTTTATTAGCAGTGTGAGAATGGACTAATACAGTAAATTGGCACTGCAGAGTGTGCTGCTGCTATAAAGATACCTGAAAATGTGGAAGTGACTTTGGAACTGGGTAACAGGCAGAGGTTGGAACAGTTTGGAGGGCTCAGAAGAAGAAAGGAAAATGTGCGAACGTTTGCAACTTACTAGAGACTTGGAGGGCTCAGAAGACAGGAAGATGTGGAAGTTTGGAACTTCCTAGAGACTTGTTGAATGGCTTTGATCAAAATGCTAATAATGATATGGACAATGAAGTCTAGGCTGAGGTGGTCTCAGATGGAGATGAGAAACTTGTTGGGAACTGGAGTAAAGGTCACTTTTGCTATGCTTTAGCAAAAGAAACTGGTAGCTTTTTGCCCCTGCACTAGAGATCTGTGGAACTTTAAACTTGAGAGAGATGATTTAGGGTGTCTGGTGGAAGAAATTTCTAAGCAGCAAAGCATTCAAGAGGTGACAGAGCATAAAAAGTTTGGAAAATTTGCAACCTGATGATGCAGTAGAAAAGAAAAATCCATTTTCTGGGGAGAAATTCAAGCCAGCTGCAGAAATTTGCACAAGTAATGAGTAGCCAAATGCTCATCACCACGACAATGGGGAATGTGTCACAGCCACTCCAGCCATGGCTAAAAGGGGCCAAGGTACAGCTCAGGATGTTGCTTCAGAGGGTGCAGGCCCCCAGCCTTGGCAGCTTCCCCATGATGTTGGTCCTGTGGTTGTGCAGGAGACAAGAATTGAGGTTTGGGAACCTCTGCCTAGATTTCGGAGGATGTATGGAAACACCTGGGCGTGATAGCAGCAGAAGGCAGACAAATGCCTAGATAGATAGTGGTGGATCCCCAGTGAAACCCTACCTTCAAGCCAAAGACAGTTTAAAGCCTGAAAGCCAAGCTACGAGCCAAATCCACGGACTGCATTGAGAACCTGTCTTCCCATTTGGCACACTTCCCTGTGATTGATCCTGCTCTTCGCCTATTTTACATTTACCTACCCTTTTCTAATTGTTTTTCTCCACTGTGGTGCCCACCTTTGAGTGGTGTCTTCGCTTTAACCTTTTTGCATACTCACAAACCAGCCAGCACACACTCCCCATTCTGAGTCTATACAAACCTCTGGACCCAGCCACACTGGGAGACAGAAAAAACCACTCAACTGTGGGTTGGTGGGACCCCCCCCCACTGCCTTCTGCGTCCCCTCTCTACTGACAGCTGGTCCATCATTCAGTAAAACTCTTCTCCACCCATCCTCACCTTCAGTTGTCAGTGTGACCTCATCCTTTTTGGATGCTGCACAAGAGCTCGGGACCCACCTAGTATAGGTACCCAGAAAGGCTGTCATACTGGCACTTTGCCTTTGCTGGCAGAGGGCAATCCATGCAACAGGGCCAGGGACTGACTGAGCTGCTAACACGCTGCCCTTCATCATCTAGACAGCAGAACTAAAAGAGCTAATTAGCACATTAACACCCCTCTGGAGCTTTGGGGTCAGGGGCACCCTTCCCTGGGTGCCACTGCGTTCCCCTCGAGGTGACATGCCTGGTCTGGCTGCAGGCCCTGCGCAGAGCTTTTTCCTGTGTTGGTGCTTGGAGTGGTTGGCCGGATCCTGTGCTTGCACACATGTGCTCCTGCCTGCAAGGGGCTGAGCATGGTGGGCTGAGAGAGTGCCCCTTCTGTGAGTCTGGCAAAGGAGCCAAGAAAAATCCTGTGTCAGAAGTCCAGGCAGAATTCTGCTGCAGGGGTAGAGCCCTCATAGAGAACCTCTGCTAGGGCAGTGTGGAAGGGAAATGTGGGGTTGGAGCCCCCACACAGAGTCCCCACTGGGACACTGACTAGTGGAGCTGTGAGAAGAGGGCCACGGTCCTCCAGACCACAGAATGGTAGATCAACTGACAGCTTACACTGTATCACTGGAAAAGCCACACTCAATGGCAACTGTGAAAGCAGCCAAGAGGGGGGCTGTACCCTGCAAAGACACAAGGGCAGAGCTGCTCAAGGCCATGGGAGCCCACCTCTTACATCAGCCTGACTTGGATGTGATACGTGGAGTCAAAGGAGACCATTTTGGAACTTTAAGGTTTAATGACTGCCCTATTGGATTTTGGACTTACATAGGGCGGCTGGTATCCTCTTTGGTTTGGCCGGTTTCTCCCATTTGAAACGGGGGTATTTGTCCAATTCTTGTACCCCCATTGTATCTAGGAAGTAACTAACTTGCTTTCGATTTTACAGGCTCCTAGGCAGAAGGGACTTGCCTTTTCTTAGATGAGACTTTGGACTTGGACTTTCGGGTTAATGAGCTAAGACTTTGGGGGACTGTTGGAGAGGCGTGATTGTGTTTTCAATTGTGAGGACGTGAGATTTGGGAGGGGCCAGGGCAGAATGATACGGTTTAGCTGTGTCCCCATCCAAGTCTTATCTTGAATTGTAGTTTCCATAATCTCTGTGTGTCTTGGGAGGGAGCTGGTGGGAGGTGATTGAATCATAGGGCAGTTACCCCCATGCTGTTTTCATGATTGTTTTATAAGGGGCTTTTCCCCCTTTGCTGAGCACTTCTTCCTGCCTCTGTGTGAAGAAGGATGTGTTTGCTTCACCTTCTGCCATGATTGTAAGTTTCCTGAGGCCTCCTCAGCCATGCTGAACCATAGTTCAGTTAAACCTCTTTCCTTTATAAATTACCCAGTCTTGGGTATGTCTTTATTAGCAGCGTGAGAAAGGACCAATACAATATCCATCTCTTGGATAAAATTTCTCCTTCTTATCCTGAATTGCTTTTTAAATTCCTTTGTATTTTTCAGCATTCTCCTGTATGCCATTGAACTTCCTTAGTATCAATATTTTGAATTATTTTCCTGGTATTCCATAAATTTCTTTTGGATTGGAATCTGTTGCTGGAGAATTGTTTTCTTTAGGAGATGTCATATTTTCTTGCTTTTTCATGTTTCCTGTACCCTTGCATTAGTATCTCTGTGGTATAATGGTCGTTTCTTCTAAGTTTTTTGAATTTACTTTCATAGAGGAGGACATTTTCCCGAAGATGTATCTGTGGTATTGGTAGGTAGGGCACTTTGGTTTTGAATCTGGGTGTGTGCAGTAGTGTAGTCTCTGTATGATTTCTTTGACTGTAAACAGCATTAATGATATCTATGATTTTCTTAATGGCTTAAGGTATGGTTGTTAGTGGAGGCTGTGGTGAAATTTTGCTGTTGACCTGGGTGCCAGGTAGGCCAGTCTTTTGGCCCCAGTGGTGGCAGTGGTGGACTGAGCATGCCTGTCTTTGGGCCCCAGGGTGGTGTACACTGGCACCAGTGTTAGCAGGTCCAGGCAGGCCAGTTCTTGGGCCTCCAGGTGGCTTCTTTGGGTACTAGGAATGGCAGTGGTGGGTTGGTTGGGTGGGTGGGTTCATGAGCCCCTGAGCAGCAGGTGTGCTGTGGTTGATGGCAACAGCAGTTGTGGTGTGGGTGATGGCAACAGCAGTGGTGGGACAGCCCTTTGGGGTCTTCACCTCTGGTAGCTTATGCTGGGCTGTTTTCCAAAGTGCTGATGTTTGTGACGGCTGTGACAGGTTGGGTGGGCTGGTCCTTGGACCTGCAGGTGGCACATGTGGGTGGGTGGCAGCGGTGGTGGTGGTAGCAAGTTGAGTGGGCCTGACCCACTCTCGGAGACTCTGCTGAGATGCTACTGGTGATCCCCAGGCCCCTGGACAGTGTGCTCTGGTTCTAGGGAGGGGTGGTGGAGGCAGGCTGGCTGGACCTGCCCTCAGGTCCCATGGTGGGGAGTGTAGGTATTGG
The DNA here is from genome assembly GCF_028885655.2 of Pongo abelii. Lineage (NCBI taxonomy): Eukaryota > Metazoa > Chordata > Mammalia > Primates > Hominidae > Pongo > Pongo abelii. Next base: position 53,940,562 of record NC_072007.2, on the reverse strand, counting down.
CTGTGGTAAGTAGGGTTGGGGTGATTCCTAGGCCTCCCGTGGAATGCTCAGGTAGGGGTGGCCAGAGTTCCATTGTGCTCCTGCTACTGGGGAGGGTGGGGTTTCTTTCCCTGGGAGCAGCTGTAGTCAGGCACCTAGGGGGCATGGGCTTTGATTGCACCTCACCTCAGGCCTGCATCAGCTCATAGTGGTAGCAGTTGCAGGTAGTCGACTTTGACCTTGGAGCTCATGAAAATACATGGCTACCCATCTGCAGGGATGATGTGGGGGATCACTGCCTGTGGCTCCCACCTCCACCCTGGTGGCGGGGCAGGCTGCAGTTCACTGGGGGTTGTACTCTCCAAGTGGTGCCATGCCACAGCAGCTTAGGATTTGGGGGGTTATGGCACCCAGCGTGGGCTCTTTGTGGGGCAGTGCCTTTGCACAGTCTTCAGGCAGCTCTCCATAGTAGTCTTGGGGTCCTCTAGAATTGAAGGACTCTCCCAGGGCTGTGGATTGTAGAAGTCCACGGCAGCAATGTGCACTGCTTGGAAGGGTCTTTCACTTACCCTTTCCCCCAATTAGGGAGCCACTCCTGACTCCCAGTTAATCCCAGCCTAGCAGGCTGCCTTGGTTTTCTTTCCTTCCTTGCTTTTGGTGCTTCTGAATGTTTCTTTGTTGAATTCCAAAGTTCTCTCTTAGGTTATCTATTTGAAGTGTGATTACTTGCTATTTTGGTTCTTCTCTGTGGAAGAGGTGAGCACCAGATGTGTCTAGTCAGCCATCTTGAAGCCTCAAAACACTTTTTTTTTTTTTTTTTGACACAGAGTATCACTCTGTTGCTCAGGCTGGAGTGCAGTGGTGTGATCTCAGCTCACTGCAACCCCCTCCTCTCGGGTTCAAGCGATTCTCCTGCCTCAGCCTCCCCAGTAGCTGGGATTACAGGTGTCTGCCACCATGCCCAACTAATTTTTGTGTTTTTACTAGAGACAAGGTTTTGCCATGATGGCCAGGCTGGTCTCGAACTCCTGACTTCAAGTGAAACACCTGCCTCGTCCTCCCAAAGTGCTGGGATTACAGGCATAAGCCACCATGCCTGGTCTCAAAACATTTTTAATGAGAAGCACAGCATACCTAGAGAAAAGTACAGAAACATAAAAGTGAAGCTCAGAGAATGATTACAAAGGAACATTTGTTCACCACCACCCAGGGTGAGAAATGGCATGTTGCCTGCACCCAGGAAATGTGTGTGCTTCTTCCTCTTCACTACACACTCCCATTTTCCCATTTTTGAACATTATATAAATGAAACCATACTTTGATGTTGGCTTTTTCATTGAGCACTTTGCTAGTGAGGTCCATCGTGCTGTTGCATGTAGCTGTGGTTCATTTTCATTGCCACCTCGTAGGGTTTCTTAGCACTGCTGACGTTTCAGGCTTAATGATGCTCTGCTATGGGGCTGCCCTGTTCACTGTAGGGATTTTAGCCATCTTCCTGGTCTCTACCCACCAGATACCAATAGTGTCTCCCACTTGTGACAACCAAAAATGTTTCCAGATGTTCAGATTGCCCCCTGGGTTGGCAAAATGCCCCTTGCCCTGGTTGAGAACCACTGCTGTATAGTACAGGTTGAATATCCCTTATTTGAAATGCTTGGGACAGGAAGTATTTCAGATTTCAGATTGTTTTGGATTTTGGAATATTTGCATATCCATAATGAGATACCTTGGGGATAGGACCCAAGTCTAAACATGTTCATATATATTTCATATACCTGTGATAGACATAGCCTGAAGGTAATTTTATACAGTACTTTTAGTAATTTTGTACATGAAACAAAATTTGTGTATGTTGAACCATCAGAAAGTAAAGGTGTCACTCTCTGAGCCACCCGTGTAGACATTGTGTGGTTGTTTGCATCACCATCATTCCTGACTCTGAATTTCTAAGGGGCTGACAAGCAGTCATTTTCTCTCACTTATGCACACCTAAGTATTTAACAGTATTTACCGGCCCTCCATGGGGCAATGTGGGGAACCTGCCCTTGGTGCACTGGCCTGCACACACACCATTTTATTACCTTCGTGGGTGTGCTTGCGTTGGGGAATCCGGGCATGCACGGAAAAGACATCGCGGCCAAAGGGACCTGAAGGGTCTCTTTTCCCTTGGTGACTCTGAATAAACTGTGTGTTGTGTGCCTGCCTTTTGCTTGTAACCTGTCGTGTGAAGTCAGGTGTGGAATTTTTCACTTGTGGCATCATGTTGGCACTCAAAAAGTTTCAAACTTTGGAGCACTTTGGGTTTTGGATTTTCAGATTGATGATGCTCAACCTGTATTTTATTGTATGAATTTACCGTTTAGTTATCCATTTTACTATTGATGCACATTTGGATTGTTTCCAGTTATTGGCCTTTACAAATAGTACTTCTCTAACATTCTTGTACTTGTCGTTTGGTAAAGGACATGTGCATGTTTTCCTGTTGCGTTTATCTTTAGGAATGGAGGTTTGGGGTCTATAGAAGTGCATGTCTTCACCTCTAGTAGTTTATGCTGGGCTGTTTTGCAAAGTGGTTATATCAGGTGTGAACATTTACCAACAGCAAAGGAGCGTTCTGGTTGCTTTTCTTTCTTGGGAACACCTGGTATTGTCAGAGATCTTCATTGTAGCCATTCTGTGGGGGTGGAGCGCTGGCTCATTGTGGTTTTAATTTGCATTGTTTTTATGAGTTCTCAAGTGGAGCACCTTCTCCTGTGTTTACTGGCCATTTGGATATCCATTTTTGTCACAACCTATTCAGAGCTCTTGCCTTTTTTTCTTTTAGGTTGTCTGAATTTGTATATTCTGGATACAGAATCTTTTTTGATTTTATTGAAGTTGCACATTTATTTTACCACTCCATGTCTTGCTTTATTTCTCTTAATGGTATGTTTTGATGAACAGAAGTTCCTGATTTGAATGTAGTCTGAGTGCTTAATGTATCCTGTTAAGAAAATGTCTGCTTACCTCAAGGTCATGAATATATCTGCTTATATTGTCTCCTCGGTTTCTCTTTTCACCTTTTGCATTTATCTGTGGGCATGCTCTGTGGTAGGGGTCAAGTTAAGCGTTCCCCAGGGTTCTCACAGACCCAGCACCGACTGCGGAGGGCACTGTGCTTTCCCCACTCTCCTTGGTGCCCACACGTGTGTGGGGTCTGTGTCTGTGCACTCCATTGCACTCGGCCAGTCTCCCATCCTGCAGTGCTACATTGCCTCTTGTCAAGATGGATAAGTTTTTGATACCTAGAACGAACATTGTTTTTCTTCAAAAATGCCTTCACTATTATTGTCTCCTTTCCATATAAATTTTAGAATCTGCCTGTCAAATTCCACAAAGGACACTGTGTTGATTTTGATGGAAATTTCATGGAATCTGTAGATCAGTTTGGAAGAATTGACATTTTTAGAGTGTTGAGACTTCCAGTACATGACATGATACATTTCTTCACTGCTTAGGGCCGTCTTTCTCTCAACAGGGTATTGTAGTTTTCTGAATGGAGGTCTTCAATATCTTTAATCAGATTTACACCTAGTAGTAGTCCTTCTTCTTTCTAATTACATAATTAGAAACAGTGTCTATCACTAAACATCACTAATTCACTCACCACTACGTGCCAGGTCCTGTTCTAGGCACTGAGGCCACAGCAGCAAGCCAGACAGCCCCAAGTCCTTGCCTTCATGGAGCTAGCTAGTGAAGAGAGACAGCAGTGCCAGTAAAGCAGCGCAGGGCACTGTGGACTCTGTGATATTTAATGCCATGGAGGGTAAAAGGCAGGAGAACTGAGAGGGGTAGCTTTTGTGTTTTAATTTTAGAGTGGTCATGGAAGACCACTGAGCGGTTGACATCCACACAAAGACCTGAAAGAAGAGGGAAGTGAGCTCTTTTTTTTAAGGCAATTTTATAACTTTATTTGATGTATTTGACGATCAGCTGTTAGTTCTCATCCACATTGACTGTCTATAGATTTTTGAAAGCAGTAATGGGTACATAGGTAATCAAAGTATAGAGTTTATTTGGTGAATCTTCATTCTCTTTACATTTTCTGGACAACCACACATGGATGCGGTATGGGATATTCCTTATTCCTTTGGTCCAGACAGCTTTGTTGAGCCTGGTATCAATGTACATATCTGGAGTTCCCATCTCCTTCATGGCAAATTTCCAAATCTCTTTGAGTGCCTGAGGGGCACGCTTCTTGGAGGCCACTCCATGGATGTGCTGCGAATGTTGATGGTGTATCTCAGGTTACCACCTTGTTGATGGCAGAACGGCCCTTTTCCTTCTCGCCACCGTTTGTACGAGCCATTCTGCCAGGCCCAAGTTGGAAAGGAAGTGAGGCAAGCTCTTAGGGTGTCTGGGAAGGCACGTTCCAGCCAGAGGGATCAACATGTACAAGCTCCCGAGGTGGGGTGTGTTAGCAGAGCCAGAGGCCCATGTGGCAGGCATGGGGTGTTGGAGGAGAACATGGGGGTGGGGTGAGGCTTTAGTTTGTGTAATTTGGAAATTACTGTTTATGGAATGCCTACTATCTGCCAAGTGTGATAGTTTTGCTGGCTGGTATCTCCTCCTTTATTTAGCCTTTATAATAGTGGTGTAGAGAATTTAAAACCAGTTTATAGATGAGAAAACAAAGGCCTAGCAAGGTGACATGGCTTTGCCGAGGGGCTGCTGGTGAGTGACTCCAGAGTCTGTGTTTGCACCTCCGCATGGTGCTGCTGCACACAGTTATGGTGATGCACACTCAGTGTGCCTCATATGTTATTATAGTTTATGCATTTAATGTGTGAATTTTAGAAAAACAGACAATTAGCAGATAAGTAAAGATAGATTTGTTTATTGTCATTTGAAGGTGTGGTTGAGAATAGGGCCCTGTGAGCATGTGCCTGAGGAGCCCACCAGCAAGTATCAAGGAGCCAGCACAGCTGTCAGGGTGTCCTCCAGGCCGAGTTTGGTGGGTTTTCTTTGTGTTAGCATGAGTGCCTATGTCTGAGAAATGTGGCACTGGGAAATCAATGCCTGCGACAAGAGCCGTCACAAGGGCATGTGGAGCTAGGGTGTCTCGGTGCCATCTCCTTGTTCTCAGTTAGCTGTGACTTAACTCTGAGTGCCATTTTGTCTTTCCCTCCCTTCCCCTTCCCACTGGGTGTAAGCGTGGGACATATGAAAACCCTCTTACCATTGTGGGGAACTAGTATCCTGAGGGACCCAGTTTGGGAAACATTGAGCTACCTTGATGTTGACAGTGAGTGTGACATGGAGAATAGGAAGGGGTGGCGAAGAGGAGTATGGGCAAGGAGGGAGTTTGTAGACCTTGCTTCCTATCAGAGAGATGCCCGTGCCTGGTGGAGCCTTCTTTCTAAGGAACCTAAGTCGGCATGCACCAGCTTTAGGATAAGATGTTTCAGTTTGGCTGTGTGTATAAAGAAATGGGATTTTAAAGTTCCTCATCATTTTATTGAAGCGTAGTTACATCTTTACCTCTCATTCTGGGTTTTCTCCCCAAATCCCTGCACAGAGTGGGGAAGAATGTCGCCTACCAGTCATGATAACCAGTCATTGCCCAGCAGTACATCCTCTGTCCAGTGGCTGGGCCTGCAGTGGATGCCTGTGAATTGAACTGGCACAGCTGGCAGAGTCAGTTGCTTCTCAGCTGTTCAGAGTGGATTGGTGCAGTTATTTAAGCCTAGCCACAGGCACAGTTCCTGCCAGATGCTGCTGCTGCTGATAGATGTGACTGAGTGGCCGTGTGCTTACCAGAAGCATTTGTCCATGGCAGACACCTGTGACTTGAGACCTTCCAGCTGGAGGCCATCAGCCAGGGGAGCTTTCCGAGTGCCTGGTTGAGATTGTGTCAGTGTTCAGAGTTGTTGGTGGCCCTCTTGTTACGCTGGCTGCTCCAGGTCACCAGCGTAGATTCTCTGCCCTAAACTCCTTCCCACTCACAAATGGTTTAATGAGTGAGCACGTTAACAAAAAAAAATCTGTCTACTGTTGGGAGGAAACGTGGTGAGATACAGGCAGGGATTTCATGTCCATCCAAGCTCTTGATAGGACTTTGTGAGGAGAAAATAGCCCCAGAATGTCAAGAGGGGACTAAACTGAGAAACTGTAGAAGAAACCAAGCAGAATGTCATTTTATTTATTTTCATTTGCCTGAGCTTTAATAGTGAAATAGTGCTTTGCTGGGGTTGTTTCCTGTGATTTTCAAGAACAGGGTAGTAGAAACCAGAGCATCCGTTGCTTCTGGGTTGGGCTGCCTAGAAGGGACAGGAGGGCATGAAGGAGCTTCATGGCAGGGGAGAGACACACTGTATCTTGACAGAGCGATGTTTTTTGTGGTGCATGCATTTGTTAGACCTTAATTTTACTCATAAGATTTATGCGGTTTACCCTGTGTAAATTTTAACCTTATTTTGACATCCAGATTTTTTTTTTTTTTTTTTTTTTTTGAGACAGCCTTGCTCTGTTACCCAGGCTGGAGTGCAGTGGCATGATCTCGGCTCACTGCAACCTCCACCTCCCAGGTTCCAGCAATTCTCCCACCTCAGCCTCCAGAGTAGCTGGGACTACAGGCGCCTAGCTGATTTTTGTATTTTTGGTAGAGATGGGTTTCACCATGTTGGCCAGGCTGGTCTCAAACTCCTGACCTCAGGTGATCTGCCCACCTCAGCCTCCCAAAGTGCTGTGATTACAGGAGTGAGCTACCATGCCTGGCCCCACTTTATAGAAAAGTTGGAAAAATAGTAGCAAGTAACTCTCACCCAGCTTCCCCTAATGTTAGCATCTTACATAACCATAGAACAGTTACCAAAACCACAAAATTAACATTGGTATGATATTTTTAGATGATCTTTAGCTCTTGTTAGAATTTTTCTATTTTTCTCACATCATTTTTCTAAAAATGGCTTTATTGAGATATAATTTGCATGCTGTAAAATTCATTCATAATATACAATTCAGTGGTTTTTAGTTTATTCACAGAATTGTGCAAGCATTACCATTGTCTAATTTTAGAATATTTTCATTGCCACCAATAGAAACCCCCATACCTATTAGCAGTGACTCCATTCCCTTTTCTACCCATCCCTGGCAATCACTAATCTGTTTTCTGTCTCTATGGATTTGCCTATTATGAACATTTTATAAAATTAATGTTGTACAGTATGTGGCTTTTTGTGTCTGGCTTAGTGTGTTTTCAGAATTCATCTATGTTGTATCATGTATCAGTACACCATTCATTTTTATGACCTAATATCCCATTATGTGTATATACGACATTTTGTTTGCCCATTCATCATTTGACGGACGTTGGGTTATTTTCACTTTTTGAATGTTATGAATCATGCTGCTAGATTAACATTCCTATACAAGATTTTGTGTGGTCTAGCCATTCTTGTAGAGTAGTGTGATAGTCTGTTTTTTTTTTTTTTTTTTTGCTCAGGATTGCTTCAGCTATTTGGAGTCTTTTGTACTTCCATTATGAATTTCAGGATTGTTTTTTCTGCTTTTTTTTTTTTTTTTGTGAAGAATGTCATTGGTATTTTGGCAAGGATTGCATTGATTCTGTAGATTGCTTTTGGTAGTATGGTCATTTTTACAATATGTATTGTTCTAGTTTTTGAACATGGGATGTCTTTCCATTTGTTTGTGTCTTCAGTTTCTTTCATTGGTGTTTTATAGTTTTTCTTTTTGAGATCTTTTACTTCATGGTTAAATTTGGTTAAATTTATTCCTAAATATTTTTTGTAGCTATTGTAAATGGGATGGCCTCATTGATTTATTTTTGAGATTGTGTTATTGGTGTATAGAAATGCTGCTGAATTTTGCATGTTGATTTTTGTGTTCAGCAACTTTCTTTATTGAATTCATTTATTTTAACAATTTTTGGTGGACCTTTTAGGGTTTTCTGTGTATACAATAATGTTGTCTGTAAACAGGGACAATTTGACTTCCTCTTTTCCAATTTGGATGCCCTTTATTTATTTTTTTCTTGCCTAATTGCTGTGGCTGGGACTTACAGTACCATCTTGAATAGGAGTGGTGATGGTGGGAATCTTTATCTTATTCCAGATCTTAGAAGAAAAGCTTTCAACTTTTCCCTGTTCAGTATGATGTTGGCTATGGGTTTGTCATATATGGCCTCTATTATGTTGCTTCTGTACCTAAGTTATTAAGAGTTTTTGTCATAAAGCAATGCCAGATGGTATTAAATGCTTTTTCTGCATCTGTTGAGATGACCATATGGTTTTTGCACTTAATTCTATTAATATGTTGTATAATATCTGTTGATTTGCATGGGTGAACCATGCTTGCATCTCTGGCATAAATCTTTTTTGATCGTGGTGAATGATCTTTGTAATGTGCTGCTGTATTTGGTTTGCTAGTGTTTTGTTGAGAATTTTTGCATCCGTGTTTATCACGGATGTTGGCCTGTTTTTGTTGTTGTGTCCTTGTCTGGTTTTGGTATCAAGGTAATGCTGGCCTTAAAGCATAAGTTTGGAAGAATTCCTTTCTCAATTTTCTGGAAGAGTTGGAGAAGAATTGGTATCAGTTCTTTAAATGCGTGGTAGAATTCTACAGTGAAGCCGTCCCATTCTGGGCTTTTCTTTAACAGATTGAATCTTGTTACTTGTAACTGGTCTCTTCAGGTTTCTGTGTCTTCTTTGTTCTTCTTGGTCGGTTGTACGTGTCTGGGAAGTTATCCATTTCCCCTAGGTTTTCTAATTTGTTGGAATAGAGTTCTTTTTAATAGCCTTTCATGATCCTTTCTATTTATGTAATATCAGTTGTTACGTCTCCTTTTTCATTTCTGATTTTATTGATTTGGGTCTTTTCTCTTTTTCTTGGTTCGTCTAGCTAATGGTCTTTGATTTTTGTTTAACTTTTCAAAAAACCAACTCTTTGTTTTGTTGATATTTTGTATTGCTTTTTACTCTTAATTTTGTTTTGTTTTTGAGACATGGTCTTGTTGTCATTCAGGCTGGAGTGCAGTGGTACAATCACTGCTTACAGCAGCCTTGACCTGCTGGGGCCAAGCAATCCTCCCACCTTAGCCTTCTGAGTAGCTTGCATTATAGGCACACGCTGCCACACCTGACAAGTGGGTGTTTTTGTTTGTTTGGTAGAGACGGGGTCTCGCCTTGTTACCCGGGCTTGTTTTGAACACCTGGACTCAGGTGAGCCTCCCATCACTGCTTTCCAGAGTGCTATGATTATAGGCATGAGCCATCACACCTGGCCTTAATTTTATTTATTTCTTCTCTGATCTTTATTATTTCTTTCCCTGTACTAATTTGGGGTTCGGTTTGTTCTTGCTTTTGTATTTCCTTGAAATACATTGTTAGCTTGTTTATTTAAAATCTTTCCACTTTTCTGATGTAGACATTTATTGCTCTAAATTTCTCTCTTAGCGCTGCTTTTGCTATATCCTATTGGTTTTGATATATTGTGTTTTGATTTTCATTTGTTTCAATTAATTTTAAAATTTTCCTCTTGATTTTGTTGTTGACTCATTGATTGTTCAGGAGCAGGTTGTTTAATTCCCACATACTTGCCCAATTTTGAAAGTTCCTTCTTGTTGATTTCTAGTTTTATTCCACTGTGGTCAGAAAAGATACTTGCTATAATTTTAATTATTTTAGATTTGTTGAGACTTGTTTTGTGTCCTAACATGGTCCACCCTGGAAAAGGTTTTGTGTGCTGATAAGAAGAAAGTGTATTCTGTAGCTGTTGGATGAAATGTTCTGTAAACATCTGTTAGGTCCATTTGGTCTAATGTGTGGTTAAAGCCAAAGTTTCCTTGTTAATTTTATGTCTAGGTGATCTGTTCCATGTTGAGAGTGGGGTGTTTAAATTTTTAACTATTATCATATTGGAGTCTATCTCTCCCTTTAGGTCTAATAACATTTGCTTTATATATCTGGGTGCTCTGGTGTTGGGTGCATATATGTTCAGAATTGTTATATCCTCTTGCTGAATTGATCTTTTTAACATTATGTAATGACCTTCTTTATAGTTTTTGACATAAAGTCTATTTTAACTGATATAAATAAAGCTACCCCTGCTTGCTTTTGGTGTTCATTTGTGTGGAATATCTTTTCTTTATCCCTTTGCTTTCAGTCTATGTGTGTCTTAACAAATGACATGAGTTACATGTAGGCAATATGTAGTTTCCTTTTTCACTGGGGTTTGTTACTAGAGAGTTAATATTTTTTCAAATTAATTCAGCTAGTCCATATCTTTTAAGTGGGGGAATCTAATCTGTTTACATTTAATTTTATTAGTGATAGGTAAGGACTTACTCCTGTCATTTTGTTGTTTTGCAGTTGTTTTGTATAGTCTTTGTTTCCTTCTTCCTATCTTGTATTTTATCATTGAGGTTTAGTGAGGTTTTTTAGTGATAAGGCTTGATTCTTTTCTCTTTCTCCCTTGTGTATCTGCTGTACCAGTATGTTTTATACTTTTGTGGGTTTTTAAGAGAGTGTTTATCATCTTTTCACTTCCAGATGTAGGATTTCCTTGAGCATTTCTTGTAAGGCCAGTCTAGTAGTGATGAATTCCTTTAAGTTTTTGCTTGTCTGGGAAAGATGTTATGTCTCCCTCATTTCTGAAGGATAGCTTTGCTGGGTATAATAATCTTGGCTGCCAATTTTATTCTGCCATCATTTTGAATATTACATCACATTTTCTTCTGGTCTGTAAGGTTTTTGTGGAGAATTTTATGCTAGTCTAATGAAGATTCCTTTGTATGTGACTTGATGCTTTTATCTTGCTGCTTTTATAATTTTCTCTTTGTGTTTGATTTTTGACAATTTGACTACAGTGTGCCTGGGGAATAATTTTTTTTGGTTGAATCTATTTAGGGACCTTTAAACTTCCTGGACCTGGATGTCCATATGTCTTCCCAGACTTTTGAAGTTTTTGGCTATTATTTAATTAGGATTTCTATGCCTCTTCCCTTATCTCTCTTCTCCTTCTATAATTCTCATTATATGAAATTCATTTGCTTAATAGTGTCCCATAAGTCTTGCAGACTTTCTTCACTCTTTTTCATTCTTATTTCTTTCTTTCTCCCCTCTGACTGGGCAGTTTCAAATGACCTGTCTTCATATTCAGAGATTCTTTCTTCTGCTTGATCAAGTCTGCTGTTGAAGCTCTCTATTGTATTTCAAATGTAATTCATTGAATTCTTCAGCTTCAGGATTTGTTTAGTTCTTTCTTATGATTTCTGACTTTTTGTTGAATTTCTTGTTTGGATCATGAATTCCAGATTTTGTTGAATTGTCTATATGTATTTTCTTGTGTCTCATTGAGTTTCCTTAAGATCATTTGGAATTTTTCTTTTTGGCAGTTCACTGATTTTCTCTTTGTTGGGGTCTTCTATTCCTAGAAAGTTATTATGTTCCTTTGGCGGTGTCCTATTCCCTTGCTTTTTGATGTTTCTTGTGTCCCTGCATTGAGGTCTGTACATATGGTGGAATAATTGCCTTTTCCAAATTTTCTAGCATGGCTTTTGTAGAGAGAGACTTACCTGAAGTTGGGTTTTAGTGTGCCATTTAGGAAGGGTGTAGTGACTGTTTCTGGTTAGGTGCAGTGGTATAGTCTCCATGAACCTTTTTCAGCTGTGTTCAGTGTTAGCCTCAGTGGCCCAGGCTATAGAAGTTTGTTACAATGGTAGTGACAGTGTAAGTTGTTAATGTCCTTGGTATCAAGGGCTTTTGGGGTCCTCCTGGTCTCATTTTCCTTGCAATGGGGAGACTTAGCTGAGGGGAATCCCTTTGATGTCAGCTCTGACATGGCCTACAAGCAGCTGCCGTGGTGCTGGGTTCCAGGTGTAGGTGCTTGTAACGGTTGCGGGGCTGGGTTGCAACCCCTGTTGTGGCATGTGGGTCTTGGGGTACAGGTTTGCTCTCTATGGCAAGGTTGGATGTAGGTGGCCCTCAAAGCCAGGATCTGTGACTCTGAGGCACCCTTTAGCAGCTCGGGCCCCGGGGGCCAGGTTGTAACTGTGATTCTACCCCAGGGGGCGGGGCAGGGTACAGCACTGGTGGAACTCTGAGGAAGAAGGGGTGCTGTGGGGGCTTGGGCCTGGGGAGCCAGGGTATGGCTGCAGTTCCAGAACCTGAGCCAACAGGGCTCAGTGGCAGCTCAGGTCCCAGGGGATGTGACACTGTGTAATAATGACTCAAGACCCTAGGATGGTGAGGCTTGTGAGTATCCCAGACTTTGTGAGGCCATGTGTGGCAGGAGAACGTACCTCGGAATGACAGAGCACACCTGTCATTGGGGCCCTGAGGAGGGTGGGAAGCAGCGGATCCATGACTCCACTCTGCAGGGGGAGAGGTGTCTCAGCAGCTCAGACTGGGGTGGGGGGCTAGTTCAGCTCTAGGGAAGCCGGCAGTTGAGCTGTTTGGCCTGTAAGGTGGGATGTCTGGGCTCAGCTACTGCTCTGTTTCTCTGGGATGTAGGGCACTGCATCAGCTCAGCCCTGGGGTGTGCAGCTGCTCAGCTCAGCCAGGGCACTGATTCCCCTTGGAGTGGTGTGTCGCTTCCGCTCAGGCCTGAGGGACGGGACTTTCCTGGGTGGCCCACGCATTTCCCTGGATGCAGAGTGCTTCTTCAACTTGGGTTCCAGGAGGCATGACTGCTCTGAGCAACCAAGGTATTGTTTTCCCTGGAGGCAGTTTATGGCTTTAGCTCCAGCCTGAGGGGGCCAGAGCGGGTAGTGGAGTGACCCCAACTTTGCTCGGCCCCACAGAGGAGGTGTAACAGCTGCCTGCAGCTTAGCTGGGGGATGTGGGGCCACTGGGCTGGGGTGGTTGGGCAGCGGCTTAGCCTCAGGGCTGAAGGGGAGCTGGGGCTGCTCCCCCAGGAACAAGACACACTCCAGCAGTAGTTCCAGTCCCAGGAGGGCACCGCGGGCCACGGGGGCAGGCACAGTGTCGATTCCTTCTCCGGCGGGAGCACAGCGGTGTGGCCTGCGGGCAGCTCATTCCACCCTGGGCTTCGTGCCTGTGAGGACTGCAAGGGACCCCAAGGGTGAGGGCGGTGGGTGTCCACGGTGTTGGTGGGGGCTGCTGGGGTCCTCTTGATTACCTCCTCACTGAAGGGAGGTATTTTCCTGGGTTCTAGCTGACCCTGGTTAGGGGATGGGGGTGGCAGGGGCCCAGCATTTCCTTCTGTTCTTTTTGTGACTATCATGAATTTCTGGGCTTGCCAGGGTTTCTGTTGCTCGTCTAATGCACTTTAGCACTCTCCCTCAGTTGTTTTTGTTAACATTTAGTTGTGTATTCATTGTTCTGGCTGTCTCTGTGAGGGGGATGAATGCTAGGCACTTCTAGCTGGCTGTCTTGATAATGTTACCCAGAATGGGTAGTTTCTATTGTCCTGTCTTCCAATTTACTGATTTTTTTTTTCCTCTGTCCCCTCCATTCTGTCTTCACCAAGATTTTAATTTCAGTTATTTTATTTTTTCTGTTTTAATTTTTCCATTTTGGTTTTCTTTATATGTTGTTTTTTTCTCATTGGTTTCTAGCACAGTTGCTCACTAAAGAAATTTTTTGATGGCCGATTTAAAACCACCGTAAATCATATCAGATAATTTGAACATCTGTGTCATCTTTCTGCTGATGTCAGGCAATTTTCTTTTTTTCATTTAAGTTGCCTCATGTGTCTTTAAATCCAAAGTTCAGCCATGACTATCGTAAATGTTCTCAGTCTCAAGTAATGAGGCTTTTCATGATTAGACCTGAGCTCTGTGTTATTCTTCTACCTATGTTATGAGCAGAGTTTTGGTGCGTTATCAGCCATTCACATTCTTTTCATCTGTGTTCCCCTCAAAGGCTGTCACCCTGCTGCAGTGTTTTCCTTAGGATGACGTCCTCATGAGGTTGTTCCATGTTTTCCTTAGGATGACGTCCTCATGAGGTTGTTCCATTTGGGTTGTGCCCTTGACAGCATTTGTCTCATGGCTAAAGTGGCCTGTTTTATTTTACCCTTTCAGGGGGCTCACGTAGCTATCTCTTCAGCTTGACTAGTGATGCGATTTGTCCAGAAATTTCCTTATCAGTTGTATCCCTTGTATCCCATCAGCCTTAGCCACATAAAATAAATCCTTTCCATTCATTTAGCAAATATTTACTGAGCCTTTACTGTAAGATGGTGAACAACGCAGCCAATGTTCTGCTTTCATGAAGCTTTCAGTCTAAGGAAGAACACTTATTCCTATTTCATAGAATAATTATTATTGAGAGAACTAAAATAGGTTAATGGGCTTGACAATGAGTGGGCGATAAGGGACGGCCTCTCTGAGGAGAGAATATGTAAGCTGAAATTTGATTCTTTTCTGGAATTTCCATTTCTGTTTATATTATACATCTGTTCTTGCATATTTCTACTTTGCCATTAGAATTTCTTATATATTGAATTGTGTTCTCTCCCTCCCCACCCCCCATTTATATGTTGAGGTTCTAACCCTCAGTCCCTCAGAATGTTAATGTATTTAGAGATAGGGACTTTTCATTAAAGTAAAATTGGGCCATTAGGGTGGACCCTAGTCCAGTGAGACTGGTGTCTTTATAAGAAGAGAAGATGAAGATACATGGAGAAACCCCAGGGGCCTGTGTGCACAGAGGGATGACCACATGAAGAGGCAGTAAGAGGGTGGCGTCTGCAAGCCAAGGAGGGAGGTCTCAGAGGAAAGCAGGCCTGCTGAGAGCTTGATCTCAGACTTCTAGCCTCTAGAGACTGTGAGAAAATAAATTCATGTTGTTAAGCCACCCAGTTTGTGGTATTTTGTTATGGCAGGCTGGGCAAACTAATACAAAGCCATTAGCATATTAATCATAATTATTCTGAATTCCCTATCTGATACTTCTAAAATCTGTCATCTCTGCAGCTGGTTCTGATGCTTGGTTTGTCTCGTCAGACTGTGATTTTTTCTTTCCTTTTAGAATGCCTTGCAATTTTTGGTTGAAAGCTGGACATGATTTACTGTGTAATGGGGATTGAGGAAAATAGGCCTTTAGCGTGAGGTGTTTTGGTAATCTGGCTAGGAGTTGGGCTGTGTTTACTGTAGGGGACAGAGGCTTTATACTCTTCTAGCATCCTTGTTTATTCTCCCCTGTTCCCTTTGGGTTTCCCTAAGAATTCCTCCTTAGATAGAATTGGTGTCTTTCAGCTCTCTCGGCTATAATCCCTTTTAAAAATCCCTGTTGTGTGTTATGCTCTCTCATCTCTGTTGATATGGTTTAAGGTGTGTGTGGAGAGAAGTATTTATCATCTCAGTCTTTTAGTCGGCCTGTGTCTCTGGGCTTTGATCTTCAAAAGTGTTTCTTAACCCCCTCCCCTGCTTAGGTAAGTCAGGAATGGCAGAGAGGCCTGGAGTGGGAGAAAAGCTCTTCCCTTTAGGTGAGATAAGGCTCTGGTGAGGCCTTTCCCTGGAAACAGGGTGTATTCATAATGGCTACTCTTCCTGTCCCCCTGCCAGAGCTGCGAGGGAGCTTTCTTCGCACTTTACTTTGAGAACCTCATGGGGGTTTCTAAAGACAAAATCTACAAAAATATGGGGGCCCCCTAAGACTGCGACCCCCAGGAGTTCCTGATTCTCATTGTTGTCCACCCTCAGCTTCCAACAATTTGTCATTGAAATATTCCCACCAGTATGGCTATAGCAGCTTTTCCTCCAGGGAAGCAGATCTTGTTGTGACTCTCCAGATTTCATGGTGGCCTTAATTCTTTGATGGGTCCAAGAAAAGTCATTGATTTGTTTGTTCTGCTTTTCTTAGCGAAGGATGGAAGTGCTGATTTCTAAGCTCTTTGCATTGTTGACAAAAAGTGTCAAACTCTGTAAAATATTTGAAGGGATTTATTCTGAGCTAATTATGAGTGACCATGGCCTGTGACACGGCCCTCAGGAGGTCCTGAGAACATTCAGCTGAAGGTGGTTGGGGTACAGCTTGGTTTAATGTATTTTAGGAAGGCATGAGACATCAATCAAATATGTTTAAGAATTAACGTTGGTTTAGTTTAGAAAGGTGAACAACCCAAAGCAGGGGCTTTCAAGCCATAGGTAAATTTAAACATTTTCTGGGTGACAACTGGTTGAGGTTGTCTGAAGACCTAGGATCAATGGAAAGGAATGTTCAGGTTAAAGATAAAGGATGACGGAGACCAAGTTTTATTGTGCAGAGGAAGCCCTTAGATAGCTGACTTCAGAGAGAGCAGGTTGTAAATTGTTTTTTATCAGACCTAAAAGGGTGCCTGGCTCTTAATTGATTATCTCCTGGATCTGCAAAAAAAGGAAGGAAAATAAAAGAGGAAGGGGATTCTCTGTAGAATGTGGATTTTTTCCCACAAAAGACTTTGCAGGGCAATTTCAGGGCATGGCAAGGAACTATATTTTGGGGTTAAATATTTTGTCCTTGTCTCATAATGTTATGCCACAGTCAGATTGAAAAGTAAGTCACAATATATAGGGTCAAATAAAACTCATCTGATGAGAATCCATGGTTTGTAGGACATGACTCCCCAGACCCCTTAGGTAGGAATTTGGGCAAGATTTAAAAAATCAGAGCTTAGTCCTCAGCATGTTGGAGCTGGAATTGCTCTACTGAGTGAGATTTGAAAGGAGCAAGACGTGAAGATTGGGGCAGGAACATTCGGGTTAAGAAAATGCAGAGCAGGCTGGTGCGGATGATGAGTGATGTGAGGGGATGCCGAGAAGCAGGGGGGCTTGATCTGGCGGAGGACAAGGACTTGGGGCTCCATCCTGAGTGCAGTGAGGATCTGTGGGAGAGCAGGGAAGGTATGTATTCTGATTTCTGTTTAAAAAGTTTAAAATACAAAAATTAGCTGGGCGTGGTGGCATATGCCTGTAGTCTCAGCTACTCGGGAGGCTGAGGCAGGAGAATCACTTGAACCTGGGAGGCGGAGGTTGTGGTGAGCTGAGATCGTGCCACTGCACTCCAGCCTGGGCAACAGAACCAGACTCTGTCTCAAACAAACAAACAAACAGTTTAATTCTAGCTGTAGCATGGCAGATGGATAGGGGTAGGAAGAGGCAAGAATGCAAAATTAAATAAGCAAGCCACCAAGAAGGCTATTACAGTAGTCTGGGGGAAGTAGGATGGCTTAGACCAGGGTGGTGGTTATGGGCTTAGGGCGTGTTGGGAGGTAGAGTTGATAAGATGTGATGTGAGAGAAGAGACAAATCAATAACAATACCTGCCATCTTTGGGTGGGTAGATGGTAATGCTATTTACTGAGAATACCTGCATCTTTGGGTGGGTAAATGACAACGTTGTTTACTGAGATGGGGAAGATGAGGGAGGAGCACAGAGAATCAGGAGTTGGGTGTTGGCCTTGTGAAACCTGAGTTGGCAGTAAATTCCCAAGGGGAGTAGTCCAGGCAAGTTTTTGTGGATACGAAGTCTGGAATTCCAGGGAAAGACTGGGGTTGGAGAAATGGATTTGAGAGTCACTGGTAGATACATGAGATTTGAAGTCATGGAGTAGATGAAGTCACCTAAGGAGAGTAGAAAGAGAACGAAGCCTAGGACAGAGCCCTGGGCTAGCATCTAAAGGAGAAGTATAAGGAGGGACTGGTGAAGGAGTGCTATGGAAGCCAAGAAAAGCCAGAGGGGTCAAGTGAGATGAAAGCTGAGCAGTGACAACATGGAAGACATTGGTGACCTCAAGAGAAGCTGTCTCAGCAGTGAGCAGATGGTAGCATGACTGAAGGGTGAAGGTGAGGTGGGGCGGTAGCAACAACAGACCACTCTTGGAATATTTCTGGGAAGGGAGTCAAAAACTGGGCAGAACTGGAGGCCAGTTTGGGGTCAAGGAAGATTTTTTTTTTTTTTTTTTTTTTTGCCTTCTTGTTCTTTGAAGCTTGTAAGAATGGGCTTATGTTGCTGCTGGATGACTCCATGTTCCTAGGTGCCCAAGGAGCCTGGGGCATTGCCTAAGATGTGGCTGACATGGTCCAGAATCCATATGTGCTTTGGAGGTGGCCAGGGAGCCCATAGGAGGAGGGAATGCTCAGTGTGTGCCCTGAGAGCTTTGCCACTGTCAGAAAGCACCTGACAGGAACAAGTTTGATTGTATTTGACACATGCTGGCATTACCACAGAAAGTTTTAGCAACAGATAAGAGGGGAGATCTGTACTCTCAACTTCTTTTTTCATACTTCCTATTGAAGTTTTCATCTGTACTCTCAGGCGTTTAATTTCTAAGACTGCTGTTTTTTTTTAATTGTCTTAAAAAATAGCATCCCATTCTTGTTTAACAGATGATATACTTGTTTAACAGATGATATAGCTTCTTTTACCTCCTTGAGGAAGATATTAATAATAGTTTTTTAAAATTTTTCTTCTCACTGCACAATCTCTTCTTTGTCCTCCTTTTGTTCCTGTTTAAAATGATAGCCATTTATCTTTTTCTCAGGTGTCTGGCAATATGTGGTTGTCTGGTCATGTTTAACAGTGGGATTTATAATGCTGATTGGAAGCTGTGAGCATATGGGTGGAGCTTCTGAACTTTTCTGCAGTGTGAGCTGGTGCATCAATTAATTGGGAACCCATAGGTCAGTATCTTTGACTGTGTTGTCTTGGGTTGTTCAGATTGTCTGGAGAAGACTCACCCACCCTTATTTCTGAAGGGATGAAGGCCTATAAACTCTGGAAACAAAGTAGGGATAGAGGGAATGTCTTAGAGCTTGTAGGTATGTGTTTATCTAATCCACATGTTTTCCAGACAGAACCTCCATCCTCAATTGTGCCTGATGTTTCATCTCCAGAGATTCTTTAGAAAATAAATGTCCAGGCCGGGTGGGGTGGTTCACACCTGTAATCCCAGCACTTTGGGAGGCCAAGGTGGGCGGATCACCTGAGGTCAGGAGTTCGAAACCAGACTGGCCAACATGATGAAACCCCGTCTCTACTAAAAATAAAAAAATTAGCTGGGTGTGGTGGCAGGTGCCTGTAATCCCAGGTACTCAGGGTGCTGAGGCAGGAGAATCACTTGAACTGGGAGGCGGAGATTGTGATGAGCCAAGATTACGTCACTACACTCCAGCCTGGGCGACAGAGTGAGACTCTGTCTCACAAAAAAAAGAAAAGAAAAGAAATGTCCAGTCTCTACTAGGGAAGGGGCATTTGTCCAGAGGCAGGGAATAGGGGAGAGGGTCCAGGGATCTAATTTCTTCTTCTTATTTTTATTTTTATTTTTATTTTTGAGATGCAGTCTTACTCTGTTGCCCAGGTTGGAGTGCAATGGCGTGATCTCAGCTCACTGCAACCTCTGCCTATGGGGTTCAAGTGATTCTCCTGCCTCAGCCTCCCAGGTAGCTGGGATTACAGGAGCCTGCCATGACACCTGGCTAATTTTTGTATTTTTAGTAGAGACAGGGTTTCACCATGTTTTTCAGGCTGGTCTTGAACTCCTGACCTTAGGTGATCCACCTACCTTGGCCTCACAAAGTGCTGGGATTACAGGCGTGAGCCACCAAGCCTGGCCTTCTTCTTATTTTTAATATAAAGCCGTATTTGTTGAGTTATAATTTACATAGAACAAAATTCACTTGTTAGTAGACAGTTCTATGAGTTGTGACATAAAACTATCTCAGCATATAACTCATATGCTGAGTTATGTGGTATGTGTTTAAATGTATAGGAAATTGCCAAATCGTTGTCTAAGGTGGTTGTACCATTTTATTTATGTTATGTTATGTTATTTATTTTTGAGACAGAGTCTTGCTCTATTGCCCAGGCTGGAGTGCAGTGGCACGATCTCGGCTCACTGCAACCTCCACCTCCTGGGTTCAAGTGATTCTCCTGCCTCAGCCTCCTAAGTAGCTGGGATTACAGGTGTGTACCACCACGCCCAGCTAATTTTTGTATTTTTAGTAGAGATGGGGTTTCACCATATAGGCCAGGCTGGTCTCAAGCTCCTGACCTCGGGTGATCTGCCCGCCTCAGCCTCCCAAAGTGTTGGGATTACAGGCGTAAGCCACTGCATCTGGCCTGGCAGTACCATTTTAAATTTTCACCAGTAATCTATGAGCATTCCAGTTGTTCCTCATTCTTGTCAACACTTGGTATTTTCAGATTTTTATTTTTTAATTTTAGCCATTCTATTAGGTGTGGATTTAATTTCCATTTTTCTGATAGCCGTGATGCTGAGCATCTTTTTGTGTGCTTGCCATTTGTGTATCTCCTTTGGTGAAGTGTCTTTTCAAACACTTTGCCTGTTTTTTTTGGGCTGTTGTGTTACTGAGTTTTCAGAGATGTATGTGTATTCTGGATTCAGGTCCTTTATCAGATACATGTTTTGCAAATGTTTTGTCCTCATTTAGTGGTTTGTCTTTTCATTGTAACTGTCTTTTGAAGAGCAGATTTTTAAAATTTTGGTGTGGCTAATAAATTATTTGGTTGTATGGATTATGCTTTTGGTTTTGTGTCTAGGAAATCATTACCTAATTCAAGGTCACAAAGATTTTTCTCCTGTTTTCTTCCAGAAGTTTTAAAATTTGGGGTTTTACATTTAGGTCTGTTATTAATTTTTGTATAATTTTTGTATGTTAGGCAAGGTATAGATTGAAGTTCTTTGTTTTTGCATATGGATGTTCAATTTTTCCAGCACCATTTGTTGTAAAGGTTATTCTTTCTTGATTGACTTGAATGTATACCTCTGTTGAGAGTTCACAAAGCTGTGGTCTGTTTTTGGATCCTCTAATTTTATTTCACTTATCTCTTTGTCTGTCGCTCTGTCGCTTGACCAGTACCACACTCTTTATGGCCATAAATGTTGAAATCTAGTACTGTGATTCCCCAACATTTCTCTTTCTCTAAATTGTTTTGTCTGGTCTAGTTCCTTTGTTTTTGCAAATAAATTTGAGAATCACTTGTTGATTTCTGCTAAAATTTCAACTTGGATTTTGGTTGGCATTGCATTGATTATATAGATGAATTTGAGGAGATTTGACATTTTAACAATATTGAGTCTTCTAGTCCATAAATATGGTATATTCTCTCCATTTATATGTCTGTGGATCCTTATATCTGTGTTTTGTTGTTTTTCAGCATAGAAATCTTGCACATAGTTTCATGAGATTTATACTTAAGTGTTTCATGTTTTGGTGCTATTATATAATACATGGTCATTTTTTAAAAACATTAGATTTTTAATTTTTTATTATAAGTATGTGGATACAATTGACCTTTGTATGTTGAATTTGTATTCTGTGACCTTGCTAAACTCAATTAGTTCTAATAACTTTTTTTCTAGTTTCTTTGGGATTTTCTGTATAGACAATCATATCATCTGCAAATAGAGACAGTTTCATTTCTGCCTTTCTAATCAATAAACCTTTTATTTCTTTTTCTTGCCTTACTGCACAGGCTAGGATCTCTAGTATGATTTTGAATAGGGGTGATAGGATATTCTCGCATTGTACTTCATCTTAGGAAAGAAGCATTCAGTCTTCTACCAGTAAGTATGATGTTAGCTGTGTGTTTTTTGTAGATGCCCCTAATCTGGTTCAGGATGTTCCTTTTTTTATTCCTGTTTTGCTGAGGGCTTATTATTATTATTACTGTTATAAACAGATGTTGAATTTTGTCAAAAGCCTTTTCTGCATTTATTGAAGAGATAATTTTTTTTTCTTCTTTAGTCTATTGTTATGGTAGGTGATGTTGACTGATTTGCAAATAATGAGCCAGTCTTCCATTCCTAGAATAAGTATCTATTGGCTGTGAAGTATTATCCTTTTTATATATTGCTGAATGCAATTTGCTATTTTTTTGTTTAGGATTTTTGTGTCTTTGTTTATGAGGGATATTGGTCTGTTCTTTTATTTTAACATCTTTATCTAATTTTGGTGTCAGTGTAATTCTGGCCTCATAAAAAAAAAGTTGACTTATTTCCTCCTTTTCTGTTTTCTGAAAGACTTGTTTAAAATTTCTGTTATTTCTGTTTTAATTGTTTGATAGAATTTGACAATGAAGCTCTCTGAAATGTTATGCACTGCATGACTGTTTACCTTTAAATAATAATCTGCTGCTTCAGGTGTAGTGTAAGTACCTTAAAACAGTGTTTTCCCGTCTATTAATCATATTTATTTCAGATTCTTTTTCTGAAATTCCTGTATTATTATTCCAGGTTATCTGTGTGTCTGCTTCTGTTGATTGTCACTTGACAATGAGCCTTTTGTTTCCTTTGCCTTCTTTTGTTTGTTTGTTTGTTTTTGAGACAGAGTCTCACTCTGTCATCCAGGCTGGAGTGCAGTGGCGCAATCTCAGCTCACTGCAACCTCCACTTCCTGGGTTCAAGTGATTCTCCTGCCTCAGCCTCCTGAGTAGCTGGGATTACAGGCGTGCGCCACCACACCCAGCTAATTGTTATATTTTTAGTAGAGATGGGGTTTCACCATGTTGGGCCAGGCTGGTCTCAAACTCCTGACCTTGTGATCCGCCCGCCTTGGCCTCCCAAAGTGCTGGGATTACAGGTGTGAGCCTCCATTGCCTCTTCATTGTAATTTTTTATTTCAGTGTTGGACATTGTGTGGAGGGCAGTAGGCAAGGTCAACAAACTTTTTCTGTAATGGGCCAAATAAATATTTTGAGTTTTGAGGGCCACGTGTAGTCCCTGTTGCGTGTTATTCTTCTGGTTTTTACTTTTACAAAATTACCCTTAAAAAATGTAAAACCTGGCAGGGTGCAATGGTTCATGCCTCTAATTCTGGCCCTTTGGGAGACTGAGGTGGGAGGATTGCTTGAGCCCAGGGGTTTGATACCAGCCTGGGCAGCGTAGTGAGACACTGTCTCTACAAAAAAATAGGAAAAATTAACTGGGCGTGGCCACATGTACTGTGGTCCCGCTTTCTTGGGAGGCCGAGGTGGGAGGATGGCTTGAGCCCAGGAGACTGAGACTGCAGTGAGCCATGATTGTACCACAGTACTCCAGCCTGGGAGACAGAGCAAGACCCTGTCTCCAAAAGAAGAAGAAGAAGAAGAAGAAGAAGAAGAAGAAGAAGAAAATAAAACCACTCTTAGCTTGCAGACCGTATAGAAACGGGTCATGGGCTCCCTTTGGCCTCTGGGCCATAGTGTACCCTCTCTGTACGGGGGAATGAGGTGGGTAGATAGTGTTATATTCAGGAATGGCCACTCCTCTTTTTCTGCTGGGCTTTCATTGTTGGGGAGTTGAGGTGGGTCTGGGTTTTGTTGTTGTGTATGTACCTTCCATCCCACTGGCTTCAAATTCCTCTAACCTTTCCTTGAGCTTAGGATGAGGGCTGAGTTGCCAAAGCATCTTCACCTGTGGCTTTTGGCCTTGCCTCTGTGTCTGCCTTAGCTGCCCCTTACCTTTGGCAGGTCCCTACTAGAGAAAGTTCCCCTCCCTTCCCCCAAAGTAGGAGGACTCTAACAGTCTGGCTTAAGATGGCTCCTGGACCCTCCCCGAGGGCTAGAGCAGACTGCCTTTTATCTTCCCTGGCCACAGCAGTCTTCTGATTCTGTAGGTGAGAAGCTTCTTGTTAGGGTTTAGTGCTGTGGCAGCTCCCACTGAGAGAGAGACTGTTCAGTCTGCTCTTTCAGTCTACATCTTAAAAGGTTTTTTTTTTTTTTTTTTTTTTTTGGTTAAGTAAATGTGCTAAGAAAGAGGTGCTGATTTTGAGCCTGGTTCCAATTGCAGTACCCAGTCAAGAAGTGAATTTATGGCATCATAAAGGCTGCCAGTAGAGAGGAATGGTAAGGAAAGTTGGCTCCACTCTGGTGATGGATTGAAGCTTCCAGTGGGTTTGTCTAGCTATTTTTTTAGTGGTTGCTACAATGTATGCAAGGCTACCAGATTCTATAACTCCTGGGGCCATTCCCATGGAAAATAAACAATGTGAATTTTATATACCCAGTGACATTGTGTAAACTCAGTGGCCCTGATAAGTGCTGTATCTGTATGTGGTCCCTGAGGGATTTGCTGCAATTGGAGTGAAAAAGAAGTAATACTTTTTAAAACAACCTTATAAGTGGACAGAATGCTACTGTCGACAAAGAGTCAAACTCTACAAAATATTTGAAGAGATTTGTTCTGAGCCAAATATGAGTGAGGTCCTGAGAACATGTGCCCAAGATGGTTGGGTGCGGCTTGGCTTTATGCATTTTAGAGAGGTGTGAGACATCAATCAAAAACATTTAAGAAATACATTGGTTTGGTCCAGAAAAGTGGGACAACTCAAAGCCGGGGGGCGTGGGGCTTCCAGGCTATAGGTGAATTTAAACATTTTCTGATTGATAAAGACCGGGGATTGATAGAAAGGGAATGTTCAGGTTAAGGTAAAGATTGTGGACATCCAAGTTCTTTTGAAGTCTTATGGTGGCTGCCTTAGAGGCAATAGATGACAAATGTTTCCTATTCAGATCTTAGTTAATCTCTTTAGGATTGGGAGGGTCTTGAAGAAAAAGATCTAACTATGTTAGTAGAGATTCTTTACAAATGCAGATTTTCCCCCACAAAGAACAGCTTTGCAGGGCCATTTCAAAATGTGGCAAAGAAACATATTTTGGGGTAAAATATTTTTATTTTCTTTCTTGTCTCATAATGTTATGCCAGAGTCAGGTTGGAAAGTCACAATATATAGGGTTAAATAAAACCCATCTGATGAGAATTTATGATTTGTAGGACATGACTCCCCAGACCCCTTAGATAGGAATCTGGGCAAGATAAAAAAAATCAGAGTTTAGTCCTTACTAGCAAACAGAGAAAGCCCTCATCTTTCTAGTTTAGCACTTTAAAATTGTATGACTGTAATATTTGAAGATGATGGTTATTAGACTGTTGAGTTTTTTGATGCTGCTTTTATGAGCTAAGCTTTTATATCAAGCAGTGACTGTGTTTCTAGATTAGCCTGTAGTTTTCTAAACTGTCAAACCTGTTATTCAGAAAGGCCAGGAACCCCTTGAGGGGTAGATTGCAGTAGAACATTTTATTCTAGGCCAGGCGTGGTGGCTCACGCCTGTAATTCCAGCACTTTGGGAGGCCGAGGTGGGTGGATCACTTGAGGTCAGGAGTTCAAGACCAGCCTGACCAATATGATGAAACTCCATCTCTACTAAAAATACAAAAAATTAGCGAGGCATGGTGGCACACACCTGTTATCTCAGTTACTTGGGAAACTCCTGCCTCAGTTATAGAGGAAAGCTGAGGCAGGAGAGTCTCTTGAGCCTGGGAGGCGGAGGTTGCAGTAAGCAGAGATCATGCCACCACATTCCAGCCTGGGTGACAGAGCGAGACTCTGTCTCAAAAAAATAAAAAGAAAAAAGAAAATTTTATTCTAACCAGAAGCATTACCTCTTTCCCCTAGATCCAGATGCAGAGGTGTGCCTTCATGTACTGAGGCTTGTCCAGTCTGTGGTTCTGGAACCTGAAGTCTTCTCCAAGTCGGCCTCTGAGTTCCGGAGCTCCCTGCCCCTGCAACGCATCCTGGCAATGTCCAAGAGCCGCAACCCCCGCCTGCAAACTGCAGCCCAGGAGCTCCTGGAAGATCTCCGCGCTCTGGAGCATAATGTGTAGGTGTGCTCGGCCACCAGGGTTTTGGTGAAAATGCCAGTGTCCCTTCTCCCCAGATCCCTCATTTGATACTCCAAAACCATCACCATGTGCCATGTGTTAGAGTTGGCAAAATGTGATTGACTGGAGATGGACGTGAATTGCTATGTGTCCCACGTAGCTTGTCTTGGAGGTGGGAGCACTTGCAGGTGGCTGGTTAAGCTTGCCAAAGCAGAGGCCATGAAAGAGCCCGTCCTTCCGGAAAAATGGTCCATGTCTGTGCTGGCTGGAAGAGGGCCTGCTTAGGGCAGCTTCTTGCTGCTTAGCAGACCATGACCTGTAGGTTCACCATAAAACAGGGAAATTAAATAACCGTCTACCCCATTAGTCGGCATTTTCCTGAGATTCATTTCTTTGAAAAGCAATTCATTCTCTCTCTAGTAATTGTAATTAATCCCCCCAAAATGCAAGTTTACTTTTATAACCTTTTGGTGAACCTGCTATTTCGGATGACATTGGACATTGTAGTTCTATATTTTTTGTGCCTCTTTTATTTTTGAATAAAGAAAGTCAGAAGAGTTGTATTACGACCCTTGCTGTCTGAAATCTAAACTTGATACTAGGAAGTTGATCTTTGCATATTACCATGCTGCTCTTGGTTGGTGGGAAAAAAAAACTCTCCTTAAACTGTTCTGGGCCCTTTGGCTATAAACTTAGAAGTCCTATTTTTCTTATAACAAATGCTGTAAAAACAACTTGTATAATAGATTAGAACACATGCAGTTAGTTGAGATTCCATAAATGAAATGATAGTTCCTGCTCCCTTTTTGTGCATGGGTGTGCCTGTGTGCCAGGGCCCTGCCATGTCTGTGTTATCTACCTACTGGTTGCCGTCCAGCTTGTTTTCTAGGCCACTGGCAGAGAACAAGGGAGAATACACTTCATTTCTCACGGACACCATGATTGGTGAGAGTTGCCTTTTGTGTTAGTCTGCTTTCACACTGCTATAAAGAAATGCCTGAGACTTGGTAATTTATAGAGGAAAGAGGTTTAATTGACTCACAGTTCACTGTGGCTGGGGAGGTCTCAGGAAACTTACAATCATGGTTGAAGGGGAAGCAAGGCACCTTCTTCTCAAGGTGGCAGGAAGGAGAATGAATGCAGGAGAACCTACCAAATATTTATAAAACCATCAGCTCTCTTGAGAACTCACTATCACGAGAACAGCATGGGGGAGACCGCCCCCATAATCCAGTCACCTCCACCTGCTCTCTCCCATAATCCACACGCGGGGATTATGGGGATTGTAATTCAGGATGCGATATGGGCCTAACCGTATCACCATTTAAATCAATCCTCAAAGTCACGTCACGGGAACACATTCCCTTCTTTTCCTGGGCTGCTTCCTTCAGTGTGATGCTGGAGGGCTGCTGGGCTCTGGGCATGCTGTAAGAGCAAAACAAATGCAGGTGCACCCCACCAGTGGCAGCCCCATCTACAAGAATAAGCTGTTTTGTTGCATATGGCATTTTAGAGTAACTTCGTTTTTCTTTTAAGTAGATTTTTATAGGCAGTGTGCAATTTAAGGCTGAGGCTGAGTGAAGAAGTGTAGAGGAAGGCACAGTTGCTTGGATTTCACGAGCCAGCATATTGTGGAACACTAGCTCATCTGAGCCAGAGGAATGTTGCAAAAGGCAATTTAAAATTCATGGAGGCAGAAATCGATCCATCTGTGCTGTGTGGTTCTGTAGGTCCTGATTATTGGTGAATAAAATTAAGAATGTTGTGTTTCTATACTTAATACCATGGTGCTATCTTCTTTTTGATTGCTATTTATTTAATAAGGTAATAGGGAATGCTGCCTCTAGAACTACAGGACCTCTTTCTGCCAGAGATGGGGTCAACAGTGTATAGAGAGGAGTGAGTGTTGGCCAGACTCTTGGATGTTGTGTAGTTTAGCTAATTAGTGGATGGATGTGATTAAGAAGGATCATTTCTTTTCTGCTGATTTTGAGGTGCTAAGAATAGCAAGAGTTCTTACGAAAACTCTTTTAGGAAGAAACATGTGACAACTCCATATTTTGAATGTATATCCTAGGAAAAGTACATAAGGCCAGTTTTAAGGAGTGACCTGCCTCCTGCTCTTCATATGAAGGTCAACAGGAAAACATAGGTTCTTTAATTTTTCTACAACTAGTTATCTAAAGAAAACCTACTCAGTTTTTTAAAAGGTATTCATAAAAGCATGTACTTTGCAGATCTCGTGAATTTTAAAATCAGACAAAGTAAAATAGTGCATATATTTTGAAATGTTGTTTGTTTGTTTTAGACGGAGTTTCACTTTTGTTGCCCAGGCTGGAAGTGCAATGGTGCAATCTTGGCTCACTGCAACCTCCGCCTCCTGGGTTCAAGCGATTCTCCTGCCTTAGCCTCCTGAGTCGCTGGGATTACAGGCACCCGCCACCACGCCTAGTTAGTTTTTATTACTTTTAGTAGAGATGGGGTTTGGCCATGTTGGCCAAGCTGGTCTTGAACTCCTGACCTCAGGTGATCCACCCGCCTCGGCCTCCCAAAGTGCTGGGATTACAGGCATGAGCCACGGCCCCCGGCCTATATTTTTATTTTTGACACAAGAGTCTTGCTTTGTCACCCAGGCTGGAGTGCAGTGGCTCCATCTTGGCTCACTGCAGCCTCCGCCTCCTGGGTTCAAGCGATTCTCCTGCCTCAGCCTCCTGAGTAGCTGGGATTATAGGTGTACACCACCATGCCTGGCTAATTTTTGTACTTTCAGTAGAGACATGTTTTCACCATGTTGTCCAGGCTGGTCTAAATTCCGGATCTCAAGTGATCCACCCGCCTCGGTCTCCCAAAGTGCTGGGATTACAGGCGTGAGCCACCATGCCCAGCCTTGAAATGTAATTTTAACAGAATTCCTCTTACATTTATTAAGTTAAGGAACTATTTTTCTCCTTGGTACCATCAGTTTGTATGTAAAGGCGTGAAACCTGGCAGGCCAGACGTCAGACTTGACTCCCTCCTTCCTCACCGCTTCCCCCACACGGCTCTGAGCATTCCTCTTGCTGTCTGGCAGCTCATTAACCATCAGAGCTGCTTTCTGTTCAGTCCGAAAAGAGCAAACCCTTGTTCTGACTGAGAGCAATATGGAGACTTCGTGGGTGGCTTTGGAGACCCATGCCTCCTCATGGCATAGCTTGGGATAAGCCTCATGCCAAAGAGTTCTTCTGGTTCCGTACAGTTATATCGCCTGTGCCATTCACTCATTCCAGAGGATTTTAAAGTTAATTAAAGTACCAAGCATAGGATCACAGGTCTTGAGCCTGAAGAAAATTAGACCAAGGCTGGGAAGTCAGGCCGGGGTCAAGGAAGTGTTGACAAAAAGAGTCAAACTCTGTAAAATATTTGAAGAGACTTATTCTGAGCCAAATGTGAGTGACCAATGGCCTGTGACACAGCCCCAGGAAGTTCTGGGAACATGTGCCCAAGGTGGATGGGCCACAGTTCGGTTTTATGCATTGTAGGGAGACATAAGACATCAATCAATAGATGTAAGATGTAAGATACATTTGTTTTGTCTGGAAAGGCGGGACAATTGGAGGGGGTTGGGGGGTGTGTTCCAGGTCATAGGCAGATTCAAAGATTTTCTAATCCGCAGTTGGTTAAAAGAGTTAAGTTATTATCAGAAGACCTGGAATCCCTAGGAGGGAGCATCTGTTGTGGGGACCAAGGTTTTTATTATGCAGATGAAGCCTTCAGGTAGCAGGCTTCAGAGAGAATAGATTGGAAATGTTTCTTACCAGACTTAAAAAGGTACCAGACTCTTAGTTAATTATCTCCTGGATCAGAGAAGAGGAAAAAGATTCTCTACAGAATGTAGATTTTTCCCCACAAGAGACAGCTTTGCAGGGCCATTTCAAAATATGTCAAAGAAATATATTTTTGGGTAAAATATTTTGATTTCTTTCATGGCCTGGTGTCTGTCATGTGATGCTATACTAGAGTCAAGCTAGAATTTGATGTCTTATTGCAACAAAAAGTCTCAAGATCTCTGTTTTAATGTTTATACCGGTCAGTTGTACCTGAATTCCAGAGGGAGGAGGGCATAATGAGGCATGTCTGACCTCCACTTCCCATCATGACATAATGAGGCATGTCTGACCTTCACTTCCCATCACAGCCTGAACTAGTTTTTCAGGCCAACTTTGGAAGGCCCTTGGCTGAGAGGAGGGGTCCATTCAGATGGTTGAGGGGCTTAGAATTTTATTTTCGGTTTACAGAGGTTTTGAATAAAGCTCGTAAATGTGCCTGCCCATTCCGTTGATTCGGCTGGACCTGCCATTAGCTATTTTGTCACGCATTAATATAAATTGAAAAGGTTGATAAAAACTTTTGCAGGCTTACTAATTTTCTGGGAAGTCCTGAAGTTTGCTCTGTTTTCTTCCATGGCATAGATGCTGAGAATGCCTCAGAACTTCTCCAACCAGTGTAGGATCCTGAGTATAGACCCTGATATAGCGTAGGATCCTGAGTATAGACCCTGATATAGCGTAGGATCCTGAGTATAGACCCTGATATAGCGTAGGATCCTGAGTATAGACCCTGATATAGCGTAGGATCCTGAGTATAGACCCTGATATAGCGTAGGATCCTGAGTATAGACCCTGATATAGTGTAGGATGTGGCATCCTATAGGGCATTGAAAGGTCTTTGGATGCTTTTTGAGTCCAGGCTCAGGTAAGAAGGGCAAGAGATAACTGGTACACCTCTGTCTTCACAAACTCTCATCTTCAAGAGCCATGGCTGCCTCTCTGCTCTGAGAACGCACACATTTAAATTTATCTCCACATGTAGACTAAGAAATCAGAGTCTTTGTGCTAATTGCACATGCTACAAAATGAAAACTGTTGTTACAGTCCTTTTTAATTTGTAATTTCAGAAGTTTTAAAAATTGTTAAATATACCTAATACAAAATTTATGTTTTAACCATTTTAAAGTGAAGAATCAGTGGTATTAAATATGTCATAGTGTTTTATAATCATTACCATTATCTATTTCTGAAACTTTTCTTCATTCCAAACAGAAACTCTGTACCAGTTATATAACAACACATTCCCTAAACCTTTCTCCCCGGCCCCTAATATCTGCTCTTCTTTGTCTCCATGCATTTGACTACTCCACGCACCTCATAGAAGTAGAGTCATATGATCTTTGTTCTTTTGGGTCTGGCGTGTTTCACTTAGCATCGTGACCTCAAGGTTCATCCGTGTTGTAGCATGTGTCAGAACTCATTCCCTCTTCTGGCTGTATCATCCAATGTGTGGACGCAGCACATTTCGTTCATTCATCCGTCTGTTGAGGGACACTTGGCTTGTTTTCACCTTTTGGCTGTTGTGAATAGTATTGCTGTGAACATTGGGGTACAGGTATCTGTTTGAATTTCTGCTTTCAATTTTTTGGGGTGTGTACTTAGGAGTGAAATTGCTGAATCACATGGTAATTCTGTGTGTAGCTCTCTGAGGAACTGCCAACTGCCTTCCACAGCAGCCGCACCACTTTACATCCCCACCAGCAGCAGTGCCCAAGGGCTCCAGTTTCTCCACGTGTTCATCAGCATTTGTTGTTTTCTGTTTTATTGATAATAGCCATTGATAATGGGTGTGAAATGCATCTTGTTGAGGTTTTCATTTGCATTTCCCTAATGACGAATAATGTTGAGCATCTTTCCTTGTGCTTATTGGCTGTTTGTGTCTCTTCTTCGGAGAAAAGTCTATTCAGGGCGTTTGCCCATTTTTGAGTTGGATTGTTTGCTTTCTGTTGTTGAGTTACAGGAGCGAACACCTTGTCAGATGTGGGATTTGCGGGTATTAACTCCTATTCTCTGGGCTTCTGCACTCTATTAGTAGTGTCCTTTGATGAGCAAGAGTTCATTTTATTTAAGTCTAGTTTATTGATTTTTTTCTTTTATTGCCTATGCTTTTGGTGTCATATCCAAGAAATCACTATCAAATGTTTGGTCACAAGGATTTTCCCCTGTGTTTTCTTCTTCGTTTTATAGTTTTATCTCTTCAGTTTAGATCTTTAATCCATTTTGAGTCAATTTTTACATACCGTTAAGCTAAGGGTCTGGCATCATTCTTTTACATGTGGATTTTTCAGTTTTCTCACCACGACTTGCTGAATTTTATAATTATTATTTGAAAATGTTATTACAAATGTGATTTTCAAAACTGAAACACTTATGAATACTATGCTCATATGCTCACCATATTTTTAAATTATTTGGTTTCATGAATAGCCTTTTTTTTTGAGATAGGATCTCATTCTGTCACCAGGGCTGGAGTGCAGTGGTGTGATCTTGGCTCAATGCAGCCTCTGTCTCCTGGGCTCAAGTGATCTCCTGCCTCAGCCTCCAGAGCAGCTGGGACTCTAGGTGTGTGCCACAATACCTGGCTAATTTTCTGTATTTTTTGGGGGAGACGGAGTTTCACCATGTTGTCCAGGCTGGTCTCTAACTCCTGGACTCAAGTGATCCACCTGCCTCAGCTCCCCAAAGTGCTGGGATTACAGGCATGAGCTACTGCACCTGGCCATGAATAGCCTTTATTATAGGATTTTATATTGTTCCAGTGGAGCTTCCTAAGTTGCTGCTTTTCCCGCCATAAATGTACGTTTAATGCTTTTAGATCATACTCAGCACAAAATGACTGTTAGCTGGAAAAATGACTCACACTCACATAGTCTATTATATTTTTTAATTGAAGTCATACTTGCAGCCCAACTTTTCAGAGTAAATGGTGTTATGCAAAATATTACTGTTTCGATGTCTGAGAGTAGTGCAGGCTTTGGGAAGAAGTGCAAAGGCCCTGTAAGTGCGGGCTTGGTGTATGTTTGAAGGGCAGCAGAGAGTGCTCAGGTGCTGGCTGGGAGACCTCTCGCCTTGCTCTGTGCGATGGCTGTGGGGCCTGGGGCAGGAGCAGCCTCTGATTCACACTTAAAATTGTAAAAAAAAAAAAAAAAAAAAGTGGAATCTGCTCTTAAGATTGTCAGATGACCACACTGTCAGCCTCTAGTCATTGCTGCCCTCCCCACCCCCAGCACCTCAAATGGCAAAAGTCCTCGAGACTGCTGAAGTGAGTTTGTTTCCAAACATGGCTCCCCAAGGTAAAGCTTTCACTCTCCCCACAGATTCCAGCCACACCCAGATCTGAGGCCCAAGTGTGCATGTTCTCACTGGACACTGTGCCCAGCTGCCGTACACATACTTGGTCCTGCATAGCATGGGCTGATGTGAAGGTGATAGGTCCCTGCTGGAGTGGGGCCTGCCATCTGCCCACTGGGGAGGAAAGCATCTCCTCTGCCGTCCTGTGCCTTCATGCTCAGCCGCTGGCACCAGCAGCCTTTCCTTTGGCCATGGCTCGTACCTACTCTCTTTTTGGATCATAAGCCCTAGAACTGTGGTTCTTAGCTGTTACAGGGTCATGGGCCACTCTGAGAATCTGAGAAACCTTCTGTATACAAAAGTGTATGGACATGCTTATCTGATGTTTCATCTGCAGTTTCTGGGAGTTTGTGGGATTCCCCCCAGGATCATTTATTTTTGGTAAGGAGCCGTTTGCCCTGGGCTTGTAGAATTTGTGTGGCCTAGTGTAGTACCAGGCACTTGAGCATTGAAAGCATTTAATGATGTCTATGACACTGTAAGGCGTCCCACATTAACGGTAGTCCCATAGCTGAAGACAAAGCATTGGTTTCCTGGTGGCAGTTCAGAACCTCTGCCTGATTTCCTTCAGCTCAGTCAGTCCTCACGGCCACCCCGTGAGGTTGGCATCCCCAGCCACACTCTGCGGGTGAGGACACTGGACTCTAGTGACAGAGTTGCGGTTAGAATCTGTGCCTCTTGGTGTCACCTCCCTTTCCCTGGGCCCGAAACCTCATCTAGGGTCCTTTGCCTTCAGGCCAGTGTCTGTCCTGCGCCTGGGCATTTGCAGTTCTGGCGACGAGCTGCTTCACCCCCTGGCAGAGGGTCTGCAGCCGCTCTGGCCAATGTGCCGCTCTGCTGCCACCAGCAGGCCCCTGGGGTCAAGAGGGAGGGAACAGAATGGGGAGTAGTTGGTGTGGTGGGGGCAGTAACTCCTGCTCCCCACCAGGCTGGTATTGAGACAAGATGTGCTGATAAGTGACAGGCTCCTGTGGCTGCCTGATCACACAATAACATTTAGAAAGAAGAGGGAGAGTTGGCCGGGCGTGGTGGCTCACCCCTGTCATCCCAGCACTTTGGGAAGCTGATGCGGGTGTATCACTTGAGGCCAGGAGTCCAAGACCAGCCTGACCAACAAGGGGAAACCCCGTCTCTACTAAAAATACAAAAATTAGGTGGGCATGGTGGCACATGCCTGTTGTCCCAGCTACTGAGGAGGCAGAGGCAGGAGAATCACTTGCACTGTGGAGGCAGAGGTTGCAGTAAGCCGAGATCACACCACTGAACTTCAGCCTGGGCAACAGAGCAAGACTTTGTCTCAGAAAAGAAAAGAAAAGAAAAGAATAGGGAGAGACAGAGATTAATTATCAATATCAAAAGCCTTGATTTTTAAAAGGTTCTGTTCAGTATCTGCAGCAGTTTATAAAATTATCATTCCTGTCTCCAGGAGCTGCATGCTCAGGGATCACTACAACCTATCTTACCTTGCTTAGAATCATTGAGTAGTCCTCTCTTTCAGTCTTTCTTTTAGATTCCACAGAGCTGAGACAAACCAAGGCAGGAGCAGGACAAATTCTCCTCCCTGCTCTAGGCCAGAAAGCCAGCACAGGACATTGCTAGGCTTAGAGTTAACAGGACCTCTCCCTTCGAGATGTCCCCTGCTCTGGGCAGGCAGGTGGTCACAGCCCAGGGCTGACATGACCAAGCCAGAACGGGCAGGGAGAGGGGTGGGTAAGAGCATGCCTTGCAATAGCGGGTGCTTCTGCTTTGTTCTTTTCTTTTTGTTTTTTTAATCCAAATACTGATAGAAGAGAAATAAACGGGCATCTGAAACTTAGACGAGATTAAGATTACTTAAGGACAGAGTGGAGTGAGCATACAATTCACAAAGTGTGCATTTTTGCTGGGAGCTGAAGCTCACCCTTTAGGCATCAGGCTTTTTTTTTGAAAGAACCATTTTAATGGAAATTCTTAAAAAATATATCGCATGCTTCTTTATACATTGTACTTGGAACATTTTCCTCTTCTTGATGAATCAGTGTCCTTCCCTCCACCACCCTCAGCCAGGGAAGTAAGTTTTCCGGAAACTTAGTACTACACTTTGGCATTTGAGCACACGTCCTTCAATTATGAGAGTAGAAGGCTGTTTTCTCACATTTGGATGAAATTTCTCACCTCTCTGTACCTAAGATTCTGTAAAACTTGTTGTAGAGGGGCTGGGGGTGCATGTGTTGGCTTAGATACCTGTTCCTTAGAGGTAGTTTAGGTTTGGCCCGGAGCCCAGGGACGGGGAGGCAGCACCTGAATGTCCCATGAGCTGTTGTGCTGCTTGGAGCAGCAGCCTCAGTGTGTGCCGTGTTGGGCTGTGTGTGCTGTATTTGGGGGTATGTGGGTGTGCTGTGTTGAGGGTGGCAATCAGCAGACTGGGGCCTTTCTGTTCCCTTATCAGGTTGTGAACCCAAAAGTATCTGAGACTTGCCTCAATCAATTTAGAAAGTTAATTTTGCCAAGGTTAAGGATGAACCCATGACACAGCCTCGGGAGGTCCTGACGACATGTGTCCAAGGTGGTCGGGCCAGCTTGCTTTTGTACATTTTAGAGAGACATGAGTCATCAGTCAATATGCGTAAGAAGTACATTGGTTCAGTCCAGAAAGATGGGACGACTGGAAGCTGGGAAGAGTGGGAGGGCATTCCAGGTCATAGGTAAACAAGAGACAAAAGGTTGCATTCTTTTGGGTCTTTGATAAGCCTTTCACTGAATATACAATTTACATGTGAGAGGCAGGTAGAGAGGAATAGTCACTTATGCCTAAGCCTGGCTCAGTGAATCTGCACTTTTTTTTTTTTTTGAGATGGAGTTTCACACTCTTGTCGCCCAGGCTGGAGTGCAGTGGCGCAATCTCGGCTCACTGCAACTTCTGCCTCCTGGGTTCAAGTGATTCTTCTGCCTCAGCCTCCAGAGTAGCTGGGATGACAGGCACGTGCCACCATGCCTGGCTAATTTTTAAAATATTTTTAGTAGACACAGGGTTTCACCATGTTAGCCAAGCTGGTCTCGAACTCCTGACCTCAGGTGATCCACCCGCCTCAGCCTCCCAAAGTGCCGGGATTACAGGCGTGAACCACTGTGCCCGGCCAAATCTGCATTTTTATACATAAACAACAGGGCAGAGGAAGCCGTCAGATATGCATTTGTCCGGTGACCAGAGGGATGACTTTGAGTTCTGTCCTTTGTCCCATACCTGTGAAGATAACTTACCAATTTACATTGCCAGGGTGAAAA
Source organism: Pongo abelii (assembly GCF_028885655.2). NCBI lineage: Eukaryota > Metazoa > Chordata > Mammalia > Primates > Hominidae > Pongo > Pongo abelii. The sequence goes on along the minus strand of NC_072007.2, from coordinate 53,904,497 downwards.
TCACCAGAACTGTTTTAGGGTATAAATCTTGAGGCAAATTGTGAAGGAGGTATGTAGCTTTTTTTTAATCTTTGTAGCTATCTTATTTAGGAATAAAATGGGAGGCGTGACGCAGTTCCCAGTGTCAACAAAAGGAGTCGAACTCTCTAAAATATTTGAATAGATTTATTCTGAGCCAAATATGAGTGACCAGTGGCCCGTGACACAACCCCAGGAGGTTCTGAGATCATGTATCCAAGGTGGATGGGGTACAGCTTGTACATTTTAGGGAGACGTGAGACATCAATCAAATACATGTAAATGTACTTTGGTTCGGTCTGGAAAAGCGGGACAACTGGAAGGTGGGGGCTTCCAACTCATAGGTAGATTCAAAGATATTCTGATTGACAGTTGGTTGAAAGAGTTAAGTTATTGCCTAAAGACTTAGGAATGTCTGGGTTAAGATAAGGGTTTGTGGAGACCATAGGTGAAGCCTCCAGGTAGCAGGCTTCCGAGACAATAGATTGTAAATGTCTCTTATCAGACTTAAAGACCCTGTTCTATCAGTAATTCCAGAAGGGAAGAGGGTACAATGAGTCATGCCTGACTTCCCTTCCCATCGTGGCCTGAACTTGCTTTTCAGGTTAGCTTTGGAATGCTCTTGCTGAGAGGAAGAGTCCGTTCTGGTCGGGGGACTTAGAAGTTTATTTTTGGTTTACACCAGCTTGACTTTTCCATTTGGCTTAGTGATTTTGGGGTCCTGAGATTTATTTTCCTTTCACAAAGTCTTCCTGGTCTTCAAGAAGGTGCCTTGAGAGCCCTTCCTTGTGCCGCCTTCTCCTCGGGGACTCCTGCTCCTGTGGCTGCGGTTTACCCTGGGTGGAAAAGGCACCCATGCCCAGGCTGGCTAGAGCCCCTGTCACTCAACTGGCTGGGCCCCCGTATTCCTTGGGTGCTGCTCCCACTACCTGTCCAAGCCACCCACCAGGGCCCCAGACTCCCCTAGCACCTCTCTTGGGCTGTGTCCTTCCCTGGAGGCTGCTGAGCTGCCCTGGACTCTCCCCACAGTCACACCACAGTGGGATCCACCCATAACCCCTGCCCTGACCCACAGACACTTATTGCCTGAATCAGATGTGGACAGAGTTCAAGTTGTTTCAGTGATGTCCCTGGCAATTCAGTGGAGATGGCCACAGATCTGTGTGTGTGTCTCTCTGTGTGTGTGTGTGTGTGTGTGTGTGTGTCTTTGTGTGTGACTGTGCCTCTGTGTGTGCCTCTGTATGAGTCTGCATGTATGTGTGCATGTATGTCTGTGTGACTGTGTCGGTGAGTGTTGCTTCTGTATCTTTGTATGTTTTTGTGTGTCTCTGTGTGCATCTCTCTCTCTGTCTGCGTCTCTGTGTGTGGGGACTGTCATACCTTCCTTCCCATGCTAAACATAACTGCGTCTTGACTCTAGTCCGGCAAGCTTCCCTCCTACACCTCTGCCTCAACCCTAAGGAATTTGGCTGACACGCATACTAAGGTTTTCTAAGGGGGAGTTGGCTTTTGGCTGTGTGCGCTGGAACTAGGGTTTAGGGGAATGTTTCTCTCCCATTTGCTTCTGGCTCTGCACCCCCATGTATGAGGGGGCAGGAGGGCACTGTGACTGCCGCACTCCCGTGAGCCCAGAAGATATGTTTTACCCTGTGGGCACTGAAGACAGGGCCAGGTTTCTAGGGCTGTATAATCTTTTTAACTATTTTTGGCTACAGGTCAAGTGTAGATGTGTCAGGGGTCAGAGACCTCTGAGTCCTGCAGGACAAACCTGAAGCTGTCTGCTTAATGGAGTTAAATGTTCATCAGATTTGCATTTCTCCCTTAAAACCCAACAACCTTGTCACTGGAAACCTGGGTGGAAGTCTGGCCCAGTGCAGAAGCCACTAGACTCTCCTGCCAGCTCCAGAGGCTGTCTTAGCGTCCGGAGCCCCTTGCTTAATCCTGTTTTCTCTGCTGTGCTGGAAGAAAATCCCATTCCTGGGTAATTGCCAGAAGAAAGGCTCTGTCTTAAGGTTAAAGGAGCTAGAATCACAAGGGGAATCAGTAAACCCAGCTCCCAGGCCAGGGACCCAAGCTTTGGGATGAGCGATCTGGTCTTCAAGGCCAAAATGCTTGCTCACCAGCCTTCTTTCTCCTCCACACTCTGTCCAGGTTTGGGGGCACTGTCTTAGGCCCCTTTGACGTCATCAGCACAAGAGACTCAGAGCAAGGAACAAAACTGCCTGTACTCGCCAGGGCTCCTGATGCTATCGTCTCGTAGGAAACCCTGAATGAGGTCTGGGCAGGTGAAAAGCCTTCCTGTTTGTCCTCTCAATTAGTCACACTTGGTTCTGAGCCAAGCCGTCTGCTCCCGTGTTAATCCCCAGCCTGGGAGGGCAGGCTGCAGCCGGCAGGGCTTGCACAACCCACAGTCCAGGCTGCAAGGTGGCTTCTCTTCCCTGTATTTTGCAGCCCCTGCCATTACTCAGCACACACTTTCTTGTTTCTGAGTCCTTCCAAAACATTCTGGTTTGGGCTGCACTTTGTGCTGTTTGGGAGAGGCAGCCCTCACCTCAGAGGGCAGCTGCAGACCTCCTGTGTGAGGAGGGCTTGGCCTCCTTCCTGGGGTCTCTGCTGCTCAGGCAGGGGGCTCCCTTTCCCTCTCCATGTGCCTGTGGGTGGGGGCAGAGCTCCCGGCCTTGTCTCATGTAGAAGAGATGGTTCCAGGCCACATAGGCCTGAGCTGGTCTGCTGCATGGAGTGGCCTGACCACCAAGCGGAGAGCAGGAGCAGCAGGGGCAGTGCTTGTGCTTCGGGGTTCTTAGGGATTTATGAATGTGCACACCAAGAACAGCAAACAAACCTAAGTTCAAGTTATTTCTCTTTCTTCCAAGTCTGTATGAATATAGTCTCTTTCAGAGGAAGTTGATTAAACTCTATTGCACCAGCCTCTGAAGAATGCATAGTATGAAATAGCAGAGCATTTCTTGTGGCTCCCAGATCTGCCACCTGCAGTGGGGCCAGGCTACCCCACAGCTCCCAGGCCTCTGGGCACCATAGCTGTCTCCAGGTGCTCCAGCTCAGGACATGGCCATTCAGAGGCAAGAATCAGCAAGCTCCTTCCAGGCTGGGGCACATCCTGAAGCCCCATCAGAGCAGCCCCATGACAGTGGCTTAGGGGTATGGGCTTGTGTCCTCCTCATGGAGGAGGGAAGCATGTTTTCCCAGCAGCTCAGGTTTCCAGGGCCCCCCACCTTCCAGGTGTGACAGTTTTTCGTACTTAAAACATCACTCAACTATCAGAGCGGTATACTGGGGAGAGGCAGGGCTGTGACAGAGAGCTGAAGTGGTGTGCGACAGTCACAAACAACTTTCACCTTTAACCTTGGAACATGTGACATGTTTTGCCCAAGTTTTCATTTCTCCCTGATTGCATTTAGCTTGGGATCCTGTTAAAATCCGTCTGCATTTCCATAGCATACCCTGAGCACTCAAGAGGCAGGACAAGGGGTTCTAGCCAGGGACCCAGATGTTCCTGCAGACGTTACACACTGGAGGCAAGCGACGCCAGGGTGAGCCTGTCCTGATGCAGTGTCCCCAAAGAGGCTGGGCCACGGCAGCAGATTTACCCTGCAACAAGGCATGGGGCTCCTCCTGTCCCCTGCCCCTTGGGCCTGGGCCTCACAGTGTGGACTTGTCTGGAGTTTACCGAGTGCTCCGTGGCGTCATGAAAGCCTGTTCCTCAGGTGTCTCTGCCATTTACCCCTCTGTCCTCTAGAGAGCACCCACTGGGTGACAAGCCAACAAGGGTCTTGCAGAGTCTTTGGTCTGGCACCCTGAGAGCTTGGAGCCCTAGGGTCTTTCTCCACATGACACCAACAGGCCTGTCTCTTGCGGAGTGATGGGTCTGGGCGCCGGACACTTATGCCTCCTCACAGCTTCCAGGCTTATCTTTGCACCAGCCACTGCTGTATGCAGGTGTGACCAACAGCCCCTTTTGCCCTCTCCTGGGCTTCTCAGATCGGGCAGGGTGGGATACCAGGACCATACCAGGCCAGCACTCTTATGAGCAAGGCATGTGCAGGCAAGCTCCATTCTCCCCAGCTCCTCAGAGGGTCGCTGAGGGACAGAGCCTCAGTTGTCCATGGAGGAGACCAACTCAGGAATGCAACTTTGGGGCTGACATTTCCTCCTTTCTGCTCCCCTGGCCATTCCTCTTACTCGGGGTGGTTTCTAAAAACCACAACAGAGCTTTCTGCATAGGAAGAGCCCTGCCTTGGGCTCTGCTCCAGTGGAAGCCAGGTCCAGGAGGAAGTCCTGTGTTCCTGCCCCAGTGTAGGTCAAAGTATGTATCCCTGATCATTCATGCACTGGCTACATAATTTACACTTATCAAGCCCAAACAACCTGAGGAATGAAATGCACAAGCCAGTAAGCACATGGGGCAGCAACCCAGCTGTCCACAGGGCAAGTCCCCCTCCTCCTCCCCTGCAGGGCTCTCCAAAATGCTGGGCACAGTGAGTGTGACAGATCAATATCAGAACCTCTGTGCTCTGGCCCTGGGTCAGACCCTGCAGATTCAGGGATCCACAGATCAGGGGGTTGGACTCAAACCAGTCATCAGAATACTTAGCAGATGTTTTCTAAGAGCTAGTGTGTGCACGCACCACACATGGCCTGTTATCTGAATGGTCTCACGTGCGCCTCCCTATACACATATTCAAGCAACGATTAGTATTCTATAGATGAGGACACAGATTTTGAGGTTAAATTCTAGAAAGAGTGGCTGGGGTTTGAATTGGGCAGTCGATGGTAGATGCTGGCCATAATGGAAGGATTTTGGGGCTTGGAGTGAAGCACTGATGTGGAGGGGACACTTTTGGTAGGAAGGGGCTCTGGCAGTCAGGGTGGTGTCTGAACTGGACTTTGAAGGACACACACGCTCTGCCAAGGAGTCAGAGAAGGAGCTGTGGTAGGAAGAGGGGCTTCTGGGCAGAGGGATAGGATGTGCACCCTCAGGGTGTCACTTGGAGGGGAGGTTGGGGCCAGCAGGCTGGGAGGGCCAGCGTGGCCTCATGGTTTCTGTACCTTGTGCCCCCAACCAGGCTGTGTTCTTTATGTCCCCAGTGTCTGGACCAAATAAGTGCCGTGTCCAATAAATGTTGCTGAACTCAAGTGAAGGCCACTTTCCAGGAGGACAGAAAGTTCTAGAGGGAGGCTGTCCCAGAAAGAAGTTGGGGAAACAGGAGGATACCTAGCTTTGGTCTTGTTCTGTCGGGGTTGGATTTTTCTTTTCTTTTTTTTTTTTTGTTTTTTTGTTTTTTTCTTTTTTCAGGGACAGGGTCTCACTCTGTCATCCAGGCTGGAGTGCAGTGCCACAATCATAGCTCACTGCAGCCTTGAACTTCTTGGCTCAAGCGATCCTCCCACCTCAGCCTCCTAAGTAGCTGGCACTACAGGTGTGTGCCATCACACCTGGATAATTTTAATATTTTTTTGTAGAGATGGGGGTCTCACTATGTTGCCCAGGCTGGTCTCAAGCTCCTAGCCAGGGCCTCCCAGAGTACTAAGATTACAGGCTGAATTTTTCTTTTCTTTCCTATCTTTTTAGAGCGTCTGAGATATATTTCACAATGGATGGCCAGATAAATTGCTCTGTTGAGGCTTAATTTTTTGGGTAATTACCAGGCCTCCATTGGTCACCCAGTGTGGATGACTCACCACCACATTGTGGAAGAATGATTGTGTGTGTTGGGGTTGTGAGCCCAGAAAAGGGAGAAGAGCAAGGCCTCCAAGTTCTTTCTCCAGAAATGCAAGGTCATTGGAGCAGCTTCTCAACCCAGCATTTCTTGTCTTGCCACCTGGGAAGCAGTGGCTGTCACACTTTGACAGGGTTAGTGCAGCAGAATGACAGAAACAAGCCCAGAGTTGCCTTCTTTCTTGGCAAAAATCACCTCAGCATAAATGCTTTTTCTCTCATTATGGCTGGGTATAAAGGGCTGAGCAACCCTGGCCCCGTGTGTGGGAGAAACTGGCTGGATGTGAAGAATGGGGAGGACAGAGAGGCCAGCCGCAAGGTCATGAGGGCTGGCAGAAGCCTGTGTGGAGGGCACTGTCTGAACTTTATATAGAAGGCAGACCTTCTCCTTGGCAACAGAATGTTCTAGCATCGTACTGGAGCCTCCCACTGCCCTTAGACAGGCTGCACCTGAGCTCAGTTCCTCCTGGAGCTCAGCCATCCATTCCCAGCCCTCAAGACCAGCCATCACCAAAGGCCTGCTCTTCCTAGAAAGTTGTCACTAGAATTTTTTTGGAAGGCCTAATCCTTTCTTGGGATTTGGGAGGGCTGAGTATCTCCATAAACATTGGCTTAATACCTGCATCTGTTTTTCATATTTAGGATTATAGACCCATTCAAGTTGGTGATGAATGGTTACTGCAGCATTTTGGGGCACTCATTTCTTACTCCTTGTGTCCCAAGCCCCTCTTCTCCAGTTCACTGCTTGGGATCTGCCCTGGCCCTGAGGATCAGGAAAGGGCCTGTGAACTGGAGGAGGCTGAGGGAGGTCCCCAGAGGGGCCCTAGCTGGAGTCATGCTCTGGGCAGTCTCGAGAGCGATTTGGGATGAGCAGAGCTGGGAGCTGGGGCCCTGGACAGGCTCGAGGACCTGCGCCCAGGAACCTCTGGAGTTCGAGGGTGGGTACCTGGTGCTGGGTGGGGGTGGCTGCGTTTACATGTGAGTGTATGCACATGTGTGTGCATACACATAGGCTTGTGAGTGTATGGGGGTCTGTGCATGTGTGTGCACGTGTATGAGTGTATGAATGTGTGCATGCGTGTGTGAGTTGCAACTCCACAGGGAGGTACAGCTTCAGCTTCAGAGAGCGCCTCTGTCAGGAGCCTTCTCTCCCAGTGTGCCACCATGGGGTGCTCTGAAATGGGGTTCTCTGTGCCTCTCGTGCCTTGCCTGCTCTCGGAGGAGCTGCTCCATGGCTACTCGCCTTGTGCACAGATGTGTGTCAGTCATGGTGCTTTCATCTGAGTGGGGACAGTTCAGAAAGGAAATGCCCTGGCTGCCCCTGCCGCCCCTCATCAGCTTCTGTTTGTGGCCTCAGCCACCTGGTGCTAGCTTCTGGGCAACCTGAACTAATCCGGTGGCCCTTCCAGGCCGCCCAGCCCCTTGGCCTTGCCACCCCTCTGAAAGGTCCCTTTGGGAACCCCTTGCCTGCCCATTTCTACTTTTCTTCTCACTGGTTCTAAGACCACACCCCAGCAAGCTGGCTCCACACCTGGACCTGGCACAGCTGGTCCTGCCCATTGGCACAGCAGCCCCCTGTGCCTCGCCCCGGCTGGCCCCCTTCCTCCCTAGAAAACTTCCATGGCAGCACCGTGTTAGAGCCACTCTGTTAGGAACACCCTTCATGTTCTCACTGCTTGCCCACTGTTATGCTTGTCTGGCAAAGCTGGCCCTGGTGTCACTCAGCTCTGCCCCTTCTGGGCTGTCCTATGCAGCTGCTCCATCTCAGGAAACATTGACAGCACACATCAGTCCCCCATCAGTCCACTCCTGCCCTTCGGATACCAGCACCCCTTCTGCCACCCCCTGCCTCCCCTGACACTCGGATACACTGGGGTCAAAGTTCCTCTGCCCCCAGCACCAGTGCCTCCTCCTCTTTTCGCCTGAGCCAGCTCCCTCCCAGGTCTCCTCCAACCACGCTGGCCTCCTTTCTTGGGTATCTGAATATGGGCACTGCCCCGGGCTGGACCCATCTCCAGAGCAGCCCCCACACTCAGCTCCAGCATCAAATGCCACCAAATTCTGATCAGTGTAAATCTTTTTCTTTGGCACATTTGGATGCTAAACAGACATTTCATGCTTAACGTGGCTGCATCGTATACGGCGAGGAACTGGCTTATGCAATTGTGGGGGTGCTGGTTAGGCAAGTCTGAAATCCAGGGCAGGTGGGAGGCTGGAAACTCTCAGGCTGGAGCTGACACCGAGTCCGTGGGAGGAATCTCTCCTTCCTCAGGGAAGTTTCCGTGTGGCTCTCAAGGCCTTCAGCTATTGATAGGAGGTCCACCCAGATGTTTGAGGACAAGCTCCTTTACTTGAAGTCACGCGGAGCTGCCACATGCTCTCCCAGCAACTCCTAGAGTAGAGTTTGACTGAGTAACGGGGTTCTGTGTCCAGGCCCTGTGGACTCATAAACGGCAGAGCCATTTGGTTTTCTCCTTCAGTTTCTGTCTCACCAGACTGTTTTTCCACCCTCAGTCATTCTCTCTCCAGCGGCTTGTTGGATCTTTTAGAAATAGAAATCAGAGCAGTCATTCCTTCCCTGGCTGAAACTTCCCAGTGCCTCCCCAAGGTACCAGGAGTCAGCTGGGCTGAGCCTGTGCTCTGGGCCACACTGTACCTGCTGACTCAGCTAGCCTGGATGGTTTGGGGTTTCCCTTCCCTGCTGCTGTCTGAGTCAGTGTCGGGAGTGAGCATGTGTCACCCACCAAGGACCCTGCCTGTTGGCTCCCTCTGGTCACACCTGTTCAGACTTGTCTGTTTTGGGGCTGTAGCAGGGAAGGGGTTGGGGCTGAGGGAGGAAGGCTCTGACCCAAGGCAAACTGCTGATGGGCTAAGCACTCAAGCTGAACAGACCTGCCTGGCTCCTCTCTGGCTGTTGGAACCTCACCAGACCTCACATCCTTTCTGCCCTTGAATTGTGAAGGTTCCCCTGGGGACCTTCTGGAAAAGTCTGTAAAGCACCCCCCTCCCCCGCATGGATAGCCCCATTCTGGGCCCCGTCCTCTCCTGCACTGATCACCTGGCTGGTATCAGTCAGTGGCTGCCTTGCAGGGAGGCTGTTAAAAGGCTCATGGGAGCCTGAAGTTTTTCTTTTGAAGCAGCTCTTCCTGCCTTCCTCCTGTGGCCTCCATTTGTTCTCTGGCTGCATGTAAGGGCACCTCGGAGTCTCAGCAGAGCCTCAGCAAGTGGTGTTGGTGCCGTAAGGGACCGTCACCAGCTGCATCAGCCGATGTCTCCCAGCCTGTGTCTGTGAATGTTAGCTTCTTGGGATTGTGGAGTCCTAATTAGGGAAAAGGAGTCAGGCTGGCAGGACCAAGGGCAAGCAAAAAGAGAAAGCAGATAAACTGTAGATCTGACTTGCTTCATGGTCCAGGACATGCAGGCCTCCTGCTCAGATAACTCATGATCTTTGTGTGCCGAGCTATGGCCAGACACCTGCAAGTTAGCTCCCGGCTGCCTTGGCGTTATCAGTTCTGCACGTCGCCCTCTGCAGCCTAAGAACCACCCTATAAAATCCCCAGCAAACCTTTGTTTCTTTGCAGTTGGCTCCTCTTCTGCTGATTCTGCCCATTGCCACCTTGGAACGCGTTTTCATACTTTCTCTCATAAATCTGCCTTTCTTTGCCTACAACTGTCTTGATAAATTCTTTTACCCCAGTACCACCAGCCCAGATTGTTGCTGCTCACCCACCACAGGGATGTTACCTGATGTTGCAGATCAGTTGGCTCCAGGGGCAGAGGAGCCTAGAAGCCCTGTTGCTCTCTCAGAGATTCACAACAGGCGCCAGTTAAAGGCTCTGAGAAATCCACAGCAGAGACACCTGCTTACTCTGCTTGGCCCAGCATTTCCCAGGCCTGTCTGACCATCGGGCCACCCTAGTCCAGCCCCTTCTAGTCTGTGGAGCATGAGTTGGGAATCAGTGATCCAGACCAGACTTTCAGTTTGCAGGAAATGTAAAGGAAACAGAGGTGCCAGAGGTTCAGGGACTCCCCGAGGCTCGTATAAAAGTCAAGAGTGACGTTGGCCAGGGGACAGTGTGCAGTGGCAAGGAAGGCATCCACAGAGTGTCCCAAGGAGGTCATGCCAGCTGGTGTGATGATTGCAGGGCAGATGGCAAGCTCTTGTGCCCAGGGGACAGTACAGGGCTGAAAAGGGACAGTATGATGTGCAGCTGTGGATCTAAGACTCACCGGTGAGAGGAACTTCCAGCTCATCCTGTCTGTTCTTGGAGCGTTCTCACTGTTTAAAGTTCTCAGCACGGAGTTGAAAACGCCTTTGTCTAACTCTTCCCCAGTCATCCTGGCTATGTCTTCCGGAGCTGCAGAGACCAGTTTGGTCCCTCTCACACCAGGCGGATTCTTGAGCATCTGAAGATGGCTTTCCTCTCCCCTCCTTCTCACCAGCAGCAACGGCGCTTCACAGAAGACACTAGGGAAGACAGCCCTGAAAGAGTGACTCCTCGAGAATAATTGCCTCCTGGAGGGAGTGCTGTCCTGAGGCCCTAGCTCTGACCCACAGCGGGGTCTGGTCCATAGGAAAGAAAAGCCACCTCACCTACTTTCCCCACGTACCCCTGGGCCGGGCAGAGAGCAGAGGATCCTCGGCAGGATTTTGCATTCGCTCTGCAGACTTGCATGGGCTCTTCTCTTGTGCGTGCACATGCAGGATGTCGCCACCAGACTGTACTCACCTACCTCCAGAGGGGCCTCCTCTGGAGCACACGTTCAGAAGGATGCTCGTCAGGGGGCCTCTCCTGCTGGACACCTCTGTCCCTGGGGGGCCTCGCCTGCTGGACACCGGACACCTCTGTCCCTGGGAGGCTTCTTCTACTGGACATCTCTATCCCTGGGGGTCTCACCTGCCAGACAACGCTGTTCCTCGGGGGCCTCTCCTGCTGGACACCACTGTTGTTCAGGGGTCCTCACCTGCCAGGCACCTCTGTTCCTGGGGGCCTCACCTGCTGGGCTCTGCTGTTCATGGGAGGCCTCTCCTGCTGGGCTCTGCTGTTCATGGGAGGCCTCACCTGCTGGGCTCTGCCGTTCTTGGGGATCCTTGCCTGGGACTTTGAGCATCTCATGAGTCTGGTTTTCTTTCTGTTGAGGCCAGTAGGGTAGGCAGAGGGTGGCCCCATCCAGGTGTTCCTCCCAGGGTTGGGAAAGAACAGAGAAGCCTGAGGAGGGGCCTCCCTGCCTAGCTCAGGGCCCTACCAGCTACCCACTGCTGTGCCAGGGCCAGGACGTTTCCTGGGCTCAGGAAGCCGACCTGAACGCTAATGCTGTACCCTGCAGAGTGGGTCAGAGTGTTTCATCATGGAGCTTCGCCACGTGTTTCTGAGACGGGCTGAAGAAAAGGAGATGAGCATTAGGAATGGTTGCCACAGCAATAACTCAGAGTGGGATCTAAGAGAAAGGACTTCCTTCTTCCTGCATCTGCTGCCTACTCCTTGCGCACAGGGGAGGCTGCTGGCCTGGGTTCCAGGTGTTTATTAGGAACAAGGGGTCACACAGGCTAGATTATACCCTGAAACCTCCCTCTGGCTCTGCGACCAGGAACTCGGGGATGAGGGGCAGAGTGGGGGCCTCCTGATGCCCCAGGCTTCCAGCACTGAGTATGGAGTACATCTCACCCCCGGGGCTCCTGGAAGCCTTTCCCATCCTGGGCACAACCACGAATTCCTCTCTGGGTAATTCAGCAGTGAAAGGCATCTGCTCTTCATTGAAGAGCAGCTTGACTTGTGCTCTTCATTGAAGGTAGCTGTGCACAGACCTCGAGCCTGAAGGGTCTAAGGTGTCTTGTGAGCACAGGGTCAGCTCACAGCAGTTGGGAGATGATCCCTCAGGCTGGGTGGGAGAGACCTCAGTGTGAAAGACACAGCCCAGAGTGGACGCTGTCTTGTAGCGGGATTTTTTAAGGAATCAGAGAAACCGATGGGGTACATGAGGATATTTATTATTTAGGTGCCCCAGCCCAGTCAGATTAACATCCAAAGGACTGAGCCCCGAACAAAGAGTTAAGTTACCTTTTAAGCATCTCATCGGGTGGGGGAGATCTGTACAGGGGAAAGCATATTACACAAGCGAGAAACAAAGACAGTTATTTAATTAATGGAGACATGCATTATGGCATTTCTTACTTTTTAAGGAGAAACATGTTTTGCGACCTGAGTTTATCTGTCTGTGACCTTGCAGCTGCACAGCTAGGGAATCAGGGTCTCCACAGTGTGGGAAAGGGAGAGATAAGGCTCTCTAGCCACAGAAAAACAGGCAGTTAATTTTTAAAGGACTCCAGCTCTTTCTCTTTCTCAGGGGGAATTGGGTTTTCTTACAACTGAGTTTCTGCTTACACGTTCTTTAATTTCTTTTAATTCCTGTTCCAGTCTCACAGGGGCATTTTAAAGTGAAAGAGCCAGGTGACTGCTGTCTCAGCAGTGGAGACCTTGCCATGCGTGCTCTGTGAGGGCAGGACGGGCAATCCTTTAGCCTGGCACAGCAAGGAGTGGTCCAGGGTGGTGCAGTGCCAGGGTGCTGTTGTTGCTGTCTCAGCCTGCAGAAGGAGTGGGGGGGTGGTGGAGCCAGGCTGTCTTGGGGGGTGCTTGTCTCTGGCGTGTTGTGCTTCTGCCCTGGCCTGTCTAGGTGGGATGAGTCGTGGTCTTCTGGAGAGAGCCTTGCCTGCTCTTGTGTGTTGTTTTGAATGGCCATGCCTGTGTGCCTCAGGGGCCTGCGGTGGCTGTGGGGCATCACTGATGCGCTTCTATCTTGTACAGATGCTGCAGCACTGAGTTACTTGGCTGAGAGGGAGGGTGGGGCGGTGGGTCTGCAAGCAGCTGTTCTGACGCTGATGCTGCCCAGGGCTTCTGCACCCACGGGGCCGTTCTTGGTGTTTCAGTTCACTTGTTCCTTGAGGGTGCACTGTCCTGCTGGCCACAGGCCTGTGAGAACAGGGCTGGCCCATCCTGGCTCTGACCTTCGAGCGCCAGTCTGGGGCCTGTGTCATCACAGGCCACATGTGTGTCTTGCTGACTGCGCCTGTGAGGGGCCAGTTGGCCGGCCTGGCCTTGTGGTCACCATAGTCTGGCCGGCTCTGCCTCTGCCCAACGCTCTGTCCTCCCGAGCCTGGGCTTCCTGAGTGCTGGGCACCCCGGTCCACTTTGGGCCACTGAAGAACCCTGCCATTTGGGTCCAGCTTGCATTTGTTCAGTTGGTTTTGGGGTGTCCCTTGAGGCCCCTCCCTGCCTTGTGAGATCAATGACTCCCCACAGAAGTGTCCTTTGTGGTTGTCATTTGCGCAGACGGGTCCCTTGGAGCTTGTGGTGTGTCCTAAGTCACGAGCAGGAGGTGGGGCCTCTCCCCAGTGGTTCTTTTCTGGGAAGGGTTTCTCCCGCGAAGGAAGAGCCGGCACACTCGGCAGGAGTGGGGCAGACCGGGGCTGCCTTTCCCCAGAGCAGGACAACAAGCGAATAGCCGTGGACCTGCAGCAGCGAGGAGTCTTCAACAAGACCCAAGAGTGCCAGCCAAAGAGGAAAGGGTTGGTACAATCTGAAAGTTTGCCAGCTAAGAACACATGCTTACCAAAACCACCTGAAAGAAATGTAAATAAAAAATCCTACCAATCAGTAAGAAAAAGACCTACAACCCAATAGAGAAACATACATATGTTACTGGCAGGCATTTCTCAGTGACTTGGCTGGCAAACATGGGAAGAGATGGTCAACCTCATTCGTCTCCAGGGACATGCAAACCTGGATGGTAAGGAGATCACTGTGCACCCACCAGATTGGCCGAACCTCGGAAGTCCAACCTGTCGAGCCTGAGCGGGGTGTGGCTCTCTCCCAGTGCTGCTGGGGGAGTAGCGGTCTGAATATTTGGGAAGCTCATTTGGCACTGTGTGTGACGTTGAACATCATGTGCCCTTTCTACAGCAGGTTCCCTCCAGGCACCCCCAGGAGAAGCTCGAGCATGTGCTCACATCTCTGGGCAGTTCTGTTGGGAGCAGCCCCAAGCCAGACACAGCCCAGTGCCATCCCAGAGTTAAGGAGCACATCATGGCGCGCTGCACGTGGAAACCCCACACAGCTCTGGCCACACTGAGTGAGGGCCACAGCGACAGCACCAGTGCTGCATCGCGTAAGACTGAGTGAAAATGACAAGTCTTGAAGACTCTGTGTGACTCTGTCCCATACAGCTTGGAAACAAGCACAGCGAGCCGTGTGTTTTTCAGCAAGTGTGTGTATATGTGTTAAAACTTTTAAGAAAAAGGAGAAGGAGAAAACTCCAGATGGAGGTTGCCAGGCAGGGTGGGAATGGGAGAGAAAGAAGCATGTTGATTGCTTTCTCTGCTGTCCACTTCTTGGAGTGGGGTTAGGTTCACAAGTGCTCATCACGTTATTAAAATGAATGAATGAAAATACAAGGGAGCCTTACATGAACAAACGATGAACCAAGGATGGCATCAGTTCACTTGAGCCCCAGGATCCTGAGAGAAAGGCAGTGAGGACGCGCGGGTCCATCTCGAAGAAACGTCCACAGTGTGTTCCTTTGCGGTTTCCCATTATCTGCCACGGCGGGGCAGAAGTACAGAGGGCCCCGCCACATGGGGACCCACAGCCTCCATCTTTACTTCTTCCCCTCATCTGCGGGCACGGGGCTTGTAAAGTTGGGGCCTGTCCTCTGCCCTCCCCCAGAATGGCTGATGCATGTGAACGAATGCCTGGCTCTGGTAGGGGCTGCCTGCCAGGCCTATGTTCTGAGTGTCTCCACCCTGTGTGCCTGCACGAGGCTTTGGTGGATTGCATTCTATCCTCAGAGCAACTAGGTGAGGGCACAGTCACCATGTCCCGAGACAGGGAGATGGAGGCCGGGCGAGCTCCAGGGCAGGCGGGCGGATGGGAGCCCCTGTGATGTGGGCGCTGGGGGGCTGAGCGCCACCTTGTGGCAGGCAGCACCCCTCCTTCCTTGGTTTCTCCACAGCGGAGGTCCTCAGTCCTCCTGCAGCCTCCACCACTCCTCACACCGCAGCCACAGAACTGTGCAGGCCTTCGAGAGCCCGAGCGAGTCTCCTGTGCAGCCAGTGGGGGTTCTGGGTGACACAGGTTCTGCAGGCTCTGGGCCTGTTCTCTCTGGAAGCTTCCAGGACAGAGTGCAGGATCCAGGAGGGGAGGGGAGACTTGTCCCCGTTTGTGGCTGGGGAGTGTGAAGCACAGCAGGGTGGTGGCGTTCCCCCAGGGCCCAGGCTGCTGGGAGGCTCATGATTCTTGTCTCTGCTCCCTGCCGGTTCTGGGAACAAAGGAAATTGGGGAAGCTGGGCGTTTCCGAGAGAAGTTTCTTCAGAAACCCAGATTGGGTGTTGGACGTAAATCTGGAGGAGTCTGCCTCGTCTCCTGGGCTGTGACCTTGTGGAGCAAAGGTGGCGGGAAGCGGAAGCAGAGGCAGGCGGCCCGAGGTGCAGAGTGGGCCAGCGGGGTCCTGCTGCCCCTACTGTCCCCGGGAACCACTGCCTAGGAGCAGCTTCCGTCAACACCCCAGGCCAGAGGCCAAGGCCTCGCTACCATAAACCTACCGTAATCACAGTGCAGTGTTGAAATTAGGATAGACAGTGTATCAGTGGAACCGAATGAGTCCACAAATAGACCCACAAATACAGACACACATTTCCAACAAAGATTCAAAGACAATTCAGTGGAAAAGGGAAGTCTTTTTAACAATGGAGCAGAGACAATTGGGTATCCACTGGCACAAAAATGGAACTGCGTACTTTTCACTGCATACAGAACCTTAACAGATCATAGACCCACGTATGTGATCTAACACTATTAAATTTCTAGAAGAAAACAAAATTTTTGTAAACTTGAGTTAGGAAAAGATTTCGGTACATTGCTGTCAGAGAACGTTTGCAGAGAGCTCTGTTCACTGCAGGGGGAGCTGCAGGTCTGCACTGCTTTGTTCTCTTGGGGCAGCCACCCAGGTCCCCTCTGCTCTTAGGGGAAGCTGCCACCCTGGCCTTCAGGGCTGACTGGAAGCACATATCACTGCTTTGCGTCCTGTCCACCTGTGCCCAGCTTTATACACCTGCAGCAGGGGCTGTGAGGGGCGAGGCACCAGCTCAGGGCTGTGTGACCAGCAGGTGGATTTATATCCTCATCTGTTTATGCCAGCGCCTGCCCCTGGCTGCTGCCCACCCCCTCGTCTTCCCCTGCTCTTGCTTAAGAGGCCAAAGTCTGACTCCACGGAGGGCACAGCACGTTCCTGAGTGCCATGCTAACTTGGCATCTCTGAGCTGCATTTTCTGCAGCTCGAAAAGGAGGTGTGAGGAATGTGTCCTTTCCCGGCAGCTAGTGCTTTGGAAGGCACCACACACCTTCCTCTTTGCTTGTAGATGTGGCTCTTTAGAAAAACAAGATAGCGTTCCCCAGAGCGGCTCCTTGGAGAGAGTGGGAGGGGGTGATGGCACTTGTTGGACATGGCCATTCATAAGCGCAGGTCATGGAAGGGGACAGCAGCCAGGATGGAAAATTAAAGCCCGCATCCCTGGGAAGGCAAGCCAGGAGGTCTCACAGCTGCTTCACCTGCAGCAGGCACCAGTCTTCACAGTGTCCACAGAGCCCTGGCCTGGGAGCTAATGACTCCCCTGTAGCCCTGGGGCTTGCTGTGGTGGGGAGCACCACAGACCCCAAACTTCCTGATTGCTCTTGGTACAGATGAAATGCGCCTGAGTCTTCCAGCAGACATGTGGGTAATTTAGGCAAGAAGCATTGTGAGTGAGGACAAAGAGGACTTTTGGTTGCATGTTGTTTTCTTTGTCCAGCGTGGCTGCCTAAGGTGACCACGAGTTCTTGTTCAGCTGGCTGAATCACTGCAGGCAAGGGGAAGGACAACAACCTTTGCAAACATGTCCTCTTTTGGCCTCGGGAGGCAGCATGGGAGTGTCTGCTGAGCTGCCATGGCCTGTTGGGGGAGGGGCTGGTTGTTGAGCCTCAGTCCCCTGCCCTTGCTGTCCAGCCTGCCCGGGGCTCACTGAGGTTCCTGTGACAGCCATCCATGTTCCTCAGAGTTCCACGTGAGACCCCAGAAGCAGAGCAAAGAGCCCCAGGGCTGTATGTGGGCAGCAAGGAATGAAACGCTGAGTCCTCAGGGGATGTTTGAAGATAGAGGGACAGAGGCCAGTCCAGGTGGAAGGATAGAGAACGGTCTTCCAATAGCAATGTGTTCTGAATATTTTGAAACATAATTAGGTTGCCTTGGTGAATTCCCCTATTTTCTCCAGAGCACCTCTCAATCTGAAGTTGCATATTTACTTGGGAATTTACTTACTTGTTATGGATCGAACTGTATCCCCTTGATACTGAATTCCTAACCCGCAGTGCCTGTAAATGTGACCTTGTTTAGAAAGAGGGTCTTTACCGATGTAACCAGGTTAAGATGAGGTCAGACTCAAGTAGACTGATGTTCATGATGAAAAGGGGAAGTTGGACACGGAGACACGTGGAGAAGACACAAGACATGTGAAATGGAGGCAGAGACCAGGGTGATGCTTCTAGAAACCAAGGAATGCCAAGGGTTGCCAGCAACAAGAAGCTGGGGAGAGGCTGAGGTAGCTTCCTCCTCACAGCCATAGAAGGAACCAGCTCTGCCAACACCTTGACCTTGGATTTCCGACCTCCCAAACTGCAAGACAAATCCATCCCCGCTGTTTGGGCTACCTGGTCTGGGGTGCTTTGTTATGGCAGCCCCAGCAGATGCAACGCTACATCACTACCCGCCTCTCCTCTGGACCGGGGGCACAGTGCAAGTGGCAGCCACAACCACCCCTGTCACCAAGCGCCCAGGGGTGACTCCGAAGGTTTGCAAACTGGACAGATGCAGGACCCTCCATTCAGCCTTCTGCAGATTAGAAGGCCTCTCAGTGATGCCTCTGCACCTGTGTTGGTGAGAAGGGGCTGCTTTCTCTGTGGGGCTGGTGGGGAGCAGGCTGTTGGCTCAGGCAGCCTGCCTTAGCACCGGGGTTTCATGTGCTGAACATGGTCCTCTGCTGAGACTGACCTGACATCCAGGGGTGGTCTCTAACTTCTGGGAGCAGCATTGCCACACTCCTGCCCTTCACGTTGGGGGGCGGGGAGCTGGCCTGGGAGTGAACTTCAAGGCCTTTTGAGCCCCTGCTCCTCTGTATGTGTGTGCAGGTGTGTGCTGGGCACAAGGGGTGGGGCAGTTATTTCCTGAGCCAGAACGTGTGTGGGCCCACGCTCCCTCCACGCCATCTGCGCTGAGTTTCCGTCAAGCTTGCTTTCCAAGGTGGCATCCACCCCGGAATTCCTTGCCATGCCCTCTGGGAGTACTAGGCCGCTGCTGGGAGGCCATGCTTGTGTGGGGGTGGGATAGGGGTGCAGAGGCCCCTGGAGGCCAGTGGGGTTGCAGGGAAGGCTTCCCGATGTGAAAGAACACAGGCAGCACCCCCAGGGCCTTCTGCACCTGCCTTCACTGCAGCCCCATTCTGCCCACAGCAGAGGCTGAGAGAGGAATGGCTGTGCGAAGCCCTAGTTTCACCATGTCTGGCTTACCTCTCCCACAGCAAATGTGCCATCGATTTGAAAACCACTCCAGTGAAAACACGGTTAAACATTTCCCAGAGATGGGCTACTCCTCACTCCCCAGCGTCCCCTTGGGGTCAGTGAATCCTTAAGCAGAATGAGGGCTGCCCATGCCCTGCTGGGAAGAGCTGCATTGAGCGGGGCAGGCGAGGATTAGGTGTTACAGCTTTGGTTGTGTGGCTGGGAGCCCTCCTTAGCCGTGCCCTCCTGAGACTCAGCCAGACAGTTGTAAAATGGCCATTTCAGGAAGGGCCTGGCTGTGGAATGGGGCTGAACTCCAAATGCAGGAGACAGTGCTCTGAGGGGCGTGCACAGGCACATGCGAGAGTCTGGAAGCTTCGCCTCGTGGGGGAATCTAAGCCAGACAGTCGACCAGTTGCTGCGGTAGGGCGAGGGCCTGGAGCCCAGCACAGTGGTCTCATCAGCTGGCCCCACTCCCAGGCTGCAGGTAGATGGCCCAGGGCTGATGCCTTCTGAGAGTCATTGCAAGGCAGTGTGCAGCGTGTCTCTGACCCCTCAGATGTGTCTGTAATTTCTTGGCATGCTCCATGGGCTTCAGTGTCAGGTACTGCCATCTGGCCGTGTTCTCCTTGAGCAGAGAGTGCCAGTTTTCACACGTGGGCTGCCAGTCCAGACCAAAAGAGGTCCATGGCGAGGGGTGGAGGCTGGCCTCCTTGCAGCTCACTTTGAAGATCCAAATAGGCCACAGTCTCCGGCCTGACCATTAGGGCTTTGGAAACAGAAGGAAAACTCCACCCGTGGACCAAGGTTTTCCTGCTCTTTGAAAGGATCTTGGTTCCAGATTCCACCCTGGGGAGGTTCTGGAATCAGCCCATCCTGGAGGCTTTCTAGGGAGGGGTGGGAAGGTCAACAAGCAGGAGTGGGTAATTTGTCCCCTGGAAGCTCTGATCTAGCCCCAGGGGACAGCCCCACTGGCCACCCCCAGGCTCCAGGACAAAGAGCAAGGGTGAATAGGCCCTCCGTGCCTCTGGGCAGCAGAGAGAGGCTCAAACTTGCATCCCCCCACGTGAGAGAGGCTGCAGCTCCTGCAGTGTACACACGGACATCCTTGCCCGGCCACCTGGAGCGTGGCCGCCTGAGCCTACAGCCTGCTCCCCACCAACCCCACCAGCACATGCCACTGTGCCATGTGCTCAGACAGCCCTGGGGCCTCCCACGGGCTCCAGCTGCCCTTGCTGGACCTGTGTGTGTTTCACTCCTCTCATTTGCACAGTAGAGATGCTGCTTCCGCCTTCCAGCAGTCTCCCGGAGGCTTGTAAGGCTGAAGCGCGTTCACACTTAGCTCCTCGAACAGTGCCCAGCATACCCCCGGTGCGGCCCCTGGAGGTGGAGTCTTTTGCCTAAGGTCATGGAATGGGCAGTAGTTAAAACCAAATTTGAACCCACAGCTGTCATGGCAGCAACTGCTTTCGGGTCTGCATGCTCTTATGGGAGAGCTCCAGGTCGGCCTCCGCCCTTTCTGCCCTCACTAAGCCTTTTGCAGGCCTCACGTCCCTCCAAAGCCCCTGGTCTCGTGCCCTTCTTTATTCCAAATTCATGGACATCTGATGTTCATGTGCATGCAGGGACTGTGTCCCAGTAGTGTGCGTGCACGTTGGTGCTGACTGAGCCAGGCTGCGGTCCAGCTGCACAGCGGCAGCCTGCGGATGACTCACAGGTAGGCTCAGCCCTGCAGATGCCCCGGGTGGGCCTCAGGTACAACTTGGACAAGGTCTTCCAACTTCTGCTGGGGGCTTTTTGAATCTCACCCAAATTCTCACTCTTCTCAATGTCCCCGCTCTACCCTCTAACTGGGCTCAGGGAGGAGCAGGGAGGCTTCTCTCACAGGGCAGCTTTTGTCCCTCTCTTCTCCCACCCCAGAAGGTGCGTCTGACACCACCCACCCTGGCTTCCTTGGTTCTGAGCCTTCAGGGGATGTAGACCTGGGGCTGAGTGACTTTGTCTGGGTGATGGGAGCCCCAGGCCAGGCCGCATCCCTATCCAGGCTGTGCAGCCGCCATCCCCGCTCTCAGCCCTGTCAGTCACTACATGACAGATGAACAGCAGTTGGAGCCACAGTGCCCAGGTACAGTGCCCTCCCTTATCCTCAGGGGATGCATTCCAAGATCCCCGGTGGATGCCTGAATCCACAGATAGTATTGAACCCTAGATAGAACCCTAGATAGACCATGTTTTGTCCTCTACGTGCATACGTGTGATAAAGTTTAATTTATAAATTAGGCACAGTAAGAGACTAACAACAATAGCTAATAATAGAACAATTAGAACAATAAGCCAGCATCACTGCTCTTCTGATTTGGGGCTGTTATTAACTAGGATAAGGGTTACTTAAACACAGGTGCTGTGATACCACAACACTTATTCTGATCATCAGGACAGCTACAGCTGGGCGCAGTGGCTCACACCTGTAATACCAGCACTTTAGGAGGCTGAGGCAGGCAGATTACTTGAGGTCAGGAGTTTGAGACCAGCCTGGCCAACATGGTGAAACCCCATCTCTACTAAAAATACAAAAGTTATCTAGGTGTGGTGGCGTGCGCCTGTAATCCCAGCTGCTCCGGAGGCTGAGGCAGGAGAATCACTTGAACCTGGGAGGCAGAGGTTGCAGTGAGCCGAGATCGTGCCACTGCGCTCCAGCCTGGGTACAGAGCAAGACTCCGTCTCAAAAAGAAAAAAAAAAAAATACAGCTACAGAGTGACTAGCAGGCAGGTCAAATAGACACTGTGGAGATGCTGGACAAAGGATGCTACACGTCCCGGGTGGGACACAGCAGGACGGCAGGGAATTTCATCACACCACTCAGAATGGCGAGCAATTGAAAAAACTTATAAATTGTTTATTTCCGGAATTTTTTACTTAATATTTTCAGACTGCAGTTGACCTCAGGGCACTGAACTGTGGAAAGTGAAACCATGGATAAGGGGGAACAACTGTGCTTCCCAAAGTCACAGTGCACTTAGAGGGGGTCCTCCCACCCCATCCTCCCCTCAGACAGAGACTGGGTGTTGTGTGGTTTTCTACAGGGTCCTCTGGGAGGGCAGCGCCTGGGGTGAAGAAGTAGCCCCCAGACTCTGTCCACCCCCTCCCGCCTCTGGAATGTATCGGGGAAGACAGGCCTCCAGTTCCATGAGTTCCTGCCGTGGCCCCGCCCAGCACCCTCATGCCCACTGCCATTTTCACTTGGCCAGCACCACTGACCCCAGCGCACTTACGCACAGGCGTGTTCCCTGTGCATATGCTGTCTGTGCACATAAATCCTGAACCAGGCACACAGATGCACATACATTATACACACACGTGTGTGTGTACACATGCACTGTGTTCACACCCCAAAAACACACCTGTGTAGACACGTGCATGCACAGACATGTTTGTGTACTCGAAGTGGGTTCTGAGACAGTGAGCAGCAGGCACTTGGGTTCTTGGCCAGGAGCGCTGCTGTGCTAAGGCGGGGAGGGCCTGGGTCCCTGCAGGCATCACAGCCTTCCTTCTTACAGACTCGCTCTAGGTTGCCCCTGCTGTTGACACCTGTGTCAGTGCAGACACAGCCCTCCCAGCTGGGCAGCCGAGTCCGAAGGCTGCCTGTGCGCTGGCCCTTCCATCTCTGCTCCTGCACACGGCTCCTCTGCAGACCTATCTCATCGCTGTCACCTGCTTTCTTCTGTTCCAGAAGCCACCCCTGAGCCACGGGAAGCTCCCAGCACCTGCTCTTTTACTCCCAATTTGCTCCTCCTCTTCCGCCCTCCTATTTCTATTTGAAGAAGTATGGAAAGTCAAAAAGTACAGTGAATAAGAGCAACCCCCATATTCCCGTCACCCAGAATGAATAACCTGTTATATGTGTGGGGTGGTGGAAGGTGGTGTGCATGTGTGTGTGTGTGAGGGGTGGGGGGGTGCATGTGTGGTATGTAGTGTGTGTGCATGTGTGGCGTGAGGGTATGTGTGGTGTATGTGTGTAGTGTGAATTCAGTGTGTGGTATGTGTGGTGTGTGCATGTATGTTGTGTGGTGTCTGCGCATGTATGGTGTGTTTGGGGTATGTGTGGTGTGTGTGTGTGTGGGCTGTGTGGGGTGTGAATGTGTGTGGGTGTGTGGTATATGTGTGATGTGTGTGCATGTATGGTGCATGGAGTGTGTGGGGTGTGATATAAGTGTGATCACGTGGTATACATGTGTGCTGTGTGATGTGTGCATGTAGTGTGATGTATGTGCATGTATGGTGTGTGATGTGGCTGTGATGAGTTTGGTGTGAGTGTGCGTGTGGTGTGAGCGTGTGGTGTGTGTGCTGTGAGTGTGCTATAAGTGTGGTATAAGTGTGTGTGCTGTGAGTGTGGTATAAGTGTGTGGTATAAGTGTGGTGTGTGTGCTGTGTGGTATAAGTGTGTGGTATGAGTGTGTGGTATGAGTGTGGTGTGTGTGCTGTGAGTGTGGTATAAGTGTGTGGTATGAGTGTGGTGTGTGTGCTGTGGTATGAGTGTGTGGTATGAGTGTGGTGTGTGTGCTGTGGTATGAGTGTGTGGTGTGAGTGTGGTATGAGTGTGTGCTGTGAGTGTGGTATGAGTGTGTGGTGTGAGTGTGTGTGTGCTGTGAGTGTGGTATGAGTGTGGTGTGAGTGTGGTATACGTGTGTGATATGAGTGTGTGGTATGAGTGTGGTGTGTGTGCTGTGAGTGTGGTATAAGTGGTATGAGTGTGGTGTGTGTGCTGTGAGTGTGGTATGAGTGTGGTGTGTGTGCTGTGAGTGTGGTATAAGTGTGTGGTATGAGTGTGGTGTGTGTGCTGTGAGTGTGGTATAAGTGTGTGGTATGAGTGTGGTGTGTGTGCTGTGAGTGGTATGTGTGTGGTATGAGTGTGTGGTGTGTGTGCTGTGTGGTATGTGTGTGGTATGAGTGTGGTGTGTGTGCTGTGAGTGTGGTATGAGTGTGGTATGAGTGTGGTGTGTGTGCTGTGAGTGTGGTATAAGTGGTGTGAGCGTGTGTGGTATGAGTGTGGTGTGTGTGCTGTGAGTGTGGTATAAGTGGTGTGAGCGTGTGTGGTATGAGTGTGGTGTGTGTGCTGTGAGTGTGGTATAAGTGGTGTGAGCGTGTGTGGTATGAGTGTGGTGTGTGTGCTCTGTGGTATAAGTGTGTGGTATGAGTGTGGTGTGTGTACTGTGTGGTATGTGTGGTATGTGTGGTATGAGTGTGGTGTGTGTGCTGTGAGTGTGGTATGAGTGTGGTGTGTGTACTGTGAGTGTGGTATAAGTGGTATGAGTGTGGCATGTGTGCTGTGAGTGTGGTAGTGTGTGGTATGAGTGTGGTATAAGTGTGTGGTATGAGTGTAGTATGAGTGTGGTGTGTGCTGTGAGTGTGGTATGAGTGTGGTGTGTGTGCTGTGAGTGTGGTATAAGTGTGGTATGAGTGTGGTGTGTGCTGTGAGTGTGGTATAAGTGTGTGGTATGAGTGTGGTGTGTGTGCTGTGAGTGTGGTATAAGTGTGTGGTATGAGTGTGGTGTGTGTGCTGTGAGTGGTAGAAGTGTGTGGTATGAGTGTGGTGTGTGTGCTGTGTGTGTGTGGTATGAGTGTGTGGTATGAGTGTGGTGTGTGTGCTCTGTGTGTGGTATGAGTGTGTGGTATGAGTGTGGTGTGTGTGCTGTGAGTGTGTGTGGTATGAGTGTGTGGTATGAGTGTGGTGTGTGTGCTGTGAGTGTGGTATAAGAGTGTGGTATGAGTGTGGTGTGTGTGCTGTGGTGTGTGTGGTGTGAGTGTGGTGTGTGTGCTGTGAGTGTGGTATAAGTGTGTGGTATGAGTGTAGTATGAGTGTGGTGTGTGCTGTGAGTGTGGTATGAGTGTGGTGTGTGTGCTGTGAGTGTGGTATAAGTGTGTGGTATGAGTGTGGTATAAGTGTGGTATGAGTGTAGTATGAGTGTGGTGTGTGCTGTGAGTGTGGTATGAGTGTGGTGTGTGTGCTGTGAGTGTGGTATAAGTGTGTGGTATGAGTGTGGTGTGTGTGCTGTGAATGTGTGTGTGGTATGAGTGTGTGGTATGAATGTGGTGTGTGTACTGTGTGTGTGGTATAAGTGTGTGGTATGAGTGTGGTGTGTGTGCTGTGAGTGTGGTAGAAGTGTGTGGTATGAGTGGTGTGTGCTGTGAGTGTGGTATAAGTGTGTGGTGTGAGTGTGGTGTGTGTGCTGAGTGTGGTATGAGTGTGTGGTATGAGTGTGGTGTGTGTGCTGGTGAGTGTGGTATAAGTGTGTGGTATGAGTGTGTGGTATGTGTGGTGTGTGTGCTGTGAGTGTGGTATAAGTGTGTGGTATGAGTGTGGTGTGTGTACTGTGAGTGTGGTATAAGTGGTATGAGTGTGGTGTGTGTGCTGTGTGGTATGTGTGTGGTAGGAGTGTAGTATGAGTGTGGTGTGTGCTGTGAGTGTGGTATGAGTGTGGTGTGTGTGCTGTGTGTGTGGTATGAGTGTGGTGTGTGTGCTGTGAGTGTGTGTGTGGTATGAGCGTGTGGTATGAGTGTGGTGTGTGTGCTGTGAGTGTGGTATGAGTGTGTGGTATGAGTGTGGTGTGTGTGCTGGTGAGTGTGGTATGAGTGTGTGGTATGAGTGTGGTGTGTGTGCTGTGAGTGTGGTATAAGTGTGTGGTATGAGTGTGTGGTATGAGTGTGGTGTGTGTGCTGGTGAGTGTGGTATGAGTGTGTGGTGTGTGTGGTGTGTGTGTTGTGAGTGTGGTATGAGTGTGTGGTATGAGTGTGGTGTGTGTGCTGTGAGTGTGATATAAGTGTACGGTATGAGTGTGTGGTGTGTGAGCAGGTGGCGGGGGCAGGAAGGGATCACGCCAGCGCTGTTGTTACAGCACTGACTTCCCCATAGGTGATTTCCGCTGCATCCCAGACGCCCCCCAGCTGGCCCCAATTTTTGGAAAAGTGATTTGGGGGTGAATTGCACTACCTTTAAGTGATTCTGAAGTCCTCAGTGGCTCAGAAATGCAGGGAGACGACATTGGAGGCTTCCCTCCCTCTTGTTAGGACAAATCCCGTGATTTGCAGACCTTGAAAGTCTGAATCCGGGACCTGGACAGGCCCTGGCACCCCCGGGGCCCCTGCAGCAGGTGAGGGGAGGGGCTGGCAGGGCAGTGCACAGGGATGGAAGGTCGCAGGGTGGGCACAGCGTCCCCTGCAATGCCTAGCACATTCCTGTGGTTCCGTGGGTGGGTGGGCAGGACAGGGAGAATCACAGGTGGGAGGAGGCCTGGTCCCCTGTCCTCGCCCTGCGTCAGTCCTGGCTGGTGGCATTCTGGCCACCCTCTCCCGTGATACCAGCCTCGCCCCTCCCCCAGGCCTGGCTGTGTCCGGAGCTGCCCTCTGGGCTCTGTGGGCAATGTGAACATGTGGCCACCAAGAATAGCGCCTCATATTTAGACAGCAGCCTCCTCTGCTCTCGGCCTGCCCTTCCAGGCCCTCTGCGGGCAGGCTGGCCATTTGTCCCAAGTCCCTTTCAGGGTTCTGTTGGTGGAAGGGCCTCCGTCCTGCCCACCTCTTCAGCTGAAGGCTTCTGTCCCAGGATCACACCCCACGCTCCCAACAGGA
The DNA here is from genome assembly GCF_028885655.2 of Pongo abelii. Lineage (NCBI taxonomy): Eukaryota > Metazoa > Chordata > Mammalia > Primates > Hominidae > Pongo > Pongo abelii. The sequence continues at coordinate 53,878,534 of NC_072007.2, read as the reverse complement.
CTCAGAGGGCCTTGTCTTCCAGCCCAGAAGCCACCGAGTTCTTTTGTGTAAAGTGTAAAAAATGTTTTCACACCCAGCAATTTGTGTATGTGTGTGTACATTTAAAATTATGTATTTGTCGTATTCTCATTATCTAACGTCTTAAGGCACAGTGTGTGTTTACGGTGAAGTTTATAACAGCAGATGTTAACCCACCACGTGAAAGTGTTAACCCGATCATCTCAGAGGTGACTTCTAATCCTGGGTTCTCAGACTGGCCTGAGTCTGGGTGGTGATGGAGACAGCAGTGGCTTCCGGGAGGTCCCTGCACTGGCCCTACCCAGGGGACCATGGAAGGATTGGATCTGGGCCACCTGGGTCTCCTCTGGCCTCTTGTCCTGGCACCTGGGAGCAGGGGTGTTGGGAGGAGGAGGCTAGGCTGCTCCCGGGCGCTGGGCCTGGGCCAGGGCCAGTGGCTGTGTCTCAGAGGTCCAGGCTACCTTCCTGCCCCATGTTCCAGAAAGCTCTCCTGTCCCCAGGCTGCCTTCATTCAGGTACCTTTTCACACTTGGATGACTCCAACGGGCTGATTCAGTACCGCAGAGTGTCCCAGCAGCTGACAATGACTGGAACTTGGGGAACGTCTCCATGGCCAGACAGGGCCCTGTTGAGGTGGCTGAGGCCACAGCTTAACACCAACAAACCATTTGCTGGTGTCACAAGACGGGGTGAGTAGCAGCTGCGCATTCCTGCAGAGTGAGCAGGCATTCCCAGCTGGGTGGATGAAGGCCCTGCAGCCTGGATGCGGGAGCTGGAACTGTCCGCTTTGCCTGGCACACCCTACTGCACCCCATCGGCTAAAATGCATTGCCTACCACGGAGTCTTCACCCACCCACAGCTCTGCTCTGATTCCAGGTTGGGCGCTTCTTTCTCTGGCCACTGTACCTTTATTTTTTTTAGCCTTTGGCATATTTGTTTTTATTACTGTAAAATACACAATACAAATTTTACCATCATGGCTGGGTGTGGTGGCTCATGCCTGTATTCCCAGCACTTTGGGAGGCCAAGGCGGGCGGATGACTTGAGGTCAAGGGTTCGAGACCAGCCTGGGCAAGATGATGAAACCCCATCTCTACTAAATATACAAAAAATTAATTGGGCGTTTTGATGGCTACATGTAGTCCCAGCTACTTAGGGGGCTGAGGCAGGAGAATCGCTTGAACCTAGGAGGCAGAGGTTGCAGTGAACTGAGATCGTGCCACTGCACTCAAGCCTGGGTGGCAGAACGAGACTCCATCTCAAAAAAAAAAAAAAAAAAAAAAAAAGTTACCATCTTAAACCTTAAGGCTCATCCGTGTTGTAGCATGTGTCAGAATTTCCTTACTTTTTAAAACGGAGTAATATCCCATTTTGTGGATGGACCACATGTGTTCAGGTGAGTACCTAGGACTACAGACAGAGATGGGGTCTTACTATGTTGCCCAAGCTGGTCTCAAATTCCTGGCCTCAAGTGATCCTCCCACCTCAGCCTCCCAAAGTGTTGGGATTACAAGTGTGAGCCACCACGCCTGGCTGAGTTAATTTTTGTATACGGTGTAAGGTAAAGATCCAACTTCACTTTTATAAAAAATGTAACTAGATTTCCAATTTTCCCAGCACTATTTGATGGAAAGACTGTCCTTTCCCCATTAAATGGTGTTGGTACTCTCATCAAAAATCATCTGGCCATACATGCCAGGGTTTATTTCTGGGCTATTGTATTCCACTGGTCCATATGTCTGTCTTCAGGCCTGTACCACACTCTATTGATTACTGTAGCTTTGTAGTAAGTTTTGAAATACGAAAGTGTGAATCTTCCAACTTTATTCTTCTTTCCAGATTGCCTTGATTGCCGGGCGTGGTGGCTCACTGCTGTCATCCCGGGACTTTGGGAAGCGGAGGTGGGAATGTTGCTTGAGGCCAGGAGTTTGAGAGCAGCTTGGGCAACATAGAGACCTTGTTTCTACAATAAACACTTTTAAAAAAATTGGCCGGGCACAGTGGCTCACACCTGTAATCCCAGCACTTTGGGAGGCAGAGGTGGGCAGATCATGAGGTCAAGAGATCAAGACCATCCTGGCCAACATGGATGTGGTGGATGTGCACCTGTAGTCTAGCTGGATGTGGTGGTGTGCACCTGTAGTCTCAGCTACTTGGGAGGCTGAGGTAGGAGAATTGCTTGAGCCTGGGAGGCGGAGGTTGCAGTGAGCCGAGACCGCGCCACTGCACTCCAGCCTGGGCGACAGAGCAAGACTCCATCTAAAAAAAAAAAAAAAAAAAAAAATTAACTGGGCATGGTGGCATATGCCTATAGTCCCAGCTACTCAGGAAGCTGAGGCAGGAGGATCAATTGAGCACAGAAGGTCGAGGCTACAGTGAGCTATGATCATGCCACTATACCTCAGACTGGGTGACAGCGCAAGGCCCTCTCTCTAAAAAAAGATCGAAAAAAGTTTTTTAAATAAAAAAAAGATTGTCTTGACTATTCAGAGTCCCTTGCAATTCCATATGAATTGTAGAATGGATTTTAAAATTTCTTTAAAAAGTGCTGTTGGATTTAGGTAGGTAGTTATTGTGTTGAATCTATAGATTGCTTTGAGTAGTATTAACATCTCAATATTAGGTCTTCCAATTCATGAACATAGGATGTCTTTTAATGTCTTCTTTCGTGCCTTTCAGCAACATTTTGTAGTTTTTATTGTAGAAATCATTTACCTCCTTGTTTAATTTCTAAGTGTTTCATTCACTTTGATGCTACAAATGGACTTGCTTTCTTCATTTGTTCTTGGGTTGCCATTTGTTAGTGTATAGAAATGAGCTTGATTTTTGCAGGTTGATTTTGTATGCTGCAACTTTGCTGAATTCATTTATTAGTTCTAGCAGATGTGTGTGTGTGTAATCTTTAGTTTTCGGTGTACAAACAGAGAGGATTTTACTTCTTTTCCAATTTGGATGCCTTTGTGTGTCAGCATGTGTGAGTGATAGCGTGTGGCAGGCGAGTGCTGTGTGTGTGTGTGCATGTGTGTGTGTGTGTGTGCATGTGTGTTTGAGAGAGAGATGGGTGAAATCAGCTGGCTGGGCTGGGCGCTCTCTGGGGCTGTAGAGCGCCACTCCTGGGAGTCCGTGCTCCACAGGACAAGGGAGTGCGCTGGAATTCAGGCAGCAGGTTCACATTAGGGGTGTTTTCGTAGATGTCTCTGGATTTCAGTAGCTGGATCCCAACCAAAGCAAGTGGTGGCAGCTTTGAATTGTTGTAAAATTTCACTGCTTCTGAAAGATCTCTCTTTCTGTGTGTCTTCTCCACATCCTAGTCGAAAAATCATTTCAGAGAGAATCTCGGGAAGGGCTGCTGCCCTGCCACTGGAATGTGGGCCAGTCTGCCTGGGACAGATCCCTCTTTCAAGCAAGCATCTGCCCTTCTCCCAGTTCAGTTGGAAACTTGAGTTTGTCCAAGCGAGGTGGCCTCCGGGAGAGGCCAGGTGGAAGTCCTGATGTGAGCCAATGAGTTTGGTCTCCTTCTCACAAGCAGTTGCCAGCCACGGGCACGTGCACATTCTCACCTTCTCCATTGTTCTTCCCCTTTGGAGGGAGAACCCAGGAGTGCTGCGGTGCCCCACGGAGGGGGAGAACCCAGGAGTGCTGCGGTGCCCTGCAAAGGGAAGCTGGGGTGGGAGATGTCCACGGGCAGGGGGGTTCTGCCCTGCCCCACCCCACCATGGGTCACTGGGCCTGCCTGGTCAGATGGTGGAACTTTCTGGGCACGGAGTGGGGGTTGTAACCACACTTACTGCACAGTTGTTGCAAGAATCAAATGTCAGCTGCTTGGGGCCCAGGAGCTCGGTCCAGGTGAAGTCCTTTGTCGGGGGCAGATCCTGCCGTGAATCTGAGTGGATAGAGGCTCATGCAAGAGGCCAGGCCTCCAGCAGCACAGGGCACGCAGGTGGTCTGACACCTGCCCTAACACACTTCTGCTTTGTTCCCCAAACCCAGTGGGTTGATGGAAGCATTTCCGTCCTCTCCTGGTGGGTACCCCTGTGCTCTTCACTGCAAACCTCCTTTTAAGAAGGTTGAGTCCTGAGAAACTCTGCGTGCACACACATCCCCCCGTGGCCACCTGTCAGGGTAGTCTGGGTGTCAGTGTCGACAGCTGGGTGGCACTGCCCACACAGGACATTCTGCTAATAGCTGGGCAGCCATGCCTTCCTCTTCCGAGTCAGCCTCACTTGGAAGCTCAACGCAAACCCTGCCAGTCACCCAGCAGCCACAGATGGGTGAGTCACTGTGATAAACACACGATGAGGAAATACAGAGTCATCTCCCCACTGTACTGTACTCTGTGTGTGAGGGAGACAGAGAACACTGGGAGGAGGAGGAGTCCAGAAGGAGCTGGAACGGCCTTTTTGGGTGAGAACACAGCGTGTGCCAGCCTGGCCCTGTGGACCACAAGGCTCACGGTGGCCACCTTCATGGGCCTTCCCTGGACTCGCCCGGTGGGTCCTGAGGGCTTGTGTGCCCCCCTCACTCTGACCCAAGATGGCCCTAGGGATCCTTCGGCCTCAGACCTGTTCTCCAGGCAGGACCCAGCAGAAACCCCTCCCCTGTCTCCGCCCACAGGCCTCTTTGCCCTTTACAAAGTGTAAGGGTCACTCTGGAGTTTTTCGTTAGGGGCTCAGAAAGTCAGCCACACTCGGCGATCAGGGTCAGGCTTCATGGGGTCAGACAGGCACAGGGCGTGCTAGGGAGTGTCTAGCAGCCACTCTTGGGGTGTGAGGAGTCCTGGTCTGCTCCCCCAACAGCAGGCTTCCAGCTTCTAATGCAAACTTGCTGGCTGCAGAGTTGGTGTGAGATGTTCGCCTTGGAAGGCAGACGCACTCTCAGGACGTCAGGAAGTCTTGGTCAGGGTGATTGTGTTGGGGGAGAGACCACCTTAGCTGAAGGGGGTTTCCAGTGTGTGGTTCTGATCCGGGCTGTTGCAAAGGCTCAAGGCTCACAGGACGTCCTTCCTCCAGGGTCATGTGGGCCCCTGCACTGCAAATCTATGGCACCCATGGGCAGCAGGGCCTCCTCAGACAGCCCATCACACAAAAGACCACCTGTGGCCGGTCCCTCACCTGGAGGTGGTAGCACAGCCACAGCCACACTTTACCACCGGCTGGGGCAGAGACTGAGGGCGCTGCGGACGGCCGGTCCTTCCCAGGCTCCCACTCGGGGGAGCCCCAGAAAAAAGCACACGTGTACTGTTAGAAACATCCAAGGGAAGACCGTGTAACTGGAGGACCAGGAGGAGCATTGTGGCATCTCGGGGCAGTCCATCCTGTGCCCTGTGGCAGAGCTGAGTCACATGGCAGAGCTGAGTCACATGGCAGAGCTGAGCCGCGTGGCAGAGCTGAGTCACATGGCAGAGCTGAGTCACATGGCAGAGCTGAGCCGCGTGGCAGAGCTGAGTCGGCTTCTGAGAGGGAGCATCCTGTTCCCTGCAACCCTGGCCAGAGCCACCAGGCCAGCTCGTCCCATCCGGAGGAGCCTCCCTCAGGCGATGGCTGAGGGGTCCCAGGGTCTCTGCTGATGGTCGGTTTATCCAGCTATGCTGCTGGCCCTGCCTTCTCTTGCCAACCAAGGGCTAGGCTGCAGTGGGTAGGGGTAGTGGCCGGGATTGGTGAGGTCCCCCAGGGTGTGGCAGCCACTGGAGGAGGGTAGCTGGGCTCCGGCTGCCCCTGCGTGGAATCCTGGGCATGCTACTCAACCTTCAGCCTCGGTTTCCTCTTCCATGAAAGGGGAAAACAGTGGCTCAGGGGCTGGCAGTTGGACTAAGGAGGTGACGCCTACATGGTGGCTACTGTTAACACCACAGTTGCTCTTTTGCTTTAGGAAATTGTCTCAAGGAAGTTCCTGTTGAAATGCCAGTGTTGGTTGTAAATGATCCCCCCCTCCGACCTGGCACCAGCTGACTCGTCAGAAGGGCCAGGGGCACAGAAGGGGCAACAGTGGGGGGCACAGAGAAGCCCTGGCTCACAGCCTTGGGGAGATGGCACTGCCTCTCAGGGACCGCGAAGCTGCCACCACGCATCGCCCCTGCCTCAGAGCTGCCCATGAGGCCCTCCCGAACTGTCCAGCCAGCCCGGCTGCCTTGGCTGGGCCCGTCAGCGGCCCCTTCACGGTGTTTGTTCTCCCCAGCTCAGCTACAACGCCTGCTGGTGTCCCATGGCCCTGGGGTGCTGTTGCCCTGGCCCTCCCTTCCCTCTTCTCTGTTCAGGTTGCATGGCTGTCATGTTAATCACCGTTCAAGGGACCCTTAACTTCTGTGTCTCTCGCTCCCCTGGACTTGCCTGGAAAGCCTCTCCCTCGAATTCTGCGTGCCCTGGGCAGCAGCTGCAGCTCCAGCGCAGGCAGAGCGGGAGCCAAGACGAGAGCCCTGAGTGTCTTCTCTGTCCGTGTGGCCGTCCCTCAGGCTCCAGCCACCTCGCTTGCTGTGCCAGGTAACCTGTCCCACACGTCCATCTTCAGGTCCCCCCTGCCTCGGGACCTTGGCACGTGACGTCCCCTTTCCTGCCAGGCTCAGGCGCTGGCTTCATTGAGGTCTCCATGGTGCAGCTTCCTCCCTGGACTCCCTCTGTGGCCGTGTCCTCTGCACACCCAGGCCACCTTGCCTTCTGCTGCATGGCCGGTGCCGCTGTTTGCCATCATGGGTATTTTTTAAAAGGTGATTAATAACTCCTTCACCTTGAAAGAGTTAGGGGATCACTTTATTCTGAAAACTCATAAAGGGACAGAATCAAGTATGTATCCTGCTTGTCCTGGCAAACAAAGAGTTGATGACGGAAAGTTCTTCATAGAAGGTTAGCTAATAGGCCGGGCGTGGTGGCTCACGCCTGTAATCCCAGCACTTTGGGAGGCCGAGGCAGGTGGATCACGAGGTCAGGAGATTGAGACCATCCTGGCTAACACAGTGAAACCCCATCCCTACTCAAAATACAAAAAATTAGCCGGGCATGGTGGCGGGCGCCTGTAGTCCCAGCTACTCGGGAGGCTGAGGCAGGAGAATGGTGTGTACTCCCGGCAACTCCACCGGGAGGCGGAGCTTGCAGTGAGCCGAGATCACGCCACTGCACTCTAGCCTGGGCGACAGAGAGAGACTCCGTCTCAAAAAAAAAAGAAAGAAAGTTAGCTAATAAATGAAGAATGAATTAAAATATTGCCATTTTGCAACTTCCAGTGAAATCTCAGATGTGGGCATTGGTCCTCAATGGCTGCGGAAATTAGGAGGCGACAGGCTGTCAGGGGCCTTCACAGTGTGGGGCAGGCTGGCCATAGATGGACCCCAATCGATCTAATCAGAAGGACAGGGACAACCAGATGCCGTGCGCCTTCGGATGGGATGTGCTGGGAATCGCACAGCCCCACTGGGACCAGCCTGAATGAGGCCAGCCTCTGGTTCTAAGCACTGGTGTACCAGGCACAGAGGGGAATGTGCTGAACCACACCCAGCCATGCAGAGGCCATGAGACCCGGCAACAACCTGGTGTCCTGTCCTCAACAAATCAATGAAAGGAAAAAGAGAAGGAATCTTGTCTATTGATTAAAAAAAGGTAGATGAGCTCTAGCTGCCAAACATAGCACGCAGACCTTGTCTGGACCCTGATTGTCATAAACCAACCAAACAGACAGAGGCTACCGAAAGCATTGATGAGGCAGTTGGGAACTTTGGTGGTATGAAGGAATTACTTATTTTTGGTTGTGATAATGGGATCGTGATTATTTTTTAGAAAGAGCTGTCATTTAGAGATTCTACTGCACTGTTTGTGGTGCAATGAGAGATTTGCTTCAAAATACGCCAGTGGTGCTGGTGTGGGGACGGGGCTCAGGGTGCCATGGGGTACAAATGAGAGGCCACTGGTCACCAGCCACTGTGATGAGGGCTGCAGGGCTGACAGGTACAGGGTGTTTAGTATACTTTGCTTTCCGTTGGTATATATTTGGCAATTTCCTAATAAAAAGTTAAAAATCGGCCGGGCCCTGTGGCTCATGCCTGTAATCCAGCACTTTGAGAGACTGAGACGGGAGGATCACTGGAGGCCAGGAGTTTGTGACCAGCCTGGGCAATAGAGCAAGACCCTATCTCTATAAAGAAAAAATTAGCCAGGTGTGGTAGCACATGCCTGCAGTTTCAGCTACTCAAGAGGCTGAGGTGGGAAGACAGCTTGAGTCCAGGAGTTGGAAGTTGCAGTGAGCCAGGATTGTGCCACTGCACTCCAGCCTGGGTGACAGAGTGAGAGCCTGTCTCGAAAAGATTTTTTTAAGTTAAAAATCAGCCAGTAGGTGGATTATTCATCCCATAATCACCATTAGGCTGAAAGGTAATATTTTTCCTTTGGGTCACAAAGGTCTTCTGTAACCCCAGCAAAGTGTGAATGTAATATTACTTAAACTCCAGGAAGCCTTCAAAACAGGCAGTGTTATAAGCTAGGATGGTTTACACAAGCATAGAAACAAATAGATGACGTAAACCCTGATTGTGTGGAACCCATTTTATATGTTTGTGTGTTTTGTTTGCTTTCAAGAAGTTTAAGGTGTTTGGAAGAATCACTCACCCTAAATCATTGATTATGGTTTTAATGGTTTAAGGAAATGTAGTTACACCAATAAGCCTTAAATGATAAGAAAACTGCTTTTCAAAGTTCCCCTTATTCTTACATTAACTTTATTATTTATTATTTATTATTTTTATTTTTATTTTTATTTTTGAGACAGAGTCTCATTCACTCTCACCCAGACTGGAGTGCAATGGCGCGATCTCGGCTCACTGCAACCTGCACCTCCCAGGTTCAAGTGATTCTCCTGCCTCAGCCTCCGGAGTAGCTGGGATTATAGGCATGCACCACCACGCCCAGCTAATTTTTGTATTTTTTTTAGTAAAGATGGGGTTTCGCCATGTTGGCCAGGCTGGTCTTGAACTCCTGACCTCAGGTGATCTGCCCGCCGTGACCTCCCAAAGTGCTGGGATAACAGGTGTGAGCCACCATGCCTGGCCACATTCACTTTAATAACTAAAACATTGTAGAGCTGCAGGGCTCTGTTGAACACGCCCGGGGTTGGTCCCGCCTTGTGCTGGCTCTGTTTCTCCTTCTTTTCGTTTGGTGTCGGTCTCTGGCTGCTCTGAGCAGCACACAGTGGGGAGCCTCTGCTCCTCCCTGTTGAAGAGGGCAATATAGCTTGGATGTCCCGCTCTGGTCTCATGTGGGGATGTAGTCCCCAGTGCTGGAGGTGGGGCCTGGTGGGAGGAGCTGGAACATAGGGGTGGCTCCTGGCTTGGTGCTGTCCTTGTGATAGTCAGTGAGCTCTCGAGAGAGCTGGGAAACAGTCTGTGGCATCTTCCCCCTGCCACCTGCCCTCCTGCTCTTGCTGTGCGACACATGGGCTCCTCCTGTGCCTTCTGACATGATTGAAAGCTTCCTGAGGCCTCACCGGAAGCCAAGCAGATGCCAGTGCCATGCTTCCTGTGTAGCCTACAGAACCTGAGCCAATCAAACCTGTTTTCTTTATAAATTACCCATTCTCAGTTTGTTTCTTTATAGCAATGCAAGAATGGCCTACCTACCACAGGGGGGAATGGGCCCGTGGGGGAGGGGGGTAAAAGCCAGGACCTGAGGGCTCCTCAGTGTTGTTGTGGATAAAATGGGGGATGGACATTTCCTGGGTCCTTGCCATCCCCTGCGAAGTCATGGGGTATTCCTGAGTGTGCAGGACGCTGCCTGGCCTGGCCTCAGCCCTCCCGTCTCCACCCGTGCAGGACGATGCCTACAGAAATGTCCCTGGGTCACAGCCCATCAGAAGGAGGATTGGGCAGTGGTGTGGGGGCCTGCAGGGCCAAGAGCCTGTCTGCACAGAGATCCTTGGGGGCTCAAGACAGCCCTGCACCCCGGCCAGGAGCTCCATGTGTCACCCCTTTTGTTGGTTTATTTGTTTAAGGTTTTCTTGTTTGAGTTGCAGAAATGAGATTGAGAAAGGGGTGTGCTGGGGCTACCCTGCTGCATCCTGGGCAAATGTCTTGGAGCCTGGTCACCCAGATAGCTGTGTCCAGGCATTGGCAGTCAAGCCTGCCTGGGAAGACTGCCCGTGGGGGCTCAGCCCACCCAGTTCCCGCCAGCAGGAGCAGGCAGTGCCCACCGCTGCCCCCACTTGGAGGTTCTGAGGTGTCAGTCACCTTTTTGTTGTTGTTTTTAAAAAACTTCATTGAGGTGGAGTTTGCATGCTACACAAGTCACCTGTCTCAGGTGTATGATTCAGTGGTTGTCACTGCATCATACAGCCATCAGCACGATCCACCGTCAGAACATTGCATCCTTCCAGATAGACCCTGTGTGCCCCTTCACGGCTCATCCCATTCCTGTCCCAGGCCCTGGCAGCCCTGGCATAGCTCCTGTCTCTGTGGATGCGCCTGCTCTGAATCTTTCGCAGCAGCAGAGTCACAGGATGTGGCCTGTCACTGAGCAGCACGTCCTGAGGCTTGTCTGTGCTGTGGCGTGAGTCAGAGCCTCCCTCCTTTCCATGGCTGAACCAGGTTTCATCGTATGCATGTACTGCGCATCTGCCCAGCGGCTGATGGATGCTGGGGTGCCCACGTTGTGGCTATTGGGAATCGAGTGGCTGAGCACTTCACGGCACTTGTGTTTCCGTTTCTCTCGCGCAGACGTCTAGGAGTCGATGTCTTTTATGAAAGAGTAAGTCTTTGAGTAAGTTAGGTATGCCCAGGGAACAAGTTTCAGAAGGCGCAGAAGCAACTAAAGGAAGAGTGAGTAGTAAACGTCCTACTGGTGTCTCCTACTGGTGTTTCTCCAAAGGCGGCCATTGTTGCCAGATTCTTGTGTTTCCCCTGAGGGCCTTTCCACGTCTATCAGCAGAAAAACACACTGCATTTGATGTAAAAGATATGTGTCTTGGTTTGGGTTCCCCTGAAGGCAGAGCCCAGGCGGGGGCTTGGGTGCAGGTGGATTACCTGGAGGTGACCCAGGAAGCCCAAGGGGACAGGAGGGAGCAGGGGGATGGAGAGGTGGGAAGAAAGGAGTCTGTGCAGCTGAGTTGCTGCGCGGTTCCCACGGAGGGCAGCCGTGCTCAGTTCCACCAGGCACCTCCAAAGGCTGTGCCTCTGAAGGACGGGAGGTTGGGTTATTTGTGGGAGGACCTGGACCCCTCCTGGCTGAGGCTGGCCCCAGGGATTGCCGCTTCCACTTTCTGCGGCTTAGGTAGGATCTTTGTGTAGATGTTTGCACAGATGGTAGCTTTGTCTGTTCACGGTTCTGTACTTTTCTATATTCACTTGACCATGTATCTTGGGAACGTACCTCACTTTTTTTTTTTTTTTTTTTTTGAGTTGGAGCCTTGCTCTGTCACTCAGGCTGGAGTGCAGTGGTGCCATTTTAGCTCACTGCAACCTCTGCCTCCCCGGTTCAGGCGATTCTCCTGCCTCAGCCTCCTGAGTAGCTGGGACTACAGGCACGTGCCACCATCCCTGTCCAGTGTTTGTATTTTTAGTAGAGACAGGATTTCGCCATGTTGGTCAGGCTTGTCTTGAACTCCTGACCTCAGGTGATCCGCCCACCTCAGCCTCCCAAAGTGCTGGGATTACAGGCGTGAGCCACCACCCCCAGCCCCATACCTCACTCTTAAATGAAACATAATATTCCCTTGTATGGATATGCTGTGGTTTATTCACTAGTCTTGCCTAGTGATGGACCTTTAGATTTGTTTTTTTCTGAGAAATGCTGCAATAACTTACTTTGAAATGCATCAGAAGTAAGATGGGTGGATGGACGTGGGCTAGGCAAGTGTAGTGCGCTGTGCATGGGAGCGTCTGGGGGCACATGGGTCTTCACTGCACAACTGGTTAAATAAATTGCCATGTGTTTGAAAGCTTCAAAAAGTAAAACGATGAGGAGAGTGCTGGTCTCTTAAGTGTTAAAGCCCCAGGACAGTGGTATTGTGGGGTGCAGGGTCCATCAGCTCAGCTTCTTCCCAGACAGACAAGTGCAGGAAACCTGAGACCCCTGGACCCCTGGCAGGAGGGCACCTGGAAGGGCCCTGGGAAGCCCTGGAGTGCCTCGGAACAGGGAACCCAGTACAGAGTGATTCTGACGCCCAAGCCTAGGGCTTGGTGAGGCGGCCCCTCATGGATGCCCCAGCCCCCACTCTCTGCCCCGTTCCTGCTGGACGGGAGCGCTTGAAATTCAGGGCCTGTCACTGGATCCGCAATAACAGGAACATGTGGAGTCCCCTCACCACTCCTGCTCACAGCGAGCCTGTGGGTGCGGCCCCCCCAGACCCCATGCATAGGTGGGGACGTGGAAGCCCCAGGAGGCAGGGGGACAGGTCAGTGGGTGGTCCTGCCCAGCCTGCTCTCCTGCCCTCATGTCTGCTGGGTGACTTGGCAGTGTGCAGCATCAGTGCTGGTCCCCCTAGTGGGCCCGGGACCAGCTGACTCTGCCGGGGAGGGAGGTGGGTTTTCAGGCTGAATAGGCTGGGAGCAGGGACAGAGAAGGAGAGGTGAGATGGGACTGGGGCTGGGTGGACTGTGCCTGTGTGGGGTTTGTGTCACCTGCTGTGACATGACATTGTGACATGACATTGTGATGTTGGCTGCAACAGCAGAGGGCAGCTGGGAGGTGCTGTTGTGGTGGCTGCAGCTCCCAGCCTGGGTGTGGCATGGCCTGAGCAGGCCTGGCACCCTGAGCACCCAGGCCAGTCTCAGCCAGTTGTCCAGAACCTACAGGAAGTGCTGGCTCCACCAAGAAGGGGAGGGGGGGCCTGGCCACCCCTAATGATGGGGATAGAAGAGGCAGCTGCAGGGGTAGGAACCCATGCATGGCAGGGGTAGAACCAGCCACCTAGAAACTGAACACCAGACAGGCACCGAGTGATGCAGATTTCCCCGTATGTTGGTGGCACCTGTGCTGCTGGCTGCCTTGGGGCTGAGTTATGATGAACACCACTAGCTCCCAGCGGGATGTGGGACATGCAGGGCAGAGCTGGATGTGTGAACTGGGCTTTCCTCGTGGGATCTGAATCCTTTCCTGTCCCTGCTATGGGAAGGGCTGGGGTGCATGTGGATTGCTGGGCAAGAGCAGGAGGGCGGCAGGCTTGCGGGCCACAGTAACAGCTGCTGAGGGCTGGACGCTCATGTCCCCCAAAACTCAGGTGGAAATCCTCACCCCCAAGGCAGTGGCATTAGGAGGTGGGGCCTTTGGGAGGTGATTAGGCCTGAAGGACAGAGCCCTCATGCTGGGATTAGTGCTCTTAGGAAGGAGAGATCCCTTGCCCCTTCCACGTTTGAGGACACAGTGAGAAGACGCCCATCTGCAAGCCACAGGTGGACCCTCGCGAGAGCCCGGCCATGCGGGCACCTGGTCTGGGACTTCCAGCCTGCAGGACTGTGAGAAATAGGTTTCTGCTGCTGAGAAGCCGCCAGTCTGTGGGATTTTGCTATAGTAGCCAGAATGGACTAAGAGTAGGGGAATGGGAGATTCCCGCTGGAGCTGAGAGCCTGACATGGGAACGTGACAGGCCAGCGAGGCTGTAGACGTGGCCATGCATCACTGCTCTCAGGGCTCCCGAACTTAGAGCATGGTGAACCAGACAGTGATGAAGCAAAGCCACTGCCACGCAACTCCGAGGTTCAGCCAGCAGGCACCGAACATGCCAGCAGTTCGGTGGCACCCAGCATGCTCAGTGGCATGTCCCTTCAGCGGACGGGGCACCAACCCAGCGTGTGTGCAGTGAGAGCATGTGGTGTGAGCACACCCGGCAGGAGCTCTTCTGGTGCTGTTGTGTGGCAGCAGCTGCTGTGCACAACGCAGCTGACTTTGCCCCCTGCGCCCTTGGTGTCCCCATATCTGTGTTCGGTGGGCAGCTGTGATGGGACATCTGGAGTTGCCATTGCCTGTCACAGGAACAAGCATTGGTGGGCAGACCCTAGCCCAGAGGAGGCCCCAGGGGCAAGCCACCAGTCTGGGGGCCAGAAGGTGGGGAGGGTGAAGGGCCCACCCTCTTCTGGTTCCTATCATGCATGGATTTCCAGTGCCCACCTCATTCCTGGCGGACACCGTACTATCAGGGGTTCACTGGGCTTTGGGAATGCCTATATGGCTGATTGTAGTGTGGCCTCTGGCAGCCAGTGATGGGGTCAGGTCGGAAACGGGAGAAAGAGAAGCTGCTTTAGAGACGCTGCCACTAGAAAGAAGGAAAGGCAGAGACTGTCAGTCTGGGGCTGCCAGGAGGGAGTGGTGGCCAGGATGGGTGACACGCTGCTGTCATGTCCCTGCATAGGTCCACCGATCAGGGAGAAGGAAGGGAGGAGAGCTGTGCTCCTGGGGGCTTTTGCGAGAGCTCCCCTGGCTTGCCTCCTCCCCAGGGCTGGGCAGGGGGAGCTTCTACAGAGGTCATTTTCTCCTGAAACCCAGGGTCCAGAGTGGCATCAGCTTGTGAGAGGAGCAGAAAGGGCCCTGAGGGCTGATGGTGCAGGCCCTGGACAGCCTGGAGCGCCCTCCCACTGGGAGTGTTACTAACCTTCGCCAACACCTAGGCGACCTCATTTAATCCTTACAGGAACCCTGAGGGGCAAACTGAGGCACAGAGAGGCTCAGCGACTTGCCTGAGGTCACACAGCTAGTAGAATTTTGTGGAAAGCCGGGACTCCACCGCACCCTCGACGTCTACTCACCACTTTGTCTTCAGAATTAGATCAATTTGCTACAACTCTGTTTGCCTAGACCTGGGTGGACCCGAGCTGACTCACAGAGTGAGTAACCAAATGGCCCCCAAAGGCTGCTCGCTGTTTTATGGCAGCCACTTTTCCTGATATGCGTTGGTCCAGCTTGACGGAATGTCTTTTCTTCTGAATGTGCCCTTAACCCTGGCTCACGTATTTTGCTGGAATTTTCAGCCCCTGCTCCTGCCTGTGTTGCCAAATGGCTGCGGCCAACTGCCCAGACAAGGTTTAAAGTTTCTGTCTGAAGTCTTGGGAAAATGGATCGTTTAGAGAATTGATTTTCAGCAAACTGACCAATCAAGGTCATTTTGTGAACCGACTTTCAGAGAATTGATTTCCCATATCCTGATCCAATAACTAAACTTTTAAAAATGAGTCTGCAAGCCCCAATTCAGAAGCACGGGATTTTGCATGTTAAGAAAGAGTTATGGGTACACAATATCCTGAGTGTATTAAATGCCACTAAATTGCACACTTCTAAATGGCTAATTTTGCATTATCCTAATTTCATTGAAATTAAAAAAGAAACAACTAACAAAATTCATACCCAGAACATGAAGTCATTCCAGATGGAGTAAAGTTTATGGAGGAATCTAATAAAGACTTAATCTACCAAAGAGATAAGAAAAAGGACCACAGCCATTAAAGTAAATACATTACAAAAACCGAACGGCAGATTCAAGACAAGAACAGATAGTTATGAAAATGGCACATCCTGAAAATGAAAAATACAGTCACCGAGACAAAAGGCTCAGAAGATGGGATAGGATCAAGTACACAGTTGAAAAGAGACTTAGTCAAATAGAAGAGAGAAATAAGGAATTTGACCAGAATGCAAAACAGAGAGACAGAGATGACAATTTCTTTTTTTTTTTTTTTTAAACAAAGTCTCGCCCTGTTGCCCAGGCTGGAGTGCAGTGGCACCATTTCTGCTCACTGCAACCTCCACCTCCCAGGTTTAAGCAATTCTTGTGCCTCAGTCTCCTGAGTATCTGGGACTACTACAGGTGCGTGCCACCATGCCCAGCTGATTTTCATATTTTCAGTAGAGATGGGGTTTCGCCATGTTGGTCAAGATGGTCTCGAACTCTTGGCCTCAAGTGGTCCTCCAACCTTGGCCTCCCAAAGTGCTGGGATTACAGATGTGAGCCACCATGCCCGGCCTGAGAAGATTTAACACGTGTGCATGCATGTGCACACACGGAGACATGTGCACACACGGCAACTGAAAGCCTTGGCAGGGCCGGGCGTGGTGGCTCACGCCTGTAATCCCAGCACTTTGGGAGGCTCAAGCAGTTGCCAGTCCTTGGGATTTTCTGCTGTGTGCGTGGGGACACCCCTTGAGAGGCTCCTGTTGATGGGGCAGTGACCCTGCTGGTGGGGCAGTGAGAGGCCGTGGCTATGAAGCCCCCTGGCAAGGGGGTTCCTGGTTCTGCCCTTCCAAGGATGTGGTCTGGATACTGCTGGAACCCATTTCCCACCTGAGAAATAGGGCAGGGGCGTCCATCTTGCAGAGTCACTGTGGAAGGTGGAGTCACCCCGCTGTGCCCCCGAGGGCATCTGGAGTAACTTCAGAGCCATAGCAGGCACCGTGCCCCTCCTGGCCCCGGCCCCACCCCCTTATCTGCCTTCTCCTAACTGTTCCTCTTCTGGAAGTGCCTGGAGCCCAGGAGAGGCCTGTGCTAGGGGCTCCTCCCTGTCTGGGCTGCCATCTACGCACTCGCTGGCCCCCCTTCAGTGCAGACAACACACTATGTCCAGCAGCAGGGCCTTGTCCTCATCCTCGCCTGTCTGCCAGTGGCTTTGCTGTCCCTGGTCTGGGCCTGACTCTGACATGTAGCCCATTCTTGCCTTTTGTGAGGGGCGGCTCCGGCCCCTGCATCTTTGTAAGACAAAGACTCCAGAAATAAATAAATTTATTTATTTATTTATTTCGAGACGGAGTCTCGCTCTGTCACCCAGGCTGGAGTGCAATGGTGCAATCTTGGCTCACTACAGCCTCCACCTCCCGGGTTCAAGCGATTCTCCTGCCTCAGCCTCCTAAGTAGCTGGGATTACAGGCGCGCACCACCATGCCCGGCTAATTTTTATATTTTTAGTAGAGATGGGGTTTCATCATGTTGGTCAGGCTGGTCTTGAACCCCTGACCTTGTGATATGCCTGCCTTGGCCTCCCAAAGTGCTGGGATTACAGATGTGAGCCACTGTGCCTGGCCAGACTCCAGAAATTAGGCCTGCGGGAGATTCTGTGCTGTGCTGAGGCCTCGGCTGCCACGCCTGAGCTAGGAACCACGCCACCACCCAGTGACCCCGCTCTGGCCCCGGCAGGGACCCACGATCAGGCCCTGCTGCCCCCACCATGCTCCCCTGGAAGTCAGACCCACCTCCCCTACCTCGCAAGGGCTGTGGCCAGGCACCAAGCCTGGCTCCCTTGGTCCCAGTGGAGACCACGGGGACCCGGGTGGACTCCTGGGCCTCAGGGGTCCCCATCCAAACAGTGGGAGGGTTGGGCTGGGGTGACTGGAGCTCACCTAGAATGTTTGGCAGTGCCTGCAGCGGGATAGGGTCTTTATGTCATCGCTCCTGAGGGTCCTTTGGAGCCTGTTCCTGCTGGTGCGTCGGCAGCTCAGAGCCACACGCCTCTCCCGAGGGTGCTCTGGCTGCCCGTCTGCCCCTGTCCCTCCCTCCCTCGGTCACCCTAACAGTTGCACCCGCAGCACAAGATCCCCTGAAAACACACAGTGAGGCCGGAGCCGCTGCACGCAGGGCACGGCCCTGAGGCTGTTTCATCTCGTTGTGAGAGGTTTCCAGTTGGCACAGGTAGTGTCTGCTTTCACCCATCCTTCCAGAAACAAGGGGCCTTGGGCCACGGGAAGAGCGCATCCTGCACTTCCATGCCTGTGTGGGAGTGGCCCGTCCACTGGAGACAGCCTGTGCCCCCCTACCAAGACCACGCTCATTTTGTGAGAGCTCCTGCCATCCTGTGGCTCTTGGACCTGGAACTCACATTCCTGCTCCATTCTGAGGGCCAAGTGATGTGGCTAGATGCAGAGACATGGGGGCCTGCAGCGGCCGACACCCAAAGCATCCTTGGTGGCTTTTTTTTTTTTTTGAGACAGGCATGGCAAGGCCCCCCTCCCGCCCCCTGGATCTGCCTGTGAGCACAGGGTGCCCCTGGGGGTGTCCAGAGTGAGAATAAATTCCGTTTGGGACAGAGTCTTACTCTGTTGCCCAGGCTGACCTTCAGTGGTGCGATCATGGCTCACTGCAACCTTGAACTCCAGGGCTCAAGTGATCCTCCCACCTCAGCCTCCTGAGGAGCTGGGACCACAGGGACACACCACCATGCCTGCCTAATTTTTTTTTTTTTTTTAGAGACGGGAACTTGCTATGTTGCCCAGGCTGGACTCAAACTTCTGGCCTTAAGTCATCCCACTCAGCCTTCCAAAGATGGGTAGCTTTTGGTTGCAGATTCTAGCTAGGTTGCAGGACGTGAGGAAGTGGGGGTGCGGAAATCACAGCAACACCCTCCCCCAAGGGTGCTTTCCGTGGCCCTGTACACAGCCCTCCTGGCCAGCTCTGAGAGCAGGGACCCTTCTCTGGATGCTCCAGGCCATCGCTCTGCAGGAACCCGGTGTGTCATAAGTAAAGGACAGTCGTCTTTACCTTGGAGGAGACAGTTGTGGGTGCCTCCCTGCAGGCTCTGACATCTGTAATTCCCCAAATGTAGGTGCCACGTTGAACAGTCCCTTAGACTTCACCGCAGCACTGTGTGGCCACTGTGCACAGCCTTCCCAGGCCAGCTGCAGAATTCCATGGAAAGGTTTTGATGAATGATTACAACTCAACGGTCTAGGCGCTCAACCTCTTTTTAGAACAATGCCCCCCATTGTGGAAATCCTCGGTTCGGCCATTGGGAACTCCCCAGTTTTGAGGGCAGGTGTTGGCAGTTTCATCTGGTCCAACACCAGTTTCAATTTCCTGTGCCTCCTTCAACAGTCTGCGCAGCCTCCCGGTGACGCAGCCTCCCTGTGACTCAGCCTCCTGGTGACACGGCCTTGCTAGCTGCCATCCTGTACCGGGCCCAGGTGACACCATGGGACGTCTGTTATTGAGGCGCCCCCGGCACCTGCCATGGGGTTTCCCACTTTGGGGTCCTTGCATCTGTGTGGCTTCTTCCTTGCTCTCAGTGGTCACCTGGTTGTCGGTGGCCCGCGTCCGTCAGCCCATCATCATTCCGACTTGCTGTTTTGATCGTCGGCCAGAAAGCCAGGCAGCCGGCCTTGCTGGACCATGTCTGCAGTGGGAATTTAGAGGCTGAGAGGGAGGGCTTCAGGGGCCCCTGGGAGTGCAACACATAAATGGGGGCTTGCACACAGGGTCGGGGGGGCTCTTGCTCCGATGTTCCCGGATCTTTTTTGCCCCTTGTAGACCCACAGGTGTGTGTGCAGGAGCCCTGAGGAGGCCAGAGAAGGGTGAGCAGGGGGCCGAGGGCGCTGCGGTGAGGCCAGGCTGCAGACGGAGCTGGGGCTGGAGCTCAGGAGCTGGTCTTCCCTGCTGGGGCCGCGACGCCTGCTGCTTTCCTGCCGGCTCTCTGGGTCAAGGCCTGGAAAGGCTTTCTTCTCGGGCTTTTCATCAGCTTATCGGCCCACTTAGGTAACGGCACTTCCTGTCCATTAACCTCAGCCGCACTGAGATCAGCTCTCCACGCTCACTTGGCAGGAGGCTTGCAGGAGCCTTCCTATTTGGAGAGTAAAAAGAGCATGGCCTCCGCAGCGGCCAGGAAGTGGAAAGCCCTAGCTTCCTGGTTCCAGAGAATAAACAGGGGATGCGGCTCCCAGATGCAGCTGAAAGTGCTCTGGGGACGGGGACAGTCGGCCGGGGCCTGTCCCAAGTGGCTGCCCTGTTGCACTGATGTCCTGGCCCCTGAGAACACATCAGTAGGGCCTGGCCGGACCCTGGGCCGATGCCACTCTTAGGGGTGAGATGGAGAGCCTGGCCCAGGCTGAGACCCCCACCCTACACCCAAAACGTGTCTGGGCCTCTAGGCCCTGCAGAGCACACTGGAGGCTCAAGATGGCACCTCTTCTGTGGGACTGGGCCACAGCCTGTCTGATGCCTCACTTCTCTGACTCTTGGAGGCATGGTGCTGGCCCGTCTGTGAGCCCCAGACCCCCTCGTAGAGCTCGCTCCAGGGCCAGGCCTGGCCCCCTCACCGGCTCTCAGCCAGGCTCAGCTGGTGGCCGGCTCTGCCAGGGAGAAGCCCGGTCTCTCTCTCTCTCTCTCTGCCTCCAGCTGCATCTCCCAGGCTGCTGCAGCATGGCCCCAAGCCTGGGCGCCAGTAACAGCCTCTGTCCCTCTAGCCTGTACAATGGCTCAGCGCTACCTGGGGACTCCCTCCAGCCAGGCCAGACATGCTGGGCAGTCAGGGTCCCTGGGAGCCCCTTGACAGCAACTGATGGCAGGTGGGGGATAAGTAGCCAAGTGTCTCCTGCCAGTGGGGGCAACTCTGCAGGTGGCTCTGCAGCCTCCCCAGTCCCCCATGGGTGCTTGCCCCCCGAGTCCCCCATGGGGCACCTGCCCCTTTGTCCTGACCCCTGCTCCTTCCCTCTCTTCTCCTGGGGTGGCCAGCGGTCACCTGCCATGTAACCCTGGATCCTGTCCCAGCCTCTGCCCCTGGGGAACCCGCCCAGCAAGCCATCCACCCTCACTAAGGTCCAGGCCATCTTCCATGCTCCCCTCACCACCTCATTCTTTCTGGCCCCAGAGGCCATCACTATCCAGGGCACAAGGGGGCCTGCCCCTTGGCCAGGTGGCTGCCTGTCCTCTGACCCTGGGCTGTGGACAGGGGGAGGGGAGAGCTGGAAACCGGGGTCAGGAGGATGCCAGCAGGTCTGTCACTCCCTGCCTGGATCCGGCCAAGTGCGGGGAACCTTGGCCAGCGTCCTAGAGAGCTGGCGTACCTCCTGGGCCTGACGTGGGCTTCCCGGATTGCATAAAGGCTCCTTCTCCTTACATAGCCAGGGCAAAGGTGCATGACAACCCTGCGCAAGTCAAAACAACCGTCAGCGGCGGGAAACCTCGATGAACAAACACCGGGAGAGTGGTGAGTAGCTGCCAGGAAAGCCCCAGCCTCCGGCAGGAAAGGGACTCTGGGTGGGGCGGCCCCAGAGAGAAAGTGGTTAGATGTACGGACAGACAGATGACAGGGCTGGCCAGGCAGCGCTGCCTGCAGGCTGTGCAGTTGGCCTGGGGGTCTGGAGCCTCCGGGACCCACAGATGGGCCCGCACCCTCATCCCTGGCTTCTTTCAGCCCCTAGCCATGCCAGGCGCCAGTGTGGCCTGGTAAAGGCCTCATGCGTTCTGTCCTGCTGGTGGGGGAGGCTGGCCTCTCATGCGCTTGTCCTTAGAGAGCAGCATGAAGGTGCCGCACCCCACCCGGGAGACGAGGGGAGTGGACCCCTCATGAGAGCCAGGCCGCATGAGGCACGGGCTGCCATGACAGAATACTGCATGCGGGGGGCCTCATGCAGCAGAAATGGACTCTCTCAGAGTCCTGGGGCCAGACTTCAAAATCAAGGTGTTGGCAGGGCCACCTCCTGCTGAAGGCTCCAGGAGAAAACCCTTCCTGCTGCTCCTAGCTTCCGGTGGCCCAGGCAGTCCTTGGTTTGTGTCCACATCGCTCCGGTTCTCTGCCTGCGTCTCACGTGGCTGTGTCTGCACCTTTCTCCCTTCTCTTCTAAGAACGTGTCCTTGGATCTCAAGTCCACCCTCATCCAGGAGGCTTTCATCTCAAAATCCTTAACTTAATCCCATCTATCTGCAAAGACCCCTTTTCTAAATCAGGTCCCATTCTCCGGTTCCTCGGGTTAGGACCTGGACAAATCTTTTGGGGGCGTCGTTCATCATCCAACTGCACTTGGCATGGGAAGGCCCCCCTCCTGTCCCCTGGATCTGCCTGTGAGCACAGGGGCACTTGGGGGTGTCCAGAATGAGAACAAATTCCGTTTGGGACAGAGCTGGCAGAGGCCCCAGACGCTGGCCTCCCGAGCGGGGTTGTGTTGTTGGACCCTGTTCTCAACACCAGGCACATGCCACCAATTCGTGCTTCTGTCTGGGCCAGGCTTCCCCATCCCCCTGTCCCAGTCTCAGGAGGGTGTCTGCAGGTTTCTCTCCCTGGTGGACGGAGCCACGTGTGGGTTCCACTTCATTCTCCAACTGCCCTGGTGCTGGACAGAAGCTGAGCCTGCCCGCCTCCATACATGGGGTTGGAGAGCCTGGGGTACCCTGGTGTCAGAGGCAGTGATGATGGGGGAGGGAGAGAGATGGGAGAGGGGTCTGGGATGCCATTGGAATCCCTCAGGGCTTCATCTGAGCTGTCTCTGCCTGCTTCTAGCATTCCCAGGTGAGTTCCAGGAGGCCCATGGCCCCTCCTGTACAGCCCTCCACCGCCCAGAGCCTTCCAGCGCCATGTCTTCCCCTTGGAGCATCTGGAGGCCCCAGACAGCACCTGCCTGACGTTCAGCAGAAGGGGAGACCGAGGCCTGCAGCAGGGTGTTTTGTCAGATGCTGCTCCCTGACAGGGAAGTGAGAGGTAACCCACCTAGAGGTGCCGGATGGGGTGTCCGGGCAGCGTGGCCTGCAGGCTGAGCCAGGAGAATCGCTTGAACCTAGGATGCAGAGGTTGCGGTGAGCTGAGATGACACCACCGCACTCCAGCCTAGGCAACAGAGCAAGACCCTATCTCAAAAAACAAAACAAAAGTTCTCTGCTTATTTTGCACCTAATTTCTGTTTAGTTAGTATAGTTTTAAAGAGTAGATTTAGGTTTACAGAAAAACTGAGCAGAAAGTACAGAGAATTCCCGCACCCGCCTCCCCACACTGTCCACAGCTTCCTTCTCTGTTATGAGCACAGTGATGCCATGGTACATGGGTCACAGCTGATGAGCCAGTATCCATACATTGTTGCTACCTACGTCCATCTTTTACAACAGGGATCACTCTGTGTGTTGTACATTCTGGGCTTGGGGCAAATGTATAATGACATATATAATGACATCATTATAACATCATATGGAGTAGTTTCACTGCCCTAAAAATCCTCCACGCTCTGCCAATTCATCCCTCCCTCCTCCCAACCCCTGGCAGCCACTGACCTTTTCCATGTCTCCATGGTTTTGCCTGTTCCCCAGTGTTCTATAGCTGCATGTTCTATAGCTGCATGTTCTATAGCTGCATGTTCTATAGCTGGAGTTGTATAGCTGTATAGCCTTTCCCAGGCTGGCTGTTTTCACTTAGCTGCACGCGTTCAAGTCTCCGCTGTGTCTTTTCATGGCCTCCGTGGTTTTCTATGAGAAATCCTGGGTCATTTGAATTCCTGCTCCCTCTGTGTGTGTAATGTATCGTTTTTCTCTAGCTGCATTCAAGATTTTTCTCTTTGTTTTTGTGTTTTAGCAGTTTTTAATGTGTGTAGGCATGGTTTTATTTGAGTCTAGTCTGTTTGGGATTTGCTGAGCTCATTAAAACTGTAAATTGATATGTTCCCCCAAATTTGGGAAGTTTTCTGCTTTTATTTCTTCAAATATTTTTCTGCACCATTTTCTTCTCTCCTCTGGGCCTCTAAGGACGTGAATGTTAGACCTTTTGATATCATTCCACAGGTCCTTGGACTCTGCTCATTTTTTTTCAGTCTTCTTTTTCTTTTTCTTTTTTTTTTTTTTGAGATGGAGTCTTGCATTGCCACCTAGGCTGGAGTGCAATGGCGTGATCTCGGCTCACTGCAACCTTCGCCTCCCAGGTTCAAGTGATTCTCCCACCTCAGCCTCCCGAGTAGCTGGGATTAAGGCACCCGCCATCATGCCCAGCTAATTTTTGTATTTTTAGTAGAGACAGGGTTTCACCATGTTGGCCAGGCTGGTCTCGAACTCCTGACCTCAAGTGATCCACCCACCTCGGCCTCCCAAAGTGCTGGGATTACAGGCATGAGCCACCATGCCCGGCCTTCAGTCTTACTTTTCTTTCTGTTGTCTAGATTGGAAATTTTCTACTGATCCATGAGTAAGTTCACAAATTCTTTCCTCTGTCATTGCCATTCTGCTATTAGGTCTGTCCGTTAAAAAAACAATTTCTCAGGTATCATATCTTTGAGTTCTGAAATTTCTATTTAGTTCTTTTTTGTAGTTTCCATTTACCTACTGAGAATTTCTATCCTTCCATCTGTTTCACTCGTGGTTTCTTTTACTATGTGGAGCACAGTTGTGACAGGTGCTATCCAGTCTTGACCTAATTCCAGCACCTAGAGCATCTGTTGACTCTCTCTCTCGAGAATTTTGTGGCTCTTTATATGTCAAGTAATTTTTTTTTTTTCCGAGACGGAGTCTTGCTTTGTTGCCCAGGCTTGAGGGCAGTAGCAGGATCTCGGCTCACTGCAACCTCCGCCTCCCAGGTTCAAGCGATTCTCCTGCCTCAACCTCCCGAGTAGCTGGGATTACAGGCACTCACCACCACACCTGGCTAATTTTTGTATTTTTAGTAGAGACAGGGTTTCACCATGTTGGCCAGGCTGGTCTTGAACTCCTGACCTCATCATCTGCCCGCCTCGGCCTCCCAAAGTGCTGGGATTATAGGCGTGAGCCACCACGCTCGGCCCGTCAAGTAATTTTGAATTGTATTGTGGACATCTTGAATACTATGTAGTGTAGATTCTTGTTAAAATCTGCTGGAAAATGTTGATTTCTGTTCATTGTTTTGGCAGCAATCAATTCAGTCAGAGCCAGATCTCAAGTTTTGTCTTCTCTCCTGGAGGCTGTGGTCTCCATCTCATTGTGCTCTCGAGGCTTTTCCTGGGTGGCTGTGGGTGCGTCCTGAAGCCAGTGTTGTCTCTGTAGGGTGCTCTCTGCCCCTCCCCAAGTACCATGAAGTGAGAGAGCAGCGAGCAGGCCAGGTGCCGCTCCTGGAGGACAGCCACGATGCTCACCTGGACCTGGGCCTGGGCCCCACACACCTCTCATGGTACAAAACTGGAGGCCTACAGGCTTTCTGCTGCCCGCCTCTCCCTGGAGGTTCCAGCCCACACCCCAGGATAGTTGTAGGGTATGGCCAAGTCCATCATTTGCTCCTGGTATTGGGGGGAAGTGCCATGGTGGCCTCTGGCAGCCATCCTTGTGGCCTTCCTGCCCTTGCCACCCTTGATTTGTATATGTTTCAATATAGTTGCATAGTGGTTAAATATTCATTTAGCCACCTTCTGCTCCTGCCTTGACTTCCCACACAGGAAGATGGCCTGTACTAGTCAGGGTTCTCCAGCGAAGCAGAGCCGATAGGAGATGCAGACACACAGATGGATATAGATACCTAAGAGAAGAGGCATTATTACAGGAATCAGCTCATGCAGTTACAGAGGCTGAGAAATTCCATGATCTGCCATCTGCAAGTGGGAGAACCAAGAAAGCCTGGGGTGTAATTCCATCCATGGCGCGGGCCTGAGAGCTGAGGCCAGTACCTGAGCTCAGCAGGAGATGGTATCTCAGCTCTGAGAGCCAGCTCTCCCTTCCTCTGCCTTTTTTGTTCTAGTCAGGCCCTCAGTGGGTTAAATGATTCCACCCACACCGGGAGGGGCGTCTGGCTTCCTGAGGCCAGTTCAAACGTTGATCTCACCCGGAAGCACCCTCACAGATCCCCCAGAAGTAGTATCTCCCCAGCTGTCATGCATCCCAGCCCCAGCCAGGAGGAGACAGAGCTAACCATCACAGTGGACCATGGCGAAGTGGCTCTGCTGCTGCCTCACAGGTGCCGCAGACCCCTGGGAGGCACCAGCACCCTGGATCGAGAAGCCCGATGTGAAAGAATGTCTGGGAAGGATGTCATGCCGGAGGCTTGCGTGACAGTTTCCACTTACAGTGCGCTCACTCTGAACCTCCATGCTCACGATGGGCCTGCATCTCTTCCCACTATCTGCTAGGAAACACGAGGGTGAGTGATGAAGTTTTAGGGTGGAGCTGGTTGGCAGTGGGGCCCCGACTCCCGGTCCAGGGCCGCTTCCGTGGCACCAGTGACCCCCAGTGGCCCCTGCCCTTGTTTGGGTGCTGGACCCCTTTGAGAATCTGATGCACGACAGGGACCATTCCCCCCAGAAAACACATGTCCCCACCCCTCTTGTATGCAGAGTTGTGGGACTTGCTGCAGTTTGCACCCAGGCCTGTGCGGATGCCCCCTGACTGCCCGAGATGCTGCACCTGCCACTGCTGGGGGTGTACCTGCTTATGCCCACTCACAGGGGCACCTCCAGGGTGGCTGCCTGGTGCAGGCATTGGCTCTGAGCAGAGCAGCACTATGGGCCCATCTGGGGCTGGCTCTTGCCTGGGCCTGTGAGCACCGTCACAGCCAGCTGATCTGGGAGTATCCAGGGTGTTCTTGTCATTGCGGACACTGAACAGCCGTTGGTGGGTGGCGATGGGGGCTCGGAAGCTGAGCATCAGTGGCAATGAGAAGCAGGCCCTGTGGTTTAATTCCGAAGCACACGAACCCACAGAGCCGCCAACAGTCGTTATTCAGCAGGAGGGGGAACAGAGACAGCAGCCTGTGGAGCGTTCCAGGCAGGACAGGGCAACAAACCTGACATGCGGAGCTGCGGACAGGGGTAATGGAGGCAGGGAGTAATGGCAGGTGAGGCCATGGCCTAGAGGGTCGCCATGCTTGGTGCAGGGGAGGAGAGGCCCAGGTGTGGCTGCAGTGGCAGCAGGAGTCAGTGTGGCTGTGCCCAGTGGGGTGTTGTCAGAGAATGGACCTGGCTGCTGGGAAAGGTGATTGTGTTTGTCTCAGCCACACTGGACTCTTCGCTGACCAGCAGGCACATTCTGGAGATGCGGGGCAGAGACGAGGCCTCCGTGAGAAACTTTGAGGTGTGAGGGCCTTGATCTGGGGTGCAGCCTCCAGCTTTCTGCTTACAGAGCAGGACCTGCAGGAGCTCGCTGACTGCCTGCACAGTGGAAGGAAGACCTGTTTCTTTTACTTTCCTTGAGGAGAAAAAATTAAAGTTCTGAGCAAACGCATGGCAAGGGAGCTCTTGCTTTCCTCTCTTGGAGTTCTAGGCGGCTGGCGCTAGTGGCACGTGGAACTGGTCATGCACACTGGGTCTCAAGGCCGCCTCCTCTTCTGTAAGTTGAAAGGTTGGTGAGAACAGAGGTGTGGTGTGATCTGACAGTGGCTGGTTGCCTTGTTAGTTCTTGTGCTGCTGGCCTGCCACGTCTCCAGCTCTTTTAGAGGAATGGCCTACCTTTCAAAGAGGAAGTGCCACAGACGAGTCTAGTTCCCTGGGGCCACATTCCCACATGGCGAAGGTGGGCAGCCACTGAGTTGTGACTCTGTGCGTTCACCACTGTCTCCACCTTGCTTCATCCCTTGTGGCATACGTCCCTGCCTGGCCTCCCCGGGCACTGGAGCTGGCACTTCTTGTCTAGGTGTCTCAGGCCTGGCAAAGCTCCTCGGCTCCGGCCTGAGCGATGACCTGCAAGCACAGACTGGGCGCTGAGCCCCTGCCTGAGCTGACTCAGGGCTGGAGAGCCAGCCGAGTGGCATGCTCCCGAGAGCACAGCTGGCCGTGTGGTCAGGGCCTTGGTGGACATGCTGTCCACCTGGCATGGGCATGGGGACACAAGGGGCAAGCAATGCGGGCACATGCAAGAGCGTTCCCAGAACAAATGCATGGTCGTCCCCCAACCCCCTCCCTCGGAGTCCAGCTGCTGCCAAATGTCCCTTAAAACCCCGGGCAGGATGCCAGCAAGAGCCCCGGAAGCTTGATGATGAGACTCCCAGCCTCGCCTCCCGGCAGTCTCCCCCACCATGGCAGGCCTGGGCTGGCCCTGGCATCTGTCCAGGCCCCTCGGTGACTCTAACTTTGGCCAGGTTTGGGGACCACAAGGGATTCTGGGACCCTCTTTGCTTGGTGACTTGGAGTTCTGGCCTCGCACCCCCAAGACAGCAAAGGGCCTGGCCCTTCCGG
Organism: Pongo abelii; assembly: GCF_028885655.2. Lineage (NCBI taxonomy): Eukaryota > Metazoa > Chordata > Mammalia > Primates > Hominidae > Pongo > Pongo abelii. Next base: position 53,850,757 of record NC_072007.2, on the reverse strand, counting down.
TGTCATTGCGCTCCTGGGTCCCAAGCTTGCCTGTCCCCACGGGCCAGGGCAGGGCTGTGTGCCACAGAAATCACTGTTTCATAGAAGGGAAGACTAGGAAGTCACCTGCACCCAGGTCCAGTGGGTCTGTGCGAGTGGACGTCCCTCCTCTTGCTGTCTGCGTGGGTCACATTGACCAGAGTTTGTTAAGCCCGGGCCAGAGGAGGCTCACTCCCTAGGCTGGGAATGAGTTTGGTGTGGCTTCACACACGCTGCACTCAGACACACACCCTCTGCTCCACATGGTGATGAGTGAGTGGCTGGAGGAGCTTTTGAGTGCGCACCAGAGCTGCTTCCACTACCTCCAGGCCTCTGATGGCTGCGGCTGCAGACACAGCCGGCCTCGCGGCGTGTAAGAGTGGGCAAGGATGACACACGGGCTCAGAGAGACCAGGCTGGGCTTCAGGAAGCAGGTCTGTGTGGGATGGAAGTGCTTAGAAAGTCATTTCCGGAAGGCCAACACCAGTCGGCCCTCCCTGAGCGAAAGGACTTGGGGACATGTAGATGCACTTCTTGTATCTCCAAGGAAATGCTCCCCGAGGATTTGCGACGTGGAAATGCAACGGGCTGTGGAGTCCTGGGCGCCCCGCACCTCGAGCAGTGCAGGTGGACGTTTAGCTCAGCTCAGGGTTTGTAGCTTCAGGGGGTCACGGTCCACAGGAGTGCCAGGGGGCTGGCCGGGTGGGACAGAGGAGGCGGGAAGTGGTTGCGGACATTCTGCATGAACAGGACATGCACACACCACATACACACACACACACACACACACACACACACACACATACCCCACACACATATACACACCGCATACCCCATATACACACCACACACCCCATATACACACAAGTACACACATGAACATACCACACACCCCATATACACACAAGTACACACATGAACACACCACACAAACACACACACAATACACATACATGACATATACACACCACAAACATGTACACACACATACCATATACACATACACCACACACATACATGCCACACACAAACACACACACCACGTACATACACATCACACATACAACACACACATACCCCACACACATATACACAGCACACACCCCATATACATACCACACACCCCATATACACACAAGTACACACACGAACACACACCACACCCATATATACACCACACACAACACACATGTACACACAAACAACACACATACACCACACATGCACACCACAAACATGTACACACAAACACCACACACATACATGCCACACACATACATACACACACATGCACACACACACCACACACAAAAAGAAGCTGTGAAAGATTCCTTGCTCACGTGATGAGGCTTTCTGAGGAAAGCAGGGCCAGCTTCCGGGCTGCAGGAATGTCTGGAGAGCTGGGAGAGGACACTGGCTGGGCTTTCATTGAAATTGGGGTGAGGACCCTGGGCAGTGGCCCACACCTGTAATCCCAGCACTTTGGGAGGCTCAGGTGGGAGGATCGCTTGAGCCCAGAAGGTGAAGGCTTCAGTGAGCTGAGATTGCGCCACTGCACTCCAGCCTGGGGCAACAGAGCAAGACCCTGTCTCAAAAAATAGAAATAAACTGAGATTGAGGTGGGACAGGGCCTTCCATGGTTTGAGCCTCCTGCCAGTGCCAGGGCTAAGGGAGGAAGCTCTCCTGCCTGGGTGTAGGCAGAGGGGAAGCGGCAGCAGCAGCCAGACATCAAAGATGGAGTTGGAACGGGGGTGGGATGGGAAGGGTCAGGGACGCAAGTGGCAGGAGGTGCTGGGCAGCTGGCCCCATGCTTCCCAGCTGACTGCAAACTGTCCTGGCCATGGCCTGAGACCCACAGGGGCCCCAGGATCTAACAGGGAGAGGGGGCTTCACCACCCCAGGTGCAGTGTCTCTGGCCCCACAGTGCTTTGCGGCTGCCGCTTTCTGGACCCTCAGATCCGCCAGGAGGATCCCTGGCCCCGCTGCAGGGGGCTCCATGGACAGAGCTGGAAGGCAAGAGAGGAAGGCAAACAGGACACTGGGCTTAGAGACTCCATGCAGGGTGACCAGCCCCTCCAACCTGCCTGAACCCTCCATGGGTCCCTACCACTTTTGGGGTCCGATCCAACTCATCATGCTGGGGACAGCTGCCGCTGTGTCTGTCTGCCCCTCCTCTTCCCCACACCAGCCAGCCACATGTCTTTAGAGGTGACACAGTCCTTCCCTGGGTGATTATCTTCAGAACATTTCTTGGCTGTGGTAACAACTATGCAATAGATGGATCCCAGCCAGTGGGACTCAGGTCCACGTGGAGGGGTTGCTGCCGTCAGGCGCGGCGAGGGGAAGGCAGAGTGTGGACAGTTAGCCCACTTAGAAGGCCAGCGTGGGCAGGATGGCTGCGGGGCCTAGGGGCCCTGGGAAGATAGATGGGACAGACGATTCCCCGTGGGGAGGGCCGTGTGGGGAGAGGCAGGGTGAGACGGGGAGAGGCAGGGTGAGACGTGGAGAGGGGCAGTCAGAGGGGGAAAGGGAGTGGGCATTGCCCAGGTCGGGCCCTGTTCCTGCGCGTCACACACGTGCCCTGTGTGCAGAACAGAACAGGTTCACGCCCAGGTCAGGGCAGAGGAGGGTCCTGCTCGGACCCAGGCACAGGTCCTCAGGCTGACCACGGGGTCCAGGCAGCGCCACCTCCGGGACCCCCCTGCCTTCCCCTCCTCTTTGGCTGATGGCACAAGGTGTCCGCCACCCTCCCAAGCCACAGATGCCAGCGTCACAGGCCGCCTGCCGGGCCCAAAGCCTCTGCCTGGGCGCTCGGCCGCACTCTCCTTGCCCCCTCCTGGCGGCCCTGCTCACAGAGATGTCTCTGGGTGGGAGGTATAGACCCTCTGAGGGACAGGCCGCCCAGAACATCCCATGCCTGGCCCCAGGAGCCTGTCACCAGCCAGAAGCCCACCAGCACCAGGTGAGGCCCTGCTGGGTGGGTGGCCCTACCGGGGTGAGGAGGGCCCTTCTGAGGACCCCTGAAAAGTTCTCCTGACTTCAGTGACTCTGGAGGCCAGGGCTCCTCTGCCTGCTGCAGGCGCTGCTCCGTGTCGGGGTCCTGTCCCCCACCTGGTCCTAGTGAGCACACATGGGTACACATACCACACACACCACACACACACACCACCTACCACACACACACATACCACCTACCACATGCCACACACACCCCACATACCACACACAAACCACACTCCACACTACCCACACACACTACCCACCACACACTCCACACACCACACACATCACACAGGCACACACACCACATACATCCCCACATCCTACACACCACACACCACCCACACACACACACCACACACCCCACACACCACACACACACCCCACACTCCACACAGACACACACCACACACCACACAGGCACATACACCATACATTACACACACAGGCACACACACACTACACAGGTGCACACACACCACACAGGGACACACACATCACATACACGCCATTCCCCACACAGGCACACACCACACACTACACACCACACATACACCACACAGGCACACACACACCACACAGGTACACATACCACACACACATCACACAGACACACAACACACACACCACATACACATCACACAGGCACACACATGCCACACACATGCCACACCCCACATAGGCACACACCACACATACACTACACACCACACATACACGCCACACAGATACACACACCACACACAGTACACCGGTGCGCACACACCACACACATACCACACACCACACACACATACCACACAGGCACACACACACCACACATACTCCACACATCACACAGGCACACGCACGCACACCACACAGGCTCACGCACACACACCACACAGGCTCACGCACACACACACTCCAGCGTTTTCCCGCGTCCCCTCTGCCGCGCCTTCTGGGGTCTGTCCCACCCTTGCAGTCTCCCCACAAGTCCTGGGGGAGGTGGGAAGGTAGGTGGTGGGTCGAGCTCTAGTGGGACCAAGCGTGAGGGACAAGCAGGTGACAACCAGCTCCAGGGCTGTGCGGGCAGCGACTTCAAGAACCGGGCTAGGAGGCAGTGAGTGAGTGGCAGGGCGAGCGCCAGGCAATCTGGGGGACGCGGGGGAGGGCGGACACGCCTCCCGTGGAAGGTGGTGGCCAGTGTGGCTGTGAGGAGCTGGGGGAGCCCCATCCTGTCCTGCAGAGGGAGAGGGAGACACAGCCACCGCGGGGATGCACGGGGGGTTCAGGGGGCAAGGCCAGTGGCAGCAGAGGCTGTGCTGATGGCCCTGGTCTCAGAGGGGCAGGGAGGGTGGGGGCCGGGCTGCAGGGAGAAGGGGTGGATTTCGGGGAGCGCAGAGCCACATGGGAACAGGGTGGACAGCCTTGGAGGTGTGGGCCTTCGTGGGGACTCATGGGAACAGCAGTGTGGATGCGTGGAGACGGCTATGCAAGGAAACATGAGGTGTGTGGTGTGTGTGCACTGTGTGTGAGGTGTGTGAGGTGTGTGGTGTGTGTGCACTGTGTGTGAGGTGGGTGAGGTGTGTGGTGTGTGTGCACTGTGTGAGGTGTGTGTGTGTGTGAAATGTATGTGTGAGGTATGCAGTATGTGTGTGAGGTAGTGTGCGATGTGTGTGTAGTGTATGTGGTTGTGTGAGGTATGTGGGGTGTGTGAGGAATGTATTGTGTATGTGTGATATATACTGAGTGTGTGTAAGGGATGTGGAGTGTGTGGCGTGTGTGTGTAAGGTAGGTGTGTGTTGTGTATATGTGAGCTATATAGTGTCTGATGTGTGTGTGGGGGGGTGTGAGGTATGTGGTGTATGTTATGTTTGCGTGAGATCTAGTGTGTGTGTGTGGTGTGTGGGGGAGGTATATGGGGGTGTGTGGTGTGTATGAGGTATGTAGTGTGTGATGTCTGTGTGAGGTGTGTGATGTGTGTGGTGTGGGGTACGCGGTGTATGTATGTGGTGTGTGTGTGTGATATTTGGTGCCGTGTGTGTGGTATATGGTGTGTGGTATGAGGTGTGTAGTGTGATATATGTGTGGTGTGTGATATGTGGGGTGTGTGTGTGGTGTGTGTGATATATGGTGTGTGTGGTGTATGAAGTGTGTTGTCAGGTATGTGGTGTCTTGTGTGGTGTGTGTGATATGTGATGTGGGTGTGTGGTGTGGCGTGTGGTGTGTGTGTGATATGTGATGTGTGTGTGTGACATGGGGTGGTGCGTGGTGTGTAGTGTGGTGTGTGTGGTATGTGGTTGGTGTGTATGTGGTGAGTGAGGGGTGTGTGTGTGGTTTGTGGTGTGTGTGTGTGGTGTGTGTGTGTGGTGTGTGGTGTGTGTGGTGTGTGTGTGGTGTGTGGTGTGTGTGGTGTGTTTGGTTTGTGGTGTGGTGTGTGGTGTGCGGTGTGTGTGGTTTGTGGTGTGTGTGGTGTGTGTGGTTTGTGGTGTGGTGTATGTGGTGTGTTGTGTGGTGTGGTGTGTGTGTTGTGTGTGTGGTGTGTGGTGTGTGATGTGTGATGTGTGTGGTGTGATGTGTGGCGTGTGATGTGTGCGTGGTGTGTGCGTGGTGTGTGCGTGGTGTGTGTGGTGTGGTGTGTGGTGTGTGTGTGGTGTGTGTGTGGTGCGTGGTGGGTGTGGTGGGTGTGGTGTGTGTGGTGTGTGTGTGGTGTGTGTGTGTGTGTGGTGCGTGGTGGGTGTGGTGGGTGTGGTGTGTGTGGTGTGTGTGTCTGTGGTGTGTGGTGTGTGTGTGTGTGGTGTGTGGTGTGGTTTGTGGTGTGTGTGGTGTGGTGTGTGGGTGTGTGGTGTGTGATTGGTGTGTGTGGTGTGTGTGGTGTGGTGTGTGGTGTGTGTGGTTTGTGGTGTGTGTGGTGTGTGTGTGTGGTGTGTGTGTGGTGTGGTTTGTGGTGTGGTGTGTGTGTGTGTGGTGTGGTGTGTGTGGTGTGTGGTGTGGTGTGGTTTGTGGTGTGTGTGGCTGTGTGGTGTGGTTTGTGGTGTGTGTGGTGTGTGTGTGGTGTGTGTGGTGTGTGTGGTGTGTGGTGTGGTGTGGTTTGTGGTGTGTGTGTGTGGTGTGTGTGTTGTGTGTGGTGTGGTTTGTGGTGTGGTGTGTGTGTGTGGTGTGTGTGGTGTGTGGTGTGGTGTGGTTTGTGGTGTGGTGTGTGGTGTGTGGTTTGTGGTGTGGTGTGTGTGGATTGTGGCCCCCATCCCCATCCTTGCGGAAGGGCTCAGACCCCGGCCCCTGTGCATTTACTCTCTAGCTTCTGGGTGCCAAGCTCAGGCTAAGGGGATTTCTGACAGGCTGGACGTCTGGGCTTCAGCCCTGAAATAAGAGTTTTGAGAGAAGAGGGCGGCGCTGGAACCCTCACCCGTCTTTTAATGAAGGGATTTGGCTAAGAAGAAATGCCAAGTACTTCCGCAGGCCATCCTGAGGTCAGGATGTGGTCGGTGTGTCTGGCCCTGAGCAGTCAGACCTGCTGGTGGCTGGAGCTCCGGAAAGCTCGGGACCCCTCTAGCGTCCTAGGCCTTCTGTTTTCCTTCCTGCTCCAGGAGGCAGGATTGGCAGATTCAAGGAAGCTTTCAAGACGGGTTAGAAAGAAGGGGTGTGCTCCGATCTGCCAGCCTGATGTCCTTCACGGGACCACAGTCCAGGAACTGAGGTTCCCTGCGAGGGGTGGATGCTGTGTCTCTGAGCCTCCCTACCTTCTTGAAGGCAAGAGCGCCCAGAGGTGTTCGCTTTTGGTGTCAGCCTTTGAGCTGGAGCCTGGAGCTGTTTCTCTGAATTCCTTCTGCTTGTTTCCTTATGCTCTTGCCTGGGAAGAATGAAATGAAAAGAAAATGCAAAGCCCAGAACCTGGCGGAGATGGGGTGCCCCAGGCCGGAGTGGGCAGGACGGTGCTCTCAGCCCACTCTCAGTACAAACGCTGCCCCGTTCTTCACCTCTCCGTGCTTGCTGCCAGAGTGTGTCAAAGACCCCGAAGAATGAAATGACTTCGGAAGAGGAGGCCACACACCCGTGAAACAAGCCGGATCTGCAGCAGAACATTCTTTACGTGTTTTGGGACATTTCAAAGACTGATGGCGTGCTGCCTTTGTGATGTGTGATCTGAAGATTCCATCAAAGAAAGTGTGTCCTTTGTGTGAAAGTTGTGATTCTTGGCATCTTCGTGGTTTTGGGTCCTGAAAAAATACCACGAGGGCCCTCCCTTGTGGCCTCTGCAACCATAGGAATGCGGGTTTTGGAAGTGGCATTTCAGGCACGTCCAAGTAGGAAATCAGAAGAGGCCCCAGGACTCCGATGTGGGTGGAAGTAACAGCAGGGTGGTCGGGGGTGCCTCGCTGGGGACCCTCCAACACCCCACTGTGGTTTCTCTTAGGGGTCGCTTGGACAGACTGTTGGAGGGCTTTCGTCCCCAACTTTGTATTGGCAGGTCAGTTTTCAAAGACAACCCGAAATGCAGCCCTGTGGTTCTGCCTGTTGAGAACCCAGCATTGAGACCCCAGGGGCAACAGTCTGAGAAGACTGTAATTTGCAGAAGAATCTCAGGGTGATGCTGGCAGGGCAGGGGTCAGAGCTAGCTGGGGACTAGGGTGGGCTGGGCACACTGTCGTGGTGGCTGGTGGTCACAGCTCATGGAAGTCTGCCAGGGCAGGTAGCTTTGGGCCTACAAGGGCAGGGTTCTAGAAGGGTGGTCTCCCAGCTTTTGTGAAAACCCTCCTTTAACAATCAAAAGAGTTTGAGTGCACACTCCCGATACATGTATACACATTGATTTTTTTTTTTTTTTTGAGATGGAGTTTCACTCTGTCACGCAGGTTGGAATGCAGTGGCACGATCTCGGCTCACTGCAACCTCTGCCTCCTGGGTTCAAATGATTCTCCTGCCTCCCTCCTGAGTAGCTGGAGTTACAGGCACACACCACCTCGCCCAGCTAATTGGTGTTATTTTTGGTAAAGACGGGGGTTTCACCATGTTGACCAGGCTGGTCTCAAACTCCTGACCTCAGGTGATCCGCCCGCCTCAGCCTCCCAAAGTGCTGGGATTATAGGTGTGAGCCACCACACCCAGCCTGACACATTGATTTTTTAACACTTGTCAAATGGACTGGCTAATAGTAAAATATTACATAGATTATAGAATATAGGCATTTTAAATACTTTTAAAAGATGAGATTTTGAAAGAAGGATAAGTATTAATATTTTCCTCCTGCGCCTCCCTGGGGCCTGTGGTCCTCTCTTTGTTTTTGACCCCTGGGCTAGAGTCAGAAGACAGGAAAGAGTTTAGCCTCACTGTAAGGACAGGCTTGTTTTTGTGATTATTGTTAATTTTTGGCCATATACCTTTAACTTTTCATCATACATTTTTTCCAAACATCAAGAACTTGAGAGGGAGCAGTATCATGGTAGCCCCATCTGACCTATAACCCTTCTTCCCTCCCCCGGCCTGCTGTCCCTGGATTCTTTTAAAGCAACCCCTGACCTTATTTCATCAGAAAAATACCTCAGTGGGTAGCTGTACAGAATAGGGACTCTTCCAAAAAAATAACTGTACTACCGTTATCACACCTAAAACATGACCCATGAATTCTTTGTGATAACTTTGTGATAATCTGCTAGCAGTGTTGAAATTTCCCTGGTTGTCTCCTGTCTTTTCAGAGTTGGTTTGTTTGAGTACAAAGTCCAAGGCTCGCTGTGACTCTGAAGTCCCTCTGGAATGCCGAGAGCTTCCGTCCCCCTCCCCCATCACATTTATCTGTTGAAGAAACCTGGTCCTTTGTCCTGTAGAATTTCCGACACTCTGGATTCTGCTGGCTGTCTCTGTAGTGTCGTCTACCATGTTCCTCTGTCCCCCAAATCCTGTAGCTCTGACGATGATGATGAGGTGGTGGAGACGCCCTCGCAGGTGGGCTACCCTCCCATCAGGAGACACATTGTGTCAGTTGCTCCCTCTGGAGTCCTTGCGAGTCAGACTCCTGAGTCAGGACTACCACCGTCAAGGTTGCCACCGCCGCCTCCTGACACGCGCCGCCAGGCTCCACGCTCATGGCCTAGACTGGCATCTCACCAGGCTTGTCAGTGGACTAGAGTGCGGGGCTGCGCTGCCTGTGGCAGTGGGTGTCCTGCTGCTGGGCACAGGCCCAGAGAGGAAGTGGCAGAAGCTGGGCATGGGATGCTGGTCCTTGAAGGAGTGTGTGGGGCCACTGGGTTGAACACAGCCCCCTGCAGCCCTGTGACCTTGAGTGAGTCCCTTTGTGGCCGGGTGGGAGGACATCAAGGCACAGACTGAGGACAGGGCCCTTCCCGGGCTCTCGGCTGGCCTGGTCATCACCAACAGGACCTCGCAGGCCCTTCCCCTCCACGGGCCCCAAGCCCCATCTGTAAGAAGGGGCAGCCCAGGTTGTTTCAATGAATCCAAGAGAAACACTAGTTTTTGTCCTAGAGGAGAGGCCTGGCATGTGCCTTCGCACTAGTGATCTGGGAGGGAGTGGAGCTGACACCAAGACCCCACGAAACTACCTTCTTCCCCCCCGTACCTAGAAAGGGCTTGGCTCCCACCACCCCTGGTGAACCGAGTACAGCCATTCAGAGCATTTTGCAAGACCTCATTCTTTCCTGGAATCCCGGTTGAGAACAAGCTGGCTGAAGGAATGATCTGGAGAAAAGAGTTGTAGGAATGTGTGTGAGAGAGTGTGTGTGTCTGCCTAGAAAATGAATTGACTCTGAAAAATGGGCCGTAGGCCAGAAATAGCAGCCCTCCTGCCCTGGTCACTGCTGTTGGGAGGACAGTGTGGCATGTCCTATCACTCTTTGAGCACCTTTGGCTGCTAGGACTGGTGGGGGCCCCCTCTACAGGAGGTCGTCGTCCCTCTGGGCTCACCGCTGGGCACGGAGCTCCCGTGGGCAGGTGGAGTGGACACGGCGGCTCTGCCTTAGGACTTGGGGTCCTGATCAGCTGGCAATCCCCCGCGGCAAAGTCCACCCCTCAGTGAAAGCCAAAAGCACTGCTTGACAGGCAGGCCTGGCTACAGGAGCTGTAGTCATCACACGCCCAGTAAATCACGCTCCTGGCACCTCCACGCAGAGTGGCGATTTGTCAAAGCAAATGCAAGCAAATACCCACCCACTGCCGGCCTGGCAGGCTCCCCAGGAGTTGGATAGCTGGGGAGAGCCTGGACACATTGGTGGCTCTGGGAGCCCGGGGTGCAGACTGCTCAGGGCAGGTCGCCCCTACCCTGGGAGGGGGCTGTGTCTGCAGGGGCCCAGAAGGAGACTCAGAGAGGCAGCTGGGAGCCCACAAAACTAGACTTGTTCAGAAAATGAACAAGCCTTTGGCCTAGTTATTCTCCTTTTTTCTTTCAAGTTAAAAGACTACTTTTTAGAGCAGTTAACATTTTACCGATACATCGATCAGAGAGTACGGAGCTTCCCACATTGCCTCCCGCACCCCATAGCGGGCAGAGGCACCAGCCAGGCGCCATCCCTTACAAGCTGTTTCAGCAAAATGTTCCTGGTGAGCGAAGTTCTTTCTGTATAGAAAACATGCGGTGCCCACAGAGGGGAGTGCTGGGGGTTCACACACTGAAGGGGGTCCCTCTTCCTTCCCTGTCCATGGCAGGCACATGCAGGCCAGGAGCTGCGTCCCTCCCTGAGACGGGGAGGATGACGCTTGCCCCCTGACCCCACCATGGCGTAGCCCCCTGGTGGCCGGCCATGCAGGGCCCACAGGGGCTCTGTTCAGTCGGCTGCTGGGCAAGGCAGGACCGAAGATCTAGCAGGGTCAGCAGGTCCTGGAGGGCAGACAGGGTCTCAGGGCTGGCTGGTGCCCCACCCTGCTGCGCACAGCTCTGCCTCCAGAGCAAAGGGAACACCCCGGGAGCAGTGTGAGGCCGAGCCGGAGGTGGAGGTGCTGCAGCCCTGCAGGGCTGAGAACACAAGCATCACTAACCCAGTGTTTTCACAGGCTTTAGCCATCTTTTTTTTTTTAGTTTTGTTTGTTTGTTTGTTTGTGTTTTGAGATGGAGTCTCGCTCTGTTGGCCTGGCTGGAGTTCAGTGGTGCGATCTTGGCTCACTGTAACCTCCACCTGCGGGGTTCAAGTGATTCTCCTGCCTCAGCCTCCCAAGTAGCTGGGATTACAGGCATCCACAACCATGCCAGGCTAATTTTTATATTTTTAGTAGAGACGGGGTTTCACCATGTTGGCCAGGCTGGTCTCGAACTCCTGACCTTGTGATCTGCCCACCTTGGCCTCCCAAAGTGCTGGGATTACAGGCGTGAGCCACTGCACCCGGCCTTCAGTCATCTTTAAAATGCATTTTTTCCTCTTTTGATTCAGGGTCTTAATGAAAGTCCAGGCACTCCAAGGACGATTAAATATTTAAACAGCAGCTTCCCTTTGAAGGTCAGCCCAGAGTGTGGGGTGTGTGAGACGGCCAGGCACAAAGTGTGGGATGGGATGCTGTTGCTGGCGGGGGCGCGGGCCCATGGGGGACGGGACAGGTTAGGACGGGGGGAGGGCAAGGGGGCCTAGGAGGGTTCCCACTCTGCAGATGGCTGGCTTGCCTCTCCCTAAGAGCTGGCTCTACACTTGCCTCCACCCCAGGGAAGGAAATGACCGCAGAAAGGAGTGTAGCGTGGGGGCAGGTGGTGCTGCGGCCAATGGGCAGTGCTGGGAGATGAAACCAACAGCAGCGATTGCCCCAGAAAGAACTCGGCGCTGCTAAGGCAATGGCGGCCCGAAGGAGGCCCCTGACGCATGAGGAGCGGCCTCCGTCTCCAGCCCCAGGCCTCCCTCCCCTGTGTTTCCCGCAGCCCCCTCTGGAGTCTCTCCCCCGCCCCGCACCTGTAGGGAGACCCTGGGAAAGCGGGCCGGTTATAATTGCAAAAAATAAACCTTCAGTAGCCACAAGATCTTATAAACGTAAAAGTAATCTGAAAACCTACTTCAGTTAGAGAAAGGGCATTTGAATATTTCCTGTTTAAGACACAGACCCCCTGAGAAGATGTATAAAGGACTTGGGCCGGGTGTGGTGGCTCACACTGCCCGCAGCATGACCTTGGACCCCCGGCCTCCGGAACTGAGAGGCGCCGAACGCCTGCTGTTCAAGCTGCGCAGTGATGGGCACTTGGTTCTGTCTGCCCCAGGAAGATGAGTCCGACGCTCTCCCCAAACTCCTTTGTCCTGAACTACTTTCCAGAGCCCTCAGCCCTAATGGGTGGTCCCCTAGGGTCCCCAGCCTTCAGACTCTAAATTCCTGTTGGAAACCCACAGGCAATAGGGCCACGCCCAGGCACTCAGCCACACTGCTGCTCCCGCAGGGGGTGCCCAGCAAACAGCCAGAGGCAGGCCCGGGGAGAGTTCCAGGGGGCTGGGAGACGGGTGGGAAAATTGCCGCTGGTGGAGCGGTTGGTGGAGGGGTTGGAGGAGGGGCCGACAGGGAAATGCTGTCCACGCCTCTGCCCGGGGGCTGTCAGCTCCAGGGCTTTGAGCCTCACCAGCGTTGGGCCGCATGGCTTGGAAGGTGTTGCTTTTCCTTCAGGGAGCTCAGGCCTCCGCAACATGAGGACACCGCCACCCGGAAGCACTCTGTGCCGTCTGAGCTGCCCGCGATCCAGTCCCTAAGAGGGACCATCGGCAGGCGGCTTCCTGACTCTTGGGGTCCACACAGGCCTGTGGTAGCCCTGTGAGTGTCAGCTCCTGCATAGAACCCTGCCTGACTTCCCAGTAAGAGGGTGCTGCCTCCTGGGGACTCTCAGCCAGGTGGGGACCACTGGGTGGGGTGGCCACGCTGGCCCCGTTGCCCTAGCAGGGATGCGGAACGTGCCGGCGCTGCCTGGCCGCTTCCTCCAGGAGGCTGGGTGGCTCCCCCACCGCCGTGTTGCTGACCCAGCCCCTCGCTCACCCTCATTCTTCCACAGGGGCGGCCAGGACCAGAGGGCCCGTCTCCAGAGCGGGAAGGAGGGAGAGGGCCGAGAGTCTGCAGGGTGGGCTTGGGGAGTCGAGCCAGGTGTGCGTGCAGGTGCCTCACCTGCCGGCCCCGCCCTGTCCACAGGAGGAGGCCATGAGAACCGTCAAGAAGTTCATGGACTCAGGAGGACGTCGTCAGCAGTGCTGAGGTCATGGAATGTGGGCTGGGACCTTGTGTTTGGTGACGTCCTGTAAGTACTCGGCTGGCCTGGGGACTTGGCCAGCCCTGGAGGAGCCCTGAGACCAGGCCCTGTGGCAGGCACCACGGCCCGGGGAGGTGCCTGGAGGGCTGGAGCCCGCCTGGGGGGCCTTGGTCAGTCGGGGCTGCAGAAGCAGAGAAATGCGGGGTGCCCATGCTGGCTGGGACTCGCCCACTGCCCTGCACATGGCGGGTGAGGGAGAGAGGCAAGGCACCTTTCCAGGGGTGCATGGGAGGCTGCGGTCCAAGGTCCTGCACACGTGCATGCATGCTCACATCTGTAGCTGCAGACACTGACCCCCAGAGACCCCCGAGCTCATGTGGGGCTGGTGTAGGTGTGGGGTGGACGCTGGGGCAGTATGGGCTCCTCCTCCATGCGCGTGACGGGGTGGGGGTGGCCCCTCCCCTTGCCCTGGGAGCTCCGGCCCCCTCCCCAGCCTCCCTGTGGCCCCAGTAGACAGAGCCCCGGCCCCTGCCTCGGGCCAGGTTTGGCAGAGGGGGCCCTGGCTGGCAACTGGAGGCAGATGGAGGGGAGCTGGGGTTGCGGGCTGGCCGTGTCCCCTAACCCCTACACAGCCCAGCTCTGCTCCTGCTCCACCTGGATGTTCTGCAGGCTGGGGTGGAGGTGCTCCAGGACTGCCCCACAGCCCGGGGCCACACACCCCTGGAGCGATCCCTATCTCTGTCTGCGCCCTGGCCTCCTTCCTTCCAAGACCCTGACTGAGTCGATAGGCTTGACTTTCATAAACTGGCCAACAAGATTGAGACCACGCTTGGAGTGGAAGATGGGGCCGTCTTAAGCCATCGCCCCCTGCACGGGTCAGCCCGTGGCCAGTGTCCTGGGCCGAGCCTCCTCCTCTTGCCCCACGCTCTTCCCACCCTGAGAGGGGCCTGGTCTGGGTGGGTCTCCTGGGACCCCCAGTGTTCGAACATGACCTGAAAAGCAGAAATGGAGGCTGAAGCCTTGGCGAGGAGGCCAGCACTTCCCAATCTCACCTCCCACAGCTGATGTGCAGGGCTGGGGGAGTGTTCATAATCCTCCCAGTACACACGTGTCTGCATTTAAGGGTGTGCCTGACGTGAAAGGAAATGTATTCAATGACCTTTGCTAAAGACCGGAAGGGGACTACTCAGGACCAGCGCGGTGGGTGCTGGGACCAGGGCAGTGGGATTTTGCAGTGGTGGAGAGAGATTTAGGCTCCACTCTGAATATAGCTCCAGCGAGTGGGAGTTGATAGCCCAGGAGCAGAGTGGGGTCCTCGGATGGAACATCACTAAGAACAAACAGCAGGGGTGGGGGGGTTCTGGCTGAAGGGAGGCGGGGTCATCAGTCATCACCTGGGTGCCGGAGGACGAGCTGGCTGCCCTGATGAGGATGATCAGATATGGGGTGGGGCAGTTCTGGCTGAAGTCACTTAGTGTTCTTGCTAAAACCGAATTTTGCAAGGAAGTGTGCAGGTGGCCCAGAAGCCTCAAGGGCCTGATAAAGTTCGGCCAAAAGCAAAGACTCTTGTCACTGAGAATTAGAATCAAGGGCAGGTGGCTAAATAGTGTCTTGTGGATTCTCTCCAGCTTTTGTGGCCCCTCCCTCCACATCCTGCTTTGGGTAGCCCCTGTCCTGCAGCCATGACCCAGATTCCCGAAGAGGGGATGACTATACAGGGGCCTGGATGCTGGGTGCCGGTCTCAGGGGTGGGAGGCACTGGGAGAGGCCTGGTTGGAGAGACGCCGGGACCCAGGTCAGGTCAGGACCCAGTGTGTAGCGGAGCTTGGGCTCGTGAGGTCAGAGCTGGAGCCACTGCACATCGTCTCCCAGGGCCGGGGCTCCCAGAGGACATGCAGTGTCTGCAGTTTTCTGGGGTGCCCCAGTCCTCCGCGTGGCACTCTGCGTGTTGGGGGGCCCATTGCGAGCTGCTCATCCTGGCTTCTTGGGAGCAACGTGGCCTGAGCAAGGGAGCCTGCCCAGGACCGGCGCCTGTGAGGCAGGGCTGGTCGCAGGGTCTCAGTCCCCCGAGGGCTGATTCCTGCTGAATGCTTCAGTGGCCAAGGGTGGATCCCTCTCCTCCCAGCCTGAGGCTGTTTCAGGAAGAAACAGTCAGGCCCCGGCAGGTTTCCCTGCCCAAGGGGAGAGTCCGAGGAGGGGCAGACTCGGCAGGTGGAGCAGGGGACCACTTTCATCAAGTTTGTGTTCAGAACTCACTCCAGGGTCCTTTTCTTTTGGGGCCAGGCAGGCAGCACCGTGTGGGACATTATTACCAAGGAGAGGAGGGGCCCGGGAGAGCTCACAGGGCGTTTTGGAAGCTCCATAGACAGGCAGGTCCTGAGGACTTTTGGAAAGGGTAGAACAAGGTCCTGGGCAGCTTTGTGGTGGTCGCGAGCGAGGGAGGAGGTGGCCTCCCTGAGCGTGGATGGCTGGATGCACGCCCCAGACCCAGGGGCAGAGGCCGAGAAGGGAAGGTGGGGGCCCAGGGACCACACTTGGCAGGGTGGAGGGGGCAGGGGGAGCCACTTGCTGGGGAAATTTCACCAGAAGATCCGGGCTAAGGACGTGCAAGTGTGGAAGAAACGGCGCCTCCCCCGTGCCAGATGCTGCCCACCCAGCACAGGGCCAGAGTTGGGGTCAGCGGGGCAGCCGTGTGCCCCCAGTGGGAGCTTGAAGGTCACGGAGGAAATGCGACACCAGATGCAGGCAGGGGAGCCCTCCGGAGCCTGCAGGAGGGGGCCGCTGGCTCAGGTGCACCGGGAGACCCCCACATGGACAGGGTGGAAAGGGCTTTCTTCAAAGCCAGGATCTTGTCCCCATCACAGTGTCCCAGCTACGCATTGGGAGCGCTTGCTGCCAGGAGGCTCCCCAGTCCTGCAGCAGCCCCTCAGCAGCTGCCCTCCAAGGAAGGGGCGCACAGACACTCCAAGGCTCCACAGCGCGCGGGCCAGGGGCCGGATCTACCCCCGGGGCAGCGGGACTGAGCGTGAGCCCAGCCTGGGACACAGCCCCTCCAACTGCGTCATTGTTAGGGGCCTTCTTGGAGCTGGCAGACCTAGAACCAGGCCTGGGGGGTGGGGGCGTACCTGGATGTGCGTTGGGGGGGTCTGAACCCTTAGTTAGGACTGGGGGCCCTCCTTTGCACTTCCTTCAGTCCCTGGGGTCTGGGGCATCCTAGCCATGCGTGGGGCCTCCCTGCTGAGATTGGAGACCCCCTGACAGCTGGGGCTGGTCCCAGCATCTTCGCTTTTCCCCCAGGAGGACTCGGACGCAGGGTCTTCTCTCCTCCCTGTCACACAGAGGGTGGCACCCCCGATGGGAACTCTGATTTATCACCAAACCAAAAGATGGGGAAACTGACGAGGCTGCAAGCAGCTATGGCAGGGCGGTGTGTGGAAGCAGATGGGATGGGCAGATGGAGGCGGGGGCCAGCATTGCTGCCTTCTTGCCCCTCCCAGAGGACCCCAGGCCCCCAGCTCGGGCGCCCCACCCAGACTGGTAACACCTGCGTCTGCTGTTTGGCACCGGGAGATGAATCACTTGCTTTTCAAATTAGAATCTTCCTTGATGTCAGAAATGTTTCTTCTCTACAAGGAAATGGAGGTGAAATTTTTATATAGGAAGGGTAGCTCCCTTGGAGAATTGCGGGGCAGCGGAGGGCGGGTTCGGGGAGCCGAGTGCAGCCCGAGGTGCAGCTTTCAGGCTGGGAGGAAGCAGCTGCTTCCGGCTCCTCGGGACACGAGACGGGGACAGCATGTGCTCGGCGGGTGGGAGTGACGCTGCCCACCTGCGGGTGTCTCCTGGGGAACGGGGTATGTGGGCTGTGTGGCAGTATGGAGCCCAGAGCTGATAGGAGGCTGTGCTGTCAGGCTGCATTTGACCATTTATGGAGCCAGGCTGTGAGGAGGCCCTGAATTAGAAAGGCATCCAGACCCAGGCTGCAGCCTCAGGCCGGGCACTGTCCCCTGCATGGCTCCGGCGTCCCAGCTTGGTGTTATCAGCACACAGAGGTTGAGGCTATGGCTCCGTCTGGGCTGTTAGCACAGAGAAAAAATGCCCAAATGACTTGGTAAAGGGCGGGCTTCCTGGCCCCATGGCTGCGTGGGTGGGCTGGCTTCCTGTCTGCTGAGATTTCTTTGAGGCAGCCCCAAGGTAGAGTCCACTCTGGGTCCCGGCCCTGCACTGGGCGCTGTGCTGAGCGCCTCTGTGGCTGCCATCATCTGATTTTCACTCACAGGCAGACGCCAGGCTTCACTTTGAAGATGGGGAAGCTGAGTCTCAGGGAAGTGGGCCTGTGCCAGGGTCTTAGCAGGACTTCTGGGGTTGCTAGGACCCCCACGGGGCTGGGCTGGGAGTCTTCATGCCAGGCCCAATCCCTTTCCCATAGTCCCCCCTCCGGCACTACCCAACATGTGGTCTTCGGTCATCTCGCGCTGTCTCCACCCCTCCCTCCGCTTCTCTGCTGGAATTGTCCCTGTCACCTTGCCCCAGAGCCTTCTTTGTTCTTACAGTCCCAGGTGGAGGGTACCTCGGAGCACACTCTGCAGCCTCCGGCTCTCCCTCCTGAGTCCACCTGCCCGGCCGATTGGGCTGTGTGGTCACTGTCCTCAAGACCTTGTGTGCCATGAGGGCTCAGAGCCCTGAGCCTCAGCACAGGAAGTGCCACCCAGGCAGCCAACACCTGCTCAGCGGGCGGACGGCCTTGCTGACTCGGCTTTGCTCCCGGGAGCCCCCTGGAGAAGCCACAGGGAGACGGACAGCCCTGGGCAGCTCCAGCTTGCCAGCTCCACATCCAAGGTCCTCCTTCGGGGGTGGGGTGATAGTCTGTTCAAGGCATATGCCCAGAATAACATTTTTGAAAGTCTTTAAAAATGGGGTAAAGCTGACGTACCATGAAAGACACAAATCTTATCTCGTGCTCAGGTCTTCTTTGCGTGTCTGCACCTGTGTAACCACCATGCGTGTCAGTGAGTCCCTCCAAGAGCACGCCAGAACCACAGAGAACCCCTGGTCCCCCCCAGGGACTCCCCCGAGTCATGACCCCCAGAGGTGACCTCTCCTGTGATCCCTGACTTCCCAGCCTGTGGGGGTCTTGGGGACTGTGTTCTCCCTGCTGTTGGAGTACACAGGCCCTTTCTTTTCACGGCTGTGCAGGGAGGGAGGGGGAGACACCACGGGTTGTCCCTTCTGCCGAGGGACACTGGTGACTTCAGGTTGTCTTTCTGTGGCTTTCACGCTGGCTCTGGTGGGACCTGCGCTCAGCAGCAGACACTGGCCCTGGGGGTTGTGTGATGCTTTGCTGCTATTCCCCACAGGGTGGGGGGTGCCAGTTACCGTCCCCCGCAGCTGTGGGGACTCCCGGGACCCTTGTCGTCAGCCTTTGCCATCTCAGCCCACCTGGCGGGGGCAGAATAATGTTTTGCAGGAAAGTTACAGACTTCCCGTCAGCTCAACTCTGCAGAAGAGGAGTTTGGTGGGAAGTTTTTCCAGAGTTTTCCCTCGGCCTGGGGCACAACATCACTGAAATGCCGGAGCAATCAGGGGCCAGCCCTCAAATGGAGGCCTCGCCTCCCCACTGAAAGGCCAGGCCCGTTCAGAGAAGACCCCGTGGACATGAGGGGCGTGCAGGCTAGGCAGGGTGGGGCTGAGTGGCTGGGTGTCTGGCAGGGATTTTGGGAACAGAGGGTGGGTCCCTAGGGAAGGTGGCGGTCACCGTCAGCCTGGCGAGCAGTGGCCCCTGTGGAAAGGGGGCTTCGGACGTGCTCGGGAGATGCAGAACCCCGTCTGTGGGAGAGCTCCTGAGAGTTAGGGGCCAGGCTCAGCTCCCAAGGCTGCCCTGACAGAGGCCACAGGCTGGGGAGCTAAGATGCTGAGCCTCTCACGGCTCTAGAGACTGGAATTGGGGATCAGGGCATCCTCAGGCCCCTGCCCACTCTGGAGGCCTGAGGAGAGGGTCCTCCCTGCCTCTTCCAGCTCCTGGTGGCCCCGGGCGTCCCTCTGCGTGCGGCTGTGTGGCTCCAGTCTCTGTCTCCATTGAAACGTGGCTGTCCTCCCTGCGTCTGTGGGGCTGACTTCCCTCTTCTTACAAGGATGCCGTCATTGGATGAGGGCCCACCATACCCCAGTGTGAGCTCACCCTAACTTGATTACATCAGCAAAGACCCTATTTCCAAATAAGGTCACATTCTGAGGTTCTGAGTTGACATGAATTTTTAGGGGGGCCTGCTCAGCCCAGGACAGTATGTGGTTTAAGAAAGGGATTTCCCCAGAATGATCTGCCTGCCGTCTGCATCCAGCTACAGACCCTGGTTCCTGCCGTCTGGTCAGGGCTGGCCCTGGGTAAGCTGGAACCCTCTGTCCCTGCACCCCCAGCACTCCCACCCAAAAGGAACTTTGGGGACAGACATCACAGCTTAGGGCACCCGTGGGGTCTTCAGAGGCTGAGCTGGTGCCCAGCTTGTTTCCTCCCTCATAGATGCAGCCAGGCAGTGAGCAGCCGACGGGTGCGTCAGTGTCCCATGTGGCACAGCCACGCAGAGCGGGCGAGGGCCAGCCCCCAGGAGAGCCGCTTGTTCCTGCCCGCAGTGGGACAAACCTCGGCACTGAGTGTGTCCACAGATGCCAACGCCCCTCAGACGGAGTGAGTTGATGACTGTTAAATGTAACAATAAAAACGGCCTTGTATTTTGTATATCTTTCCTTTTTTGTTTTATTTTTCTAGCTGATCTTTTTTACTCTATTTTGCAAAAGTTAGCAGTCTGCAGGGTGCTTTCCCCTGGCTGGCTGGAGAAGCCCCATGTGCCGAGCGTTGTCCGAGGTCCTCTGAGACTCCACGCCGCCTCGCTACGGTGCTGTGCCCTGACCCCAGTGTGGGAGGGACCATCAGAGCACATGTGCCTTCTACTTGGTGAGGGGGGCATTCTCTTGGGGCTGCAACTGCGATCATCAAGAAACTTAGAAATATGTAGGATAAATTAACTGAGAACGCAGTGCACTCACTGGCATGGCCACCTGCCCTCACCCGGGGCATGCCTCTGGCCCTGGCACCGCTCTGCCCCACCCAGTTGGTGGAATCATGGAAGCAGAAGAGGGGGTGGTCCCCGGCTCGTGTTTATGCTATGGAGACACCCGCACAGGCCAGGACACTTGCATAGAATGCTCCCGGCACTCTCCCGTCTCCAGGGCTGTGTGTAAGAGTCAGTGACAGAACCGTACGCAACGTGCAAGAGACAACTGC
This sequence comes from Pongo abelii, assembly GCF_028885655.2. NCBI lineage: Eukaryota > Metazoa > Chordata > Mammalia > Primates > Hominidae > Pongo > Pongo abelii. The sequence continues at coordinate 53,830,334 of NC_072007.2, read as the reverse complement.
CGTCACTGCCACCTTGAAGGGCAGCCTGGACACATACTGTCGAGGGACAAGGAACTGGCTGACAGCAGAAGGCTTCATACCACATGCTTCGGTCTGTATACCGCCCAAATCCGGCGAAGTGGCATGCAACATTGTCCAGGGGTTCACTGCACATGGCAAAGATGTCCTAGAGGGTAAGGGTGACAAATGCCTGTGCAGGAGGGAGGTTGCCTTTGGGGACCCTGGGGGAAGCAGGAGGGATGTGTTCCAGCTTTCCTGGGTGCCTGTCTGGCCTCTCTCCGCCCAGAGCCCGCCCCCATGGCAGCAGACACTGGATGGGGTCCCAGGCCAAGGAGCACTCCACTCAGTGGGGCGTGGGGGCTTCCCTCCTCTCAGGAGCTCACAGAGTGAGGGGGCCCAGGGACCAGCATGCAGCTTTCACCCCCAGCCGCCATCTGGGACCAGCACGAAGTTTCATCCCCAACCGCCGTCTCCGCTTCTGGCCCTGCTGGGACTTGGGGCTGCCTGCACATTAAATGGCCCAGGTCTGTGTCCTGGTAACTCAAGCCTGAGAGAGCTGCCACCCTTGTGGATCATGGCTGCAGGAAATCAGGCTGTCCCCCAGGTCTAGGTGGGTCTGCCAAAATGCCCCGAGATGTGAGCAGGGCCGCGAGGTCAGCCCCGGGTGGCGCCACTCCTCCTGCTCGTGTGCAGATCAATCAGCCGCCCCCGCTGGAAGGGGACGCTGTCCCCGCTGGGGTCCGGAGCTCACTTCAGGCTCCCTCTCCAACAAACAGTGGCTCCCTGGAGACTCTAGATGCCACACCCTTGCCCTCTGCTCCACTGCCAGTACCATCTTTGCTCTCAAGGACTGTGGAAACCGGTGGAGAGGGGCACCCGGTCGATGCCAGCTGGACTCCGTCCACCCCTCGAGAGCCAGGGCGTTGGGCTCACTGTCTTCCCCAGAGGAAGCCTCGCTGGGGCCACGGGAGGCTCGGGCCTCTGTTCCTCTGGCACATTCTGGTGCGGTGGCGGGGGAGGCTCCTTAGGAGGATGAGGGGACGGAGAAGGCCCCAGGGGTCTCCTGAAGGCAGCAGTGTTTGCTCCGCAGGGCCTGGAGGTTCAGGCAGGGAGGTGGCGGCGACCACAGGTGGACGCAGGTTAAAGGACAAGGATTCTGAACATGCCGGGGCTGGGTCCCGGCACCATCAGAGCCAAGTCACAGGTTCCCTCGGGGAGGAGAGAGCTGTGAGGGTTTCGGGGCTGAGTCACTGGTGGGCTGGGGTGGAGGGGAGGATAGGGCGACAGGTGAGGACACTTCAGGCCGGGCAGGCTTCCAGCGTGCGGAAGGGGCCGGTACGTCATGTCAGCAGTAGGGTGGAGGCACTGGCTGCGTGGCTCCAGCAGGCATCACCCTGGAATGTGCCAGAATAACAAGCAGAGGCGGCGTGGAGCAGGACAGAGGGCAGAAGTGCAGAGATAGTAGTGTGTGATCCTGGGTGGAGGCGCTGACGCCTGGCCGGCAGAGACGACACTTCTGGAGCCTCGCTGAGGCTGGATCCCAGGGGCAAGGGGCGGGCCCACCACAGGGGGCCCCAGGTCACAACAAGGGGCAGCTCAGAGCGGGGTGGGGCCCCCCAGGCCACCCAGGGAGTGGAAGTGGCTCGTGATGCTGTGGGTGCTGCGCCGCGAAGTGTTCCTGGTCCTGCTGGCCTCCCGGCTACACGTGGCCCACTCGCCTCCGTAGCCGCCAAGCCTCCCTTGGGGCTCCTGCTCTCAGGGCTGGGCTGGAGGGGCCTGGGAGTCCTAGCGAGCGAGGAAGCCGGGCCCAAGGGGGAGCAGCGTGCTGGGTCAGGAGACCGGTCAGGGTCCTGGCCGGGCTTGGAGTCCAGCAGGCAGGGGCTGGCAGGGAGTGGGCAGGGTGCCCACCACCCCAAGGGCCACCAGGGAAGACCGTCTGGGTTGGGTTTGCCACGGAGGCTCGCCAGCAGTGTTTTGACTCCAAGCAGGTTTCAGAGTGTGAACGGCCCCCGTGTCATCTGCTGGGTCCCTCTGCCAGAGGGTTTCTGAAAGACAGATGGCCACACGCGGAAGCTGTCGGCGGCGTGTGGGCCCAGCGATGACGGGGGTGCGAATCCCGCTCTGCCTCCCTCGGCGGTCTCTCAGTCCTCTCCCGTGTTCTCACTGTACCCTAGAAAGCAAAGCCTGAGCTCCTCAGCACGCTGTGGGGGTGAGTGGGCAGAGCCAGGTGTCCTGCGGGCACACACAGCTGTCCCTGTGCCTCCATGAGCGGGGAGGGGCGCGCTGGCGGGAGTCCCCACACAGGCGGCCTCCCCACCCAGGCCTCCTGATCTCATGGGGCTGGGCTTGGCCACAGGAGGGCCTTGCAAAGGGCACTTTGCCTGGAACCTGAACCCGGCCTGACTTTGGCTCCATGGTTTTCGGCACGGGGAGGGGCTGGCTGAATTCCTCCGCAGGATCCAAGGGGCTGTGCAGACACGGGCCGTGACTGCTGGGTCCTCCGTGGAGAAAATCAATACCAAGTTGGAACGAGTCCCCAGGGTTCACGTATCACTCTGCACCCGGAAGGAACTTTCTGGAAATGCAATACATCCCTGCAAAGTGGGACTCAGGGCTCTTTCCTGTCACTGTGCAGAAGGCGAGGTCTCAAAGGGAGAAGATCGGGAGGCTGGGAGCCTGCCTGGGCCTGGGTCCCCCGCTCAAGGCTGAGGAGCCCCGAGCCCAGCACCCACGGTCGCTGTAGCCAAGTTCACAGGCCCCACCTCCTGCCTGGCCATGCTTTTGCCCACGTGGGCTGCAGCCAGGGCCTTGTCGGCACCTTCCCCAGTGTGGCCCTGAGGCCAGTCCTGTGCTGGCCTGTATTGACACGCTGGCTCACTCAAATCGATTCTTGTCAAAGCCATTGTGGAAAGAACAGCTTTCAAAATAGAGCCCAAGAAGATGTGGGCTTCCGTTGTGAGAGCCCGGGTGCTGGCGGGCTGCCCAGGGCGCCTCCTCTCTCTCCAGCCGGGCGTGGAGCTCCACGAGCCGCTCCTAGCTGTTGCAGGGCTATGAGATGTTTTCGTTTGTTCAGCCGGAAAGTCTAGAGAAAGGGGCTGAAGGGGACGCCTGAGCCCCAAGCCTCGGGGAGGAGGCCAGGACTGAGACCTGGATTCATTCCTAATGTGTCCTGGGGACAAGCACATGGAACGGGCTGTGTTCTGGCTGCAGACGGGCCTGGGAGCGCCCTCGCTGGCCTGGGAACAGGCAGGCTGTGGGGCAGAAGGCAATGGACCTTCTGCCTAGGTGGGAGTGGCTGGTGTGCGGCTCCACGCCCTGGGGACCCCATCCCAGCCCCTCAGCCAGCCCCTCTGCATTGGCAGTTTTCTCTTCCTGCCAAGGCCTTGGACAGAGTCTGCACCCATCCCTGCACGCGGTGGAGACAAAGCCCACAACCAGATACACAGGAAGGGCTGGGGTCCTGCCACCTGCATGTTAGACCCTGAGGGTGACGTTTGCTCTTTGATCCTCTGGTCCTGTGCGCTCCGGGGGCCTCCGCCTGGCATGGAAATGTTGATTCTTCCCTGTCTGCCTAAGACAGTGTGATTTTCAGACCAGCAGAGGAGGAAATGTCCGGCAGCTGTCCTGTGGGGGTCCACCCACCCTCGAGACTGTCATGGACTGTGTGTCTCCCCCCGGCGGCTGTCCTATCCTGTCGGGCTCCACCCACCCTCCATACTATTATGAGCCACATGTCTCCCCGCTGGGCGGCTGTCCTATCCTATGGGGGTCCACCCACCCTCGATACTGTTAGGGGCCGCATGTCTCCCCCAGATCTGTATGCTGCAGCCCTAAGCCCCAATGCCTCCTCAAGGGACCTTACTTGGAGATGGGGTCCTCACAAAGGTGGTTAAGGTAACATGAGGCTGCTGGGGTGGCCCTGGCCCAATCTGCCTGGTGTCCTTATACGGAGAGGAGATGAGGACACAGACCCACACAGAGGGATGGCCTTGTGAGGACAGCAGCAGGAGACAGAGCCAAGGAGAGAGGCCTCAGGAGCCAGCGGTGCCGCACCCTGACCCTGGATTCCACCTACTGAATGGTGAGAGAGCCATTCGGGCTCTCTCTGTCGAAGCCCCCAGGCTGTGGGACTTGTTACAGCGACCCAGGAACTCACATGATAGTCACAGCACATTACAGCTGACAAAGTGAGCTCCTTCCCTGGACACGCTCCTCCCAGCATTCCGGTGAGGTGGGGGCTGGCACATCACCCCCACTCTGGATGAAGAGGCCGCATCAGGCGGGATGGGCTTGGCTACACTGCAGTCACAAATAGCCCCACAGCTCACCATGGGCTACGGCACAAGTTCATTGCCTGCACTTCGGGGTGGACACCCACTTGCCCCGTTCCAGCCACCGTGCTTGGCTTGGCTCCCTCCTCACCAGGACCTGTGACTCTGACGCATCAGAGGAGGAGGTGCTGGGTGGAGACAACGCGGAGACTGAGGGTGAGACTGGAGGAGGGGAAGCCCCCGCTTCTTATTGAGAGCCCTACGGGGTGGGCTCCCACACAGCTGCACTCTGCTAGGTGCGGGGGCTTCCCACCTGCACTCCCAGGTGAGCCATGGCTGTGCCACCCAGGCCCCTCAACCCTGTGCCTGCCACGCAGCCCTCTCGAGGGACCTCTGGATATGTCTGGGAAGTCCTGCTCAGCCTGGCCCCAGTGGAGTCTCTGCAGCAAATAAGCACACAGCAGCAGCAGTCACTGCACCTGTGGCCCTGAGAGGCTGTGAGTGCACAACGTCCTGGCTGGAAAGAGGGGAGGCCTGGGGTCCGGGCAGCTTGCGGGGCCAGCTGTGCACCCAGTGACATCCTCATCACCGCCCACGCCGAGCACAGCAGAGACCCCGAGCCGAGGGCAGAAGGAGCACAAGGTCACATTCCTTCCAGCTCTCTGTGCCTGCACCCAGCACTTCGTGTCTAGGGATGAATTTAATCTGCACGGTGACCTCTGAGGTGGGCACTGCCACTGTCCCAGCTCTATAGACATGGAGTGTGGCGGGCAATATAGTTAGGAAGCAGCAAGCCTTTGAGCGGAGGGGGGTCTGGCTGTGGCTTCCCCTCTTTGTTGAATGGTGTCCCCACAGAAAGATCTGTCTGTGTCCCAGAACCTGTAAAGATGACCTTATTTGAAAAAAGGGTCTTTGCAGATATAATCAGGTCAAGACCTGGCAGCGTGATCGTCCTGGGCTGTCAGGCTGGACCACAGCGCCTGATGTGAAGGACAAGCGCCTTCATTAAGAGAAGAGAAAACCCAGGGAGAGCCACATGGAGAGGGGGCTGAGGCCATGGCAGGGCCAGGCAGGGACTGGAGGGAGGCAGCCACAAGCCAAGGAACGCCTGGGCCACCAGAAGCTGCCAGAGACAAGGAAGATCCCCCTCTAGTACCTCCAGAGGGTGCGCAGCCCTGCCCACAGCTTAATTTGGGGCTTCTGGTCCCCAGAGCTGTAAGGGAATCAGTATCTGTTGTTGAGGCCACCTGGGTTGTTGCAGGAGCCCCAGGACACGCGCCCACTTGGCCACGTTGCCCAGGCAGGTTGTGGTCGAGTGCCCAGGGTTCCGGCCCCAGCGCCTGCACTCCTGACCACACAGGAGGTTGACGCCTGCCGGGAAGTCTGCTCACGGCAGCCTTGCTCTTTCCGGATTCCAGTGCTTCCTGCGGTGCTCTGTGCACAGGAGTGCTGCCGGCTCCCATCCTCAGCCTCTCGGGGCTGGGAGGTGACATCCCGCAGCAAGCAGGGGCCCCACTCTCTGCGACAGCATGGTTGAGAGTTGGTGCCGGCCAGGTGTGTTGGCTCATGCCTGTAATCCCAGCGCTTTGGGAGGCTAAGGTGGGAGGATGGCTTGAACCCAGGAATTCAAGGCTACAATGAGCTATGCTTGCACCACTGCACTCCAGCCTGGGCGAATGTGAGACCGTTTCTATAAAATATAATAGAGAGACAGCGAGTCGGTGCCACACGATTGGCGCTTGGTGTGTTTTCTCTGCCCATCAGAGCTACCCCAAGGAACTGAGTGAGCAAATGTGTGCCTGTCTGCTCACCTGCTTAAGATACAAAGTGTCGAAAGCAGGGCCCCACCCAGCATCTTCCCCTCCCACAGGCACCTGGCATGCTGGGCTCCTGCCGCCCCAAACCGACGTGACTTGGTGAATGTAAGTGAGCACTGGCTGACCGGATCATGTTTAAAGGAATCCTCTAGGGGAACCACTCTGCAAAGAAAGTAACCCTCAGTAACTCGCTTTTAGTTCAGTGTGGACTTCACTTTATCAGGCTTCCGTAAGGTGGATTTGCAGAAAGCCGGGGCGGTGGCGCGGGGGGAGGCGTGGGTGCTGGCGGGATTCTCCGCGGGTGCTGCTGGGCCGGGCAGTGGCTCCGGTGGGGGGCGCTGGGTCTCCAGGCCCTGACCCAGCTCCCGCTGGGCCAGCTGTGCCAGGGAAGATCCATTTTTCATGGCAGGGGGGTGGCTTCACACCGGGCCAAGTGCCAGTATGTTCCACGGTTCTTTTTGCTGACGGACTCAGCCATCAGCTCAGCCCAGGTGACTTCCGACCTAATCTAAACAAGGTGGGGTCGGTGGACTCAGCTCTCACAAAGAAAGACATGGTGACGTCGGGCGTGGCCAGGTGAGGCAGGGGTGGGGAGAGGCTGACAGCCTCTGCCTCTCCCTCCACTGGCACTGCCCGCCTCCAGCTCACGTGGCCCTTCCGGGCGTCATTTCTTCGCTGGGTTGTGCCAAGCAGCAGGGGCGTGGCTGTCCCAGTCCTTACGCCCTGTCCTCCTCGGGCAGCCTGGGCGTCCGCTCCTGTGCTCCTGCGCTCCTCTGCCAGGCACCCCCATCCACACCCAAAGGCAGGCCCAGGCGCACGGCTTGGGTGACGGAGTCTATTTCGGGTGATGCCTGCAAACCCAGTGGAAAATCGGGGTGGAGAGAGCACGCGGGGTGGAGGGAGCACGCGGGGTCGAGCGGCCGCGGGAACGAGCAGTGCCCTGCCTCCAAGGGAACCCCGGGTCCTCTCCCCACTGGCTGGCCCTGTCATGGACATGAGCTCTCAGGTTTCCAACGGGCTGAGCATAGTGGCCAAGGGCGCCCTCAGGCAGGGGCAGGTGGGCTTGGGCCAAAGAGAAACCTCTTCCCCCATAGGGGACACAGCAGACAGCCACCAGGAGCCGGAGTGGAGGGGCCAGGCTGTGCTCAGCCTCACGACACACTGGCATTCGCTCAGGCTCATGGCTGGCGTTCAGGAGGGCGCCGCGAGCACCTACTGAGCTGGGATGAGGTCAGAGGCTGCCCCTGCCCAGTGAGATGAATGCCCCGGGGCCATGGGGGCTCTTGGCCGGGTGGTGCCAGGGTGTGCCTGGATTTCACAGTAGGTGGTCGGGGCGGCCACCTGCTGGGAGTCTGGACAGGGACCATGGAGCTGGGGTGACTGGGCTTCAGCTTCAGTGGCTGCACAACATCCAAAGGCAGGGGGCCCTTGAGGACCCAGCCCTGCTCTCCAGGCAGTGGGCACTTGGCCCCAGCGCCCCCCTTTCTCGGTGCGAGGCCGAGCATCTCCCGAGCCTGGTGCCCACCTGGCCGCCTTGGCCTCTGCCCACTCCGTGCCAGCTCTTACTCTGCCACAGGCCCGGCCCCTCTCACTTCCAGCCTGGGCCCCACTGTCACCTCCCATCATCTCCCTCCTGGGTGACAGCCTTGGGGAGGGTCTCTGGCCTGGGCTCTGATCCCAGGACACGGGCCTTCCTGCTCCTTGGTGGCCTTCCTGGACCTGCAAGTCCGAGACCCATGACCTGCCCATACCCATGACCTGACCATACCCATGACCTGCCGCCCGCTGCTGGTGGGCCTCAGATTTCCCGGAAAGAGGGAAGAGGCTCAGACCAGCCCATAGCAGCTTTCCAAGTGAGGCCATGATCACGAGCAGTCCAGGGTCCGCTGCCCGGTGGGGGCAGGACCGCAGGCTGGGCAGGGACAGCAGGCAGGGGTCCCTCCCCCCACACAGCCCCCCCTGCTGCGCGGGGCTCTGGGGTCCTGCCTTACGGGGGTCCTGTGTCACCTCAGTGGGGAGCAGGAGATGGGCCCGGGGCTCGGGGCTGCCATCTCCGCTGCATGGTCTGGGGCTGAGCTGTCGTAGAGCAACTCGGGCCACATGTTTGTAATTTGGGGACAATGCTGTCTTCCTGTAATGTTATTGTATTTAGTAAATGCGGTTGAATTTTCTTCCTGCATAGACTTCTCAAATAACTACAAATCAAAAAAGAGCTTGCAGGCCCTTCAGGGGCAACCCTGGCCTCCAAGGACCCAACAGCAGGCCCATGGCACACACTCGTGCCTGCTCCCACTCCCACACACTTCACGCCTGCACTCAGCCACACACACAGCCACACACGCAGTGGGCACGCTCACACCCCAGTCACGCACAAACACACATCCACACACCTCCCTCTGCTGCTTCCTCCCTCAAGTCCCCGCACCCTCATGCATCCCGGTACAGTCCTCGTCAGGGCCGCTCCCCCCACAGCCCCCCTTGTCATTTCCCACTTCCGTTCCCAGCACCGGCATTCGGCATTTGCTGCGGGCCGAGGGCTGGTGCGACAGAAGCCCTGCCAGCACCATGAGCCGACGCCCCTGTAAACACGGCTGTTCCGCACACACAGGAGCCGCCTCTGGCCTGCCAGACACTTCCTGCCCGGAGGACCACAGACCCGAGGCCGGCTAGTACGAGAGGACCGCGGCTCACCGGCCATCAGCAGGCTCGCAGGGTCCCCTCGCTGCACCCAGGGGGCTGGGGCCCAGCCGACCACTGAGAGAACTCGCTGTGCATCTCCTGCCGGCCTCCCTGCTCAGGGGCAGCCGGGACGTGGGCGGCCGCCTCCCAGACTCTAGCCAGGGTCCCGGATGTGGGGAAGGCCACCCATCTGGCGAGTGTGTGTGAGACGTGGGGACAACGGGGGCACCCCACGGAGACACCAGCTGCTTGTCCTGCCGCGTTCTCCATGTGCTGGAGCGGGGGTGGCTGCAGGCGCAGCTGCTTCTCCTGGCTCATCTGGCTTTCCGGTGGTCACGGCTGTGCGGGTCTGTTCCCCAGCTCCCGGGGGTGCAAGGCAGTGGCAATGCAGCGGCCTTGTTGGCTTTATGCTCCCGGCACGGTTCCGGGGGGGGGCTGCCGTGGTGACAGTGCCTGGTGGGGTGGCACTCTGTGCCTGAGTCTTCCAGGAGGCCCATCTGGAGTCTGCAGCCCGTCCTGGGTCCTGTGATACCCCTTCCCTGTGTTCAATCCCTTCCTGCTCAGAGTCCTTGGGGCCACTTTGCCTTACTCAGACCTGCCTGTCATGAACCCTTGAGTGCGTGGTGCTGCTGAGGGCTGGTGCCTGGAAGCACTGGGCCAGCTGGAGCTGGGAAGGTGGCAGAGGAAATGCCACATGAAGAAGCTGCAGGGTTCTCCATTCTGGCCACACAAAGTGCCCGGAGTGGATAATGCTTCCGGGGGAGTGGGGGTGACTGGAGGGTTGGACGGGTATCTGGACAGCTCCCTGGGGGCAGTTCCCTTGTGAGTGTTTGTGGGGGTGAAAATCCCTGTCAGGTCTCCTTCCAGAATGTCCATTCTACTTCAGTACACGGTGCCTAACCCACACCCTCTGTGTGCAACTGGGTGAGGTCATCTACCCGCTCCTCCAGGTCCCAACAAATCCATCCCTCCCCAGCCTGTTTCCAACTTGACTGAAACACCCCTAAACGCTCCACAAAGTTCCTGCGCAGCCCTGGGGCTCCAAGACGCTTGGCCAGGGGTGAGCTTAAAGGAGAGCACGCATGTGCACACACACGGACCCACCCACACAGACACGTGCATATGCATGGATCCACACACACAAACACATGTACACACAAACTCGTATACACAAACACAAGCACTCACAAAATCACACACATGCACTCACACTTGTGCAGACAGTAACTCATACACACGAGTACAAGCCTGCATTCACCTAATACAAACACACATGCAGACAGCAAACCCACATGCACACAGCAAACCCACATGCATACAGCAAACCCACATGCACACACCTACGCATGCCCACGTGTACAAAGCAAATATCTGCACATAACCAAATCCACAGGCGTGCACAAGAAAACAGATACACAGATACACGCACACACACGCAAGCACAGATGCAGGCACACACGGAGAGATTTTGGTTCTTTGCTTGTGAATCATTCGTTCACTAATTAAATCACCCATCAGCTTCTTTGACAAGGGTGTCATGTGAGCCTCTGCACGCCAGGGTGAGTTCTGAGTGCTGAAGCTCCCACAGGAAACGGCACCGTCCCGGGAGCAACAGTCTTGAAGACTATGGATGGCTTCCTTGTCTTACCCTGGCCAGAGGCGGGGCCCTGGGTTAGCACAAGGCTTTCTCAGATGAAGTTCCAAAGTTTCCCCATAAAAGGAGTCACTCTGAGCTAGTGTCGCCCACGACATCCTTCCAGGCCTGGCTCCCCTGGGCCACGCGGAGTGGAGGGGGCAGGCGGGTCTGTGCAGAGGACGGGGTGCTCTCCCCATGCAGGGAAGGTGCTCTGCTCTTCCCACCCCCGAATCCAGACCCCACCCCACTCCAAGGCACCCAGCTATGCCCCTGCCGCCCTCCTATGCCCCTGCCGCCCTCCTGTTCATCCTTTCGCACTTTTGGGGGCTTGGTGGCTTTAGCATGGCCTGTCCCCTCCAGGGACCCACCCACCTGTATGCCAGGGTTTACTTCAGCCTCATCTGGGAAGGGAGCAGCCCTCGGGAGGCCCCTCAAGTACACAGGAGATGAAGAAGAGAGAAACTGAGGCTGAGCTGCTCCGATTGGCCCAAGGGTCCTGAGTTGGAAGATGACAAAGAAACCCCTCCTTAGAGTCTGGACTCTGCTTCCCCAGTCCATGACCATGTGGCTCAGGAGCTGGGGTAGGGGGCACCCAGGAGGATGGGGACCCTCACCTTCTGGGGACTGAGGGCCTGGAAGCCCACTGGGCACTCAGGGTGTCCCGCCCTGCCCTGGAGAGAGGGCGGCTGGAGCCTGCACCCTGGGTTAGGGGGTGAGGCCGGGGAGCCAGGCAGGTACCAGGCCAGCTCCTGTCAGGCCACCCTGCAGGCCACAACTGTCTCTCACGTCACTCAGGCCTTTGAGCCTCTCCCTGTGCTTCCTCTGCTAGCACATGTGTGAGCGTGTACATCACACACAGATGCACACATGTGCACAGAGATGTATGCACATAGAGGGATGTGCACACACACACTCACACACCATCCTATGTTACAACGCCTTCTTAAACCTTGAAACATTTGGGAAGATGCTTGACTTGTTTGGTTGCCCCTTTCTAATTCGCCCATCTCTCAACTGTTCACACTCTTGTCAGCCCCTCAACCCCAGACCCTCCAAGTCACCTCCCAGGTGCGGCTGTCAGCCCTGACACCTCCCTCCTGGGCAGGGGCTGTGAGGGGACGCCTCCTTCCAGGACAGGGGGCACCGTCTGTGCAGTAACGTGGGCCACAGTTACCCCGTGACCCTCCCTACACTTTGTTGCTCTCCCAGACACAGGCCTGGCCCAGACGCACAGCAGCTTCTCCAGCCAGCTGTGCAAAAAGGAACACGTCCTCCCTGGGCCCGCGGCTGGATGGCCACGTAGCAAGGGCTCTTCCACTGCTCAGTGCTGTAACCCTGGGATCTAAACATGGCTTGGGGCCTAATCGTGAAAAGGGAAAAGCAGTGTTACCAGGGACATCCTCCTGGGAGTTTCAGAATCTCCCCCGTGGAGGGGGAGGAGAAGAGGAGGGAGGGAGAACTGCTGGCCCGGCCCTATGAGTGGAGGGTGCACCAAGCCACTGACCTCTGGTCCCTGCCCACCTGGGAGCTCCTCCCTCACAGGCAGTGCCAGTCTCTGGCAGGGGTCAGGCCACCTGTCCTATTTGCCTTTAGTTCATAGCCTGATCAAAAGGTTAATGAGTTCAAAGTCACATTCCTTATCTCATTTTTGAGTGAGGACTCAAAACCTGCACCTGGACCAGTGACCCTGGGCATTGTGTCCCATCATTGCACAACCACAGTAGCTTTTATCTCCCTGCCGGCCTTTTATTAGGTGCAGCCACGGGTTCTTTGCTTTCTCATTCACCGCTGACGTCTGTACTAATGACGACACGCTTTTGAATGCCAATTCACTGACTGAAGTACTAGCCACAGGTTTGTTTTTTTTGTTCACACCCAGAGAATGTGTCCTGGCAATATGCTCCTGTTGGACGTTATTATGCAGTGATGCTATATGGCAAATGTGCCCCAGGAATGACACACTCACAAGGCAGCATTTGGCCTCCTGTAAAAAAAACCCACAGAGACAAATAACTAAGAAAAAAACATGGAAGAAAGATGTAAAGGATTCATGCCTTTAATATATAAAGAGTTCTCAGAATAAATAAGCATTTCCCTACTAGGGGCCCATCTTTTGATTTTGCCTATGCAAAGGAATCTGTGGCTCCTTCCTTTGTAATAGCTCCCAGGAACCACCCCTTCCTGCCCTTAGTCCAGATTATTTGGGTGTGCTGACCTAAATTCTTCACCTCCAGAGATTAAACATGACATAAACCTGGCCAATGAAGGGCTTGCCTGGGACCATGGCTGGGACTATCAGGGAAAAGATATGCTTTCTCTGTAGACGGTGAACTAGTAGGATGTTAGCTACCTGTCTTAGTCTGCTTTGTGCAGCTATAACAAAATATCACAGTCTGGGTAATCTATAATGAACAGAGATGTCCTGGGGAGGCTGGGAAGTCCAAGAGCATGGCACTGGCATCTAGTTAGGGCATTCTTGCTGTGGCATCCCAAGGTGAAAGGCAGAAGGGCAAGAGTGAGAAAGTGAGAGCACACACACACACACACACACACAGAGGGGGAGAGAGAGAAAGAGCGCAAGATGGGGCCAAACTTGTCCTTTTATAAGGAACGTACTCTTGAGATAATGGCATTAATCCACTTGTGAGGGTCGTACCCCTGTGACCCAAGCACCTCCCATTAGGCCCCACCTCCCACCATTGCCATGTTGGGGATCAAGCTTCTGACACATGAACTTTGGGGGACACTTTCAAACCACAGCACCATCTTTGCTACAAACTGGAAGGAGCCTGCCTGAGTACAAAGCCAAGGCAAGGAAGTAGAACTGGGGGATGCTGCTGAAAAAAGGGAAGAGAACAGATAAACATTGTGTGAGCCTGGGTGGAGCTCAGCCTGAAGCCTGCAGTATCCTGGGCCCTTTAGTTATGTTAACCACCAACTCTCCTTTTAGCTTGAACCAGTTTCAGTTGCATTTCTGCCTCTCACAATAAAGGGAGCTTGACTGAGACCCACTAATAGAAAATGGAGCAGAAAATAAGAACTGACACTCAAAAGAAACACAAATGGCTAATGAACATGAAGAGAAGAATCACTTTCCATAAGGAAATCCAAGAATTGCCCATTACAATAAATGCATGCTATTGTGGATTGAACTGTGTCCCCCTACTGAAAGGTATGTTAGTCTTCACCCCCTGTACCTAAGAACATGGCCTTATTTGGAAATAGGGTCGTTGCAGATTAACTAGAGTGAGACCATACTGGAGTAGGCTGGGTCCTAAATACAGAATGCCTGGTGTCCTTATAAGAAGAGAGGGAGGCCCCAGGAAAACTCGGCCCATCTGAAGATGGAGGCGGAAACTGGATGACGGATCTGTAAGCCAAAGACTGACAGGTGTCCCTGAGAACCTCCAGAAGCTGGAAGAGGCATGAAAGGAATCTCCCCAGGAGGCTGAAGAGGGAACATGGCCTTGCCCACACAGATCTCAGACATCTGGCTCCAGAACTATGGGAGGATACATTTCTGTTGTTTGGAACTGCCTGTTTTTTATACTTTGTTATGGCTGCCCTAGGAAACTAATACAGATATTATTTTCCACTTCTGAACTTAGCAAAATATTTTTAAAGTGAAAATTCTTAAATGTTGGCACAGTTTAAGGTCAGGGGTGCCCCAGCAGTTTGGCAACATAGATCAAAGGCTTTAAGATACTTTATCCTCTTTCACTTGGTAATTCCATTTTTAAGGCTTTATCCTAGGGAAAAATTTCACATAGGAATGAAGAGTTTTGGGAAAGATGCTCACAATAACACTGTTTATAGTAATGTGTAGAAACAACGTCTACAAATAGAAATGTTAAATGGGAATGTTACATGTTAAACATAAGATATTAGATATTAAGAATAATGTATTTAAATTATATATGATTCATGGAATTCTCTTTCTACAAAAAGAAAAAGAGGATGTAAGAGTGTTCATATGGGGTACAATCCAAATTTATTTTTTAAAAATTTACATCTATTCAACTAGAGAAAAATGCACCAAAATACTGAGTGATGATATCTGAGTAGTAGAATTATAAATTATTTATGTGTTAGTATTATTATTTTCATATATATTTTTTATAATAATCGTATATTCCATTTTATCATCAAGAAAAATGTTTTAAAATTCCAAATCCTTTCATGTGCACTGTTTTAAACTAAGGTAGAAGAAAAAAAGTCACTGAAAATCCAAGATGTAATAAACAGGCCCAACAAAGGCCAACAAGCTTAGTGCATATTTGCTGTAATAAAATATTAATCCACTTGTGAGGGTCGTGCCCCTGCGGCCCAAACACCTCCCATGAGACCGCATCTCCCAACACGGCCATGCTGGGGATCGAGCTTCCGACACATGAACTTTGGGGGACACTTTCAAACCATAGTACCATCTTTGCTACAAACTGGAATTTTTAAAAATATATATTTATAAAAAATAAATTTGGTGGCACAGATTCAATTATGGGACATGGCAGGGAGCAGTTGCTCACGCCTGTATCCCAGTACTTTAGGAGGCCGAGACGAGTGGATCACCTGAGGTCAGGAGTTTGAGACCAGCCTGGCCACAATGGGGAAACCCCGTCTCTACTAAAAATACAAAAATTTGTTGGGCACGGTGGCGCGCCTGTAATCCCAGCACTTTGGGAGGCCGAGGCAGGAGAATCGCTTGAACTCGGGAGGCAGAGGTTGCAGTGAGCCGAGATCGTGCCACTGCATTCCAGCCTGGGCAACAAGAGCGAAACTCCATCTTAAAAAAAAAAAGCCAAAAAAATCCCCAGAAAACAATTATGGGACACACTGTTTCTAAGTGACATCTAGGGGCAAAGCAAACACAGCCGCTTTCTAAAGCCCTCCAGGGCGTGGCGCAGCCACGGAGCTTGCCCTCACCGGGACGTAGGAAGTGGCGATGCTTCTGTCTGCAGACCCCTCCTCCTCCGTCCATTCTGCATTTCTCCTCCGTCCCTGCCACGTGCGAATGTGTGTGTGAAGGGACGATGACACAGGGGAACCCAGGGACACTTGGACCCAGGGCTCACGGGGCAGACCAGGGGTCAAGGAGCGGCCCCTTCCTGGAGGAGAGGAAGGGCAGAAGCCCAGGCCAGGCCTCCAAGGTCCCCGAGCTTTGAGACACGCTCTCCAGGGCCTCCCTGCCCCGTGGTCCTGCGAGGCGTGGCGGGCCAGGCCTGCGTGCATCGCAACGCCCTCCCCGGGCCTGAAGCCTGGCTGCGCGGGCCCGGCGGGGAGCTCAGCCCGGGAAAGAAGGCGGGTGCCCCCGGGCAGGACATCGGGGCTTTGCCCAGGGCCTCAGCTCCCCTGCAGCCCCGGGATGTTCCTGGCAGCCCAGCCCTTCTCCCATGGGGGCTGCGAGAAGCTCGGACCCCCCAGGCTCTCTCCGCCTGGAACCCCTGGGAGTCTGCCGGCCTGTGGAGCCTGCGCCCTTTGGGACGAGGTCCCCTGCAGGACCACGGCCACTGCCACGGACCACGGCCACTGCCACGGACCACGGCCAGTGCAAGGAGCCCTGGCGCTCGCCCGCCTGCCCCACAACCTCTCAGCCAGGCCCCCTGACCTCACCGTGTCCAATCAGGCTCGCAGCAGGCAGTCACATGGCCTAGCAGTGACCAGTCAGGATCGTGCTCACTCCCACTCACCCCGCCCCCTGTGTGGCTAGGCTGGTCACATGACTCGCTGTGGCCAATCAGGCTCTTGCTCCCGTATGGACTTGCCAGTGGTCAGGACCTAGGGCCCGGGAAGCCCTTCGCGGGCAGCGCGGCTGTGGCCTGCTTCTCCCGCCCAGGCTCTCCAAGGCCGGTCATTGCTTTTCCAGCAGCCCCTTGTGATCGCTGACTGACCCCACACCCTTCCAGGGAGGGACGGTGTCCCCCCAGGACCCCATCAGCGCCTGCGGCGCAGTCAGGAACCCTGACAGTGACCCCAAGAACGACGTTTCCCCTTCGGCAGCCGCAGCTGAGGCCCTGGGGCTCCGTCCTCAGCAAGTCACCGGAGAGGAGCAGAGCTGACCACAGCCCAGGCCTCATACACAGACACACACACACACGGACACGGCACTCCCAGCACACACAGACACACCCCCCACACACACACTGCCCCCCGTGTGCGCGCACACACCCACACACAGAGACATAAGACACACAGAGACAGCACCCCCAGCACACGCACAGACACATACAGACACACACAGAGACACACATACACACACTGCTCCCGGCGCACAGACACACACACACATACACGCACAGCACCCCAGCATACACACACACACATCACCCTCAGTGCGCACACACACACTGCATCTGGCGCACACATACACACATGCACACACACACACAAATACACCACCCCAGTGCACACACACAGAAACACAGACACACAGCACCCTCAGCGCACACAGACACACACAGATACACAGACACACGGCAAGCACCCCCAGTGCACACACACACAGACACAGACACAGAGACACAGCACCCCCAGCACACACACAGACACACAAACACATACACAGCACCCCTAGCGCACATACACAGACACACACAGACCCACAGGCAGACACACACACACCACCCCTGGCACACACAGACCCACACACAGACACCACCCGTGGCACACAGACACACCCACACACACCACCCCAGCCTGAACATACACACACATCACTCTTAGTGTGCACATACACACACACCACTCCCGGCACACACGTCTGTCCACTGCCATGTGTGTGGCAGTGCAGGCGTGCATCTGAGGGAGGCGTGTTCCTGGGCTGGAGGGGCTCTGGCTGTGTCTGGCTGCTGGAATCTGGCGGGAGAATGTGCTCTCCTGTTCAGGTATGATTAGAATAGGAGAAAGTAAAGGGCAGCTGTCACAGCCCCACCCCTGCCCTGCTCCTCCCACAGCTGGTGGTCTTTCTGCTGCTGAGCTGGATCCAAGCCTGGTCTGGAGGGGTGGCTGGGCATGGTTCAGGAGTACCTGTGCTCCTGGTTCTGGGCCCTTCCAGCAGCTGCCTGAAGTGCCAGGGTGTCAGGGCAGCAGCAGGACCCGTCTGCCGGGGTGGGGCGGGGGAGAGCATAGTTCCCAGTGGGGAAGCATGTCAGGTTCAGGGGAGACGCTCCGAATGGAGAGAAGGAGGTTGTGGGGATGAGAAACCTGAGGTATCTCTTGAGAACTCAGAGCTCCTGGGAGCATCTGGTGTAGCCCTCGCAGATGTGGAGCCCAGGCCAGGCTGCAGGTGGGCTGCCAAGGCCCACTCCACTGCCAGCCTCTTGTGCTAGGCCTCCCTCCGTGCCAGAGGGGGCTCGGGTTTCTAAGGACGGGGCAGGGAGCTACTGGGAGGTCCTGTGGTCCTTTTGGTTCTTGCTGAACTATTGGACCTGGCTTAACATTTTTTTATTGCAGTAAAATACCCATAACATAAAATTTACTATTTTAACCATCTGAAAGCACACAGTTTGGTGACGTTAAGTGCATTGACACTGCTGTGTAACCGTCACCACCATCCACCTCTGAACTTTTCCCTCTTCTCAAACTGAAACTCTGAACCCATTAAACACTCACTCCCCCAGCCCCAGCACCTCTCACTGTACTTTCTGCCTCTATGGATTTGAGTACTGCAGGGACCTTGTGCATGTGGAACCATATGGCATTTGTCCTCTTGGGACTGGCTTCGTTCACGCAGCATGATGTTCTCCAGGTTCCTTTGTGTTATAGCATGTCTCAGAATTTCCTTCCTTTTTAAGGCTGAGTAATATTCCATTGTGCAGAACATTCTGTGTCTCCATTCATCTGTCGATGGATGCTTGAGTGTCCCACCTCCTGCTCCTGTGAACTGCCTGTGGGATCACCATGCCATCTGAGGAATCACCGACCATTTCCGACAGCGACTGCACCATTCACATTCCCGTCAGCAGTGCACAAGGGCTCCGCCTTCTCCACTTCCTTGCAGACACTTGTAATTTTCTGTTGTGTTTTGATGGTAGCCATCCCAGTGGGCATGCAGTGGCATCTCACCGTGGTTTTGTGGACCTGGCATTTTAGAGGGGATGGAGACGAGGCAGTCATGGGGTTCCCAGGGACAGGGTGGTGCCCCACCATCCGGTCTGACTCACCTGTCCCTACTTCCCCGTCTCTTTGGTGGGCTTCTGACTCCCACCTCCCCAGCATGGGGAGAATGTGGCCAGAGGGGAAGAATCTCCTGCACTGCCCGGACATCCTGCCCTGTCCCTGGCCCCTTCCGGGAGAGGGACTGACTCAGTGAAGGGTGGATGCTTTGACTGTTCCAGTGGCTCACCCTCCGTATGCACACCCAGGTAAACCGTCAGCGAAGAAACACTCTGAAAAGTCGAGGAGGAGGCTCAGCCCTCTGGTTACCCCAGGAAGCTGCCGGTCTTCACCTACACAGAGCCCCGGCACTTCGGGTAGGAGCGGCCAGACGCTCTGGGGTTGTTGCCTTTGACCCACTTTCTCAGCCTTACCTAAGAAGAGGACTAGGGGAGCCAGTGGGACAGCTGGCCGGGGCTGGGGCAGGACAGAGCTCCACAGGGACCCTCAGATCTGCTGGCCTCGGCCTGGTATTGGGTGGGGGGTGGGGCACAGCCCATTCCCTCCACAGTGACCAGGTTGGGTCTGAATGACCCAGTTTGGCTGTCCACACTCCAAAAATGCGGGACAAGGGGCCTCTGGTGGCCTCCTTTTGGGAGGGCGTGGCCCCTGGGTGAGGACTGCTGTGGCCCCTCCTGTGCAGCCTGCAGGAGGCCCACAGACCAAGGCCTCCAGGGGAGCTTCTGCTCCTGGGCCAGGGCATCTCCTGACTCTCTCTCTCCCCTTCTCTTACCTGGTTTTAGAGGCAGCGGGTGGGTGAGCAGCCGGTCTAGAGAAGGGCTCAGACAGGTCCTGGGCATCCCAACAGCAGCCTTGAGGGACACGTGCTTGTCCTATCCCTAACTCCTTGGCATTCTTTATGAGTGGGGGAACCCAGAGGGGGTCCCTGGAGGCAGCAGATGGGGAGCAGGTGTCGTCAGGATGAGTCTGGTCTGGGGCGCGAGGTGAAGGCAGGGTGAGGATCCTGGGCTGGCCGCGTGCTCTCCCATGTCATCCCTGCCCCACCCCCTGCTGTGTGCTCTCCTGTGTCGTCCCCCACCCCGCCCCCTGCTGTGTGGCTCCCATATCATCCCCTGCCCTGCCCCCACACTGTGTGCTCTCCCGTGTCGTCCCCCGCCCAGCTGCTCCTTATCCTGGAGCCCTCTCCCAGCCCCACTGCTTCGCTGGTGTCTCCTGTTCTGGGAGTCTCCTCCCCACCCTCCCTCACCCCTCGGCTCTGCGATCGAGATGTGCCCGTGCCAACCTTGCCGTTATTTCAAGGGTGCCCATCAGTGTGTGCCCCCTGGGCCTTAGCTTCATCTCTATGCCCTGCCCTCTTCGATGCTGGTGTTGGTGGAATCGAGTCTCCCCAAAACTCACATCCCCTGGATGCTCAGAATGTGAGCTTATTTGGAAACAGGATCTTTAAAGATATCATCAGTTAAATGAAGACGAAGTCAGACTGGATTTTGGTGGACCCTCATTCCAATGGCTGCTGTCGTTATAAGGAGGCCGCGGGAAGACGGGGAGATGGAGGCAGAGACAGCGCCTGGAGAGACGTGTCTACAAGCCACAGGACACCAAGACTTGCCAGCAGCCACCAGGAGCCAGGAGAGGCATGGGACAGGTCCTTCCCCATAGCCTGCAGAGGAGCTCAGCCCTGCCAACAGGCATTCGAGCTTCTACTTTCCAGAACTGTGGGGGAATATGTCTCCGTGGTTTTAAGCCCCCAGTTTGCATTTCAGCAGCTCTAGGAAGCGCGTACAGTACTGAATTCAATATTGATTTAATCCGAGTTTCATTTTTAACTGCACGGTACGTGGTGTCTCCTGTTTCTCCCTAAGCCAATCAAGCCTGGTTTAAAAAGAAGAAAAAGAACTCCCAAAGAGTAGCATGGTGGCCCGCTCAGGAACGCAGGGGCAGAGGCAGCAGCAGGGGTAGGGGCAGCAGCAGGGACGGGGCAGCAGCAGGGGCAGGGGCAGCAGCAGGGGCAGGGGCAGCAGCAGGGGCAGGGGCAACGGCAGGGGCAGGGGCAACAGCAGGGGCAGCAGCAGGGGCAGGGGCAGCAGCAGGGCCATCTGCGCTGGGGCCTGCCCCAAAGCCACCCCACCTGCACCTCACACCAACTTCAGGATGCTGGGACCACACACTGTCCATAAAGAAATGGAGGCCAGGCGCAGTGGCTCACGCCTGTCATCCCAGCACTTTGGGAGGCCAAGGTGGGTGGATCACCTGAGGTTAGGAGTTCAAGACCAGCCTGGCCGACATGGCGAAACTCCGTCTCTACTAAAAATACAAAAATTAGCTGGGCGTGGTGGTGCATGCCTGTAGTCCCAGCTACTCGGGAGGCTGAGACAGGAGAATCACTTGAACCTGGGAGGTGGAGGTTGCAGTGAGCCAAGATTGTGCCACTGCAGTCCAGCCTGGGTGACAAAGTGAGACTCTGTCTCAGGAAAAAAAAAGAAAAAAGAAACGGGGGCCCAGGCTGATAACATCACTGCCAGGGGTGCCCAGCAGGGACAGTCGGAGCGGGGCTGTGAGCCGGGTCGAGGAACCCAGAGCCCACCCCCTCCCACTGTCCTGCTGCTGAGCAGCCCCAGGCCTGTGAGCCAGCCCCGGCCACCAGCAGTGATCAAAGAAGGAATCTTCCAGCCCTTGTGCCACAATCACCCGGGCACCTCCATGGGATCTGCTAGGCATGCACTGAATGAGAACCTTCCCTGAGGACACCAACTGCTCCAGGCGAGGGAATAATGAAGGCTGGGACATCCAGGTCCTCCACTGCTTCCTGTCTTTTAAGTGCTGGAGCTTCTGCTGGATTCCATGTTACAGATCATATCACATCCTCCATTCTGTGGGGACCTCCACTGTCGGGACATCACCCTGGGAAACCCAGGGTGGCCCGTCGCACCTGAGAAAACTGAAGCAAACCCAGCTAGTTTGAGGATCTGAGACTCCCGTGGTTCCAATCCTGGGGGCCCAGGTCTTGGACCTTCTTGCTGATTTCAGATCTGCAGTTCATTTGTGCAAAAAAAGGTTCTGGAAACTTTCTTCCAGGCCTCGGAGTGACTGAGAGATTCCTGGCCCTGAGGAAGAGCTGATTGATTGGACCTTCTTCCTGGTCCAGCTGGGCCCAAGGGGCTCTGCCCAATTTCAAACTGTCCCCTTGTTCTCAGTAGTTTTGAAATGAGCTGTGTTTTACAAGAAACACGTACTTGTTTTTCCCCATCACGCTTTCGTTCTTTCTGGTTTAACAGGGACCATGGTGGAAATGCCAGTGAGATGGTGGTGTGCTGGTGCCACTGGGCCTGGTCCCACATCACAGCGTCCCTGTAAGGTGTCACTTTAGAGCGCTCTGTCATTTTCATTAGCTGATCCCAATGACGTCTGTACTTGCTCATGCCACATGCAGCCCATGTGTTTTCTTTTCAAACAAATAACAATACCACCCAAAACCACAACAGCAAGGTCAAAATGAATGACACTCTTGCAGGCCACACTGCAGGGGCTGGGGCTGTCCTTAGGGCCCTGTGTCCTGCTCAAAGTCAGGGGCTTCCACGGATTGCCTTGGCAACCCAGGGACTCGGCTCCCTACTCTCTCTCTTTTTTTTTTTCTTTCTTTCTTCTTCTTTTTTTTTTTTTTTGAGATGGAGTCTCGCTCTGTTGCCCAGGCTGGAGTGCGGTGGTGCGATCTCGGCTCACTGCAACCTCCGCCTCCCAGGTTCACGCCATTCTCCTGCCTCAGCCTCCCGAGTAGCTAGGACCACAGGCGCCTGCCACCATGCCCAGCTAATTTTTTGTATTTTTAGTGGAGATGGGGTTTCACCGTATGAGCCAGGATGGTCTCGATCTCCTGACCTCGTGATCCGCCTGCCTTGGCCTCCCAAAGTGCTGGGATTACAGGTGTGAGTCACCGTGCCCAGCCCTTGGCTGCCGACTCTCTGTAGCTCCCAGACCCTGCATGGCAGCCAAACCCGTGGGTCCTAGGAGGCGTCTGGGGCCCTCTGCTTAAAGATCCCTCTCAGTGGCTCTGCCTGTGGCCTCTGGAGACCCGTCCGCCTCAGGCGGTGCTGGCCCACGGGCACCAGGGGCATCCAGTCTCGACTCCGATGGCTCTCAGACAGCCAGGCTGTCTCAAAACAAGACTCCTGAAATGTGGAGAAATGGCTCATCTAGTGCCAAATGTCGGCATGGGGCCGGGGAACATGAGAGAGGCTGGGGCTGGATGAGCCGGGTCAGGCGGGGCCACAGTCTCATGCTGAGCTGTGGTGTCTGTTTCCATGGGGCCTTGAATGGCATGAAGAGAAACGGGCCCCCGATGCTGCCGCGCCCCCGATGCTGCCGCGCGCCCCGATGCTGCCGCGCCCCCCGATGCTGCCGCGCCCCCGATGCTGCCGCGCAGCTGTTCAGTCGGGATGCTGAACAGCGGAATTCTAGGCAGACAACTTCAGCTTGCCATTTGGTGACCTGGCAAGACACTTCCTAGATAAGGCTGGAAAAGGCAGGACGCCTCATCCTGTTTTAATAAAAAGTGAATAAGAAAACGTCAGCTATGAAGAGCATTTTCGGTGCTTTTTGTTTTCATCTTCACATACTTACTTTCTTGATTTTCTATGGAACCTTTTCTATTAATTTTTATACTTAGAAAAAACCTGCTTTATAAGAGAAGGCCCGGCAGTGGAGGGAGCATTTCATCGTTTTCCCACAGATGCAGCTGAAATGGAGGGAGACCCATCCGGAAGCCGTGGAGAGAGCGTATCCTCAGCCCGCCCCACGACGGGGGTCCTCCTCTCTCCCCCACGGTCCGGGCTTGGCCTCTCTGGGCTGTGAGACGCACAAGTGAAATGCTTCAATCTCCAAGGCCAGGGACCTTCCACCCACAGGCCTCACGCTCCTTCCTGCCACCCGCTTCCCATCCCAGCTCCTTCCTCCTCAGCTTGGCTCCAACAGCCCCAAGTCCCTGCCTCCCTTTCCCTGTCATCCTTGCCTGGCCGTGCCCAGTGCTGTGAAGCCGGGACAGACCACACTGCTCTGCACACACCCCGGGCAGGCAGGCAGGCAGGCAGGCAGGCGCTGGGCAGCAGGTTGTAGATGGATGTGGACGGCGCCGAGGACCCCCACGGGGTCTGTCTTCCCAATCTTGGCCTCTGCTCTTCTTTCCCCTCTGCTGAGAGCCTCTGCTCAGCATTCAGAGAGGGAAGGTGTGGGTGGTGCCTCCTGCCCCATTCCCCCTGCCGGGCCTCCACCTCTTCCCTCTCCTGGAGCAGTTGGTGCTCTCAGGGAAGGTCCTCGCTCAGTCCATGCCTGGCAAATCCCACGGAGAGGCCCGGAAGCAGTTCCCTCCCTGGCCACTTTCCTGCCAGCATTCTTTTTTTACTGATCATCTTATGCTGTTACTGTCTCCATAACTGGAACCGACGGTCCTCGAGAGAAGGTGTCTTGTGTCCCTCCTACTGTGCCCACAACCTTCACGTAGTGCCTGACACAGAGCAGGGCCTCTCGAGCCTTTGTGGACATCTGGAGGACGACTCCGAACTCACCCTCGCGTTGCACCGTCTCACCTCTCTCTGGGGACCTGTCCCTTCCCACGGTGAACTTCGAAGCATGTCTGTCTGCCACCATGTCCTGGCACAGTCTGACCATGCTCACCCATGGCCACCCGCTGAGTCATTGCAGCTGGCACACTTCTTGCAAATGGCAGAAACTCACATTATTTTGCATGAGTAAATAGTAACCAAAAAAAAAAAAAAAAAGATGGTTTACCGTGTTCTACACTAGCAGCCAGCATGTCACCTGGAAACACCGTGACCTGAGCTGCCACTCGGACGTCTCCATCTCCCGGGAGCCACACTCTGTGTGGCCCTGGCAGAGTGCCCAGGATAAAGGGCACGGCCAGCACCTGCAGCCTGCTCTGGGCCCCAGTCCTGGTCCCCCGTGTCTGCACGAAGCTGCAGCATCCCAGAGGCTTCTGCTCTGCCTCTGGGGACCTTTGCTCCGTTTGCGGATGCGGTTTCCTTCTTCCTACAGAGAGGCAGGTGGTTTACTCCAGAGCTGCTTGCTCAGCACAGGGCGACCCCCGGCCAGGCTGTCCATGGTGCTCTTCCTAAGTGAGCACTCCCCCCCGGGGGAACCCCTGGCTCTGTTTGGGGCCTGGCTGACTCTCGCTGGGGCTGGCCCCTTTCTGCACCCCCCTCCCCTGCCCTCCGACCTCAGCATATGGCTCAGGGACACAGACACCCAAAGGCCTCTTGGGTCCTCAGCCTTGATCTCGGCCACAGCCCTGCTTAAATATCAAGAAAACGCATCGGCCACATGAATAATTCCTCACTAACGGCAGCGACAGAAACCGGAACCAGAAACCCTAGAGGGCTGGAGCGGGGAGGGCCCACTGGCCCGTGAACAGGCACGTTTCTGCTGCTTTGCCGGCCTGCGTGGTCCATTTAAGCAGCCCGTGGAAGGCCTAGCCTGGAAGCGTGTGCTGTCTGAGATGGGGAGGGGCCCTGGGCCCGGTAGGATCCACGCAACTGTGGCAGCCACGGAACCACAGGGAGCCTCAGTGCAGGAGGCGAAGGAGGCAATGCCCTGGGGGCGGACGCTGGGACTGGGCAGTCTCTGGTTTGACCTGTTCACCGGGGGTTCTTGACTTAAGCTGTGGACAACTGGGCTATTCCCTGAGGGTGGAGGGGGCTGGGGGCTTTTCTCCTACCTGCCCTTCCCAGGCCAGGGCCGTGGCTTCCTGACTTAGTGCACACATGTCTGTCGTCAAGCTCTCCAGATACAGTGGGGCAAAATGACCAACGTGGCCCCGGGTCCCTGAGAAGGATGCCGCTGCAGTGGTTAATCTGATTTTCTGGCACCTAAAGCCACTAGGCTGAAGCCTAAAAAAACCAAAACAAAATTTAAAAAGTACAAAACCACCTGAAGCAAAGCCAGAAAGATAGGGAAGGGCCTTAGGCGTCGAAGATGGGAGGGTAGAGTCGGGAAGAGGAACTCGTCTGAGTCCTGGCTGCGCTGGGAGATTCCTTCCTCACCAAGGGCGGCACTGGGGCCAGCTGGGCACCCATCCCTTTGTAAAAATGCTGCCCCACGCTCCATTCTCTGTGTTTATCAATTGATGTTGAGAGTTTTATGACATGCCAGTGGCCAGCGCTGCAACTATGAATATTAAACGGACCCATTTCCTGTTGGGGTTTCCAGTCTTAAGGCCTAAAAAACAAGATGAACTCCAGAAACACGGCAATCATAAGACAAGCTGAAGAAAGTCCACGTGGAAAGGAAAACTGACTTGCCGTTTTCCACAAATCTGTAATAATATGCAAACCATAATAATAAAGTACCATTCCTGCAGACTTTGGGAGCATTCCTTCCATTATGTTCAGTGGAGTTTCTCGAATCATTTGCTTGTACAATCTTTAGACTCACACCACGTATTTTATTTTTCCTCATGTGTTAAAAGCATGGAAGACCAGAAAACAGAAAAGAAATCAAAGCTTCTGAAAGGAAATACAGCCTCTGGGGGTCAAGGACACAAACAACAACAAAAGACATTGGGTAGCAGAGGTCAGGTTGAAGCACAGACTTAGTTATGAGGGCGCCAGGGGTTCCCCCACTGGGGAGACGGGACAGCCGTTCCAAGCTTGGCCTTTTCCTCTGTGCTTCCTGCCTTTCTCTGCAGAGCGAGCTCCTCGCCCACGGGGCCAGGGAAGGGAAAACAGGATGGCCATGGTTGGCACAGGGCTGTTCTGGGTTTTGGAAGCTCAGGGCTGGGTCGGGGTGAAAGGTCAAGTGCACCTGAGTTTGGGGACCTGTTCTGCGGAGGCAGTTTTGGCTGCAGTTTTTATTTGGTGCTGATGAAATGTTTCCAAACAGCCAGCCAGGTGTTTGCAAATACCTAAGACCTTTTGGAAGACTCTGGCTAGGGTGGGAGGGGTGGGGAAGCCTCGTTCCTGGATGAGGGGGGCAGTATTTTAAGTCACAGGCTGAGGGACTGAATGGTGAGTGTGATCAGGGGCCTGGTTTCTCCCTCACCCCGCCTTTTATCTTTGTTCTTTTTTGAAACAGGGCCTTCTTCTCTTGCTCAGGCTGGAGTGCAGTGGTGCAATGACAGCTCACTACAGCCTCAACCTCCCAGGCTCAAGCCCTCCTCCCACCTCAGGCTCCCAAGTAGCTGGCCCCACAGGCGTGTGCCACCACACCTGGCTATTTTTTAAATATTTTATAGAAGTGAGGTCTTGCTATGTTGTCCAAGCCGGTCTCAAACTCCTGAGCTCAACTGATCCTCCTGCCTCAGCCTCCCAAAGCACTGGAATTACAGGCGGGAGACACGACGTCCAGCCTTGTTTTTGTTTAGTTCTCCTAGGAGCAGATTAACAGGGTGTTGGGACCTCCAGAAGGAAAAAAGGCAGTTGTAAACTGTTCAGCTGAAAGGAACTAAAAATATTCCCCCGTATTCTTGGTATATAAACCTGGGACAAAGAAAAACACTTTGAACGATTAAGGAAAACTTTGGGACTCTTCATTTCCTTGAAAGCCTTTGAAAACCAACTGACTCCCAAACAACCCGTGTGTGTGTGTGTGTGTGTGTGTGTGTGTGTGTGTGTGTGTGTGTGTGTGTGTGTGTGGCGATTGGGAAATTTGTGGTCAGACCGTCGGGCGAATGAGAAGCTCATCCTAGTTTCTCCGGGCCCTCCTCCCAGGCGTCCGCCCAGGCAGGAAAGCCTCCCGAGAAGGGTTCCAAGTTTTATGCCAACTTCCCTGAATTCTCGTTCCCCCTTCTGTGAAGTAGTGTTATTTAACACAAGGAAAAATGACACTAGGCTCGATCCAGAATCTAACTCCCAAATGGGTCCTCAGGCTTAAAAAATACCTTCGCCCATAGCCTCTGTCTCCCCTGAAGAAAACGTTTTCCGTTTGGATGAGGCATCGGCCACGGGCAAGCAAGTGGTCCCGCGCCCCCGTCCCCTACCGGTCCCCTCCCCAGGCGGCCGGCCTGGCTCCGTCACCGCCCGCAGCGTCCGCCCGGGGCCCGCCCGGGGCCCGCGCGGGAAGAGGGTCCCAGCCCCACATGCTGCGGGGGCAGCCCCGGGACGCGCAGACGCCAGCG
Organism: Pongo abelii; assembly: GCF_028885655.2. NCBI lineage: Eukaryota > Metazoa > Chordata > Mammalia > Primates > Hominidae > Pongo > Pongo abelii. The sequence continues at coordinate 53,802,698 of NC_072007.2, read as the reverse complement.
CCGCTGAGGGCCGGGGCCGGGACCGGGACCGGCCGCGCGGCGGGGGCTTCCAGAGCGGCCGGCCACGCTTCCTTAGGTTTCAAGTTTCTAACTTGCTGAACATTTCAGATTTTAACAGCAAAAGCGGCTGACGTCCCCGTGGGCAAGCGGCCTCTTGGGGCCTGGAGCGCCCTGGGTGTGGCCCCGCGCCCTGCAGCGCCCCAGGGCCTCCGCGCCGCCAGCCCCACGCGCGAGCCCGCGAGGCCCCCGGGCCCCCGCACGTCCCGAGACTCCGAGCCTGGACGAACGCGCGCCGCGTGGAGGGGCCGGCGACCCCTGCCCGAGAGCCGTCCCCTCATGGAGGGAGCGAGCACAAGGCGCCCACGGGACCCGGCCCGAGTCCCCGCGCGTGGAGGGGCGGGCGCGCCCTCGGCGGTGGGGCCGCCCGCAGTGCCCCCAGCGCCCGGGAGGGGGCGCCCGGCGGAGCGCAGGCGGGCGGGCGGGCCTCGGGCGGCGGGCGCCCCTGACGTCACCGGCCCGCGGTCGCCAGGGCAACGGCCTCATCCCGCGCGCGTCAGAGCCGCCAGTCTCTTGGCAACCGCCCGATCTCCCGCTCTCCCTCCGCCCGGCGCTCTGCCGCGCGTCGCTCTGGCGTCAAAGCGACGTCAATGGGCGGCCCCCGCCCGGGCGGCGGGGGCGGGGCAGAGGGCGGGGACTACGGGGGGCGGGCCGGGGCGGGCCGGGGCGGGGCCCCGGCGCCGCGTGCGGCGGAGCGCGGCGGCTCAGAGCTGACATGCGGCGCGGCCCCGGAGGCAGCAGCAGTGGCTGCGGCAGCCGGAGCAGTAGGCACCCGAGCAGCGCGAGCGGCCGAGCGGGCGGCTTCCTGGCCTGGGCGCTCCGGGGGCGGCGGAGGTGAGGCGGCGGCGGCAGCGGCAGCGGCGGCAGCGGCGGGCTCCGGGAGGGCGAAGGTGGCTGCCGTGGGGGCTCCGCGCGGGCGCCGGGCCGGGGCTCGGGGTTGCAGCCACCGCGCAGGGTCCCTGGCCTTGCGCGCGCGGGGTTCGCGGGCGGGGTTGGCGGCCCCGCCGCCCTTGGGCTCCCGTTTGTTACGGGGGCCGGGGTGGGAGTGAGTCCGCGGGGCTCAGGGGCTGGGGAGCCGGGGGTCAGGTTGGAGCCGACCGCGGGCGGAGAGACCGGGTGTGGGGGGCGGGTCCGCGAGCCCCGAAGTGCCTGGGATGTCGGGGGTGGGGACCGGACGGATCGCGGGCGGCGGGGGCTGGGTGTGGGAGTGGGGCAGGGGGCGGTCCTGGGATCCGGATCGAGCCGACCTCGGGCGGCAGGGCCGGGTGTCGGAGCGGGTCCGCGCCCAGAGGTGCTAAGGGGATCGGGAGTGGGGACGGAACCGACAGCGGGCGGCGGGAGGCGAGTGTGGAAGCCCGGCTCAGGGGGTCCCGGGATCGGGACGGAACCGAACTCGGGCGGCAGGGGCGGGTATGGGAGCGGGTCCGCGCGCCCCGCGGGGCTCAAGAGGGTCGGGGGTCCGGGTGGAGGGGACCGCGGGCGGCGGGGGCGGGTCCACACCTCCCAAGGGGCTGGAGGGGCCGGTGGATAGAGTGGGGACCACAGGCGTGGGAGCAGGTCCCTGCGTCCCGTGTAGACTGGGGGCTCCGCGGGCACGGACGGAGCCGACCGCGGGCGGCGGGGGCGCTGGTGGGCTCTGAGCTCTGTGCGGCCCCGCAGGTGCGCTAGGAGCCATGGTTATCATGTCGGAGTTCAGCGCGGACCCCGCGGGCCAGGGTCAGGGCCAGCAGAAGCCCCTCCGGGTGGGTTTTTACGACATCGAGCGGACCCTGGGCAAAGGCAACTTCGCGGTGGTGAAGCTGGCGCGGCATCGAGTCACCAAAACGCAGGTGCGTGGGGGCGGCGGGACCCAGCCGGCGGGGCCTCCCCACTGGACCCGGGGCGACCCGACCGTTGGCGGGTGGACCCCATGCAGATTCAGTGCTCCAGGCTTGATTGTCGTGGTGGGTAAACAGTAACCGTTTTTAGTTCGGTAAAGAAAAAAAATGCTTTATGTTATGTTGCTGTATAATTTGCACATATATTGGGAGAAAGCAGAGAGGATAATGGCAAAAAAAGGACCAACCTAAGATTGCAGTGGTTCATGGACACTGCAAAGTGAGGCCCTGTAAAGTGAGCCTGCAAATACTTAAGTCACTTACTTAACTCTGATTATTTTAAATAACATTAGTAGTTACTTTGGTTATGTTTTCCCAACTTCTTGTGACCTTTTGGAGACAGAGTATTGAGAAATTAACTTGCAAAAAATGAAATGTGTAAATTAGGTTGAGGGTTTTTTTCTTTTTTTAAAAAACCCACAAAATATCCTTTTTCTTTTTAAAATCTGTAGGTTGCAATAAAAATAATTGATAAAACACGATTAGATTCAAGCAATTTGGAGAAAATCTATCGTGAGGTTCAGCTGATGAAGCTTCTGAACCATCCACACATCATAAAGCTTTACCAGGTAAGGGGTCAGCTTGCCTTTCTCTGCTAATCCTGGCAAATGTGTTATATTTTATTTCCAACAGCGTAAGTCTGCAATTTCTGAAGGTGGCTTCCCTTTTGGGGAGTGTGTGAAAGTTGGGCATTTGGTTGTATAAGGTAAATAGATTGATTTTTATAGACTGTGCAGATATATTTACAATTATTTTATTGCTTTTGGATCATAATTGAGATTTGCTTCATTAGAATTTTATTTAGTATCCTAACCTGATCCAGTTTTAAATGTGTAGAGGTCTGTTGTAAATTTGCCTTACTATGAAAACAAACTCATCTGTATTGCCACAGGTCACGCATTCAGTATAAAAGGACAAATTTGAGTGAAACTGGAAACTTCCGCCTTTGCAGATAATTATTAAACTTTAAAGCCAGCTGCTCTTACCGGTTTTCATTAGTTTATTTTTGCAAGGACAGTAGTGAGCATTTGTTTTCCCTATTTAAACTCTTCCATGAAAAACGGAGAGATGAAAATACTTTTCCATAGTAAGAGCAAGGAGCTTGTCATTTAATCCACGCTAGGAACATGCCTTGCCCTGTCCGTCTGTTGGTTTACTTTGTGACTTAATTTTTGTTCTCATGTTGAAATTAATAAATTATATCATCAGAAAATAAGTACTAATTTAATTAGAACAACAAAGCAATCATTTACACCTCCCTAATGATAAATGACCACTTTTGCAAGGTGAAATCAAGTCTTCTTGCAGAAGAAGTTCTTTGCAGGTGCTATTTCATCCATTTGTGTTGGGTTGAAGTTCCTCGTAATGATTTGTATGAAATGGAATGTGAGATGACTCTGGGATGTTGTTGTGTGTGTTTGTGCAGTTTAGGACAGCTCGGTGTACGGTGTGGTAGGAGAGAGAATTATGATTTGAAATTATCCCCCAAAAGCCTCTGCACTAGATTGAAAATAAAACTAACAGTATTGGTGGAACTTGTGTTCACCGTGACGACAGTTTGCTCAGTGTGTTTAAGCACAGAATTCATGCATGCCGTGTGCGCCTGGTTTGTGTTTTGTTTCTGTTGTCATTTTTAAGTTGTGTGCTCCATGGCCACTGGTGTACTGCCTGTGCAGCGTGCCGGGCCCATTTCCTCAGGAGTGGGCTGAGCTGGTTTTGTTTTTGACTTTGCTCAAGGGCTGAACCCTAATGGTAGTACCTTCCTTTTCTTCCTGTTCTTCTCCTTTGCCCATTGTGTGGAATTAGCTCATTTAAGGAAACAAATTGCCCATGTGATTGGTGCTGGAGGTCTTTTCTGGAGGTGCATTTTCTTACTGCTGCTGTATGTGATTCTTAACTGTTCGGAGATGATAGAATTTAGTGGTGTAGCAATGACTTTTATTCCTCTGGTTTTGACGCTAGTGTCTAATTTTCTTTCTTTTCTTTTCTTTCTTTCTCCTGTCTTTTTTTTTTTTGAGATGAGTCTCTGTCCATCACCCAGGCTGGAGTGCAGTGGCGCAATTTCCGCTCACTGCAACTGCCACCTTCTGGGTTCAAGCGATTCTTCTGCCTCAGCCTCCCGAGTAGCTGGGACTACAGGCGCCCGCCACAACACCCAGCTAATTTTTTGTATTTTTAGTAGAGACAGGGTTTCACTGTGTTAGCCAGGATAGTCTGGACCTCCTGACCTTGTGATCTGCCCGCCTTGGCCTCCCAAAGTGCTGGGATTACAGGCGTGAGCCACCGCGCCCAGCCTCTAGTGTCTAATTTTCATTCTGCTGGCCGGGGCCCCAGAACCCTGCTGAGACACTTCCCTCTTTTTTTCAAGTTTTCAAAAAGTTCAAACACTTGACTTTTAATTCTTTTCCTCCTCCTCCCTTTCTTCAGTTGGGGACGGGTAAGCAGTGGTCTTAGAGTTATTCCACCACACACAGGGGTGGGGCAGTTAAAATTCTTGCCAAACTGCTAGAATTTATAGAACACTTTTCTTACTAGATTTATAACTCAAAGCAGCAATCTTTGAAGCATCTTTTTTTTTTTTTTCTTTTGTTTGAGATGGAGTCTCATTGTCGCCCAGGCTGGAGTGCAGTGGTGCAATCGATCGTGGCTCACTGCAACCTCCACCTCCCGGGTTCAAGCAATTCTTCTACCTCAGCCTCCCAAGTAGTTGGGACTACAGGCACGCGCCACCACGCCTGGCTAATTTTTGTATCTTTAGTAGAGATGGGGTTTCACCATGTTGGCCAGGCTGGTCTCGAACTCCTAACCTCAAGTGATCAGCCTGGGTGATCCCAAAGTGCTGGGATTACAAGCATGAGCCACCGCCTCCAGCACAAAGCATCTTTTTAAAGGAAAAACTGTATATTTTGAACCCAAAGAAATCTTTTTTCATAAGAATATATTGTCTCATCCTCGCCAAAATTTTTCAATACTCACAGACATAAGTTATATTTTTAAATCTCTTGTTAAGTAAAATAAAGTTATTGATTAGTGAATGAACTTCAAAGGGCTATATTGGCACGGCTGTTGTGTGGCTACGTGCTGAGTGATGGGCTACATGCTGAGTGAATGGCTACATGCTGAGCGAATGAGGCTGGGTTCTCACAGCCTCATTCATCCTGTCAATCAAGTGAGTGGGAATGGGGTGTGCGTTCTCTATTACTCAGGTGGCTCTGACCGTTGGCTGGAATCATCTGTTGACTACTAGGCTTCTATAAAGCCCAGCAGACTTCCAGCAATCTCCTCTGTAGCCTTCAGAATACTGTCTCTCCTTTTTTGAGATGGAGTCTCGCTCTGTCGCCCAAGTTGGAGTGCAGTGGTGCGATCTCGGCTCACTGCAACCTCCGCCTCCCGGGTTCAAACGATCCTCTTGCCTCAGCCTCCTGAGTAGCTGGGATTACAGGCGCCCACCACCTCACCTAGCTAGTTTTTGTATTTTTTGTAGAGATGGGGTCTTGCCATGTTGACCAGGCTGGTCTCGAACTCAAGCAATTCTCCTGCCTTGGGCTCCCGAAGTGCTGGGATTACAGGCGTGAGCCACCATGCCCCGGCCTAAGCATTCTCAAATTGTATGTGAGGTGCCTTGAATTAAATATTACCACAGAGGGGAATTCTAATATATTTAGACCTTTTGTGAGAGCAAAGGTGTATCAGGATAGGCAAGTCAGTGAGGAATTCACGTCTGATTTTTTAAAGCTGTCTTTGTGAGTAGGAATCTCCTGTTTTTTTTTTTTTATTTGAGAAATTTTTCTTTTTCCTTGCATTTTTAAATGATGAATGCCTTTGTCCTAGAGAAGTTAGAAATTTCCTGGGGTTCTGGTGGATGGTTTGTAGCACTGCCTTGTGCCTTTTTTGTGCGGTTAAATGTCAGGTCTTTCTTTTTTAGGTTATGGAAACAAAGGATATGCTTTACATCGTCACTGAATTTGCTAAAAATGGAGAAATGTTTGGTAAGCCACACTCATTTTCAGTATCTGTTGAAAACCAATGGCACGAACGTGTCTGGATTTGTGTGGGGCCAGTGTTTGGGCCATACATCCCAGGACCCCGCGGTGTGCTCCAGGGCTCCCTGGGTGGTGGGCAGGCTTTGCCCTGGGGGCTGTAACTTTGTTTTGTGGCTCCTCAGATTATTTGACTTCCAACGGGCACCTGAGTGAGAACGAGGCGCGGAAGAAGTTCTGGCAAATCCTGTCGGCCGTGGAGTACTGTCATGACCATCACATCGTCCACCGGGACCTCAAGACCGAGAATCTCCTGCTGGACGGCAACATGGACATCAAGCTGGCAGGCACGGAGGGTCCGGGGTGGGAGCGCGCCCGCAAGTGGCCCCAGCTTCCCGGCACGTGCCGAAACCACAGCCCTTTGCCATTTGTCGTTTAACCTCATCCGTCTGTTTCTTTGCCTCCCAGATTTTGGATTTGGGAATTTCTACAAGTCAGGAGAACCTCTGTCCACGTGGTGTGGGAGCCCCCCATATGCTGCCCCGGAAGTCTTTGAGGGGAAGGAGTATGAAGGCCCCCAGCTGGACATCTGGGTAGGAGCCGCGTGCGCGCAGACCCCCTTCCCCAAGGCCGCGTTCCCCGAGGGCGCCGTGTTCCCGGGGGCGCTGCCCTGGTGCTGACGTGGCTCTGTGGTCCTCAACAGAGCCTGGGTGTGGTGTTGTACGTCCTGGTCTGCGGTTCTCTCCCCTTCGATGGGCCTAACCTGCCGACGCTGAGACAGCGGGTGCTGGAGGGCCGCTTCCGCATCCCCTTCTTCATGTCTCAAGGTGAGTCGCGTGGTCTCGCCTGGGCAGGGGCCTGTGTCTACTGCATCCCCTTCTCGTCTGGCTTCTGAGTCCTTGTTGAGTCTGGGAATCAGGCCCAGGTTACTGTGGGCTGTGGGAGAAACCCAGCCCATGGATGCCTTCTCAGTGCCCTATTTCTAGGGTGGACGGGTGCCCTTGCTGTACAGGCTTGTGCCTCGCGCCTGCCGTCCCCACCCAGTACCCGCACCCAGGGTGTAGGCATCATCCCTGACTCCAACCCACTGGCTGTGGCTCACCCGGCTTTTCTGTGTCATAAAGATGCCTGTCCACCTGGTGCTCAGGCGTGGGGCACGGCAGAAGGGTGAACCTAAGTGGTTCTCTGTGTGGTGGACACAAAGTGTGGCAGCCCCCAGGGACTGGATCCCTGGCTGATGGCTCCCCTTGGGTGGCAGGATTGAGCTGATGGCCCGGCCCCTGCTCCTGGCCCCTGGTGTGTCAAACCATGTGGGGCAGTGGGTGGGAGTGCAGGCGAGGTCCCAGCCGCCCTGGCTTAGCCTCCTGGCCCCTCCACAGACTGTGAGAGCCTGATCCGCCGCATGCTGGTGGTGGACCCTGCCAGGCGCATCACCATCGCCCAGATCCGGCAGCACCGGTGGATGCGGGCTGAGCCCTGCTTCCCGGGACCCGCCTGCCCCACCTTCTCTGCACACAGCTACAGCTCCAACCTGGGCGACTACGATGAGCAGGCGCTGGGTATCATGCAGACCCTGGGCGTTGACCGGCAGAGGACGGTGGAGGTGAGCCTGGCCACACTTGCCCTGGCCTCACCCGCAGGGGCTAGGCAGCTGTCTCAGGGGAAGCAGGCACTCACCAGCTGAGTTAAAATGGGAGCACAGGCTAATTTAGGGGCCGGCTTGTCCACCCTACTAAAGGATATTCTCAGTCACCCAAGAATAACCTGGGAGCGGGTGGGTCCTGGGGCTCCCTGCTGCCCCATGCTGATGTCTGCTGCTCTTGTTCCCAGTCACTGCAAAACAGCAGCTATAACCATTTTGCTGCCATTTATTACCTCCTCCTCGAGCGGCTCAAGGAGTATCGGAATGCCCAGTGCGCCCGCCCCGGGCCTGCCAGGCAGCCGCGGCCTCGGAGCTCGGACCTCAGCAGTTTGGAGGTGAGGGGGAGGAATCTCCTCCCGGGCCCCAGGCTCCCTCCCCTGTCAGGCACCGGCTCGGAGGGTGGTTCCTTGCGTGGGCAGCGGGTCCCAGGCCGCGTGGGGAAGGGGGTGCCAGCTACTGGGGGCTGGACTCTGCCCAGAGGCCACTTGTCCCTGACTCATCCCCGGGGCTGGCCTGTCACGCCGCCTTCTGGCCCAGCCTGGCCAGCCAGTGTCCCTCCGTCAGCTGTCATGCCCACCAGCGAGGCAGCTTGCACTCCAGACAGAAGCCAGCTTGTTTCTTCTCTTGATGGCGCTGGTGGTCCCGGAGTCGCTCGCCTGATGGCCTCTTTCCCGTCTGCCGGCCCCAGGTGCCTCAGGAAGGTCTTTCCACCGACCCTTTCCGACCCGCCTTGCTGTGCCCGCAGCCACAGACCTTGGTGCAGTCCGTCCTGCAGGCCGAGATGGACTGTGAGCTCCAGAGCTCGCTGCAGTGGGTAAGTGCCCGCAGCGGGTGTGGAGAGGGCTTGCCTCAGCCCAGCCCTGGTGCCCCCGGTGCGCCCGGGTCACCTGGAGCCCGAGAAGTCACTGGCTTGTGTCTCTCCAACGCAGCCCTTGTTCTTCCCGGTGGATGCCAGCTGCAGCGGAGTGTTCCGGCCCCGTCCCGTGTCCCCCAGCAGCCTGCTGGACACAGCCATCAGTGAGGAGGCCAGGCAGGGGCCGGGCCTAGAGGAGGAGCAGGACACGCAGGAGTCCCTGCCCAGCAGCACAGGCCGGAGGCACACCCTGGCTGAGGTCTCCACCCGCCTCTCCCCACTCACCGCTCCATGTAAGTGTCCCCGGGGGCCCAGGAGGACACCGGTGGATAGGCTGACAGTCGACCTGAGGGTGGGCTAGTTTAGAATGGACGTTTTGCCCGGCAGCCTCTCAGGTTGGACTTCTCAGGATTTGCCATTTGTTTTAATCCCTGAGACCACATAGTTGATGTTTAGAGCTTGCCCGGCATGGGGTCGTTCTAGTGGAGGACACAGCATGGGGTTTGGCCTCCAGCAGGGTCCTCCCCAGGCGGCCCCTGGGTGCTGGGAGGGCAACCCCTTGGCCTGAGGTTCACTATGACCTGCCATCTGCAGCTGCACCGTGATGGTGGCTTGCCTCTGGGGCTCCCTGGGCTCTGGTGGCATCGAGCCCTCTTCCCACCAGGTTGAGGGCAGGGATGGGGAGGCCAGCGCAGCCATGTGTGCCCAGCAGTGGCCGGGGGAGCCTGTTCCTCTGCACTGCAGCATCAAAAGCGCCATCCTCCCCCCACAGGTATAGTCGTCTCCCCCTCTGCCACGGCAAGTCCTGCAGAGGGAACCAGCTCTGACAGTTGTCTGACCTTCTCTGCGAGCAAAAGCCCTGCGGGGCTCAGTGGCACCCCGGCCACTCAGGGGCTGTTGGGCGCCTGCTCCCCGGTCAGGCTGGCCTCACCCTTCCTGGGGTCGCAGTCCGCCACCCCAGTGCTGCAGGCTCAGGGGGGCTTGGGAGGAGCTGTTCTGCTCCCTGTCAGCTTCCAGGAGGGACGGCGGGCATCGGACACCTCACTGACTCAAGGTGAGCCACACTCCTCCCACACTTACCTCCACCTTCCCCAGGGGACCATGTGTGTCTCTGGCAGCACGTGACTTTGTCCATGATGGCAGATGGTGCCCCCTGTTCTCCGCCGGGCCTGGGTGGGACCCTCAGTGCTCTGGGCAGGCTGGGGTGCTCAGTGCTCTGGTGGCTCGGGGAGTCACGGCCTGCTGGGATAGACACATACGTGGGTCCCTGAGCACGTGGCCTCCGCGGCTGGTTCTGAAAGCACAGGAGACGACTCTGTGCTGGGCAGCACCTCCCAACTTGGAGGAGGCATGGGGTCAGGGAGGGTCCCTGGCTGCTGGCTGCCTCCACGCCACCCCAGGGCTTAGGTGCCAGACTCCTGTCCAGACATGCTTGTGTCACCCGTCCTTTCCTTACCCCTGACCGTGGATGCTGGGCTGAGAGCCGGGTGGCTGTTGACCTCCTGATTCATTCTCCCTGCAGGGCTGAAGGCCTTTCGGCAGCAGCTGAGAAAGACTACGCGGACCAAAGGGTTTCTGGGACTGAACAAAATCAAGGGGCTGGCTCGCCAGGTGTGCCAGGCCCCCGCCAGCCGGGCCAGCAGGGGTGGCCTGAGCCCCTTCCACACCCCTGCACAGAGCCCAGGCCTGCACGGCGGCGCAGCTGGCAGCCGGGAGGGCTGGAGCCTGCTGGAGGAGGTGCTAGAGCAGCAGAGGTAGGGGCCTGCCCCCGCCCTGGGACCCTGGGTGGGCACACGGCAGGTTGTCACCTCGAGGAACCTCATCTGCTAAGTGGTCCCCTCTTCTGTGTAGCCCAGTGCACACCCCCGCTCCCAGCCAGGGTGGTGTGTGGGGCGTAGGTCCTAGGTGCTGAGCCCTGGGGGTGCAGCAGGTGAGCCTGTGCTTTAAAGTGCCTGGGTGGGTGAGGGTGGCTGGGAGTGAGAGCGCCTTGTGGCCGCATCTCTGAGCTGCTGAGAAACCAGGTGGAGAATGAAAGGTGGGGTGTGGTCAGGGATCAGCCATGCACCTGCCCTCGGCAGCTGCAGCTCGCAGCTCCACGGGCGGGCCCTGCCACACGGGCACTCGGAAACCCGAGAACCCTGCGAGCTGGCGCAGTGACCACCCGTCCTCTGTTCCCACAGGCTGCTCCAGTTACAGCACCACCCGGCCGCTGCACCCGGCTGCTCACAGGCCCCCCAGCCGGCCCCTGCCCCGTTTGTGATCGCCCCCTGTGATGGCCCTGGGGCTGCCCCACTCCCCAGCACCCTCCTCATGTCAGGGCTCCCGCTGCTGCCACCCCCACTCCTGCAGACCGGCGTCTCCCCGGTGGCCTCGGCGGCGCAGCTCCTGGACACACACCTGCACATTGGCGCCGGCCCCACTGCCCTCCCCGCTGTGCCCCCACCACGCCTGGCCAGGCTGGCCCCAGGTTGTGAGCCCCTGGGGCTGCTGCAGGGGGACTGTGAGATGGAGGACCTGACGCCCTGCCCCCTAGGCACCTTTGTCCTGGTGCAGTGAGGGCAGCCCTGCATCCTGGCGCGGACACTGACTCTTACAGCAATAACTTCAGAGTAGGCGAAGACGTCTGGACTCAAAGCCAAGAACTTTCTAGAAGCGAAATAAGCAATACGTTAGGTGTTTTGGCTTTTTAGTTTATTTTTGTTTTATTTTTTTCTTGCACTGAGTGACCTCAACTTTGAATAGGGACTGGAAACTTTAGGAAGAAAGATAATTGAGGGGCGTGTCTGGGGGCGGGGCAGAAGGGGAGTCGGGTGGAGGGAACACATCTGCAGTGCCGTGGTGTGGGGATCTCGGCCCCTGTCTTCTGGGTTCGTCGTGGTTGAGATGATTACCTCGGACGTCTACGGAAACGAGCGGGCGCATCGTCGTCCGCTTGTGTGTGTGTGTGTGTGTGTGTGTGTGTGTGTGTGTGCGCATTGATTACTATCCGTTTCTTTAGTCAACACTCTCCATTTCCTGATTTATGCTTTAATGAAAACTGTGAACTTTCTGCTTCATGTATCAGTTTTAAAGCAGCTCTAAGTGGTCAGCCCAGGCAAAGATCATCTACAGATTCTAGGAATTCTCTCCCCTGAAATCAAAACCTGGAAGACATTTTTTTCTTATTTTAGATGAGAAGTTTCATAAACTGCTCAAGAATTAGTTTTCCAGGACTCTTCGGAGGAACCGCAGGAAGAACCTCAAAGAGGGCAGAGGTGACTTCAAAGTGCTGGGGACCCCGTCCTGAGGGTCACTTGGCCCTGAGCCCCTGGGTGCCCTCGCGGAAGCCCAGAAGCTTCTTCCTGCTGCACCTCCCGTTTCTGCTGCTGATAACGTTTATGCATTTCATGATGGGGTCCAACAAGAACACCTGACTTGGGTGAAGCTGTGCAATATTGGAGGCTGACTGCAGGGCTGGGCAGCTGGGAGACAGGCTCATGGCTCATGGCTCAGGGCCGTGCCTGCCCTGGGCCGGGACCCCCCTCCCCACCCCCACCTAGGCTCTTTGGCTTTTGTTCAAGGAAGGTAAAGTGAGAGGTTTAGGTCAGTGTTTTTAAGTTTTTGTTCTTTTTTAAAGCAAATCCTGTACATGTATCTACATGGGAGACAGGTAGACACTACTTATTTGTTACATTTTGTACTGCACGTTTGTGTTCCAGGTTTAAGCTTCCCTCACTCCTGTCGTTAAGAAGCGTCCCTGTCAGCACAGGTGTGCATTGAGGAAGGGGCCCCAGGGCCTTGCCTCCCTCAGCACTGGGGTGGAGGCGGCAGGAAGGGGCGGCCCTTACCTGGCAGGTCCGGGCGCACCTCTGGCAGGTGGACTCCGTGGGGCTCCACCAGCCAGAAGCCTCTGGAAGGCAACAAAGGCAATGCTGCTCCCTGAGTCCAGTCCCCGCCCCCAAACCCAGCCCAGGTGCCTTCAGCTACTTCGGCTTCTTACGCCCTGCAGTGTTAAACAGAGGCATTGAGAAAGGGGAAAGGCGGGTATTTTTAAAAGCCAAAGATTGACCCAGTTACTTGAGGGTAGGGAGGCGGGCCCAGTGCAGGAGGCTGCATCCCTGGCCTGCTGGTGCCCACCGGGGGCCGCGCCTGTGTCGTGCCGCAGGGAAGCTGGCTGCCCCCATTCCTGCTGCTGCTGCTGCTGCTCTGTGGCTGTTTCAAAGACTGGGCGAAAGGCTGTCCGGAGGGCAGACCAGGTGCCTTGCCACAGAGAAAACACCAAAGTCTCCTGTTCGCTCATAAAGAAGTTTTTGGGATGGGAGAGAATCCAGACCATCTTGGGGCAGCCAGGCCCTTGCCTTCATTTTTACAGAGGTAGCACAATTGATTCCAACACAAAACCCCTTCCCCTTTTTAAAATGATTCCTGTTCTAATGCCGTAGATCAAAGGCCTCAGAAACCATTGTGTGTTTCGTCTTTGAAGCAATGACAGGCACTTTACTTTCACAGTGGTTTTTGTTTTTTCTTATTGCTGTAGAACCTCTTTTGGAGGACGTTAAAGGCGTGTTTTACTTGTTTTTTTAAGAGTGTGTGATGTGTGTTTTGTAGATTTCTTGACAGTGCTGTAATACAGACGGCAATGCAATAGCCTATTTAAAGACACTACGTGATCTGATTGAGATGTACATAGTTTTTTTTTTTTTTTACCATAACTGAATTATTTTATCTCTTATGTTAACATGAGAAATGTATGCCAAATGATTAGTTGATGTATGTTTTTTAATTTAATATTTAAATAAAATATTTGGAAGGAAAAAACCCTGACTTTTTCCCTTCCTCTGTCTCTCATCTCTCTGGGAGCTGTTTCCTTCCAAGCGGCTTCCCTGAGAGGCCACATCCTACAGGCCTGTGGAAGTTTCAAATCTTAAAGAGGAGGGCACGGAGCCAACTCCTGCATTCCACCTCACCTCAGGGAACTAATGGCCTTCCCGCTGCAGAGGATCCCTCCCCCTGTGGCAGCCACAGGTGGCCCCATGGTCTGCCCCCTCCTCAGGACCCTTCCCCAGTGGCTGGGCTCAGTCACTGAAAGTCTCAGCACCGCCCGGGGCTGCCGGCACCATCCATCCTTACCCCATCCTCCGCCAGGTTCTCTGAGTCTGGTTATAAATTAAGCAGTCGGAAGAATCTCACAGCCAAACCATTTCCTGATCTCTGAAAGACTTCATCACCTTCTAGTGAGAGGGCACACATTGCTGCTTTATAAGAACAAAGGATTTGTTCATGTTGTCACCTGGTGGATATTTTGGTTAAAAAAAGCTCTTCAACCTCTTGGCTCCCATTAAGGTGGTCCTTACCAAAGTGGACCCCTTGTGCGCTGTTGGTGGGAGGGTCAAATGGCGCAGCCTTTATGGGAGAGCAGTGTACCAGCTCCTCAAAGATTACAACCACCACATGAGCCGGCCGCTCTTCCTAATGGTATGGACCCTGAAGAACTGAAGGCAGGGTCCAGAGAGGTTTGTACACCCACGTTCACAGCAGCATGACGACAGCCATACTAGGAAGCAGCCCGAGGGGCCGTCAGCCGATGAAGGGATCAAGAAGATGTGGTCCCGCCTGTAATCCCAGCACTTTGGGAGGCCGAGGTGGGTGGATCAGCTGAGGTTGGGAATTTGAGACCAGCCCGACTAACCTGGAGAAACCTCATCTCTACTAAAAATACAAAATTAGCCGGGCATGGTGGTGCGTGCCTGTAATCCCAGCTACTCAGGGGGCTGAGGCAGGAGAATCATTTGAACCCGGGAGGCCGAGGTTGCAGTGAGCCGAGATTGTGCCATTGCACTCCAGCCTGGGCAACGAGCGAAACTCTGTCTCAAACAAACAAATGAAGAAGACGTGGTCCATACCGACAGTGGAATAGGCCTCAGCCGTACAAAAGGAAAGCTCAGCACGGCTGACAGCGAGGATGGACCTTGAGGATGCTGTGCTCAGTGGAACAAGCCCATCATAAAAGAACACACACGCAAGGTCCCTAGAGGGGACAGATTCACAGAGACAGAAGGGGGAGTGGGGGCGCCGGGGGCTGGGGGAGGGGCTGCTGAGCCAGAGATGGATGGCTGGGAATTGTAGTTTAAGAGGATGAAAAGTGCTGGAGTTGGGTGGCGGTAATGGCTGCAAAACAGTATGAACGTTCTTAATGCCACTCAACTGTGTACCAAAAAATGGTTAAAACGATAAATTTTATGTTATGTGTATTTTACTACTTTTTTTTTTGAGGCTTGCTTTGTCACCCAGGCTAGAGTGCAGTGGCGTGATTTTGGCTTATGGCAACCTCCGTCTCCTGGGTTCAGGCGATTCTCCTGCCTCAGCCTCCTGAGTAGCTGGAATTAGAGGCCCCCACCACCATGCCGGGCTAATTTTTGTATTTTTAGTAGAGATGGGGTTTCACCATGTTGGCCAAGCTGGTCTCCAACTCCTGACCTCAAGTGATCTGCCCATCTCAGCCTCCCAAAGTGTGGAGATTACAAGCGTGAGCCACTGTGCCTGGCCCACAGTGTTTTTAAGAAGAAAACAAAGTTTTTTCTCGAGGGGGCAGATGCTCAGTGAGTGCGCAGCAGTTCCCATGAGGAGGGTAGGCAGGCGCCATGGGCGGGGCAGGCCACTGTCGGTGCTGAGGTTGGCTGGGCTTAAGTGTGGCCAGGGCCAGCCTTATTGTTCCTGGAGCTCTGCTCAGACAGGGCGTCCTGGCCCTCGGGAGAGCCTGCCCTGCGAAGGCCCCTCAGGCAACTGGATGGTGGGAGAGGCCGGCGAGGGGGCTCTTTGTCTTCTGAGTCATCTCTGCGGTTTTGCTGCCTCTAAGAACAAAGCAGTAGCCTCTGAGGTCCTGGCTGTGGCTGCCGCTGGCTTAGTGGCTTGAGGCCGTCTGACAGGGAGGCCAAACCAGGGCTGAGCACTCCTAAGCGAGCGGAGGCCCCTGCTCAGGCCGTGCCTGTGTGGGGGAATCTGGCAGGGGAGCTGGGGGCCCACGGAGCTGCTCTGTCTCCAGGCAGCCTCGTCACCCCACCCCGCTCAGAGTGGGGCCGCCTCAGGACACCGAGGTCGGGCTGCGTGGCATCTGCTGAACAAGGAGCCGGGCGGCTGTGCTGAGGGCACCTGTGTTTATTGTTTGGGAGCCTTAGAAACCAGGAACCTCGAGTCGGAACCTCTTGTCATGTCGTGCATGCGAATTCAGGGTGTGACCCGCCCGTGTCTCAGCTCCTCGACCCAGTGGTCAGCTCCTTATGGGGACAGCTGTGTCTCACGGTGCTCCAGGGTACCGAAGCAGCCCCAGCAGGTAGCAGCTCCTTAACACACAGCATTGGCGAAACCATCCCTACGTCTCCCATGCTTGGGCGCTTCTCCCAGAACTCGTGATGGTGGCGACGACGATGGCGATGATGATGGTGATAGAGGCTTAGACTTTTCAGGTTGAAATTTGGAGCTCCACTCGGGGAGCCTCCCTCAGGCCTTGTAGGACCCCAGAATTCTGCCCTGGGCTCCTTGATCTGCTCCTGAGTCATTTCAGTCCCTCCACTGGGGAGGTCCTGATGGGTAGAGGGAGCTGGCCACACCCAGGGGTGTGTTTGCCCCTTGCCTGAAGGTCCTTTATGGCCCCTTGCCCAGGCCTGGCACCGTGAGCGTCCCCCACTCACCCCGGGCATTTTGCAGGATGTTCTCGATGAGGACATGTTCCCTCCTGCTGGGGCTTGGCCGGGCTGAGCCGGGCCCTGGCGCACTCTTGGCGCACCCCTAGTACTCGATGGCACTTCTGAGCCATGTGGGGCTCTGGGGTTCTGGGACTTTCTTTTTCAGTCTGGTGAGGGGCCAGGTACTGCCTGGAGCTTCAACTAAAGCAAATCAAGTGACTGCCGTGTCCTTGCTAATACAAGACGGAGGCACGCCCAGCCAGCTGACATGCAGAGTGGCACGGTGGCTGAGAACGTGGCCTCTGTTGCCACACACGTGAGTTTGCGTTCTGGCGCTGCAGCTTTCCAGCCCTTTATTGTTGATGCGACAGCCACACGTGCTCTGGGTCAGCAGGCTGCTCCCGTGACAAGGGCGCGACACGCAGGGTGCACAGTGGGCCCTGAGGAAACACGGTGGCATCCCCGAGCGCCATCCCCGGGTGCCATCCCCAGCAAGAACGGGGCCAGACACCCACCAGGGAAGAAGCACTGCGGCTAACCGGATTGCTGGTGACCTGACCACCTGCTTACTCCGTCGTGGACGCGCCTGCTCCTGCAGGGGTGGGAGCGGAGGCCTTTGCCTGGAGGCGCCTGGGCCCTGCCTCTGTGCCTTTCTGTCAGCCTGAACCGGTGGCGCTCTCCTTGCTAGGCCACGGGATAGGAAGAAGGCTTTCTGGCCGTCCAGAAATACTGGCTCCCAGGAACGGGACTGGCCTCTTGGGGTGGGGGTGGGGAGAGAGGGGATGCCCCAGCCAGAGGGAGGTCCCTGGGCCCAGCCTGGAGGGAGCTGAGGGAAGATGCACCTGTTTGGGCACGTGCTCGCCTCCCTCGGAGGCAGGAACCGAATCTGACCCAAGAGGAACTGACTCTCTTGGGGTGGAAGAAACAGAGTTGGCCTCTTCGTTTTTCTTCCCGAATAACACCGGGGTGTTGAGGCGGCATGCTGGTGAGGGCTTGGGTGAGCACAGCCGCCCTGCCTGTAGCCCCACCTCTGATCTTGCGAGGAGTCCGCTGTTCGGAGCCGGGCGGGTCCTGAGGAAGGTGTCCAGGTTAACTCTTCAGAGACCAGGAGGGCTGGGCTCTGGGTCCTGCCTATGCAGCTGGTGTGGCTGCCTGGCAGAGAAGAGAGAGGGGGAGAGGGAGGGGAGAGGGGAGGAGAGAAGAGAAAAGGAGAGAGAGAGGAGGGAGGCAGAGAGGGAGAAGAGAGGGAGGCAGAGAGGGAGGGACGGAGAGAAGAGAGAAGAGAGAAGGAGAGAGAGGACGGAGGGAGGAGAGAGGAGCGAGAGAGGGAGAGAAGAGGGAGGGAAGGAGAGAGGAGGGAAAGAGGAGGGGGAGAAGAGGGAGGGAGGAGGGAGAGAGGACGGAGGGAGGAGGGAGGGAGGGAATGTTCAGTTTCTTTCCTCAGGGGAACTGCTGGGGTCTCGGTCTGACTCACTTTTTTCTAATTATTATTATTTCACTTATTTGAATGTGATTTATGTTAAAAAAAAAAAAAAAAGAAAGAAAGAAACAAGAAACAAGAAACAAGAAAGGACTTAGAAAAAGTACTCAGGGAACCCAGGTGGCCAGAAATGCTCCATTCCCCTTTTGTCCTTTGCAGTGTTCCGGGCTGGAATGAATGGACTTCCCCAGCAGATTTTAGGGGCTTTTCTTTGAAATTTGAAGGGGAAGGTACCTTCCTGTGATCACAGAGCATGTTCCCTTCCAGCCAAGAGGTTAAGTGAAAAGCCCGGGGCCCTGGGTTCCAGGGGGGGTGCCGGAAGACTGTGAGGCGTAGGGGAGAACACAAATCCGTCTCAGCAGAAATGTGCCCCAGAACAAATCAGCTCCACCGAGCTCCCAGTGACCTGAACCAAATGCATTGTCTTTGGCGCGAAGTTCAAGGAGTTCTGCCGGGCACCGACCTGGGTCACCACCGTCAGAATCCACGCACAGAACACGCCTGTCACCCGGAAAGCTCCCCTGGGCTCTCCGCTCCGTGCCCTTGCTGTGCTCCTGGTCCCAGGCAACGGATGACCTGCTTCCTGTCACTGGGCGTGTGTTTGCATTTTTCAGAATTCCTAGGAATGGAATCAGACAGCGTGTGCTCCTGATGGGCTGGCTTCTCTCACTCAGCGTAATTAAACGTGGCTTCCTCCACGTGCCGCGCATCAAGAGCTCATTCCTGTTTCCTGCTGAGTCGTGTTCCGTGGTGGGGAAGGCCCGTGTTTGTTTATCCACTCACCTGGTGATGAACGTTTGGGTGGTTCCCGGCATGGGGCGATTATAAATGATGCTGCTGTGAATCCTGGTGTGGACGTGTCTCATTTCTCTTGGGTAATGTAGGCCAAGGTGCAGAGGCTGGTTCATGTGGCATGACAGCGATTCACTCGACAAAAGCCGCCCAGCTGCCCTCCAACTTGGCTGCTCCTATTTGCATTCCTGCCCACCATGGACAAGAGCTCCAGTTGCTCCAACCCTCACCAACACTTAGCATTGTCAGTGTTTTAAATTTTAGCCAC
The DNA here is from genome assembly GCF_028885655.2 of Pongo abelii. NCBI lineage: Eukaryota > Metazoa > Chordata > Mammalia > Primates > Hominidae > Pongo > Pongo abelii. Next base: position 53,784,088 of record NC_072007.2, on the reverse strand, counting down.
TTGGATAGTCTGTCGTGGTATCTTACCATGATTTTATCTTGCATTTTCCTGATGACTGGTGATGTTGACCATCTTGTAATTAGCCATTCTATTTTTCATATTTATTTGCATCTTTGCTGGTTTTTGTTTTTGTTTTTTGAGACAGGGTCTCGCTCCATCACCCAGGCTGGAATGCAGTGGTGCCATCTTGGTTCACTGCAACCTCTGTCTCTTGGGCTCAATCAATGCTCCCATTTCAGCCTCCTGAGTAGCTGGAACTACAGACACGTGCCACTGCACCTGGCTAATTTTTGTATATTATTTTTGGTAGAGAAGGGGTTTCACGATGTTGCCTAGGCTGGTCTTGAACTCCTGGGCTAAAGTGATCCTCCAGCCTCCCAAAGTGCTGGGATTATAGGCATGAGCCCCCGTGCCCCACCTTTGCTAATTTTTATTGGGTTGTTTGAATTCTTATTATTGAGTTGTTGGAGTTCCTTATATTCTGACCTTATATTCTGAACCCAAGTCCCTTTGTCACATGAGTGTATGTGTCTGTACCCTCTCCTCCCGCCACACACAGAATATTTCTCTCCATTGTGGCTTGCCTTTCATTTGAAGAGTTAAGAGTTGAAGGTTTTTATTGTTATGAAGTCCAGCTGATCATTTTATCTTCTGCAGCTGGTGATTTTTGTGTCTTATCCAAGAAAGCTCTGTCTACCCCAGTGTTGGGGGCTCTCCTGTGTGCCCTTCCAGTGGGTTTATGCTTTCAGCCTTCGTGTCTACAGCTCTGTCCACTTTGAGTTGATTTTTGCCTCTGGTTCGGGATAGCAGTTGAGGTTTATTTTTATTTTTTTCTGTGGATAACCAGTTGTTCCAGCACCATTTACTGAAAGACTCCGCTTTGCCCGTTGAATTAATATGACACATTTGTGAGAAATCAAGTAACCATCAACTCGAGAGTCTGCTTCTGGGCTCTGCTGTGTTCCGCGGATCTGTCTGTTCTGTGGCACAGCACATGTCTTTTTTTTTTTGAGATGGAGTCTCGCTCTGTCGCCCAGGCTAGAATGCAGTGGCGCGATCTTGGCTCACTGCAAGCTCCGCCTCCTGGGTTCACGCCATTCTCCTGCCTCAGCCTCCCAAGTAGCTGGGACTACAGGCGCCCACCACCACGCCCAGCTAATTTTTTGTATTTTTAGTAGAGACGGGGTTTCACCGTGTTAGCCAGGATGGTCTCCATCTCCTGACCTTGTGATCCGCCCACCTCAGCCTCTCAAAGTGCTGGGATTACAGGCGTGAGCCACTGCACCTGGCCAGCACAGCACGTGTCTTGATTATTATTATCCTCATAGCTTAAATATTGATGAAACCAGGTAGTAGAAATCATCTAATTTTGTTCTTTCTCTAAATTATTTTTGCTTTTTTAGGTCTTTTACATTTCCATATACATTTTAGAATCAGCTTGTCAATTTCTGCACCTTTTATTGACTCTATCTACTTCTGTAGAATTGTTATTATTTCTTCCTTGAATGTTTGAGTCCCTAAATGCTTCTTTAAATCACGGAAGGCATTTGGGGCTAGTTTCTTAGTCAGAAGGTTTTGAATCCCAAATTCAGTTTCTTTAGTAGGTTGAGAGCCATTCAGATCTGGGATTTCATTTTCGAGTGAGTTTGGAAGTTCGCGTCTGTCACGGCACATGCTCCTGTCCTCCAGGTTGTCAGGTCTATTGGTGTAAAGTCCACAATATTCTCTCTCTCTCTCTCTTTTTTTTTTTTTTTTTTTTGAGATGGAATCTTGCTTGCTCTGTTGCATAAGCTAGAGTGCAGTGGGGCGCTCTCGGCTCACTGCAAACTCCACCTCCCAGGTTCAAGCGGTTTTCCTGCCTCAGCCTCCGGAGTAGCTGGGATTACAGGTGGCTGCCACCACACCCAGCTAATTTTTGTATTCTTAGTAGAGACGGGGTTTCACCATATTGTCCAGGCTGTTCACGACCTCCTGACCTCAGGTGATCTGCCCACCTCAGCCTCCCAAAGTGTTAGGATTACAGGCATGAGCCACCACACCTGGTCCACAATATTCCTTTATTACCCTTCTGTTGTGTAGAATCTGTGCTAATGTCTTCCATTTCATTTCTGATATTAAAGATTTGTATTTACTCTCTTTCATCTTTTTGATTGGAAGTTTATCAATTTGTTTTAATTTTTCAAGATCCACCCTTGGGTTCCATGGATTCGCTTTGTTGCTTATTCATTTTCTATGTAATTGATTTCCTCTCTTTATTATCACCCTTTTCTACTTACTTTGATTTGAATTTTCTCTTCTTTAGCTTTTCAAAAGATCGAATCATTGATTTTATATCTTGTTTCTGATATAAACATTTAAAGCTCTGTTTTCTCAATAAGCACGCCTTTAGTTACATCCTGTATGTTTTGGTGTGTTGCGTTTTTATTTTCATTTAGTTCCAAATGTTTTCTGTTTTTAGGCTGGGCACAGTGGCTCATGCCTTTAATCCCAGCACTTTGGGAGGCTGAGGCAGGTGGATCACCTGAGGTCAGGAGTTCGAGACCAGCCTGGCCAACATGGTGAAACCCCGTCTCTACTAAAAATACAGAAGTTAGCCGGCTGTGGTGGCATGCACCTGTAATCCCAGCTACTTGGGAGGCTGAGGCAGGAGAATCGCTTGAACCCGGGAAGCGGAGGTTGCAGTGAGCCGAGATCATACCATTGCACTCCAGCTTGGGCAACAGAGCAAGGCTCCATCTCAAAAAAAAAAAAAGCAAAATGTTTTCTGTTTTTCTTGTAATTTCCTTCTTTACCTGTGGGTCACTTAGAAATGTGTTTCATTTCCAATTATTTAATACTTAGCCATTTGTAGGTATCTTTTAGTTGTTAATTTTTAATTTACAGCTGACTGCTTGGGTCTGCTCCATGTGCCCTGAGAAGAGCACGTATTCTGCTGCAGTCGGGGAAGCCTCCAGACATCCGAGCGAGCGGGAGATGCTGTTTTTGGAGCTGTCTACATTCCACTGACCTGTCTTCTTTCTCTGTTCATTGCTGAGGGAAGAGCGTGAGGTGGCGGACGAAGCTCGTGCCTTCATCTGTGTCTTCACTGCTCTCAGTTCCAGCTGCATATTTTGAAGCTTTCCATCACGTGCGTGCATATTTAGGACTGTGTGTCTCCTTAACAGGCTGACCCTTTCTTCACTGATGAACTGTCTCCACATGTCTTCGTCCATCTTCCTTGCCCTGGAGTCTATGTTGCCTGTGATGTTCATGGCTATGCCAGCCGCCCCGGGGTCAGGGTTTGAATGCTGTATCTTTGACCATTTCTATATTTGCCGTCTGTCTTTGTCTTTCAGGTGTGATTCTTGCAGGCAGCATACTTTAAAGTCTTTGATTTTTAGCCAGTCCAACCATCTCTGCTTTTCATTGGTGAGTTTAGCCCATTTAACAGTCTTTTTTTTTTAACTTTTTTATTTCCATAGGTTGTGGGAGAACAGGTGGTATTTGGTTACACGAGGAAGTTCTTTAGTGGTGATTTCTGAGATTTTGGTGCACCCGTCACCCGAGCAGTATACACTGAACCCAATTTGTAGTCTTTTATCCCTCGCCCCCTTCCCACCCTTTCCCCCTGAGTCCCCAAAGTCCATTGTGTCATTCTTATGCCTTTGCATCCTCATAGCTTAGTTCCCACTTATAAGTGAGAACATACGATGTTTGATTTTCCATTCCTGAGTTACTTCACTTAAAATGATAGTCTCCAATCTCATCCAGGTTGCTGCAAATGCCATTACTTCATTACTTCTTATGTCTGAGTAGTATTCCATCATATATATATACACCACAGTTTCTTTATTCACACATAGGTTGCTGAAGCCCTTTTAGCATTGAGTGTAGTGAATGACATGCCTGTGTCTCTGCCATCTTGCTCTGTGTCCAGTTGGTTTGTCTGGTCTCCTCTTTGTTCCTGGGAATGTCTTCTTTTCATGTCATCTCCTGGGTCGACTGTGTGTTAATTACCCATTGCATCTCCACATGGTAAGGGGATGAGGCGTACACGCCTCTGTCCACGTCTTCGTGTTCAGATGGTAGACGCCAGGCCACCGCAAGCATTAGGGAGGCTGTGGGCTTGCCTGAAACCATCACTCTTACTGTGTTTGGTGGAATGGTATTCTTATAAAATTTATTTTTATGATAACAATGACAAAACACATTTGAAAACTACTAACAAATGCAACAGCCTCAATTGGTAGATATGGCAATGACAGTTTTTCTAGGACGGGGTGAATCTTTGTGCCTACAAGTCCCAAGCCTGCACAGGGGCCGGCCAGTTCCGGCTGTAGGACTTGCCTTGCTCACGCGTGACGTCTGGCACCTGGTGGCTCCTCCCTGCAAACCCTGCAGCCTCGCTGAGCTGTAGAACTGCTCCAAGCCCTTCTTTTCTGCCTACCAGGAGGGTGACAGCCATGCCTGCCCCCGGGTGTCTGAGGACATAGCAAGGGCAGGCCTGGGGCGAGCCTGCTGGGGGGACCCAGGCAAACGTGAGCCATGGTTAGTCACAGTTGGGAAGCTTGTCCTGGGATGTGTGCAGCCTGGTTATGCCAACGTGTATATCAACCCTTGCCAAGGAAAGGTGAAGCTCGGGGCCCAGAGGCCTGGGCTGAATTTCAGCCCAGGGCAGCTAAGCCCAGCTCCCAGCCTCTGGTCCTGGACGTGCCTGCTGTCCATCTTAGCAGACTCCATAGAGCAAGTGGGAGAAGGAAACGGACTTGCCAGCAGGGCCAGCTGTCCAGAGGGCATAGGGCAGCCTTCCCATGTGGGCAACGGTCGGCCTACTGGTGCGGAGCCTTCTAATGCCACAGTAGGGCCAGCCAGGTCCTTGAGCCAGGTCCTCAGGCTGGCCCCAGGGCCTGCCCAAGGCCTTTTCTGGCACTCAGCTCGCTCAAAGGCTTGGCTTTCAAAGGGGACTCCCTGGGCAGAGGTTGCAGTTTCCAGTATCAGTGGTGACGGGGTCGGGCCTGGCTGGAAGGGCCTAGAGCCCTGCTGGCCACCACCCTGCAAGCCCGCCGGGAACCTGGGGCCTCTGCCCACCCTTTCCCGTGCCCGGGGGTGCAGGCAGGCTGTGCCATGGCATTCTGGGCAGGTGCGTTAAAGACATTTAATGGGCGAGTTCCCTCTCGGCATGGGGTATAATTAATTTTCCTGAAATAGGCATGACAGCCCAGCAGTGTGCGTGTCTGAGTCAGGCAGTGATTATTACCCTCACCGGCATGATGCGCCATCGGCCACTCAGAATTCAGAGCACCACAGCTCCCCGGGCCATGCTGGGGTGGTGCAGGGGGTTCGGGGCTGGCCAGGGCTTGGGAGATGCTACCCCGCTCAGAACCACCCTGCCTGGAGGCTTGGGATCCAAGAGGCATTTGTGGCTCCCAGGTGTAGGGTTGGCACCAAGGTGGCGGGAAGGTTACGGCAGTGGGTGAGGGAGCGGGGGGGAGGGGGTGTCCAGCAGAGCTTGCAGGGGATGGCTGGAGCTGCCCTTGGTGAGTGGAGCGCACAGCCGAGTCCTGTGGGGGATGGGGCCGTACCCCAGCACACACCCCAGCAATGCCCCCAGTCGGGAGAAAGAGCCCGGGCTCCAGTGATGTGGGCTGGCCACGGTCGGGAGCAGTGGTCCGAGCGGGGTGAAGCTTGCCTTCTCATGTCCTGGGCCACAGTGCTCTGGGGTCACTCTCTGGCCCCCACACCGGGCAGTTTCCGGGAGCAGGAGCTGGACGTGCAGGGCAGGCTCAGCCCAGTAGGTGTGACGACTGCCTGGCCCTCCCATCACAGAGCCTGTGGCAGCTCTGGGCACTCCTCCTACCTGGGACCGAGCGTTTCTCACCCCAGGCCTTGCTGACCGTCCAGGTCTGGGGTCTCCCGGGGACGCGCGCTGCATGTGGGATCCATCTGTATCCCAGGGCCCCCGCCGTGGCCAGGCTCTCATCCCTAGGGGCTTCTGGTCTCGTTTCTACCCCAAGGAAGCACCCACAGCAGGTGCCCTCAGCACCCTCCCCTCTGCTTCCTGGACCCAGCGACTGGCTTCTCCCCGCTTTCCTGATTGCGCATGCTCAGAGGCCTGTCCCAGAGGCTTTGGCCACAGCAGTTTATGACCTGAACGCCACTGTGCCCAGGCCCCTGGGGATGCTCCGCCCTGAGGTTGTCATCGCAGCCTCCCTGCTTTATGGGTCAGGAAACTGAGGCACACGTGGCCGGGGGACCAGAGGTGGGCGGGAGCCCCCAGCGGTGCTCCCGTGATAGGGCTGAGTTGTCCCTGCCTGGCACCCAGATGGAGCAGTTGGCGTAAGCAGGGGTGCGTGTCTGCCCGTCCAGGGCGGGTGTCGGCCCTGAGGGTGCAGTCGTCTGCAGCTGCAGGACCCCAAGCCCCTCAGATGGGAGATGGTTGGACTCTGGGATGTTCTCCAGACGCAAGGCTGGGGGTGTGGGCCTCTGGACGCAGAGGCCGGCTAGGCTGCCTTCCCCCACCTCCCATTCCTGGGGCTCATCTTCCTGTGTCAAAGAGTGAGGCCTCATGCGTGGGTATGGCGGGGAGCAAAGCAGAGATTTTTGTCCTCACAGGGGTGCAGATGGGGAAACTGAGGTCTCAGGTTAGCTGGGAAGTACATAAGGGTGTCGTCCTGCAGCTGAGCGGAGTCGCCGGCCCCATCTTCCTCCTTCCCTCACTGGCACAGGCCAGCTCTCCCGGTGACCTCACCAAGGCCTCTCAGTCAGCCCACTTCACGGAGGGAGAACTAAAGCTTGAAGCCTTCAGTCCAGATCACGGAGGAGGTAAACGTCCGAGCGGGTCAGACCCTGGTCCTGCAGCCGGTCCTCAGAGCCCCCTGGGCAGTGACGGGCCTCTAGGGCTTCCTGGGTTTTGTTGTCTGTGCTGCCCCCCAGGGCCCCTCCCACCACTGGAGATGCTGCCTGAGAGCGGGGCTCAGCGGGTGGCCAGGCCCCTCTCCCACCCGGCCCCCGCAGGAGGAAGGCCTTGGCGTTTCAAGGTCGACCTCCACTTTCACTTTCTTTTTAAGCAGGAGGGTATTATGGGTTGAATTGTGCCCCCAAAATGGTAAGTCCAGGTCCTACCCGCTGGCACCTGCAGTGATCTCGTTTGAAAATAGAGTCTGTGCAGATGTCATCAAGTTAAGATGAGGTCATACTTGAGTAAGGTGGGCCTAATCCCTGTATGACAGGGGTCCTGTCACAGGGACACCTGAAAGGAAGGGATATTGGGACACAGATTCACGGGCACGAGGGAGACGGCCATGTGAAGACGGAGACTGGAGTGACACAGCCACAAGCCAAGGGCCCCAGGGGCCACCAGGAGCTGGAAGAGATGGACGAGGCAGGGAAGGATCTTCCCCTAGAGCCCCTGGAGGGTGCGTGGCTCTGCCCACATGTTGATTTTGAACTTCTGGCCTCCAGAACTGTGATGGAATGAATTTCTGCAGCCACAGGAAACTAAGATAGAAGCCCAAACACGCCAGTTCCTGTCTGTGAAGGACAAAGGACCCACGGGTTGAGTCACCAGGGTCCTAGCCCCAGAGCCCAGAATCCCTGCTTCCAGTTCTCAGCTGGCCCGTGGTGTCCGCTCTCCTGCCCTCTCCACGCTCCAGGGCCCTCTTTTTGTAAAGAAGAAATATGTCCTCATGGAATGACTCCCTCCTCGAACCCAAACAGGATCATGTTTCTGCTTTGAAACAGACACTTCTGCTATGAGTAGCGGCATCTTTAAATAAACACATCCTCCCTGTTGGGGTAGACAGAGGCAGATGGAGAGACACGGAAAACAGGGCGCAGAGCCCTTGCTTGCGGGTGGGATCCGCAACTCCCCAGCCTTCCCTTCCCTGCCCACTTCTGCCTCCTCCTCTTCGCCGGGTGCCCCTGGGCTCTCCTCACCCATGGCCCCCAGAAACAACCTTGGGGCTTATGTCCTGCGACCTCCTTGGAGCTGTTCTGGGGGCTCTTGGCTCTCACAGCAAGGAGCTGCACTGAAGTGCTTTCCCAGGGAGGTGGGGGCCTCGGCACGCGGGACTCTCAGAAGGCTGGACCCAAGCGGGGACACGGGCCGCCTGTTCCTGCTGAACCCACACAAGCTCCATTTCCCTCCTCCTCAGGCTGCCCGGAAGCCCCCACTCCGTCCTGGGAAATGGCTCCTGGGTCTCCCCCAGGCTTCTGGGACCTTAGCCTCGCAGGGCTGCTGGGGGTGGGAGGGGCGCCTTGTCCTGGACACAGCGAGGGAAGCCACTGTGAGGGCAGGCTCTGGCTGGGAGGGGCTGCACCTGCTGGATGGGGCAGGGGTGCCAGCAGGCATGGGGAGGGTTTCAGCAGGGGGCAAACCTTGTGGGGAGTTGGCCACTCAGGGCAGGCCAGGGAGGACAGGAATGGAGGTGGAAGGCCTCTGGGGTAAGGCAGGGCAGAGCTTGCCCCACCCCAACCACAGAAGGGCCTAATCAGGGGTAGAGGAACTGGTGGGCCTGTGTCCGGGGTCAGCCGGTCCCCAGTGGTGTGACCGGGGCTGGGTATGGGGCTGTGGTGAGAGGGGCTCATTCCTGGCACGCCAGGCACTGCTCCTGGGCCACAGAGCCCAACCTCCCAGCGGCCGGGATCTAGGCTGCTGATAGGCACCCATCCTGGCGGCCAGACTCATGGGCTGCCAGTGAGGACCCCAGCAGATGGGTCGGGCGACCTGGGATGGCAGAGGGCAGGTGGGGAGGCTGTGGGAGGTGCCTGCTGGGAGGGAAAGGACTGCGCTCCGTGCCCACCGTGGGGGCTCCCTGTCATCGCTCCGCTCCCTCTGGCCTAAGCAGCCACAGGCCCTGCCCGTCCACCCGTGCATTCGGTTTGGTACAAAATCCCCTGGCAATGCTCTCTGTGGGGGCTGATTCTTAACACCCCTCCCCTTCTGCCAAGCAAGCCCTGTGGGTCTGTTGACTGGGAGCACAGAGGGCCTAGCGGACAGCTACGCTCCAGGGTGGCCTTGGGCCTGGGGGCCCCGGAGGAGCGGGCCGTGAGCAACTCCCAGCAGCCAGGCCTGTGGGCTGAGATGGTGGCGGTTTCCTGTCCTGCCTCTCCTCTGCTCCAGGGTCAGGCGGCTCCTCTCCTGACCTTGTACTTAGAAATGACATAACGTCCCACAGAGCCTCCCCCTGTGCCTCTGGGGGCCGGGCCTGCCCCAGGCCTCACATGCCAGCCTGGCACTGCTGCTGCCCCCGGGCAGGGGCCCTTTCTGGGTCAGGGACAGGTGGTCTTTCCCCACTTGGGAAAGAGGGAAGTGAAAACCCCAGAGGGAAGTAGTTTGCCCCAAGCTGGCAGAGCGAGTCCGGGGCAGGAAGTCACAGCAGGCAGGGGTGTTGGAGCCGGTGAGAGGGGGCCGGCGGGTGGATGGTCTCAGTTCCAGAGCCTCAGGGGCCTCCAGTGAGGAGCACAGGGCCCCTGCCCACTCTGTGGCCAGAACCCTGGGCGCACGTGGTAGCCGCTCGGGGCCCCAGGAGAGCGTGTCGGGGCATCCGCAGGGCAGCACCCCGGCTTCCCGCCCCCTCACTCCCTGGCTGCACCAGGCTCAGCCTTCCAGGGATGGGTGACACTGCCCCTCTCCTGATCCCCACCGCGGGGTGCAGCCTGGCAGCTCCCTGGCCAGACGCAAGGCGACTGCGAGAGAGAGACGTCCGGGTCACGACGCACAGGCCTGGCCCAGTTGGCCAAGCAGATGCAGCCCTGTGGTCTTGGGCTCTCTGAGCTCAGGAGTCCCCGCACAGAACAGGGGCGTCACTGTCGCCTCTGCCCACAAATTCCCCGGTATGGGCTGCGCTGCTGCTGAAGAACTGCCCAGCCCCAGGACTGGTGCACGGTCAGCAGAGACCGGGGCCTGCCTTGTGGAAGGCAACACATCGGCAGTGCCAGACCTAAAGTCTGCAGGCACTGTGGCCAGGTGGGTGGCCTTCCGTGACGGGCTGGCTGCCCACACCTGGGTCATGAACCCTTACGTCACTCGCAAGGCCTGCACCACGTTGCTGGGGCACAGAGGAGGAAACTGAGCCCCAGGACTTGGCCTGCAGAGAGAGGGGTCGAAGTGTGCCCCCCAAAGCACCCCTCACACCCCAGTCCCCCCACTTCACCCCGAATGAGATGGGCGTCCACAGGGGAGAGGCGGGGCAGCCCTGGGGCTGGCTGAGGGTCACCTGCAGGAGGCCATGAGCTGCTGCGGAGAAGGGAGCGTCCACACACATCTGCACACGTGCACACGCACACACGCTCACGGGCACCAAGGTGCACCACCTGGCCAAAAGCTGTCTTCCTGTTTACTCTGACCTGGTCCCCACCACAGGCTTGAAGAGCAAATGTTTTTGTCTCCATGGTGCAGAAGAGGAAGCTGAGGTTCAGAGGCATTCAGTGACCCACATAAAGTTGTCCAGCATGTCTGACGGGGTTGGCCCTAGTGCCTCCAGGTCGGGAGCCAGAGAGCCCCAGGGGCAGTGTTAGTGACCGGGCGGGCTCCTGGCAGGAGAAGGGCACCTCATGTTGGTCAGCATGAGTGTGGGGTAGAGGTGACCTGGGGGAAAGGTGACCTGGGAGGGAGGTGAACACAGGGAGAGGTGGCCTCTGGGGGAGGTGACCGCAGGGGAGGATGACCTGATGAGGAGATACCTGGGGCAGATGCCCACAGCGGGGAGCTGGCCACAGGAGGAGGTGACCTGATGGGGAGGTGACCTGGGGGGAGACACCCTGGTGGGAGGTGACCACGGGAAGAGGTGGCTTCTGGGGGAGGTGATCACAGCGGGGGGATGACCTGACAGGGTCAGGTTATTTGGGGGCAGGTGACCACAGCGGGGAGCTGGCCATAGGAGGAAGTGACTCCTGGGGGAGGAGGCCATAGTAGGGCGGTGACCTGATGGGGAGGTGACCTGGTGGGGAATTGACCTGGTGGGGAGTGACCACAATGACCACTTCTCCAAGTGGTCACGGGAGGAGGTGACCTGATGGGGAGGTGACCTGGTGGGGAGTGACCACAATGACCTCTTCTCCAAGTGGTCACGGGAGGAGGTGACACAGGGGGGTAATGGCTTTGGGGGAGAAACACCAGCCCCGCAGAGGAGGATAAGTCCCATGGGAGGAGGGTGCAGGGAGGAGGAGGTGGCCCGCTCTGTGGCCTGGCCTGCAGGGGAGGCCCTGTCCCTGTGCTCCTTAGAACAGACACCCTGGGCGGCGGGCCCCTTCTTCCTGGCCTGCAGGTCGGCCTGCAGTGGACTGCTACCACCGCCTGGAATCCTCAGTGCTGGAGCCTCTGCCACCCAGCTGGGGTCTCATGCTCAGCCCCCGACCATCCCCAGAGGCCAGGCCACCTGTGGTTCTGGGGTCCCGATGCTCTCGGGAGCCCAAGCTGCTGGTGTGGCCTGCTGCAGCTGCTGCCAGCCAGGCAGGGAGAGCTGAGAGCTGAGCTTGCCCTGTGCCCAGGAGGGTGGACTCTGGCAGAACATGGCCCGGAGGTGGGAGGGGCGTGCGCCCGTGTGTGCCTGGGCACGGTACCCGGTCTGAGGCCCGTGTTGTCTCGGGCAAAATGCGCACACTGTCTTGGAGGAGGCGGGCCAGGGACTCCTGCGTGGCCCGAGGAAGCTGAGGGGAGGTAGTCCCTGATGCCATCAGCCTCCTTGCTCCGGAAACCAGGTGAGTGCAGATTCTCCTACTGGGCTGAGTGGAGTCCTGTGCGTCCAGGGGAGAGAAATGGAAGTTTACTGCAAACTGGGTTCCCCGCAGCCTTGGTTTATGGTTAAGTATTACAGAGGCCCCGTGGGAGAGCCAGGCCCCTTCCCTCTGCTGTGCCCTGAGCGGGGCCACAGAAGCAACACCACGGTGTGGCGGGAGCACCGTCCTGTGAAGCTCCCGCTAGGCCGAGGGGCTGGGGCTGTGCTCGCCATCCTCGGCCAGCAGCCTGGCTTCCGGGCCCACACACACAGGCAAGAGTGCGGTAACTGCATCCTGACCTGCCAGCTCCTCTCCTGAGGCTCAGACCCAGCTGGGGCTGGATTGGGGCAGGAGGAGGTGCAGTGGCCAGGGAAGCTCTGGGGCAAATGCCTTCCAAGTGACTCACTGGGGCTGGGTCCCTGAAGCCTGCCATCCATCCCAGCTCTACTCTACCTGCGGGGCCTGGGAGCGGCACCTGTGCCCTTGGGTTGAGGACACCGATTAGCAGGCAAGGCCCACACGAAGGTGTCACCTCCTTCGTCAACTGAGGCCCAGTGTGGCTTCCTGGAGTTGTGAACAGCTCCTGGCCTCCCTGGGGCTCCGCAGCTGGGCCTTCCCTGCACCTCGGGGCATAAACCAGCCCCAGGAAACAGGCGGAGTGGCTGCAGCCTGGGTCAAGGTGGGTCAAGCGTGGCTCAAGGTCAAAGAACCCGGGAGCCCTGCAGCCGGCAGGGCTGATGACATGAACTTCAGGGCCCAGTGCAGAACAGAAACATGGCTGTTGTTCTAAGAGTGTCGGACTGTGACCACGGGCGCTATACCAGGGGCAGACCCCTCCGAGCCGCGCTGGAGCCTGAGGGCTGACCGGCCGAAGAGCTTTGGTGGGAGCAGCGGGATGGAGCCGTGGTTCAGTTAGGGGCTGGGAGAGGAAGGTGCGCAGGTGTCCTCTGTGATGCTCAGGGCCAGCAAGCGGGAGGGTTCAGGGATTTTAAGAGGAGACATGGGTTCTGCGTCTCCCTCACACTGCTGGGAGAGAACACAGGAGGGGCTATTTGTGAATTATGTCTGGTTGCTGTGAGTGTGTGTCGTGGGTGTTGAACCACCTCTCTGCTCCAAGATGGAAAGTGGAGGTACTGCTCCCACCATCACCCTCTGCCTTCCTGCACCCGCTGCCCCCTCCACTGCCTGTGGCCTGCATGAGGCCCTCATGGCCATTGCGAACTGTGTGTGCCCCGACCTGCTCTCTTGCCTCTCCCTGAGGCTCATGCAGTTTTCTTGCCTGGAACCCTCTGAGGGACTTTGCCTGGAGAGCTGCTGTCATCCTTTAAGACCTGAGTTCTGCCTGCCACCTTATTTCCACAGCACCTCTACACACCCCTGTCTGTGCACCTATTGTATTAATCCAGCATTGCTGCAGGAGTGCTGTTCTATCTGTGGTAGGGAGAGCTCTCTTGGTGCAGAATCCCAACTCGGATGAACGTAAGCCAAAAGGGAGCCTGTTGGCTTATTATAACTATCTCACCCAGGCACAGCTGCAGGCATGGCTGGATCCAGGACCTCAATAATGGACTCAAAGCTCTGTTTCTCTCCCAGCGTCTCAGCCCTGCTTGTCTTTACTTGACTTCATTCAGGGTGTCAGCTCTCTCTCCATGCAGTGGGGGATGGCCTCTGGCAATCCCACGTTAGCAGCCCTGATGGGAAGAGGCCGGTTTTCCCTTCACTCTGTGAACAAGTCTCCGGGGGACTTGCAATGGTGTAGCTTGGGCTGTGTGAACTCCCAGAACTGATCACTGCGGCTGGCGAGGGAGCATGAGCCTCCTTATAACAGGATAGGGTCAGCCTATAGAAAAGGGAGACTTATCAGCTGCCTTGCAAAGGGGAGGACGGAGGCTGGGCAGTGTCTGCACCTCCCCAGCCAAATGGGCGAGCACTGTGATGGAGGGTTGTGCATTTCCAGGCTCTCGGTATCCCCAGCCGCTTGCCGGTACCTGGCACATAAGTGGACACAATCTTTATGGACCAGTCACCCCGCTGCACCAGGGACTCTTTGACCAAAGAAAGTGGAGCATATGGGCCCTGGGGACACGGTGGGGTGGCCGGGGTTTCTTCACGCAGCCTCCTGGGCCTTGGCTCTCCCTCCGCTGGTGGCCTGGAGGGACAGGAATCAATTTTGCAGCAGAATTGACCGTGGGGGAGGGAAGGGCTTCCTTGCCCTGGGGCCCTTCTCACAGTTTTCATCTCGCTCAGTTCCAAGTCAAAACCTCTGGCCTGTGAAGCTCATTTGGGAACAGTGGGAGAGCAGATCTGAACCAGACACAGTCACTGGTTGCCTTGGTTATTCTGGGCAGGACACCTGGCGTCAGCCTGGGCAGAGGGGCAGAGCCTCGGGGCCATGGTTTGGGGTCCTGGATCCAGCCCCGTGGAAGCTGCTCTCTGGGTGCTGCCATGAAGGTGGCAGGTCCCCCTTCTGACTGAAGGTCCTTCGAATCAGTGTCCCAGGCCCCAATCACAGAAGCCGGAGCAATAGAGCCGGAGCTTTGTGGGAATTTACATGGAAACCCCTTCTGCTGCCTGTCATTGCTAACAGGACCGTCCAAGTCCTGGGGTGGACTGTGAGGCCAAATGAATGTGGTTGCCATTGAGTGGGAGCTTCCTCAGCCTCCCTGCACTGGCTGGGGGTGCATCCTCCCAAGGCCCCTCTGTCCCTGAGAGCCTGGAGAGACCCTCTGTTTGGCAGGGGCTACTGAGCCTGCCCCCACCCCATGAGGAGCTGCAGGCCCCACCTACTCTTAATTGTGGGGAAACAGCACCAACCCCAGTTTGCAGTAGTCGGACGGGTTTCTAGCTCACTCTGTCTCAACGTTTCCCTTCCTAACTCCTTTCTTCATCTTCTCTTTTTATTTACTGAGCTATAAATTAGCTCCTTAAATCAGACAAATACATGCACACTGACAAGGTTTGGCTCTGTCTCACCCAAACCTCATGCAGAATTGTCATTTCCAGTGTTGGAGGTGGGGCCTGGTGAGAGGTGGTTGGCTCATGGGGGTGGACTTCTCATGAATGGTTTAGGACCATCCCCTTGGTACTGTCCTCACTAGTGAGTTCTCGTGACATCTGGTCATTTTAAAGCATGTGGCACCTTGCCCCCATGCTCTCTTCTCTCTTCCTCCTGCTCTGGCCATGGAAGACACACCTGCTCCCCTGTTGCCTCCTGCCATGATTGGAAGCTTCCTGAGGCCTCCTCAGAAGCTGATGCTGCTGTGCTTCCTGTACAGCCAGCAGAACCACGAGCCAATTCAACCTCTTTCCTTACAAATTACCCAGTCTCATGTCTGTCTGTCTTTCCTTCTTTCTTTCTCTTTCTTTCTTTTCTTTTTCTTCCTTTCTTTCTTTCTTTTCCTTCCTGTCTGTATGTCTGTCCGTCCTTCCTTCTCTTACTTTCTCTCTCTCTCTCTTCCTTCTTTCCTTCCTTCCTTTCTTTTTTTGAGATGGAGTCTCACTCTGTCGCCAGACTGGAGTGCAGTGGCGCAATCTCAGCTCACTGCAACCTCCGCCTTCTGGGTTCAAGTGATTCTTCTGCCTCAGCCTCCCAAGTAGCTGGGACTACAGGTGCGCACCAGCACACCCAACTAATTTTTTATTTTTTAATTTTTAGTAGAGATGGGGTTTCACCATGTTGGCCAGGATGGTCTGGATCTCCTGACCTCATGATCCAGCTGCCTTGGCCTCCCAAAGTGCTGGGATTACAGGCGTGAGCCACCGCGCCCGGCCTTGTGTATTTCTTTATAGTAATGCGAGAATGGACGAACACACACACTACCTGTCATTGTTTTTCTTAGAATTCTGCAGGCCATGGACATGGCCGAGCAGGCAGAGCCTGGCTGCATCCGTGCTGTCTACACACTGTCACTGGCCTGGGCCGTGCTGTCTACATACTGTCACTGGCCTGGGCCGTGCTATCTACATACCGTCCCCAGCCCAGCCTCAGCCCTGGGATGACTACAGACTGCTTTCTTTTGGCCAATCACAGCTTTCTGCCAAGCCCTGTCACGCTCCCCTCCTTGTCCCTTACAGCCCCTGGGACAGACTCCACTGAGTCTGCTCACTTTCTTTCTTTCTTTCTTTTTTTTTTTTTTTGAGATAGAGTCTTGCTCTGTTGCCCAGGCTGGAGTGCAGTGGCGTGATCTCAGCTCACTGCAACCTCTGCCTCCTGGGTTCAAGCAATTCTCCTGCCTCAGCCTCCCGAGTAGCTGGGACTACAGGTGCCCACCACCACACCTGGCTAATGTTTTGTATTTTGGGTAGAGACAGGGTTTCGCCATGTGGGCCAGGCTGGTCTTGAACTACTGACCTTGTGACCCACCCGCCTTGGCCTCCCAGAGTGCGTTGAGCCACCGCACCCGGCCGTCTGCTCGTCTTTAACTGTGGAAATGCAGCCCAGCCCAGCTGAAAGCTCAAATCTTCTGTCCCGCTCATGCTCCCCCGCCCCGGGGTGAGGCTGCTGTCTCTCCAGACTTGGGGTGGGGACAGAGGTGTGCGTGCTCTCCTGCTCGTTCCCCTCCACCCTCTGGGCTGGTGCCCTGATGAGCCACCAGCTCTGAAGGCTCCAACCTCCCTATCCCTATACAGAGGCTGGGGCTGCGGCTGGGTGACTGGCGGGTCAGTCCTGCTCAGCCCTGCAGGCTGTGTGTCTGGGCCTAATGAGTTTCTTAGAATGTGGAGATTGTGCTGGGTGGTGTTGGGGGTTGCTTGGAACCTCTGCTCTTTTCACCTGTGGACCTTAGTCATCAATTCCGCGGCTCTTGTAAAAATCCTACTGGAAATAAAACCCTGCGCCACCCCTCTCTCTGTGGGAGCCTCCAGGATGTCTCGGGGTCTTCCCTGCCAGGCTCCATAGCTGTATTCATCAGGGTTCTCCGGAGAAACAGAAGCAGTAGGAGATGGGTTTATTTATTCCAGGGAACTGGCTCTTGTGATTACAGAAGCTGAGATGTCCTGAGATCTGCCACCTGGAGATGGAGGAGGGCCCACGTCCGCATCTGAGTCTGAAGGCCTGAGACCCAGGAGAGCTGATGTTGCAGCCAAGCTCAAATCTGAAGGCCGGACAAGATCCCATCAGCTTGAAGACCTTCAGGCAGAGAAAGCGGGCTCTCCCTCCCTCAGCCCTTTGTTCTGCTCAGGCCTTCAAGGGATTGGAAGATGCCCGCCCACGCAGGGGACAGCCATGGGCTTTCCTCAGTCCTTCAACTCAAATGCTGATCTCACCCAGAGACAGCTCACAGATACCCCAGAGAACATGCGGCCAAATGTCTCGCCACCTCTTCCCAGTCAAGGTGACACATGAAATTGGTCATCACAGTGTCCTGGTATTCCTGCATCAGAGTTGGCCTGTGTGACAGTGAGTGATGTCCAAGCCTAGCTCACAAATGGCTTTGTGGCTTCCACGTTGCTCTCCCCGGGGTCACTCTGGGGGAAGCCAGCTGCCATGTCGGGAGAAGGCTCAAGCAGCCTTGTGGAGAAGCCCATGAGGCCAGGGACGGAGGCCTCCCGCCAACAGCCCGTGAGGAGCTGCAGCCTCCACCAATGGCCTTGCGAGGACTGGAGGCCTCTCCCCAGCAGCCATGTGAGCAAGCTTCCTTGGAAAGGGATCCCCCAGCCCAGTCGCACGTGCAGGTGTTGCCGTCCTGGCTGACATCCCGGCGGCAACCTCATGCCAGATCCTGAGCCACAGCCACCCCACTGGGCTTCTTCCAAATCCTGGAGCCTCTGAAACTGTAAGATAATGAAGGTTTGTTGTTTTACACTGCTCATTTTTGGGGTAATTTGCTACATGGCAATAGAAAACACACACAGTCTATATCTGTATGTGTATATGTTTTATATATTCTGTATGATATATTTTTAAATAGGGTTTTCTTCCCAGGATGGGATCTTACTGAACATTCTTAAAAACCGATTAATTTTAGACATGCCCAGCTGTCCCACATTTCCGTAGAGGAACGGCAGGAGAATTCGCTAAATATTCTGTGTGTTTTCCTTCAGACCCAGCGTCCCTCGAGGTGAGGTTGGGACCACATGACCAGCCATGACCAATGGGCTCTGAGCAGAAGGACCATGAGTGGGCTGCATGCCTCCTCCACAGGCCCCTCTCTGCCGTGGGACCCTGGAGGCATGTCTGTGAGGGCGGCACCAGGAGATGGGGAACCCAGCCCCCCAGTGACCCTGGAGGAGGGCCCTGACAATCCGTGTGCTGCTTGCCCTAGAGAGAAATACACTGTAGCGTGATTAAGCTGTGAGATTTTGGAGGTTTGCTTGTTACTGCGTCACATCACGGCCCAGCCTCTCCTGACTTGGTGCGGCAGATAACAATGGCAGTCAAAGCGCCATTTGTTATCTGTTCAGAAGAAAGTTCCACTTTCTTCTGAAAATGCAGGTGGCCTCAGACACTCCGGGAGGCATTCTCAATCCATTGCAACACTTTGTGGGGGAAATTGCCTGAGTCCCCCAGCTTGTCCATCTCTGCACCGGAGACTGTGCGGGGTGCAGGAGGATGTGTCTTAGGAAGCCACTGAGGCAGCGCCAGAGCCCACACGGGCAGCGTCGGGCACCCCAGGAGGTCATTTCACATGTTCTACAAGGACATGTTTTCAGCTCTCCAGTTTTCTAGTGGAGGAAACTAAACCTCACAGGTGGTCAACACAGGCGTTTGCCCCACATGCCACCACCAGGTAGCCACGGGTCTCATGGGTGACTGGGAATGGGAGGGGAAGGAAGAAGCTCTTCTTTTATGGAATCTGATCACAGGGAACCCTCTCCCGCCCGGGGCTCAGAATCTGATCACAGGGAACCGTCTCCCACCTGGAGCTCAAGATGGTTTCCTGCAGACCTGGAATTAAACGTCAGGCTCCTCCTGCCTGAGTCGCCGGGACCCCCAGCCTGGCTGACGTCTTCTTGCTCTGCTGAGCTCTCTGCACACCCCCAAGGCCTCTCCTCCTCTAGCTCAGCCCGTAGGAAGCCCTGGCAGAGAAGCCCAGGATGGGAGAGGCAAAATGGGGAGGATGAGGTTTGCATTACCTGTAATCCTGGCCAGGCCACAGTACCTAAGTACTCAAACATGAGCCCAGGTGTAGCTGGGAAGATGGCCTGCAGAGGAGCTCAATATCCACAATCAGATGACCTGAAGGAGATTAGCCTCGATTTTTCTGGGAGGTACTCATCCCATCAAAGGAAGCCCTTAAGAGTGAAAACCGAGGTTTCACTGAGAACACCTGCCTCAAGACGGTGACGTGCCCCACTGCCTGTCTCCCGCCCGCCGCCTGCCCTGCAGGTTTCGAACCCCCGTGATTGTGGGATCCAATGCCTTAAAATAAATGTCTAAACATATATACGTGTATGTAAACCGCCTGTTGTCTAAACATATATACGTGTATGTAAACCGCCTATTGTTTTTTTCATGTCAGGAAAGCCGGGACAAATCCCCCTGGTTCTGTTTCTCGGGAGAACATTGCCTGATACGGGGGTGTTTCCACTGCCCTCCAAGGGCTTGGGGCTCGCTGTGTCCTTTGTGTGTGTTGGGGGTGGGGGAGCGGCTCCTGTCCAGGCCTTCTTACCAACAGCTACAAGGCTCGGGTCGGCACTGGCTCCCGCCCTCCCTCTCCAGGCCTTGGGAAGACGCAGTTCTCCTGCCCCGGCTGCCCCCTGAGCACCCATCCCTCTTGGTTTCCCAAGTCTGTCCTGTTCTTGTAAGTAATTCCTTTATTAAATGCTCCTTAAGTGATCCAATTTGCATGTAACATCTATTTCCTGCCAGGCCCCTGCCTCCTGCCTGGCACTCCCCGCTCACCCCACAGCCAACTGCCATCGGGACCTGCCCAAGCCTCTGCAGCGAGAGAAATCTGGAGGCCACGTTCACCGCCCCTCAGACGCAACCCCAGGGCGTCAGCAACTGGCAAGGGCTTTTAATCAAGCAAACTCAGTCCTGCACTGCGCACCGCTTTTCGCTTCCTTCGTAATGGCTAGCATCCATAAGTAATCATCCAAAAGTGCAGTGTGTGAGAAAATCGGAACTGCACGGTCTACCGGGCATTCACCCCAGGTAGCGAGCTCTGAGGCTCCTGGGGGCAAGGATAGGGAGGAGGAAGGGAGGGAGGGAGGGAGGAAGGGAGGGAGCAGCTCCCCTGGCCCTGGGGACGGTTGCTCCATTCTCATGAGGCAGAGAGCTCTGGCTTGGGAAATTCCCCGGCTGGAGAGATTTCCTCTCCTCATCCTTGGAGGTCATGTTTCCTCCAGAGGAAGTGTGGAGCCCCTTCCTGGCTCTTCCCAGCAGGGATCCCCCTTCCCAGTGTCTCCTAGCAGCCCCTGAACTGGAGAGCCTCCCCGCTACCTGGGCTGGTCGCTATGGAAACCGTCTCACAGCTGAGGGGCTGGCTCTGCTGGAAGTGGGAAGCTGGCAGCACTTCCCTGGAGACCAGCCCAGGGCTTTAGGGTGGGCTGAGCACTCGCCCCCAGGGCTGTGCCACGCAGAGGCGGGCCTTGACTTGTTTAGAAGTTTGACATTTTGTTCATCATGAATTGTGCATTAATTTTAATTTTTAAAAGTATTACACTAAAATGTTATTGATCTTGATTTTTTTTAGCACCCTCCCACTATAAGTTTTGCCCCAAACCAAGTGTCTGGTCCTTCCTGCTTTTTGGGACAAAGCTAGGAGCCGGGTGGAGCGAGGAGCTGGGCCTTGGGGCAGGCAGGCCTGGGCGAGCCCTGACCAGCCCCGTGCCCCTGGGCAGTGTCCTTCACTTCCCTGAGCCTCCTGTCCCTGACGCCGGGCAGGGTGTGGGAGGTGTGTGATGCGGTGGGGACCATGTGGCACTCGCCAGCCTCTGTGGTCACTGGAACAAGGCCGTGTCCGGAGGAGACCGACTCCCCATGAAGGCAGGCGTCAGGGCTTTCGCTCCTCACTGTGACCCTGTGTCGGTGCTTGGTGGCCCCACAGAAGCCCAGTAAACACCAGTCACCAGGAGGGGCCCCACCCACCCAGCCCAGACCCCGGAGGTCCGCGGAGCAGCAGGAGGGCTGGGCAGTCCTAGCGGGGCATCACAGCTCTTGTCGTCTTACGGCCGCCACTCTGGGCAATGGCCGGGAGGTGCCTGGGGACAGCCAAGGGCTTCTGAAGCAGGAGAGACCTGAAGGCTGGGCTGGGGCTGCAGCAGTGGCCACAGGCCAACGTCATCCCAGAAGGCCCTCCACGGGGGCACTCCTGGGGCCCGCCCAGCAGCCAGGCCCCGGGCCGAGATGCCCGGATCAGGAAAGCCCTGTGGGGTTGGAGACTTCCTCTCTGGCTCTCAGCAACACAGGAGCACGCTGTGCCCGCCCACCCCAGGTATTGGGGTCCCCAAAACCACATTTTGGGGCAACCACATTTTGGTTCCCATGTCTTTGGAACTTGTCTGAGCATCACCTGCCTGATCCTAGATGTGCAGGACACTTTGTGCCCAGTCTCTGCAAGGTCCCCCAAACGTTGACCCTCAGGGACTTGTTCTTCCCATTTTATAAACTAAGGAAGAGCGGCTGCTCCTCACTCCTCTGCCAGGGCCAAGGGAAAGGCTTTGTCTCATCACCTACCCTGGGACAGGGGTGGCAACTCTTCGGTGACCAGGAGGCTCTGCGGGGTTTGGTAACTTGCCCACAGTCGCCCATTGCAGGCCCGTGTGGAGTCCACCCCTGGCCTCTGCCGTTTGCTACATGAGATCTGTCCGTGGCAGATTCTTCTGGAAACTTGAGCCAGCGGGCTGGAGACTGCACCCTAAACCCCCGGCTGTGCCCCGGGCAGGCAAGCGGGAGACAGCAGCAACCAGCCCATGGGCTGTGGGCATCCTCCAGCCGATGTCCCATCTGTCCTGCAAGCGGTGCCTGGGTTCAGGGCAGCCCACAGGACACTGCCCAAGATGCGGCCAGAGGGGCCAGCTCTGCAGGAATCCCACCTCCTGGGCCCACTCCGCACAGAGTGTCCCGCAGGGCCTGGGAGAACCAGGCACCTGGCCAGGACAGCCTGTGGGTGGGCAGCCGTGTGCACAGATACAGACATCAGGGACAGACACATACACACACCAGGGACGCACACCACACACACCAGGGACGCACACCACACACACCAGGGATGCACACCACACACACCAGCGACCCTCACACACACCAGGGACCCCCCCCCCACACACACACCAGGGACACACACACACACCAGGGATGCACACCACACACACCAGGGACCCTCATACATACCAGGGACACACACCACACACACCAGGGACCCCCCCCACACACACCAGGGACACACACACCACACACATACCAGGGACACACCACACTCACCAGGGACACACACTACACACACCAGGGATGCACACCACACACACCAGGGACACACACACACACCAGGGACACACACCACACCAGGGACCCACACACACCAGGGACCCACACATACCGGGGGCCCACACACACCAGGGACCCACACACACCAGGGACAGACACACACACCAGGGACACACACCACACACACCAGGGACACACACCATACACACCAGGGACCCCCCCCCACACACACACCAGGGACACACACCACACACACCAGGGACACACACCATACACACCAGGGACCCCCCCACACACACACACCAGGGACACACACACCACTGGTACACGTTGTGAACACACCATGGACACACAGAGAAACACACACAACATGGGTACACACAATACACACCACAAAGACATAACCCCCCCCACACACTCACATACATAACACATACACATACCATAGACACATGGTTACACACAGCACTCACTCCCTCATCAGACACCCACACACCATCTCACACACACCACACACCCATCAGACACCCACACACCATCTCACACACACCACACACTCACCAGACACCCACACATCATCTCACACACACCACACACTCACCAGACACCCACACATCATCTCACACACACCACACACCCATCAGACACCCAACGTCATCTCACACACACCACACACCCATCAGACACCCAACATCATCTCACAGCGGTCATATGCAGAATTAGAGGTGATTTCATACATACACTCACACATCTAGCAGCACCCTCTGTCAAAATACACCCTCGCCGACATCACACCCATTCACACCCACACGCACATTCTCCCATACACTCACAAGCGAGCACACTCACACCCACGCACACATCCAGGACGAGGTTTTCTCTTCAATGAGGAGCTGTGTTTCTGCTGTCACCCCTGCCCAGGTCACGCACCTGTCCAGGTTCTACGGGACCTGCCTACCTGGGCAGAGGTGGGCCTGTGTGGCGTCTCTGCCTGGCCCCGGCTCTCGGGGGTGCCAGGCAGTGCCCAGTCCTGCTTCCCTGATGGGCCTGTGTGTGGTGAGCTCAGGTGAGGCCGGGGGGCAGGGCGGAGCCGGATGGGCCCACGCTGGGCATGATTCCAGCCAGGGGAGGGACACCTGTGTCCCAGCCGAGGCCCAGAGGGCAGGGGCTTGCCCATGGCCACTCAGCACCACAAGGCTCACACAGCTCCTGACACCCCACCTCACTTTTTCCTGAACACAGCCTGGGGTGGGTATCTAAAATGAGTATCTAAAAATTGGCCTTGGCCAGGTGCGGTGGCTCATGCCTGTAATGTCAGCACTTTGGAAGGCTGAGGCGGGCAGATCACCTGAGGTCGGGAGTTTGAGACCAGCGTGACCAACATGGAGAAACCCCGTCTTTACTAAAAATACAAAATCAGCCAGGCATGGTGGCGCATGCCTGTAATCCCAGGTGGGCAGATCACCTGAGGTCGGGAGTTCGAGACCAGTCTGACCAACATGGAGAAACCCCGTCTTTACTAAAAATACAAAATTAGCCACGCATGGTGGCGCATGCCTGTAATCCCAGCTACTCGAGAGGCTGAGGCAGGAGAATCGCTTGAACCCGGGAGGCGGAGGTTGCGGTGAGCCGAGATCGCGCCATTGCCCTCCAGCCCGGGCGACAGAGCGAAACTCCGTCTCAAAAAAAAAAAAAAAAAAAAAAAAATTGCCTTAAACCCCAGGAAAGGACTATCCGGAGTTACTTTATTCCCTGTGTCATGCCCAGCAAGGAAAGGACAGACGGTGGGCCCGTGCCCTCTGGAGGGACCCTCTCCTAGGTCTGTTCTGGGTGTCGCTCTCTCCTCTTGTACCGCGTGGAGCCTCAAGAACAAGGCTTGGGCTGTAGCTGCTGGGGCCTGGGGGTCCGTGGGTGGGAACAGTGGGCACTCTCGCTAACACTCCTGGGGCCAGCCCATGAAGAGCTCTGAGGGAGCCTTTCGAGGCCCACGCGCGTTCTGCTGTGTGCCTTTCACATCTTAATTCCCGGTGACCTTAGCAGGCTGCGTTCGGAGGGCTGGGCTCCCTGCCCGGGCCTTCCCTTCCTATACTCACAGGGCCCCTGCCCTGGGCCCAGCCCCCAGCCTCCTTCTTTCCCGGCTCAGACGATGTCCCCTATGTCCCTGAGCCTGGCGTGACGGGGACACAAAGGCCTGGCATCCCGGATCCCTCCCTCCCTCCCTCTGCCGGCCTATTTCTCAGAGCTTTCAGTGCCTGCGTCACCATCACCGTAGGGACTTAATGACGTCTAGCAGCTCCCGGGCGGGGTGGCTTCTCGCGCTCTGCAGGGGTGACGGTGCCACTTGATTCAAGGGGGGCTCAGGAGGGGGACGGAAATAGAACTGCACCAGCCACACATACGCTGGCTATTGGGTCCTAGTCACACCTGCTCTGCCCCCCGCCCCCTTCCCCCCTCCCGTCCCGGCTGGGTTTCTGAACAAGCCAGGGGACCACAGTCTGGAGACTGAGAGCCGGTGCCTTTGTCCCATGGAGCCGGTGTTCAGTTCCTCCTTGTCCCCTCCCGGGATCCTCACTATCCACAGGGCTTGTTGCTGGATAAGCAACGGCTCCTTTCTTTGGAGGCTCGGGGGGACCACGGTCACTGAATGGGGCTCCCACCTGCCAGAGGCGCTGGGCCCTGGACAGGAAGTGCCCTTGCAGCTGGTGTGAGTGGTGCAAACTCCACAGAAGTGTGCAGCCCAGTCCTGCCGGCAGCCTCTCTCCCCACCCCAGGCACCCTCCCCTTGTTGGCACAGTTTGGGGGGCACAAATACCCAAACTGTATCTAGTTGGGGTTATGGGATGACTGTACAGATGGCTCATGGTCACTTATGGGTACATCACAGCCATCCAGAACAAGAATGGCTTCCGGGAAACTGCCCCTGCACACCTGCAGGGTCAGAGGTTGTGTCCAGGCAGTTGCAAGTCCGAGGAGTTAGGGAGAGACAGAGCTTGGGAGCAGAGCCGGAGGCTCCTCTGTGGAAGGTTCTTCCAGACTCACTGGCTCATGCAAAAACAAAACAAAGCACCTCGCGGAATTCAATTATCCCAAAAATACGCGCGATACTATCAGTAAAGAGACTTTTCTATCAATACTTAAAAGTAAATTTTGGCCAACAGTGTGTGTGGTAGAGCAGGGAAGTCCGGGAAGCCCCCGGAAGGATGGAAGGAGAAGGAGAGAAGAGGCAGTGGGCGTCTCCCGGAGGCTGGAGCCAGGCAGAGGGTGGGGAGGGGTCTTCTCCTAGCCTATGTTCTCCCTGGCATCCCTGGTGGCTTGGGGCTGGGAAGGGACACCCAGCTCCTCCCGACCGATGTCTATGGCTTCTGGTGCTCCACTCTCCTCTCAGACAGCGGCAAATATTTAAGGCCCACAGAGCTTGTTTTCTTAAGGCCCCTTAACTTCAGCCAGTCATGGGCTCTCCAGAGGAGGGGCCGCTCTGGGACGCTGGGTGCTCCTGGTCCCCCCGCCCTCCTCATGGGTCCCCCAAGGGGCCTTGCCAAGGGGCTGGCCCAGAGCTGGGGTGCAGGGGAACAGAGCTGCCTCCACCCCCACATTCCTGGCAGGATTTCCTTTGGGGTCTCCAAGGACCTCTGAAGTGGAGAGCTGTGGAGAGCGAGGCATCTCTTCCTCTGGGGAAAAAGGCCTTCAGCGAGCAGAGGCAGGTGCGGGTGGCACATGAGCTTCTCCAGCGCTGGGCAAAGTGCTCACCGCAGGGAGACAAACCAACCAAGCACCGAAGCCGCAACGGAACTGTCTAGAAATTAATGTGAGCTGGAGCCCATAGGAGGTCCCTGGGCAGGGCTTCTGCTTATAGGGCCCCGGGGAGTGCCGGCAGCTTCTGCAGTGTCCTCGAGTGACCGCCTGCCTTGCCACACGCCTGGTATCCTTGTCCTCAAGACGGGAACGTGCGGCCTTCCATGCGAGCTGTGCACCTCTCCCTCGGGCCAGGCCGGGGGTCCAGGGGGCAAGTCCGTGTGTCCGTGCCAGCCGTGCACCTCTCCCTCGGGCCAGGCCGTGGATCTAGCGGGCAGGTCTGTGCATCTGTGCCAGCTGTGCACCTCTCCCTCAGGCCAGGCCGTGAGTCCAGGGGGCAGGTCCGTGCATCTGGTTCCTCCTTTCTGACCCCGCAGGTGTCCAGGGCAGTGCCCAGTGTGGCATGTGTCAGGAACGGCTGCTCAAGTGGCTTGGGACAGATCAGGTTCAGTGGCTTCTAGCTTGGCACCCACAAAAACACACAAACAGGCAAACGAACACACAGTTTGTCTGGCCAAGTGCAGGCAGGCTGGGGAAGCGATTCCAGGGCCCTGCCAAGCAGTATCCTGGGGCCCTGCATTGGCTCAGGAGGCCTGGTCAGGCTGCCTTTGGTGGAGCCTCTGGGGCACCTCCGCCCCCAGTCCCCGGAAAGGAAGTGGGGAGCGCTGGTCGCTGTCCTTGGGTGAGCACAGCCCTCTGCCCAGGCACGGCTCCTTCTTGATGGACGCCCATTCCCCGTGCTTCTTAGTCCAGCTGGGGACATCATCGTCTCGGTGCTTTGGCTAACGCAGAACCTACACACCCTTGGGGCCCGGCAGCACATCTGTGCACCAGAAATCAGAAGCCTGCTCTCGGCAGCTCCGGCCGACACAGCCCAGACCAGAAACCCCCAGACACCCGTCCAGGTGGGACAGCCCTGACCACACACTGCTTGGCATGGCCCAGTGCAGGAGCATGGGAGGGGGCAGCAGGGACCCCATTTACACAAAACCCAAACACCCCAGGAGGCCACACCGTTAGAAGTCAGGTGGGGTGGCCGTGGCGGCTGGAAAGGGGGTTTCAGCTGCTGGTCATGGTGGGGGGCTGTGCACCGTGGCAGTGCACCTGCCTGCAAAGACCAGGCCGCCTCAGCTTCCCTGAAAGCTTGAGGAGGGCAGGTGTCTGGGCCCTAACCCAAGGCCTGTGGAGTTGGAGTGAGTCCTGGGAGGGCCGGAAATAGGACTCCACCAGTGTCCGGGCATTGGTCGCCTGGCCCCGGTTGACAGACCAGGAGACCGAAGCAGGGCGGTGAGGGGGCTGAGACATCCTGCTGGCCCTGGGGTGTGAGGTGACAGCTGCAGGGAGGGGTGCTTGTCATCTAGGGGAATGGGGCCTGCAACAATTGCTAAGGGACAGGCCTGTACACAGGCACACACCACACACAGGCACACACCACACCCATGCACATAGCTCACACAAGCACACACATGCACATAGCACACATAGGCACACACATGCATACACGTGCACACCACACACACACACACACACACACACACGGAGACCCGTGCTCTTGGTGCCTCTGGCAGGTCCTGGGTGGCAAAGCGCTCTCTGTGCCTGCTGGGTGGGGCCCAGGGCTCCCTGGGGTTTCGTGACCAGCAGGAGATGCTCCCCGGGCAGCTTAGGAGCCCTCTGGGCAGAGATGCCCTGACCTCCCAGCCCCGGAAGGCACAGGCTGTGTGTTCACTGAGGGGTGGTTTCCAGCTGGCCCTGCTGCAGCCTAGGGGGCTCCCCAGAAGGGCTGGCACTTCCTCTGCGCCCACTCGCCCTCACCCTAGAATCAGCCGGTGGAAACCTGGGGACTGCTTCCTACTGGGCTCCAGCTCTCTGGCTCCCGCCACCCAGGAGCTATGACAACAGCCCTCTCGCCCACACGGTACCTCCAAGTCCTGGCCTGCCCCCACCCCGGCCGAGGGAAAGGGTGGCACTTTTAGGAGAGACACTCGCACATTCTCAGGGTCCTTTTGGGACACAACTGTCCATGGGGCAGAGCTCAGCCCCATTCTCTCTGGACGCGGGTGTGGCCCATCCTGCACAAAACTGACGCAAAGTCCCCTCCCGTCACACGCAGGGCAGGGCCGGGAGAGCCGCAAGACGCTCCTCAGTCCAGGAAGGGCCAAGGGGCTTCTAGAGAAAGGGGCTCGGGACCCCCACCCCTGAGGTTGGACAGCTTTGAGGGCTCAGCAGGGAGGGCTGCCAGGAGGCTGATCCGAAGCCCCCCAGTGCCGCACAGATGGGGCACCGCCTCAGAGGCCAAAGACTCAGCACCCCCTCAGCCCGTCGCCCACCTGCCCTTGAAGCCTCCTGTAGGGTTCAGGTGTGGTCAAGACAGGGACTCCCCGCTTTCATCCCCAGAGACCTCCGCAGCAGGGGGGACCTCCTCCAGGTCGGAGATGCCCTGTGTGTCCCTGCCCCGACTCCCTTCTTGGACACCCTTTCCTCCACGAGGGGCCCAGGCCGGTCCTGGGACACTAGCCAGGGCCACGCAACTCCAGGCCTTGCTGGACTTTCTAGAGGACGTCTAGCTGACCTCCAGAGGATCACCGAGTAGGAAGGTCCCGTACCACAATCTCACTGTGGCCTCAGGCGGAACCTGACTGTCGGGCAGGCCGAGGTGGCTGCGTAACTGCAGGTTTCTCCTGGACTCCTCCTCATGCAGGGCCAACCTCACCCCTCTTCCGCTGTCCACAGGTGCCCTAGACACCAAAATATTCATGAAGCCCCCCTGAGAAATTAAGGCAATGAGAGCGTGGGTTTCCCTCCTGGCCTGGGAGTCACCGTCAGTGGCGGGTTGGGGGTCTGGGACCCCGAATCTGATTCTGCTTGGGGTCTGTCTCAGAGGCAGCAGCTCCCTGAGGTGCAGACCCCAGGCTTCATGCCACTCCAAGCCTGAAGGTCTTTGCCCAAAAGCACCATGTCAGGACCTTCCTGCAGGACCTCCCTATTTAAACCACCATGCCCAGGACTCCCGCTTTATTTTCCCTGTAGCACCATCGCTACTGAACAGGCTTGGCTTCCTCACCTGTGTCTCTAGCACCCACCTCCCTTCCATCAAGGGCTTGTCCCCTAAGGGCCATGCATGGAAGGTGCTCAGCAAAGAGTTGAAGGATCATCAAGTACGAGGCTGGTGCCAGCGGGTCTTTTGTTAGGATAATTGTCATCACTGTCTGCACTGCAGCCAGCAGCTTGCCCAGGTGTGCCTGGGACCCAGGTGTGCATGAGACTTAGTTGTGCATGGGACCCAGGTGTGCATGGAACCCGGGTGTGCATGGAACCCAGGTGTCCATGGGATCCAGGGGTGCATGGGACCCAGGTGTCCATGGGATCCAGGTGTGCATGGAACCCAGGTGTGCATGGGACTCAAGTGTGCATGGGACTTAGGTGTGCATGGGACTCAGGTGTGCATGCCCCTCCCCAACAGGTGCACAAGGGACCCAAGTGTGCATGGGACCCAGAACTGCTGGTGACTGGGATGGCCCTTGGCTTGTCTGCTGGTTTCACTGAGGAGAGGCTGCTGCCAGAGATCTTGTGGCCAGGTCTGGGGGTGGCTGTCGGGCCATCCCCTCTGGTCCCAAGGCTGGTGGGGGTGACCTGAACCCTCGACCACTGTGCACTCTGTCATGGGAGGGCTTGAAAACCTTCAGTGCCGGCTCTGTTTGCAGCAGGCCTGATGGCTGCCATGGCTGTGTCCTCTGGCAGCGGTGATCCTAAGAAAGGGCCCTCTCAGCTGGGCACGGTGGCTCATGCCTCTAATCCCAACACTTTGGGAGGCCGAGGCAGGCGGATCACGAGGTCAAGAGATTGAGACCATCCTGGCCAACATGGTGAAACCCCATCTCTGTAAAAATACAAAAATTAGCTGGGCGTGGTGGCACGTGCCTGTAGACCCAGCTACTTGGGAGGTTGAGGCAGGAGAATCTCTTGAACCCAGGAGGTGGAGGTTGTAGTGAGCCGAGATTGTGCCACTGCACTCCAGCCTGACGACAGAACGAGACTGTCTAAAAAAAAACAAAAAAAACAAAAACAAAAACAAAAAAACAAAAACAAAAACAAAGGAAACGAAAGGGCCGTCTCAGCTGTTGGGCCGGCCTCTGCCAGGCCCTGCACCCATGACTATCTCTGCCCCTGCCCGGGGCTGCTGGAGGGAGATGGCCTCCTCCTAATGCAGGGAGTGTGTCCCTCCTTGCAGAAAGGACCATGGCCTGGGGACCATCTGGAAGTTGAGGAAGTCTTGAGGGGTAGGGGAGGAAGGCTGGTTTCCATCTCGCAGAGATTCCGGAAACAGAGGAGGGTGGTGGGTGACCTTTACATAGTGGAGATGATGATTTGAATAACGCCCATCACCCTGTTGCCACTGGCGGGACTTGAGAGCGGGCCCTGAGCATTCATTGTCTCCCTCAGTCCCTTGTGCACGTGGAAACTGAGGCGAGGAGTCCATGGACACCCTTCCCGTGATCCTGGGGTGGTTGCTGTGCGGAGCCTGCTGACCTGAGCCCCTCCTGTGTTCGCTCGCAGCACCTGCAGGGGCCTGGGGTGTGTCCCTGACCTCCTGCTGGGACAGGAGTCTTGGAATGATGTAAACACATTCCCTGCCCTCAGGGAAAGGGAGGGACAAGCACCCCAACAATCTCACCGTACAGGAGGTGCACAGGGAGCTGCGGGGTGGGGCTTCCCCAAGGAGGCCCTGGGAGCATGCCGGCAGAGTAGCGGGCAGGGCAGATCTGCCTGCAGAGCTCAGAAGAGGCAGGCAGGCTGAGCCAGTGGGCTCCGCTGGGGACTGGGTGACAGAGTGGAGGGAAGGGCCCGCAGGCGCCTGATCCCTGCAGGACGTGGGCAGATGACAGTGGGTTATGGAGGAGCCAGTGAAGCTTGTGGGGATGGGGAGCCGTTGATGCGGAGGACCCCTCCTCAGAGTCCAGGCAAGGCCCACGGGCTTCCTGCCCTTAGCTGGCACCAGGGCCAGGTACCCAGGACTCCGCACAGACCAACCATGATAGTGAGGAAGTCTAGGGGCCTGGGCTCACCCCCTGTCACTCTCCCAGCACCTGGAGGCCTTTGGCATGGGGGACGAGTTGGGGAGGCCTCTCTTCTCTATGTTGGGGGCTGAAATCTCGTGACCTCGAGAGGCATGGCTCGGGGCGTTCCAGCTGCCTCTGCCCCCTCTCCCTCTGACCTGGATGGGGCCTAATCCCACTGACCTCAGTGCCTCTATGGGAGGTGGTGATGCCTGTGCCAGGCGCTGTGAGGGCCATGTGGCACAGTGTGCAGGTTTGCCAGGCTAGTCCTTAAAGCACAGGACTGTGCTAGTCCCTGAAGACACCCATGGCAGCCTCCATTCCTCATCTCCTCAGCTGGGCGTGGAGGCTGGGAGAAACACAGGACCCTTCACTAGACGCAAGCTCAGTCTCCAGGCCACCAGTACGAATCAATGCTGAGGATCGTGCATGGGGCTGAGGCTGGCCCTAAGGTGGACGGTCGGTGGGTGGCCCTCTCCAGGGGTCCCCACCCTGCCTGAAAGGGTGACCCTAAAGACAGAAGGTGTGTGGGGCCTGGGCCCTCGGGGTCTCCCCTCTTGGCAGGTGTCCTCTCCCCTTTTGAGCTTCTCCACCGTGGTGTGACACAGCTCGGAAGCCCTCTGTGGAAGTCAGGGCCACACTCTTGAACTTCTCAGCCTACAGCACTGTGGGCTCAATAAACCTCTTTTCTTTATAAATTCCCCAGTCTCAGGTATTCCTTTATAGCCACACAAACCAGACTGAGACACAACCCAATGCACGTCACGTGCCCTGCGTGGGGCTTAGGACGCTGGGCCCAGCCAGAGGCCCTGGACAGCCCACAGTGGCTGCAGCATTCCCCAAACTCTGCTTCATCGCCCCCGGAGCAGGCTGGATTCTCTGTGACAGAGACCACAAAGGGTGCCTCGGGGGCAGTGGGAACACTCACTGGGAGGCAGTGGACACTCAGATGACATCCCTGTGCGGTGGCTTTATAACCTGATCTCCAGGTGGTCAGTCCCGGCTTCTGGGCTGACCCTGGCTCCAATTCACTCCTCCCATTCATACGTTATTGCGAGCATCATGAGCTCTTGGCCCAGGGACACAGCGGGAGACCCAGCACCCCTGAGCGTGTGGATGGCCAGGATGTGTGCTGAGGCCAGGGGTCAGATGCACGGCTGTGGAGGTGCCACCATAGATAGCGGGGCCCTTGCCGCATGGGAGGGTCACTGTGAGCCACCGCTCCTCACCAGCCACCACGGGCACATGACCCTGGCTGAAACCCTGGCCACCTCCAGCCACCTCTGCCCCAGGCGTCCGGAAGGTGCTTGTGTGTCCCATGAGGGAACAGATGGACATGGCAGAAAGAAGGGAGCTGGCCGTGTGCTCCCAGCAAAACCCAAATGCCCAGTTCCATCTCTGCTCCTCTCCCACTCCTCTCCCGCTCCCCTGCTCCTCTCCTGCTCCTCTCCCAAACTCTATAAAATCACAGACAGGGCCTCGAAAGGCAGAAATCGGCACGGAAGGCAGGAGACAGGAGGATGGCCCAGGAAGAGCGGATGGTGTTGGAGAAGCTGCTCTGTGGACGGGAAGGTGAGGCGGACGTCCTGGCTGGGGGCGCTGGGTCCCTGCCTGGGGTGGAGCAGAGTCCTCCCAGGGCAAGCCTTGCACAGGACCCACTGCTGAGGAGCTTGGGTGGGCGGAGGCCGCAGGCCACTTCGCAGGGAGGCCGGATCCTCTCCTTCACCCCTTGCCCCAGGACAACGTCTCCTTTGCCCACTCCAGCAGAGGGGGTAGTCACTCTGAAGAGGTGACTGCAGAGTGTGGGCAGGGTGGCAGGGGGACAAGAGCCCCCATTGGAGCCAGAGGGTGACCTCTGCATATGCTGGTGGCCCTCCTGGGAGCTGGTGCAATTTGAGCCGGGTTTAAACCCCCGGGGCACTGGAGCATCCCTCTTGGGAAAAGCGGAGGGACCAGGAGTGAAACACTCAGCAACACTGGTGGTTGAGGGTCCCCCAGAGAAATGACCCCAGGCAGCAACTGTCAATCCCATCCCCTGATTAGATTCACCCTGTGCTCAGAGCAGCCCAGTTGCCTTTTGGCAGCCTCCTCTGAACTAGAGCTGGAGCCCAGGGCCAGCAGACCTGTGAAGGGGTCCCTAGCACAAGACATGGACCACAGGGAGCTGAGGAAGACACGTGCCTGCCTCTGGGCACAGGAGGGCCAAGGCGAACTCAGGTTGCTGGAGCTGGAGCTTTCTCCTTTTGCCAGTGTGCGGGGTGAGCTGCGGCTGCCTGGGTCACGGCCTCCTACAGATCCTAAGAACGGAGACTCCAGTGGGGCCCTCCATGGGGTGACAGAGAAGACACCACAAATGCCCGGCTCAGTCTGAATTTCAGACAAACAGCAAACACCTTTGTAGTCTGAATGCTTGGCCCAAGCAGGGGCCAAGTGGCCGGGCTGGAATACGTGGCTGAGGGACGGGCCCCAGCAGACGGTCAGTGGGTCCTGAGCCTGGGTGGGGCAGGGGCAGGGGCCTCGCTAGTGGGGTGTGCTGGGCCAGGGGCTCCAAGGTCTGGTGCAGAGCCCTGTGGGCCCAGGCCTGAGGACGACAAAGCCCCAGGGTCCTGGCATCTCACGGGCGTCGGTCCTTGGATACATCTCACAGGAACTCCGGATTCTCGCTGAAACCCCCTCCTCCCCAACCACTCCCGTCCCCAGCAAACACCACCATTTGTGAAGGCTCTTAAACCAAATTGGAGCAAGTCTGGAGCTTGTCCCGGGCTGATGAGTGGCTGGGCCAGGACTTCAACTCTTGACCACGTGGGAGAGCTGACGTGAAACCCAGGTTTCCAGCTCTGTTTGGAAAACTTGAAAATCCAGAAACGTTGACTTTTGCATTACTCCTATGCTGCCCCATTTCATTTTTTCTTTGACTGAAGAGGGTGAGTGAGGAGGAGGGGGCCCAGTGCAGAGCAGAGCTGGCTCCCGCACAGCCTCCGTTCCTGTGGTTCACGTTGCTGGTGCGCAGGTGACCTGGGCGGTGGCCCGAGAGGCTGCCAGGTTTCTCAGTAAAGGGAGAACCAAATTCCAGGCCTGGTCCTGACCCAAACGTGCGTCATGGCTAGAGACGTGCGCAAGCCCTGGCAGCTCCGCCGCTCCGGGCAGCACCACACCTGGCCGGCGACCGGGACGCGCCATTGGCTCATCCCACGGTGCGGCTCCGGGGCCGCTCTTCCTAGCTGTCAGGGGTCCCTTCTTTTTGGCTTCACCTGGCTCTGAGGGCTTGGTTTCCACCTTTCAGAGGATGAAATTCAGCAGAGGTATTGCCGTCTTCCTACCCAGGCTTAGATAGACAAGGTGAAACAGGGAAGCAGGTGCCGAAGCCCCCAGGGGAGGCCCGGACACACTCATTCACCAGAGGCTGCCCACACTGTGGGGGTAAGGCCCACTGCTGTCATTCACCAGAGGCTGCCCGCACTGTGGGGGTAAGGCCCACTGCTGTCATTCACCAGAGGCTGCCCACACTGTGGGTGTAAGCCCCACGGCTGTCATTCACCAGAGGCTGCCCGCACTGTGGGGGTAAGGCCCACTGCTGTCATTCACCAGAGGCTGCTCACACTGTGGGGGTAAGCCCCACTGCTGTCATTCACCAGAGGCTGCCCGCACTGTGGGGGTAAGCACCACTGCTGTCCCCTGAGAGGTCCCTGCCAGACTCACCTCCAGCTCTCACCATGCCTCTCTGTCCTGGTTCCCTCCCCAAACCCCGTTCCCCAGAATGCTGTCTCCTCCTCCCCTTGTGCCCTGAATGATCCCCCAACCCCTCCCCACATCCCTCCCTGGCTAGGCCTGGGTCTCTCTCATCTCCCGAGGTCTGGCCAGGGGGTCAGGGAGACGGGGCCTGCAGCTGCTGGCCCTGGTGTGGTTCCCTGGTGGGCCACACTGACCTTGTTGCCTGGTGGTGGGGACAGGCAGAGGTGCAGGAACAGCTTCCCAAGCCCTGAGACCCAGACCTCCAGCCCGGTGCAATCAATACCCACGTGGCAGGGGGCGGAATGAATATGCAGAAACCTGTTCCCCTGCCTCCATGCCCAGAAGAGTTCCCTTATTTTCTAATTCATAGATGCCAGCTATCTTCATAGCCCCTGAATCATTAAGTGGGTTGTAATGGTCTTTGTGTTTTATTCATTATGTTTCTTACATGTAGTGAGCCTCACACGCCCCCTCTGAAGAAGTTGTTTGAGGGACATTGATGTTTTAATGGTTTGGGGGGTTATTCATACACTTGGCCCCTCCATTGCCATCCCAAGCAGGGTGGGCCACAGCCTCCTTAGGAGACGAGGGTTGAATGCACATTCCCTTGTGTATTCTGCGGCTGTCTGGGGACACCCACTGTGCTCCAGGCACCTCCTGAAATGTTGGGGATCCCACGGTGAGCAAGCCACATGCAGGCGTGGCCCATGCAGCACTCATAGGCCAACCAGGTGACAGCCACGTCAAGCAAAGATGCAAGCTGGCGCCTGGTTGTTGTGGGAGTGTTCAGAAGGAACCCCCTCCCCCCGCCGACCCCATCTCTGTGCAGGCATCCCTGGTGCCAGTGTGCATCCATTCCCGGAGGGCTGGCCTGGACTTCTGTCACCCACTCAAATCACCCCACAATGGAGTGTTTTCCTGGATCACCAATTCCCAGTTTGGAGGTGTAACCCAAAAAATATCGGAGACAGGTCTCAATCAAGTTAGAGGCTTATTTTGCTATGGTTAAGGGCCATGGCCTGAGACACAGTCTCAGGAGGTCCTGAGAACATGTGTCCAAGGTGGTTGGGGTGCAGCTTTGCTTTCATACATTTTAGGGATACAGAAGTTGCAGGCAAAGATATCAATCAATACATGTAAGGTATACATTGGTGTGACCCAGAAAGTGAGAGGCTTCCAGGTCATAGGTGGATTCAAAGATTTCCTGATTGGCAATTGGTTGAAAGAGCTGAGCTTTGCCTAAAAAGTTTGAGGTCGGCAGAAAGAGATGCTTGAGTTAAAACAAGGGGATCGTGGAAGCCAAGGTTTTTGTTATGTAGATGAAGCCTCCAGGTAGCAGGCTTCAGAGAGACTAGATGGTGAATGTCTCTTATGGGACCTTAAAATGAGTCAGACTCTCTGTAAAAGACCTATTAAGGGCAGGGAATTCTCTACGGAATGCAAATTTCCCCCTTAAGAGACAGCTTTGCAGGGCTATTTCAAAATATGTGAAAGAAATATATTTTGGGGTAAAGTGCTTTTATTTCTTTCCATGCCTGCTATCCGTCATGTGATGCTATACAAGAGTCAGGGTGGAATTTGGTTTCTTATTGCTACAAAGAGTCTTTTCTGCCAGTCTTATGATCCCTGTTTTCATGTTAATGCTGGTCGGCTGTGCCTGGACTCCAGAGGGAGGAGAGTATTATGGGCCATGTCCAACCTTACCTCTTCCCATCCTGGCCTGAACTCGTTTATCAGGTTCCTTTGGGATCCCTTTGGCCAAGAGTAGGGGAGCCATTCAGGCAGCTGGGGGGCTTAGAATTCTATTTTTGGTTTACAGGGAATACTGTACTAATCCCACAGGTGATTTCTGGAAGGATAGCTTCTGTGTGCAAATGAATCTGGGGGTTCACAGTGCACACGTGCGTATTAAAGGCTGTGAGGAGTCCTGCAGTGAAACACACACAACTCTGCTCACCTTCGTGTAACCTGGCATTTCTCAAACTTACTTATCCATAGACTTGTTGTTTAACGTTGCGTTTATTGGCACCTACAGGGTAAGTGTGTATGCAGTTGCACCCAGTACGCCCTTTCTGGAGAAGCAGAAACCCCCCAGGTCACATGGCCGAGGAGTGGCTGCAGCGTGTGTGAGGACAGATTGCCGCTGGGGCCCCAGGGGAGGGACCACTGAGCGGGGTTCTCGGATCTAACACGCCGTCCCTGCAGATGGCCCCTCAGCGACATGGTGGCCTTCTCATCAGTGCTCCACCAACGGAGGGGAATAGCCCGATGCATCATGCACGATTCATTAATCTTGATTAAAATGCAGACGTATTGCCAACCTTCTCTGATAATTAAAGCCCATTGTGGGAATATGCTTCAAGCTTCTAGGCTGACGTTTCTTTTGCTGAAGCAAAACAGATGACTCTTTTAGCTCTGAAAAGCGGTGTTGAAAGTGGCGCTGCTGGGGGGCGTGAGGCACGGACAACAGGTGAGATCCACAGAGAAGAGGCTCCCTGCCTCTCGGTCTCCTCTCTCTTTCTCACTCACGTGCACACACGTGTGCCCTGGGCTCCCTCTTCAGCCATACACTGAGCTGTATTTCCCTCAGTGCTATCAGACCCGCAGGCTCCCAATTTGGCAAGGAAGGAAAAACTAATTATGGCTTCACGTTCTGCAAGAAAGGGCCTGCAGCGGCTCTTCAGAAACCTGCCGGCGGGTCAGAAGCACGGCCAGGCCGCCTGCAAATGCCTTGCTGGAAAAATCCCTCTCTGAGCAACTGAGCCGGGTCCTGTGTGCTGGAGGGGACACTGAGAGGCCACGGGGTGGGGAGTGGACGGGCAGTGAGGCTGGTGACCACCGGCACAGCACCAGGCTCTCAGGCAGGGGGATTCCCGGGGCTTTGGAAAAAGTCAAGTCGCAGTTTCACGCATGATCCCCACGCAGCTGTGCTGAGCAGTGCCAAGGCTGTGCTGAGATCATCGGTGTCTGCCCTGTCAGAGGGGCTCGTGCTCTGAGAGATGGAGCCAAAAGTAAACTTTGCCCACCAAGAAAACCTGGTATCCCAACTGTTGTGGAGCTGCTGTGACACTGACTGCTGGCTGCCCCGTGAGGTCCAGTCCCCGCAGGTTTCATCCAAGACCCCCATTCCAGCTGACACAGAGCATTTTAAAATAAAACCCTGTCTTTTGCTGTGTCTTGGCCAGTGGGGCTGCATTCGAGAAAGTACGGCAGCCTTTCCTGACAGCCTCCTCCACGCCCCGACCCTGCAGCCCCTGCCGCTCCCCTGCGCTCCCACCGTGCTCCCGCCCACACTCCTGCCCAGGTCTGTGTTTTCTGCCAGGGCGTCTGGCTCTTTCCTTCTGCTCTCAGCTCTCATCTGCCCCTCATCTTGCCTCACAGGGCTCCAGCTCTGGGCTGACAGTGATGGGAACAGGGATGTGTTCCGATGACTCATCCCGTCCCTTGCATGCGTGTGTGTCCAGCCCTTGTCTCACTGTGCCGCCTCCATCCACATCAAGTGGCACAAATGGAAACGGGTCACCACTGTCCTCAGGATGAGCCTGGTATCATTGCTGAGTGGTTCTGTCACCAAGTCTTTTCATGGTTTGCCATAGAGGTGAGTCTTTCCAGAATCATTTTCTTTATGGACTTGATTGAAATGGGTCAGATTAGCCATGCTCCTGAAATTCTGCCATCAGCCCACACACATGCACACACACATGCACACACGCACACACACGCATGCATGCACACACATGCACACACACATGCAGACACACCACACACATGCACACACATGCGCGCACACACACACACATGCATACACACACATGGTCACACCACTGACCATACTGGTCTGATTAACTTTTTATTTTGAAACAATTACATATTCACAGGAGGTTGCAAAAAAAAAAAAAATCCAGAGGTTCCATGTACCTTTCACTCAGTTTCCCCCGGGAACATCTTGTGTATCTGCTGCTCGGGACCAAGACTACGCTGTTTCCAAAATGCCCTGGTGACTGCTGGGCTCACGTGGTGGAGGGTTACCCCGGCCTGTTCATGTGGCTTGCACGCTGTGTGTGTCTCTGAAGCTGGGGTTCCCTGAGCCTTGGGGATGCCCCCACTCTGGGGCTGTAACTGTGGGACACTCTCAACAGTTCCTTCTTCATCGGGCTCAAATGCAATCCTTGCATCCCAGTGTCTCATCTCTGCCCCTCTTGTCCCCGTTGTCACTGCCAGCACACACCTGCTTATGAGGCCTGGGCAGGACCCCATCTCTCTGATGAAGGCTGCCACCATCCCTATTGCTGCCTTTGTAAATGTGCTCCTCTTTCTGGGCACACTGGACGTGCTCAAGCACCAGTGATGCTGAGCACTTCTGAGCGGCCACTGAGGTGCTCCTGGCCAACCTCCCCCCAGTCATCCCCCAGGCACTCCTCTCCTCCGCCCTCCTCCCAGTCATCCCCCAGACACTCCTCTCCTCCGCCCTCCTCCCAGTCATCCCCCAGACACTCCTCTCCCCAGCACTCCCCCCAGTCATCCTCCAGGCACTTCTCTCCCCGGCACTCCCCCCAGTCATCCCCCAGGCACTCCTCTCTGTGTCCCTCCCCCCAGTCATCCTCCAGGCACTCCTCTCTGTGTCCCTCCCCCCAGTCATCCCCCAGGCACTCCTCTCCCCGGCACTCCTCCTAGTCATCCCCTAGACACTCCTCTCCCCAGCACTCCTCCCAGTCATCCTCCAGGCACTCCTCTCCCTGGCACTCTTCTCAGTCATCCCCCAGACACTCCTCTCCTCCTCCCTCCTCCCAGTCATCCCCCAGGCACTCCTCTCTGTGTCCCTCCTCCCAGTCATCCTCCAGGCACTCCTCTCCCCAGCACTCCTCCCAGTCATCCTCCAGGCACTCCTCTCCCTGGCACTCTTCTCAGTCATCCCCCAGACACTCCTCTTCTCCTCCCTCCTCCCAGTCATCCCCCAGGCACTCCTCTCTGTGTCCCTCCTCCCAGTCATCCCCCAGGCACTCCTCTCCCTGGCACTCTTCTCAGTCATCCCCCAGGCACTCCTCTCTGTGTCCCTCCTCCCAGTCATCCTCCAGGCACTTCTCTCTGCGTCCCTGGGGGATTGCTGGGGGGTTACCCAGTTTGGGATGGGATGTAGGGTGGTGGTGTGAGGGGCAGGAAAGGCTGGGGATGAGAGTGAGTTCCCTGCAGGGGGGTGATAGGAGCCCCACCTGGGGCCAGGTCCCTGTAGCCTTGCAGCTCCAGGGGCAGCTGGCAGGGGCCACCTTGAGAAGAGGAGGCCCTGATCCTGTTCCCGTCCTCAGCCTGGAAGGCCTTGGCCCTCCTGCTCCAGTTCCGGGTGGAGACACCCCTTCCTGTGGCTCCCCTGGGCTCTGAGGCCCCGGCCTCCGGGAGCTGGCTCAGCACTCAGACACAGCCCTGGAGGGCAGCAAGGAACCCCCTCAGGCTGTTTTGCACGGGGTTTGTGACAGGGGACAATGACCGAGGGAGCTGGGGAGAGCCGTGCCCAGCTGTGCTTCCGGCCCTGAGATCAGTGCCAGTTCCCCATGGCTGCTGCAACAGATGGCCACAGACGGGGTCATTTACAACAGCAGAAACATGTCCCGGCTCCGGCTGGGGCTAGACGCCTGCGATCAAGGTGCAGCGTGTCGAGCTGTGCTCCCTGCAGGGAGGAATCTGTTCCTTGCCTCTTCTGGCTTCTCTGTTGCCAGCAACCCTTGGCATCCCTGGCTCGCAGAGGCATTGCTCCAGCCTCTGCCTCCACCTCAGGCCTTCTTTCCTGGGCCTTCACCGAAGCTTCCCTCTGCGTCTTTCCTCCGCTTACCAGGCACCAGTCGCACCGAATCAGGGCCCACCTCTCTCCAGGGTGACCTCATCCTAACTGACATCTTAATACACCTGCAGTGACTCCACTTCCAGAGAAGGTCGCATTCACGGATGTGGGCTGCAGGCTTCGACAGATCATTTTGGGGACACAATTCAACCCGCTCCATTTGCCCTTTGTGTCCTCTGATGGGCTCAGAAACGTGCCCAGCTGGTGCCAGGCCCAGGGCCCTGAATCCCCAAGAGTCAGAACCCGGGGCTGCACCCTTGTTCTGCTTGTTGTGGGATCGTCCCTTCAGTGATCTGGGAATCTGTGCCTGGTCTCCGCGTGGGGTGCCTGGCTGGGTCCCGGCTCTCACAGTCAATGGAACGTCAGCACCGGCACCTTCGCTGCCCTGCTGTGCCCATTTCCCAGTGAGGACACTCAAGGCGCACAGGTGGAGACAAGTCTTCGGCCCTCAGCAGGATGGTGGCAGTGCTTCGAGGGGCTGCAGAGGCACAAGTCCAGCCTCCACATCATGCTCAGAGGGCAGAAAGCCAGGGTCACCCCAGGCCCCACCCACCCGACCTGACGCGTGTCCACCACTGGCGAGCTGACCACAGAAATGTGGCTTCTAGATGTAGTTTGGAAAAGTATTTTTGAGAACAAATCATGCAATCACTGATATTTGTGAAGATTTAAAAATTAGAATAAATATGTGCTATTTTATTAATGAACATAAATTTGAATACTTAGGGAAAGATGCATTTTCAAGGACTTTTCGGGCATATGCTTTTCAAAAATAGACTTTTTTTAGAGCAGTTTAGGTTCGCAGCCAAATTGAGCGGAAGGTACAGAGATTTCCCATACACTCCCTGCCCCCACACACGCACAGCCTCCCCCACTATCCACGCCCCCACCACAGCGGTGCAGACTTTACAACAGATGATCCTGCACTGACATAAGGCTTCAGAGTCAGTGTTGGGCATTCTAGGGGTTTGGAGAGACGTGTGATGACCTGGACCCTCTGTGATGGTGTCACGCAGAGCGGCACTGCCTTGAAACCCTCTGCGCTCTGCCTGTTCCTCCTCCCCCAGCCCTTGGCAAGCACTGATCCTTCCTCTGTCTCTACAGTTTAGGTGGATGTTTTTTAATAAAGTAGTTGATCTGAAAGCAAATGAAAAAAGCCAGGAATAGAAAAAACAAAAAAACAAAGGCAAGGGTCTGTGGGATGGCCCCTGGGGGAGTGGGCCGGAGTCTGTGAGGACATCACCTCCGCGTGGTCTCTCCATGCTGTGCAACCCTAGGCCACCCGTCCTGACCTTAAGAGCGCTAGGGTTGGTGTCTGTCTGTGGCCCCACAAGCCCCAGGACAGCATCTTACTCAGGGGAAACGTGACTGGTCTTCCTTGAGCTTCCCAATGCTGGAGCCCAGCTGGCCTCAGTGCTGGCACCCATGGGTGCTGACGAGCTGTGGCCATGAAGGCCCGGAATGGCCGTGGCCTCAGCATTCCTCTCTCTGTGTCAGTTATCTCTTGGCCAATTGCCTAGGAGCCCCCCCACCCCCACAGTGCAGTAGCCTGTCCACCCCAAGGACAGGTCAGACCCGGGGCCAGCCTGACCCTCAGCGTCTTCCTCTGGTTGCGTTACCCTCCACCCCTTCCACTCTTCCTCCTCCTTCTCCAGGGGCCTCACACTTGGCCACTGCTTGGTCTTCAGGCCCGGAGGTTGGGCTGGCGGGGGAGCCAGGCCCGGGAAGTCCTAGGTGCTTGGGAATTATTCAGGAGCAGGAAAGGCCTTTATGGGGACCTGTGGCCCCACTCTGGTGGCTTTTCAGGGGGCTTCCTCAGACTGTGAGAGCTGAGGGTGGAGTTGGTACCAGCCTGAACGCAGCCACCTGATGTCCTTGAAAGCCCACTTGCTGTACCAGGGGTGACTCTGTCACTGAGATGCTGATTAGAGGACACAGGCGTTTCTTCTTGATCAGGTGGGGCCCAGCTGGGCTCTCCTGGCCAGCAGCCAGGAGCAGGAGACTTTGCTGCCCTTCAGGACTTCTGGGCGCCAAAGCCGCAGGCTGATGCCGCCTGGTGGGCAGTGAACTCTGGGCACGTGAGGCCAATGTGAGGGGCCCTGCCCCAGCACGGCCACCCTTGGCCCGAGGCTCTGCAGTGTGGCCCTGCCTCTCCAGGCTTCGTCGGCAC
Source organism: Pongo abelii (assembly GCF_028885655.2). Classification (NCBI taxonomy): domain Eukaryota; kingdom Metazoa; phylum Chordata; class Mammalia; order Primates; family Hominidae; genus Pongo; species Pongo abelii. Next base: position 53,741,441 of record NC_072007.2, on the reverse strand, counting down.
CGGGTACCTTCTCGAGCCACACAAATAGGAAACTCACCGCAGGACTCACGCGTTGGCCCTGAGAACAATGGCTTGTGCCACCGTAAAAGGTTGCAATGGACAAAAAACAAGAAGAATGTGTGACAAAGGCCGCGGGAGGCCCTTAAAGTGCAAAGTAAGTAGGAAATGAGACACCAGGCCCTTTATGGAAACAGGAGTGGCCAGGCAGCCTGCAGCTCTCTCTGCCTGCCTGACTTCATTCTGTCATGGGCTTATCCCAGCAGTGGCCCGATGCCCGGAGTTCCAGGCATGTCTGTCCCAGCAAAGGGTGCTGCCCACTTCTAAGGTTCTGGAAAGGTCCTGAGGCCCCACCACAGTCTGAACTGGGCCAGAGGATCAGGGCCCCTGATGAATGCTGTCTCTGTACCTCTGAGCATCAGGGACCAGAGCCCTAGAGCCCACCAGCACTGGGGGGCGTGGGAGCTGCCAAAAGAAGGTTGGGGTGCTGTGCCCATACAAGGCGGAATGGAAGCTTGGAGAACTGAGGTCAGCTGTCCTCCAGGGCAGTATAACCCCCCAGGGCCAGTGTGGGGCTCAAACACAACCATGGAGCTGTCCACGCCTAGACGGGGCCTGACAGTCACAAGATGGCAGGTGCACGTGTGCTTCGTCTCTTTCTGCTGTAAAAGTGCCCCTTTGAGTCAGTTTCTAGCCAGTTACACTGTAGTATCAGATACAGGATCTCACGTCCCACCTTCCCCAGGGTTTCCTGCTCGAGCGGCATGTTGGCTGTGCCTCTTCCTTCTGGAACCAGGGTGGAGGTGCAGCCCCTGCCTGTGGGGCATGGTCCTCATGGCCGCTGGAGCAAACCTGGTGGAGCCCAGCCATGGCTCTGACGCTTCCGCTGGGGCAGAGCTATGTCATTGTGCCCCATTTCATCCGCCAAAGCCTCCATGTGGTCCCCGCTGACCATCAGCAGGGCTGGAAAGTCCATCCTCTTACTGGGGGGAGACCAAGAGCCCCGGCCACCACAGCCGGATTGTGCAATCCCATTTTCCCTTAAGAGCGATCGGCCTGTTGAAACCAGAGATGGAATTAGCACCTTAGAGCTAAGGGCAACACAGAAGTGGGGAAGGGCGAACCTTGAGGGTGTGTCCTCAGCAGTGGGTTTGTCTCTCCCAGGCAGGGTGCTCTGCCTGCAGCTCAGCCCGGCTAAACGGGTGCTGGGCCTGTCCCTTCCCAGGGCCCAGCAGCTGAGCTGGAGGACGAAGCCAGGGTGGACGCTCCACACCATGGCTTCCAGGGAGTGTTCCTGACCTGGGGGAGGCAGGTGGGCTCCCCCTTAACCAGGATGCAGATGATCCCCTTGGGCCACCTGCACGATGCGCCCTTGGGGGCAGGGCCGCTCCTCATCTGCCTTCGTCTCCCGCGGGTCGCTAGGTTGGCCCTCGTGGAGCCTGACCTGGAGGGAGCCAGGCTCCCTGTGCCTCTCTCTGTCCCAGCTGCAGGAGGGGCGCCTGGTGGCCTGCGTGCTGTCTCCTTGAGGATCATCTGTAACCAGCACCAGCCCCACACTGCCGTCTGGACAGGACACACGGGCCAGGCTGGCGAGTCTGGAGGGGCTTTCTCAGGCACAGCCACTGTGAGAGCCGAGGTCCCCCACAGCCTGCAGCAGGGGACCTTTTCCCTGAGGCCACGGGTACTCGCTGCAGCCCAGCTGGCGGGCCTGAGATCCTGACCCCACGTGCACATGGTCAGCACTATTGCATCCACTGGAAATTTCAAAGTAAAATCAGGACACGTGGGGGCAGGGAAGTGGGCTTGAGTGCTTCGCAGGGAGACCCCGCACCACCTCCCTTTTGCTACTCTGGTTTCTTGAATGAGCGGCCCTCATTCATCAGACACCGATCTGCCCACAAACTTCTGACCAGGATCTGAGAATTCAGAGAAACCAGCCGCAAAACCACAGGCTGAGAAGCCTGGAACCCAGAGAGTGATTCCAGGAAATCATGGCAGGTGCACGCTGAGGTCACTTAAGCTGACCACAGTGAAGGTCAACGGCAGCCATCACAAATCAGTTTGCCCAGGACAGGCCCAGCGATGCCTGTGGTCCCGGCGCATGTATTAACAACCTTCTCCTTTCTTCTCAAGGGGCTCAGATGGGTCAGTAGATTATAGGGTCACCCTTGTCATGTCGGATTATGAACAAAATTTCAAGAGCTGCCTCCCTTCAAGAAACCTACTGTGCAGAAACCCATCTTCCTAGTCAAGCAAATTAGGAAGAGATTATTCATTTTCCAAAAGACTTTTCTTTTGGCCAGGAAAGAACACCCTTAGTTTGCCAGAAAATCCTGCCAGCCGCCTCCCTGAGTGCATAGACTGCTAGATTCCGTTTTGTAAAATCGAGACAGCGGCTCAGGCACACATGCAGTGCATGGAGTGCAGAAGGCCTGGGTACTCCGGAAGCTTCCAGAGACAGCGTGGGGCGGCTGACGCGCGGGAAGACACAGACGTGGAGGACGCCACGGCCGCCTCGCCCCCGGGGCTCCTGGAGCGCGGCTGGCTGAGGAGCTGAGCAGATGGTGCAGCTGAGCGTTTCCTGCCTGGGCGGGAGGAGGTGGGGTTGCCGCCGGCAGGGCCTGTGACTGTGAGTGCGGCTCACTGAGCAGCTGATGTGGGGGGTGGGGGGGCGTGAATTACGCCATGTGTGACGGCAGAGGGGGGAACAACGTGTCGAGAGACGTGGCCTGGGATGTAAGGAAGGGTCGTGAGAAAATACGCAGGAAGAGATACCCTGTGGACATGTTTCCCTTGGAAAGTGGATGGAACCCTCTGAGCCGTGATTCCGCCTGAATTAAGCAGTGGCGGGCAGTGGCCTGGCAGGCGGCTTCTGCGGCCTTGGATTTGCACCTCTAAGGGGTCACAGGGGCCACCCCCGAAGCAAGACAAAGTGTGATCATGAACAGGCCCTCGGGGGGCCAGAAGAAGGAACGGCTCCAGTGATGAAGGCTGAACGCCAGCTCTCTCCCCTTGGTTCTCCCGGCCCAGGAGAGGGCTGCTCGGCAGGGCTGGGTTTAAAAACCTTCCATGCAACTGGCAAAGGCATCCACAGTGACTTCTGCTGCTGCGGTACGTTCTGCCCTCCCCTCCTCCCCACCCCATCCTATTCTCGGCGACAAGTGATTTATATGTACAGTGTCATCTGAACGTGCATGGGCCGATCCCAGGACATCACACACAAAGAGGCTGCGGTGAACCCAAGCCGCCGGGCCAGCCTGTGGCTGTGTCTGTTCCAGAAGTCCCGGCCCCAGGCGGCTGTCCTGAACAGGGCCACTGGAACTCAGGAGGGTCAGGACCACAGCCCAAACAACTGTGACCGAAAACACCCTACAGGGCTTGAGAACTAAAAAATAGGAGGGATCTGGGCAGCCGAGCTGCCTCCTAAAGAAGCCACGTCGTAGAGAAAACTGCCTGCTCTATCTATGAGACGGAGGCGGCCAGGGTGTCCTGCCAGCAGACATGGGTCTGTCCATCACCAGCCACCACGCTGCCTCTGTCCTTCACTCCCATTTAAGGGAAAACGATATCTCTTCATCTTTCTGCCCTGGACATTGGAAAACAGCAGTGAGAGCAGTGCTCTTGCTATAAAATGCTCAGGTTCTAGAATGCTCCCATCTTTCCTTCCATTCCACGTGGAGTTTATCCAGAGAACAAAGGCCAGTCATGGCACTGACGTCCGTGATGCCTGCTCGCCGGGGAGCGAGAAACAGAAGCCTGTCCTCAGAGGACTGGGAGCCCACAGCTGCTTGTGGGTGGGGCCAGCCCGCAGCTCCTCCTGGAGGCCCTGGGCTTCTTGACGCTGCATTTCTGTGACACGTGGAGGGAGGATCGTTTTGACACCTGCCTGGGAAGTTTCAAAGGAGATGGCTTCTGGGCAGGGGTTTTAAACCGAAGGGCACCACACAGATCCAGATGTGAACTGTGGCTGTTGTTTGCAATTGAAGCAGAGATGCAGAGGATGCAACAGGAGTGCCGGCCACACTTCTCTATGGCCTTGGCCCAGCCAAGACCCCCAGTCAATGGGTCTACAGGACCCCCGCTACACAGGGACCTGGGAAACACCTTTGCTGCGGTCGACCACTGGGCCCGCCGTGCACCGCCCACACCTGGCTGTGCCTGGAGACTGAGAGCAGGGGGTGACGGTGGGCCTGGCGTGCGGAGTCCCACAGCGGGAAGGCTGGGAGGGGAAGTGGGAGAGCACAGTCACCCAGGGGTCCCCCTCGTGGGCTTGTACAGGTCTGGCTCAATCTGCACGGCAACTGGGCAGGCGGAGCGAGCCCCCACTTTATGGGTGAGAAAACCGAGGCACGGAGAGGTGAATGCGTGTGGTATCAATGCCACTAGGACAGAAGTGAGGCGGGAAAGCCTGTCCTCGCGAGGGGCGGCCCTGTCTCCGGCTCCCAGGTGCCTCCTGCTCATCTGCCCGAGGCTCCTGGGGATGTGGCTCTTGGGTTTCAGGAGGGCCCTGCTCCTCCTGTGGGAACCACGGACACGTGTGTGCCCACGTGCCCTGAGCTCACACACACACCATGGCGTGTGGGCAGGGAAGCGGCGCTCCTGGCTACCCGGTGAGCATCTTTGCTTTCCTTCTGCTCTAAGTAGGCACGCAAGGAATACACGCGTTCACTCAGAGCCTGATTCACGTGACTGGGATAACACCTCGGGGAAAGGTTCTCACACAGTGGCTGCCATGAGGATCCATTACAAGAGCCCGGGGTGGTCTCTGCTCAGCATGGGGCTGAGGTGAACGGACCCCCAGCAGCAGCCAGTGACAGGGAGTGTTGGGGTGTGGGTTTAGCCGGGCAGGTGACTCTCTTTTCGGGAGCCAGGGGCTCGGGATGTGTGGACAGCACATGGTGAAGGTAGAGGCTGCGTGCCGTGTGCCTCGGAGCCGGTGCCTGTTCCAGGTTAGGAACCAGAAAATTCCCTGCAGGGACTTCTGCCTGCTCCCTCTTTGAAGTCCTGTTTTCATTTCCTCTGTGACACCAGCCTCTCCAAGCTCTCCGGAAGGCTGGCTCTCCCTGCACGGCCTCCCCCGCCACTCTGGGTGCTGGCTCAGGTTTTCTGCAGACCCCAGGTTCTGCTCTCTGGTCTGCACCCAGCGTGATGGCCACCACCCACTCAGGACTCCATGGTGTCAAAAAAGTGCCAAGACCTGTTTCCTGCTTTAAAATACCATGCTGTTGGGAGTTTCTCTGAATCTTCTGTGATTCTGGAGGCTGCCTGATTTAAAAAAAAAAAATGTAAAAAATAAAATAAAAAACCATGCTGCAATGTAAAAGCCAGGATAAGCCTCTTGCAGCTGAATTCAGGTCTTGAAAGCTAGCAAGTTTTGAGTTTCAGTACTTGCCCCCCAAAATGGTTGCTTATCGTGTGTGTGTGTGTGTGTGTGTGTGTGTGTGTGTGTGGTGTGTGTTTACACAGTGAACAACCTGATACCTTTGGCTGAAATGGGCTTTGTGTGGGCGTCCGGCCAGGGGGCTGCTGGGCTTCAATGTTTCCCAGCCCTGACTCCTGGGTGTTGGCCTGCCTCAAGTTTGCATATTCATTGACTGAAATCTATTTTATTTCCTCAGGAAGAGTCTCTCCCTTTTGCAAATGCCAGCCACAGAGGTTTATTTTTCTCCCTGAGAGAAAGAAGAGTGAAGGCTGAGACTGAGACAGAGGGACAGAAGGAAAAGACTTAGAAGCCAGTGAGCCCGGAGCCATGAGATGTGCTCCGAGGACACAGGCCTTGGGGAAACTGGGCACGGGCAGGGGTTGGTCTTGGCTTCGCCACAACATTGCTGCGAGCTCGGGTGCCGTCTCCACTCGCAGGCTGGCCTGTCCTCTGCAGCCACAAGCTCAGGCACCGTCTCCATTCATAGGCCGGCCTGTTCTCTGCAGCCTGAGGTCCCTGTGGTGCCAACATCCAGATGCTGAGATAATTCTGCCAGGGTGTTGGCTGATCGGTGATTGGTGGTTGGCTGTTCTGTGAGTTCTGCATTGATCTTGCTGGCTAAGCATCCAATGCGGAGGGGCAGGCGCTGTTAGGGTCTCCACTCCCATCCCTCTCCCCAGGACTCATCACCCACTGCAACCGTAAGCTGCTAGGGGCTCACAGCCATGAGTCTTTGGGAGGGGTCCCACCTGGCATGCAGCTCAGGCTCCCAGCCCCAGGACCCGGCCGCCGCTCCCCTCCCGCCCACATCTTGGCTTAGCTGTCTTCCCTGGCTGCCAGCCCCTTCCCCTGGTCTTAGTTGACTTGGGCCACTAAACTGAAATAGCACACCCTGAGGACTTCAACAGCAGACCTGATTTCTCACCATCTGGAGGCTGGAGGTCCAGGATCCAGGCCCCCAAGGCTGCTTTCTCCCCCACTCCCCCACCCACCCTCCAGGGCACGCAGACTCCACCCTCTTGCTGCCCTGTCTCAGGGCTGTCCCTCTGGGCAAGCAGGCCCCTGGCATCCCTGTGTGTCCTCTCCTCCTGTTCTTATAAGGACACCGGTCATACTGGATCCAGGCCCACCCTAGTGACCTCATTTACCTTAATCACCTCTTGAAAGAGCTTGTCTCAACAACAGCCACATTCTGGGGCACTGAGGGTTAGGGCTTTAACATGGGAATTTGAGGGATGCAATTCACCCCGTAAAACCCAGACCGTTCCCCCAATAAATCACTTTCACAAGAGCTCTTCTCTCAGGCTTTGCTTCTGGGGGATCCCCCTTGAGATGGATCCATCTAGCTTCCTGCTTCTCAAAGAACGGAGGGGAGAGCCCTAGTGTGAAGGGAACGGGTGGCCTCGGGGACCTGCGGATAAGCTGCTGGCACTGCCAGGGGACAGGCTGAGCTGAAAGTCAGGAGGAGGGTGGCGAGGCCCGCGGCTGGACCTCATTCTTCTGAGTATTATAAAGTCTGGCTTTGCTCAGAAACTGCCCCATGTGTCCTTTTGTTAATCGAAGTGCAAAATTTTCTCCAAGTAATAATTGGAGTCATTTAACGATACAATCTTAATTTGGTCGATAGGCACAATTGCTAATTCCTAGAGACTCAGAGGAGAAAAGTGATCACGAATTCCAAGAGTGGAAACAAATTCATTGCACAAATTTCACCCTGGCTTCTTCCTCGCCGGCCTGGGAGCTGCCCCGAGGGTCCTGGAACCTTCAGCTGCTTCCAGGCTCAGCCAGTGTCGTGGGGAGCCAGGTCTTGCGGTGGCTCCCAGCCCCAAAGCTGACTCTGCATGGGACAACAAACGGTTTAATTAACCTCTCAGCTTTTTCATCTGTGAAGCAGAGCTTGGGATGCTTGCCACCGGACCAGGAGGCCACGAAGATGGATGTTAGAAAACCTCTGTGCCAGTGATGAAAGACATCAAAGCTATAATACCCTGTTAGGCAAAGCAAGGAGATAACTCATACATGCAGGAGACCGTCTCCTTGTGCAGAGGGGCTGTTGGAATCAATGTATGGTGGAGCCCTGAGGAACCTGAAGCTGTGTAGAGCCTGCAGCCCCCGCCCCACGTCCCAAAGCGATGTGGTCTGGGGAGCTCTTGTCCTGCCTTTTTTGGACACCCCCCTTCTTTGAGGGCATCTTTCTTCTCAAAGGTGTTGGGGTGGGAGTAGGTGGGGGTCTAGTTTGCTGATTTCCTTGTAAGTGCATTTTATTGTTACTATTATTATTATTATTTTGAGATGGAATCTCGCTCTGATGAGCGAGATTCAAAATTATTATTTTGAGACGGGGTTTCACTATGTTGGCCAGGCTGGTCTCGAACTCCTGACCTCAGGTGATCCACCCACCTCAGCCTCCCAAAGTGCTGGGATTACAGGCGTGAGCCACTGCGCCCAGCCAAGTGAATTATTTTTAAAAGGGGTAAATCGTCTAGTGAAACCCCGTCTCTATTAAAATATGAAAATTAGCCAGGCCTGGTGGTGCACACCTGTAGTCCCAGAGACTCCAGAGTCTGAGGCAGGAGAATCGCTTGAACCTGGGAGGTGGAGGTTGCAGTGAGCTGAGATTGCGCCACTGCACTCCAGCCTCGGTGACAGAGCGAGATTCCGTCTCAAAATAATAATAATAATAATAGTCTGTCTCTGTGTGTTTAATTACTAGTGACTAGTTACTGTTGCAACTCATTTATTTGGAGACAGGCTCCTATCTAGTGTCCCACCACGATATTATTTGGGCCAGAAAAGACATACACAACCGATGAAAGCCTGGAAGCTGAATCTTAGTGCTGAAGATTCGCTGTGGGAAAGCACAGAGCCTAGGAGTTTGCTCAGGGCCTGGTCTCCTACAGGCAGGCACCGCTGACTGATAGCCGGAAGATTCTAGACTCCCAGGCCACCGGTTTCTTGAAGTGGCATTAACCCTGGTAGGCTCTTTGAAGTGTGTGCCCAGAGACTCGGGGGGGTCTGTGCAGGAGCCAGGCCACCTGTGCTCAGAGTCAGCAATGTGGGTTTCTCTGTCCATACGTCAGCGGTGCGGGTCTCTGTGTGACTGCGTCAGGTTGCTCCTGGGAAGAGGGGTGAGGGGCTGTGGGCCTCGAGCTGACGGCATGGGCAGGAAGGCTCACCTACCGAGGACAGCAAGTCAGAGCCAACGGGGGAAGGGCTTTCAAGCCCTGGCACCACCAAGGTTTCAACCAAGAGATGTTGAACCAGGTTCCAGTAGACAGCCTGCTGTCAGGGTGCACAGACTGTGGAAACCAGTGAGAAGTCCTCTTCGTGTACAACACGGTGGCCAGTGCATGGCTGCAGACCTCACCCAAAAGCCCACAGCCAGGCCAGCAGTTACAGGCGGCAGCCGGTCTCTTGTCTCCCCAAGGCCCCAGCAGCTCTGTCCTTCTACACAGCCCCTGCTGACGGCCATCGTTGGTATGGACACATCAGCCTCCAGGCTGCTGCAGGGCCTGTCCCTGGTGGCAGCTGTGACATTAGTCATCGAGGGGCTCCCCTGGTCTCCCCTGGCTGGCTGGGAGTGAGGTGACATAAATACACTGAGCAGGTAGCTCTGCAGACCACTGGATCACCAGCATCCCTTGTGGCCAGAGTGTGGCTTTAAAGTGTGTCCCAGAGGTGGCTCTCAAGGCAGTCTTGCTGGGCTGTTATTAGGCACGTCGGCTCCAGGGAGTGCCCATTCATTATGGCCAAATAAGCAGGCATAGGCGCCAGCCCCAGATGAGGTCTCTCGGGGCCTCCAGGGGTGGGAGAGCCACCCTCTCCAGCGGCCTCAGGGCCCCAGCGCTCGGAAGCCTGGCTCCTCTGGCTTGAGCTCAGGTCTACAGTGAGCAGGGAGTCTTCCTACTGCTGCTCCAAGCTGCCTGGGCCAGCTGTGACCCCCGAGAGGGCTGCCTGCCCATCGCTGCCTGGGCCAGCTATGTTCGCCGAGGGGGCTGCCTGCTCACCGCTGCCTGCCTTGAGTGCCAGGGTCTTTTATGAAATAATCATGTTACTCAAGTTCAGTCCTTGAATAAATAGCACATTTTTGCATGTATTTTGTAGAGTGGCATACGCTTCAAAGTTCTAAAGGCACCGCAGGGTATCTATTCTGTGAAGCCTTCCTTCTACCCTGTCCCCACCCGCCCGTCGAGACAAGCAGCATGGCCAACCGCGGTGTGCATCCTTCTGTGCATTAATGAGCAAACAGGCACAAGCACTGTCTATGCCTCTATGCGGAGGTGGGGGCTCACTGCTCGTGCTCTTCTGCACTTTTGCCTTTTTCAGCAAATGCCATGCATCAGAGCTCTTTCTCCACTGCCACACAGCCCCAGCCTTTTCCGCGGCTGAGTGGCAGCCCATTGGAAGGTTCATAACTAGCCATGGAAATCTAGGTTGAGTTCAGGTATTTGCAGTTAAAAACAATGCTACCACACAGTGCTCTGCAATATGCCAGTATGAGTGCATGTGTGTCTGCGATGGGGAGGGGGTGGTCTCAGGGGTGCAGCTGCAGGGCTGCACCAGTATGTGTGTGAATATGTCAGTATGTGTGCGTGTGCATCTGTGGTGGGGAGGGGGTGGTCTCAGGGGTGCAGCTGCAAATTGCATTTGCATCTGAACTTGCAGTTGCATTTGCACCTGTGCTTGTGTTTGTGTTTGTATTTGCATTGGGGCTTTCACCTGTATTTGCAGTAGGATGGGGTGGTCACACTCAGGTGGGTCCGCATGGGACATGTCACAGAAGCAAATCTGGTCTATACCTGGCTTGGGGGTGCTCTTTCATTCTTGACTTCACTAAAGGGCAGTAGGTCTGCCAGTCAGGGTCCTATGAGGAAAACCAGCTGGTCTAGATGTTCCAACAGAGGAGCTTTAACACCAGGAATCAGCTACCGAGGTGCCAGAAGAGCAGAAGGGAGAAGCAGGCTTGGGGGAGGCCAGGGCAGGAGGGTGCTCCTGGTGACAGGAGCTGCTCCTGCCCATGGAGCCTGTGCTGTCGAGCTGTTAGAGCTGCAGCTGGCCCTGGATGTGCTGGTGAGGGGCCGCCTCCAGCAGGGCGAGGACACCTGCCCTCACCCCAGGGGCCGCCTCCCGCAGGGTGGGGATGCCTGCCCTGACCAGAGGGGCTGCCCCCAGCAGGGCGAGGACACCTGCCCTGACCCAAGTGGCCACCGATGCCAACTGGAAGCAAGAAGCGTTGCCCCTCCTCCTGCAGCAGAGCTGGCTGAGGCACCCATAGGCACGGGAGTTCTGGAAGTGAGTGTGCAGCTTCCGGGCCCCTAGAAACAAAGCGTGGGGCTGAGAGCAGAGGTGCAAGCAATGTGCAGGGAGTGAGCCCCACGCCCGCCCTGCTGTGGCCTCAGCGTGAGGCCAGGCTGTCCTGTTGGCTCTGAGCCAGCGGCGTTGGGGCCCCTGAGGCTGCCAGGGCTGTGCTGGCCCGAGGCCTCCACCTCTGTCTGTTGAAACGCCACTATGCCCAGTACCACTCTCGTCCCGCATCCTCTGTGCTGGGGGCCCTTCCTGGTGCTGGGGCCCTCGTTCAATACTCAGTTTGCCCAACCAGGTGAGCAGGAGCTGCAGTCCTGGACTCCTATCCAGGATGCATCCCTGAGGACCGAGGGACTCTCACCTGCTGTGGCTGGAAGCCCCTCAGGCGGGCTCCCCAACAGCCGCCCCCAAACAGCTGCCTGGCACCTGCAGCGGGTGTCACAGAGGGGACTTGGGACTGAGGGCTGCTTGTGTCATGTCGTCCTGGGCTGTCGGGAACCACCTAGAGCTCCTTTCTATGGAGAAAAGGGGGACCGGGCCCCTCTGTGACATGAACCGTGCGGGGCCAGCTCTGAGGGGCCTTGCCAGGAAAGGGGGGCACAGCTGCCTTCCATCCCCCACGGAGAAAATCGAGACCAGGCTGGCAGCCATCCGGCTGGTCAGGCTTGACCCCTGGGTGTCCCGCGGATGTTGCACAAAGCACCACAGACGGGGGTCCAGACAACAGACATTCACTCTTTTGTGCTGCTGGAGGCCGGACCCCCGAGATGAAGCCGTTGGCAGGGCTGGTTCCTTCTGGGCCTGGGGGACTGCGTCTGCCCCGGCCTCTCTCTAGGCCTCTGGGACCCTTGGCATTCCCTGGCTGGTGGAAGCATCATCCCGGTCCCTGTCTCCCTCTTCATACGCGTTCTCCAGCACCTGTCTGTGCCCAAATCTCCCCTTCTCGGAAGGACAGTGGTCATTGGATTAGGGGCCCAGCCTACTCCAGCATGGCCTCCTTTTAACCAATTCCATCTGCAAAAAGCCTATTTCCAAATAAGTCACATTCTGAGGTACTGGGGGTCAGGACTTCGACATATAAATGGGGGAGTGGAATGGAGACAGACGTAATTCAACCCGTAACAATCCCCTCATAAGCAAAGAACTTCTCCAAACGGAAATAAAGAAGTCTCAGTGGCCTGTTACATTAAATTGGCGACTAGGCCCCAAGCGGATGGTGCCAGGCAGTCCTCGCAAGTGACCTCACCCTTGCTTGAGTTGCAGAGGTAAGCGAAACTGAGCTATTTCTTGTAAATGCCTACAATAAAGAGAAACAGAACTTAGGCTCCACCAATCAGAGGCAGCCAACAAACTTACATAACCAGGGACTTTCCAATGGGATGGACCCAATAAAGAAACTGCATACGTGCGGCCAATCAGATACTTTCTCTGCTTCACCTTAGGCAACTGCTGTACCTACGACCAATCAGATACTTTCTCTGGTGTACGCCAGGCAACTGCATACCTGCAGCCAATCAGATACCTTCTCTGCCTGCTAGCAGCCAATCAGATACTTTCTCTGCTTTATGTGCGCCACCTGCATGCCTGTGGCCAATCAGATACCTTCTCTGGTGTACGTCAGGCAATGGCATACCTGCGACCAATCAGATACTTTCTCTGGTGTATGCCAGGCAACTGCATACCTGCAGCCAATCAGCTACCTTCCGTGTCTGCTAGCAGCCAATCAGATACTTTCTCTGCTTTATGTGCGCCAACTGCATGCCTGTGGCCAATCAGATACCTTCTCTGGTGTACGCCAGGCAATGGCGTACCTGCAACCAATCAGATACTTTCTCTGCTTCACATCTGCGCCTGTCCTAGCAGAGCTGCCCTTGTGTTCCCTTGGTGGAGCTCGTGGTCCATTCTGGTGTGGGGCTGCCCGATTCATGAATGGTGGTTTGCTCAAGTCAACTCTTTAAAAAGTGTATTATGACTCAGTTTACCCTTTTAAAACATACCACAACTTGAAAGGCAGGTCGAGAACAGGAGTAGGGAGTTCTCAAGGATGTAAATATAAGGGACCACTAAACACCAGGAAGAAGGTTCGACCTCATTAGTCAACAAAAGAATTTACATCTGGACACGACAGTTTCCCTGTTGAACTGGCGAAATTTTATTTAACTGATCATCCTCAGTGGAGCGTAAATGCAGGTAGACTTTTAGAGGATGTTGTCAACGTGAATCTGCAACCTGAAAACGTTCCTTCAATCCTGGGCTTCTATTTCTGATCCTCTAACATAAGGAAAGATCCCAAGCTACGGGAAAATATTGATGCAGAAAAAGATTCATCTCAGTGTAATTAAAAAATGCACAGAAGCAAATCCAATATAGCAAAAGGAGAGATTTGGGTATATCCATAGGAGAGAATGCCGTACAATCATTACAAATTACATTGAAAAAGGATGCTAACGGCACTGGAGACCCCCATGGTTAGTGTTGAGCAACAAATGTGAGCTAAGCTTATGCCCACACACACCACACACACGCACACGTTGGGTTAAAATCAAACCCGGGAGCGAGTTTACAGAGGTATGACTGAGTGTCAACGCGAAGAGACCATGTCCCAGAAAGGAGATTTTTATATTTACAAGAGGAGGGGCCTACCACGCCTCGAAAGCCCAGGAAATGCCAGTTAGTTTGGGGAGGAGCAGGCACCAGCCTTTCTTGGGGTTTCCTCGGGAAAGGCAGGGCAGGCGGGTAGACGGCTCAGGACTGGCTGGCGTGAACAATTCTGGTGGACTTTGGGGCGTAGGGGCTGTCCCTGCTTGCCTGGCTCTGGGGTCATCTAGGGCAGGGAAAATGCTGGCTTGGTGTACCAGTGAGATGAAGCGGGTGGTTGGGGTATAGACAGGACTGGCTGCTCTAGGCCAAGCTCTGTCTTGGCTCTGAGATCAGCCAGCTCTGGGAGGGACAGTCTGCAAGAGTCTTTGAATGCCAGAGCATCAAGAATACAGAAAATAAGAAAATTATAGTGAATGCAATTGGCCCTGTGACAAATGGATGCCAAAAAGACAAATACAGAATCTCAGAAAACCCAGCTAGAACACACACACACACACATACAGACATTATTTAACTATGTTTTTGAAATGCACAGAAACAGGCAACGCTGGAAGGAAACATTCCAAAATGTTGATGGTGTTCTCTTTGTGTTGTGAATATATGGTGGGTTTTTCTCCTTCTGTTTCTTGTAATGTTCTTAATTTTCAAATTCTCTGTCAATGAATATGTACTATTTTTATAGTGAGGAAAAAAGGGTTTAAACTATTTACCGGCTGCCTGGACAGGAGGCCTCAGCTGGGGCCTCCCTGAACCCAGCTGGCCCCGTTCCCTCACCTGCCGGGCTGGGGGACTCCGTACTGCTGCACATCAGTCGGGCACCGTGTCTCCTTCTGCCGGCGTCTCGAACAGCCGGGAGGGAGGAGCATCAGAGAAGTGTGTGTGGTGACGCTAGCGGTGAGACGGGGCCCAAGGCATATTGGTGCCTATCCGCTATTCCATAGATGGTGTTTGGGCTCTGCAGAGCCTGTCCCGAGGACAGCAGGCTCAGTGTGAGGGGCCAGGCGTCCTCCACACCCCTCTCAGCTGCCACCTGAGCCTGGGCAGGGGGAACTGGCCAGGACTCAACACTGTCCTCACCAAGGGGCGGGCCCCGGGTGGCAAGCACACGGTTGGGATGGTGAGGCCTTGGGGCCTCAGCCTTCATCTGCACACCCGCCACCCCACAGATCTCCCAGGCTTCCATCCCAGCGGGGGACCAGGGTCCTGATCTGCCCGGGACTTCCTTGGTTTCAGCACTAAAAGCCCCACACTCTGCTAGTCCAGGCCAAATGGGGAGGGTTGGTCACCTATGCTCAGTGTCCCCTCAGAGCCCTGAGCCATGCAGGGCCCCCACATCCCCACGTCTCCACCCCCTCTCACCCCAGATCTGGTCTGAGTGGGAGTCGGTCCTGCAGTCTTAATGGTCTCTGACAGTCACAGTTCCCTGGGATCCACAGCTCCCAGCCTCTTGGCGGGGGGGGGGGCACAGGATGTCTCGGGGTGGGGGACAGGTGTCAGAGGGCTTAACTGCACCCCTGTGCTAGGGGCTGTCCTCCCCAAAAGTCCTGGGGGGGACCATTCTCCATACGCCCCTCCTGCCAGATGCTGGACCACCTGTGATAGGGGCGGAGGGACTGCGCCGTTAGCTCCGTCTGGAAAAGGGTGTGTGTGAGAGCAGAGAGGCGGGACAGAGGATGAGAGAGGAGTGGGGAGGGGAGCAGGAAAGAGTGAGTTTGGGGAGGAAGAGAATTACCTTGGGATTCTATCCTGAGGTGACCCAGATAGCTCCTGCTCCAGAACATACCTTGGTTCAGTTGTGGCCTTCAAGAGGTCAGCCAGATTGCCAGAGAACTCATATCTTTTATTAACATTTTCTCAGGTACTTTAAACTGCAGTCATTACGTAGAAAGCATAGGTTACAAATTATGGCAAAATACGCTTTTGCTAACCGATTGGCTCCATTGCATATACGCACGATCTACACACACATTCGTGTGTCATCAGAACCATGACTCGAGACAATTTGAATGCAGAACTGAGAAAAACAAACTTGCCCAACCGCATTCTGAAACGAGCCCTTTCCAGCCTCCCTCCCAGGGACCCAGAAAGATAGCTCCCTGGAAGTCAGAAAACGGAAGCTGGAGTCTCAGCTGCTCCACAGAGCGCCCTGGGACTTAAGGTGTCACTTGCCTCGGTTTCCCCAGAAAGGGTGAGAGAAGGAGGGGGCCTCTTACTTTCCTTCCTTTGCACACAATGGCTGTCTCCACGGAGGCCACCAGGGCCACGGAAGTGAGCGGCAGGACCGGCTCCTAGTGGTCACAGCCAACCCTTCTGTGGGAGCCCCTTCCCAAAGATGGCGCGGTGGGCAGAGGCTGCAGCTTCAGCCTCCTAGGCTGAGGTCAGACAGGGCCTCCAGGGGGTTGAGTCGGCTACCCTCCCCCCAGGAGCTGGCTGCCTCCTCCTCCAGCTTTGGTCCCTGGATCCCTTAAAAAGTAAGCGCCACCTTAGAGCCGGGTGATTAAACCAAGACACTGGTCTTTTATTCATGTCTCTGCCAACCGCTGTTTCAGGCTCTTGTCAGACACATCCATGGCTTCCAGCAGGACGTCAGTAAATTTCTGGCTATGAAATGATTGTGTTTCTACAGCAGCAGCAGGCCGGGTAAATGGGAAGGGTTAAACTGGCTTCCTGTCCTGGAACATTTGGGGATTTTTATCACACGTCACTGTCTGTGACAGCCTCTGGGCCTTTGGAATATTCCGGCACAACTGCCGGCTCCTTGGGCTCATCTTGGCTCAGCAACAGGTTCCCAGGCAAGGCCGTGGTGCCCTGGACAGGTCAAGAGCGGATCGGGACGGGGCTCGCTGTGCCGAGGGGCGGGCTTCTCGGGGCTGCCCAGGACAGGTCCAAGTGGGCTGGTGGGTTTCTGGGTGTGTCATTTGCTCTCCCCGGCGTGCATGCAGGCACCGCCCTTGGAGCCCCTGGGCCCTGCTTCCTCGCTGCGGCTGGGACCCTGTCCTGAGGGGCCATGAGCTCCAAGGGGCTGTTTCACAGTGAGCCTGGATGGGTCCTCCAGGGTCTCCTCTGGGCGACGAGGGCAAACTCGTGGAGCTTCAGGATTTTGAGAATTGCAGGAAACAAGACCTGAACTCAAAGTAACTTTAAGCCAAAAAGGAAGTTTGTTGAGAGTCCTTGAAGGAGCCGGCCTTGGGGACTTCAGTGACCCAGCCCCCTCCTGCTGTCCACCCTGTTTCCCTCTGGGTGGGGCCTCTTTCTCTCCTCTGACGGATGGGACTCCTTCTGGGCCCGGCCTGGCCACACAGCACCCCACAACCTGCATGGTGGCCCAGCCGGGATACCTCCAGCCCCAGAGACAAGAGGCCCCTATTGATGCGGCGGAGGCAGGAAGGGGCTGGGATACAGCCGGCGGCAACCATACCCAGTGCCCACTGCACCCCCAAGACCCCCAGGTGGGGCCCCGAGGTGGGGACAGGAGCTCCAGCCCAGGCCCTGATGCCCAGTGTCACATGCGCCCGGCAAGCCCCTTCAGCGTCCTGGGTCTGTCCTTCAGCCACAGGATGGGAACATGAGGCAGCTCCAGGGTGGCACCTGTGGCCATGGCCAAATTCAGCCTGCCTGTGTCTGACCACAGGCTAGGAATGATTCTAACATTTATAAATGGTTGGGGAAAAGGGAAGGCTTTGTGACACATGAAAGTTAAACAGAATTCCCATTTCCAGGTCCATAAACACAGTGTAATTGACACAAGCCACACCCACTCTTCCACATCTGTGGATGCTTCTGCACTTTGAGGGCAGAGACCGCAAGGCCCCTTCCAGAGATGGGGTGCCAACTGGAGGCCCCTTCCAGAGACGGGGTGCTGACAGGAGGCCCCTCCCAGAGACGGGTGTTTCTCGTTCAGCCGGCTCAGGCTGACTACGAATTCAGCCTCCACCAAAAACACCAGAATCCTTCATCGTGGTTTTTATGCCCTACATTTTTTTCTAATATGCAAGAAAACCAATCTATGACTGTTCAAAAGTAGACGCTAAAGTCACATTCCACCGCAAGCATCCTAAGGCCCTGCCTGATTTGAGGCCTCTTCCCACCGGGTGTCCTGGGGTCCCTGGGTCCTGACGTCCCTTCCCTGCCTGGGCTGTGACGGTCACCAGGCTAGCAGGGCCAGAGCCGGGCTGGGGGCCGGCACTGTAGACAGGGAAGGAACCTGCCAGGCACATCTGTCCTCCCTCGGTCGGCCCTGAACAGCGAGGTGTGGCTCCATCACATGCCCTGGAAGAAGAATTCAAAAAGGTCTAAGCTCTTCATGTGCTCCTCAGAGGAACGGAGGGGCCGCTGGCTTGTTTCCTGGGAGTTTGTGCGTGGGTCATGATGGGGCATCTGTTCTCAGGCCCATGGTCTGACCAGTCAGTTGTGCTTTGGGGCAGTGGGGGAGCCATCTGGAAGGTGCAGGTGCCTGCTTTCTGTAGGGTTGGGGGTTCACCCTTGCCTTTGCAAGTGGGCCTGGTGGGAAAGGCAGGCCCTGGGGTCCCAGCCACATGGCCTGGGGTTGAGGTAACCGCAGGGTTCCTTGGTGGCAGTTGGGGGTGAGGGCTGAGGGCGTCTCAGTACCAACTGGAAGGTCAGGCCCAGCCACCCGAAGCTGCTGGTGGGTTCCAGGGCCTGTGTACTCCACTTTACACTCAAAACAGAGAGATGGGGGTGACGCCAGAGCTCCCTGACCCCCTCATTGTGGTCTGGGAGCTGCCGGATCATGGGACACGAAGATCCTATCTCAGAAACATTCTTCTGGGACTGCTATCTTGGCCCAAGCTGCAGAGTCCAGTGTGGTCATTCCTGGCAGAGGGGTAAGTCAGCAGCGGGCCGGGAAGCAAAGGCTCACAGACCTCACTCCTCAGCCTGCTGCAGGCAGGCGGTGGTCACACTCCTGACCCGGGACTCGGAATTCCTGAATGGTGTGCCGTGGGGGCACCCGCACAGAAGAGGCCCTCCAGGGGCAGTGGCTGCCCTTCCCAAGCAGCCAGGCCAGGTACTGGGTAGGCCTAGAACCTCCTCTGGGCCTCCCACTGCACCATCTCCCAGCCCTGCTCAGTGGGCCCCAAGCTGGGGAATGGTGACCGTCCATGACTGGCTGGAAGCCTCCGAGCACAGCAGAGGCTGTGTGTGCTTCCCCTAAGGCAGGCCTGCCGTCCACAGACGCTCACTTCAAGCTGCCTCTGCCCTTGGGAGCCCTCTGGAATGAGGGGATGAAGGGGGAGGCCCGGCGGGAGGCTGCCTGGTCCTTGGGGCCGGTGAAGGAAGTGTCTTCTGCAGGAGGAGGGGGTGGTGGAGCCTCAGCAGGCACTTGAGAGGGGGGCCTGCCTGACAGCCAGAGATCCAGAGGAGGAAGACGCGTGGGTTAAAATGGGGCCAGGACAGGCTCAGGGCGTGGGGGCTGCTTCATGAAAGAAGGAGTGGGGCAGGAAAGAGCAGAGGAACCCGCAGGGAGGGCCTCCATCCAGGAGGACAGGAAGGACAGGCCCCCATTCAGCTGCACGTGACTCGGCCTGAGCGCTTTCTTACTCACAGCTCCCGGGCCTTACCTGTTCTCATTGGATCACGTGGTGGATACGGGATTGACCACGACCCTCCACCCCGCCCAGCTCAGGGTGATGTGTTGCCTAATCTTTTGCTCCTGTTGGCAGAAAATAAGCCAGTAACACCCTCCCCTAGAGAGGCCCAGGGAGCCCCTGCGTCAGCTCCAGAGGCCCCTGGAAAGACGTGATTAAAATGAAGGAAGCCAGAGCTCGTCCTCACTGAGCTCCAGTTGGGCACATGCTTCTCATACCCTCTTGGCGACGGGGAACTGGGGCTCTGCGGGCCAATGCCTCAGGCCCAGATGAGATGGCGGGGTCTGGGCAGCCGGGCACCCTTCCTCCTCCCCCAGCCCTGGAGCAGACGCTAACCCATGTTCGTGGGAGTTCTCACGTGGTCAGCCCCAAACCCGGCTCCCAGCCAGAGTGTGGTCTGGAGTGGGGTCCAGATCAGAGACAACTTCTAGGAGCTGCTTGAGCTGGGAGTGAGGAGCATCTCCGGAGGGGGCTGGGGCACAGGGATGCACCCACCCAGGTCGAAGAGGCTCCCAGGCAGCTCGATACGTATCTACAGGAAGCGGTCAGAGAGCGTGGGCACCCGGCTTCCCTGCACCTCGGATGGACCGCTTGGGACTTGCATGGAGGCCCTTGTGATGTCGCCAGGGAGGCAGGGGGCCATGCTGGCCCTCGCTGCAGTGTGGGTTTCTGGGGTGTCTTCTCTGCAGGGAGAGACGCCTGTGGGAAGGGGCTGCTCCCCTGCCCTGGGAACTTCTGACACCCGGCAGAAGTGGAGATGTGAGAGAGCATGGCCCCAGCTGTCTATTCAGTTGTTCCTTGGTTTTCTCGTGTGTTCGTATGGCTCCTGTGGCGAGGGTCCATCATGCGCCGTGCTCATAAGCAGCCTTTCCAGTCTGCAATGCAGCCCCTGAGGTGAGGCAACAGGGGCCCTGGCAGACCAGGGCCATCGGCGGGCAGTGACTTGGCTTTGATGCACAGCATTCGCCAGTTCCCGGCCACTCCCAGCATGGCCGATTCCGACCCACCGACGTGAAGTCACGAGACACTGTCAGGACAAAATGCCCCAGTCCATAAGCTGGGGCCCCCAGCCACCAGCCGCAGCTTAGGTCCAGCCCAGGGAGGTCAGCGGCGGTGCAAGGAAGCTGTGTTCCCTTAGTTTACAAGTGAGAATATTGAGATCTCGAGAGGCGGACAGGCTGCGCAAGGCCACATGTGCAGTGAGAAGCAGAACGGACCCAGATGCAGACCTTCCTGTGCAACTGAAGGTCCCTGCCTTTCTCTGACCTCTGACTGCTGCTCTGGCAAGGTCGGGTGGGGGCTGGGGGCCTGGAGACCGGCTCACTCCCAGCAAAAGCCCCTGCCTGCTGCCCCCGGGTGGGGCCTGGGGGCAGCTGTGCAATACCAAATGGCCGGGAGCAACCCGCTCTTCCTCCCAGCCTCGGTCTCAGGGCCCTGGGCTCCTGCCAGCCTCCTTCTCGCCAAACTCGGCTTCCTTCCTGGTTGCCCTGGGCTTGGAGAACATTCAGGCAGGTCGGGGCAGAGCCCGCAGCATCGGTGTGCACCCCCAGGAGCCCCCACCCAGGCTTTCTCCTCGCACTCCTTGTTTGGAAACAGCAATGTTTGCTTTTGAAGGGCACCGGGGTGTACGCTGCACTTAAAGGAGGACCGCTGAGTATTTTCTTAACGGAAGAGCAAATATTTACGTCTTAGGAACTAAAGGGCAGTTTGGCGTGTGTGGGATATTGACTCAGGGAAACAAACCCTTGGCTGCCTTTGGCCTTGCCCGGCCAAAATGAGCAGAGGCGTCTGCCTTGGTCTAGGGGCCACCTGGGCCTCTATTTACCTGCCAAGAGAGAAGGAGGGCCGAGGCGGCTGTGCCAGCGACTGCTCCTCAGCTTGGGGTGACTGAGCAACCCTCGATCTGCCCCCTCCTGACCACCACCTTCCCCAGCGGGTGGGGTGGGGGCAGGGGTCGTTCTGCCTCTCTGGCTTTTGCTGTGCCTGAGGGCAGAAGCCCTTGCTTGGTCCCCCCTCCAGCCCTGTCCACACTTGCTGGTGACGGCCACCAGCCCGGCCGTGTGGGGAGTACGACCGCCAGCCTGCTGTGCGTCGGCAAATGGAGCCTGGGCCAAAGGGTTAGGTTATTAAAGGTAAACACACACATCTGCAAAGGCTAGTGCAGCGGGGAGGCAGCTGGAGGGGATGCAGGAGAGCCCACGGGGAGAATGGAGCCTCCTAAGGACCCCCAGCACCCACTTCCTGGGCTGGTGAGCTGCAGCCGGAGCCCCTGGGTTCGCCCAGGCCCGGGGCCTGTCTTTGGGGCCCACCGACACCAGCCCTGCCCAGGAGTGCCAGCCTGGCCCTGCTGTGGGAGCACATGGGGTGCTCTGGGGAGCAGGCTGGTCCTGACCCCAGCAGGAGATGCAGTCCAGGGACCTCCCCAGCGGGGGGTCCTACCGAGATGCACCTGCCTGTCTGCTGGTTGCTTGGCTTCCTAACCCCATGGCAATCCTGCTGTACGCTTCTGGAAGTTTCCACCAGCAATCCCATGAGCTCTGGGTCTGCACTTCAGTTATCTGCATGGAAAAGGGCACCTGTTTTGTGAGTAACCCGGGTGTCCGTGGCCCCAATTCAGAGGCAGGGCTGTCCCTGAAGCGGCCAGTGGCCCTGGGTTGCTGGGAGCAGAGGGTCAGCACAGTACAGCAGCGTCCCCACCCAGGACAAAGCCAGGACAAGCCCTTATAGGCCGGAGAGGGGAGGGCGGTGGCTCTCTGCTGGGCTGCCAGACGGAAGGTAAACAGCGCCGGGGGCTGGTCGCTCCTGTCTCCAGGCAGGAATGCACAGGCCGCACCCCAGGCAGGTGCGTCCCCAGGGAGGGTTCTGCCCTCTGAAGGCCACCCACACAGGTAGCCTCTGCAGTGGCTGAGAGGTCACAGGCTGCTGTGTTCCCCATCCTTACCCAGCTCTGACCGCCCGGTGAACTTGGGCTGTGCACACAGAGCGGTTTCTCTGCACAGCAGAGCGTCATGTCCACCGTGTCCTGTGACTGTCTGCCTCACGTATCGGAGGAAGGTGGCTGGAGCCAGTTCTCACCCCGGGCTGCCTGTCGGGGGCAAAGGTGCCCTGGGGGGGGCCTCACATCATCGTCCTCAACCCCCGTCTCGTCCCACCCACCTGGGCCCACCCTGACCCTGAACAGCTGCCCCATTGTCAGCCCCCAAGTGGCCGTTCTCAGCCCGTGGACACCTTGCCCCTTCATGCCACTGAGTGCAGGGCAGAGGGTCTCAGCCCCAGCTGCACAGTGTGTGTGTCATGGAGGGGACAGAGAAACAGTCAAAATCCAGAGACACGCTCTCTGTTATGTGTGTGAACATGTGCTTGCATTGCACGCACACATATGTACTGTGTACATGTGTGCACTCATTTTGCATACATGTGTGTTGTATGCTCATGTCCTGTACATGTGCTTGATGTGTGTGTGCATGCATATGTATGTGCAAGTGAGTGTGTTGTGTGGGTGTGCACGGGAATGTGTGTGTAAGCCCAAGTGTATGCGTGTGTGTGTATGTGTGTGTGTGTATGTGTGTATATGTATCTGTGTATGTGCACGTGTGTGTATATGTATGTGTGTGCGTGTGTGTGTGTGCGTGTGCATGTGCATGTGTGTGCATATGTGTGTATGTGTGTGCGTGTGTGTATGTGTGTATGAGTATGCGTGTATGTGTATGTGTGTGTATGTGTGTTTGTGTGTATGTGTGTATGTGTATGTGTGTATGCGTGTATGAGTGTGTGTGTATATTTGTGTCTGTGTATGAGTATGTGTGTGTATGTGTGTGCGTTTGTATGTTTTTGTGTGTGTGTGTGTGTGCGTGCGCCTATTTAAGGATGCACAGGTTGCTCCTGCAGGCTGGCAGCGTGTGTCTGTGGAGCGGTGGGTGGCACTCGCCAGGGCAGCCGAGATTTCCACTGTGGCTGTGGTCTGGTGGGGCCTAAAGGGTGCCCCAGGCCTCCCATTATGCAGCCCGCTCTCATGTGGCTCTCAGAAGACTCGTTCCGTGTGCCTGTGTGGCGGTGAGCCGCCCCGGCGAGGATCTTCTGAAAGGTGAGACAGTCTCTGGGAGGCCGACAGAGGCCAGCAGCTGTAGCTCCCACTGGCTGCTGTTAAGAAGCCCAGGTCTAAAGGGACCCAAAAGAAATAGGACACGGCCCACATGCCACTCACCCCCATGCAGAGGCCGCCATGCATGACCCCATGTGCCACCACACATGGCACATGGCCCCCATGTGCCACCTTCACACCCCTGGGGCAGGCACAGCACCTGCCTCACAGCCTGTGGGCACCCTGGCCTGAATTCCTGCCATGCTTCAAGTGTCACTCAGGCCGCACCACCAGTGACCACAGCCAAGGGGCCACCATCCGCCGGGGAACACAGAGACGAGCAGGGGCTGGCCTGGCAGGCAGAACCTGTGGCTTCATGGGGCCACAGTCCCCACCAGGAGCTTCAGAGTATCTGCCTCTCTCTGACCTCTGGGGAGCCCCACAAGCCATGCTGGCTACCCCCTGAAGAGCAGCTGATGACCTCGAGTGGCAGGCCCCACGCCAGAGCCCCCCTCACCCCGGGCGGCCTAGGGCTGCCAGCTGGGGCAGTGGCAGCTGCCTGGGGAGCTGGGAGCTTTTGATTTGCGTCAGTGCTGAGCTGGCCGGGAGGGGCTCACGCCGGGTGCTCAGCAGCCACTGGGAGTCACGGTGACATCACAGCTCTGGGGGTGCAGAGAGGGTCCTGCAGGGAGACGGGGTGGCTCCATGCAGCCCAGTGTGAGCCCACAACCCTGTCTCCCCAGGAGCTGGGTTTTTTAAAGCAGTTTCCATGATACAAGCACCAGGTCAGTCCCCCAAGAGAAGGCGGAAGCTGGAGAATTGCCTCTCCCACGACGGGCTGCCCTGACGGCCCCCAGCAGCAGTGGGCTGGCCACCAAAGGACTCCAGCTAATTGAGGGGCTTGGCAGGAGCCCTGGCCACGGCTGGAAACCTGCAATTTCACTGAGATGAAAGGGTCCTCAAAGGACACTCCTGAGAAACGCAGCGGCCAGGAGGGGCGGGAAGAACGCTCTCTCCGTGGGGTCCCTACAGGGCGCTCCAGGGAGCGTCAGGCGTGAGGGCAGCACTTCCCTGGGAAAGAGCTGGGTTTGAGTCCAGCTATGTGACCCCACGTGTGTCTCCTCCCGACCGCCCTTCGTCACCGACCCCGCCACCCAGGAACAGAAGATGTGAGTCATCTCCGACATTCCACGCTTTATCCTCGCAAAGGCCTCCCAAGAAGGCAGCTCCCCCAACCCCTCCAACCTACCCTGAGTCAGTCAACAGCCCAGGCATCGTCCAGGTGCCCCCGCCAGCAGGCTGCCCCCAACTCCTGGCAGCGACTGCCCCCGACAGCCTGACCTGCCTCCCTCAGCTCACCTCTGCAGACGCCCTCTGCTCCTCGGCTCAAACATGCCACCTCAACTGATTGCTGAGCTCCAAGACGGCCCCTCTCCCCAGGCTGGAGGGCGCATGCCAGGGCCACAGCTCCCAGCCTGGGGAGGGGACTCTGCTGGTCAGCGGGGCTGGCTTTAAACACTGAGGACAGACTCACTTGTGTTTAAAGACCCCGGGCAGAGCGTGCTCACTGGATCCCATTCCCAGCCACAAGGAGAGCTGGGTGCCCCTGAGGTTCCTTGCTGGGGGGTCCATCCAGTCCCAGGCCAGGTGGGACCAACAACTCCACTGACCCATAGCCCACTTGGGGCGCGAGGTTGGGAGCCCTGCCTAGAGGCAGATGCTCACGCCTTGGTCATCTTCGGAGGACACCTCTCCCTCATCAGGGCTCCCAGCCTGTCCCTCCTCCCCAGCCCCTGCAGCCCATCCCCACCTGGTGATGTCCCGGGACAGAGGTGCTGCCCTGACGGAGGAGGCCGTCCCACCAGGTGCTATCGCGTTGTCTCCCTAAGCCAGCCTGGCTCTTCACGGACCGTGTTCCAGGTGGAGAATTCCGGGCTCAGGGAGGCTGTGGTCACTCCTGGTCGCACACTCATGGGGGGGCAGAACTGAGATTCCCATGGGGCTTGTTGCTCAGTCCATGCCTCCCCAGCCCTGCGGTAACAGACGGCCAGACACTCAGTGGCTGGAACACGCAGATCGATTCTCAGGCTTCTGGAGGTCGATGTCCTGACCCAGCTCTCGCTGACGGAGATGAGAGTGTGGGCCAGGCGGCCTTCCTCCTGCAGGCTCAGGGAGAAGCCACTTCCCTGCCTTTTCCTGCTTCCCGAGGCCACCCACATTCCCTGGCTCACAGCTTCTTCCTCGGTTCCAGCCGTGGGGGGTGGGGCCCTCGTGTTGCATCTGATGCTGGGTGTCCTCCCTCCGCTGCCCACTGTGCTCACACCGGGTCTGCAGGGGAACCCAGGTGCCTCTCCACTGCCAGCCAGGTGGGGACCTGCCCCAGCTACCCTCTGCCATGTAAGGTGAGACATTTTCACAGCTGCCAGGATTAGGGCCTGGTCATCTTTGGGGCCACTACGCTGCAGGTCATTCTCGACTAAGCTCTGGAGATGCACACTCGTGTCCATCCTGATGGTCCGGGAGGGGTAGGCAGAGCCGTGGGATGGAGACACCTGGTTCCTGGAGTGCTGTCCTTGTAGGCAGAGGCTGAGAGGAGGCTGCACTGCCCATTAGCGCCAGTGTTGATAGGGCAGTGGAGGAGGACACACTGGGATTGTTCACATAAAAATATGAGATTCCAAAGAAACGGTGGCTTTGTCAGGGGCACCTGAGACACCTCCCAGATCTTTGGAGGTAGTTCACAATCCCAAGATGAGAGTGTGCTCCAGGAAATGTTGACCTGCCCCCAGATGGCTCTCACAGCCGTGGCCAGCAGGGGCTGGGGGTGGCAGCTACCAGTGTTACTACGGAGAAGAGCAGGAGAGAAAGAGGAAGGAGGCCGCAGGAGGCAAGCTGCAGAGGCGGCAGGAAGGAAGAGTGACTGAGGCTGCTGTCGTGCCAAAAGGATCCAGACCTGGAAGGAAACGGGTTCTCACAGACCCTGGAAGGAGCTGGGGTCCCAGGGGAGGGAAAGTGGAGTCTCAGCCCCAGTTGGGCTCCACACCAGAAACTCACGCTTCCTTTCCAGCCACACCTGTGCAGTGAGGCCAGTTTCCTCCTGCCTGGGACAGTGCCCCCACCACAGCCTGTGGCCGCTGCTGGTGTTTGTCCGGGCACCCCTGTGGCTCAGGAGTGGTGGACTCTCCAGAAGGAGCTGGTAGAGAAATGACAGAGTCCCACCCACCTGCTTCTGCAGACCCTCCCCGGGTACAGGCACCCACTCTGGGCTCCCGTCCTGGAGTCAAGGGAACGGGAGAGGCCAGCCCAGGATGCAGTGAGGCGCCTCCTTGTCCCCTTGCTCTGTGGGTTGCTTTCTTTGGAGGTCATGATTGATGGACAGCAGGGGCTGGCGCTCCTCACACCCATCCCATCAGAGGCTTCTGAGCTGGGAAACCAGGGAGCTCCTTTAGTGAAAATAGAATGGGGTGGGAGCAGGGGAAGGACAGGACGGGAATCAGGAGGGGATGGAGGCAGGGAGGCGAGCGATGCACAGGAGAGAGGAGCCAGCCTGGAAGTTCCCCACTGCCCTGGCGTGGCATGGTGTGTCCCCATGGCCAGGGGCTTTCTTTGCCCTCTCTCCAAGGCTCTCAGACACCAGAGTTCAGCCAGGCCATCACAGCCTGGGGCAGTCAGGACAGGTTCTGGGGCCCACAGCAGGTCGCCCCTCCAGCATAGCACTTGGCCCGTCTGACTCCCGGGATCTTTCCTGCGTTCTCACCACCTCTGGGTTCTGGAGCTTGCCCAGGCCCGGTCTGCCTGAAGCCTGGCTCTCCTGCAGAGCCCCAAGATAGGCCCCGGCCCTGAGCTCAGCCTGGACACTGCGGGCACGGGTAACGCCAAACACTTTGCCGTGGTGCTGGCCTTGCACAGGTGCTGCTGGGATTCCCTGGCTGTGTGTGCCATCCTGGCATACTGCAAGACAGGCACCTCTCAGAGTCTGGGCAGGAAACAGATGGCCCACTCATCGGGGGTGTTTGAAGAGATTTGTTCATGAAAAGAGCATTTTCAGAGGTGTTGGCGGGTTGAGGGAAAACACCAAGGGGCCTGTGGTAGTGGAAGGCATGAGCACCCCCAGGACCAAAGAAGCAAAGGAAGGAAAGCTGTTGCCAGAACAGGGGTCAGAGCCCCGGGGAGGGGCCACCTGGCAGGAGGGTGTGATCCTGGAGGGATGTGGTCAGAAGGTCCCTCCTGTCCTGTCTGTCCTTCCTGAATCTGATGTCCTGCCACCATCTTCGATTGGCCGAAGCCCCAAACAGAAGCCCAGAGGTGAAGGAGCCTAGTGGGAGAAGTCATCTGCCTAGCGGGCAGCTTTCTGAAGTGCAGTACAGGTGGCAGGAAGAGGGATGGAGAGAGGATGTGGGGCAACCAGAAATATCCAGTCCTTACCCCCGAGAGTAGCAGCTAGGTGGTGGTGGTAATGGTGATGGTGATGGTGGTGATGGTGATGGTGGTGATGATGATGATGGTGGTAGTGATGGTGGTGGTGGTGATGGTGGTGGTGCTAATAGTGGTGATGGTGGTGATGGTGATGGTGGTGCTGGGGATGGTGGTGATGATGATGGTGGTGATGGTGATGATGGTGGTGGTGATGGTGATGGTGGTGGTGGTGGTGATGGTGATGGTGGTGGTGGTGATGGTGATGATGGTGGTGGTGATGGTGATGGTGATGGTGGTGGTGATGGTGATGGTGGTGGTGATGGTGGTGGTGATGGTGGCGGTGATGGTGGTGATGATGGTGGTGATGGTGATGGTGATGGTGGTGATGGTGGTGATGGTGGTAATGGTGATGATGGTGGTGGTGGTGGTGATGGTGGTGATGGTGATGATGGTGGTGGTGGTGGTGATGGTGATGGTGGTAATGGTGGTGATGGTGGTGATGGTGATGATGGTGGTGATGGTAGTGATGATGATGGTGGTGATGATAGTGATGATGGTGGTGATGGTGATGGTGGTAACGGTGGTGATGGTGGTGGTGATGGTGATGGTGGTGGTGATGGTGATGATGGTGGTGATGGTGGTGATGGTGATGGTGGTAATGGTGGTGATGGTGGTAATGGTGGTAATGGTGGTGATGGTGGTGATGGTGATGGTGGTGATGGTGGTAATGGTGGTGGTGGTGGTGGTGATGGTGATGGTGGTGGTGGTGATGGTGGTGGTGGTGGTGGTGATGGTGGTGGTGGTGGTGATGGTGATGGTGGTGGTGATGGTGATGGTGGTGATGGTGGTGGTGATGGTGGTGATGGTGGTGATGGTGGTGATGATGGTGGTGATGGTGGTGATGGTGGTGGTGGTGATGGTGGTGATGGTGGTGGTGGTGATGGTGGTGGTGGTAATGGTGGTGATGGTGGTAATGGTGGTGATGGTGATGAGGCTGGTAATGGTGATGGTGGTGATGGTGGTGGTGGTGATGGTGGTGGTGATGGTGATGGTGGTGGTGATGGTGGTGATGGTGGTGGTGGTGATGGTGGTGGTGATGGTGGTGGTGATGGTGATGGTGGTGGTGATGGTGGTGATGGTGGTGGTGGTGGTGGTGATGGCGATGGTGGTGATGGTGATGGTGGTAATGGTGGTGATGGTGATGATGCTGGTAATGGTGGTGGTGGTGGTGGTGATGGTGATGGTGGTGGTGGTGGTGATGGTGGTGGTGGTGGTGATGGTGGTGGTGATGGTGGTGGTGGTGGTGGTGATGGTGATGGTGGTGATGGTGATGGTGATGGTGATGGTGGTGGTGGTGATGGTGGTGGTGGTGGTGGTGATGGTGGTGGTGGTGGTGATGGTGATGGTGGTGGTGATGGTGATGGTGGTGATGGTGGTGGTGATGGTGGTGATGGTGGTGATGGTGGTGGTGATGGTGGTGATGGTGGTGGTGGTGATGGTGGTGATGGTGGTGGTGGTGATGGTGATGGTGGTAATGGTGGTGATGGTGGTAATGGTGGTGATGGTGATGAGGCTGGTAATGGTGATGGTGGTGATGGTGGTGGTGGTGATGGTGGTGGTGATGGTGATGGTGGTGGTGATGGTGGTGATGGTGGTGGTGGTGATGGTGGTGGTGATGGTGGTGGTGATGGTGTTGGTGGTGGTGATGGTGGTGATGGTGGTGGTGGTGGTGGTGATGGCGATGGTGGTGATGGTGATGGTGGTAATGGTGGTGATGGTGATGATGCTGGTAATGGTGGTGGTGGTGGTGGTGATGGTGATGGTGGTGGTGGTGGTGATGGTGGTGGTGATGGTGGTGGTGATGGTGGTGGTGGTGGTGATGGTGGTGGTGATGGTTGTGGTGGTGATGATGCTGGTAATGGTGGTGGTGGTGGTGATGGTGATGGTGATGATGATGGTGATGGTGGTGGTGATAGTGATGGTGGTGATGGTGATGGTGGTAATGGTGGTGATGGTGGTGGTGGTGGTGGTGATGGTGGTAATGGTGGTGATGGTGATGATGGTGGTGATGGTGGTGATGGTGGTGATGGTGGTGATGGTGGTGGTGATGGTGATGGTGATGGTGGTGGTGGTGATGGTGATGGTGGTAATGGTAGTGATGGTGATGGTGGTGGTGATGGTGATGGTGGTGGTGGTTGTGATGGTGATGGTGGTGATGGTGATGGTGGTAATGGTGGTGATGGTGATGATGGTGGTAATGGTGGTGATGGTGGTGGTGGTGATGATGGTGATGGTGATGGTGGTGGTGGTGATGGTGATGGTGGTGATGATGATGGTGGTGGTGGTGATGATGGTAATGGTGGTGATGGTGGTGGTGGTGGTGATGATGGTAATGGTGGTGATGGTGATGATGGTGGTAATGGTGGTGATGGTGGTGATGGTGGTGATGGTGGTGATGGTGGTGGTGATGGTGATGGTGATGGTGATGGTGATGGTGGTGATGGTGATGGTGGTAATGGTGGTGATGGTGATGATGGTGGTGATGGTGGTGATGGTGGTGATGGTGGTGGTGGTGGTGATGATGGTAATGGTGGTGATGGTGATGATGGTGGTAATGGTGGTGATGGTGGTGATGGTGGTGATGGTGGTGATGGTGGTGGTGATGGTGATGGTGGTGATGGTGATGGTGGTGATGGTGATGGTGGTAATGGTGGTGATGGTGATGGTGGTAATGGTGGTGATGGTGGTGATGGTGGTGGTGACGGTGGTGATGGTGGTGGTGATTGTAGTGGTAGTGATGGTGATGGTGGTGATTGTAGTGATAGTGATGGTGATGATAGTGGCGATGGTAGTGGTGGCAGTGGTGGTGTTGGTAATGT
Organism: Pongo abelii; assembly: GCF_028885655.2. Classification (NCBI taxonomy): domain Eukaryota; kingdom Metazoa; phylum Chordata; class Mammalia; order Primates; family Hominidae; genus Pongo; species Pongo abelii. Next base: position 53,711,135 of record NC_072007.2, on the reverse strand, counting down.
TCTCACTGCTGGAAATAAAGCTGGCCATTTTCTAGAGAAAGCTCATGGTATTTGCTATTTGCTTTCCAACCACCTGCAGAAATCATCCTCCGTGCTCCCCATTTCAATCCTGATGGGGCTGCCTGCATGATCTGGGGTGCACTGGACCCCAGGAAGTCAGCACTGGCTAGGATGAGTCCTGTCAGCCCTCAGCTCACTGTCCAGCCATGGCCCACCTGCTTTCACTGCATCCTTGTCTTTCCCCGAACCATTGACCACAGGCCACACACCCTCTGACCAGCTCTGTGCCCACTGCTGACCCATTGGCATCTGGGTTCCTTATGTGCCAAGGTCCCGATAAGCACTCACAGGAAGTTGTCTCTGGTGGGGCTGCCCTCCTGGACCCCTCCTGCCCTCTCCTACCCCAGATGGTTCACCTGAGGACGTTCACTTCCTCTTCTTGCCCCTCAGCCCCTCTTGGGCCTCCCTCCCCTCCCCCAGAAGCACCATCTGATCTAAGAAGTAGCTTCTCTGCCCACAGCCAGAGGTGGACGGTGAGTCTCTCTTGACACACCTGGTGTCCCCAGGGTCGGGGGGTGCGTGCCTGCTGCTGACGGAGCGCCCACGACTGCCCGGCCTGCACATACTCACTCGCTGTTCCGTGCCTCTGAGAGGTACAGCCCTGGAGGGCTCTGTGTGAGGTCACTCGATCACTCTACACCAGACTTTATTATTATTTTTTTGAGACGGTGTCTCAGACTGTCACCCAGGCTAGAGTGCAATCCTGGCTCACTGCAACCTCTGCCTCCCAGGTTCAAGCGATTCTCCTGCCTCAGCCTCCCAAGTAGCTGGGATTAGAGATGCCCGCCACCACACCCCACTAATTTTTGTATTTTTAGTAGAGACGGGCTTTCACCATGTTGGCCAGGCTGGTTTTGAACTCCTGACCTCAAGTGATCCACCTGCTTCAGCCTCCCAAAGTCCTGGGATTATAGGTGTGAGACACTGTGCCTGGCCTACACCAGACTTAAGTATACACACACACAGAAATATGCATGCATGCTGCACACTCCCCAGACATACACACGTCCACACACGCATAAACACACACACAAGAACATACATGCACATACTGAACACTCATGCACAAACATAATATGCACTCACACAACACAGAGCACACGTACACAACATACAAACACATATGTATGCTGAACCACACACAAATACACATGCGTGCACACAATGCTCATGCATATACACATAACACACACACAAATCACACATGCATGCATCATGCTCACAAGCACATACAAACAACACACGTACACATACTCTCAAACGCACAAACATCCGCACACACGGACACACCCGCCGGCGTTTTTCCATCACGCTGAGGGTGGGGTGGAACTGCCCGTGCTGGAAGCCGGGGGATGGGAGCCTTCTCCTCTCATTTCTTCCTGATTTCAGGACCTGGACCACAGAAGCAGCCTCACCATCAGACTGTGGCCTCCTGTGGTGGTCAGGGTTCCTGGGGGGTTGGCAGGGCTTCTGCTGACAGAGAGAGGGACGTGCAGGCTCACGCATGACCAGCGTGTCTCCAGCCTCAGGAGACTGAGGAGGACTTTGAATCCTCGGGAGGACTCAAAATCGGCCCCGGAGTCCTGAGGAACTTTTCCCTACAGGGTGGGGACCGTGGGGGGAGATGCCAGATAAACATTTGCAAGACTTTCCCTGGGTCTAGGAATTAAAAGAGATTTGTCACGGCAGTGAGTACTCTCCATGGCTCCTGGGTGTCTCTGCAACCCCGCTCGCCCCTGGCCTCCGGACTGTGTCCCCAACTGCCTCCTTCAAGTGGACGTCCAGTAAATGTCTCGCGAGAGACACATCCCTCCTGCCCTGAGCGCACAGCTGCTCCCGCCTCCCATCCCTGTACACAGCCATCCCCATCTTGGGTGGTGACAGATCCATCCTTCCAGTTGCTCAGAGTGAATCGCGTTCTCCTGGTTTCCAGGAACCCCATGAGCTCTGTCATCGGAATGCATCCGGAATCTGCCCACTTCCCTGCCTCGCTGGCCTGGATGACTGCACAAGACTCCTACAGTTTCCCATCCACCCCCGCCGCCGTCTGTGCTCCACGCAGCAGTCACAGCAGTCAAGGGAGCTCCATGCTGCTGGGCTCACAGCCTCCGGGGCCTGCCTCCTGAGCAAGTGCTGCCAGCAGCCAGGTGGAACTGTGACCCCCGGCTCCCGGCTGCCCTGTCAAAGCTCTCAGGCCTCCCTATACTACGAGATGCACTTCTTCCCCCTCCCTTTGCTCCCCCACTAGGGCATCCACTCCGCGTAGGTGCAGGCTTTGTCTGTTTTGCTCATTGGTGAGGAGGAGGACGAGGAGGCAGAGGATGACGCGGAGGCGGAGGATGACGCAGTGCCCAGCCCCGGCCTGCCCAGAGGAGGTGCTTAGTAAATATTTGTTGAGAGAATGAATGCATGGAATGCATTTCTATTTCCAACCCCAGCCAAGCTCCTGGAAGCGCAGAAACAGGAGCAGATTTGCAAAGGAGGAGAAAGCCCCGACGTGGAGGGCTCGAGGTGGGCTTGGACTGCTGGAGGTGCTAAGAAACGGTTTCCTTCCTCCTCAGATCTCTCCGCAGTCTGCGACAGGCCAGGTTTCGCAAGCAGCTCATCTGGCTGGGTTAAGAGGGGCCAGAGAGGGTCTGGGGTGGGGGAGGGAAGGCTGAGGCTCCAGCCTGTCCCTGCAGCTGCTCGGGTTCCAAATGCCTGGAAGCCTGGACTCATTCCCACCCAGCCGAGGCAGGCTGCAGAGAGCTGACTCCTTTAAGCTGGCCCCGGCATTTACTCCAGAGCCACAGGTTCTGCCCCGGCTGCCCTGAGGCTGGCCTGGTGGGGGTGGCGCCCCCCTACGCCCCGCAGCGTGCCCCTCCCCTCCACACAAGCGAGCCCAGCCTGGTCCCTCACAGTCACATGCCCCTTGCAGAGGCCCCTCCACTAGTCACAAGGCAGAGTTTCCATTGGCGTCAAACGTACGTGGATGCTGGATCTGGGACGGACAGGAGCCAAGAGGGGAGAAGCCAGTTTTAGAAAATTCACATGCCTGGGGGTCACAGAGGGCAGACCCCCAAGGGCACCGCATCCCCATGGCGGGGCTGGGAATGGCCCTTGGGGCATAGACCCAGTACCTGTGCACACTCTCCCTCTCTGTCACTCCCACATACGCACATGCAAACACACGCAAACACAAGCACACACATGCACGCACACGCACACAAGGAAACACATGCACACATGCAAACACAAGCACACATGCAAACACAAGCACACACGCACACATGCACACATATACACACATGCACACACAAGCACACAAATGCAAACACATGCACACACAAGCACACATGCAAACACAAGCACACACACGCAAACACAAGCGCACACACACACATGCACACATACACATGCACACACAAGCACACAAATGCAAACACATGCACACACAAGCACACATGCAAACACAAGCACACGCACATGCACACATGCACACACAAGCAAACACACACACACACACATGCAAACACACACATCTCATATCTGTGTCTACACTGGAGACCAAACAGACCTCCCCAGGGAGGTGAGACCTCTCACATGGATGGCAGGAGACAGGAGTCCGTGATTCCTGGTTCTGAAGTGCCTACGTGTGTACCCCACACTGCACAGTGTACGATGCCTGCTGTGCTCGTGGGACTGCGTGTGGGGTGGGGCCTCCCAGGCATGAGAGATGGAAGATACTCCAGTGGGCATGTGAGGCCCAGAAAGCAAGCGCTCTGCTCCGAGTGATATCATTGTGTCTACAGCGCTGTCGGGCCCTGGTGATCTTTGCCTTCTCAGGCAGTTTCCTCTTCTCTTCGTCACAAAACCCTGTTTGTTTTGTTTAAGAAAACCTGCCTGCTGACTCTTACGGAGTGTCATGTATTTTGTTTTCTGTGTTTCTAGGGCTGCCGCCAACCTCGGGGTGATCACATGACCCCAAGGCTAGCCGGCAAGAGGACATCATTCCTCCACCACAGACAGCCGGACAGGGGTGGGCATGGGGCCGGAGCCCACACAAAGCCCTGCCTGGGATTTTGCTGAAGACAGAAGCACCCTGACCCTCCAAGTTGGGAGTTTCGAGGACCCCCTGAACTTAGAGCTCCCGGGCCATCTTTCCCTGAGAATGAAGCCAACACAGGCAGGATTGAGCTTAAAGTCTGAATTGGATGGTGTCTAGTGACAGCCTCTGAACTCCTGGACCCAACTACACCTGAAGCCACTGTACCCCACATGTTCTAGGTAAGTCAACCTGCAAACGCCCTTCTTTTCTGAAATGAGCTTGGGTTGGGATTCTGTCACTTCAGCTGAAAGGACCCCAGCCATGCAATGTTGCAATATCGAAGTAGGATGGTCTAGGCTTTACGAGTGGCACACCGAGGCGGGGCAGGAAGATGGAGCCTTTTTGGCTCCCAACAGGTGGAAGAGGGGAGTCTCCGGGGTGGCCAGATACATATACAGACTCACTTGCCCCTGGGCTGTTCTCCAAAACCGCTGCGGAAGTGGGGCTCCGACCCATCTGAGCCTCTTCCTGACCTAGACCACCTGGGGCAGCTGTGTTTACGCATCTGGGTCCCCTGAGCATGAGTGTCCCACCTCCCCATAGGATCAGGCCCCTGGGAAGGCAGAGGCCGATTCTCTTTCTTCCCTCTGTGGCAGTCCCCACATCCCATCACAGAGCGCCATAGATGACATGCTGTGGCCGTCGATCTGGGGGTTCGAGCCCCAAGGCCCCACTCCACGTTCTCTGAGGATTGGCCTGGTGGGGCCGGTGCTGGCTCCCAGAGGCTGCAGGGCTCTGGAAGGAAAGGCCTTCTGCAGAGCAGGGCCCCTGTAGCCTGGCCGCCTGACCAGCCTGTGGGGAGGGAGGCGGCGGTGGGAAGCCCCTTGCTCGGCTGGTGCCCCTCCCAACATCCAGGGTCTCTTTACCCAGCATTTCTTTGCCCAGCTGCTGCAGCTGTGCCTGGACCTTGAGCTCAGAGAAAAGGCTGTTGCTGTCGGCTCAGCTGAAACTGCCTGGTGCTTTCTATAGAATCTTTGTGAGGAGCTATTATAGAAGGGGACTGTTATCAAAGAATTAATTACGGAAACTAAGGACTGCACAAAAATAATTATTTCCAAACAATAGGTGTCCAGCCCTGAGAATTCCAGTGGGAGTGGTGGCGATCTACCCGGGTCTGTGGGCCTAGCCGGGGGTCACCGTACATCGTGGCCTGTCTCCCTTCCTCTCCAGATCCCCACCCCAGGCCACACGCCTCAAGGGACATCTGGGATGGAGGAAGCCAAGGGTTGGGCTGAATCCTTCCTCACCAAACGTGGACACGATGCCTGGCACCCCCGCCGAGAGTGGTCTGTGGTCCCCTCTCGTGATCACTACAGTGTCTCTGAGATATCACTGTCCCCATTTCCCAGATGGGAAAACCGAGGCTCCAGATGGCTAAGAAATGTGCCCAAGTGTCTGAACCTGCAGGCAGTGGGCTGGGGCTCAGGCCTGGGTCTGTGTGGCCTCCTTAGTCAGTGGGGAGTGGGTGTGAGGGAAGCCCAGGTGACACTGGCCCAGCACAACACACAGGACAGCAGGTGCAGAGGAACCCGCACCAAGGGACCCCACCCACAGGCAGCAGCGGCATCTGCGGCAGGGAGATTTGCCTCCGGGCTCCCCACACTGTCCCATGAGTTGTCCAAGGACTGGGACCTGGGGTTGGGAGGAACACACAGCAGCCGTTGGCTGTGTTGCCATGACACCACAGAGGTTCCAGTCCCCAGCACAGGCCGCCTGTCCCAGGGAGACAGTCCTATTTGTAACATCTATCTCAGCCTGAATCGGGGAGACAGTCCTGTTTGTGACATCTATCTCAGCCTGAATTGGAGAAGGCTTCCTACAGCAGAAGCAGACCCAGAGCAAGGGCATCCCTGATTCGAGAGGAAGCTGGCGTGCCGAAGGTCACCAGCAGGCACTGTGGACCCTGCCTTTGAGCTTGGACCCCGCCTGGCCCACAAAGCCCCGTGTTGCTTCCGAGAGCCCACGCGCAGGTTCCCGGACCTCCAGCTGCACCCTGGAGGGGGTGAAGGGGGCTCACTGTGTGGCGTGTGCCAGGTGGAGGGGCTGGCATGGGACAGGGGGATGGAGCTGGGGGAAAGACCAGCAGATCCCTGGATACACGGGGTGAGGCTGGGCTGTCTCAGATGGGCAGGACTAAAAGCAAGACAAACAAGACGGAAGGGCTCAAGACTGGAGCAGCCAGGAAATTCTGTCCAAGTCGAGTCCCTGGGTTTGCGAGACTTCACTCCACCTCACAGGGGTCGTCTGGGTTTGTGGTCTCTGGCCAGGCGGGTGCGGGAGCCTGTCTCTTCCAGCTCAGGCTCATGCTACACCAGAAACGGAAGGGCAAGAACACTCCCTCAACCCAGAGGACCCCCAGATCAAGAGACCACCCAGGCTACAATCAACTCCGATGGCGCTTTTAATCACCCCAGCAGGAATGGTGACTGTAAACAGACATTCAACAATTCCCAGTGACACACATACCTCCCGGGCAAAACTGCGTTTCCATAAACCTTGCAGAAATGACTCGGAGAGCTGGCTGAGCGAGGGCCGCCTGGACACCAGTGTGCAGACGCCGTGTCCTCAGCACCCCCACATTCAGCCATCCTTCGAGCCCCAGCCCTTGGAACACTCCAGCTGCCTCTCCACTTGTCTGGCGGGATGTTTCCTCCTGGTGCCTTCATCACCCCACACCCACCCTCTTCTCCCAGGCTCCCGGTGACTCCCCCCCACCACTTGCTCTGCTGATGGGTACATTCTCCCCAGGTCTGGCCGTGAAGCCATCCTGGGTGCCTTAGTTTCCCCTGCTGGCCAGGCAGTCACCAGCGCCTCAGTGGGAATGCCACTCTCTGCCACCACCCAGCCTGGGCTCAGTGGGAAGCTTGCACTTTCCCAAGTTGTGTTCCTCCAGCCCATTCTCTGAACACTCGGATGAGAACAAGGCTACTGGCCAGGGGTGTGAGAGCAGGGATCAACGTCAGCGACCATCCCATCTCTGTGAGTGTCCTGAAGCTACCAAGCAAAGTGCCACCAACCGGGCGGCTGAGACCAACAGAAATGTATTCCCTCTTGGTTCTGAGGCCAGAAGCCTGAGCTCAAGGCGTCAGGAGAGCCAGCCCCGCTCTAGCAGCTCTAGAAGAGAATCCGTTTCTTGCTCTCCCAGCTTCTGGTGTTGCTGGCAACCATTAGCATTCTTGACTTGTGGCTGCGCTGCTCCCATCTCTGCCCCCCGGGGTCATGTGGCCTTCTCCCCGGCCTTGCTGTGTGTCCCCTCCTCTTGTAAGACTCCAGTCACTGGGTTTAGGGCCCACACAAATCTAGTATGACCTCACCTTGACTTAATCACATCTGCAGAGGCCCTTCTTCCAAATAAGGTCATGTTCCCCATTTCTGGGTAGATGTAAATTTAGGAGGGCCGCTATGTAGCCCAGTGCCATCCTCCTACAAACCCCAGGATGGCTGAGGAATCCAATCTCAACTGAGATGCATCAGGCTGCTTAGGATCAGAGCCTGGACCATACTGAGCACTCACATTCTCTCCTAATATTCTTTCAAGCATTCCAGCAACATCTATTCCTGGAAACCCCGGGTCAATCCCCCACCACCAGTGCTCCTGTTGCCTGGAGAAGAAAATGCTCCAGACTCCTCCTTCCCAGCCTGCTAGGTTCCCTCCAACCCAGGCCCAGCCCCTTTCTCCAGGGATTGATAAGACGCCATTTCCAGATATATTGTTAAGTGGCAAAAGCAGACAGCAGTATGCAGTGACACATCTTTTGTGTAATAAAGTGTAAAAATATGTATATGTGCGTGTTTATTTATAGATGCGAAAGAAAAGCACTGGAAAGATAAATCTGAAACTAATAAAAATGGTGACTTTACGTGTGTGTGGAGTTAGAAATGGAAGCTAGCTGCTCTGGAGATACTTGACTTTAGTGTTTGACTCCAGAACTATGTGAATGTTTTCCATATTCAAAACCATTTGAATTTGTTAAAATTTAAGTTTAAAAGAGAGCATCCTTAGAAAAGGAAACCAACAAAAGTGAAAATTTATATAGAGTTTGTAACATAACTAAAACAAAGACAAAATTATTTCAAGTGGCTTTACAGCACAGAATTTAGGCATTTTTTTTTAACTGGTGGCATGTATTTTAAGGATAAAATGGCAAAGAAATCGTATGTATCATTCAGTAGGTCTTAGTGTTAGTGTTATGTCTGGCATCATTATTTAAATTTTTTCCTCTTTTAGGATAAAGCCAGTAAGTAATTATGTGAATGTTGTGAGGAACCAAAATTATAATTACTGAAAGAGAAAAAATTCACAAATATAAAATCCAATAGGTTAAGAGTAGCACTGTCATCTTAAATTTGAGTTGGAAATGTTAATGTAATCTCATAACTTATTTATTCATTCTGATTGATTGATTGATTGATTGATTGAGACAGGGTGTCACTCTGCCGCCCAGGCTGGAGTGCAGTGGCATGATCTTGGCTCCCTGCAGCCTGACCTCCCAGGCTCAAGCCATCCTCCAGCCTCAGTGTCTTGAGTATTTGGGACCACAAGTATGCCCCCACACCTGGCTAATTTTTGTATTTTTTGTAGAGATGAGTTTCACCATGTTGCCCAGGCTGGTCTCAAAACTCCTGAGCTCCAGCAATCCACCCGCCTCAGCCTCCCAAAGTGCCGGGACTCCAGGCGTGAGCCACTGAGCCCGGCTGATCTCATGAAAGTGCAGGGATTACAGGCGTGAGCCATCATGCCTGGCCAGTCTCATGATTTGAAAACAAAATATGCATCTCCTAGTTCATGCCACTGAAAGGGAAGCTCTGGGAACAAAACTCGGGATCTGGCCTCCAGCCTTCCTCTCGCTGCTTGCTTGTCCCTGGAGTCAGGGGCGTGTCTCCCACCACACAGAGGCAACGCCCCTGTGTCCCCAGTTGCACTGAGATACGCCCAAGGGTGGTACCCACAAGGTGCACATACAGGTGACAGGTGACGTGCCTAACAGCAGCTAACCTGGTACACTGGTGTGTGGGGGAGGGGGTAACGCCAACTGCATTTTCCCCACTGACCTCGCCTGGACATCCCCTGCACTCTGAGACTCAAAACGTCTCTCATTCCTGATATCGCTGCTGACTGGCAGTGACGTTTAACTGGTCCTCCTTCTCTCTTTCCCAGTGTTTTCCTGCCAACAGGAATTTAGATCTAAAGGCTTGGTGAGGTCCAGTTTCACTGCTGAACCAGAGGAATGAGATTCAGGTGAGAGATCCTGGGCACTGGCTCCCCGGGCTGGCCTCTCTCAGGGCCTGGCCAGGGCTGCAGCTGCCCCATCCGAAGGCTCACCCCTCCCCAGTGTGGGTACTTAGTGTGGGTACTCACTCAGTGTGGGTACTCAGTGTGGGGACCCAGTGTGGGTACTCAGTGTGGGTACTCACTCAGTGTGGGTACTCAGTGTGGGTACTCACTCAGTGTGGGTACTCAGTGTGGGTACTCAGTGTGGGTACTCAGAGCCTGACCTTGTCCCACTGGTGAGAGGGGACAGAGCAATGTTTTAAAGCAACAGGGGACATGAGGCATCTGTGCATTTCACTCGGACGTTTAGGAAATAACCTTGCAAGTGTGGAGATTCCTTTATGACAATATTCCCTGCAAGTTATAAATCTATAATAGTGAAGAGTCGAAAACAACCCATATTTCCTAAAGCAGCCCTGAAATAAGGCCATGTCAGAAAGGAATATTTAACGACATAGAAAAATGCTCTGATACGTTAAATTGAAAAGGGAAGTAGATGTACAGGATGGCTCCAATTTATTACACTCTATTATGAAAAAGAAGCTGGAAGAAAAGACACAAACATTTGTCAGAACTGACGTCTGCCGGACGGTGGAACGGAAGGCGATCGTCACTTTTGTTTCGTAGGACTTTCCTGTGTGTATGACTGCATGGCTAATAGCACATCTCCTCGACACTGGTGCGGTTCTCGGAATCCTATCTAGAGCTTACAGGTGAGTTGTGGGCATTATGATTGACACCTTGCAAAAGAGGAAACTGAAGTTTAAATATCAAGGCAGCCCAGCTGGTGAGCAGCTGAGTCAGGATCCCAGCCCGAGGCTCTGAAACAACAGCGCCCCAGGGGCACCTCTGCACATGCAGCTTCCAGGCCCCACCCTGAGGCTTCCAGTGGGATTTGTCTGGCTGTTGGGAGCTCTAACCATGAAACAGCTCCTCTATACCCAGCCCCATGGGTGAGGAGTGAGGTCTGTTCCCCTTGGGTCCTGACAGTGCCCAGGCCAGGAGGCCAGTCCTGGGAGTGCCCACCCAGCCCTGTGCCCCAGCAAGTCCAGCAGAGCCCATGGATGGTGGGGATCCCAGCCTTCCACTCAGTGCATACCTTGGGGTGAGCCTCAAGGTGGAGCCAGCCTGGGGAGCCAGGGCCTGGGATCTTCCACCTCAATCTTACTCTTCCGGTTAAGCACTGGCTTCTTCCGCTTAGGTCCCTGGGAATAAGGGACGCTTTAGAGAAGGGATCACATTTTTGGTCTCTCTGAGCCCCACCGGGTGCTTTCCATGGACTGTCTCCTTGCACCACCCACTTTACAGATGAAAGGACCTAGCATGGGGACCTGGCCAGGGCCACATGGGGTGCAAGGACCAGGCAGGATCTGAATGCAGGCCTGTCCATGGTGAAGTCCTGTGAGCACCAACCACAGTGGTGATCAGAAGGCAAAAGGAGCATTTGAAGCCAGGGATGTGCAGACGGAGGCCAGCGCCCAGGAGACTGGCCTGCACACGGTGGCCTCAGCTTCCAGAAGGTCCTGTGGGCACAGGGCTCTTGGCTGACTCAGAGCTGGTGGACGCAGAGGTTAGCTCCCTCCCATGCTTAGCCAGGCCCTGACCCAACTTTGGTCCCTGGGGACAAGAGGGGCTGGGAGAGCCTTGCCCACCCAGGGGGCAGGCAGTCACCGCAGCATGGAGCCTGGTTCTGCCCTTGGGAGGTGGTTCCTTTGGCTGGACCAGAATGTCTGCTGATGATCAGGAGAGGGCCAAGGGGTGGGGGGTGTCCCATGTGCACCCTGAGAATTGCACCAGGCACAGGGAACAACTTCAGCCCTCCTTGTGCAGAGCTGCAGCGTACAGTGCCAGCCCTCGCTGGCCCTCACACACACAGGATGCCCCAAACATGGCTTAAGGCCTTGCAAAACATTAGGAACCGGGATGTCTGAACCCTGTTGGCTTCCGCAGTGTCAGAGCCTCACCCCAACCAGAAGGCGCATCAGGGACGTGGTCATGCGGTGTCTCCCTGAGCTGGGAGTGCCTTGGGAGGCTGCAGTCAGACCCGGGCGGCCCGGCCTTTGGGATGAGGGTGCTCAGAGAGGGACCCTTCAGCTCCTCCCTGCCAGGGGTGGGGCGGGCTCTCCCGGGGGTCTTCTCTGGGAGCAGGAGGCATGGGGGACAGGGGTGGGGTCCCAGCAGCCTCTCCCCCAGCGGCATGGTGTATGGCTGCGGAAGCCCTGGGTCTGTTTCCTTGTCTCTGACATGGGGCTGATGGCAGTGCTTCCCCTGCTCAGGGAAGACAGAGGCACAGATAGGGAGAGGCAGCCAACAAGCCCAAGAGCACCATAGCCACCAGGAGCTGCAGGAGGCAGGAGGGACACCCCTCAGCCTTCAGGGAAAGTGTGCCTCGATCTTGCTCTTCTGGTGTCCAGAGCTGGGAGAGAATACCTTTCTGTTGTTTTAAGCCACTCATTCTGGGGCACTTTGCTAGGGAAGCCCAGGAAACTCGGCAGGCACGGAGCTGGAGCCGCTTGAATGACTCACAAGCAAGTACAAGAGGAGAGGACCCCAGGCATTCGGGGGAAGCTTTGAAAGACCCGCCTGCTCCCTCAGCACGCAAAAGAGGTCTTAGGGAGGGGCTGAGGGGTGTCTGCTCTGTAGGAGCCAAGCTCATGAACCTAGGGCTAAAATGGCAAGGCCCCAGCATTGCCAGAGCCTGGGATGGGGAGCTGAGGGTGCAATCAGCTTGTCCCTGGGAAGGTGATGTAGGGATTCCCAGCCTCGCCACACATCCATCATCCGGGAGTTACCTAAACTACATGGAAATGCAGATCTCCAGGCTCCCACAAGCGGTTTTGGGGCAGAGCCCAAATGGGTACATTTAGCAGCTCCCACCTGACTCGGATGCGGGGCAGACCCACTGCCCCTCCCAGTAGGTCAGCACGTCTGGGGTCACTGGGCCAGCGCAATGCTCCCCTTTTCCCTGTGAGGTCAGCACGTCTGGGGTCACTGGGCCAGCGGAATGCTCCTCTTTTCCCTGTGGCAAAGTGAATGTGGAGGCCGAGGCGGGAGCATGGCCGGCATCCACTGAGTGCCACCCTCCCAGCACAGGGCGGAAGATGCACAGCAGGTGGCCTGGCTCTGCCACACGGGCACCTGGGGACATGGGCAGGCCGCAGCCGGGACCTGGGCACCTTTCAGGGACAGGCTGGGGACGCCTCCTCCACTCTCCCCAGCCCGTCCTTATAAAGCACCTGTGGGGCCCCTCCTGAGCCCAGGGAGACCCAGGCCCACATGGGCAGCATGTGGCTGGTGTGTCGTTGCAGCAGGAAAGTCACCGGGGAAATGACTGAAAATGCAGCCAGGCTGCACTCCTGTGGGCCCGGCCACTTCTCAGAAGAGGGAGGAGGTTCATCTCAGGCCGGCTCCCACGGGCAGCTGGAAGCCACCCAGTTCCATGGCCGACCTGCTGCCTGAATGACCGACGTGTGGCCGTTCGGCTGCCAAGCTGGCTGGCTGCAAGTGCAAAGCTGGCTGAACAAAGCAGGCCATTACGAAGCAATACAGAAGGCATTTTCCCGCAAACAGGGCCAGCGGGCTGGCGCCGAAGGAGGCTGGCCACGCGCTTCAGGCAGCACATTCACTCTCAAGGTCCTGCTTAGCAGGCTGCAGCCCAGGATAGCATGTCTAAGACCTCCATGGCAGGGAGCAGATAGGGCTGAGTCAGGGCGGCTGAGGGGTCACGGTCTGGAGAGAACGTAGATGCTCTATACTGCCTTTGGGGCTCCACTCTGCTTGGCAGAAGGCTCCAAGAGCCCTTCCCACGTACAGGTCTCTCCCCTTTCCTCCACTAGCCCATCGCCAGCCATGCATTCATTCACTTGCTCATCAAACCTACAATGAGCATTTACTATGTGCCAGGCACTGTCCAAGGTGCTGGGGACACAGCTGAGAACCAGACACACTCCTGTCCCTCACTGGGACTCCTCTGCCCCAGCCACAACTCCAGGGCTCCCCACAGCCTGCACCCACCACTTCGCTCCCTCCCCTCCCTGCCTCCCTGGCAGTCAGACTCTTATTTCTGTCCCACAGCTTTCCCAGCCTGCTGGCTCCCTCCCCGTTTCCTCCCACACTGGTGATCCCCCGATGAAATCCTCCTGCCCGTCATCCTGTCTTGGCATCTGCCTCGCGATGACCCTGGGCTCACAGTCTGGCCACTGCCGCTGAGTGTCGCACTGGCTCAGGTGTGGCAACACGGGGGTTGAAAGGCTCTGAACCAGGCACCAGGAGCCCTGGGCCCCAGGCCAGCCCTCCGCAAACCAGCTTTGTGTCCTCGGACAACCCCAGGGACATCCCAGGTCTTGCTGTCTGGAGAAAGGAGGAAGCTGGCCACACACTCTCCAAGAACGTTCAGCCTCCACACTGCATGGCCTCTGCTTGGTTTCCAGCTGGGCCCAGGGCTCTGCCTGCAGCATGGAGCCACGGTGGTGGGTCCCCATGCGAGCCCCCGCCACTGTCTGCTGTCATCACCGGCCCAGGTGCCCTTGCCACACAGCACCATCTCCAACCGTGAAGGCCTTTGTGTGGTGCCTGTCAGGACAAAGTGGCCGGCACAGGCTGGGCTGGGGGAGAAAGGGTGCTGGGCAGCTCTGTGCCCTGTGACTTTGTGGGTCTGCTGGGCTGTCCTTGTCTTGAAAACATTGTATTTTTGACTCCTATAAAGTAGTGGAGATAAGATTGGCTCTGAAATGTATTACGATCCCTTGAGCAGAGCCGGGGGCAGAGCCACCTCCCTCGTGGTTTCCATGGGCATCAATAAGAAACGCTGCCATTTAGTGGGGAAAACAAGGTATGTGGATGGGCTCATAGCCCATGGTTCCAAGCCCATGCCCCTCTGAAGAGGGAGCAGACCAGGGGAGGGTGGCAGGAGCATCCAGCGAGGGTCGGGGTGCCCCTCTGGCCTGAGCTCCTGCCTTGGAAGCACCCTGAAGACAGATCGTGGGGCCCTGTGGAGCTGACCTGGGGTTGCCACCAAGGGCTTGTTTCCAAAACATCTCCAATCAAACAGCAAAGTTTCGGGGGTCCCTGAGCCTCAGCCAGGGTCAGTTGCCTGAGTCACACCTGCTGAGGCAAGCGTGCAGGTGCAGGCCTCACCCGCAGGCACCCCCTTTTGGCCCACCCAGCTCCATCTCCCACCCCAAGGGGCATTGCCCAGCAAGCGTCTCCCAGGGGCACATCTGAGCTCCACCCAAGGCCCCCTTGGGCCCCAGAAGAGGAGAGCAGACCCGGAAGGGCCCCCAGGGGTCGGGGAGGGTCGGGAAAGAGGGACAGGCCTCCCACTGGGTGTCCCCCTGGCCTCACGGGCCCAAATCCTCTGAAGCCTGGAACCATGCTGGAGCCACATGGCCAGTTCCAAGGGCAGTGCCTGGGATGGCTCTTGGGATGGCTCTCAGGACGGTGAGGCCTTGTGGCCTCCGTCCTCTATGTGGAGAAACAGCTGAGAAGGATGCTCCTCTCTCAAGGCAGTGAAGGGGAGGAGGGGAGATGCTGGGCAATCTGTCTCACCCGGCCTGGGCCCCGGGCTCAGGGGCCCTCAGTGACTCACTATGAAGGCATCAGAAGGGCCCCTGGGAGGGATTTGTGAATATGTCCCCAGGCCTTGGAGGAGAAAATAAAAGGGTATCCTGAAGCCAACTCCTGGCCTCCACCAAGAAAAATGAGCTCAGAGAGCACGGCCAGCACAGTGCCAGGGCAGGGGGGCAAGGGCCGGCTCAGCCTCCGGGAGGAAGGAGCCCAGGCGGTGGCCTTGGCTGAGATTGGGTGCTGGGAGCTCCAGGACCCAGGGGACCCCATCCGCAACAGAGGGGTCTCCAGAGTCAGAAATGCTGGGCAGCCTCTGCCACTCGGAGTGGCCTAGGGTTGCCAGGGCCGTGGAAGCGCTGACCCCGAGGTGTCACGGGGGCAGTGAGAACAGGGGATTGTCATGGGACCCAGGGCTGGGTGGAGGAAGTGCCCCCACCTGGCCATGGTGGCGCAGGAGCCATCCGTGTGGGCGGAAACCCAGGGTGGGCAGTGGGCTGGGGTGCCTGGGCTCTCTTGGGGCCAGGTGACCAGCTCACAACTGAAACTGATGGTGAAGCATTTCATCAGCCAGAGTGTATGAGTCAGCTCAGCCTACGTAACAAAGCACCACACTGGGGGGCTTGAACCTCAGAAATCCTTGACCTCATGGCCCTGGAGGCCAGAAGTGTGCGATGCAGGTGTGGTCAGGGCTGGCTCCTCCTGGGGCTGTGAGGGAGCCGCCGGTCCCGGTCTCTGCCAGCTTCTGGTGGCCTGAGGTGTTCCTGGAGATGGCTGTCTTCTCCCTGTATCTTCAGTTTGTCCTCCCTGGACATGCCCCTCTGTGTCAGAATTGCCCCTTTTGGTAAAGATGCCAGTCTTTTTTTTTTTTAATTTAATTTTATTTATTATTATTATTATTATACTTTAGGTTTTATGGTACATGTGCGCAATGTGCAGGTAAGTTACATATGTATACATGTGCCATGCTGGTGCGCTGCACCCACTAACTCATCATCAATTGGGTCCAACCTGTGACCTCGTCTTAACCTGATCTGCCAGGACTCTGTTTCCAATGAAGGTCCCACTCACAGGTACTGGGGGTTGGACTTCAGCATCTTTTGTGGGGAATACCATTCAAACCATCTCCTGGGGGAGGGGAAGCTGCAGGCCCCTGTGGGCAGGGAGAGTTAACCTCGCACCTGCAGGATGGGCCCCGCCTTCCCGGCCTTGGCCCCCCCATGGCCATGCACAAGCGTGAACTTGCATCTGGTTCTACGAGCTGGAAATTTAACATCGAATCCTATCTGCCATTTCACTTTCTACATTAGGACCTGGAAGGACAAGAGCACTTTTTTTTGTCTGTTTTACGCTGAGCTGATTCAAGTGGACACAATGAGGTGGTCAGCAGCAGCAGTGAGGTCCTTTCCCCAGCCTTGAGAACACACATGACTTTACATCCAGCCCAGTAGCCCCCACATACCCCCAGGAACAGCCCAGGGAACGTTGTCCTTGGTTTCCTCTGGGGCGGAGTTTTCTGGAACTACACTGAGAAGACACTGAAAGCATTAGAGGGCTTGTGCTCCCCTGGACGTATTTTATTGTTTTAATATATAAATTGATTCCTTTAAAAAACAAGCCACAAATCTCATGATTTGTGCATGAGCTCTAATTACTTGATTTTTTGGAAGCGCCTGAAAAAATTATATTTCTAATTCCTCTAGGCCTGTCATGAAAGAGCCTTTTATAACTGCCGGGCTGTCCCTCCCGGGAATCAGACGCTGCGGTGCCGAGGAGGATGACGACAGGAACCGCTCTTCTCAGAAAAGGGCCTTGCAGCCCTGAGCGTTTCCAGCTCAAACAGAATGGATGTGCCCGCTAATGATGTCTGTCGCTGTTTGCATCGTGGATGCGTTTCCAGGGTTTGCAGGCCCTGGAGAAGGAGGAAAAGCTTCCCACCCCGTCATGCTCAGGATCATGTTGTCATCGTCCGCAGCTGAGTCACATCACCCAGAGCAGACAAGAGGCCTGGCTCCCACCCACTCTGTGTGTGCAGAGAGATACTCTCAGAGGTTCGGGAAGCCAGAGCCTCTGAGCCCAGCCTGGAGCATGGCAAGCCACGCTGGCTGGAAACCCCTGGACACAGAGACTTGCTGAGGGTCCTGTCACCCTTCTCCCCATTCCTGTAACCTCCCGAGGCTGGGCATCTGTCCTTTATGGAATGGGCCTTTGCCAAGTGCTGAACGGACCTTGACTCTAGAATGTCACTGAGCGTGTCTGGCTGCGGGGAAACGCGCTCCCTCCCCCTGGGGTTTGTTAGAAAGAGTTCTGAAGCCTTGCAGAGGGTGTGGGTGGAAAGTCCCTCTGGTGGGGAAGCCAGGTGCAGAAGGCCTGAACTGAGAGTGCTCAGGGGAGGCGCCCAGCATCGGGTGTGCGGCGGGTTGCCTGGAGGTCAGGCAGCCACTGCTGGCGCTGCTTCCCCATCCCATGGCTTGGCTCGGTACAGCCCAGCTTCAGCTTGGCCAGCGCATGCCCAGCTAACCCCCCTGGGACTTGCCCGGTGGCAGCCTAGACCCTATAGGAGCAAGAAGAAGAAAAGTAGTGACTCATGCACTTGGGGAGCTTAAGGTGTGGGCTTTGCAGGGATGGAATCTGAGCAGCTAATGATCAAACAGGAGGGCGGTTTACATATCAGTGTTTTACCCAGAGTCCTTGGGGCAATAAGGGCAGTGGGCAAAATTCTGCTAACTACCCCCAGCCCTTCCATCCTTCTTCCTGAATAACAAGAAACCCAGGTTTTCACTGGACGCACTGCATTCAGATAAGAGACTGCATTCCTCACACTACATCAGGACTAAGTGAGGCATAGTCTATTGGCTGGAATGCAGAGGTGATGACAGGCACTAAGGCAGCCACGTTGGAGCATGAGACGGCAGGATCGATATGAAGGACTGTGAAGAGGCATGAAGCAATGAAGGGACATGGGGAAAGTCTGAATCCCCACTCTTATTGGAGCACGTCGTAATATGAACTTAATTTTAGCTGGATACAATTCCAATTCCCCCTCGCAGCCAGATGTGACCATGTGCCTAAATTTTGGTGCCCAAATTTTAAGCAGAAGTGTTGTGTGCAACCTCCGGAAAGCATCCTTAACGGGCAGGACCATGCCCTCGGCTGTGCACTGAACTGCATCCCTTGCAAATTCACATTGGAGCCCAAACTTCCCATGTGGCATGATTTGGAGATGGGGCTTTTGGGAGATAATTAGATTTAGATGAGGTCACGAGGGGGCCCTTGTGATGGGATTCGTGCCCTTTCAGAAGAGGAAGAGGCACCAGGGCTCGCTCTCTCTGCCATCTGAGGATACGACAAGACAATGACCATCTGCAAGCCAGTTCGAGAGCCCTCCCCAGAATACAACCTCGCCAGCCCAGATCTCAGACTTCCAGCCTCTAGAGCTGGGGAAAGAAATGCCTGAGGCTCGAGCCACCACCCACGGTGTTCTGTTGCAGCAGCCGAGGCCACGATGTCCTTCCTTCATCCCCTCTTCTTTCCTGCTGGCGTAAGTGCCCAAGCAGCCACCTGGCTGCATGGAGAGCTGATGATAGAGCAGCATAAGGAACCAGCTGTTGTTCTGGCTGGGCCAGATCGCCCTCCACGTTTGTCTTTGATTTGCAGTACATTCAGGGACAGAACCTACATCTAAACCCTGAACATTCGGATGTCTTCTGCTTTGATTTCCCATGAAAGAACATCTGAGTAATTATTGTGCCTGAAACTTCTCACCCACAAGCTGGTATAGATTTCCCTGTTCTCATCTTCCCAAATTAGGTGGCCATTTCCTGAGGCCACCCTAACATATTATCACACGCACAGCTTAACACAATGGAAATTGGCTGGGTGCTGTGGCTCACGCCTGTAATCCCAGCACATCGGGAGGCCAAAGCGGGCGGATGGCGTGAGTCCAGGAGTCTGAGACCACCCTGGAAAAAATAGCAAGACCCCATCTCTACAAAAACTACACATACACACAAATTAACCGGGTGTGGTGGTGTGTGCCTGTGGTCCCAGGTACTCAGGAGGCTGAAGTGGGAGGATCATTTGAACCTGGGAGGTAGAGGCTGCAGTGAGCAGTGATTGCACCAGTGCACTCCAGCCTGGGCTACAGAGTGAGATCCTGCTTCAAAACAAAACAAAACCAACAACAGAAATGGATTCTCTCACAGTTCTAGAGACCAGAAATCCAAGATGCCAACAGGGCTGTGCTCCCTCTGAAGGCTCCAGGGGAGGATGTTTCTTTGGTTTCACCAAGATCAGGCGAAACCGAGCACATTCAGAATGTGTGGCCATAGATGATACTTCCTAGTCTCCTCCAGCTGCTGGTGGAGGAGACCAGGTTTCCCTGGCTTGTGGCTGCGCCCTCCGATATCTGCCTCCATCATCATGGCCTTCTTTTCTGTGTCTGTGTCTCTTGAAGGGCACCTGTCGTTAGAGGTAAAGTCCATGCAGATAATCCAGGATGACCTGATCTCAAGATCCTTGACTTAATTACAAAACCCCAAAACCCATTTCCCAAAGAAGGTCATGTTCAAAGAAAGATTCCGAGGATTTGACGTGGACATATCTTTTGTGAGCCCATTTGTGGGCCTGTCTCTATGGGTGACCCCAAGCAGAACAGACTCACCCTCGGAGAGGGGCTTCAGGGACCTGCGGGAGTGTCTAGGCAGCAGTGGCTGCCTGGAGGTTCCCTTGGCTCTGACGCCTCTCGGCCTGGTGCCCAGGTGTCTGTCACCCGGGGGCTGCATGCCTGGATCCTGCCTCCTGGCCTGGCTGCGTGGGGTCCACAGATGGCCTGTGGTGTCTGCCTGGGTGGAGCACGTCCTTGCAGATGTTCCCTCAGGCCCCCAGCTCCACGGCTGCTGGCCCCCGCCCTGAGCTCTGTGCAGCTGCTGGGGACTCGGCTGGACTCAGTGGTGCTGAGCTTGCCTGGGAGGGGTTTCAGACCCCCTCTGGTGCCTCTGCCATCCTGGGCCGTGTCCCCCTCCCTCTACCCCACCTCTCTGGCGCTCCCCGTGCCCTCAGTGGGTTTGCACCCCTCCAACACCCCTGACACCCTCCGCCACTTCGGGGACAACTGGGGCTCGATGTTTTCAAGCATTTCTCCTTCTGCGCTGGGAGCTGCTCATTACTTTCTCAGCTCCACCGGCCCCAACCCAGACCCCACTCCCAAGGCAGGTGTCTTGCCTGGGGTGGGGGCAGATGGTGAGAACCTCAGTGGGAGGGGCCGGCCAGTCCCTCCTGGAATCCTGCGCCCTCACCTCCAAGCACAAGCAGGGGAAGCGCGAAGCCTCTCTGAGCCTCAGTTTCCTCCTATTGAAATGGAACGAATAAATCCTATCTCGTGGTTCTCGCGCAGACGCACAAAGTAACTGCTCTCATGAGCATGTGCCCAGCCCGCCGGCAGTCAGTAGTCCCCGGGGCGGCTGGGCCATCACCATTGGGTGCCAAGGATGCCAGGCCCCTGTGAGCAGGGAGAGGTTAACCTTGCACCTGCAGGATGGGCACCAGCCCTCAGCCTCGGTCTCCCCACGGCCACGCACAAGCGTAAACTTGCTTAGACTTCTCCATAGCTGCAAAGTCCCAAAAGCCTCCCCACAGTCTCTGGGCAGCCCTCAGCGTCCCATCCTCCACAGCTGAGGTCCCACGGCCCCCACCCTGCACTCCTGTCCTGCCCTTGAATTCCAGGCAAGGTGAATGGTGTCATAACCCAAGCTAGAAAGCCAGGGCACACGCTAAGTTCCCCAAGACAAATGTGGGAGGCACCCTCAGGGCCCCGTCCCTCACCAGCTGTCTGCCAAGCTCCAGCCCATTTTCTGCTCCTCCTGCCAGCCTCCCTCCTGGCTGCCTGTTCGCTGCCCACAGGGGCCCCTGCAGCTCTTCAAGGGGGTAATTCTCTCCAACGCACATCCCTCCCAGTCTTCCTCCTCCCCAGGCCTCCTCCATGCTGTTAGCCTCAGGTGCCTTCTGGCAGTGGCTGGGGACCCGCACTCAGGAGCCCCCTTGGGTGGGTCACAGGACCCTGCTCACCCAGGCTGCAGCCACCTGCCCTGCTGTGTTCCCCTCACACACCCGGCTGTCGGAAAGCACCTGCCTTCCCGCAAGTGCTGCCCTCTTTCTGTGACTAGAACACTCTTATTTGACTCCAAAACTCAGCTCTTTTTTATAATCAGCAATGAAAATTATTTGTATGGTTTTTTTGTTGTCGTTGTTTTTGTTTTGTTTTTGTTTTTATTTTATTTTATTTTATTTTGAGACAGAGTTTTGCTCTTGTTGCCCAGGCTGGAGTGCAATGGCGTGATCTCGGCTCACCGCAACCTTCGCTTCCTGGGTTCAAGTGATTCTCCTGCCTCAGCCTCCTGAGTAGCTGGGATTACAGGCATGCGCCACCACACCCAGCTAATTTTGTATTTTTAGTAGAGACGGGGTTTCTCCATGTTGGTCAGGCTGGTCTCGGACTCCCGACCTCAGGTGATCCGCCTGCCTCGGCCTCCCAAAGTGCTGGGATTACAGGCGTGAGCCACCGCACCTGGCCTGTACGTGTTTTTAAAAACAACTCTGGCTCCCCTCTCTCCAGAGCCCCTCCAGGGTATCTCTGTATGTCTGTGGCTCTGCCACCCTACGAGCCTCAATTTCCCACCCCCGCCACGATCCGGGAGGTGCCCCTCCACTGTGTGACAAATACCCCAGTGCAGTGCCAACCAGGGACGGGGTGAGGGACCCTCAACAGTGGCCCTGGACAGCCCCACCTCGCCTCCTCCTCCTGCCGACCTCCTGAAGGGGCCTCCCAACAGCGGAACCCCATGGGGGAGGCAGTCAATGTTTTTTCATGAGATAAAGAGATTTCCTGCCAACAATAAGAAATTGTACAAAGAAGAGTATTAGAGGAGGACACAAAAGCCAGAAGGATTTGCTATCCTGCCACGCTCTCAAAGTCTACACCAAGCAAGACCACCAGCTTCTGTGGCTGTCTTGTTTTTGGAATGTTCCAGAAGCCTCAGACACCAGGAGAAGGAAGACCTAACTTGAGGCCCCAGGAGCCTTCTTTTTCCTTTCAGGGTCTGTAAGACTCTCCGGGCCCAGCAGGGCCTCCCCACTCTGGGGCCGTCAGGGTCTGCAGATTCTGGCTCCCAGAAGCCCCCGTGCCCCGAGGCCACCAGGCCAGGGTTCCTGGAGGCGGGTGCCTTCACCACCCCTGGTGTTGCAGGAGCCCAGGGGAGGTGCACGTTGGCAGGAAGGGCCATGTCTTCCACCGCATGGGTACCTCCTCGGTGTGTAGAGAGAAGGGACTGTGGCTTTCTGGCTGTCTCCATAACTGCAAAGTCCCCAAAACCTTCCTCTGTCCCAGGGTCACACCAACTTTGAAGCTCCACCCAATACGAGTCTCCCCAGCCACAATCTGGGACTCAGAAAGGAACTGGTAAGTCCCAAGAAGATTACAGGGGAAGTTCAGAGGGGCTGGGACCACTGAGTCCAGAGAAGGGCAAGGAAAACCCAGACGGGGTCACCGCGGGGCGAAGGGTCCCGGCAGAACAGGCCCCAAGGCCGTGCATGTGAGCACCCTCCCTGGGCAGCAGGTGAGCCGGGCCACCGCCTGGGTGCAGAGACGCCTCCAATCTGGCCTCCAGGATAACTGTAGTTCTCCAGCTCTGTGAGATGATCAACAAGAACGGACCCCCGTCTGTCTCCTGGGAGGGTTGCCTCGAAGGGGGACACGCTCCTCACAGAGAGAAGCACAGGAGCCTCTGAACGTCTCTGGAAGAATTTTACCCTCTCTGCCCAGGATATCTTTACCATCAGCCCCGACACTCAGGCCCTGGCTCATGCTGCTCACATTTGGGGCTGGAAAATTCCTTCTGGCAGGGGCTGTCCTGTGCACTGCAGAATGCTGAGTGGCGCCCCTCCCCTCCTAAGTGTGGCAACCCAGACTGTGTGCAGACCTCACCGGAAGTCCCCGGGTCTAGACCACCCCTGGTTGAGAACCACTGATACTGCGGGTCTGGCTGGGAAAATGTGTAAACCTCCCCAGGTTCCCCTCCACATCCCAGGCCACACGTTTAGGGACGCAGGTTCACAGGTGGAGGATTTTGTGCAACACGGACTTCAGTGAATCAGGAGGAGGTGCTGGGGGGCTGGGGTGGGCACGGGGTGGGGGGTGGGGCAGCAGGGTTTATTCTCAGGACAAATGGAGAGCAGACCAAAGGGCCCAGGAAGGAGATGGCTATACCAGAAAACCCTGAGTTCGCAGAAGCAATCTGGCTAACACAGAATATTTGCATAGACCCGTTTGCCTATGACTGACCTAGCTTTGGGTCACTCACATGCAAATCTGTGGGGCCCCGTGGGGAAGGGAGAAGCCCTTTGCTGGGAACGCTGGGGGTGGGGGAGTTGAGTGGGAGCCAGAAAAGCATAGCTGTTCCTGGACCCGCCTGTTAAGGAGGGAGGAGGGCACCTGCCCCACCTACTGGCTGCCTGTCCCCACACCTGCTACTGTCCTGTGGCTTCCCCACCTGGCCAGCGTGCCTGTGTGTGTGTGTTTATGGAGTGGGGCGGCCAACTAAAATAACAGATGAGTGAGTTACCAAAAAGTGGAAAAGTGTTGGCATTAATAAAGAATTTTGCATTGTTAGAAATAAGAGATTTAATTTATATATATATATAGAGAGAGAGAGAGAGAGAGAGATGATCTCTCTACTTATGAAATAAGAGCAGCAAGCAGACAGGAAGCCCAGCTCCAGAGTGGTGTTGGGGGATCAAGGTGCCCCTCAAGGGCTCTGGGCCCGTCCTTAGCATGGGAGGGTGTAGGTGTGGCCGGTCCTCCACTGGGAGAGAGTTTATGCGCAGACCTCCTCATTACCATGGAATAGCTCCAGCTACTTATTTTGATAATAGGTCATTCCAGGCATGGTATAAAATCTCCGAGGGCAGGCCATGATCTCTTCCTTACCTCTGTTTCCAGCAGTAATGGTTTAAATGGTGAGAAAAAAACTTTTGCCTGAGGAATGTGAGTGCTTTTAATTATCAGGCCCAGAGAGACCTTAAAATGAGACAGCAGTCACACCCTGCTCCCTGCTTTGAGCTGTGTGTTCATGTCTGGAAACTGCTTCCTGTTGCCACAAGTAGCTATGGATTAACCCAGTAATGCCCCACTGGACACCGTAACCCACACCCTATAGCTTAACAACATACAGCCAATCACTCATCAATGCTATTTCTGTAAACTAATGAGAATTCCTGATAGAAAACTTGGTATCAGCCGACTCCCTGACCCCCACTTTCCTTTACAAGCCGCGTGAACCGCTGCTCATCAGAGTGTAGGTCCAGGGCAACTGGAATCTATTGCAATCCTCAAGCTTGGCCCAAATAAACTCTCCACTTAGATTAATTTTGCCTCCGCTTCTTTCTTTTAGGGAGACAATAGTGAGCCCCTAAAAGATGTGTCCACCCAGAACCTATAAATGTGACTGAATTTGGAAAAAATATCTGTGCAGATGTCATTAAGGACCTCCCGGTGAGGTCATCCTGAATTGGAGCGGGCCGGGATCCAATGACAATGTTCTTAGAAGAGAGGGGAAGAAGATACACACAGGGAGGAGTCATGTGAAGACGGAGGCAGAGGCCACCTGGAGCCACCAGGAGCTGGAATAAGCCACCAGGAGCTGGAATAAGCAAAGGGTCCTCCCTGGGAGGCCTCAGAGGAAGCGTGGTGCAACTGCCACTGTGACTTTGGACTTCTGGCCCCAGCACTGTGAGAGGACAGGTTTTAAGCCAGGCGGTTTGTGGTGCTTGGTTATGGCAGCCCCAGGCCCTCACGCACCTCTCCAGAGGTGCTGCTGCCCAGGGAGTGTTCTGCACGCTGCACCTGGCTTCCTGCTTTCAGCAGTAATTTGTGTGTTGCTGCACATGAAGCTGCCTCCCGCTTTTTAACAGCTGCCTGACACTAATCCCACTGTCTGGGTGTAGCATGATTTGTTTCTCCAGGCTCTTATCCGGGCATGTTGGAGCAGTTTCCAGCTTTTGACTACTTGCAGGTAAAGCTGTGTCAGTAGCCTTGTGCAGATGTTATTTAGCACTCGTGTGCACCTATCTGCAGAGCTGCTGGGTGTGTGCACTGTATGTTTCTATACCCATTTCAAAGAAGGCATCACAAGTTGCTCACACCAGTAATTGGTTAGGAGCCTCTCTCCTACTCCTCACCGACAGAGGGTTCTCACATTTTTGTCTTTGGCAATCTGATAGATTAAAAACGGTCTTACATTCTAATTTTAACTTGCATTCTTTCTTTTTTCCCATTAGTGCGTGTATCTTTCCATATGTTTAACAGCCTTCACATTTCTCTTTTGTGAACTGTTTCTGTACTTCGCCCATTTTCTATCACTTGGTTGGTCTTCATTGCATTGATTTCTAGAACTTCTTTATGTATGAACCAAATGAAGCTTTTCCTGTGCCTTGCATTGCAGATACTATTTCATTTCTCACCTGTCTTTGCTTATGGTGGTTGTGTTTTTCACCAGGCAAACATTTTTAACTTTATTATTATTTCTTTTAATCCATGTTTATGGCTTCTGAGTTTGTGTTCTATTTCAGAAGATCTTCCTCCTTCTAAAACTAGTAAAGGAAATGGCTCTCTGTTTTCTTCTAGTATGCTTATGGTTTCCGATTTTATAAAAATATCTGCCGTAGCTGTAACATATGGAGGCCTTAGAGAATAAAGTAGAAATGCAATTTTATTTTTTTCTAGAAAACTATTTAGTTGTAATTCAGTTGGTGTCTTCCAAACAACTGGAATTCATCACACCGATAGGCAAAAATCACCTCTCCTATGTCCTAACTACCTGGGGTGTGTTTGGATCCATTTCTGTTTCCTCTGCCTAATTTCTTTGCTGTCTGACTAGGGGGTCCATGTCCCAACTACTGCAATTTTATAGGCTCTATGAATGTGAAGATCTATTTTAAGATATTTCCTAATATCAAACCATCTTCAAGTCTCCTAGGTCATGGCTTACAGTTTTTAGACAATTTAATTCACATTTTTGTGTTGGTATTCATTCATAAGATTGGCTTATGATTTTCTTTCTGTGCTTGTCTCTTTGGGTTTTGATATCATTCTTATGGTAGCTTCATAAAGAGAATTCGGAAATTTTCTTTCCTTATTTATGCTTTGCATCCATTTAAATATTATCTGTTCCTTAACAGTGTGGTGGAATGGCCTGTGAAACTATCTGGGCCTGGAGCCATTCGTAGCTTTGTTGTTGTATCAGTTACAGTCCTAGGCATCTACAGCTATGATCAGTGGGTAGTGTAATAGGAGGGAACAAGACAATTAGGGAGTGTGATGCCTGTAAAGAATCTAAAAATGATAGTAAAACCAACTATTATTACCACATCCTGCCAATTCTAAACAGTCAGCAAGAGAATACACACCCTTTTAAGAGGACTGACCGCTGGCATATCATGGAAACACACCCTCCCTCCTCCCTAGCAAGGTGGCACAACTCCTGAACCTCTGCCAGTGCACAGCGCCCGGTTTTGTGGCTGGATTTGTATTCAATTACATTATATTCAAATCACACTAATTTATTCCCCCAGAATGAGAAGTTAGAGAATGAGTGTTTTTCATCAAAATTAGTTCTGTGACACTATTATTAAAAATATGATGGAAACTCCCAAAGAATCCCTAAACCTTCAAAAACTTATGAAGTATGGCAGCTCCTCAAAACAATTAAACATCGAATTACCGCGTGATCCAGCAATTTCTTCTCTGGGTATATACCCAAAAGAATTGAAAGCAAAGATTCAAAGAGATATTTGTACACTGATGTTCACAGCAGGTTTATTCACAGCAGCCGATAGATGGAAGCCACTCAAGCGCCCATGGACAGAGGCGTGAGCAGGCGAAAGATGGTCTATGCATGCCAAATACGATCTGGCCTCAGAAAGCGAGGACATCGTGACACAAGCCACAGCAAGGACCGACCTTGAGAACATGATGCTGAGTGACATCCTGACACACTCCACAACATGGACAGACCTTGAGAACATGATGCTGAGTGAAATAAGCCAGGTACACAGGGACCAACACCGGGTGGTTCCACCTGTATGAGGTCCCTGGCGGAGTCTGGTTCGTAGAAACAGGAGGTGGAATGGTGAGTGCTGGGGACCGAGGAGGGGCGTGGGGAGGGAGTGTTCAATGGGGACGGGGTTTCAGTTTGGGAGGATGGCAAGTTCTGGGGATGGGTGGTGGTGATGACTGACAACAATGTGGATATGCTTCATGCCACCGAACTGCACACCTAAAAATGGCTGAAATGGTAAATTTTATTTTATGCATATTTTACCACAGGAAAATAAATAAATAAATAAAACAAAAAGTTCTTTAACTTGTTGAAAGTAGACAGAAAAGTGTTAGAAAAAACTTTAAACAGAAAAAAAAAAGGCGAGAAGAGATAAGTAAAGTAAAAGCGCCAGCTGCCTGGATCTGCGGCCTGGCCAAGCTTCTCACTTGGAGGCGATGCCTGCAGGCCTCCCTGCCCCTCCCATCCACTCGCCCTCCAAGGAGACCCAGCAGGAGGGGGTCTGGAAAAGCCTCTGGTTTTGCTCACCCAGCCTGTGTGGCCCACAGTAATTCTGGGCAGGTTTTTCCTTCACCAGCACAGCACCGAGCTCACGCCCTCTTTCTCAACCTTTTCCATCAACACAATCTCATCAGATGCTTAATCCTGGTCTTATTTCATAAACACATGAGTTTCATTCCAGGGGCTCTGGGGTTACTCTGCCCATGAGAAGCCCTGAGAAACAGGGTGCTTTCTGTGTGGGGCATAGGGGTCACCTGTGGCAAGAGGCCTGGCTGTCCTGGGGGGGGTCCTTCCGGGCTGGGGTGCCGTCCTTCCAGCACATCCTCCTCCTCTACAGTCGCTGGGAGGGCCCAGGCTGTCCCCACCCCATAGGCCTGGCTCCCTCTCGCAGGGAAGACCTCATCTTATCCACAAAGGGTGGGCCTGGATCAGCAGGAAGCCCACGGTTTCCTCGTGCCTGGCACCCTCTGGAATAAGAGACAAATTACTGGCGGAGGTTGCAAGCTGCTCAAAAAGTTCACTCTAGAAAAGGAGGGGCTCTGTTCCCCAACCAAAGCCATGGGGTGGATGTCCACGTTGCTAGAACCTGTAAGGTCATTCTGTAGTGTTAGCCCATGGTGAAAGAGAGTCTAGCTGGGAGGTGTAGAAAGTCTGATACGTGTGTTTCCTTGGTAGGATTTCCTTCCGTCTGGAGGAGGGAGGGGTGATCAGCAGGCACTTAGGGATGATCTCAGCGGTGACGGCTTCATATTCCAGGGGGCTTCCAGGGGGCTGGTGTTCCTCCGCACTCTGGCCTGTCCAACTCTGAGTCCCAAATTTGGGGCTGGCAGACAGGGTCACCATGGTAGGGGGCTCCTCATTTTTGCCATGGCTGGGTGGGCAAGAGACGTCCACAGGGCTGGGGTGGACAGAGCAGCCATCCTGTGGGTCAGGTTAGACCCCAGGTCCCACTGGTCAGGGACACCCCCTCCTTAGCCCCTTATCCCTTCCTCAACTAAGACATGAGCAGCGTGGGCTCCAGGTGGGGAATTCCCATGCCAGCTGTGTGGGCAGGACGCAGCTGCCAGTGTCACTGTGGCCAGCGCCCTTCCCTGTTCTCACGCCATTTGCATTCTTGAGTACAGCCAGTTCAGTTTCTGGTCCTGCCCCACCCTGGCAGCCACGATACCCTCGGGACCTGTACTTGGGAGAACCAGCTCCGAGGTGGGTGAGGCTCTGTCTGGGATAGCGAGTCTCAGGGATCCCCAGGGAAGTCACAGGCTTAGGAGAACCCTGGGGAGCCTCTGGACCCAGACACTTGGCGAGGCTGCCCCACCCGCAGCCAGGCTTGGAAAACCTCTCTGTGGTCTCCTGTGTGGAGAGGAGGCAGGGAGATGGTTAGCCCGAGGCCCGAGAGCCGGGCAGATGCATGACTCAAGGTCACCTTGGGTGTGACTCATGGCCCTGCACTCCCAACTGCCATCACACTTCCAATAATAACCATACACATCACCAGACCCTCCTGGGCCGGCGCTGCCCTTGCTTCCTGCGCACCTGCTCATGTCAAAATTGGCTGTCATTGCACCCACTGGAAAGATGAGAAGACCCTTTCCATCCTGGCCCGACTGGGAGCACGTGACACCTGTCTTTAATTCCCCAGGAGTGTGTTTCCATGGAGGCACTGCTGTGGGTGATGCTGGGCTGGCCTCACCCTTTGACAAGCAGGCCATTACGGGGGAAGGGCAGGCACGCTGCATTAGGGGGGTCTCAGGATACTGCTGGAACTCCTTGGGACCTGGAGATTTTGCTAGAAGACCAAGCTGTCACCGCTGGAGATTCAGCAGCCAACCTCATCCTTGGGGTGCCTGATGCTGCCTTCAGGGTCTTCTGGGTGGGGCTGGTGGAGGGAGGAGGGGTGCCTTGTCCTGTATGCCTCTGGATGACGGGGGTAGCTCCGAGAACGGGCTCACTTCTTCCCCATGCCTGTCCATCAGGCCACCCCTAACGAATGCTCTGGGAGACACAGCACGCTTACCTGGGACTGGATCCCAGACCCACTGGGGCTGCTTGGGGCTCCCTGGCTTGTGGGGTGCTCTTGGGAGGGCTCCCCTACACGGAGGACAGCACTCGCTCCATCCACGCTATGCACACACTGTCAGCCGGTGGAGGAATGAAGGGTGCATGCGTGGCCCCCGGGCTGTGCCTGCCTGGGGGTCCCTTTATGCCTCCACCCCCTGGAGGAGGGAAAGGAAAGGAATTCTCTTCCTTTTCTACTTTGAGAAAAGTCTTAATTCTCTTCCACTGAGCCTCAGGCCCCAGAGGCCCATGACGTCCCAATGGACATTCGCACAGTGGGCTCTGGCCAGGTTTATACTGCTGTACTTTGACAGTTTCCCTGCCCCACCCACCTCCAGCTGCCCTATGGACTGGACAGGGACCCGGCACTGCAGGTCCCCACTCCTGGCCTTGCAGTGGTGACTGGGCAGGATCTCTTGGTGTCTGTGTGAGTGGGGACTTCCTTCTCCCCTTGCTGTGCATGGACTCACTCATCCCCTCTTCACTTGCTCACAAAGTGGTGCATCTGCACCGCTGCGGGGCCCAGGGTGGCTGCATCCCGGCATCTCCTTGGCTTCCCAGCACCGTAGCTGCAAATGTCCTTTGCCCGCAGGAAGATGCAGAGGGGGCAGTCCTGGCAACCTCCCAGACAGCCTGCATTTACGTTCCAGGACCTGCTGGTGAGAAACGGCTCCCACAAACCCCCATGGTCACTGGTTGGGGCAGTGTGTCCACATCCTCATGGCCCACCCTTGCATTTTGGCCAAGTCCTGCTCCTAAAGGGAGGGGCTGCCTTGCCATCTGTTACAGGTCCCCTGTGTCCCCCCAAAAAAATATGTGGATGCCGTGACCCTGGCACCAGTGAACGTGACCTTACTTGAAAATCGGGTCTTTGCAGATGGAAATAGTTAAATTAAGATGAGCTTACACTAGAATAGGATAAACCCTGACCCGATGTGACTGGTGTCCCCATGAGAAGAGAGACACAGACAAACGAGGGAGAGCCATGCGCAGCCGAAGGCTGAGATCAGAGGGGCGCTGTGGCTGCAAGCCCAGGGCCGAGCAGGGCAGGGAGTTAGCTGGGCTCCCCACCCCAGGCCACGTGATGCTGCAGAGAATGCCATGAAGTCCACTGTGGTGGGAGCTCCAGGTTCCTCCTGGCCGCTCTTAGTTTTCATTAGTAAATAATGAAAAGCAAGTGCCTCCCAGGGAGCCCGTGCCATGCACCTCCTGGCCCCTATCCAGGTGTCTCTTGGATGCTGCGGGGCCCAAGACCATCGTGTGCTCCTGAGGTCAGGACATGTGAGCACTGGACCCACACGTGGGATTCCACCCTCCATGTGAGCTATACCCGGGGAAAGCAGTGGCTCTGTCAGCAGCTGGGTAGCAGGAGCCCCACAATGGCAGGGTTGACCCAGGCGTGTCCAGTACCACCTGCAGGCTCTCACCACACGGCCCAGCGACCCGGCTGGACCTCCCCATCACTGCTCCTCGGGAACCCCCATTTCACTCAGCAGCCCACGGGGGAAGCAGGCGGCCACCCTGGGCCCCCAGGGTCAGGGAAGCTCAGTGACAAGGTCGTGACCCCCACCGAGCACACAAGCCCTCTGTCTGCCCCTTGGCACATAAGGTCCCCAGAACATGTGTCCTTGATGTTTGCACCAATCACCAACTCCCAAACAAAAACAAATAGAATTAGCGAAGGCACTGGGTTAATTCTGCCCCCAAACAAGCCAAGCAACAGACACACCCAAGCCGGGCAGGCATCCTGAGGACCCCCAGCCACCCCGGACACAGAGGCTCTGCCTGTTTGGACCACCGGGGCTCTGCTGATCCCTCTCGTGGGCGACGGTGTGGCCGGTGATGCCTGGGGCTCTGCTGACCCCTCCCGGGGGTGACAGTGTGGCTGGTGATGCCTGGGGCTCTGCGGACCCCTCCCGGGGTTGACAGTGTGGCCGGTGATGCCTGGGGCTCTGCTGACCCCTCCCGGGGCCGACGGTGTGGCCGGTGATGCCCTGGGCTCTGTGGTCAGAACCATCACATATTTTCCAAACAGACCCCACAGGCCCTCTCAACAGCAGCAAAACATGCTAATATTTATCTTCCTAAAATACTTGTTCAAATATGCATGGGAAAAGTTCTAAACACAGAAATATGCAGCCAGTGTCCGTCAGAAACGGAGTGCCTTCTTCAAACCACCAGGAAGTTCCAGAAGAGACACTGGGGAAACTTCTGAGTGTCCCGTGTGAGTTCACCGGGGTGGCCACCACAAAGGACCCCAGACAGAGGCTCCAGCAGTGGACGCGGAGCTTCTCTTGTTCCGGAGCTTCTCTTGTTCTGGAGCTTCTCTTGTTCCGGAGCTTCTCTTCTTCTGGAGCTTCTCTTCTTCTGGAGCTTCTCTTCTTCTGGAGCTTCTCTTGTTCTGGAGGCTGAAGTGCAGGGTCAAGGCGTGGCAGGGCAGGTTCCTCTGAGCCCCTCTCCTTGGCTTTCAGGTGACCGTCTTCTCCCTGCGTCCTCATGGGCGCCCCTCTGTGCCTGTCTCTGTCCACCTGTCCTCTCTTTATAAGGACACCAGCCATGCTGAGTTAGGGCCCAACCTCAAGCCTCCTTTTAGCTCATCTCTTTAAAGGCCTTATCCAAATAAGGTCACGTTCTGAGGGTTAAGGCTTCGACATATCATTTATGCAGGACATAGTTCAGCCTGTATCCCGCTACGAGTTCTGCTGCACCCCAGATTTGCACATTCACCTGCGGAGTCTTCTCCGTGCTTTTTCCGGACCAGATTGAGGACTGTTGAAACAGGAAGGAGTCGGGAGCACCTCTCCATAAGACACGCCCGCCAGGGCCATGGCCACACCCAGAAGTTACCACCCCTTTCCATGGCAATGACCTAGAAGTTGCCTCCATTTTTCTAGAAATTTCTGAATAACTCACCCCTTAATTTTCATGTGGTTAAAAACGAGTATAAATGTGACTGCAGGTCTGTCCCTGAACAGCTGCCCCCCACGCTGTGGGGCCGGGGGAGGGGCTCTGCTCTGAAGGCACAGTCACAGAGCTGTGACATGGCCACCTCAGTGAAGCTGTTTCCTTCCACCTCCCGCTCGCTCTGGAATTCCTTTCTAGTGAACCCAAGAACCTTCCTGGGCTAAGCCTCAGCTTTGGGGCTCACTGTCCTGCATCAGTTCCAGAGGAAGAAACGAGGCCATGAGAGCTTTTCCAACACAAGGTGGAGCAGCCACGGGTCCCCTGCTGAATAATCGCTTCCCGTGATAGGAGCCTCACCTTATCATTGACACCCATCTGCAGTGCGGTTCCAAACACCCTGCCTGCCAGTGCCGAGTGGCTGAGAAAGGACACTGTGGCGCCAAGCATACGCCGGACCTGTCCCGCCACATCAGACTCCAGCATGCAGCAGTCCCTGCGGAACATCAGACACGTGTCTCCACGCTCGTGTCCTTGGGCAGCTTCGGGGTCAAAAGGGGGCTGACAGAAACCTCGAGGGGAGCTTCAGAATTCTCCAGGCAAAATTCTCTCCTGTTTGGGGAAAGGATGGGGTCCACAACGGGGTCAATGGCAAAATTAGTAAGACACTAAGCTCCTCAGAGTTTGGTCAGCTCCCACACTGACTGACCCAGGAAGTCCCAGAGCAGCTCAGGGATAGCCACGGCCACATGCGTTACCGTCAGCAGCCCCTAAACGGCGTCCGCACAATAGTGTTGCAGGAAGTGAGGAGAACAGGGGCCAAGTACACATATGTTTTAGGGTTGATACAGGCAGAGATGGGGACACACAAAACACCCACCCGGCACTCCTGCAGGGCCGGCCCGAGGCCACACTGTCCTGAGGTCTCCAGGCGGGGCCGGGCTCCGTCTGCACAGAGAAGCCTGGGGGTGGAGGCTGCTGAGTCAACAAGGGCTCTGGCGGATTAGGAAGTTTGGGTCAAATCCCCAGGTCTACCACTCAAACAACCCACCTCATCAAGGACTCTGCATCCAAAGCTGGGCCAGGTGAGGGATCCCCCAAAACAGAGCCAGGTAAGGGGACCTAGGGAGAGGCCCTCTCTGCCAACATAAACCCATCTTCCTTGAGTGGATGCAGAAGCCAGGCTGAGTCTAGAACCGGTCGGTGCTGGCACAGCACTGCTTCCCGGGGCGCCCCCAGGAAGGGGCTGCGCAGAATCAACTCCCACTGCATTTTCCTGGCTGGCCCAGCGAGCTCCCTTTCCAAACAGGTGGAGGGAAAGCCAGGATGTGTCTCCTGAGTTAGCTGGAGGGACACTGAGGTACAGAGCAGCGGGAAGGCAGAGCGTGGCATCTTCCCACTGGCAAGGCGCACGGTCCTCCTTTCTGACTCATTGGTCAGCATGGAGGGCCCACTCAGAGGCAGCTCCTCTCCTTGGCCTTGCCCCTCAGCCTCAGGGGCAGGTGGGGTGTGCTGTAGCCTCAGGGAGGCTTCTGGAGCCCTGGGCCTTGCGCTTTGCTATGTGACTTGCTAGGGCCTGTGGGTGTCGGTGGACTTGGTACAAGCAGTGCTGGGGTGTGTGGGTGCAGCCAGGTCGGCCCCTGGTGCTCTGTGTCACTGTGGCTGTGTGTCCTGGCCAGCCCATGGGCCAATGGAGATGAGGACGAGGAGCGGAGCTGTAGCCCACCTGCAGCCCGAAGCTGAGCTGGGAGCTGAGCTGGGCGCATGCAGCAGCTGTAGCTGGTGAGCAGGAACCACAGGCATTTATTTCAGTGTTTCCATCAGGAGTGTGTGTTACACAGCACTAGCGTGACAATAGCTGACTGAAGGGGCCTGTGTCTGCATCACCAAGTGTACCCCGCCTGCACCCCCACCACCCTCATGGACCCCCGTCCACCAGGTGGGCTGAAAGGTCCTGACAGGCCCAGCCACCATCTCCCTGTGATTCCTGCATGGACCAGCTCAGGCAGGGAGCCACTTTCAGCCTCAGAAGAAGGCTCCCAGGAAGCCCCACACATTCCATGCTTTCCCCTTGCTTGGTTTTTATTTCCCTGGTGAGGAGGCCCTGTTCGCTTCTAAGGAACGAGTCCTCCCAGGAGGAAGATGAAGGCGGGCTCGCCGTGGTCCATGCTGATTCACCTGCACATGCTTGAGACCTCAGTCTCAGCAGCTGTCACTCACTCCGCAGGTTTGAGAACAAGTCCAGCAGCCCCGAATCTGGTGGCTGAGGGGCGGCGGGACAGGCTGTCCTGCGGAGCAGCTCCTCTTGCTCCAGGACCCTCAATTCACCCCGGGCCCCAGGTTCCAAGGCGGGGTCGTGTGCTGTGCTGCGGGCAGGGGAATGGCCCCTTGCTCCTCCCCCAGCTCCTGTTCAGCCCCTGGGGTTGTCAGGCTGAAAAAGCAGCCCTATTCAGCTTGCCTGCGTTGACGCAGCTGTCTACTGGCTTGTTTCAGACAACAGGTCCACACAGGCCTTGCTCCTGCGCTCGGGCCCCCAGACACAC
Organism: Pongo abelii; assembly: GCF_028885655.2. Taxonomy (NCBI): domain Eukaryota; kingdom Metazoa; phylum Chordata; class Mammalia; order Primates; family Hominidae; genus Pongo; species Pongo abelii. Next base: position 53,676,044 of record NC_072007.2, on the reverse strand, counting down.
GCCCACACACGGCCAGGCGTGTGCACACTCGGGCAGTCACGTAGGATGAGCAGGCCTCGGAGCCCTCGTGCAAAGGCAGCCAGGCCTGGGAGAGCCAGGCAGCTTCCCAAGGGGGCCCCGGAATGCGTCGTCTGCAGGGACAGGGACCCGGCGACCCGGCAACCCGGCTTCCGGTGGGACTCATGCCGCTGACGCCTCCCCTCTTGGGAACAGACGGGCCTCTGAACTGGAACGTGGAATACAAGGGCATTTTTTATCCTGAAACAACAGCTCTGTGGGCAAACTCGAGACGCCCTGGAAGAGTGTGGAGGCTCAGGCTGCCAGGCCAGCAGGGGCCTGTCCTGAGCGCCGGCCTCCAAGGCCCTCTCTGTTTGCCCTCAGGAAAGGGTCACGCTCCAGCCATCTCAGTCCCACTGAAGAGTCAGCTCTCCTGGCCCATGCCCCTCCTCACCAGCCAGGAGTCCACAGCCTCTGAGGCCCCCAGCTTCTGCACCTGCAGCTAGGCATGGTGGCTCACACCTGTAATCCCAACTACTACTACTGAGGCAGGAGGATTGCATGAGGCCAGAAGTTTGAGACCAGCCTGGCCAACATGGTGAAACCCCATCTCTACTAAAAACATGAAAAAATAGCCGAGTGTGGTGGCGCCCACCTGTAATCCCAGCTGGTCGGGAGGCTGAGGCAGGAGAATTGCTTGAACCTGGGAGGCAGAGGTTGCAGTGAACCAAGATTGTGCCACTGCACTCCTGGGCAACAGAGTGAGACTCCATCTCAAAAATAAATAAATAAATAAATAAATAACAGCGTGAGAGCTAGCGTGGGAGGAAGCAGGGAGATGGAGGGGGGCTGGGGGTGTCGGAGCAGCCAGTGTCATTTTCAATGGCTGGAGTCCCAGAGCCATTTCAGGCCTTAGGGTGACATCTTAGTCATGATCTAGGTTTGGAGCACAGCAAAGTACCAGAAGCCCGCCCCCAAAGTCACTAAATGGCACACCAGGCTGGGCATCCCTGCCTCCATATTTTTTTATGTGAGAGAACAATAAGTGTCTCTCGGGGTTTACGGATATTTTCCTGGGCTGTCCGCTCCCTGGCGGTTTGGACTGAATGTACCAGACCAGCCCCATGGCCCCACCCACCATAGACACTTGTCTAAACAGATGGGCCTGGCGCTCACTTCCATGGAAAACCATCATCACCTGACCTTGGGCCAAAAGTAAATACATCTCAAGAGTTTAAATAACAGCTCCCCCCAGTGAGGTGGAATTGTTGGAGAGAACTTTTGAAATAATAATAAACAGACCCTCAGTGGTGCGACCTTAGGCCCCGAGAGTGAAGTGTGAGGAAAGAGGTCATGCCGGTGCGCACAGGCACTGCAGGCCCAGGGGGCAAATTCTTCCCTGAGCCTCCATCTGCAGGTGACAAGTGCAGCTCCTGAGGTGGCCGGGCCAGTGAGCTTCCTTGGGGGCTGACCGTAGGGAGAACTCAGCTAATTGAAGCTGCTCAGCCGTCCGGTGCCCCCAGCTGCCATCACAGTGGTGTAGTCGAGCTCCTGGGGAAATGCTGGGGCCCTGAGTGGGAGGAACAGCATCCAGCCCCGGGCAGCCCAAGCTCTGTGTCACCTCGGGGGAACCTAAAGCTCAGGACACAGAGGGATTCTGCCTCCCAAGCCCAGCTGTGGGACATGAGACCTTCCCACTCTCTCCCTGCCGGGCTCTGAGGACACTGGACAAGCAGGAGGCCTCAGCTGAAGCTGGTGATAAGACAGGCTCCACGTCTGCACTGCCTGGCTGCCCTCCAGCTGGGAGCACCGTGTCTGCCCCTGTGCCTGGTTCTGAGGCTTGAGAGAAGAGCAGAGGGGCTCGGGGAAGAGAAAGGCAAAGGGCCCCTGAGTTTGCTTCCCTGGGAATGCTGGCCTCGTCCCTAGGGGCTGGAGCGGGTCTGGAAGGCCCCTTGCCTGGGGGTGTGGGAGTGCACAGTGCTGCTGCGTGAGAGTGTGTGTGCACAACTGTCAATGGAGTGTGTGTGATGGGCCCATGGGGGTGTGTCAGCATGACTGCGTGCCACGCTGTGAGAATGCACAAGTGTGTCTGTAAATGCACGCATGCATGTATGAGGCGGTGTCGGAGGGTGCACGTGTGCGTGTATGGGGCGGTGTGCGAGGGTGCACGTGCGTGTATGAGGCGGTGTGGGAGAGTGCACGAGCATGTATGAGGCGGTGTGGGAGGGTGCGCATGCGTGTATGAGGTGGTGTGCAAGGGTGCGCGTGTGCATGAGGCGGTGTGGGAGGGTGCGTGTGCGGGTATGAGGCGGTGTGGGAGGGTGCGTGTATGGGGCGGTGTGTGAGGGTGCACGCATGGATGTAGGAGGCAGTGTGCGAGGGTGCGCGCGTGCATGTATGAGGCGGTGTGGGAGGGTATGTGTGCACGGGTGTGGGTGAATGATGTGTGTGGGTATGTGATCATGTGTGTCGGTGTGAATGTGTGTATCATTGTGTGTGTGTGTGTGTGTGTGTGTGTGTGTGTCCATGTGTGCTTCTCCCCAGAGACAGAGCCTCCTGAAGCCCAGCCTGGTCCCCTGGGCCATGGTCTCAGACCTCTCTGGGCACAGCCCCTCGTATCCACAGCTCATCTACCAGTGTTGGTGATTGACCAAAAACTGCCACGCTGTCTCTGGCAGTGGGCAATCCGTGTGCCTTTTCCAAAGAGAAGTGCCTGTTTCCTCAAGATTGTCCACTGCCAGAATCTCCAGCTCTGGCCTCTGATGTCTCAGCACAGCCAATGCCAGACAGGAATCTTTCCCCCACAGGGTCAGGCCCGCAGTGTGGGGCAGCCACCACGCCCAGGGAGGAGCCTGGCCATACTCGGCCCCTCCCACGCCTCCTCCACACCTGACCACCAGCAGTGGGCAATGCCAGGGTCTGCGTGCAAGGTCATCGGTGTGGAGGTGGCACCAGGCTCCTGCATCCTGGCCCTGGAGCCTGCCGTCCCCTCAGCCAGGATACAGCCCCATGGTCCTCAGGAGTAGTCAGTCGCTTGGAAAAAGGGAGGCAGGGCCGAATGCAGAAGAGCCTGCCCATGCCCTGCTCAGGCCCCAAGCCCAGTCCAGGGTGCCAGCCCCCTCCCAGGCCTTCATGAGGCGTCTGGGCCCTCTGTTTCCACAAGTCATGATCTGAGGTCTGGTGTTTACAGCAGAGGTCTGGGAGCCCAAACCCCCAGGCAGTAGAAGGAGGGCCAGTGTCGAACTGCACGAGGCTGCCCAGGGCCCCGGCAGAGTAAAGCCACGATGGCTGCCTTGCCAATGCCCACGGCTGTCGAGGGATGGCCAGGGTGGAGAGAGATGCCTGCCCTGCACGATATCTGCATGCGGGCAGTGGGGACGGCCCCTCCCTGGCATGCCTGGAGGAGACAGTGATGCAGGTGCCACGCGTGGGGAGGGGAAAGGGCTTTTGACATGAGTCAGGCTGGTTCCACACATCAGCCTGTTCCCCCCACCCCTCCCAACCCTGTAACATGCAGATCGATGACACACGCGGTTGGCTCAGGAAGCGCAGCCACTGGTGTGACCTCTGGAGACCAGGGTGGGTGTCCTCACTAGCCAGGGCTGACCACGTGACTGACGGTGATCTCTGACCACAGGGCAAGGTTTGGGGAGAGGCCGCTGGAGCTCCTGGGGGCAACAGGGAGGCTGAGAGGGACCAGGGGCCCTTCTGGCCACCTTTGATAATTTCTTCTAATGAGGTGACTCATTGAGGGCCCCTAGGTAGTTTATGCTGATGAGATGATTCTGGGTGGGAGCTGGCCTCCTGAGGAGGACCCAGAATGTGATTAGTGGGTTGGGGCTTTGCACCAGATGACATCAGCCTGACCTCTGGTGTGTGCAGCAGTCTGGAGCCTGAGTTTAGCTACGGGGACGCCTATGCAATAAAACCCCAATAAAAAACTGGACACCAAAACCTTAGTGAACATCCCCGAATGATAATACTCAAAGAATATTGTCCCATATCCGTGTGTCGGGAGGGTAGCGTGCCCTGGGGACAGCAGAAGCTGGTTGCTCAGCTCCCCAGACCTCACCCTCTGCACTGCTGCCTTTGGCTACCCTGACTTGTATCCTTCTACTACAATGAGTGTCTGCTGTCTTCACAGGCACAGGGCTCTCCTAAGTTCTGTAAGTTGTTCCGGTGAATTATCAGACAAGAGGGAGTCCACGGGGCCCCCACATCTGCAGCCCACTGGTCACAAGTGAAGGTGACCCTGGGAACCCCCAAATTTGCAACTGCCATCTGAAATGAGGAAAGTCTTTGGAGAACTGTGTCCTTGACCTTGAGTTTGGCTGATTCCAGGTAATATCCAACAAAAGACTTGCATTCAGATGGACAAATTCCCACAGACCAATAAGAAGAAAATTGACCACCCAATTTTAAATAAACGAGTGAAAGGCTTGCAAAAACACTTCCCCAAAAAGTCTGTGCAAAGGCCAAGAAACAGGTGAAAAGCACTTGACACCGTCAGTCATCGGGGACATGCCAACTCAAGCCACCATGAGATGACACTACCCACCAACAGCTGCAGAGAAAAGGCCCCCTTACACTATCAGTGAGTGTGAAAATGGCCCTACCACTTCAAAACATCCCTTGCCAGTGTCTGTCGGGCATTCAGCGACCCTGCAGCTCCACGCCTGGGTGTGCACCCAACAGCAGTGTGTGGTTACACACCAAAAAAGTCATACGAGAGTGCTTGTGGCATCATTCCTCATAATAATCAAGCACTAGAAATGGCCAGTGGCCTGTCAAGATTGAGTGCGCAATCCGTGATCTGTTCACACCATACAACAGTCCACAGCAGTGAACAAGAGCAAGATGCTGCTGCACTCGACAACAGGCACACTATGACATGCAAGAAACCACTCAAGAAAGAGTACACACCACGTGACTCCATTTGTCTATCCTGCCTATATTCAAGATTAGGCAGAACTAGTCTATGCCAGCAGACATCAGGGTAGTAACTACCTTGAGGGGCTGGTATGGACTGGAGGGGACCCCCAAGGGCCCACTGGGTCCCTGGAAATAGTTTGCATCTTGATCTGGGCACCTGTTATACAGAAATGGCAGGCTGTGTTTTCCAAAGATGACTGCATAGATGTCTCCCATCCCACAAGCTCTTTCCAATGTGACCTTGAGAAGACTCCTATTGAGAGTCAAGGTCTACGTCCCTTGCCCTTGAACCTGAGGAGACCTTTGTGATCTCCTCGACCAAAAGTACTGTGGAAGTAACTCTGTGTGACTTCCAAGTCTGGATCGTAAAAATGCCACGTGCCTCCTCCTGGCTGTCTTGGGACGCTCCGTCATGGAATCCAGCTGCCATGTTGTGAAGAAGCCCAATCCAATCCATGAGGAAGCAACACAAGGAGACGCCGTGTGTAGGAGTTCCAGCCACAGCTCCCTAGAGGTCCCAGCCAGCAGCAGCCAACAGACATGTGAGAAAAGATGCTCCAACTTCATGCACCCCAAGGCTTCAGGTCACGCCCAGCCTTCAACTCTTCACAGACATCACAGTGCAGAGGCGAGCCGTCCTTGCCTGCCTGGCTGGCCTCCGGGTCCACAGAGTCCTGAGCACAACAAAGGGCTATGTCATGCTGCTCAGTTTTGGAGAGGTTGTTTATGCAGCACGTGTAATCCGTGTAAGTGAGCACATTTGTAAAAAATAATTGAAATGTACCTTGAGGCTTGTGCACTCTACTACGAGTAAGTTACGACCCAATTTTCAAAAGGAACAGCTGAACACATTTGAAGAAGGAAAAAGAAGGAGGTGGAGTTGCCCCATCAGTTGAAAAGGCTAATCATACAGCTATAATACAGTGTGACGTGTGGTATTGGCCCAGGATAAACAAATTGATTAATGAAGCAGAATACAGAGCCCAGAAATACACCCACCCACAGATGGGCTTGTACATAGGGAAGTGGCGTGTGGGTCCCTGGGGAAAGTCGTTTGATAAATAGGACTGAAAAACCACATTAAAAAAAATTAGATTCTGTGTCCACACTGTATACAGAAAGTATCTCCAAACAGATTAAGAAACGAAATGTCAAAAGCAAAGATTTAAAACTTACGGGAGAAAATATAGGTTGGTATCTATGTGACCTCCGAGTAGGAAGGGATTTCTTATACAAGACACACAAAATATCAACAATGTGAAAGAAAAGATTGTTACAGTTGACTTCATTCAAATTAGGACTTTTATTCATCAAACTATGCCTTAAAGAAGATACAAAGACAAGCTACAACCCAGAAGGCAACATTCACCGCACAAACAAATTAAGAAAAGACCAGTGTGGAGAATGTACAAATATCTCCTACAAGTCAATAAGAAAAAGCAAATGACCCAATAGAAAAATGGACAAAGGCCACGAACGGGCATTTCCCAGAGGAGGAAAAACACATGGCCAGTGAGTGATAAGAGGGGCCCATTCTCACTGTTAATTGAGGGACACAACTCAGGACAACATACGATTTTGCTTGAATTTGATTGACAACAATGTAAAATTTTTTGATAATTCTAAATGTTCCAAGGATGGGGATCAACAGCACCCTTGCACATGGCTGGCAAAGTGTAAGTTGATGCAAGTATTTTGCAGAAACTGCCAGGCATCACCTTGTCAAGTCAGGATTTTGCATTTCTAAGATCCAGCTTTTATTCTTAGCTCTCCACCCAGGAGAGACCCTGCAGGCATGCCAGGAGCTCAGTTGGCAGGAGGAAGCGCCAGAGCAGCCCACACGTCGACAGTGAGAGGAGAGAAGGACGGATCACTCATGATAGGATCACACAGTGGAAAATTCTACAACCAGGACACTGAATGAACTACAGCGCACACAGAATACGGACAAATCTTAGCAGCATCACACTGAGCAGGAAAAGCCAATCTCAGAAAGCTGCTGAAGAGCGATATCCTTTTTATGAATTTCATAAACAAGCCAAACTATTTAAGTATACGCACACACACACACACACACACACACACACACCTGTACCATAAAACTGAAAACCAAACTCCAGCACCAGGGATGGAGTTGTGGTTGCCTCTGATGGAGGAGGAGGGGCTGGGATGGGAAAGGTCAGACCCAAACAGAAGTGACTACATTTCAGCTTTTGGGTTGGTCATTGGTGCCCAGTGTTCATGATATAATCACAATAATATTAATATAGGCCAGGTGTGGTGGCTCACACCTGTAATCTCAGCACTTTGGGAGGCCAAGGCGGGCTGATCACGAAGTCAGGAGTTCAAGACCAGCCTGGCCAACATGGTGAAACCCCGTCTCTACTAAAAATACAAAAATATTAGCCAGGCATGGTGCCACGCACCTGTAATCCCAGCTACTTGGGAGGCTGAGGCAGGAGAATCTCTTGAACCCAGGAGGCGGAGTCTGTAGTGAGCTGAGATCACCCCATTGCATTCCTGGGCAACGGGCAAGACTCCGTCTTGGAAAAAATGATAAATAAAATAAAATAATAAAATGACAGCTGAGCACGGACCAGTGTGAGAGTGTGCTGTGACCACGGATGATAACTCCAGTTCGTGCCCCTGGATCTGGAATCTATGTAAACCATGGTAAAAAGAGAGAGGAAGAAATGAGCAGGTGCAGCGCAGGGGTTCCAGGGCTGTGAAATCTGTGTGACACTACAATGGTGGGTGCGTGTCGTACATTTGTCAAAACCCACAGAATGTCCAACACCAAGAATGAACCCCAGTGTAAACTACGGACTCGGGGTGGTACGGGTGTGTGCGTCACCACAGCACGGCACCACCGTGGCAGCAGAGGTTGATGGGGGAGGCCGAGCATGGAGGGTCGGGGTGTGTGAGAACCTCTGTGCCTTCTGCTCAGTGTCACTGTGAACCTATGATTGCGCTAAAAAACAAAGTCTATTAAGAAATAGAGAGGACAGGGAGAGAATGGAGGAGGGAGGAGAGGGAGGGAATGGAGGAGGGAGGAGAGGGAGGGAATGGAGGAGGGGGGACAGGAAGAGAATGGAAGAGGGAGGAGAGGGAGGGAACAGAAGAGGGAGGAGAGGGAGGGAACAGAAGAGGGAGGAGAGGGAGGGAACAGAAGAGGGAGGAGAGGGAGGGAATGGAGAAGGGAGGAGAGGGAGGGAATGGAGGAGGGAGGAGAGGGAGGGAATGGAGGAGGGGGGACAGGAAGAGAATGGAAGAGGGAGGAGAGGGAGGGAACAGAAGAGGGAGGAGAGGGAGGGAACAGAAGAGGGAGGAGAGGGAGGGAACAGAAGAGGGAGGAGAGGGAGGGAATGGAGAAGGGAGGAGAGGGAGGGAATGGAGGAGGGAGGACAGGGAGGGAATGGAGGAGGGAGGACAGGGAGGGAATGGAGGAGGGAGGAGAGGGAGGGAATGGAGGAGGGAGGAGAGGGAGGGAATGGAGGAGGGAGGAGAGGGAGGGAATGGAGGAGGGAGGAGAGGGAGGGAATGGAGGAGGGGGGAGAGGGAGGGAATGGAGGAGGGAGGAGAAGGAGGGAATGGAGGAGGGAGGAGAGGGAGGGAATGGAGGAGGGGGACAGGGAGGGAATAGAGGAGGGAGGAGAGGGAGGGAATGGAGGAGGGAGGACAGGGAGGGAATAGAAGAGGGAGGAGAGGGAGGGAATGGAGGAGGGGGGAGAGGGAGGGAATGGAGGAGGGAGGAGAGGGAGGGAATGGAGGAGGGGGGAGAGGGAGGGAATGGAGGAGGGGGGAGAGGGAGGGAATGGAGGAGGGAGGAGAGGGAGGGAATGGAGGAGGGGGGAGAGGGAGGGAATGGAGGAGGGAGGAGAGGGAGGGAATGGAGGAGGGAGGAGAGGGAGGGAATGGAGGAGGGGGACAGGGAGGGAATAGAGGAGGGAGGAGAGGGAGGGAATGGAGGAGGGAGGACAGGGAGGGAATAGAGGAGGGAGGAGAGGGAGGGAATGGAGGAGGCAGGAGACAGAGGGAACAGAAGAGGGAGGACAGGGAGGGAATGGAGGAGGGAGAAGCTGCAGTAAACACGTGTTATCCCACATCCTCTGCCTCTTTGTATTAGGGGAGCAGCCAGCTCCACTGTGACTTGCACCTCTGCTCTAAGTCACAGGCCCTGTCTTCCACCCAAGGACCTGCTATGTTGGGAAGTCCACCCACTCCAAGAAGGGAACCTGGGAGACGTCCCCTGGCTTGTCCTTGGCAAGGGTTGTGGGGATGTGGGTGTGTGAGGGGGTGTGGGTGTGTGCAGGACAAGCCAGTTCTGAGCGCATCCTGGTGGGCTCTGCAGGGATGCTGTGGCCATCCCACGCCTCAGCTGAGCAGGACAGCTGCCCTTGCTCCTGCCTTCACATCGCAGGGGAGAATCTCCAAAAATGGCCACTCTGCTCCCACCAGACCCATGTCTTGGAGCAAACACTCGAGCTTCGCTTTCATTCCCAGAGTGCTGTCCTCGGCCTTGCTGTCAGCACTTTCCTGGAGGCCGGAGGGGCGGCACGAGGGAGTGAAGACCCTTGCTCAGCTCCCGTCCCCTTTGGCAGGGACGCCACCGTTGCTGGGATATGAGGCCTTGTTGGAACCTGCAGAGCAGGTCTGGCCATAGCTAAAAGGCTCTACCCCAGCCAGAGGCAGCAGGTGATGGGGACACCATGGGCTGGGCAGCCTAGTGTACCTGGAGCTTTGACGAGTCTCCCATCTGGCGGGCCCTTGTGGGTGGGTGTGTGTGGACACTCTGTGAGTGGAGGGTCCCATCAGTGGCCCTGGCCCTCCCTAAGAGGACTCTGTGGTGACAGCCCTCCTGTCGCCTGGCAGGGACTTTGGCCTCTGGGGGGAAGGTAATGTGCTCAAAGTCTGAGGAACCTTCGGGCAGACCCCTTACCAGGAGGGGGGTCAACCTAAAACTTGTGCAATTTGAAATATGGAGGTGTTTTTTTCTTCCAAAAAGTGTCTCCCAGGGGCTCATTTACCAACACCTCATATCCAAATGCTAGAAGTGGCCATCTGCCAGCCACCGCTGCCTGGGCCCGGCCTTCCTGGGGGGCCGCTGTTCCCCAAAAGGGTTCTGTGCACCATTCGCCCAGCTCCAGCCTGCCCAGCCTCTCCTGTGCCCCGGGAGGGTCACTGGAAGAAATCCTCTGACCTGAGACTACAGCTTGGGCTGCAGGGAGGAGGGCAGGCACGAAGCGCCCGGCTCCTGCACCTCTGACCAAGGCCCTTCCTGACAGCCTGGGAACCTGTCTGGTGGCTCCTGGCGGTGCCCAGTTCACGGCAGGTGCCTAACTGAGAGTGCCGGGGGCCCAAGCTCTCACTCCTAATAAGTGTGCCTTGGGGACTCATAAAACGAGTCCAAATGAGAACCCAAGGACCCCGGCTGAGGACCCTGGCCTGAGAGGGGACTCACGGGCTTGTTCACCGTGGCCTCCAGGGTCCCACACACTCACTTTCCTTCTGCCTTCTTCTCTGAGTGAGGCCAACCCCAGGAGGGTGGGAACGGGTCTCTCTCGGTAAAGAGAATCAGAGTTGATGCCGGGGATTAGGAAGAGAGACTGTGTCCCACATGTGGGGGGATCTGCCCCTCCTCCAGGACGTGGTGTGGGAGTCACGGCAGCCCTTGGAGGTGCTTTCCAGGGGGACACTGCCTGGGGCCTTGTGTCCACTGTGATGCTCCGGCCGACCCTATGAGGATGTCCCAGTTCCTTCTGTAGGGCGAGGGGCCCTGACACAGTGAGGCTGAGCCAGGCCCTGGCCCGCCGCTGCCCCCGCCGGTGACCGCTGTGGATTGGGGTCATGGCCGCTGGGAGAAAGGCGGTGGGGACAGCGTCAGCACCCGGGCACGGGCTGTGGGCACCGTGGCCCCAGCAGCATCTTGGCTCCTGCCAGCGGCCGGCTGTGAGTTGCGATGTATTTTGCGCCTTCCCTGCGTTTCTTTCCTCTGGAAAGCGGGAGTAACAGCAGCATTCACCTCAGGTAGGACTGCTCCCTGGACAGGGACAGCCATGGCCATCTGGGTTCTTGTGGTACCCTCTGGAAGAGGGGCCAAGGTGGCTGGGGCGCCAGCCCTTCCTGCTCCCATCTGAGAGCCCTGGGTGCGATAAGGACTGTCAGGGCAGCCACCATCCAACTCTGAGAGGGGGGCACAGGGGAAGGCCCAGGAGGAGGATTAAGCCAGAAAGACCAATCTCATGGGGAAATGACGGAACGGAAGCTGGACGGCTCCCTCACACCTGTGCGCACAATTGGCCTGCAAACAGCCTTTCTCCACTTCCTCTTTTGCCTTTCGAGATCAAAAGAACAGCTGGCCTGGGCTTGCTACTGGGATGCGGGTGGGGGGCTCTGGGGGGCAATTAGCAGGGCTTTGAAAACGGTCTTGAATGGACAGGGATGCCCATAATCGGGAAGCACCTTCAGTGAAAAATAAAACCTCCCGGGTAGCTTGCCAAGCAGAAGCAGGAGATGAAGGTAGTTTTGTGTGTACACCATGGCTTCCAGCCTGGGGGTCCAAGGCCAGTGTGCCAGAAACTGCCTGGAAACTGCAAACACAATGGGACCCACCAGGGAGGACACCCCCTCTCCAGGGCCAAGGGCCAGCAGGGAAGTCCCAGCTGCAGTAAGGTTTCCGGTGGGGTCTGCTCCAGAGGAAAAGGGAGACCCTCCCTGACCCGAAGGTTCAAGTTCAATGCCGGGAAGCCCACCCCCCTCAACCTGCCTGAGCTTGTGGGAGACCCTCCCAAGGCAGCCATGGGGGCCTCTCACACCAGCCCCAAAACAGCGTCAGGAAGGAGCTACTGAAATCAGGTGGGTCTCCACGGAGGGGATGCCCTGGCCACTGGGCCTTTGCCAGAGGCTATTGCTTTGAAAACGGCCCAGACTCAATCTGAGAAGAGTCACTGGCTTCACCAAGAGGAGGGTGACCCACGTCTCCAGGCTCTAGTTGAATCATTTCTAGAAACTGGGTGAATGCTCCTTATAAATGGGCTTCATGAGCAAAATCTGAAATCCTAAATTAAGTTATTCTTAAAAGAACACTGCCACATCAATTTCTGATTCAGTTATTCATTGCTCAATAACAAACGACTCCAGAACAGATTGACTTGGGGGTTCTCCTGCTTCCACAGTGCCACTGGGTGCGGGGATGGTTAGAAGGTCACAAATGGCCTCACTCCTACAGTAGCTCAGCTGGGCTGCTGGTGGGAAGCCTGGTCCTCTGTTGACTGGGCCTCTCCATGTGGCTGCTTGGACTCCCTCACAGTGTGGCGGCCGGGTTCCCATCTGCAGGAAGTGGAATCCTAGTTTTCTAAAGATCTCTGGGTGTGGAAATCTCAGGATGTCACTTCTGCTGCATTGTTTTAGTCAAAGCCATTAATGGAGAATCCAGGAGTGGGGATTCACACTCTGTCTCTCGGTGTGAGGGGCAGTATGCAGTTGTGCTGCGAAGGGAGAATTGGTGGGGCCATCTTTGATGACCACAATACTATCAGCCTGTGTCCGTGCAGAACCACCTTGCCACACTGCCCAGGGCCAGTGTGCAAAGACAGAGGTAAGTGTGTTGGGAGAGTCTTAGAGACAGGTGCCGAGTGCAAACCTGCCTCTCAGTGCTCAGGTACCTGGGCCCCTGCCAGGTGAGATGGCAGACAGTGCCCTGCTGTCCTTCAGAGGCTTCTGAGCCTTTCCCTCTCTCTGTACCTTCTCTATCCGTCTCATGGGCCTAGGATCTGTAGAGCTGGGACCTTCTCCATCACCACTGCTGTGGGAGCTCCTTCCCACCCGACAGGCTCCCAGAAAGCCCTGGCAAGGCTGATCAGTTGGTGAGAATCCACCTGCAGGGCCAGAAGGGGGAGACCAAAGTCAAGCCCTATTGACTTTTGCCTCTATCTGTAGGCTGCAGAGTGGAGCACCCCGCCCTCTCCACCCCACGTGGAAACCCTCCCATCATTCCACCTCCCTCCCCACCCCAGGCTCCAAACAAATCCTGTGCCTTGGTCTACGATGAGGAGTGGGGAGGAGTATTCAATTTGGTAATAAACTTGGATCAGGTCCTGCTCCTGAAAATGGAGCCTGCCTCCATCTGCACTTGGCCATATACACCCAGCCTTAGGATTTGGGGGCCCAGCTGAGGAGGGAAGGGGATAGGCAGCCCCTGAGCCCTGGTGTGACACTCATGGTGTGGCCATCTAGAGAGGGTGCTCACCAAAGTCTAGGGTCCAGAATGTAAACGATCAGTCACTAAGGTTTAGAACAGTGTCTAGACCTTGGAAATATATGCAGCAGTTAGCAACAAGCCATTTAACTTCCAGAGATTGACCTCTAAGCAAAATATTGGAGCTGTGTGCAAAGACCTCTTGTATACAGTGATATTCTGGGTGACATTTGCCATTCTTTCTGCAAATGCCTGAGTCATGCCCAGTTCATGCTTGTGAGGGGCACAAAACAGTGAACAACAGTGAACAGCTGTGTCCCTGTCCCGGGACAGAGAGCTCGTGTTATTTGCTTTTGCAGATGATTAGATAAAATAGATTTGATGAAGATAGAGTGCGCACAGCCAGCCCTCCCCTGCCCCAGCCTACTGAATGCTTGCATTTTCTCCGGACCTCAGCCCAGACATCACACGGGTGGGCACCCTCCCTGAACCTAATACGGCTTCTACTCGGGACTCTGTGTGGTCTTGCCCACAGCAATCGTGGTCTGTGATCAACGTGTTCATCTGTGGACCAGTTGTAAGTCCCATGGAGCAGGACCAAGTCTCCGTGACTCCAGCCCCACCCCTAGCATTGTGCCCGCCAGGTTCCGCAGCAGACGCATAGGTGCGGCCATGGAGTGGACACGCGCTTAAGTAAGCCCTGTGGGACTGGGCCCTGGGGCTGTTTACCCACGTGCTGCCTTATTCAGCAATTTAAAAGGAGTTGTAGGAAAATACGTGTGAGAAATGCTCATAAGATCGTATCAAGGGAAACAAGCCCATTATAAGACAGCATGTACAATTTGATCCCAAGCAAGATAATAACAGTAGTATCTGTGCATTAAAGAACAGACTCATATCCTGCTTCTGGGAATGTAAAATGATTCCTCCTGTGGGTGCACTGGGAAGGGAAGGATGGTAGGCCAGGCTTTGGCAGTTTCTTTAAAAACTAAGTCTATTACCATGACCCAGCAATTGTACTCTTGGGCATTTATCCCTAGGAAATAAAAACTTCTGATCACACCGAAAAGGGCAAACGAGTGTTCATGCATCTTTATTTATAACAGCCCCAAACCGGACACAGCCGACCCAGATGTCCTTCACCAGGTGACCGGCTAAACACATTGTAATGTCTGGAATACAGCGGTAGGACGAGGCGAGCTACTGCACACACCCACTTGCCCGATGTCACGGGCATTGCACTAAGCGAAAAGGCCAGTCCCAAAAGGTCATGTTCTGCCTGATTCTGTATATACCACTGCCTCGAAATGACCAAGTGTGGCGCTGGAGAACAAAGGAGTGGTTGCTAGGGGTTGAGGATGGTTCAGGGGAGGAGACCAGCAAGGGGGAGCCTGAGAGAGATAGCTGGGTGATGGGACACCCTGGACTGGGTGGTGTCTTCGTGAATCTACACGGGTGATCGAATGGTGGAGGACTGTGCACACATTGTATGATGCCCATTTCCTGGTGTCGATTTGTGCTATGGTGACATCAGCTGCAGCTGTTGCAGGGAAGCTGGGTGAAGGGCCCGTGAGAGCCCTCTCTGCTCTCCTTGCCACTTCCTGGAATCTGATAATTATTTCAAAGGAAAAGTAAAAGAAAAAAATGCTGCAAAGAAAGATTCCTAAAGGTAACTGGATTTATGTCTTAGTGCTAATATTACACTGATTTTTTTTTAATCCACTTCATTTCCAATATTTTCCATGCTTTCTCCAAGCAACATGGATTACATTTGAAACTAAAAAATAATCAACAGTGAACATTAGGGGAAAGCAGGGATAGAATCTACAGGAGCTCTCTGGACTATATTTGTAACTCTCTGTGTTTCTAAAATTATTTCCAAATGAAAAGAAAGTTTTTAGTCTGGGTACAGTGGCTCACACCTGTAATCCCAGCACTTTGGGAGACTGAGGCAGGAGGGTCACTTGAGCTCAGGTGTTCAAGACCAGCCTGGGTAACATAGCGAGACTTCATCTCAATAAAAAATAAATAAACAAATAAACAAACTTTTTTTAAAAAAGAAAAGTTCTTAAAAACAAATACCAAATAAGATCAAATGTTGCATACGTGTAGTGAAAAGACAAAAAGTAACAAAGTGAGAACTCTTTGCTTAGGGGAAACTCATTAATTAGAGCAATTAAAAGAGGAAAACAAAAATATCATGAGATGTTGTGAATAAGGCATTTAAAACATTTTAAAAGTCCAGTCTCTTCATAGAGTGCATAGAGAGGATGTTGGTGAATTTTCTGTCCCTAGGGCAATACCTGGGTGACTAGGCATATTGGATTAGTTTGTTCCAGCTGCCATAACACAGAACCACACACTTGGTGGGTGGCTCAGACAACAGAAATGCATTCTCCCAGAGAGTTGGGGGCTGGAGGCTGAGATTAAGGTTCCAGCAGGGCTGGTGCCTCCTGAGGCCTCTCTCCTAGTCTTCTAGATGGCATCTTCTCCATGTGTCCTCGAGTGGTCATCCCTCTGTGTGTGTCGGTGTCCTAATCCAGCAGGGCTGGTGCCTCCCCAGGCCTCTCTCCTTGGCTTCTAGATGGCGTCTTCTCCATGTGTCCTCAAGTGGTCATCCCTCTGTGTGTGTCGGTGTCCTAATCCACTCTTCTTACAAGGACACCAGTCAGATTCAATTAGGGGCCATGCCAATGGCCTAATTTTACCTTAATCACCTCTTTAAGGTCCCTACCTCCAAATAAGGACATTCTGTGGTACCGGGGGCTAGGGCTGCAACATATGGACTTGGAGGAGCACAATTCGGCCCACCATGATTGTCTTTTGGGTTGATGTTTTAATTACCACCTTACAGAAAACACTGAGAAAAGCAGCAAATAGGCCACATTCAAGGACAATGATGCAAAGAAACAAAGATGAGGTAATAATTTGAACTTAATCATTATATTTATTTATATCCCAACATTCAATGAACTTCTGGCACCAGATGGACATTCCGTGACTATTTTTGAATGGTTTTATGAATTACATAAATTTCTCCTCTTTGGCTGTCTTCTCATGTGAATCCTAAATAGGTTTTCCAAGGTATACAATAATTCAGACACAGAACAAACACGTTTTGGTCTAATTTGAATAATAAGAACATCTATTTGCCCTTTCAGCATGAGAACTTGGGCTTACAAATCTAGACCTTCCACTTTTCCAGGTTCCTTTTGCAAGCACTCCCCACAGGCCGGGTCTAGTTCCCAAGTTGCATGTGAAGTTAAGCCTAAATAAATACCAACGATACTGAAGGGTATTATTTTGTGATACTAGCAGTTTGGGAATACAACATCAAGGCACCAGCAATTCCGCTCCAAGGTGTATACACAAGAGAACTGAAAACATGTTCACAGAAAAACTTTCACATGAATGTTTATGGCAGCATTATTTGTAAGAGCCAAACAGTGCAGACAACTCAAATATCCATAAATTGGTGATTGGATAAACAAAACGAGATACATGCATAAAATGGAATATCATTCATCTATAAAAAGGGATGAAATGCTGATACATGCTACCATGTGGATGAATTCTGAATACATTATACTGAGTAAAAAAGCTACACACAAAAAGCCACGTGTTAGATATGAAATGCCCAGAACAGGCAGCTTCATAGAGAGAAAAAGCAAATAAACAGAAAGATTAGGTGGATGAACGGATGAACAGATGGATGGATGGATAAATGGGTGGGTAGATGGATGGATGGATAAATGGGTGGATAAATGGCTGGATGAATGGATGGATGGATGAATAAGTAGATACACTGATGGATGGATGAATAGATGAATGGATGAATAAACAGGTGAATGGGTGGATAGATGGATGAATGTATGGATGGATGAATAGATGATGGATGGATGGATGACGAATGATGGAAGGGTGGATGATGGATGAATAGATGAATAGATGGGTGGATGGATGAATGGGTGATAAATGGATGGATGGATGGATGAATGAACGGATGGATGGATAAGTAGATGGATGGATGGATAATTAGATAAATGGATGGATAGATGAATAGATAATGGATGGATGGATGGATGATGAATGATGGAAGGATGAATGACGGATGGATGAACAGATGGATGGGTGGATGGATGAATGGATGGATGAATGGATACATGGATGGATGAATGGATGAATAAATGGATGGATGGATGAATAGATGATGGATGGATAATGAATGATAGAAAGATGGATAATGGATGGAGAGATGAATGGATGAATGGATGGATGGATGGATAGATGGATGAATGGATGGATGGATGGATGGATGAATGGATGGGTGGATGGATGGATGAATGGATGGGTGGATGGATGGATGAATGGATGGATGGATGAATAGATGACGGATGGATGATAAATGATAGAAAGATGGATAATGGATGGAGAGATGAATGGATGGATGGATGGATGGATGGATGGATGGATGGATGGATGGATAAGTAAGATGGGACATGATAGGTGAGTCCCAATGATCATTAGGTGCAGCCATGATGTAAACCTCTCAGGAGAACTGGAAGAACGTACAGCCTCTTTTCTAGACCTGCCGTCCAAAGGCAGTCACAGTTCTGAGGCCTAAGGTTCCTTGAGCACTTACCATGTGCCAGGCACCATGCTAAACACTGTGGTCAGCTCAACACAGGGATGAGAGTTGCAGACACAGACTCGGAGACGCTGCCACAACCACTGGCCGCAAGTGGTGGAGGACTGTGCAGTTGGACTCTGGAGCCTTGACACCCCTGGACAGATAATCAGAACTGGCACTGGGGCTTCTCTGTGGCTCCATCAGCCAAGGCCGAGATTCACTGTCCTGCGAGCTCAGTGCAGCTCTGGTGGTAAGAAACCAGCCTCCTTCTGACAGCTCCTAAACCCAGATGAACAGCTCCCACTCTTCCTTGCACTTTGTGAATGCTTACCTGCTCCATCCTGCCCCCAGCCCACGTGGCCAACAGGACTAGTGCTTGGCTCTGAGGCTATATCCTCATCTGGGCCATGCATGTCTGCCTCTCATGAGTTCTGGTGGTCTTCAGCCCTGCTGAGTGACAATGACTAACAATGTGTCGGTTCTGTGCTGGTGCAGTTCCAGATGTCCCTGCATCCTGTCATCTGACCCCCACATCCTCCTAAGAATACACAGTGGAGAACATCTGGCCCTGGACTCCTCAGCCTCAGCCACTGCATCACCCCTGAGCCAGACTGCTTTTTGGAGCCTCAGTTTCCTTCTCTGTGGAATGGGCACTGTCCCGATTGGGCAAAGTCATCATCTGAGGATGACAGATGCATGTGCCCTCGCACCTCCAGGGTCTGCCCACAGCAGGTGCTCAAGAGACTGGTTCCCACTGACCCAGGGGGCCCAGGACCAGGAGGCTGGGGCCTGCCTCCAATAATGCACCCCTGCCTCACTCAGCCACAAGGCAAAGCTTCACTAATCAGTGCGTTGTGGCCTGAGGCCTGGCCATCCTGTCCCTGTAGCCAGAGACTGGCCTCCTCCTGGACCCCCTCCTGGACCCCCTCCTCACCCTGTCTGCTGCCCCCACCTCTCTACTCTGCTCATTTGCTAAGTCCCTAGATACCTCCTGTAGGCGTCCTTGCCTGTGCCCACCTCTGCCCACCTGGAAACCCACACATGACCCATTCTCTGTTCCTGCTGAGTCCACAGGCCTGAAGGGGTAGCTGGGTCCAGACAGGTGGGGGGAAGCAGAGAGGAAGGAGCAGTGCCTGCCGTGGCTGGAGCAAGGGCCAGGTTCAAGTAGGTCAGAGGTGCCGAGAGTCTGAGGCTGGGAACCCGGCTGCCAGCCAGTGGGGAAGGGCAGAGGCATGACGGGGTAGGCTGGGGAGCCAGCTGACAGGTATGGGGCCAGGAGAGCCCTCTGGAGGCCTGTGGTCCCAGGGCTGAAGAACAGTCAGGTTTGGGGAGTGAGAGGGGGTCCCTCTGGGTGCAAAGTCACCCAGGGAGATTGCTGAACGTGGTGTTGGGGGAACTGAGGCCAGGGGGCTGGGCTGTGATGGGGAGGCGAGGAGGAGGCTGAAAGAAGAGGGGACGTGGTGGGGAGAGGAGGAGCTTATCAGCCCCTGCTGCAGGGAGGGGCCGGAGCTGCAGAAGCCCCAGGATGAGCCCCATGCCAAGTAGGGGAGTCCAGGAGTGGGGAGCTGGGACCTCACCAACAGCAGAGGCTGGCAGCTGAGGCTGGTGCAAGGCAGCCCTCGGGCCCTGGGGGACATTGGGTGGCTACAGGGTCCTTCTGGGCTGGCAGAGGCCCCTCCTGATGCCCCACTCTCACTTTGCCAGATGCTGAGGCAAGTGCCTCAGTTTCCATCTGGAAGCTCCCCTAGCCCAGGGAACCCCAGAATCATCACGCCCTTTTTCATCTCTACACCCTCCAGGATGAACTTCGGGAGGAGGGGGCCCTTTCCAGCCCCAGGGGCTTGATTTCCACTGAAGTGCAGGCTTCAGGTTCTCAAACCCCTTCTCCCAAGCACCACAGCCCGGGTGCCATCCCTGGCTCAAAGCACAAGCCCAGGTGAGGCAGCCCATCCCCTGGGGATCCCCACTCACCCTGCCGCCCCCAGTGCACGCCTATAGATGCAGGTGAGGTGGCCACCTCCTGTCCTGGGTGTGCAGTGACATTTACTCTCCCAGACCTGCACTGTGGAGATGTCCCCCCAGGGCAGACCTTGGATGACCCACTGCGGCGTCATCATCGTGTTTCCCCAAAACCAGGGCTGGTTTCCATTTTGCTACCCACGGCTTGGAGGCCTTGAGGAACTCTTTTCTCCTTTGGTTTTTCAATGGAGGAATCGCTTGTGCACAATAAGCTGCACTCATTTAAACTGTCCAGATTGGTGAGTTTGACAGATGTCTACACCACGAGACCACTGCCACAGGCAGGATTCGGGGCCTTTCCCCCACCCTCAAAGTCTCCTCCTACCTGCCACGGGCAACCGCTGACCTGCTTTCTGTTGGTGGGGTTATGCAGTCGTGTGACCTTTTTGGAAGCAATGAAGCAACCCCTGCCAGAGCCTTCTATAACCACCTTCCCTCCCCTTTACCTCCCCTCCCCTCCACCTCCCCTCCCCTCCCCTCCACCTCCCCTCCCCTCCCCTCCACCTCCCCTCCCCTCCCCTCTACCTCCACCTCCCCTCCCCTCCCCTCTACCTCCACCTCCCCTCCCCTCTACCTCCACCTCCCCTCTACCTCCACCTCCATCTCCCCTCCCCTCCACCTCCCCTCCCCTCCCCTCTACCTCTACCTCCCCTCTACCTCCACCTCCACCTCCCCTCCACCTCCCCTCCCCTCTACCTCCCTTCCCCTCCCGTCTACCTCCACCTCCCCTCTACCTCCACCTCCACCTCCCCTACCCTCCACCTCCCCTCCCCTCCCATCCACCTCCACCTCCCCTACCCTCCACCTCCCCTCCCCTCCCCTCTACCTCCACCTCCACCTCCCCTCGACCTCCCTTCCCCTCCCGTCTACCTCCACCTCCACCTCCCCTACCCTCCACCTCCCCTCCCCTCCCATCCACCTCCACCTCCCCCTCCACCTCCACTTCCCTCTACCTCCACCTCCCTTCCCTTCCCCTCTAACTCCACCTCCCCTCCCCTCCCCTCGACCTCCACCACCCCTCCACCTCCACCTCCCCTCCCCTCCCCTCTACCTCCACCTCCCCCTCCACCTCCACTTCCCTCTACCTCCACCTCCCCTCCCTTCCCCCTCCACCTCCACCTCCCCTCCACCTCCCCTTCCCACCCCTCTACCTCCCCTCCCCTCTCCTCTACCTCCCCTCCACCTCCCCTCCACCTCCACCTCCCCTCCCCTCCCCTCTACCTCTACCTCCACCTCCACCTCTGCCTCCCCTCCACCTCCACCTCCACCTCCTCCTCCCCTCCACCTTCCCTTCCCATCCCTCTACCTCCCCTCCCCTCCCTTCTACCTCCCCTCCACCTCCCCTCCCCTCCCCTCTACCTCCCTTCCACCTCCCCTCCCCTCCACCTGCCCTCGACACTACCTCCCCTCCCCTCCATCCTCACCAGGCTGCCCTTCCTGGAGCGCCCAAGCCTGCCGCTGCCCCGGGGCCTTGGCACATGCTGTTCCCACTGCCTGGACGGCTCTTCCTCCAGGGGCTGCCTCCTTACTTTCCCGGGGTCTGCGCAGTGGCGTGCCATCAGGGAGGCCCCCGTGCTCCTCCTGTGTTAGATCGCCCCTGCCCCGTCCCTGAGCTCTGCCTCCCCTCCGGCCCTCGGGCAGTCCAGTGCAGCACACACTGAGGCCGCTGTCAGGAAGCACTGGGAGGGCAGGGCCTGGGTTTCTGGGGTTTTGCTATGGTCTCAGTGTATCCCCCTAAATTCAGATATTGAAGCCTCTCCCCCAGTGTCCTGGCATGAGGAGGTGGGGCTCTGGGGAGGCAGAGCCCTTGCGAATGGGATTAGAGCCCTTATGAAAGGGACCCCAGAGAGTTCCTTTGCTCCTTCTGCCGCACATGGATACAGCCAGAAAGTGCCATCGATGAACCAGAAAGCAGACAGACACTGAATCTGGGGGTGCCTTGACTGCGGATGTCCAGCTCCACAACAGTGAACCAGAACAGTGAGAAACGGGTTTCTGTTGCTTATGAGCCCCCAGCCTATGAGCATGTGTGATGGCCGCCAGAACGGACCCAGTGGGTTCACTGCACTGACAAAGAGCGTCTTCACTGCCTGCCTCTGCCACACCAGCTGCCAGGGCCCGCAGATGGCCAGTTCCCCTCTCTCCCCGTGTGTCTGTCATGCAGGTTAAACAAAACTCCCACAGACAGAGCCAAACAGAGAGACAGAGTGCCGGGGTGCAGGGGGCGGGAGGGGGACCGTTCCTTTTCAGTCACGTGGCCGATGGCGTCTCAGCCAGGCCTGGAGCCCGGACCTCCTGAGCCCACGCCAAAGTTGCCTCCCACCTCCTGAGCCCATGCCAAAGTTGCCTCCCACAAACACGCTGCTTTCCTGGGTGGGGGAGCTCACCATTCCCCGACACGGGCAGGGCCAGGCTCTGGGGCTGGCTGCTCAGGCTCAAATCCCAACTTGGTGTGATGTGGGTGACATGCTCAATCTGCTGTGCCTCAGCTTCCCCTTCTGTGACATGGGGATCATCGCAGTTCCTTCCTTCTGGGGTCTGTGGGGACTCAGTGCCTTGGCTTCCCCTTCTGTAACATGGGGATCATCGTAGTTCCTTCCTCCTGGGGTCTGTGGGGACTCAGTGGTAGCCGTGGGAGAGGTTAGGGAGCCTGCCTTGACTCATGGCCAGCGTTTGATGAGCTAAAATGGGAGGGGCCATGAGACAGGGAGGTGGCAGGGAGCTTCAGTCACCTGAGAGCACCAAAGGGGAGGCCGGAGCCTGGCACACCCATCCTGCTGGCCCCGTCTTTGTGCCTGGCCTGAAGTGGGCCACTTCCCACCCCACCCCCTCTCCGTGTCAGGCTGTTCACCCCCACCTTCCTGCCCTGCACCCCGAGAGGAGTGTGCGGATGGATGGGTACGTGGGCAGATATCCAGATGGACAGACAGACAGCATCAAACACCGCACTTAAGCAAAGAACAAGTCTTAATGTAGCCGGGGCTGGAGGGGAGCGAGCGCACTGTGAGAACCAATGTTCATCACCCAGCACCGCCCAGCAGCCTCCTCACCAATTCACTCAATTAACCTCTGTCCTCTGCGAGCAGAACACATTCTGCTCAGTGTCGCCCAGGATTCCATTTGACAGAAGCCAAACCACTTCATGCGGAGCTTAAATAAAGATGTCTCCTCCTACCCTTGGAACACACTTGAGTGTAAGCCTGTTTTTGCATATGTTACATAACACTCTCTCCTCATTCATGGACAGGGAACACTTCCCTATGAATGGTGTTCACATTGAGGCAGAAGACACTCCCTCCCTCGCGGAGAGAAGAGCCGGAGCTCCCATTGCAAAGTCTGCAGCCACAGGTGGAGGCCTCAGGGGGCTCCTGGGAACACGGGCAGACAGGCGGGCGCCCCACATCGGCTCCCACTGGGTGAAGCCTCATCCTGCTGCTGGCTGGACCTCATAGGGACGGGGGCAGACTCTTCAGGTCCCCACAGAGCAGGCTGGCTGTGACATTGGGCTGGATGGTGGCCCCTCGGGGAGCTGAGCAGACCACCAGGACCACACGAGATGATCCAGTGGGGAGGGACAGGAAACACCCTGGCCAGCTCACCTGGGCGGGATCACAGAGGCTTGAGTTCTAAGCTAAGGACTTTGGGCTACTTGGTGGGCCCTGAGAAGACAAAGGCGAGACCCAGGGCCTGCCGGGGAGTGGCCGGGGCTTGTACAAGAGCTGGGCTCGCCTTCACCCAGGACCGAAGGCGCACACAGCCTCTGGGTGCCACCGACTGGAGAAAGACAAGAGGCCCCTGATGCCTTTCAACTTGGCCCATTAGCCACATGAACCACAAAGTCACATTTGTAATAAATCCTATAATTCTGTTTTGAATAGCACAATTAGACCGCTTTGTATTTTTATGAGCTAAACTTTAATTCGTTAACTATAAACATTGCATTCCACCATTTCCGAAACACTGTTTTGGATTTTTTTTTTTTTTTTACGGTACTGAAAAAAAAATGGGATGGGTCACCTCCAAGAAGCCCAGCTAGACCTAATCCCACAGGGCTTGTTTTCATCACAAAGGACGGCAGGGCCCCGGGAGGGTGGGGAGGACACAGCCTGAGCTGGTGAGGCAGCTGGTTTTTCACAGCAGGGGCAGGAGAGCGCCCCACCACCTTGGCTGCAGCACTCCTCCCACTACAGGGAATGGGACGGGGCAGGAACTGGCAGTTCCACAGTGAAATATCCCCAGAGCCAGGTAGAGAAATCCATGCTCTGCCCAGGCAC
The DNA here is from genome assembly GCF_028885655.2 of Pongo abelii. Lineage (NCBI taxonomy): Eukaryota > Metazoa > Chordata > Mammalia > Primates > Hominidae > Pongo > Pongo abelii. The sequence continues at coordinate 53,651,995 of NC_072007.2, read as the reverse complement.
CGGGTGCGTGATCGTGTGCGGAGGGCCCAGCTGTGACACGAGGACCCCAGCGGTGCCCGCGCCACTGGGCTTCCCCAGACAGGCCTGCCCCATGAGCCATCTGGCAGTTCCCTTGCTGGCCGAGGTGTCTCCTTTGAGGCCGTCTCTACCTGGCATGAATTCCGCCCTGAACTCACTCTTCCCAAAGCTTCACTGCTTCCTTCTTGACAAATGTCATGCCTGTGATTTGGAGGGGACTTTCAGGAACCTGCCCTCATCTGGGCAGGATGACAGGCCAGGCACAAACCCAGTAGACACATTCCTCTCCAAACAGCCCCACCGTCTCCCACCTGCTCTTGGGAATACATGGACTGTGAATGAAAGTTGACCAGGGAGGTCAGAAATTAAGTCAACTCAGAGAAATCACCTCCGCAAATTCGGCCACACCGGTGCAGAGCCCCTAACCTACCAAAGAGTATTTCCTGGCAAGGGCACCCATCAGCATTTTTGTGGAGACACCTCCTCACCTGCCGTCTCTGTGGTGGAGACACCTCCTCATTTGCCATCTCTGTGCTGGGGACACACCCTCACCTGGTGTCTGTGGTGGGGACACCCCTCACCTGCTGTCTCTCTGGTGGGGATACCCCCTCACCTGCTGTCACTGTGCTGGGGACACCCCCTCACCTGATGTCTCTGTGCTGGGGACACCCTTCACCTGCTGTCACTGTGCTGGGGACACTCCCTCACCTGGTGTCTGTGGTGGGGACACCCCCTCACCTGCTGTCACTGTGCTGGGGACACTCCCTCACCTGGTGTCTCTGTGCTGGGGACACCCCCTCACCTGATGTCTCTCTGGTGGGGACACCTGGTCACCTGATGTCTGTGGTGGGGACACCTCCTCCCTTGGGCATGTGTACATGGTCAGGGCACCTCCTCCCCTGGCCTGTCTGTGTGTGAGTCCCCGAGGGAAGGGAAGCCACTTGCTTGCTAGCCAGGAGATCATGTGCATGCTTCCCCTTCACACTTTGGGCCTTTATGAACTGCTTCCATATGCAGCAAAAACACCGAGCTCCCAGCTGCTCTGGCAAGCGCTCCAGGCTCCCATAGGCGCCCCCACAAAGTCAGGTTTGTTTCCTTTGGCACATGAGGCATGGAGAATTGTAGGAAAGGAGGCTCCACCAAGCAGAGCAGATGGAGGGAGGAGGGCAGCTTCCTGCTTCCCGGGCGATGGGACCCTACAATCGTCTGACCCACTGCCATAGCTTCCTGGACATTACTGAAGGGCTCAGCTCGGGGTGGGGAGATGAGCACCTCTGCTGTGCCTACCTCGAGTGTGGAACTGGCAGGACTGTGTGGAAGGGCTGCCTTTCCTGCCTTGCCCATCTCTTGGTGCCTGGATGTCCCGGGCACATCCTGCTGTCCAGAGCTTCCCCCCGCCCACTTTGCTCCTGGAGCTCCAGCATCACCCCTCCCTTTGCTGGTGCCTGAAACCATCACTGCTGTAGGTCCCGGGTGAGGAATCAGCCTGCTCATGGAGCGCCTGGCCTGGCTGCTTCCTACTCTTCCTGCACATGCGCCTATCAGCCCAGGCAGGGAGTGGGAGGAGAGGGGACCCCCTTGGAAGTGTACCTCACCTTCTCATCATGCCGCTTCCCCGCCTAGGAGGGAGAGTCTCAAAAAGACCCTTGCTTTGTCAAGGAAGAAGCTGGCCAGTGTCCCGTTGCCCCCACAAGGCTGCCCATCTAACCCTCTTCTCATGCAGGATGGAGGGAGGGCAGTCCCAAAGGCTCACTGGGCCCTGGGCCCTGCAGTGGATGGATGTGTGGGACTGGAGCCCTGAGGAACCAGGAGCTGAGAGTGTCCCAGCATCAGCAGCCCAGGCTCTTCAGGAAACTCCGCAAGCAGCGGCTCATCCCAGCCAGCTGCTAAACTCCAGCCACATGCAGAAACTCTCAGAGTGGACTTTTGCCCCCAGCCCTGCCTGGGCAGTCCCCCAGACCAGAGTCCAACTTACACAGGCCACACTGGCCAGGCCACGGTTCGCTGTGCTCTCTGGCACAGACCACGGTCCTTGGGGTCTGTGGTGCATTGAGCTATCACGGGCTTGCAATTCCCCAAACTGGAGGAAACCCTGGAGAGACCAGAGGCACACAAAGGAAACCCACTCCCCTCGTCTCTCATTTCCTTCTCCTTCCATTTCCAGTCTGGGGAGGGGAGGGGAGCCCGGGAGGATGTGCAAAGGGGAAGGACAGGGCGAGACCTGGCTTTCCAGCATCTACCACAAAACGCTGCATGCAGGGCAGGTCAGCAGGTCCTGACCCCTTCCACCCGGCTTTCCAGCATCTACCATGAAACACCGTGCACAGAGCAGGTCAGCAGGTCCCATCCCCTTTGACCCAGCTTTCCAGTATCTACCACAAAACTCCACGTGCAGGGCAGGTCAGCAGGTCCCGACCCCTTCCACCCGGCTTTCCAGCATCTACCACGAAACGTTGTGTGCAGGGCGGGTCAGCAGGTCCCATCCCCTTCGAGGCGTGTCCCACCAGGGCTTTCTTCTCATCTAAGGAGAGGGGAGGCGTCTGCCGGCGTTGGGTTTTACTCCGGGTGAAAGACAGCTGTAAACAAAACAGCGCTAGGCAAGCATGCTGAGGTGAGAGGGGCCAGAAACCAGGGAGGAAGCTCTCCAGATAACAGAGCTGAGCCTCACTGTGGCATCTCCAGGGTCTGTTCCTGCCACACAGGCACTCCAGGCCCACGTGGGAGAATGACAGCTCCTCCAGAGCCGGCCCTCAGGAAGTTCTCCAATACCCTGAGCTACTGTGAACCCTCGGAGCACCGTTGGTAGAGGTTGCTTTTCGAGGCTGTCAGGGTGAGCGTGAGCCCCCAGGCCCTGGTGGCATTTGTCATGGGTGGCATTGGTCTCTGTCCCTAAAGCCAGCCTCCTGGGGCCACCACCACCTTCCTGCTCCCTCCAGCCTGGCTACTTAGGGGCTACTGGTACCCAGGAGATCAGGGAAGCCTAGGCTGCCAGTGGCCGGGGTGGGGGCTGTGGCACCTGCCGGGCGCTATGGTCTGAATGTTGGTGCCCCCAGAAACTCATCTGTTGAAATCCTCACCACATCACGATGGCATTGGGAGGCCACGGGGCCTTGAGGAGGTGGGGAGATCCTCAGGGTGGAGCTGTGTTCGTGGGATTCGCGCCCTGATAAAGGCCCCACAGAGCTCCCTCAGTCCTTCCACACGCGGGGACACAGACGAAGGATGTTGTCTGTAACCCAGCCGCAGGCCCTCACGGGAATCCGACCCTGCCCATGCCCTGAGCTCAGCCTTGCAGCCTACAAGGCTGTGAAAAATAAATGTCCATGCTTAGAAGCCACCAGTCTACGGTACATCATTACAGCATCCGGAACGGACTGAGACATGTGGTGATCTCGCTTCTGGGGACAGCGGTCTCTGTCCCCAGCTCTCAGCCCCATCATCAACCCTGACAGAGTTCACAGTGAACATCCAGGGAGCAGGGCCAGCTCCCAGGCCCCTGTTCCTGGGGTATGGCTGCTTGTGGCTCACAGCAACGCCCCCCACACCTTATAGAAAAGGGGGCGGGACTCATGAAGACTCCTGGGTCTTGGCTTCCAGCCTTGCCTGCTCAGAACCCAGCTGGGTTACCTCATGGCCGCCATCCCGCACCCAGTCCCGAGTCATCATTGTCCACTTGGCACCCCCAGCCCTCCCTGGCTCCCCCCAGTGTCCATCCCTTCCTGCCAGGTCCTGGCTGGGATTCTCTCTGCACGTGGGACTCCCCCATTTCCGGGGGGATCAACCCCAGTGCTGATGAAGGCAAACCCAACAGCAGTCACACCTGGGAGTCCCAGTGTCAGGGTCTGGGACCAAGAGGGAGCAGCAGGGCCAGGCGGCTTGCTGGGCCCTCTGGGATAATATGACAGATCCCGCCCACACACGAGGATGGCCAGTGGGGACGTTTGAGGTTCTCCCAGGCTTGATCACTCCCAGGCCAGGGCACACCCCACACCCCAGCTTCCACCCTGGGAGAAGTGGTGTCCCTGGCTACAGCCTCAATGAACACTCCCGGGTCTCCGTCCTGGCCCTGCCTCCCTCCGGGCTCACTGCAACCTTCACCTCCCGGGTTCAAGTGATTTTCCTGCCTCAGGCTCCCGAGTAGCTGCAACTACGGTGTGCATCACCACGCCCAGCTACTCTTTGTATTTTAAGTAGAGACAGGGTTTCATCATGTTCACCAGGCTGGTCTCGAACTCCTGACCCCAGGTGACCTGCCTATGTTGGCCTCCCTAAGTGCTGGGATTCCAGGCATGAACCACGGCACCCGGCCAAGAATTTGTTTCTTTATAAAAAGTCATGGCTAGAAGGTTTGGCTTTTTTTCTTACTACAAAAGCAATGAATGTTTATATAATATTGGACTTGTAATAAAATATATCCCAAGTCTGCAGGGAATCCCCATTTGGGTGTCAATGGGCACCTCAACTTAGTGGCCAGCTCTTAATTCACGGGTCCACCCCCTGCACCTCTTCCCCCTTGGTTGCCTCAACTTCAGTCAGGAGGACTGGAGCCCACTCGGCCACTCAGGCCACAAGCCTGGGATCTCCACGGAGTTGGGTGTCCCCTCCCACCTGCATCCAACCCATCAGCTAGCTCTGTTGACTGTGCCTTCAAAACACATCCCACATTGGGCCTTTCCTCACTGCTCGAGGCGTGTCCCTGTGGAAGGCCCTCAACTTCCCCATCAGCATTTGCAGCCAGCTGGGGGCCCAACCTGGGCAGATCCAGCCAGAAACTGGGAAGTGGCCACAATGGCGGGGCCACCTTGGCGGACGTGGGGAGAATTGGAATGGCAGGAGATGAGTGAGATGCGGAGATAGATGTGTCTCTGCACTTGCGCCAGGCTCCAAATTTGGAAGCATCGCTGATGGCCAAATTCCAACGAGCCTGGAGTCCTGCTGTTGACTTTCTGATCCAACCCGGTGAGTGCGGGGTGGCCTGGCCCTCCCTGTGAAACCAGACTTGTCTGGGGTGGAGTTTGACTTTTCTCAGTGAGCTCCGAGGCCCACCATTCTCAGATCATCTGGAGGGTTTGTCAAAATGCAGATTCGTGGCTCCACTTCTGACCTATAGAATCAAAGCTGTGGGGATGGGGCCCGGGAGCCTGCATTTCAAACAGATCCTAGGTGGTCCTGGTGGAGGTTAAGAACTTCTGGCCTGGGGGTTGGGAGTGTGGACTCTGCAGCGGCTCATCTCAGGCTGGAGTCCTAGCTGGAGTTTGTAAGTTACACAACTGGCCACCCTCCACATCCTCCTCCACAAGACAGGCTCCTGCCGTGAGTGAGACGATGTCCAGCTCAGCTCGGCGCCTGGCACACTGGGGACTGCCCTCAGCTCTGCCACTCTTGTCATTGTGGTTATTGCTGTTGCCATTGTGATACTCTGCCTTCCCTGTTGTTGAGCCTGCTGGCTGGTTGCACGTGACTTTGGACACCCATTTCCAGATGCCCGGCCCTGCACGCATTCATGGGGTTGCCATGGAAACTGCACTGTGAGGATGGCAGAAGCTGCAGGGTGAACAGAGTCTGAGTTTCACAGGCACCGCGGCGGGCGCCAGCTGATTATCTGCAGTGGGCATCTCTGTGTTGCTCTGCGATGGTCTGGGGTCTCTGTTAAGCATCTTCACTGACACAGCACCGATACTCCCCCTTGTCCAAGGCCATCCCCGATGCCACCCTAAGGCAGCTTTTACTTTGGAAATCTTTATTATGACTTTATTTCCTATTTAATTTATTAGACTCCTTTGATGAGAAATAACACCTAAGTTTCTCCTACTCTCCTTTAAAACAAATTCCCCTCCATGGTTTCTGTGTCTCCTCCTTCGCTGTCTGAGTTTCTTGGCTTCTCTGTTTGAATCAGTGCCCAGCTCTGTGGAGGGTCTGCGGCTGCTGCCTCTGCCAGTGCTGGTTCCACCCCGTCGCAGAAAACACGTTCATGAGAAGGCGTGGGGCGGACGGAAGATGCCCCATCCTGGACTCCCTGCCCGGCCTGGGGGCAGTGGGGCCCTGAGGTGTTCTGGCTCTTGTTGAGAAAAGTATTAGTATTGGGCTGGAACCCCGAGAACGAACCAGAAATTTCAAGGGGCATTGCCCTTATCTAATTTTGTATCCTTTCTGTTTTTTAAACGTTAGAGACCTTTGGTCCGCCATGTTTGCTTTCACCTTTTAGCATTTTTGGCCCCAGGCTTAGTTTCATCAAATCCACTTTCTGCTCAGCAAGAGCCCGTTGTGAGCTCATCCTCCACTGGCACTTCCATTTCATGGGCATCTCTGCATATCGGAAGTAGCTTCCTGCGGTCTGGTGCATTGTGCCCGTTCCAAGAGCAAGAAGAGCAGAAAGAAGAAAAAGCACTCAGCCGCTCCAGGCCAAATCACATCTCAGTTTTGGAAGACTCCTGTTACCTTGGTGTTTTCTCTCCTGGTTTCATTGGCCTTCTGATCGCTGGGAGCAAAGGTTAAATATTTCAAGGGAGCAATCGAAATCCTTCTGTTCAGCCCCAGCCCTTGCCAGGGACTTGGGAGTTGCCTGGTCTAGGCACCAGCAGCTCAGCAAACACCCACCGCCTCTGGCCACCAATTTGCAATGTCAGTTTGTGCAGACAGGAGGCCCCCCTCCCTCTGCAGGAAGCAGGTGCTGGCCTCTCCTCAGCCTCCAGCCATGCGGAGCCCCTCACCTGGGGCCCGTCGCTTCCACTCAAGGAGGCAGATGGAGGAAGGAAGCCCCGGAGGCTCCTGAGGACGCCTCCACCAGGGGGCACGGTCTCTGGAAGGGCCGAGTCTTGCACGGTGGGTCTGCACTGGAGGGCATGCCCCCTTGCAGCACTCTTTGGGCCAAAGGGACTTGGAAGGTGACCAGAGGGTTTAAAAAGCCATGTGCCCTTCTTTGCAAGCATGAGCTTTTCCCTTCATGGTTTCCTCTGGGGGGCTGGTAACGATGTGTGGACAGTAAGGGAAGTGCCAGCTTTAATGAGTCTAGCCCCTCAAGGCCCCTGTGAAAGGCAGCTTCGGGGACAATGATGGAAGAGGGGACAGGCTCCCAAAGACCCCAGAGGCCCAGGAGGCATCATGGTCAATGCAGCTGACCTGGAGCTGCCAGCAGACCCCTGGAACCCATCCTCGGGAAGTGTGGACAAAAGGCTGAAAGCTCTGATGGGTGGAGCATCCAAGCCAGAAATGAATGAATGAATGAATGAATGAAACCCCAGGCCGCTCCAACAGCCACCCAGGGACTCGCTGTCCTGACCACAGCCCCCCACCAGAGGCGTGCTGGGGGAGCCCAGGGATGCACTTCACCAGCAGAGAGCACTGTGGCCCATCCGTGGCCAACGCCACAGCGGGTGTGTGCCCCCCTCACCTGGAGAGATGGGGCAGCCCGTGGCCACATCGGGCTTCTGAGGTCAGGAACGGTTACTCCAAGGGGCTGAGGGTGATGCCTGGGCAGGATGGAGGTGGATGGGGGTCAGTTGGCTCCTTGGCTCACCAGTGGGGGACCTGGCTGGTCGCTCCAAGCAGCAGCAGAGCCTCATGTCAGGCTGCCTGGAGCTGCCCCCCTCTTCCCTCTCCCCAACCCAGAGGGAAGCTCTGGCGTCTCAGCTGGAAATGGGAGGGCAGGATTGCTTATGCTGGGTGATGTCAAAAAGGCCCCCTGCCCCCACCTTTAAGATGTAGAGAGAAAGGAGGGCAGAAGCCTGGGGTGCCCCCTCCCTCTAGCAGCTCCCTGGTGATGTGTGTTGCTCTAGCCTGGAGAGCTTGTGTGTGTGTGTGTGTGTGTGCGTGCCTGTCACCCTCTGTCTCTCTTCTTCACTATTGGCAAGCATCCATTCGGTGCCTTCTGCACATCAGGACTGCCAGTGGGGTGGCCCCAGGGAGGAAGGGAGCTGCTCTCAGCTGGTTCAGGAGTTTCTGTTACTTTTGCTCATCAATGTCCTCTTCATATTTTGAAGCAGCAGATAGGAAGGAGCAGGAATGAATGTGAGAAGTTGTCCTGCCATGAGCTGGTGGAAGAAGGCCCCTCTTTGTTGGGACAGGAGCTGTGTGCCGCACCTTGCACCCTGCTTCCCTTCCCCACCAGCCAGGGTGAGGGTGGAGGCTGGTCCCCATGGTATCAGTGCTGTCGGGCTAAAGGACACATGTGGGTGCTGGCTGTTAAGGGGGCCATCACAGCCCATGCTATGTGGCTCTGGCTTCCTCAGGACCACCAAGGGAGAAGGGGCCCCTGTAGCAAAGAAACACGGTGTTCTAACTGACCCTGGAAGCCTGTTGGCTGGGGAGTGGACAATCTCAGTTAGACTGTTCTCCCAGATGCCCATCCCATTGCTTCCTCTGAGGCCCCTCAGGGAGCAGGGCCGCACTCAGTCCCCCAGCAAGCCCTTAGAGCCCAGAGCCAGGCCATGAGCAAAGCCCGCAGTGCCAGGCAGCTGGCGTGTGGTCCTTGGGACAGCTCCGGGAACCTCAAGTCCTCTGCAGGTACAGCTGCTAATGACAGATAATGACAGACCACAGCCTGGAAGTGGGGCCCACGGCATCTGACTGGCAGCAGCTGAAAAGAACTTAATGACGGTCTCCAAAAAGGCCCAGCGGAACCCCCACCTGGCACGTGGCAGGAACTCATGCTTTCCTTTTACTTAGGAGTTGAAGGATCAATTTAGAAAATTGAAGCCAACTACATCTCACCATCAAATCCCTAAAAGCTGCCTTCCCTCTGAGAAGCTTCCAGCCCCCAGGACCCAGTGCCGCCACCCCCAGCCCACAGCCTCCTGACGCGGAAACTTGGCTGTGGCCAATGGAATTGTCTGCAGGTAGCAGGCTGGCCTTTTCAGCAGAGGAGCCTCCCATGTGGAAGGGAATAAAGCCCGTGGAAGCTTGAGGAAGGGAAGAAATACTGTTTCCTTCTCGTTTGCAGGACTGCAGGGCTTCTTGGAGGTGGGCGGCTGTGACTTTGGGAGCCCAGGGTGACCTTGAATGTCCCCAAGCTGCCGAAGATTTCTGAAATTGAGCAGCTTGGAGAGCAGGCCCCGTTTCAACGAGCAGAGCCTGGAAGGGGTGCCCTGAAACAGCACTGAGGGACACTGAGAAGCAAGGCCTGATGTCCCGGGGCCAGCAGGAGGCCAGGGCTGCAGCTGGGGATCCCAGGTGGCCCTGTTCAGAGAGCACCAGCCCATGTGCCCACCCCTGCAGGGAACTTCAGGGGGTTTCTGAAGGACCTGAGGCCGAGAGGAGGAGCTGAGCAGGGAGAGAGCTGGAAAGAAGAAAGACAGCCCTGCCTTGCCATTCACAGCTGCTGGCCTGTGTGCTCGCCAAAACTTGAACAAACCATTAAAAAACCTGAGAGCTGGGTACAGTGGCTCAGGCCTGTAATCCCAGCACTTTGGGAGGCCAAGGTGGGCAGATCACCTGAGGTCAGGAGTTCGAGACCAGCCTGGCCAACATGGGGAAACCCCATCTTTACTAATAGTACAAAAAGTTAGCCAGTCATGGTGGTGGGTGCCTGTAATCCCAGCTACTTGGAAGGCTGAGGCAGGAGAATCGCTTGAACCTGGGAGGAGGTTGCAGTGAGCTGAGATCACGCCATTGCACTCCAACCTGGGCAACAAGAGTGAAACTCCGTCTCAAAAAAAAAACAAAAAAAAACACAAAAAAACAAAAACAAAAAACAAGAAATGGGATCTGGGCTGGGCTTATGAGCACGAGAATAAGAAGGAGTATTTTTTTCATTGTGATCACAGTTTGCAAAGACTTTTCTTGCACAATTGGGGTAGAAAGTAGGAGAAAGGTTGTGGACTGAGGTTCTAGGTTTGGATCCTGCTCCTCAGCCTTTCTTTCCTCATTGTAAAGTGGGTTTCAGTGGCTGCCTGGTAGGGCTGTTGAGAGAGCACCCAGAGCCCTGGCATCTCACATATAACAGGCACCCAGCAACTGGATCTTAGGGACTGTTTTGGGAAGGCAGCTGTAGTGGGTTGAATGGTGGCCCCCCAGGAAAGTAAATCCACATCCTAACCCCCAGAACTTGTGCATGTGACTTATTTGGAAAGGGCTTTTGCAGATGTTATTAAATTAAGGATCTGGAGATGAGGTCACCCTGGATTATCTGGATGGACCCTAAATCCAAGAGCAAGTGTTCTTATAAGAGAAAAGCAGACCAGGTGCGGTGGCTCACGCCTGTAATCCCAGCACTTTGGGAGGCCGAGGCAGGTGGATCACCTGAGGTCAGGAGTTCGAGACCAGCCTGGCCAACATGGTGAAACCCTGTCTCTACTGAAAATGCAAAAATTAACCGGGCTTGGTGGTGGGCACTTGTAGTCCCAGCTACTCGGGAGGCTGAGGCAGGAGAACCACTTGAACCCAGGAGGCAGAGGTTGCAGTGAGTGAGATCGTGCCATTGCACTCCAGCCTGGGTGACAGAGTGAGACTCTGTCCCCCTAAAAAAAGAAAAAAGCAGAAGAGGACCTGAGACAAACAGAAGAGAAGACACAGAGGCGCAGTCAGAGGAGAAAGCCACTGCAGACGGAGTGAGAGGAGGCTGGAGTGATGTGGTCCCAAGCCAAGGAACGACTGTAGCCCCCTGAAGCTGGAGGAGACAAGGAAGGACCCTCTTCTGGAATTTTCAGAGGGGCAGGGCCCCTCACACCTTGACTTTGTGCTTCTGGCCTTGAGAACATGAGAGTTAATTTCAGTTGCCCTCAGTTTCCAAGTCCCTGGTAATTAGTGTAGCAGCCCCAGGGCACTCACAAGGCCACAGCCAAAACTCCCAGGGATGACCATGTACCCATCCTCCACTTTAGCCCCTCAAATGCCCAACTAAAAGCCCTACATCCCCAGCCTCCTTTGCATCAGGAGTGCACGTGACCGTGCAGAGAGAAGCACTGGGTTTGGGTTGAGGGGGCGTGGAGAAAGCTGCTTCAAAAGAAACGGACTCCGCTGGGACATGCCTTTCCCTTTGCCCTTTGCTGCCTGGAGAAAGGACTAAAGGCTGGGACAGAGCAGCCATCTTGCAACCGTGAAGCAGCCAAGCACCTCCACTAAAACCCCACTAGGAGTGGCTGGAAAAATAGACAGGTCCTGGGTCCCTGGTGGCGTGTGGAGCCTTGTATTCATGTTTTCTCTTTTCTTTTTTTTTTTTCTTTTGACGGAGTCTCACTCTGTCGCCCAGACCAGAGTGCAGTGGCGTGATCTCCGCTTACTGCAACCTCCGCCTCCCAGGTTCAAGCGAGTCTCCTTCCTCAGCCTCCCAAATAACTGAGATTACAGGCACCCGCCACCACACGTGGCTAATTTTTGTATCTTTAGTGGAGACAGGGTTTCACCATGTTGGCCAGGCTGGTCTCAAACTCCTCACCTTTAGTGATCTGCCTGCTTCAGCCTCCCAAAGTGCTGGGATTACAGGCATGAGCCACCATGCCCTGCCTGTTTTTTTATTTTCTATATCTTATGATGTCTGACTTTTTTTTTTTTTTTGATGGAATCTCACTCAGTTGCCAGCCTGAAGTGCAGTGGCGTGATCTTGGCTTACTGCAATCTCGGCCTCCCGGGTTCAAGCGATTCTCCGGCCTCAGCCTCCCAAGTAGCTGGGATGTTCAACTTCTTAAAAGTCTTGCTGGCCAGGGAGAGACTGGCCTTCCCAGGGCTACCCAACTCTGAGAGATACTGAAGGGCAGTCCTGGGCTTCTCATTTGCAAACCAACCAATCCCGAGTCTATGCACACAACCACCTCTGTTTAACTCTCATACACCAGGCCACTATTGCCGCTGCCCTAAATCATCCCAGGGCCAGGTGCCAGGCAACTAGAGACCTCCCCTAGAGCCCAAAGCCTGCAGGAATTATTCAGATTAGCAGATCCTGAGCTGTTCCCCTGCTCTGCCTTTCCCAAGGAAACCCCAATAAATACTCGGGCCTGTGCCCTCTCCTTGCCCATTTCTGCCTTCTGTCCAAACCTGCTGCTCCCCTTATGGCCCTGCGTGGCATGGCATGCCCCCATCTCAGGACCTGTGAGTAACAAATTCTTCTTTCAATGGGATTGGCTTCTCTGAGTTCTCATTTAGTTACCTCCATAAATTACAATCCCAAGGACACAAATGAGACAAGCCTCGACCTCCAGACTCGTCGGGTGAGAAAAATACTAGAGTGAGCCATTGATGCCAATGCCACCTGCAAACAAACGCAGTCTCCAAACCAGCCCATGTTGGCATGGCTTGGCCTGCATGGGGCTCTGCTCAGAGGGTGCAGCTTGAATTCCCACTAAAGGCTCAGCTTTCTTCCCTTGTCCTTGAAGGAAGTTCCTGGGCCAGTCCTCTCCCAGTGTGTCTTCCTTCCCCTCCCCAGGGGAAGGGGAGGGCTCTAGTCAACTGAGGGCTCCATGGATGTGGGCATGGAGACTGGCACATACATTTCTTTCAACCCACCACCAGAGGCCTCAGGGACCACACCTTCCTCTCTGATGGTACCCTGGCTGTGAAAACACCAGATGCCGTGTACCTGTGGGGGTAGCCTGGCCCAGCTGGCCAGGGCCCAAGTGCTCATCAGCATGAGGTCTCCACTCTCCAAGATCATAGCATCCCATGAGGGAGGCGACAACGGTGATAACAATGATGGCCATGGTGTGGCCACCTACTGCAGGATCCTCCTCTCTCTTTTACAGGTGTGACCATTGTCCCTTTGATCCTCACCACGGATTGCAACTCTCATCCCATTTTACAGATGCAGAAGCTGAGATGCTAGAGATGTGATTGTGTCAGTTTCGGAGGACACGGGGGTGAAGGCACAGCTGGGATGAGAGCGTGAAGCACTGGAGAGGCAAGCCCGCTCACCTTCTGCTACATCTCCAAGTCACAGCAACATGAAGTGGGCCACGAATACCACCAGATTGTGTATTGCTGGGGTAGTAAAGAAGACAAGAGGGGCCCAGGGGGCACCCCTGTGACAGCCTTGGCCGATGCTTTGCAATGGAACCTCCTGGCTCTGCAGGTTTGGCTCTAGGCCGAAGAGTCACAGCAGCAGTTTCCATCAACTGAGGTGCTTCAGTGTCCGATCAGGCACCCTGCAAACACAGTCTGTTCCACTGCCCCCAGGCAGGTGCCAGTGTCCCCATTAGCCCATGGTGAAGCTGGGTCTCAGAGAGGTCAAGTAACCTTTCTAAGGTCAGACAGCTAATAATGGACAGAACCTAAATTTGACCTGCAGCGGAGCCCAAGTTCTTAACTTCTAGGCTAACCTGACTCATAAAAGGTACACTATTCTCTCTTTCTGTCTCTCTTTCCTTTTTCTTGCTGATTTTATGCAAAGGGCTGGCATTCTGATTGTTCTTTTTTCAGGTTTAATCCTTATTTTAATAAAGTTTTCAAGCATAAAAAAAAAATTTACACTAAAGGTTCACCTAGGGACTAGTTTCACCCAGGGTCATCACGCAGTTCAGCAGTGAGTGCTGAATGCATTTGCCCCATCTCCCTCGATCCATCTCAGTTTGGCTTCTCACCATTCCCACCCCATCACCAATACCACCACCAATACAACCGTCACTATTCCCATCACCACCACCATCACCCTCACGATCACCACCATCACTACCATCACTACAACCACTACCATTACCATCACCACCATCACCATCACCATCCTCAACATCACCACAAACACCAGCACCATCACCGCCATCATCGCCCTCATCATCACCACCAAAACTACCATCACTACAACCACCACCATCACCACTATCACCGTCACCACTATCACCACTACCATCACCACCATCACCATCACCATCCTCAACATCACCACAAACACCACCACCACCACCACCACTACCTTCACTCCCACCACCACCATCACCACCACCTCCACCACCACCACCATCACCACTATCACCATCACCACCATCACCACCATCACCACCACTACCTTCACTCCCACCACCACCATCACCACCACCACCATCACCACTATCACCATCACCACTATCACCACTATCATCACCACCACCACCACCACCACTACCTTCACTCTCATCACCACCATCACCACCACCACCATCACCACTGTCCCCACCACCGCCACCACCACCATCACTGCAACCACCACTGTTACTATCACCACCCTCACCATCACAACTATCACTACCATCACTACCACCACCACCACCACCACCACCTCCACCACCACCATCACCACCACCACCACCATCACCACCACCATCACCACCACCACCACCACCACCACCTCCACCACCACCATCACCACCACCTCCACCATCACCACCACCATCACCACCACCACCACCTCCACCACCATCACCACTATCACCGTCACCACTATCACCACTACCATCACTACCATCACCATCACCACCACCACCACCTCCACCACCACCATCACCACCACCTCCACCACCACCATCACCACCACCACCATCACCACCACCACCACCTCCACCACCATCACCACTATCACCGTCACCACTATCACCACTACCATCACTACCATCACCATCACCATCCTCAACATCACCACAAACACCACCACCACCACCACCACTACCTTCACTCCCACCACCACCATCACCACCACCTCCACCACCACCATCACCACCACCTCCACCACCACCATCACCACCACCACCATCACCACCACCACCACCTCCACCACCATCACCACTATCACCGTCACCACTATCACCACTACCATCACTACCATCACCATCACCATCCTCAACATCACCACAAACACCACCACCACCACCACCACTACCTTCACTCCCACCACCACCATCACCACCACCTCCACCACCACCATCACCACCACCACCACTATCATCACCACCACCACCATCACCACTGTCCCCACCACCACCACCACTACCTTCACTCCCACCACCACCATCACCACCACCACCATCACCACCACCACCATCACCACTATCACCATCACCACTATCACCACTATCATCACCACCACCACCATCACCACTGTCCCCACCACCACCATCACCATCACTGCAACCACCACTGTTACTATCACCACCCTCACCATCACAACTATCACTACCATCACTACCACCACCACCACCACCACCACCTCCACCACCACCATCACCACCACCACCACCATCACCACCACCACCACTGCCATCACCACCACCTCCACCACCGCCATCACCACCACCTCCACCACCACCATCACCACCACCACCACCACCTCCACCACCACCACCACCACCACCTCCACCACCACCACCACCACCACTGCCATCACCACCACCTCCACCACCGCCATCACCACCACCTCCACCACCACCATCACCACCACCACCACCACCTCCACCACCATCACCACTATCACCGTCACCACTATCACCACTACCATCACTACCATCACCATCACCATCCTCAACATCACCACAAACACCACCACCACCACCACCACCACTACCTTCACTCCCACCACCACCATCACCACCACCACCATCACCACCACCACCACCACTGTCCCCACCACCGCCACCACCACCATCACTGCAACCACCACTGTTACTATCACCACCCTCACCATCACAACTATCACTACCATCACTACCACCACCACCACCACCACCACCTCCACCACCACCATCACCACCACCTCCACCACCACCATCACCACCACCTCCACCACCACCACCACCACCACCTCCACCACCACCACCACCACCACCTCCACCACCACCATCACCACCACCTCCACCACCACCACCACCACCACTGCCATCACCACCACCTCCACCACCGCCATCACCACCACCTCCACCACCACCATCACCATCACCACCATCACCACCACCACCACCACCTCCACCACCATCACCACTATCACCGTCACCACTATCACCACTACCATCACTACCATCACCATCACCATCCTCAACATCACCACAAACACCACCACCACCACCACCACTACCTTCACTCCCACCACCACCATCACCACCACCACCATCACCACCACCACCACCACTGTCCCCACCACCGCCACCACCACCATCACTGCAACCACCACTGTTACTATCACCACCCTCACCATCACAACTATCACTACCATCACTACCACCACCACCACCACCACTATCATCACCACCACCATCACCACTACCTTCACTCCCACCACCACCACCACCACTATCATCACCACCACCATCACCACTACCTTCACTCCCACCACCACCACCATCACCACCACCACCTCCACCACCACCACCACCATCACCACCACCACCACCACCACCATCACCACCACCACCACCACCACCACCACCATCACCACCACCACCATCACCATCATCACCACCACCACCACCATCATCACCACCATCACCACCATCACCACCACCACCACCATCACCACCATCATCACCACCACCATCATCACCACCATCATCACCACTATCATCACCATCCTCACCATCACCACTGTCCCCACCACCACCACCATCACCACCACTATCACCACCACTGTCATCACCATCCTCACCATCACCACTGTCCCCACCACTGCCACCACCACCATTACTGCAACCACCACTGTTACTATCACCACCCTCACCATCACAACTATCACTACCATCACTACCACCACCGCCATCACCACCACCACTGCCATCACCACCCTCACCATTACCACCCTCACTATCATCACCATCACCGCCACCACCATCACCACCACAAAAACTACTGTTTTCATGATCACCACTATCACAATGAATATCAGATCCGTTATCGCACCAGTGCCACCACCAACAACCCCTTGATACAGTTTTCCAGGAGTTTTTGAGAGACTTATTATGGCATCTCTGTTGGAGATCTCAACAGCTGAAAAGCAGAAACTAACATTTGCCAGCACCTCTCTGCCAGCCACCCTGCTGGGCACCGTCCCTCTTATTAGTTACTTCAATCCTCTGAACAACTCTGCAGTTTGGTCATTGCAGGTCCCATCAGAAGCTGGGGATGAGGGAGTAATTTTCTCAAGGCCACACAACTAGAGGTTGGGAGGAGTTGGGATTGAAGCCCAGGTGTGGTCCCTGCACACAGCCCTTCTTACTTCTGGAAGCCTAACAGCATGGGATGAGTGTGTCTGTGGTGAGAGGGGTTTAACTCCAGGGCCTAAAGCTTCAGGTGAGAGAGGGGCTTCCCTCAGCTCCCTGCAGTAACTGTCCCAAGCCAGATCAGGGCAAGGATGAGCAGCAGAACCAAGGAGAGGAGGCTACTCTAGCCTTGGCTAACGCAGGCCACACGACAGAGCTGTGCTGTGGGCTTGGCTGCCCCCCGGGTAGACCAGCACATCCTCTCTGGACGAGGGCTCCACCAGCAGCCCAGGGCAGCACCAGCCCCTCCCCAGCTCCCCAAGGCCAGCTGACGTTGGCAGGCTGCCGCTGGCACCAAGGTAGGAGGAGGGTGGCTGAAGGCAGCCCCGTCCGGGAGACCCGGCAGCCAGTCGGCTAAGGAGTGCCCCTCCCACAGCACTTAGGGGACTGGCCTTGCCTGCAGGGGCTTCTCTCCCCCTGAAATGCCCTTCTCTCCCGCGACTCCTCCCTCCCTCCTCTCCTCTCTCTCTCGCCTCTCTCCTTCCCTCCCTCTCTTTCTTCCTTCCTTTCTTTTTCCCTATGAAAAACAAATGAACAAAAAACACAAAAAGCCATGCAAACTGCCTGCCGCCGAGGGCTGCTCCGCAGGCTCCAGCACCCACTGGGAACTCCTGGCAGGTGACGCACGGTCGCCACCCTGCTCACGCCCTCCTCTCGCACATCCCAGGGAAGGTCACAAGTGGAGCTGGACAGAGGCCAGTGGCAGTGACCTCTGAACGCTGCACAGTGGCGGGTGGGGCTGTATTCTAAAGAGCTGGGCAGAAATGCTGTGCCTGCTCTTGGGAGCTCCACTCCACCTGGTGGCAGGAACATCCCATTCTAAGGCCAAGGCAAGAAGGCTTGGAGGCCACATGTGACTTATCCAAGGTCACAGGGAGCCACACCTGCCACACCTCTACTCCTCCACTCCACCCAGCTGCCACACTCTGTGCTCCTGGAGCTGGATGAGGTGTGAGCTCTCGCCGGGTAGCGGCCAGTGGGAGACAGGCAGTCACAGGCCATGAGACTGGGCCCTGGGCACTGCAAGCAAAGCCAAACCCTGCTTCCTGGAGTGAACGGAGGAACCCCACTGGGCAGTGGGCCACAATTTCACCATTAGAAATGCATTTCTTTTTAGTTACCACGCTGTTCTGTTGCACAAGTCACCAACACGTACGTTTCCTGGGAGGCCCACACCCCGGGCACAGCATCCCTGCCAACTCTCCAAGGTCAGAACAGCCTGGAGATGGGTGAATGCCTGGGCCCTCCAGTTCCATGGCCACAGAAAGCAGACCAGCCCAGACCCACCCTAGGTGTGTGACAACCCACAGCTCTCTTGGCTCGGGGAACAGGCTGGCATGGGGCAGGCTCCGAGAGGGAAGAGTTCCCTCTCCCAGACCTGGCCAGGGGCAGGGCCAGAACTCAGAGGCCTTTGCCAAACCTTGATTCCAAGCAATGAATATCAAAAACAGTGAACAACGAATTAGCACCAGTTGTCCATATAGTAAAACCTCCTGTCTCCCCACAGCACCCCTCCTGTGACACCTGGGGAGGGCCCCTCCTATCCTGGGCCAGCTCTCTGCGTGCACTGACCTGGTCCAGCCTGCCTTGCTCCTGTTCCTCAGGCCACCGCTGGCTTTCCATTTGTCCTGGGGCTGACACCTTGGGGACTGGGTGGATGACTCAGATTTGCCTTGTGTGTGCCAAGACCAGGGAGCAAGGTCACTGGCTAGCCCCCCAGCACCAAGCAGCTCCGAACTCCCCAGGGGGAAGCAGCTCCGGACTCCCCAGGGGGAAGCAGCTCTGGACTCCCCAGGGGGAAGAGGTTCTGACAACGTTGTTCCCTTTGGCAGCCACACAGGACGGCACCTTAAAGTAGGAGCCCGTGACGACAGAGGCTCGTATGCAGCCAGCTTTACCCAGGCGCCCTCACTCATGGTGCCGGGAGGCAGGCAGGCTGCGTGGGGCCGCGGCACAGGCTCTGGACTCAGACAGGCCACTGTGTCAATTTGGATGAGTGACTCAACCTCGTAGTGCTTCTGTCTCCTCCTCTGGAAGATGGAGCAGGACTGAGTCACTGGCCTGATACTAGGACGAAAAGCAATCCCAACAGAGAAGTTCTAGGTCAGTGTGTGCTCCACAGGAGGCGCAAACACTTCCCGGACGAAGTGCACTCCTTATCCCACTGACAGATTCAGATCTGCAGCCCAGACAGCCAGGTGCTGGCCCAGGGGCAGGAGCACGTGAGGCCAGAGCTGAGCCACAGCTGGGTCCCATGCCCACCGCCCTGACACCAGCCACGCTACTGAGAGGGACAATCAGGCCTTTCCCATCTTCCTACAAAGGTGTGTGTTGTGCCACTGCTCCATGGGACGCAGCAGCAGCCCGGGACAAGCAGGCGAGGACACTCCCAGACACAGGGTATGACTCCAAGCCCCCTGGCAGGGGATTGAGAACTGAGACAGGGAAGTGGGGCCCCCAGCCGCCCTGTGTGGCCAAGCAGGCTGCCACAACGGGCACAGGGCCAATCCCTGCCAGGCAACACTGTTCCACACTGCAGCTACCCCACCGGCCGGAGGGCAACCACAGACGCTGAGCACTTTCCAGACGCTGGGACAAAATGACTTGGAGGCTGGCCGCGGTGGCCTGGCACAGAGGGAAGGTCCGAGGGGACATGGTGGGGGATGCTAACAGCCCCTGCCATTGTCCCTGTGGACAGTCTTAATGGATTTCTTCAGAAACACTGGGGAAGCTAGGAGACAGTTAGCCCCCATCTCTGGCTATGAATCAAGATCAATTTTTAAATATCAGATTCAGAGTGTTCCAGAGAAAATAAAATAAAATAAAATAAGCCTGTGGTCTGTGGTCCTGCCCCTTGCCAGCGTGCTAGGATGGGACGGGCCCCAGACTGGAGTTTGGAGCCCTGGGCCCTTGTCCTTGTTCTCCACCACCTGGATGCAGAGGTCTCTCCTTTCCCATCGGTTTCACAATCCTTGAAATGGGCCCAGTAATGTTTACCCAAAGACATCACAGGATTCGACTCTAAACATGGGACAAAATGTCGTTCAGGATGCTGGCTCGGGAACCTCTTGCACCTGGTCACAAGTGGAGCTGGACAGAGGCTGGTGGAAGTGGCCTCCCAACGCTACACAGTGGGATGCAGGGCTGCGATCAAAGAGCCACTGAGGAACACTGTGTCTGCGCTCAAGAGCTTCATCCCAGGTCTGGGGCAGAAAACGTCAACTCTGTCTCCCATGTTAACAGAAGATCACCAACAACACAAAAAGTCATTTCAAAACACCCCAGAAATTCACACGTCCCACACCCCCCAGACCTGGGGGCAGGTAGCTCTGCTGCTTTCCCTGCCCAGAGTCACCAGGCAGGCTGGGATGCCTGTCTCCTGGAGGGGAAATTGAGCTGTAGATGGGGAGGCCGCGTGAAGCTGAGTCCACATAGCAAACAGCGGGGCCAGGATGGCCCCGGGTCATCTGAGACCTTGCCTGTGGGCCTCCCACTGTCCGCACTTCCTGCCGTCCGTCCAGGTGACGCATTTACTCCTAAGTTGCGGTCACAGCAGGGCCTACCCTTACTTCTCACCCCGTCTCTGTGTGACACTCAGGTCTGACTTTATGACACCAGACGGGTCAACATCCAAAGCCGTGGGCATGAGTGACAGTTCTCCAAGGGGTGACCCCCAGGTCCTGAAGGAGCAGCTCAGCTTCGATGGGAATCTTGTTTGTCGTTGGATGTCAAGGATAGAAGAGCAGAAAGTTTGAGACCCAGATGCTTATGGCAAGATGATAATTCTTGACTCTCTGGTTGAGAAAACAAGACACCTGTTTCTCAGAAGAGGTTTTTACCCATCTGGCAGGTGAAACATTCTTGGGACAAGAATCTCAAAGATTCTTAAATGTCATGAACCAGACCTCTCCTCCCCATCTTTCCCACCCACTGCATATCCCTGATCCAGGTCACTCAATTGCCCGCCACCCCAGCCCCTTCTCTGACCCCAGGCAGCCCCCCACACACATCCTCCATCCGGCGGGGCCAGTTTTCCTTTCCACTGCTGAGCTGGCACCCCCCTGGTCCTCCCAGGCAGAGGGAACCCCGAGCTTCTTTCCACTGCTGAACTGGGACCCCCTGGTCCTCCCAGGCAGAGGGAACCCCGAGCTTCTTTCCACTGCTGAACTGGGACCCCCTGGTCCTCCCAGGCAGAGGGAACCCCGAGCTTCTTTCCACTGCTGAGCTGGGACCCCCTGATCCTCCCAGGCAGAGGGAACCCCGAGCTTCTTTCCATTGCTGAGCTGGGACCCCCTGGTCCTCCCAGGCAGAGGGAACCCTGAGCTTTGAGCTGGGAGCACTCAGCAACAGGAGTCCTCCTGCTTCTCCCTGGACAGACACCATCAGGACCGTCTCTCCAGCACCCGCTCCCACTGCCCTCAAGCCCCACGGACTTGTCTCATCTGAACAGATTTGCTGGTCATGTCTCCGGGAAATGAATGACACCCAGAGCAGGGCCAGTGTTTCCAGAATCTTCCAACATCAGCCTTGAAAATAGCTTTGAAGCTTCAATCCTAGGGCTGCAGAGAGGTGTCTCCCTCATCTAATTAGACCATAAAATCAGTTTTGGCAATAGGGGAAGGGGAACATTTGGCCAAAAGAGTGGAAAAGCAGCTTCTGGAAGGACCCCAAATCCCGGCCACAGACCCAGCCCTTCTTGTTCATGGATCCACGTGGGAGCACGGGTCAGAGAGGAACCATTTAAGAGAAGGGGGTGGCCGAGCGCTGTGGCTCATGCCTGTAATCCCAGCACTTTGGGAGGCTGAGGCAGGTGGATCATGAGGTCAGGAGATCAAGACCATCCTGGCCAACATGGTGAAACCCTGTCTCTACTAAAAATACAAAAAATTAGCCGAGTGTGGTGGTGCGCATCTGTAGTCCCAGCTACTCGGGAGGCTGAGGCAGGAGAATTGCTCGAACCTGGGAGGTGGAGGTTGCAGTGAGTCGAGATTGCGCCACTGCACTCCAGCCTGGCAACAGAGCAAGACTCCGTCTCAGAAAAAAAAAAAGAGAGAGAGAGAGAGAGAAGGGGGTGACTGCTACTGCAGAAAAGAACAATAAACATATGATTAGCAGCGCTGCCTGGGCACCTGCTTGGCCAGAGGCTGCAGTGCCTGGCCTGGGTCATCCCGGCAGCTCACTGGGCAGGTGGCACCTTCCCGCTGAAAGGTGAGGGAAGAAGGGACTGGCCGTGTCCCACTAACTGGCTTAAAAAGCAGAAAAGAGAAACACAACACACCTTCGGAACGGCTCAGCTGCTTCCCTCCCCTCTCTTCACCTCCATCAATGCTCCCAGTGGCTGCGTCCACGTGTCTCCCCATCCCGATTTCACACCACGGGGGTCTGAGTGCCAATTCTGCTGCAGACCCTCCAAAGGCTTGATCGGCTTCTCCCCCACCTACCCCCGCCCTCGGCTAATAATAAAGACTGTCCTGTGATGCAACGGAGACGAAAGACACTTGACCTCCCCCAGCGAGCTCCGCTAGGTCGGCTTGTAGGAGAGGAAACGAAAACATCTGCGCCATGACAAACCTGTTGGCGAGAGTGACAGAGGCGCTGGAGAGCCGCGCCAGTAGGACAGAGAGCTCCAGCACCTGCAAGAGCAGCCACCAGCCCAAAATGGACGTGCCACTTACTCTGGCTTCCAGGCAGGGCTCCGGTCCCAGCAGGGCACCACCCTTTGTCTGCCCCATGGAAGGTGGGCACCAAAGTCCAAGGCTCAAGAAGGAGGAGGTGTAAAGGCCCTTAGCTCGGTCGCCTAAACTAGTCACCTGAGTGTCCACCCACAATCCACTTGAGCCGACCCAGTCTGCCTTGGGGGAGTCCCCTCAAACACCACAGAGGGGCATGTGTGGTCATTGCCTGTTGTCCACCCAATGGCCCTTCCTGCAGGCTGGATGATATGGTTTGGCTTTGTGTCCCCACCCAAATCTGATCTCGAGCTGTAATCCCTGTGTATCGAAGGAGGGACCTGGTAGAAGGGGATTGGATCACGTGAGCAGTTTCTCCATGCTCTTCTCAGGACAGTGAGGGAGTTCTCACAAGATCTGATGGTTTAAAAGTGATTGGCATTTCCCCCCTTGCTCTCTCTCTCTTCTGCCGCCATGTAAGACGTTACTTGCTTCCCCTTCGCCTTCCACCATGATTGAAAGTTTCCTGAGGCCTCCCCAGCCATGTGGAACTGGGAGTCAATTAAACCTCTTCTCTTTATAAATTACCCAGCCTCAGGCAGTTCTGTTTGTTTGTTTGCTTCTTTGTTTGTTTGAGACAGAGTCTCGCTCTGTTGCCCAGGCTGGAGTGCAGTGCCGGGATCTCGGCTCACTGCAACCTCTGCCTCCCAGGTTCATGCCATTCTCCTGCCTCAGCCTCTTGAGTAGCTGGGATTACAGGCACCTGCTACCACGCCCAGCTAATGTTTATATTTTCAGTAGAGATGGGGTTTCACCATGTTGGCCAGGATGGTCTCGATCTCTTGACCTCATGATCCGCCCTCCTTGGCCTCCCAAAGTGCTGGGATTACAGGTGTGAGCCACTGCACCTGGCCTCAGGCAGTTCTTTATAGCAGTGTGAAAACGGGCTAACACACGGGGAGCCCACCTGGATCATGCACATGTGAAGTTTACATTGCCCAGAACCGGATGGTGGATGCAGAAGCCTATGCACGGTTGGATTCTGGGGGTAGCCCAGGAGGGCACAAATGGGTTCTGTCCCCAACAACAGGGTTCCTCCCCACCAGCAGCCCAGCTGGAGCCTGGAACTCCAGCATTAGAACTTTGATTTCTTTTGACTAAGATCTGGAAAGTTCTCATAGATAGCGTGTTGATGTGGCCTCTGGCATTGACCACTCAGTGGGAACAATTCTACCTGCGATTTTCCAGAGAGCTGGTGTGTAGGGGCTGGGGAGAGAGATGATGGCTGTGGGTCCCTGAAGGCCTGGCCTCCTCCACCATCTGCTTCAGCCACTTCCTTTGGGGGTCAGATCAGAGGCCGACAGAAAAGTCTGCAAGTTCCAGGGTAAGGAGGCCGTCTGAGAAAAGCAAAGCAAATTTAACTAAAATTAGGGGCCAGCACCCCACACAGAGAACTTGTAGGAAAATTTAGAAAACCCAAAGACAATTGGCTTTTTTTTATGTTTTACATTTTGTAAGATTGGGTTTTTATACATGTTTTAGACAACTGGCCATTTATATATATGAATCCAAGAGAAAAGCTTTCTCTTTATCGAGACAGAAAATTCAACTCACCTCTCAAAGCCTGGGAAGGCCACTGTCATCTCCCTGTCTAAATAGAGATTCTTCTACAAAAATACTTAGGTAAATTTTAAAATTGCTCTTCTTCAATCGAATCACTCATTTATAAAAGCCACTTCAGACTCTATAGTGTCCCCAGCCCTGGGCAGCCCTGCACTTGCTCTGTGGGGAGAGACACTGAGAAGGGGTGGGTGAGGGGGTGCCCACCACAGCCCTCCTTATGCCGCCCTCGTCACCCACTGGCAGGTCCTGATCAAACGTCTTCCACATCACCGCTGATTCGATTTCATATAAGCAGGGAAAGATTTTCCCCACTGTAAGGTGTCTTGAGTACAACTGACATTACCCTGTAGTGTAATATACCTATTTTGTAGTGATAATTGTTTTTCTTATAATTCATGGATACCAGGACCATGCTGAATGAATAATGAATTTTCTTCCTTCTAATTGCACATGGATCTTATGAACAAAGGGGCAGGCACTGTGCCCAAATAGATCCACGAATCAGGGTCCCAAGAAATGAGTGCCCTTTACTGAAATATTAACAGCAAAGGGGTTTGCATTGACGGGGAAGTCACTGGAGGCTGCATGGCATTTGATTTTCTCTGAGTGGATATTGACTTTCATTTTCGGCCTCTGCCTCTCACTGAGATGGCTCTTCTGTCAATACGTTAGTTCTTCAGATCTCTTTCCCCTTTCAGACACAAGCTGTTTCCCGGCCTGGTTGAGTCACAGGTGCAGACGGTTAAGACTCCCTCATTCATGACCATTCCTGTCCCACCCCTGCCTAAGGGTGATTCACTTCGTGGTGGGACTGAGGAGCTAGCACTGCAAAGGCGGGGCTGTCTGAGAGACCAAGCCTTCTAACGCTAATGATATAAACACGTGCCAAGCCCCAGAGACACCAGAACCCTGGAGCCCTGGAGAACCCTGGGTCTTCTTCCTGGCCACACGCACAGGAGCATGAGATGCAACCCGGGGCATTTCCAGCGGAGGACAGGAGATCCTACAGTGTGGCTCAGCATGGGAGACTTGCAGTAGGAATACCCAGGCCACCTAATCCCAGACACGGAGTTGGGAAGCCACAGAAGAAAAAGCCCAGGACTGGGAAAGCCCTGGAGCTGGAGGGGCCTGAACAGGGAGAAACTGAGCCTCGCGGAGGAGTCAGGGTTTTATCCTGAGGTCCACTGAGAGCCCTCACATGCTCTTGAACAAGGGCTTAACCTCCTCACAATGCAAAGCATAGGCTGGCCAGGCATCCAGCTGCAGGCAGGCAGAGGAGGGCGATGCTCATTTAGACAAGAGGTAGTGGGACCCTATGTGAAAGCTGCACTGTTAGGGGTTGAGGGGAGAGGCCTGCTGTAAGAATATAAGCCAGGAGCCCCACTCCGAGCGTGAGGGACAACACAGCAGAACTGCTGGCCAAGTTCATGCTGGAGCCACCCCACGCCAACTCCTATCGACGGTGAATCTTTTTATGTTTAACAAGGCAGAGCTGAGCTCAAAAGCAAGTTAATGGAGCCTGAAAAAGAACAGAAACTCTCAACAGGAATCTGAAGTTGAAGTCATAGACTCAGGACTTCAGAAGGCAGAAGTAGCAGGAGATACTCTCTCCGCTGGCCTGGTCAATGGGCACTGATGGCTCTGCCTCTAGTCTCAGGCTGAGGCCAAGCTTGCTGCATGGGCCAGGGAGCTGGCAGTGGCTAGGACTGGGCTGTGTAAGCCTTCTCTGCCTGTAACTGGGGGCCTAAAAGAAGCTGTTACCTTCAGGGGACAGAGATAGCCATACAACCAGCACCTGATCAGGTCAGCCACAGAGCTTCAGGTCCCCCGGGGAGGAAACCCCAGTCTGCTGAGGTAGGACTTGGCTCTAAGTTGTGAGCCCATTGGTGGTTGCTAAAACTCACACACAGAGGGGCAAGCAGCGAGGACGAGGCAAAAGCAAAATAAAAAAGGAAACACCTAATTAAGGTGAATTTACAAACTAAACTTTCAGAACACATGAGAAAAACCAATGTCAGGAAACCCAGCAGGTAAACACAACAAATGGGAGAAATTAAAACAATAAATCAACCAAAAGAGTCACAACATTATATATGTTTAAAATCTTCAGAGAGTTGCGAACAAACCAAAAAGGATATCAGTAAAGAATAGAAGAATAGAGGCCAGGTGCAGTGGCTCACACCTGTAATCCCAGCACTTTGGGAGGCCAAGGCAGGAGGATCACTTCAGCCCAGGAGTTCAAGATCAGTCTGGGAAACATAGCAAGATCCTGTCTCTATTAAAAATTTTGAAAATTGGCTGGGCGTGGTGGCTCATGCCTGTAATCCCAGCGCTTTGGGAGGCCGAGGTGGGCGGATCATGAGGTCACGAGATCGAGACCATCCTGGCTAACGTGGTGAAACCCCGTCTCTACTTAAAATACAAAAAATTAGCCAGGCGCGGTGGTTGGCACCTGTAGTCCCAGCTACTCGGCAGGCTGAGGCAGGAGAATGGCGTGAACCCGGGAGGCAGAGCTTGCAGTGAGCCGAGACAGCGCCACTACAGTCCAGCCTGGGTGAAAGAGTGAGACTCCATCTCAAAAAAAAAAAAATTTTTTTTGAAAATTAGCTGGGCATGGTGGCATGTGCCTGCAGTCCCAGCTACTTAGGAGACTGAAGCAGCAGGATTGTTTGAGCACAGGAGTTCAAAGCTGCAGTGAGCTATAATTGCACCACAGCACTCCAACCTCCAATCTAAGCAACAGAGTGAGGCTGTGTCTCAAAAAAAATTAAAATAATAAAAAAAATCTTAAAGGACAGAAGAATATAGGAAAGAACCAATTTTAAAATGTTAGAAAAGAAAAATATGGTCATGAAATTCTTTTAAATCTCAATGGGTGGGATAAATACTACACAAAGAAGAGGGAATTGGTAAATTGGAAGTTTTTAGCAAGAAACTGATGGAGACAATAATATAGAGATGTCAAGAGAAGAAAAATATGAGAGAAAAGTTAAAAGATGAAGCCAGATAGAGAAGATTTAACATTAGCTTATTAGGAATTTCAGTTTTAGAAAATACAGGAAATATCAGTGTGGTACTGTAAGAAGAGGTTATGGCTAAGAATTTTTCAGAACTGAAGACATGAGTACTCAGGGCACACCAAATGCCAAACAGAATAAATAAAAACAAACATCCATGATAATAAAAAAACAAAATTATTAAAAGCTACTAGGAGAAAGACAGATTTCCTAAAAAGGAGAAAAAACCTGCCAATGGACTCATTAAGAACAATATTCCAAGTCTTTCCAAAAGACTTGTAAGTGATGTAATAACATGCTGAAGAAAAATTACTACCAACCTGGAATTTTTATACCCAGCTAAACTGTTCTTCAGCAAGGAGGAACAAAAGTCATTTCAAAAAAACAAAGACAAGGTGTGTTTGCCTTTCACAGACACTCAGTTTCTACTTCAGGAAATACTTCAGAATCCCAGAATGGCTCAGGATTCGATATATCGGGTATTATGGAAGATGGGGTGAAGGAGAGAGTTGAAAGTTGAAACAGGGGATTTGGTTGAAAATGGGGAGGTCTCCTTTGACAAAGACACCCTCCTTGACCAAACTTTAGTCTCCTTTGAGCCCCCTTCTCAACTAGGCCTCAACCTTAGCCCTCCACACCCTTGGGCTGATGAGCCCAGTTTTAGCAAGAAATGAGTTAGGTCAGCTTAGTGAGAATCCCTCCATCTTTGGTATCTGGTCAAATCCCTCATCCCCAACCTTTGATATCTAGGTCTTTGCCCTGCCTTTAGCAAGAAACTTCCTACCCTTGATGTCTGTTATGGCTGAATTGTGTCTCCTCAAAATTTACATGTTAAATTCCTAACCTGTAGTACCTCAGAATGTGACTATATCTAAAGATAGATTGTTTAAATTATTTATTAAGGGCTGGGCATGGTGGCTCACAACTGTAACCTCAGCACATTGGGAGGCTGAGGTGGGTGGATTGCTTGAGCCCAGAAGACAGAGACCAGCCTGGGTAACACAGTAAAACCTCATCTCTACAAAAAAGTACAAAAATTAGCCAGGCATGGTGGCATGTGCCTGTAGTTCCTGAGGTGGGAGAATCACCTGAGCCTGGTGAGCTATAATCACACCGCTGCACTCTAGCCTGGGCAGCAGAGTGAGACCCTGTTTCAAAAATCAATAAATAAAAAACAAAAAAATAAAATAATTTATTAAAGTATAATGTGATATGAATGAGACCTAATCCAATATGACTGGTGTCTTTATAAGAAGAGGAAATTAGGAGACACAGACATGTGCACACACAAAGGGAAGATCATGTGAGGACATAGGGAGAAGACAGTTGAGGAGAGAGGGCTCAGAAGAAACCAAACCTGATGACACCTTGATCTTGGACTTCCAGCCTCCAAAACTGTGAGAAAATAAATTTCTGTTATTTAATGTCCATCCCGCCTGTGGATTTTATTTTGGTGACCCTAGCAAACTAATACAACATGGAATTAAGTTCCTGTTAGTACTTTTCCATCCACTGACCCCTTTGCTTTGCTCTTTGGCTATGAATTCCCAGCTGTCTTTGCTGTATTTAGAGCTGAGCTTAGTTCTGCACTGAGGTTTCCCCCCTACTGCAACAGCTCCAAGATCTTATGATCACAAAGAATTACTATGACTTACAGTAAGTGTGACCATGGAATTGTGATCACTTGAGAAAATATCCAGTTTTTTACAGAGGCAAACTATAATATGTAGCAGTAAAATTGTATAATATTGGGGATCTGCTTCAAAATTTTTCAGCATAGAGAAAAAAACAACTGAATTGGTGGAGCAAATATCCTATATTCTTGATAATTGTGAAATTTGAGTGGTGGTATATGGATGGGTTTCTTTGAACTACTCTTTCAATTTTGAGTACATTTGCAAATTTCATAAAATATTAACATTATACCTATTTTACATTTAATTTTCTGAAGACATACTTATAAGGCATGTCTTATGCCTTATAAGAATTTTTTCAGCACCTCAATTCATTTTTTTGAACACTAATTATCACTGTTCCTTAAAGTAGATAGGTAAATGGTATAGCTCTTAGCTTCTGAAATACTGTGGAAGTTTAATTCCCTGTGGTCAGAGAATATATTCTGCCTGATTTAAATCTTTTTAACTTTGAGAATTGTTTGATTGTCAAAATATTATCTACTTTGGTAAATTCTATATGCACCTGCAAACAATACGTATTTTGCTTTTGTTAGTTGGAATTCTACATAAATGTCAATTAGATCAAGTTGGTTGACAGCATGTTCAAGTCTTCCATATTCTTATGAATTTTCTGTCCACTATTAATAATTGAGAGAGAAGTTTTGAAATCTCTAAGTATAGATTTCTATTCTCTTTTCAGTTCTATTATTATTTTCTTTGTGTATTTTGAAGGTTTATTACTGGGAGTATACAAATTGAGGGTTGTTATTTCTTCTTGGTGAATTAATTTGCTTTTTCATCATCATGAAATGTCCCTCTTTATCTCTGGTAATATTATTCCTTTCCTAAAGTCTACTTTGTTAGTCACTCCAGCTCTCTTGTGATTACTGTTTGCATGGTGTATCATTTTCCTCCTTCCACTTTTATTTCTCTGTCTTTGTATTTAAAGCTAATTTCCTGTAGTTAGCATATAATTGGGTCTTGCTTTTTTAATCTAGCCTGACAGTTTCTGCATTTTAATTAGAATGTTTAAACCATTTACATTTGATATAATTATTAACATAGTTGGGTTCAAGTCTACCAACTTGATATTTGTTTTCTATTTGATTCATCTTCTTTGTTCTTTTATTTTTCCTTTCCTGGCTTATTTCAGATTGGGTTTTTCAGGATTCCATTTTATCCTTAAAAGAAGTTCTTTTTATATTTATTGATGAATAGGCACACTAGTAAAAAAATTAATTTTTTGGGTGTATCTGAAAAAGTATTTTGCCCTCATTTTGGAAAGATATGTTT
Organism: Pongo abelii; assembly: GCF_028885655.2. Lineage (NCBI taxonomy): Eukaryota > Metazoa > Chordata > Mammalia > Primates > Hominidae > Pongo > Pongo abelii. The sequence continues at coordinate 53,621,561 of NC_072007.2, read as the reverse complement.
GCTAAATATAAAATTTTTGGTTATTAGATTCTTTTTCTCTGAGTATTTTAAAGATGTCATTCCACTGCCTTCTAGCTTGCATTTTTCTAAAGAGAAGTTTGCAGTCATCTTATTGTTGTTCCCCTAAATGTAAGGATTCTCCTCCTCTAGACACTCTTAAAATTTTCTTTTTATGATAGGTTTTCAGCAACTTGATTATGATATGCCTTGATATACTTTTATTAGTGTTTACGCTGTTTGAGATTTGTTTTACTTCTTGGACCTGTGGGTTTACACTTTTTATCAAATTTGACAACTTTGGGGGCCATTATTTTTCGTAATGCATTTTCTCTGCTACTGTCTCTCACCCTTCTTTTATTCTTGAATTCCAATTACAAGCATGTTAGACAACATTCCCTGAGGCTCTGTTCATTTTTTCCAGTCTTTTTTCCTCTATATACTTCTGTTTTGACAGGTTTTATTGCCCTGTCTTCAAGCTTACTGATATTTTTTTCTGCAGTTTTTAATCTGCTGTTGATCCCCTCTAGTGAACTTTTCAGTTGCAAAATTATTTTTCATTTCTAGACATCCCATTTGTTTTTCAATGCCTTCCTTTTCTCTTCAGTTTGCATTCATGTTTTCTTTTACATGCTTGAGCATATTTATAATATTTATAATAGTCATTTAAAATTCTTTTATCTACTAATTCTACCATTCCTGTCATTTCTGGGCCTGATTTTATGGACTGATATCTCTCCTAGTTACGGATCACAGTCTCTACTTCACATATCTCACCATATTTTATTGGGTGACAGGCATTTTGAATATAACATTGATAAACGTATAGATTTTTTTTTCCTTTATAAAGAGTGTTGACATTTGTTCTGGCAAGTAATAAAGTTACTTGCAGATGAGGTTGATCTTTCTGAGGCTTGCTTTTACATTTTCTTGGGGTATCTAGAGTCGCCTATACTCTAGAGTTAATTTATTCCTACTACTAAAGCTTGATCCTTTGTATTGTCTATTTTTTTTTTTTTTTTTTGAGATGGAGTTTCACTCTTGTTGCCCAGGCTGGAGTGCAGTGGTGCGATCTCACCTCACTGCAACCTCCGCTTCCCAGGTTCAAGTGATTCTCCTGCCTCAGTCTCCCGAGGAGCTGGGATTACAGGCATGCGCCACTACGCCCAGCTAATTTTTTGTATCTTTAGTAGAGACGGTGTTTCTCCATGTTGGTCAGGCTGGTATCGAACTCCTGACATCAGGTGATCCGCCCATCTCAGCCTCCCAAAGTGCTGGGATTACAGGTGTGAGCCGTATATTGTCTATTGATTGCCCCAAGTGCTCTATGAGGTCTCCAACTGAATAGATGGAGTTCAAATTTCTTGCAGCCTGGTGTGAGTTCTAGGAATTGTTCAGCTTAACACCTCACTGTTCTTTATTCACTTCCTGGAATTCCACCTAGGCATGCACAGATTGGTATTAAGTGAAGGCTCAAAGGGACCTTATGCAGGTATTTGAGTTTCTTTATTTGAGTATCTTCCTCCTCTCTGCTACCCTGTCTCACCTCTGCCTCCCCACAGCCCACTCTCTTCTCAATTCAGCTAGATCGCCATGTTCTGCTTGGATTCCCCCTCCCTGCCTGACAGTATGAAAACTGCCTCCAGCCAGAAAACAGAGTTGATTGTACAACTCACTTCATTTTTTTCCTATCTCTTAGGGATGCCAGCCCTGCACAGCCTTTTGTCCTGATGTCCAAATCCAGTTGTTTTGTCTGCTTTGTCCTGCTTTCTAGTTCTTTTGGCAAAAAACAAAAACAGAAACAGATAGCATAAGTTCCATACTAGCTACTTTTTCATGGCTGGCTGCAGAAATTCTGAAAACCGTTTTCTGTGTTTTTAAAATCACTTTACTTCCTTGAGACTCCTTAGAATTGTAACTTGAGGAGGTTCAAACAGACAATTAAACCACCTGTGACAGATACGTGCTAAGTGCCTGCCAGTGCCGGATCCTGGGAGACTGACTGGGATATACAAGAGCCCCTGGGCCTGACGAAGAGGGAACAAATCTGGGTGTGGCCATCCAGGAATAGAGGCCAAGTCAGGTTGCAGAGCAGAACAATAAGGGATTCATGCAAAGCCCTTCTAACAATCATTGTTTTGTTACTTTATGTGACTGTATTTGCTCCTTCTTTCAAAAATACAAAAAGTAAAATGCAGAATGTACAAATGTGTGGCTCTCCCTGAAGTGGGATGAACTTGGGATTTCCCATGGATACAGCTCCTGGAAAAGCCACAGTTGAGTAGAGTAACCTGGGTCTGTCCATCGCAGGGCTTCACAGTTCTGGGAGTAAAGCGCTTTCTTCTGAATTAGCAGATCTTTGTGAAGTCAAATTTCAGGAACATTTGATTAGACCTAAAGACAGCTGTAGGCCGTGCACCATGGCTCAGGCCTGTAATCCCAGCACTTTGGGAAGCTGAAGCAGGAGGATCGCTTGAGTCCAGGAGTTTGAGACCAGCCTGCGCAATACGGCAAAACTCCATCTGTACCATAAATACAAATATTAGCCAGGCGTGGTAGCACACACCGGTAATCCCTGCTACTCGGGAGGCTGAGGTGGGAGAATCGCTTCAACCCAGGAGGCAGAGGTTGCAGTGAGCCAAGATAGCACCACTGCACTCCAGCCTTGGCGACAAAGCAAGACTCTGTCTCAAAAAAAAAAAAAAAAAGAAAGAAGAAGAAAAAGATAATTGTGTTAGACATTTGCCTGTGCCCACAGCCCTCCCTAGAGAAAGATGCCCACAAACCCTGCCAAGTAGGCAGGCCTTCAGCTACCATGTTTTGTACTCCTCGACCCTAGCCCTTCTCCTCCAGTTCACTGGAGTGGACGCCTGACTCCAACAGTGAATCCACATGCCTGCTGGTGACTTGTAGAGCATCCAGCGAGGGAAAAATTCCTTTGCTTAAAAGGAAATGAACTAGTAAACACCAAATGAACAAAGACATTTCACAGTGACAACTGAAACTCAAAAGACACTTAAAGAGATAGCCAAGAGCTAGGAAGGGGCTTCCGTCCCACAGCCAACCCCTCTGTGAAAAGGAGGGCCTCAGGTCAGACCTTCTCTCCTCACAGCCCCTTCCCGCCCCTTCCTTTCCCACCTCCCACCGCACACTCTTTCTCCCTCTGTTCACTCTTCCCCAACCCTCAGGCACTCCCCGCTCTGAAGGTGGGCGTGCCCTCCCTGGTGCAACGGGCCGCACACTTTCTCGCAATATCCTTTCTAATACATTCCCCCGTGACTTACGTCCAGATTTGTTTTCTATTTGACACTGTCAAGGGCTTCTCCTGTCCCCAGGACCCCTATCCAAGGGGCTGTAGAACAACATCTGGCCATTTCCTGCCCTGCTAGGCCCCCTCCTCCCTGAAACGCTGCTCAGACCCCAGTCCAGACACCCACCTCCCCTGGCCTTCCCCGCACACCTCCCGTCTGCCCTGACACAAGGGAACCTCCCCGCTGCCCCTTCGGAGATAACAGAGATTTAACAGCACGACTACAGTATTCCTGAGCTTCCAGTTAAAGTCAAGTCCGTTGTCGCCACTGCCCCCACGTCCGCAGCTGTTCCACCTGCTTTCCTTCCTTCATGCATGAAGGTGAAACCCAGGCTTGTCCCTGCGTGAACCCAGCAGAGAGGATTCCAGAGCTGTCTTCCCAGAGCCCTCCCCAACAGAGATCCTGACTCACCCCAGGACAGGAGGGCTGAGGCCAAGAGCTCCGCTTCCAGATGCTTCCTCTGCATTCAGCTTCCAATGTCCGTCCTGCCAAGGCACCCTTCAGGAGCAAGCAGGAGCCCGTCCTGGGGGGACACGTCCCCGGCTCTCTGCTGAAACCACAGGGCTGCTGCTGTGAGGACGGAATGGAACACCACTAAGACACAGCAGCCACGAGCTGGGGATCAGACACAGAGGGAAAGCCACCTACAAATAGTCACCGGAGCCAAACCCTGGTCTCAGCCACGAGCAGTGCCCCACATGCGAATACACCCATGGGTGGAGAGTGTGATGAGCCCCCTCCGCAGAAAGCACCCGAGCAGCAGCTAAAACAGGCTGATCCCAGGCCCCAGACCTCAGACTCCAGCCTTCACCTGCGACCTGGCCCTCGGTTTGGCCTGACCCTGCCTCTGTTTGCAAAGGGCCGGTTGGGGCCCCTGGACGGGTTTCCATTCTCCTTTCATCCTCTCTGTGCTCCCCTGAAATTTCCCCACAGGCCATCAGCCTCAGGCTCTGAGACCAGAATGTCACCTTCCCGTCATATGCAATGTGACAATGTCTCTAGTTATTTCCCTCCCCACAGCACAAAGGGTGGAGGGGGCCTGAGAAATGAGGAGGGGGTAGGTACATCGGGGTGCAGCAGAGTCACTCTCGCCTCCGGGGTCCGGCTGCCTGCGTGGAGGTCAAGTCCGCAAGAACGTCCTCTTTCCCCACTGCAGCAGGCAGGCCAGCATCACAGAACCATTCTGGGAAACAGCAGTTCCCGTCCCCTCCTCCTTGCTTCTAAATGCACGGGGCACACATCAGTCCCCCGACTCCTTCAAGTGGCCCAGGTGATCAAATTGGCCAGTTCCAGAGAAGGCTCAACTTTGACAGCCCTGGGTAGGTGACCCAGATGCCCTTTGACGGGTGTCAAATGAAACAAATCAGCACATAGGCGAGCGGGCTTTATCGGAAAGAACATTGAGAGGCAGGATGCTCCATCCGAGAGGCCCACAAGCCTCCGGAAGGCCAGGCGGGGACGGCTCCTCTCATGGGAGGGGGAAGGAGGGAGCAGGCTTGGCAGGGTTGTTGGCGGGGATGGATGGGCCCAGGCAACAGCAGTGTCCGGAGGTTCCTGGGGCTGAATCATTCTGAGGTTTGCTACCGGGAGGGAGGGAAGCTGATTCGATTCTGAGACATCTGGGGAAACCCAGAGGTCCCACGATCCACACCGGGAAGCAGCCAGAGGGGTGCAGAGCAGGGCCCAGAGGCCACAGCTGCAGGGCAGGTGGCTGTGTCACCAGAACCCTGCTGGCAGCCCTTCCTCCCCGGGGAGCTGTGTCTGGAGAGGGGGCTGTGGAGAAGCGCTAGGGTAAGACCCAATCATGCAGTGGTCCTGAGCCCACGGGGTGGGTGCCCTCCTAAGGTGAGGAAGGGACAGCAGAGCCAGCCCCCGCTCTGAGGACCCTGTGGGAGCCAGGAGGGGCCTCGCCAGGCCCAAGCCCCTGCCCCGGCTGTGGGATGCCCAGCCCCAGAGCAATGAGGAATCCAAGTTGCTGCTGAAGGCCTGGGCCATGGTGCTGAGTTCTGGCCGCCCCAGCTCACCAGCAGCGTGGTGGTGGTGGCCAGGAGGACGGAGCTCAGACACCTGGCCCCACACACTGCCACACAGCCCAGCCTCAGGAGGCCACCATCCTACAGGCAGGCCCCCAGACAGAGGGGCACGGGCACAGGCATAGGCCCCAGGTCCCCTGGCCATGGAGAAGGCATCAGGTGAGTGTGTGTGTGTTATGAGGTGTGTGCAGTGTGTGTGGTGTCTGTGTGATGTGTGCAGTGCGTGTGATGCACACAGTGTGTGTGATGTGTGCAGTGTGTATGTGTCTCTGGGTGTGTGATGTGTGCAGTGTGTGTGTGTGTGTGTGTGTGATGTGTGCAGTGCATGTGTGTCTGGGTGTGTCTGGGTGTGTGATGTGTGCAGTGTGTGTGATGTTTGCAGAGTGTGTGTGTCTGGGTGTGTGTGATGTGTCCTCTGTGTGTGTGTGTGTGTGCGCGTGCATGTGTGTATAGCCCCAGGCCCTGGTTTGTCTCCTCTTGCCCTCTGGAAAGTAAGCACAGCACAGCCTGGCCTTCCCCTCAGGGTCGCACCTGGAACGAATGCCGCCCACAGAGCAGATCCCCCCTTTCTGGAGACTGAGCTGCAAGCTGTGGGTTGGTGGAAGCTCGTGGTTGGTGGAAGCTCTGGGTTGGTGGAAGCTTTGGGTTGGTGGAAGCTCTGGGTTGGTGCAAGCTCTGGGTTGGTGCAAGCTCTGGGTTGGTGGAAGCTCTGGGCTGGTGGAAACTGAGTTGGCAGCAGCTCTGGGTTGGTGCAAGCTCTGGGTTGATGGAAGCTCTGGGTTGGTGGAAGCTCTAGGTTGGCAGAAGCTATAGGTTGGTGCAAGCTCTGGGTTGGTGGAAGCTCTGGGCTGGCAGAAGCTCTGGGCAGAAGCCCTGGGTTGGCAAAAGCTCTGGGTTGGTGGAAGCTCTGGTTTGACGGAAGCTCTGGGCAGAAGCTCTGAGTTGGCAGAAGCTCTAGATTGGCAGAAGCCCTGGGTTGGTGGAAGCTCTGGGTTGGCGGAAGCTCTGGGTTGGTGCACGCTCTGGGTTGGCAGAAGCTTGGGGCTGGTGGAAACTCTGGGTTGGCAGAAGCTCTGGGTTGGCGGAAGCTCTGGGTTGGCAGAAGCTCTGGGCTAGCAGAAGATCTGGATTGGTGGAAGCTCTGGGTTGGCAGAAGCTCTGGGTTGGCGGAAGCTCTGGGTTGGTGGAAGCTCTGGGCTGGCAGAGATCGGATTGGTGGAAGCTCTGGGTTGGTGGAAGCTCTGGGTTGGCGGAAGCCCTGGATTGGTGGAAGCTCTGGGTTGATGGAAACTCTGGGTTGGCGGAAACTCTGGGTTGGCCGAAACTCTGGGTTGGCAGAAGCTCTGGACTGGCGGAAGCTCTGGGTTGGCGGAAGCTCTGGGTTGGCAGAAGCTCTGGATGGAAGCTCTGGATTGGTGGAAGCTCTGGGTTGACGGAGGCTCTGGGTTGGTGGAAGCTCTGGGTTGGCGGAAGCTCTGGGTTGGTGCAAGTTCTGGGTTGATGGAAGCTCTGGCTTGGTGGAAGCTCTGGGTTGGTGGAAGCCCTGGATTGGTGGAAGCTCTGGGTTGATGGAAACTCTGGGTTGGCGGAAACTCTGGATTGGCGGAAGCTCTGGGTTGGCGGAAGCTCTGGGTTGGCAGAAGCTCTGGATGGAAGCTCTGGATTGGTGGAAGCTCTGGATTGACGGAAGCTCTGGATTGATGGAAGCTCTGGGTTGGTGGAAGCTCTGGGTTGGTGGAAGCTCTGGGTTGGTGGAAGCTCCGGGTTTGCGGAAGCTCTGGATTGATGGAAGCTCTGGGTTGGTGGAAGCTCTGGGTTGGCGGAAGCTCCAGATTAATGGAAGCTCTGGGTTGGCGGAAGCTCTAGATTGTTGCAAGTTCTAGCTTGGTGGAAGCCCTGGCTTGGTGTAAACGCTGGCTTAGTGGAAATTCTGGGTTGGTGCAAGCTCTGGGTTAATGGAGCTGCTGGAGTCCACTTAGGTCCAAAGCTCCTATACTGGTACACCTGAGTGTCTGGTGAGAGAAGTCTCCAGCAGGAGGACTCACTCCAGAAACAAAAGAGGAGGCTCAGGGTGAGCCTGTCTTGTTTGACTCATTTGTACCAAATCGCACTGGATGGCAGTTTTATCCCGTACAAAAATGAGCACATGCCACATTAGCAGTAATTGTTGTGGGGAGGAAACAAATAGCTAATGACTAAAGGTGCGGGGAAAAATGCTCGAGGCACTGCTGCCATTTCACACCCGTACAGCGCACCGTGCCCTGGCCAGCTGCCTTTGCTGCTAATTATGGGATCGAGCCCAGGAGGTAGGGGGTCTCCTCTAATGGAAATGGGTCGCCTCCCTCCAGGCACTGGCAGTCGTCCCCTTCCTCTCCCCGTGCTGGCCACCCCCCCTCCCTCCCACCTGACACCGTGTTCCTTCTGCCCCTGTCCCCTTCACACGTCACACCTCTCCTTGGAGTTGAAATCGTTGTTCCTGCCATGTATTCTCTCTCTCATCCTTCAGTGGCCCTGAGCAGTCCACTGTAAGCAAAATGACATCAGAAAACCCATGTGTTAAAGAAAAATCCTTCCATTTACCAGAAGGTCTGATGAGGATGCTGCTAAGTGCTGAGTCCCATGTCTTATTTCCAATAGGTTTGGATTGACAGGAATGGGTTGGGGCTGTGGCTTTCCAGGTGGCATCTCTAAATCAAGGCTTTGTGCACCCTGCCCTGGGGTCTGGGTAGCGACAGGAGTGCTGCTGTGTGTTTTCTGGGGCACCCACTATGTGCATGTGAGGGGTGTGTGTGCCAGCACAGTCAAAACTCACAGCCCCTCGGGAGTGGCCTTGGCAGCCCACAGGTGTGCCAGCATTCCCAGGAAGCCAACGTGACCTTTAGTCCAAGATGCTGCCAGTCCTCTTCCAGGAGGTGGGCACAGTGGGTCGAGGTGGCAGCAGCACTGGCTCCTGGTAGTGTGGCCTAGGTGGGCACTCACTGTCTTGAGGAAGGGAGGGAAAACGCTGCAGCTCCTAGACCCAAGCAGGCTGAGCTGTTGCAGGGTAGGGGGATGATACCAACAGTGGCAGTGACCCCAAAAACAAGCAATGAACCCCAGCCCCACCTTCTGCAGTTGTGGCTAAGAGCCCAGTGCACTTCCTGTATCAGGAAGGGACAAGGAGGAGGGTTCAGACTGTGGATGCCCAGGGTTAACAGCACAACGTGGACGTCCACAGGGAAGGGCTGGGGCTCACATGGCATCCGCACCTAGGGGACAATTGCTGGGCATGTGAGTGTTCACAGGGGCTGCAGCCTGAGAGCCCCGCCAGCAGGGGCTGGGAGGCAAAGTCATCCCAGCAGAGAACCATCGATATAAAAAATGCCTGCAAATTAAACAAAAAAAGCCAAAATATGAAAGTCACGGGCAAAAGACTTCATAAAAGAAGAAATACAAAAAGATACTAACCCATGAAAAGATGATCAGGTGTAGTGGTTCATGCCTGTAATCCCAGCACTTTGGAAGACCAAGCCAGGAGGATCAGTTGAAGCAAGGAGTTCAAGACTAGCCTGGGCAACAAGCAAGATTCCAACTCTACAAAAGAGAAAAAAGAAAAGATGCGTAGACTTATCAATAATCAGGCAAATGCAAATTAGTAGACAGTAACTCAGGCGGACTGCAATCGGAGCTCCTGTGGGAAAATCATTTGCCATGATGTGGTAGAGCTGAGCACAGGTACACCCCATGACACAGCGATTCCACCACTAGGACCCAGAGAGACTTGTGTAATAACACTTGCAGCAGCATTTTCTGTAATAGCCAAAAATCAGAAGCAACCCTGATGTTCACCAGCAACAGAATGGATAAACCGATAAACAATGGAATACTATATAGAGGCATGAAAACAAATGGCCCATGGAGAGAAGCAATCCCATCCGGGTCCACGCAGTATCATCTTGTTTACTTCAGGTTCCAAAACCACAAAATGAAGCATGATGTTTAGGGATGCATGCCTGCCCACATGGAAACCCTAAGACAAAGCAAAGGAATGAACATCACAAAAAGTCAAAATGTCTCTTACCTGCATGGTAAGATGCAGAGCCACACAGCCAGGGGTTTTGATCTGTTTTGTCTGTGGCTATATCCCAAATGCTTAGCACAAAGCCTAGCACATAGCAGGGACTCAATAAAGACTTGCTGCATACATGAACGAATGAATGAATGAATGAATGAATGAACGAATGAGATGCGATCCCAGAGGGTGCACAGGCCACTTCTAAGGTTCTGGGTAAGGTTCTATGTCTTAATCTGGGAAGAAGTTCCCCATTCTTTTTTTTTTTTTTTGAGATAGATAGGGTCTTGCTTTGTCGCCCAGGCTGGAGTACAATGGGACGATCACAGCTCACAGCTTCTGCCTCCTGGGCTCAAGCAATCCTTCCACCTCAGCCTCCCAAATAGTTAGGACCACAGGCATGCACCACCATGCCTGGCTAATTTTTGTATTTTTTGTAGAGACAGGGTTTTGCCATGTTGCCCAGGCTGGTCTCGAACTCCTGAGTTCAAGTGATCCTCCTGCCTCAGCCTCCCGAAGTGCTGGGATTATGGGCGTGAGCCACTGCACTCAGCAGGCTAACCATTCTTTAAAATGTGTATCTGTATTGTATGTACTCTACTGTATGTAGCATATATTTTACAATAAAAATAAAATTGTTCTAAATCACAAAAGTGTTTGAAAAAACAGTCTGGGGACAACTCGTATTTATACACGAAAGACGTCAAATAACGAAAGCCCTGTGATTTTAGAGCAAAAAATAGATAAGTAGAAGAAAATAATGAGTACAGAAAGTTCAGGGAAAGGATGTGGAGCCATTATTTTTTCTTTCCTGTATCCCCGAAGAGCCCAGCAAACTGATTTGGGTTTTGTTCCATTTCTTGGCAAATGCAGAGAAACACCACGAGCTTGCCAAGGGAGGTTGGCATGGGCATTCCGTAAAATGCAAGATCCTCCCAGACCCGGTGGGGGCCAGGAGGGAGCTCTGCCACGCCAAAGAGCTCCCGGCCGAGCCAAGCTTCCCACAGCGACGCAGAAGCAAGGCTGCCAACTGGTACAATTACCAAAGGGGCCGGCATAGCATCGGGCTAATGTTTCTGCACAGAGAAAAGAGAGAAGAGGAGTTAAGAAGGGGGGTTGTGGAGGGGGGGAAGAGGAAGAGAAGAGACGTTCTCAGCCCTCAAGTAGACGAATTAGAAAATCATATCAAATAAAAAAGGAACCAGGAGAGACCACATCTCAAACATCAGGAAATGAAAGTAACGTTCCTCACACCCATAATCCCAGCACTTTGGGAGGCTGAGGCGGGCAGATCACCTGAGGTCAGTAGTTCGAGACCAGCCTGACCAATATGGCGAAACCCCATCTCTATTAAAAATACAAAAAGTTAGCTGGGCATGGTGGCAGGCCCCTGTAGTCCCAGCTACTCGGGGGACTGAGACAGGAGAATAGATTGAACCCGGAAGGTGGAGGTTGCAGTGAGCCGAGATCACGCTGCTGCTCTCCAGCCTGGGTGACAGAGTGAGACTCTGTCTCAAACAAAAAGAAAGTAACCTTCCTATGTGTTGGGTTTCCCACCTCAAGTTGTGGCGAGAGCCACCCCACATCCCACTGCTTAGGTCTGAGGGTGACGAGGAGCGAGGGTGACCAGCCAGCCACCCCATCGGGGGATGTCCTGGCTCTGTGTTTTCCAGACTCAATGACCAAGGGCTGCAGTAGGAAATAGATTTTCCACCATGATCCAGTGTGTATCGTATGTGTGTACCTGTGTGTGTAGCACTGAAGTAAAAGTTGTGAACCAATGTATACTTCCACTCCACTCTACTCTATTGCTTCTTTAAAAATGCTGGTGGAGACCCACTGAATTAATTTCACGGGCCACCCATGGGATGTGACCACAGCTGGGAAAAGATCTAAAGGTTTTGATCCTGGGATCTATGCATGAGCTGGCCCCAGCCCACACACTCCCTGAGTGTATGTGAATGTGCCTATGTGTACACGTGTGTGTGCATTGCATGTGTGCACATGTATGCATGTATGTGCATTAATGTATGTATCCGTGTGTGCACATGTGCATGCATGTGTCATGTGTGCGTGTCTGTTGTGTGCATGTGTCTATTGCTCATGAATGTGTGCTCGTGTGTGCATTGTATGTGCATGTTGTTATGTGCATGTGTGTATGTGTTCGTGTGTGTACTCGTGTGTGCACTGTGTGTGCATGTTTGTGTTGTGTGCATGTGTGTATTGCTCGTGCATGTGTGCTCACATGTGTGCACTGTGTGTGCGTGTGTATGTGTTCGTGTGTGTGCTCGTGTGTGCACTGTGTGTGCATGTGTATGTATTCGTGTGTGTGCTCATGTGTGCATGTTTGTGTTGTGTGCATGTGTGCATGTGTGTATTGCTCGTGCATGTGTGCTCACATGTGTACACTGTGTGTGCATGTGTATGTGTTCATGTATGTATGCCCATAGGCGTGCATGTGTGCATTGTGTATGCATGCTTGTGTTGTATGTATGTTCATGTGTGTGTGCCTAGAAATGAGTCCATGTCTTCTGATCATATTTTCAGAGGTGTCCTTGATCCTCCAAACCCACCCCAGTCCGTTATGTCACAGAAGAAGAAACCGAGGCCCAGGGAGGCCTCAGTGAGTCAGGGGCTAAGCAGAGGCAGAAATCCCACCTCTTGACTCCTGCTCCGAGCCGAGCACATGAGCCTGTGACTCAGGGCCCAGTCCCTGCTGAGGAGCTCCAGCTGCCGCCTCAGGCCTATCTGGCCTCCCCAGGAGACCTGCACTGTATCTGCACACTGTCTTGCAGTAAAGGTTCCCAGGCACTGACCGCATCGGCACTGCCAGGAATCCTGGGCAGCAGCCCCAGCAGACCCCAGGGCTGGCCTGAGTGTCCTGTGGAGCCAAGCCCTGGGCCCAACGCCATCCATGGGGCTTCAGCTGCTCAGCTAGCTATGGTGCACGTGGCACAAGACCCATAACAGCAGGACCCACGGCAGCCGTCAGAGCGATGGCCAGGGGATGGGCGGGCAGGAAAATGGAGCCACGGATGGATGAGGCCAAGGACCAACCCAGTCAGTAAAACCAGAGACCTGCACAGAGCCAGCACCAGCTGCACCGGAGGCCACATGAAAAGAGTCCCCAGCACGGGGAGAATTCATGGAGCTCATGAATATTTTAACAGGGCTTCACAGAAAACAGCCCTGGGTACCTGATCCCCAGGTGTCTGATTGCTGGAGTGGCTGCGTAATGACCAGCAGGGTACAGAGGCCTGGGGCACACCCAGTCTTGAAAGAACGGTTGGCTCCTGCTTTGGAAACAGAAGCCTCTGCTGAATTCCACCCTGCCACTGGCCCAGGGGCCTCAGCCCCTGGAGCCCGTCTCCTGAGTGTGGAAGGGTGACAGTGACACCTGCCTCCTGCTGCTCCACACCTGGCCCCTGGGCCGCATTCAGGATCAGTAAGGGTCGGGCCCAGTCCCCTCTCCTCTTGCTCCACCTCCTCCTCATGGGACATCTATGAGTGGGGCCACAGGACCCTGCGGGGGATAGCGGAGGGTTCGGATGCTGAGCAGGGAATCACCTGCCACATGGCTGATCCAATGCAATCATTCTATCAGAATCACTGGGCTACACATGGCCAGGCCCTCAGCCAACCTGAGGGTAAGCCATCACAAGCACCTGCTGTTGGGTGACCTGCAACCGGTTATGTCACTCCAGTCCCACCAGGACCAAGTGAGACACATTCAGCTGTGGGTAACAGAAAGACCAACCCCAACTGGCTTTTGCAAAACCAGAAAAATCCAGAGATGGTTGGACGTGGTTCCCTTTCTCAGGGGTTTCCCCAGCTCTGCCCTCTTCCCTGCATAGGCTTTGCCTGGAGGCTGCCACAGCCCAGGTCTGTGCATGACCATGTCAGACCAGGAGGAAGAAAGGTCACCTTGCCCACGCTCTCCGCGAGGGGAAGCCTCTTCCCAGAGCTGCACTCACTGTTCCTGCAGCTCGGCGGTCTGGACGGATCGCCCAACCTGAGTCGGCCTCCATCTAGGGAAACACCAGGTGCTGACTGCGAGGAGCACCCATCCCTGAACCCACAGTCAGAACAGACTCAATCCCAAAGCAGTGCGGCTACCCCACAGTGGGCGAGATGCTGGAGACAGGAGGTCGGGGACATGATCACGAAGCCCACGTTGGAACAGCATGGACCAAACGATGGTTTCGGCCACATCCCAGTTCCCAGATGTTCCAGACAACCCTCGCATGCGAGACCATCTTGCCTTTGGTGTTCAGATCTCACACATCTGGGTCTGTGCATTTACAGATGCCCTCCCTGGCCCTTAGGAAAGGCTGGCTCAGCCCACAGCGTGCCCCTGGGGTGGTGGCCCCTCCATCCACCTGGCTTGGGCACTGCTGTCCTCTTTTGCAGGTGGCATCTCAGCCTCTCGAGGTCAGCCTCCTTCTCCTTGCCTTGCCTCTCTGCCCCATCCCAGGGCATGGAGCCCTCCCTCAGATCACTCCCAGGGATGTAACAGGCACCAGGCCTCCCTGAAAGTTTGGGGCCCTGGAAGGGAACTTGATGTGAGCAACCGCTGCTTTCCATGGGGGCTCAGCCTCCTCCTGCCCTAGGAGTGACCTCACCCACGGCAGTGAGAGAGTCCTGAGCATGGCTCTCCCACTCCAAGTCCAGGCTTCAACCACTCAAGAGACAGCCAACATCTGCCTCTAAGTCTTCATTCCCTGCCCAAAATATACCTCCTTGGAGCACGATTGGTTGGGCAAATATTCAAAGACATTTGCAAAACACTCCCATCCACAGCCAGGTGGGCTTTCCCTTTGACCCCCATTAAGAACACAGAATTATCCAGGCATGGTAGCACATGCCTGTAATCCCAGCTACTCGGGAGGCTGAGGCAGGAGAGTTGCTTGAACCTGAGAGGCAGAAGAGCTGAGATCACACCACTGCACTCCAGCTTGGGCGATAGAGCAAGACTCCATCTCAAAAACACAAACAAACAAAAAAAAAGAACACAGAACAAGAAAGGCCAGCATTCAGCATTCACACATTCCCCAAGGTCTGTCCCCTTTCTATGCCTTTATTCTCCTCTCCTATGTCGCTTTGCACTGATTAAAAGTTTTGTAAAATTCCTTTATTCCATCTATTTTGAAAAGTATCTTTTTAAATTTTAGCAGGCATTGCTAACTTAAAGTCTAAATATCTCTCCAGAATAGCACAAAATCCTGGTAATCTTTAAATCCCACCTGACCAATGTTTTAGATCATTTTAAAAGCCATCAAATAGAAGTCCTTTGGTATGTATCTTTTGTATGCTGTTGGTGAACTTCTGGTTTTTGTGTATCTGAAACATCTTTATTTTGCTATCATTCTGGAGTGATAGTTTAGCTGGGTATGTAGGGGACTGATTGTTCTCTCAGCAGTTTGAATATAGTATCCTTCTGTCTTCTGACTATATAATTAACAATGACTTTACTTCAGCACATAGAAAAACTCACTCTATCCCAGGGTTTCTGACGAAAAGCTCAAGGTGCTTGTCACTTCCCTCCTCTAACTTGGTGGGACATAAACTCCAAACTTGGTCTTTCTGGGACTAGCCAGATGCTGAAATGTCTGCCCAGCTCTCAGCCTTCAGCTGTTCCTGCTTTCTGGGCTTTCTGGAGTCTTGGCTTGCACATGCAAACTTTAGATATCAGCCAAGGGTTTCAGGGAAATTTGTGCTAGATTTAGGAGCTCCCCTCTCTGTGGCTCCCTTTTTTTTTTTTTGGCAGCCTTGAACTCTGGTCTCTGACCTCTCAGCCTAACAAAACTACTGTTCCACTTCAGCTCCATTCCATACGGGGCAGTCTGAAGAAGGACCTCAGAACAAAACCCAGATAAGCATGGCTCCCTTTTTTGCAAGGGTCATACCTCTTTAGCTTGGGTTTTTTGGGGTTTTTTTTCATGCTTTATGTCACTTTCCAATGCCTTCAAATAATGGTTGTTTCTATTTTGTCCAGAGCTTATAATCAGCAGGAAGGTTAGCAAAACTAGCATTTTCCAAGAAACTGGAAGTCCTTGGTCAAGCTGGTTTAACCCGAAGTGGTAGCACATAGGGGGTTATAAATTCATCGGAGGGGAGACGGTACCCGCCATGGCACAGCTTCGAGACCAATGGCAGCTTCCCTCCATGTGTTCTCTCCCAGCCTTTTGTTGCTTCCTTCTCATTAACCCATGCTTGGAAAGAACGGGTACCTCCTTCCAGGTAGTGAGGAAATAAACATCTGATGTAAAGAAAACATAACCCACAGAGACACAGATCTGCTAAAACCCATCCACAGTTTACACTACTAAAGGCTTCCAGCCGGGTGCAGTGGCTCACACCTGTAATCCCAGCACTTTGGGAGGCCGAGGCAGGTGGATCACCTGAGGTCAAGAGTTCGAAACCAGCCTGACCAATATGGTGAAACCCTGTCTCTAATAAAAACACAAAAAATTAGCCAGGCATGGTGGCGTGCGCCTGTAGTCCCAGCTACTCAAAAGTCTGAGACAAGAGAATCGCTTGAATCTGGGAGGTGCAGGTTGCAGTGAGCTGAGATTGCACCACTGTACTCCAGCCTGGGTGACAGAGTGAGACTCTGTCTGAAAAAAAATTCAAAAAAAAAATAAAACAATATAAATCTTCCAGGTCTTCCAAGAACAGAAACATGTCCCCCGGCTACACATGTGCAGAACCATGGAGGTCCCAGAGTGAGCAGACAGTCATCCCCAAATGCAAACATGAATCTGTTCTGTGCAGAAGCTGCCTCCAGCTTTGAAGTAGTGGTTTCTTGTGTCTCCTCATCAAGGATTTGCAGTGACTTGGGCTCCAGTCTCCCTCAGGTTCCCATATTTCCTGAGTTGTCTGTTTCAGCTGTGCTGATGACACATCGACCTCTCCAACCATGGCAGTGGCCTTGGAGGACAATTCAAAACCATCAGGCCCTTAAGGACAGGATGCAGATCTCAGCAGGCCCTGTATCATTTGTCATCGCTGTTGCCGTTGTTGTTTCAACCTCTATTTATGTGCTGCAGCGTAGTAGACTTGGAAAACGACAGAGATTGTTTCATGTATTCTTGTTAATTAGCTACACTGATTTTTATGTGACTTTTTTTCCACTTTCAAATTCCATCCGCGGGGGAAAAAAGTTTCTTGGATCCAGTCCAGCCCTCCTCTGGTGAGATGGTTAACATCTCCACCCCCACAGCCGTGCTCGTGACAGGTGCACACAGGCACAGCCCAGCCCAGGAGTTCACTATCTGATGATACCTTCCCAAAGGTGCACACCTGTGGGGACTCGGAGAAGAGCAGCTTGTTGGCATCTCTGGAAACAAGTGTGAACCATGGAGCTGAGTTCGGTTCTGAAATCAAAGGGCAAACAGATAATGACGTTGTCCCAAGGAGACCGGCCATGCTTCAGCCAGGCCTCCAAGCACCAGGGGTACCTTCCTGCCACCCAGTCGTTCAGAGATAGCCTCCAATGACCCACCCAGGGACCCACCTGCACGGAATCAGGCGAGCTCATCCCTCCAGATGATGCTGTGTGCAAACAGCGACCTTGAGAGAAAGGGCAGAAGGGGAAGTCAAAACACAAGACAGCGGAAGACAAAATCCTCGCGGCTGATGGAGTGAAGAAGGATGCACCAAAAACTATGAGAATCGGCAACACGAGGGCCACATCCATGTGGTGAATGAAGTGCCCCGGGCGTGCAGAGGAAGGTGTGAGACTATAGAGGCCGCGGTGGTATGGGTTGGCTCCTGACCCACTGCAAATGACAAGCGCCGCGTCCACTGCTCCCACTGGGTACCCTAGACATGCCTTTGTCTCGGTCATCGCACTCAGCCTGGCCTCATGTGACCACTGGGTCTTCTCTGCTGGCTCATCCCTATGGTGTGGTCACTCACAATTGGTAACAACTGCAGCCCGTCCAGGTGGAACTTGTGCGTTTAAGACATCACCACGCACGCGCCATACACAAATGGAGGCCAACGATTGCTTCTTCAGCATGCATGACCCGGTTCAGGGCCTGACCACTCACCTCCAGCAGGTTTAGCCAAATCAACCCTCCCTCCCAGCTCAAAACATTTTTGGTTACTATATTCCAGTCTATGTTCATCAAAGACTGACCGAGGAGCGTCTGTGGACTCAGCACGAAAAAGCTGTCTGACTTTCACCTATTCGGCAGAGAAACCAGCAGGGAAGTATCTTCTCGTTTCTTTTTTAGGCAGCCTCAGAAAACTAGAAAACGTAGCTGAAATAATTCCCCCTTTAAAACCCGCCCTGGTGGCGAGCCCACTGTCTTAATTTGACTGCCTCAATAATTAGTCAAACGATATGGGTGCTCCCCCTCGCCGGCGAGCCTCATCTCCACCCGCTTGCATGCTAATTTGCCAAAAAGCTCCAACTACATTTGCATATTTTTCCATCTAATTTAGCCTGATCACAATTTAGAGCAGGTGCAGCTCCAGCAGGCAGCTTGAGCAATCAGCCAGGCCCCGGTGGGCTGCGCGGGAACTCATTTAAAGGGCCCCTGCCTGTTGGGGCTGGCACAAACCATGCTGCAAGCCCATTCCACACACAGAGAGGCGAGCTCATGGCCTGTGTTGGTTGTCCCCATCAACACTGCCACTTAATGGGCACTACGCACTCAGGATCCCTGAAGAACAGCAAGGGTGCCAGGGAATGCCCTCTGCCCTTCATGAGCTCAGGCCTGGGACACCTGAGTGGCCACAAGGCCAGGGTACCCCTGTGCTGAGCCGTCTGGGGGCCCTGGGGCTACTGCCCAGCTGTGACCAGCAGCAGAGCCTTGATAGCAGCTGCCAGCCCACCCACATCCCCTCGGCGGCAGCCTGCACCTAGCAGGGCCCAAGGAGGCCCTGGAGTCAGCACAGGAGGAGAACCGGGTAAGTTGGAAGTTCAGCAAATGCCTCGAGGCCAGACGGAGACACAGTCGCACTCAGCACTGGCATCTGTGAGCCGCCTGTGTTCACATGTGTCTTGCATTTAGCCCTCACGGGCATCACCCAGCTGCCAGAAGAGCCTGCCTGCAGTGCCCCCACCCAGAACCCAGGCTGCCCACTGCTCTGCTCACCTGCCAAAGAAGACGGCCCCTGAGACCCCCTTCCCTGAGGGTATTCTGGACAGAACCCCTCACCCTGGCCACTGCGCACGTCCAGACCTGGGCTAACACGGGAGTGGATGCATATCAGGAGTCACAGCATGGAGTGGCAGCAGCTCCAGCAGACGCAAGGCCACCCCTGGGATGCCTCTGATGAGGACGGGGACCCGCCATGGGCAGCTCCAAAATACAAAGTCTCCTATCCAGCTCCAACCACGGCCTGCCCTGGCTGACACTGGACATTTGCCACCAGGGGCCCACAAACGTGGGTAAGTTCCCTGCAAAAACCAAGTACCTGGGCTCAGCCCACTCACAGGGACACACACACACACACACACTCTCACACACACAGCCATTCACAGGGACATCACACTCATACACACACACTTCTACACACAACCACTCACAGGGACACCACACTCATACACACACACCCCTACACACAAGCACTCACAGGGACACCCACACTCACACACTCACAGGGACAGCCACACTCCCACACACACACATAACCCCCTCACAGGGTCACACACACACCCCCACACACAAAACCACTCACAGAGACACCCGCAGTCACACACAACCACTCACAAGGACACACACACACACCCACTCACACACACCCATACACAAACACAGAGACCCCCCACACACACACACAACCACTCATGAGGACACCCACACTCACACACACACTCACAGGGACAGCCACACTTACACACACACATACACAGGGACGGACACACACACAAACCACTCATGAGGACACCCACACTCACACCCAATCACACACTCTAACAGGGATACCCACACTCACATACAGGGACAGCCACACTTACACACATACACAGGGACAGACACACACACAACCACTCAGGGACACTCACACTCATACCCACTCACACACGCTCACAGGGACACCCATACTCGTAATACACTCACACATGCACACATACACATTCACTCACACACAGGGACACACACACACATGCTCTTACACATAGGGACTCACACACACACATTCATTTACACAGGGACACACACATGCTTATACACATGCACAGGGACTCACACACACCCATTCACACAGGGACACACACATGCCTATACACATGCACAGGGACTCACACACACATGCTCACATACACCCATTCACAGGGGACTCACTCACAGGGACACACTCACATATGTACGTGGACCCTCATACACACACACTCATACACTCACCCCCACTCACAGGGACACCCACAGTCACACATTCTCACACATACACGCCCACGGGGACACACATACGCAATGAATATCAAAAACAGTCCCACCAACCTCAGAGGCTTCCTGAGAGGAACGTGTACAATGGCGTATGTGAAGCGTCCCCAAATGCAAGGACACGGGAACTCAGGGATGTCATCCATACTTGTCATGGGTGGAACAGTGTCCCCCAAAACATGCATCTAAGTTCCAAACCCCAGAACCTGGGCATGTGACCTTATTTGGAAACAGAATCTTTGCAGACGTAATTCAGTGAAGCATCAAGGTGAGATCGTTCTGGATGAGAGCGGGCCCTAAACCCAATGGCTGATGTCCTTTAAGGGGAAAGGACACAGACGGGAGGGGAAGGCAGAGGCAGAGACTGGAGCTCAGAGGCTTCCACCAACCGGGAATGCTGGAGGAGGTAAGGAAGATTCACCCCGGAGCCTCCAGAGGGAACACGGCCCTGCAGATACCTTGATTTTGGACTTCATGCCTCAGAGTGAATTTCTGTTGTTTTAAGCTGACCAGCTTGTGGTCATTTGTCACAGCAGCCGTGGGAAATTCCCCACAGCACTGCTGGATTCCAGCTGGTTCATTGCAGAAACACCCTTTCCCACAGCCGCAGGCAGGGGCAGGCAGGAAGAGTGAGCGAGGGGGCTCAGGGGGAGAGCCGGGGCTCCCCGCCTGGCTCCTGGCACAGGCCACACGGCTGCAGGCCACTTACTTAATTGGGTTTCCCATCACCGAGCAGGTAAGAGCACTGCGGCTGCCAGCAGGACCCCTGAGCCAGCTCCTGTGTGGAGTGCAGCCCGGCCCTGCACAATCAAAGGCCCAGCACTTGGCCATTACCGGCCATCAGAAATAAGTCAGCCGCCAGCTCCTCCAAGGGCAGCCGCTGCCTTTTATCACCATCAGAGAGCCACTGCCAGAGTCATCGTGGGGTCTCAGTGTTCCTGCGAACGGCAGATGGGATTTGGGGTGTCCTGCCCTCCCACCCCAGTCCTCTAGGTCTGACGTGTCTTCCCCAGGGGGCGCCCTGTCCCCTCAACAGCCAGCCATCTGCAGTTCTGCATCAGGGCTTTCGGGAGCCCTGCCTGGAGACCCACACTGCTCTGGAAAGCAAGGTTTTCCAGCCAGGATGCTTTTGAAATTGATTTCTCTCACTCCTGGCCAAGGTAAAGGCACAGCGCTCACAGGCTCCCGGGGCAGACAGCTCCGCAGAATAATGAGCCACCCCCTCTCTTCACTGCTCCTCCCTCCCGGTGCCCCTGGGGCGTCCTTGAGCTGCCGCACGGCCCCTCCCTCATACCCGTCCCTCCTTCATGCCGTCTCTGACGTCTCTGCAGGTGGCACGAGGAATGCCAGGGCCCGGGGAAGCTCGATGTCAAAGAGGCTGCTGAGCAGCACACAGGAGGGGGCTCCCCTAAGCTGGAGGGTGGAAAGGGGTCTCTCATGGTCAAGTACAAATCAGACACAGAGGGCAGCTGCGCAATGAAGTAACAGCCCAGAGCTTGACCATGGCCGTGATAGTGGTGTGTGCATCTTCCTGTGGGCTGTGTGAGTGTATGTTTGTGTAGGTGTGCATGGGGGCATTTGTGCACGCGTAGGTTTATGTGCTTCTGTGTGTCCGTATGTGTCCACATGTATTGTGTGATGTGTGTACATGCGTGTTTGTATGTTGCATGTGTGTTTGTGTTGTGCATTTGTGTGCACATGTGTGAGGTGTGTGAGCATGTGTTTTGTGTGTTGTGCATGAGTGTGCATGTGTGTTGTGCATAGGTGCACACTATGCAAACATTGTGCTTCTATGTGCATGTGTGTTCTGTGCATATGGGCACACTGTGTGTGTGTGCATGGATGCAATGTGTATCTTTCCTTCTGTTCTGTTCTAATGGCAGCAGCCTGCACAGCAGGTTTGAGGCCCGCCCACCTTTCCTGCCCCTGCAAACTCAGTCCTTAGCCCAGGGTCTCAGAGGAAATCCCACAGAGCAGGGCCTTCTGGCCTCCCCAGCAGCCCGGGAGCTGACGCTGACGGAGCCTTCACCCAGCCCCTGCCACGGGTCCCTCCCCTGAAGGGAGACTCCTTTCCCAGCTCCCATCCTGGAGTCCAAGGGCAGAACGGGAGGCAGGCGCCTGCCCTGTAGAGAGAAAGCCGCCCTGCCCCCAGCAAGCAGCTCCTTGTCCCTCAACCCCTCGGCTCTCCTGTTGCCTCCCCCTTCCAAGCTGGCACTGTCTGGCACCTGTGCCTGCATCTCTGTCTCAGCCCCCTCTCAGACAGCCACACGCTGCCTTGGCTGGAAGGACCTCTGACCCCGTGACCCCAACACCGCGTCAGCTGGGGCTGCCTGCCAGGGACATTTCCCGCCCTGCGCCACTCACAGGCCTCTGCGGATGTGGGCGGGACGGGGTCTGCTCTTCACAAGAGGCTTCCTAGGAAGAACTGACCTGGGCCGGAAGCCGGGGACTGACGTCATTCTGCACGGAGGAGACCCCCCCAGAGCCCCCGGGGACCCCAGCACAGCCCTGGCCTTCCAGACAGTGACGTCTCCTTTTTCAAGTGATTTTACACACAAGCAAATGAAACCCCAAAACTGCTTATGGTAAAGAAACACAGCCGGCTTCCAGCGCGGCTTTTGTGTCTTCCCATCTCAGTCTCCCCTGCTGGGCACTAGCTCCCCGGGGGTCAGGGTGGGTCTCCCACAGCTTGGCAGCACACAGCCCAGAAGCTCCCGGAGCCAGGCCCTTTGCGGATGTTTGCTGCGGCCGCTTCCCGCTGTCTGAAGGGTGAAGGTGACCTTTAAGGCTGAGGTTCGGCAAGTCTCCTGCGGCCAAGGTCTCGGCGGCCAGGCAAGTCCTCTGCTGCCACCTGGTGGTAAGTGTGAGGCACGCTGGTGATGACTGAAAGGAACTGGGGGCTGGAGGCTCCCTGTGGGCACTCGGTCTCCCTCCTTCTGCCGACTGGCAAAGACGGACATCGAATACTCAGAGGGGTTGATAGATCTGCCCAAAGTCACCCAGCATATCACCAGAAGAAAGGGACCAGTGCCTCAGGCTTCCTCAGCGCCTCCCAGTTTTCACATTATGTGTGACACCGCCCAGCGGTGCTGAGTCCTGGCTTTGGGGTCAAACAGACAGGGCGCACGTGGCCCAAGCCTTCACCAGCTGGGGACACCAGGCAGGTGACTCCATTTCTAAGCCTGGGTGTCCTCAGCTAACAATAGAAACAGGCTACAGGCTGCTGTGCAGGCTGCGTGAGAATTGCCGTTACCAGCGCAGCAGGCACAAGGCCTGGCATACAGCAGGTGCTCCATTAATGCTTTTCCTGCTGCTGCTCATAATGATGATGACAATGATACTGATGACAATGATGCCCAAGGTGAAAATGGGAGCAGAGGAGAGCATGGGCCATTTTCACTCCAGAGTCCAGCATCCGGAGCAGTGGAATGAGGGAGAGCCTCCCTGGAGATCGAGAAGCTGAGCCCCCAAGACTGGAGAGGCAGCTTCCAGTGACACTTCTCTCCCCCACTGCCCCAACCTGAGGAGGCGCCGCTGTCCCGCAGCATCTCCCACTTGCACCTGATCTTAGGGCTCACCTGGAGGCACCAAAGCCCAGCTCCCCGGACTCTGCCCCTCCAGACTCTAAGTCAGTGGGTGTGAGTGGGGCCCAGGAGTCTGTATTTGCAATGCACTGCAGGTGGTTCTCCCTGCCTAGCAGGCTTGGGAAGTACTGGCCAATCCCATCTTTCCACGATGGCCGTGTGCCCTGGAGTGAATGGGGCTGGACACTGACACGCAGAGCTCTCTGAATTCAACCTGAATGCATACCAGGGAGCAGCGGGGCAGTCAGACCACAGGGGCCTTGGACGCCAGGCCACACAATGGGAAGCGGGGGAGAGGTGATCAGAGCCTCGGCCCTCAGAAGGCCAGGCGAGGGGCAGGAAGGCCCAGAGGGCGGAGAGCTGGCAGCAGCACCCACGGAGAAGGCTGGTGTGAGTCCCAGGCCTAGCACTGGGTGGGCAGAGGCAAGCTTGGAAAGGAGGCAAGGGGAGCAGGCATCCTCCCGGCTTCAGAAGCTCTCCAACAGCAGCCCATGGGACCTGTGTGGGTAGGAGCAGCCACCAGGGAGCCTTGGCAGCTGCTCAGACTCCAGGAAAGTGGCTGGGCACCATGGCCAGAGCTGCGCCCTGCATTAAAGCTCACATCCATGTGGCCTCCTGCCCTGGGGGGGCGGGCATGGTGGGGGTGGAATCTGGCGACTCACCTGTGACTCTGAAGGGGTCTTGGGTGCAAAGCAACCCCAGCCCCCAGCACAGGCAGCTCCTGAGCCTGGGCCCGTTGAGATGACTTCAGGGTGCAAGCCTAGGTCTCCAGGCCTTGCCATTGGCTGGCTGGGTCCTTGCACAAGTCCCCGCTGAGCCTCTGTCTCATCTGGACAAGGTGGTGATGAGGCTGCTGTCAGATGACCGTGAGCTAGGTGCCTGCGGGAAGTCCGTGTGACCTTGACCTCACAGTAGCCATGGTGACAGTGAAATCACCGAAATCACCTGGGCGGCCCTTGCAAGGAGGGCTGTTCCAGAATAGGCCCCAAGATGGGAGGAGAGGAGATAGGGGCTGCGGCCAGCCTGGGATGGAGCCAGGCTCTGGGCCCTGTATGGACAATCTCTCAGGCGTACCTAGCCTACCCCAGGCCAGAGGTGAAGCAGCCCCAGGCCCCTGAGTTTAAGAACCGCCCGGGTGGGATGTGATTGGAGGGCCGAGGAAGGATGGCATCAGGAGGCCCCAGGAGGGGAGATGGGAGGGGTCACGCTGCATGTCTTGGAGGCCAGATGAGATGAGAGCCCCTCCCCCCACCCCCTCCAAGTCCTTCCTGAGCCTGTGCTGCTGGAAGACCCAACTGGGGGAGCAGAGGAGGTCAGACAGCCCACCAGCCAGGGGAAGTTCTGCCTGGGCTGGCCCTGGTGCTCCGTGCAACTCTCCAAGGAGCCTGATCGAGGATCTGGTGAACCACCCACGGGTCTTGCAGACCCTGCCAAGGCCTAGCCAAAGGCTATGTCTTTGGGCCTGAATGCGTCGGTTCCTGCAGCTGCAACACCACAGCTGCCGCTCCAATGGCAGACATCGTTTCTGCTGCGTCCTGGAGGCCAGGAGTCCAGGGTCAAGGGGCGGCAGGGCCGGTTCCTCTGGGGCCTCTCTCCTTGGCTTGCAGACAGCGTCTCCTCCCTGTGCCCTCACGGGGTTGTCCCTCTGTATGTCTGTGTCCTCATCTCCTCTTCTTACAAGGACGCCGGCCAGATTGGGCCAGGGCCCACCCCAGTGATATCACTTCGATTTAATCAAAGCCCCCACCTCCAAAGACAGTCCCATTCTGAGGCTCTGCGGGTAGGACCCCATATAATTTTCAGGGAGTCACCTTCCAGCCCCTAACAAGGTCCAGGCAGGACCTGCAGTCAAGCAAGACTGCAGGTGTGAGTGACAGCTCCATTCACTGTGCAGCCGGTAGGATGGGACCCTGAGCTACCAGATGTTGGAGTGGGCCCACCTCCCTGCAATGGCTGCCAGGCTGTGCAGAGCAAAGGTGTCCGCTCAGCTGGTCCGGAACAGACCCAGGAGGAGCAGGGAGCCCCAGACACCCCGATTTTCAAAAACACCCAGCCCCAGCCCCAGCCCCAAAGCACAGTAGGTCATTGTTGTTGCCAACCACAGGGCACCCCCTTCTGTACAAATGGGGACTCAATGGCACAACAGCTGGGCAGGTGCTGCTGGAGGGAGGAGGAGCAGGGAGTCTAGGGGAGCCACTCCTGGGACTCAGAACCCTTCACACCATGGCCTGGCCAGACGAACACAAAGAGAGACAAAGGGCATGGCGTGTTGAGGGGTGTGTGTGTGTCTGTGGTGTGTGTGTTGTGTGTGGTGTGTGGAGTGTGTTGTGTGTGTGGTGTGTGTGGAGTGTGTGGTATGTGTGGTGTGTGTGGAGTGTGTTGTGTGTGGTGTGTGTGTTGTGTGTTGAGTGTGTTGTGTGTGGAGTGTGTGGTGTGTGGAGTGTGTGGTGTGTGTGGATTGTGTGGAGTGTGTGGTGTTTGTGGATTGTATGGAGTGTGTGGAGTGTGTGGTGTGTGTGGAGTGTGGTGTGTGTGGAGTGTGTGGTGTGTGGAGTGTTGTGTGTGTGTGGTGTGTGTGGACTGTGTGGTGTGTGGAGTGTGTGTTGCGTGTGGAGTCTGTGGTGTGTGGAGTGTGTTGTGTGTGTGGAGTGTGTGGTGTGTGTGGTGTGTGTGGAGTGTGGGGTGTGTGGTGTGTGCAGAGTGTATGGTGTGTGGAGTGTGTGTTGTGTGTGGAGTGTGTGGTGTATGTGGTGTGTGTGTTGTGTGTGGAGTGTGTGGAGTGTGGGGTTTGTGTAGAGTGTGGGGTTTGTGTGGTGTGTGGTTTGTGTGGTGGGTGTGGTGTGTGTGGTTTGGTGTGTGTGGAGTGTGTGGTATGTGGTGTGTGTTGTGTGTGGAGTGTGTGGTGTGTGTGGAGTGTGTGGTATGGTGTGTGCGGAGTGTGTGGTGTGTGTGGAGTATGCGGCGTGTGTGCGTGTGGTATGTGGAGTGTGGGCTGTATGGTGTGTGGAGTGTGTGGCGTGTGTGAAGTGTATGGAGTGTGCTGTGTGAAGTGTGGAGCGTGTGGTGTGTGGGAATGTGTGGTGTGTGTGTGGAGTGCATGGAATCTGTGGTGTGTGGTGTGTGTGTGGAGTGTGGAGCGTGTGGTGTGTGTGTGTGTGGAGTGTGTGGACTGTGTGGTGTGTGGAGTGTGTTGTATGTGTGGAATGTGTGAAGTGTGGAATGTGTGATGTGTGGAATGTGGAATGTGTGGAGTGCATGGTGTGTGGTGTGTGTGGAGTGTGTGGAGTGTATGGTGTGTATGGAGTGTGTGATTGGTGTGTGTGGAGTTGTGGACTGCATAGAGTCTGTGGTGTGTGTGTGGTGTGTGGTGTTTGTGGAGTTGTGGATTGGGTGGAGTCTGTGGTGTGTGGTGTGTGTGTGGAGTGTGTAGTGTATGTGGATTGTGTGGAGTGTGTGGTGTCTGGTGAGTGTGTGGAGTGTGTGGTGTGTGTGGATTGTGTGGAGTGTGTGGTGTGTGGTTGTGTGGGCTGTGTGGTGAGTGTGTGGAGTGTGTGGTGTGTGCGGAGTATGTGGTGTGTGTGGAGTGTGTGGAGTGTGTGGTGTGTGGTGTGTGTGTGGAGTGTGTGGTGTATGTGGATTGTGTGGAGTGTGTGGTGTGTGGTGAGTGTGTGGAGTGTGTGGTGTGTGTGGATTGTGTGGAGTGTGTGGTGTGTGGTTGTGTGGGGTGTGTGGTGTGTGTGTGGAGTGTGTGGTGTGTGTGGAGTGTGTGGAGTGTGTGGTGTGTGTGTGGAGTGTGTCGTGTGTGTGGAGTGTGGTGTGTGGTGTGTGTGTGGAGTGTGTGGTGTGTGTGGAGTGTGTGGTGTGTGTGGAGTGTGTGGTGTGTGTGGTGTGTGTGGATTGTGTGGAGTGTGTGGTGTGTGTGGAGTGTGTGAAGTGTGTGGTGTGTGTGGAGTGTGTGGAGTGTGTGGTGTGTGGTGAGTGTGTGGTATGTGGAGTGTGTGGAGTGTGTGGTGTGTGTGGATTGTGTGGAGTGTGTGGTGTGTGGTGTGTGTGGAGTGTGTGGTGTGTGGTGTGTGTGGAGTGTGTGGTGTGTGTGGATTGTGTGGAGTGTGTGGTGTGTGTGGATTGTGTGGAGTGTGTGGTGTGTGGTGTGTGTGGTGTGTGGTGTGTGTGGAGTGTGTGGTGTGTGTGGATTGTGTGGAGTGTGTGGTGTGTGGTGTGTGTGGAGTGTGTGGAGTGTGTGGTGTGTGTGGAATGTGTGGAGTGTGTGGAGTATGTGTGGTGTGTGGAGTATGTGGAATGTGTGGTGTGTGGAGTATGTGGTGTATGTGGAGTGTGTGGTGTGTGGTTGTGTGGGGTGTGTGGTGTGTGTGGAGTGTGTGGAGTGTGTGGTGTGTGTGGAGTGGAGTGTGTGGTGTGTGGAATGTGTGGAGTGTGTGGAGTGTGTGGTGTGTGGAGTGTGTGGTATGTGTGGAGTGTGTGGTATGTGTGGAGTGTGTGGTGTGTGGAGTGTGTGGTATGTGTGGAGTGTGTGGTGTGTGTGTGGAGTGTGTGGGGTGTGTGGGGTGTGTGGGGTGTGTGGTGTGTGTGGTGTGTGTGGAGTGTGTGGAGTGTGTGGTGTGTGGTGTGTGTGGAGTGTGTGGTGTGTGGAGTATGTGGTGTGTGTGGAGTGTGTGGTGTGTGGTTGTGTGGGGTGTGTGGTGTGTGTGGGGTGTGTGGTGTGTGTGGAGTATGCGGTGTGTGTGGAGTGTGTGGAGTGTGTGGAGTGGTGTGTGTGTGGTGTGTGCGCAGTGTGTGGTGTGTGGTATGTGGGGTGTGTGGGGTGTGTGGGGAGTGTGGGGTGTGTGGTGTGTGTGGCGTGTGTGTGGTGTGTGTGGAGTGTGTGGTGTGTGTGGAGTGTGTGGTGTGTGGAGTGTGTGGTGTGTGTGGAGTGTGTGGTGTGTGTGGAGTGTGTGTGTGTGTGGTGTGTGTGGAGTGTGTGGAGTGTGTGGAATGTGTGGAGTGTGTGGAGTGTGTGGTGTGTGTGGAATGTGTGGAGTGTGTGGTGTGTGTGGAGTGTGTGGAGTGTGTGGTGTGTGTGGAGTGTGTGTGTGTGGAGTGTGTGGAGTGTGTGGTGTGTGGAGTGTGTGGTGTGTGTGGTGTGTGGATTGTGTGGTGTGTGTGGTGTGTGTGTGGATTGTGTGGTGTGTGTGTGGTGTGTGTGGAGTGTGTGGAGTGTGTGGTGTGTGGTGTGTGTGGAGTGTGTGGTGTGTGTGGAGTGTGTGGAGTGTGTGGTGTGTGTGGAGTATGTGGTGTGTGTGGAGTGTGTGGTGTGTGTGGAGTGTGTGGTGTGTGTGTGGAGTGTGTGGAGTGTGTGTGGAGTGTGGAGTGTGTGTGGAGTATGTGGTGTGTGTGGAGTGTGTAGTGTGGTGTTGTGGAGTGTGTGGTGTGTGGTGTGTGTGGATTGCGTGGTGTGTGTGGTGTGTGTGTGGGGTGTGTGGAGTATGTGGTGTGTGTGGAGTGTGTGGTGTGTGTGGAGTATGTGGTGTGTGTGAAGTGTGTGGAGTGTGTGGTCTGGTGTGTGTGTGGAGTGTGGAGTGTGTGTGGAGTATGTGGTGTGTGTGGAGTGTGTGGTGTGGTGTGTGTGTGGAGTGTGGTGTGTGGAGTGTGTGGTGTGTGTGGATTGTGTGGTGTGTGTGGTGTGTGTGGTGTGTGTGTGGGGTGTGTGGAGTGTGTGGGGTGTGTGGAGTGTGTGGTGTGTGTGGAGTGTGTGTGTGGTGTGTGTGGAATGTGTGGTGTGTGTGGAATGTATGGAGTGTGTGGAGTGTGGTGTGTGGAGTATGTGGTGTGTGTGGAGTGTGTGGTGTGTGTGTGGAGTGTGTGGTGTGTGTGGTGTGTGTGGAGTGTGTGGAGTGTGTGGTGTGTGTGGTGTGTGTGGAGTGTGTGGTGTGTGTGGAGTGCATGGTGTGTGTGTGGAGTATGTGGTGTGTGTGGAGTGTGTGGAGTGTGTGTGGAGTGTGGAGTGTGTGTGGAGTATGTGGTGTGTGTGGAGTGTGTGGTGTGGTGTTGTGGAATGTGTGGTGTGTGGTGTGTGTGGATTGTGTGGTGTGTGTGGATTGTGTGGTGTGTGTGGATTGTGTGGTGTGTGTGGTGTGTGTGTGGGGTGTGTGGAGTATGTGGTGTGTGTGGAGTGTGTGGTGTGTGTGGAGTGTGTGGTGTGTGGAGTGTGTGGTGTGGTGTGTGTGTGGTGTGTGGTGTGTGTGGAGTGTGTGCTGTGTGTGTGGATTGTGTGGTGTGTGTGGTGTGTGTGTGGAGTGTGTGGAGTGTGTGGTGTGTGTGGATTGTGTGGTGTGTTTGGTGTGTGTGTGGGGTGTGTGGAGTATGTGGTGTGTGTGGAGTGTGTGGTGTGTGTGGGGTGTGTGGTGTGTGTGTGGATTGTGTGTGTGTGGTGTGTGTGTGGTGTGTGTGGAGTGTGTGGAGTGTGTGGTGTGTGGTGTGTGTGGAGTGTGTGGTGTGTGGTGTGTGTGGTGTGTGGTGTGTGTGGAGTGTGTGGTGTGTGTGGAATGTGTGGAGTGTGTGGTGTGTGGAGTGTGTGGTGTGTGTGGAGTGTGTGGTGTGTGTGGAGTGTGTGAAGTGTGTGGTGTGTGTGGAATGTGTGGAGTGTGTGGTGTGTGGAGTGTGTGGTGTGTGTGGAGTGTGTGGTGTGTGTGGAATATGTGGAGTGTGTGGAGTGTGTGGTGTGTGTGGAGTGTGTGGTGTGTGTGTGGAGTGTGTGGTGTGTGTGTGGAGTATGTGGTGTGTGTGGTGTGTGTGGAGTGTGTGGTGTGTGTGGAGTGTGTGGTGTGTGTGGAGTGTGTGGTGTGTATGTGGAGTATGTGGTGTGTGTGAAGTGTGTGGTGTGTGTGGAGTGTGTGGTGTGGTGTGTGTGTGGAGTGTGTGGTGTGTGTGTGGAGTGTGGAGTGTGTGTGGAGTATGTGGTGTGTGTGGAGTGTGTGGTGTGGTGTGCGTGTGGAGTGTGTGGTGGGTGGTTTGTGTGGTGTGTGTGGATTGTGTGGTGTTTGTGGTGTGTGTGTGGGGTGTGTGGAGTATGTGGTGTGTGTGGAGTGTGTGGTGTGTGGAGTGTGGAGTGTGATGTGTGTGTGGAGTGTGTGGTGTGTGGTGTGTGTGGAGTGTGTGGTGTGTGGAGTGTGGAGTGTGTGGTGTGTGGAGTGTGTGGAGTGTGTGGTGTGTGGTGTGTGGAGTGTGTGGTGTGTGGAGTGTGTGCTGTGTGGAGTGTGTGATGTGTGGTGTGTGTGGAGTGTGTGGTGTGTGTGGTGTGTGTGGAGTGTGTGGTGTGTGGTGTGTGTGGTGTGTGTGGGGGGTGTGTGGTGTGTGGTGTGTGTGGAGTGTGTGGTGTGTGGAGTGTGTGCTGTGTGGAGTGTGTGGTGTGTGGAGTGTGTGGTGTGTGTGGAGTGTGTGGTGTGTGTGTGGGGTGTGTGGTGTGTGGGGGGGGTGTGTGGTGTGTGGTGTGTGTGGTGTGTGGTGTGTGGAGTGTGTGGTGTGTGGAGTGTGTGGATTGTGTGGTGTGTGTGGTGTGTGTGGTGTGTGTGGGGGGTGTGTGGTGTGTGTGGAGTGTGTGGTGTGTGGAGTGTGTGCTGTGTGGAGTGTGTGGTGTGTGGAGTGTGTGGTGTGTGTGGAGTGTGGTGTGTGGAGTGTGTGCTGTGTGGAGTGTGTGGTGTGTGGTGTGTGTGGAGTGTGTGGTGTGTGTGCTGGTCAGTGGCCGTGGCACGTGCTGTCACTGGGCGTCACAATGGCCGCCCACGCTAATGCCTGTTGCTGACCTTTTGAAACCCCGGCGTCGGTGTCTGTGTTCTCCCGGGTGGAGGCTGCGCCCCCCGTGGTCGTCCTGCTGGTGCCGTCAGGGTCCCAGTGCTGTCAGGGTCCCGGTGCCTTCGGCCTCCGGGATCGAGGGCGCTTTACTTGGCTGAGGGCGCTGGCAGGGCCCACCCGCCGTGGCGTCTGCTTCTCCTCGGGTGCCCTCTGGCCCCCCGATCCCCCTCGGTGAGCGCAGCAGGCAGCCAGGGCCCTCCAGGCCGAGTCTCCCTCCCCGTGGCGGGGTCTGGCATGGCCGCCCAGTGTCTGGTCCCGGGAGGGGACAGAGCGAGCTTCCGCCTCCAGCTCGGGGCCATGATGGGTTGCCCAGGGGAAGCTGCCGAGTTCCAGCTCCTCAAAAGCACGAGTGCCCTTAAAGCCCAGCCCCGAAGGCAGCAGGACGGCCCCGCGGACCCTCGAGAGAACAGGACGGCCCCGCGGACCCCCGAGAGAACAAGACTGCCCCGCAGACCCCCGAGAGAGCAGGACGGCCCTGCAGAAGGAGGCCAGGGCTGGCGTCCCGCCCCGGTGCAGGCGCGGACAGAGAAAGGAGCCCGGCCTGCCTCCATTCCCTGCAGCGCCTTCCAGGTCCCTCCCCGCCCCCAGCTCTCGGAAGAGCTCCCCAGTCCCTTTCCCATCAGAGGCTCTGCCCCCAAAACCCTCTCCTTCCTGCCCAGTGTAGAGGGAGGCGCTTGAGCTCAGGAGAAGGAAGGGACGCAGGCGACCCCATCACTCCGAGGCCGCCGGGTCCAACACGAGCAGGAGACCCCGCTGTCCTCCCTCCCGGCGCCGCCCTCGTGCCCCTCGTGCCCCTCGCGCCCCTGATGGAGACAGCACCAGCAGACGGCGGGTTGCTTGTATCACCTGCTCT
Source organism: Pongo abelii (assembly GCF_028885655.2). NCBI lineage: Eukaryota > Metazoa > Chordata > Mammalia > Primates > Hominidae > Pongo > Pongo abelii. Next base: position 53,589,484 of record NC_072007.2, on the reverse strand, counting down.
TTATTGATTGCCGCGGGCTGCGCTCTCATGGGCGATCCATGTCCCCAAGAGCGGCACTACATAGAGGGGTTGGAGGAAGACGGTCTGAGAGAAGAGGCCGCGAGAGCCCAGGCGCACAGAAGCCCCGGCCCCACGGGCCTCACGCGCCCCGGGAGGTGTGGGCAGGGCCCGCCGCGGAGGGAGGCTGCAGGTGTGTCCGGAAGCACCTGGCCGGAGGTCACCCCCTCCTTCTGGACCCTCAGCAGAGTTGAGGCGCCTGCACCCCAGGGGAGCCAGGCTGCTATCTAAAGGAGTGTGAGGTGCGGTCACTTCCGCCACTGGCCGGTGTCGGGGTCTGGGACACCCTGAGACCCTGAGCTCTCCTGGCTGCTCTCTCAAACCCTCATTCCATGTGAGAAGGTGGAAAGGAAAAACAGGGAAGCAAAGGAAGACAGACACCCCGCCCTCAGGGTGCTCCCCCCATGATGGGCCGGGGCTGCAGGGGAGCCAGCCGAGGCGATGCCTGCTTAGGACGAGGGAGCCGAGGTGGGCTTCTCCTCCCGCGACACGGGGATGGCTCGCTCGCCGTGGGTGGCATCCAGGCCAGTCTGGATCTTGGGGCCACAGAAGGTCAGCATGCCATCGGCGGACAGGGAGCAAGAGAGGGCCGACTGGTCCACGTTGGACGGCAGGCGGTAGCGGCGGTGGAACTCACGGGAGATGTAGCCGTGGTCATCCTGGAGAGGGTGGGGGCGCACAGTCAGAGGGGCCACTGTGCAGGTGACTGCCTCGCCCCATGCCAGAGAGGCTGCCCTAGCCGCACCGACTGCAGAAGGTGGCCAGCCTGCAGGAGCTCTCACAGGGGCCGGGTGAAGCCAGCCCCTGTGAATTTATGGATTCCTGCCCCTGCTTCTCTGGACCTCAGCCTGGCCTCATGGCCACTTGCCGGGCTATTCCCTGCATGGGGTTGTCTCTTCCTGCTCCATGGCTTCACTCCAAAATCGCAGGATCATTCCATACCAGGCCCCGCACCTCATCCAGGCTTCCCCTTCCAGACCCCACAGGACTGCTCCAGCCCAGGTCTCTGCAGCCCTACCTAACGTGGCCAGACAACCCACACGCTTCCACGTCCCCTGGACGCCCTAAACCACAGACTCAGCTCCCTGGGCTGACCTCCTCCTCTACTGGGTGCAAAGACCAAGAGCTGGGAGCTCAGGAAGCATTTTCCGGGCTGTGCTGGGGCTAAGTGGGGGCTTTACCAGGCCCAGGCAAGGGAGGGGCAGCACATGAGGAGGTCAGGGTTCACCCCCCAGCACCGCCTTCTCCAGCCACTGAAAGAGGACCCCGGCCAAAAGAAACCAAGACTTTGGCTAAGAGTTCCACCTTCCAGCCCCACTCTGCTCTCCAGTCCCCTCGGGACACTGTCCATCTGTGACAGTCCATGAGCTCTTCCCGGCTCCGCCAGGAGATGCAGGTCACCAGGACTCCAGTGCCCTGGCTCCCTCAACACCACGGAGACCCGAGGCCTCCACCCGAGCAAGAGCAGGGCATCAGGGTGACTGTAGGGAGAAGCTCCCGTCCCACCTGCCCGGTACTAGCTGTGGGACCCAGCAGGCTGAGGACCCCCTTGTTCCCAGCCGTGCCCTGGAATAATGAGGACACTGGTCCCAAAGGGCTGCTGTGAGACGAAGGTGTCAAAGTCTGTAAAGCATTCCAAGCGGATGCAGCTATGCCATCGGGGACTGGCTTCCTCAGGTAGGGTTCACGTGAAGATGTACATTGGCTAGGAGGCGGCCACCCGGGACACTCCCACTTCCTGGGGTTCTTTCTAAGACCACCCTGGCATCCAGGTGACAGGGATGGAGCTGGCGACGGCTGGGTGCAGCCCGGGAAGGGACCCTAACCTGGATCCCTGAGCCACATTAGCTTGGAATGGTGACCTCTCTCTGTCGCTGGGAGGGGCTGGCTGTGCTCAGGTGGGCATGGCCCCTCCCTTGGGGAAAAGCCAGGCCTGATTCGGGGGCCCCTGGACAGCGCCCCTCTCCCAGGGTAGAAGGCCTGGTGCAGGTGCGCAGGCCCAGTCGTGCCCGTCATGACCCCCTTGTCCTCGCGCCCACCTCGCTCCCCTCTCCCACCTCTCAGCGCCTGGGCTCACCTGGCGCTCATTGTGCTTTCCGTGGATCTCCACAAAGTCGTCCTGCACCTTCACGGTGAGGTCCTCCGGGGAGAAGTGCTTCACATCGAGGAAGATGACGAACTTGTCCCGGTCGGATCGAACCTGAAACCCAAACGTGCCATGTGGAGCTACCCAGAGGGTGCCATCCCTGCTGGGGTTGGCAGAGACAGGGTGGGTCCCGGTTAGCAGAACAGAGACGCTTCGGTCACCTGCCAGCCTCTTCTCCCACACACCAAGTGGGGCAGAGCTTTTGGGGGCCTGTGACTGTCTCCTGGACAGACAGGCATGACCCTCGACCTGTCTCCAAACCCTCAGGGCCAGCGGAGGGGCTGAATGCTACTGGTGGGCCGGCTGGTTGTTTGGCTATGGTCAGGGGGCTGGTTATAGATCGGTTGGCTGGTTATGGGCTGGCTGGCTACTGGTTATGGTAGGAGGGGTCGTTACGGGTTGGTTGGCCCGTTAGGGTCAATCATCTGGCTGGTGATGCTTGGCTGGCTGGCTGGACTCAGCCTGTGGAATGAGGTCACTGCCCTTGGTGTCTTGCTATCTATAGAAGCGGCCGGAGCCTGCTGACAGCCTGCGCAGCTGCCTCTCCAAAATGGACTTCCACATGCTCCCTCTCACTGCCCTGGCTCAGCCTCGGCTCCCTGAGGCATTTTGCGCCCTGGCGTTGATGCCTACTGCAGCAGCCCTGGGGAGGACCCTGTTTATTATGTGCTGGGTGGGACTCAGGCCCTCCAGAACAGCAGAACCCGCACCGCTCACCCGTGGTTCAGAGAGGAGGCCTGCGGTTGGGGGGGCCCATTGCCCGTCCTTTTGGCCTTGGCAGGGCACCTAAGTAAACTTCCCAAGAGCTTTGCTGGCTGTGGGCAGGCCGAGCTCATCGGAGGAGGTGCTAGGAACCCCCTGCTCTCTGGCTTTCGGGACTGTGACCCCCACCTGCTCCCAGGTCTCCGGGACTCTGGAGACTGGCGGAACCCGGGAGCTGGCATTCGCCACCACGCATGCCTGGATGGGCTGCTCTTGGGGTTTCCAGTATGTGGCTGGTGCCTTACAAAGCACACATGAGCCATGAGCTGATGGAGGAAAACAAAGGTGGATTCAGGCTGCTCCCTTGTCCAATCTCTCCCCAGTGCCAGGGGAAGCTCTGCCGCGTGGCTGCAGTGGGGACACAGGCTCTCGCCCAGCCTCTGCAAGGGGATGAAGTGGGGCGAGGCCACCTGTCTGATGGAGGAACAGGTAGTTCCTGAGTAGGAACTAGTAGGAACCAGAGTCCATCGCTCTCCACCCACTGAGGCCACCACCCTCTGAGCAGCGAGGAGAGGCCAGCACCATGGGCCACGTCTTACCTCAGAGATGCCGGAGTCCAGCACGGTGCGGAAGAGGGACTGGCGGTAGTAGGGGCTGATGGTGGACGACAGGAAGGGCAGCAGGTCATACTCAAAAAGGCCCTCGCCGAAAAACTGGTCGAACAGCCGGCTGGGGTAGAAGGGCCCCAGAGCGCGCTTGAACCAGGGGTGCTGGATGGTCACGTCCATGTTCAGCTTTGGTACCACGGGGAGCTGGAGGCTGGCAGGAGTCAGTGGGGCCTCTGGGCAGCGCAGTGTGGAGCTAGGGCCAAGCCCTCCCTATATATGCCACCAGCAGAATGGAGGCATTAAGGGATTTCTCTGGAAAGGCATGAGCTCATGAAGAAGGCTGCTCAGTCAGCAGAAACGTGGCTGAGACAAGTGCCCGCCCCCAGCCCCAGGAGGGGCTGCACGGACTGTCCCCGAGGACTGGACTCAGCTGAGGCCTGCCTGGGCACCCTGGGGCTCCCGGGAGGGCAGACAACCCAAGGAGGAGCCTGTGCCCCACACTCACCTGGGGCGACAATGGAGCTTCTCATCTCCCAGTTACTGGGCAGGGGCTATGTGCCAGGGACCATGCTAGTTCTCTGCACACCTTGTCCTGCCTGGGTGGTCCTCACGGTCGCCAGAGGAAGGAGAGCCCACACCCCGTTAGACACAGGGGTTAGACACATCGTCCTCAGAGTCTCACCGCGTCTGGGCAAGAGTGCACTGGTTTCCAAAGCGGAATGCATCTGTGAACCTCCGTTACACTCACCACTTATAAAAAGTATGCATGCTTGTTAAAACTCCTGGAGAAGAAGCTGAAAGGTGCCATAATTCCAGCACCTGGGGGAGCCCCATGGCATTTCATGCTTGTCCTCCAGGGATCTGCGTGCCTCCAACAGGAAGACGGGCTGGGCTGTGCGCAGATGAGAGTGCCACGTGGTGAGCTTCCCTCTGCGGCCCACCCTGGACACCCAGCCCCATGGCCATCGTCCCCTTGATGTAACGCCTTGAGTGTTACGTCTTGTAATGATGTAACGCCTCGATGTAACATCCCCACGTAACGCCTCGAGCCTTCATGGCATGACCTGCCGTGGCTGTTGAGTTGGGCTGCTCCTGTCAGGGTGGCGACATGTCCCCACATCCCCGTCGCCCATGCGGTCCCACCACCCACATGATCCTGTTATCCACAAGTCCTGGTGATTATTTTGCTCCTCGACCCATGGCCCCTGTCCAGTTCTCACTACGTGTCCAGGCACTCCCGGTTTTGTTTGTTTTTGAGATGGAGTCTTGCTCTGTCGCCCAGAGTGGCGCCCAGATCATACAGTGGCGCGATCTCAGCTCACTGCAACCTCTGCCTCCCAGGTTCAAACGATTCTCCCACCTCAGCCTCCTGAGTAGCTGGGACTACAGGTGACCGCCACCACACCTGGCTAATTTTTTTTTTTTTTTTTTTTTTTTTTTGTATTTTTAGTAGAGACGGGGTTTCACCATGGTGGCCAGGCTGGTCTCGAACTCTTGACCTCAGGTGACCCACCTGCCTTGGCCTCTCAGAGTGTAGGATTACAGGCGTGAGCCACTGCACCCAGCTCACTCCTAGTTTTAAGTCTTTTGATATTTTGGGGTAAACTGGCCCTGGGGAGCATGGTCCTCCCCCACATCCCTCCTGCCAGCCTGGGAAGAGGCCGTGCCCCCTCTCCCAGGCTAGCTTTTCTAGGGTACGGTCCAGGCTGTGGGAAGTTGCTTGGTTCTCTTTGGGCCTCCCAGTTCCTACTCAGCCTCTAACAGATTCGTGCGTGTGGAGTAAACACACACCCAGGACACTCCCGGGCTTTGCAAATTCATCTCCAGCCCATGGGCTCAGAAGGCCACGAAAGGTCAGATGCCCCAGTGTATGCGGATCAGACCTGACACATCCCAGATGGGATCAGGGCTGAAAGGGGGAGCTCCGAGGCGTGCTCCATGGGGAACCTCCATCATGAGCAGCACCCAGCACCAGACCCTTCCTCCTGCATTTACAGCACTGTCTGGGGACACAGGATCCCAAAAAAATCTTGAAATGACAACTTTTGCCCTGCAAGGTTACAATTCCAGAGGAGCGATTCCCTGGGGTGCCAAATTAAGGTGCAGATAGGAAACTCTGGGAGAGTGATGGGTGCCTCCCCCGAAAGCCTACACCAGACCTCTGCCTGTGGGTCCTCAGAGCCACCCTGTGAAGCTGGTCCCAGCATCATTCCCACTTCATAGACCAGGAAGTGGGAGCTTAGAAGGTCAAGCCGCATGCCCAGGTCACTTGGCTTGGAAGAAGGGAAGGGGGCTTAAAGCCACCTTTCCAGTCTGGGGGTCAACATCCAAGCAGTGGCAAGGTCTAGGTGAGGCAGCGGGCGGTCCCACTGTGCTGGCTGCCTATTCCTGGGGCACAGGGAGGGGGAAGAAGAGGCCGTTGGGATGGAAGCCAGCACGCAGCTTGGCCCCGGGGAGGGTCGAGCCAGGCCAGGCGCACGGTCAGTGCTGGGCGGAGCCATGCTGGAGCTTGAAGCAAAAGGAGAAGGCCGTCGTCCTCATCCTGCCTTTATGTAAAATGTTGACAGTTTGTCCACCACAAACTTTTTGCATTCATTTTTATTTACTTATTTATTTATTTCATTTATTTATTTTTGAGATGGAGTCTTGCTCTGTCACCCAGGCTGGAGTACAGTGGCACAATCTCAGCTCACTGCAACCTCTGCCTCCCGGGTTCAAACGATTCTCCTGCCTCAGCCTCCCAAGTAGCTGGGATTACAGGCACACACCACTATGCCCAGCTAATTTTTATATTTTTAGTAGAGATGAGGTTTCGCCGTGTTGGCCAGGCTGGTCTCGAACTCCTGATCTCTGGTGATCCACTCACTTCGGCCTCCCAAAGTGATGGGATTACAGGCGTGAGCCACTGCGCCCGACCCATTTTGATTTTTTTAAACATTGCATCAAAACATGATTTAAACATCAGAACATTGATGGCGGTGTGTTTAGTGCCCCTGACACTTGGTAGGGAGGGAGCAGCTGTGCTGTCCTTCACAGCTGGCCCTGCACATGGTCAAACAGTGGAGACTGCAGGCTGAGGAGGCAGCTGAGGCACCAACCTGGGGCTGGGCACCAGCCCGGTCCTACGGACTGCGCAGCTCTGGGCGCCGAGGATGGGGCAAGGTCCTCAGACACGGGGCAGCGCAAGGTCCAGGCACTCACACCTCTTGCGCCACTCACCACATGCTGTAGGACCTGGCGGCTCAGAGGCTGCCGTGGGATGTCAAACCTCCTGCCACAGGGTTGGCCGGGCCTGCAGGGGCCCTTCTGAGTGAGCCAGCGCCTGTGCACAACAGAAGCAGAAAGGCCTGGACCAGGGAACAGGGAGGGATCTAGGGCCCTAGGGGCCTTTTCAAACCCCGAGTTTAGGTGTCGTATTAGTGTCTTGTGGCTGATGTACCAATCACAGACTTAGTGGCTTAAAACAACACAAATGTCTTCTCTCACAGTTCTGGAGGCCACAAGTCTGAAATGTATCTCATTCAACTTAAAGCAAGACACTGGCAGGGCTGGCTCCTCCTGGAGGCTCAGGGGAATCTGTTTCCTGCCTTCTCTGGTGTCTCAAGGCACCTGCCTTTCTTGGCTCGTGGCCCCTCCTCCACCTTCAAAGGCAGTGATGGGCGGTGAGGTCTCTCCCATCACATCCGCCTGGCAATTACGCTCTCAGCCCACCTGGATAATTCGGGATCACCCCCACCACATCTCAAAGCCGGCTACTTTCAGGAGCCTTAAACCCCGCTTGCTGGCCCAGAGCCTGCCGTGCAAACATCCTCACTTAGTTGATCCACACTGGTCAAGTCCTGTCTCTCAATGCTGTGTTAAACAAAGTCCCTGCTTTTCTGGAGCTGATATTCTCTTGGGTAGAGACAAGCAACAAACAAATAAACAAGTAAATGCACGCTGAGGTCAGTGCATCCACCTGCCAGAGCCCTGCGCCATTCGCCTGGATTCTGGGGAAACAAGACTCTTTTGCTCTGGACCTGGGCTCCTCCTGAAATTTGTGTTGAAGATGCTGCCTCACAGCCACAGTGTGCAGGCAGCGGGCAGGGGGAGGTGACAGCCAGTGCACTGAGGGATATGATGTCTGTGGAAAATGAAAAACCAGAATGAAACCAAAGACAAGTCAGGGTTCTTTTCCTGATTCCCAGCCACTGTCCATGCAAATCATGTCAGCACAAAATCTGCCTCCCCTTTTGCTGGGCTAAGTTCTAGCAATTGCTGCATTCATAGCAGTTGATTCTCGAGGTAGGGATGTTCTATAAAGCTGCTGTGAGCACTGAATTAGTGATGCCTGGATTGCTGAACCATGGCTCCCAGGGGAGACACAGGGTTAGGGTCCTGTGAGCCTCTGGTCCCAATATTCTCGTCAGCTGAGCAATGCATCATTTGTCTTATGAGTGTTTCTGTGTAAAGATGCTTTACTGAGGCCGGGCGTGGTGGCTCACGCCTGTAATCCCAGCACTTTCGGAGGCCAAGGTGGGTGTATCACCTGAGGTCAGGAGTTCAAGATCAGCCTAGCCAAAATGGTAAAACCCCATTTCTACTAAAAATACTAACATTAGCCAGGCGTGATGGTGCGTGCCTGTAATCCCAGCTACTTGGGAGGCTGAGGCAGGAGTATCACTTGAACCCAGGAGGTGGAGGTTGCAGTGAGCTGAGATAGTGCCACTGCACTTCAGACTGGGCAACAGAATGAGACTCCGTTCCAAAAAAAGAAAAAAAAAGATGCTTTACTGAATCTATAAATGTTGATTCACTAACACTGAACTCACAGTCAGCAACCCTGTAGCTCAGCCTGAAGGAAGCTTCTCTAACTCATGTTTCCTCTGTGAGATGCGCTGCAGCTTTCTTACCTTTTGCAGTTTTGTGTGTTTTGTTCGTGATTTTGCTGTTTAAAATGCCCCCAAGCACAAAGCTGAAGAGTAACCAAACAGTAACCAAAACTGTCTTTGGGTTTCCATTTGTATGGCATATTTTTAGAAATCTTTTACTTTCAAACTATTTGTGTCTTTGAATCTAAAGTGTCTCTTGTAGACAGCATATAATTAGATAATGTTTTTAATCTGTTTGGACAATTTCTGCATTTTAACTGAAGTGCTTAATCCACTTACTTAAAAATGCCTCCAAGCACACAGCTCTTCAGCATTGGGCTTGGGGATGTTTTAAAAAGCAAAATCACAAACAAAACACATGAAATGCAAAAATCATGGCACTAAATAGACCTCAAAAGGACACTGGTTGACCGCCTGAGGCTGAAACAAGAGGGCATAGTGTTGCCTTGTTCAGCCTCAGCCAGGAATGTGTGTAAGGAGACAAACGTCTCGGCACTCTCTACACATCTGTGAATGACCAGGAAAACTCTGCAAGTATTGATTTGGGGTCCCAAATAGATTTTTTTGGTAATTTTTTTGTAGGGACAGGGTCTTGCTTGCTATGTTGCCCAGGCTGGTCTTGAACTCCTAGGCTCAAGCGATCCTCCCACCTGGGCCTCCACAGGTGCTGAGATTACAGGCGTGAGCCACCGCACCCAGCCTACAAATATTTTTGACCAAGTAGGTGTCATGGACTGAACTGAGTTCCCCAAAAATTCCTGTGTTGAAGTACGAACCCCAGGACCTCAGAGTGTGACTGTATATGGAGATAGGATCTCTCAAGAAATTAAGTTAAAAGGAGGTCATTCGGGTGAGCCCTAATGCATGTGACTGGCATCCTTACAAGAAGAGGAAATCGGCCAGGTGCGGTGGCTCACGCCTGTAATCCCAACACTCTGGGAGGCCGAGGCGGGTGGATCACGAGGTCAGGAGTTCAAGACCAGCCTGGACAACATGGTGTAACCCCGTCTCTACTAAAATACAAAAAAATAGCCAGGCATGGTGGCATGTAACTGTAGTCCCAGCTACTCGGGAGGCTGAAGCAGGAGAATCACTTGAACCCGGGAAGCGGAGGCTGCAGTGAGCCGAGATCACGCCACTGCACTCCAGCCTGGCAAAAGAGTCTCACTCTGTCTAAAAAAAAAAAAAAAAAAAAAAAAAAAAGGAGGAAATCTGGACAAATTCCAAAAAGAGACACGAAGAACACATGCACACAGAGGAAAGACCACATGAGGGCACAACGAGAAGAGGCCCGTCTGCAAGCACAGGAAGGAGCCGGCCCCGCCAAGCGCGATCTTGGACTCCCAGGCTCCAGGACTGTGAGGCAACAAATGTCTGTTGTTTAAGCCACCCGGTCTGTGGTCCCTGGCACACTGACATCACAGGGAATTCCCAAATCTGGAATGCATGAGTCATGAGGAGAGACTATATTTCTGTAATCTTCACATTAGCACAGTTTTATTTCTTGTTCTAAACATTTACTGAGTGGAAATTGTCCAGTCATGGGGCCACTCCCGACACTGCAGACACAGCCACCTGCATTTGCTTGGAGCGGCTTTGAAGGCCGGGTGCAGGTGCAGGGCTGGAGGGGTTCTTATCTCCAGCCCCGTGGTTCAACATATTTCTGTGCTTAAATGAGAAATTTCACATAACAAAAACAGCACTCACAAAGAAACTGAGCTGGAAGTATTTCAGTTCAGTTATTCTGCATGGCCTCTTGGTGTTTTTATTCTGTGTTTCAAATGAGAGACTGTGAAACCGGAGCACAAACGGAGGTGTAGTGCTGAAGCTGAGATGTTAGCTCATGCATGAAAGAAGTCACTGAATTTGAATATCTTTAACATTGAAATGCATTCTTTTTTCTGTTAATTGCTTTAAAGAATGAATCAAGAAAATCATGATTATCCGTGATTATTACATAACTATCCTGAAAATAATTTTGTGGTATGGAGGATGGAATATTCAAAACTGTGACTCACTCTGGTGTCAAATACCCTGGGGGCACCGCTGGCCTGGGGCTCCTCAAGCTTCTTGCTGGCGTCCAGTGGCCTCTGGCAGCCCTCCAAGTGTGAGCAGACCGAGGCTGTTTGGGGAGGCCTGGAGCCCTTTGGCTCTGCCCTCAGTCTGCCTCTGAGCCAAAACCTGCAGCAGGCCTTGTCACCAGCAACACTGGGACCCCAAAGTTGAGATGATATAGGAAACAACGGTTCCCCCCAGGATGTCTGAAGGGTGAGGTGAGCTTCTTCCTGCACCTCCCACACCACCGCCCAGTGGCACAGGGCCCCCTGGGCCTGCCCGGGACAGCCTGCAGGAGCCCGGCCCCAGCACACAAGCCCCAGGCTGGCGTGAGCTGGATCAGGGGAAGGTCCGCCTAGGGACAGGAAGGGCTGTGGAGAGAGAGGTCTGCCCAGTAGGCCCCAAGGCCCCCTCCCGGAAGATGCTGGCCTCTCCAGGCAGCCTGGCACGGAAGTCAAGGGCTGCGAGTCAAGAGTCATGTGTGTGTGGTGTGTGGTGTACAGTGTACCGTGTATAGTGTGTGTGTGGTGTGTGTGTGTGTGATGTGTCTGGTATGTGCTGTGTGTGTTGTATATGTGATGCGTGTGGTGTGTGTGTGGTGTGTGGTGTATATGTGATGTGTGTGGTATATGTGGTGTGTGATGTGAGTGGTGTGTGTGTGGTGTTTATGTGATGTGTGGGGTGTGTGGAATGTGGTGTGTGTGGTATATGTGTGGTTTGTGATGTTTCTGTGGTGTGTGTGGTGTGTCTGTGATGTGTGTGATGTGTGTATGGTGTATGATGTGTGTGCAGTGTAATATATCTGTGGTGTGTGTCCGTGCGGTGTGTGTGATGTGTATGTTGTGTATCTGGTGTGTGATGTGTGTGGGGTGTGTGTGGTGTGTGTGTGGCACTTCTGTGGTATATGGTGTGTGTGATGTGTGTGGTGTGCGTCCGTGGTGCGTGTGCCTGGGGGTGTGTAAGCCACTGTCTCGGAGATCATTTTTCTCGAATATTTCTACAGATCGAGGCCTGTCGGGAGGTTTTTCGCGGCCTCCGCGATAGTCTCTCCGTGGCTCCCCGGCATTGTTTCCGTGGCCCAGCTTAAGCCTGTCCTCAGCGATTTGCCGCCCCACTGCACCCGAGCTCAATGCCAGCCCCTCACACAAAGGCGACATTCACTTCATCTACAGGATTCCCGTAACGCCAGCAGTCTGCCCCACAAAGGCTGGCGCTGCAGTTTTCCACTCCAGGGCCCCGCGGGGCTCGCACACAAATCCGCCTGTGTAGGGCGGATGGGGCATTGTTGTGGCTCAGCAGGGAATGTGCCTGAGCTAAGCCCTCGCCCTGCTTCTCCTCGAGGTCAGCAGGTTAGACAGGATGGTCCCCCGCAGACCCCCGAGCTGCCCTCAGAGTGGAACGTGGGGCCGGTCATGTCCCGCCAGCCCCTTCCAGAACAAAGCCGGCAGACAAAGTGTGCCATAGACCCCAGAGGCCCTCCGAGGCTGGAGTTAAGTTGGGGAGAGGATCCTCTTTCGGGGGTTTAGAGATAATTGTGTCCCACAGCACACACTGGGCACTCACCACTGCTAGGATGTGCAGGTCATGGGTGATGGGGACAGAGCCAGTGACGTCCCGCCCTCCCCCTGCGGGCCAGCACCTGGTGCGCCCATCACGGGGTATCACTTTTACGGTGGGGGCAAATGCTACTTCATTGAGTTTATTTTTATCACGAAAATGTTTACACAGTCTCAAAAGTAGAGACCGTGGAACGTGAGCCCTTCACATACTCGTCAGCCAGATCCAGCAATTAGGAGGATTTTGCCTGCTTCCCGCTTCTCTTGGTTTTTTTCTTTGCTGGAGTATTTTAAAGCAAGGCACAGACGCCACGTCATTTCACCCCGGCGCACTTCAGGTACCTCTCTTACAAATCGAACATTTCTTTATATAAGCGCAGATTCCCTCTCATGTTTGACAGGATTCCTAACAATTTCTTGATGTCATCTAAAACCTAGTCCCTCATCAGATAACCCTGATTGTCTCAAATATGGTCTTTTACAGTTGATGTGTTTGCATCATGACCCAAAAAGAATCTGCTCACTGCTCTGGTTGTGACGTAGGCATCATTTTTTCTGAAATTGCTTCTGCATTCCTGAAAAGGTCATATGTCTTCTCCTCTTTTGATATGTTAATACAAAGAACTTTATGAATCAGTTGTCTGATGCTAAACCAATCTCACATGATTGGAACCAACCCAGCTTAGTTACTGTCTTAGCCCAGCTTTCCAAGAAGAGGGAGCCTGGGGAGCGTCTAGGTGTGGATGTTTTGTTGGGAGGTACCACCCCAGGGAAGGGAAAGGGAGGTGAGGAAGGGAGGGAGGGTACTTTGCAGAACTGGCTCTTCTCATCTCCAGATGGCCAAATCTGCTCCAAAGGATGATGGCCTCCCTCACCCCGTCCCCAACTTTCTGACGTGTTTTTCTGGGCCCTTCGAGGAACCATGGGGAAGCAGAACCCTTGGGATCGGGGCAGCTCAGCCTGAGGCTTTCACCAGGATGGGTGGGGGCACCCCAGCCCAGGCTTGCCTCCCAGGAGCGCTAGATGGGACGGTGGGTTCAGCTCTGTTATGTTTAGGATTTTCCACCTATTCTCTGAATGCAGCTGGCCTGTAGCTGTCTCTTGTGTTGTCCTTATCTGGTTTTGATACCGAGGTTATAACCACCTTATAAAACGGGGGGTGGGCTGGGCGCAGTGGCTCACCCCTGTAATCCCAGTGCTTTGGGAGTCTGAGGAGGGCGGATGGCTTGAGCTCAGAAGCTTGAGACCAGCCAAGGCAACATGGCAAAACCCTGCCCTTACAAAAAAATACAAAAATTAGACAGATGTGATGGTACACACCTGGAGGCTGAGGTGGGATGATGACTTGAGCCCAGGAGGCAGAGGTTCCAGAGAGCAGAGATTGCACCACTGCACTCCAGCCTGGGCAACAGAATCAGGCCCTGTCTCAAATAAAAATAAACAAATAAAATGGGAGGTGAGGGAACCATGTTTTCTAATTTTCTTTTCTTTGGAAGAGTTTCTATAAAATTCAAACTGTTCTTACTTGTTGGTAAAAACTCACCAGTTAACATCTAGGAATGTTATTTTCTATTTAGGGCTTTTTTTTTTTCCTACTGATTCCATTTTTTAATGGCTATAGGACTTCTGGTTTTTAGAAAATCCTCCTTTGTGTAGGTATCACACTCACGGGCATGCAGCGTCCCCCTGGGTGCTCGGATTCCTTGGTGATCTCCTCCGGCCTCATGAGTGTGGTGGGCAGTTTGTTTTTTTTCTCCTCCCTCTCCTTGTTTATTTGTCTCCACCTTTTTCTTGATTAATTGGGGTGGTTTATCAATTTTATTAGATTTTGGCTTCATTGATCCTCTCTACAGTATGTCGTTTTTTATTTCATTCATTTCTACTCATATCTTCTTTTCTTTTCTTCCTTTTTTTTTGACATGGAGTCTCCCTCTGTCACCCAGGCTGGAGTGCAGTGGTACAATCTCGGCTCACTGCAACCTCTACCTCCCGGGTTCAAGCAATTCCCCTGGCTCAGCCTCCTGAGTAGCTGGGATTACAGGTGCTCACCACCATGCCCGGCTACTTTTTGTATTTTTAGTACAGATGGGGTTTCACCCTGTTGGCCAAGTTGGTCTCGATTCTTTCTTTTGTTCTTTCCTCTGGATTTATTCCACTGTTAATGTTTGTAAATCTAACATGGTAACTTTGCTATAAGTTTTACCTTTTCTTCGCTCAGTGTCAGCGTGAAGATGGTCATTTCCTTTTCTCACCATGGCCGCATCCCACAGGTTTAGCTGGAGAGCTGGGGCTCTTCCCGCAGTGCCCTGGAGGGAGCCGGGGCTGGCCCTGCAGGAGCCGCCGTACAGCCCAGTGAGGGGCCTTCAGACATCCGGGAGCGAAGCCACACAGAGGCTTCTGCAGTCAGTCACCAGGCAAGACTCAACACTCACTGTGTGTTTGTTCTTAGCCCACCTGACCCAGAAATGATTGGAGGCAGGCAAGGGGGGCTCAAGCCCTGGGCATTCGCTGTGTTCAGAGGAATGAACAGTTCCTAGGCCAGTGCTGGAGGAGGGAGAGGAGCTGTTGACGTATCACCCGTGACAGTGACGCCGCTGCTGTCACCACACCAGGGGTGTCCTGAGTGCTTCACCTGAGTGGACCCCACACCCCCCACAGAAACCCTCTGCAGTCAGAACCATGGAGACCCGGGTACCAGGGAAGCAGCTTCGGCACTGTCGGGAAAGTTACAGGAAGCTCCTGGTCGCTTCGAGAGGCAGAGCCCAGGCTAAGCTCACCGCAATGCTGCCCGCTTCGTGTGGTCTGAGCGTGGAACATCTCCCTTTGCTTTTCTGCACAAAACACTGCTGCGCTGCCAGTCCTCAAGATCTAACCTGCGGTTCTAGCCCGCCCCGGGCACTTGTTTCCCCTTCAAAGACCCCTCAGCGGACAATTGTTTTTCACGCCCTCTGGAAGGGAACACTCAGGCCACCGGTGATGGGTGACGTGGCTGAAGGTGTGGGACACAGTGGGCGCTTAGTCTCTCCAGGAATCAACCCAGGCTCGCTGAGGAGGCTTGACACAGCTCTGGGCATGAGGACAAAGCTGGTTTGCCTTTGGTTCCTGAGCAGCACGGCCCACCTTTCCCCACCCAGAGGTTCCGCCCTGCCTCGAGGGGCAATGACACGGGTCGGCCAGGCCTGCAGTCAGAAGCAGGCGCTCTCAGAGCCAGGCTCTGGCTCCATGACTCCACGTGCCTGGTCAAGGCGAAGATGCTAAGGAGCCCCCCCAACCCCCTGCTGCCTGTGGACACCTGGAGAGCGGTGCTTCCAAGGGAAAGCAGGGAGATGGGCTGCTGGGGGGGGTGTTGGCTCCCCCACATCGGGGGATCGAGAGGAGAAGGCAGGTGTGGGGCCTTTGGAAGGTGGCCTGGAAGCAGGAGTGAGTGAGGGGGCGGGAGGTGGGGTAAGGAGCAAAGCCACCGAAGGCTCCTCCATGAGAGGGTTGCTGGTGCAGGCAACTGGGGCCGATCCCACTGAGGATGTCGACTGTGGCACTCCTAGCTCTCACGCGGGCCAAATGGACCGAAGCCCCAAAAGCAGAGAGGTGGGGAATGCGGCCCCTCGGGAACGGCCCTCTTAGCTTCTGTGGGCTCAGAAGCAACTGCAGGGTTCTGGCCAGGGCAGCAACAGGGTCTAGCACCGGTGCCAGAGACCATGACACCCACCAAACCAGGGGCATCTGTCAGGGTTCCCAGGGAACAGAACCCACAGGACAGAGCCGATAGGATAGGTGGACAGAAGGATGAATGGATGGATGGAGGGAAAGAGATTTATTTGAAGAAATTGGCTCGGGCAATTGTGGGGGCTGTCACTTCCAAAATCTGCAGGGCAGGCAGCAGGCTGAAGACTCAGGCAAGAGCTGACTGAGGTCTCGAGTCCAAGTTCTGCAGGGCGGCATGCTGGAGACCCAGGCAGGGTTTCTGTATTGCAGTCTTGAGGGAGATGGCATTCCTTCTTCTTCAGGAAACCTTAGTCTTTGAACTTAAGGCCTCTGGCTGACCGGACAAGACCCACCCACACGACGGAAGGTCACCAGCTTTAAACAGAGTCTACTGACCTAAATATGAATCACATCTACACAGCTGTCCACAGCAACATCTAGATGGGCGTTTGACCAAACCGGGCACCGTGGCCCAGCCAAGTTGATGCATGACACTAACCGTCGCACCGGGGGTGAACCCAGGAAGGTTAACTCATCACTAAACCAGGAAGGTGAGCCTTCCTGCTGCTCTCAGAGCCTTGACGAAAGGGAGCGCATTAGGGTTGAGGAAAGAAAACCTCTTCTTAGATGATTGCTACTAAAATTACCATAACCCCCCAAGAAATGGCTGCACCATGGGTGTTATTTTGTTGTTTTTTTTTTAATCTGTTATTTTTGTACAGACAGGGTATCCTTATGTTGCCCAGGCTGGCCTCGAACTCCTGGCCTCAAGCGATCTTCCTGCCTTGGCCTCCCAAAGGGCTGAGATTACAGGTGTGAGCCGCCACGCCCAGCCATAGGAGTTATTTTTCTCATGTGCAAAGATTTTGGTTTTCAGTCAGTGTGGGTCTGCACTAGCTGGGAAAACTGTCCAGAAACTCATTTGTGACGAGAAAGAACACAGCACAGCCCTGGCGTCCAGAACCACCCTGATGCTCAGGGCCAGGCTTTTGCTTTCCTCCTGGACGTAAACAACCTCCCGGAATGCCAGCTGAGACAGGGGCCACGAGACCATGGCAGAAGGAGACGAAGCAAGGCTACCCGTAATCGTGTCTAAGCACAAAAGCAAGGTCACCGCACAGCCCACGAAACGCTGGATGCCTCTCCTCTTGCTAAATGAGTGGCTGCTGCCCTGTTAGAGAATCCTACCGGGCCCCTGCGCCCTCACCACCCCAATCTAAAACAAACCCCGCCTTAGGCCCTTTCCAAGCCACCCAATCCGTGTCCCATAACACCCTGTTACTGAAATGCCCTCAGTTCCCCACGGGGCATGCAGTCCGGCCTGGTCGCCTGCAGGTGTGTGTGTTGCTGTGGCCTCTGGCTGGGGGGTGCCGCCGGTGGTCTGCCCAGGGTAACTGGATACCGAGTGACAGCCGGCCACACGGGGTCCTGGTCACACACGGTGAACGATGACTCAGCCCTGGTCCTGGAGTTTGCGGGAGCCAGGGGGCCCAGGCCCATCTGCAATTTCCCCTCCTGTTCTCACCAATCAGGCTGTGGCCCCATAACTCCACCAAAATGTCTCTCCACATTGCCACGCGCGGCCCTGGACTCCAGGCCTCCCCGGGCCTCCTGGGCGGCTGTCAGCGGGCCATGCCCCTTCCAGGCGCACTGGCTCCACCCGGCCTCCAGGATGCGCGGTCCCCTGCTTCTCCCGCACCGCGAGCTCCTCCACAGGCTCCTCCCCACCAGTGCTGGGGGCCCCAGGGCTCGGTGCTTGCATCCTCTACTTCCGTCCACACTTGGACCAGCCGGTTGACCTCATCACGTCCTATTTCCTGTGCGCTGGCTCGACCCTAGGCACTCACCTGGCTTCTCCACAGCTCCCTTTGGATGCAGAGCAGTGTCAGACGTAGTGTCCTAGACCCAGCGTGTCTGAAATCGGCTGTTCCCACGGCCTTTCTTATCCCAGCTATCGGAACTTCATTCTTGGTCAGGCGCAGTGGCTTACACTTGTAATCCCAGCACTTTGGAAGGCCGAGGCGGGTGGATCACATGAGGTCAGAAGTTTGAGACCAGCCCGACCAACATGGCGAAAGCCTGTCTCTACTAAAAACACAAAAATCAGCCGGGTGTGGTGGCCAGCACCTGTAATCCCAGCTACTCAGGAGGCTGAGGCAAGAGGATCGCTTGAACCCCAGGAGGCGGAAGTTGCAGTGAGCCGAGATTGAGAAACTGCACTCCAGCCTGGGCAACAGAGCAAGACTCCTTCCCCAAAAAAAAAAAAACAAAAAAAACTTTTTTTTTTTTTAGGAAACAGCCTCTCACTATGTTGCCCAGGCTAGACTTGAACTCCTGGGCTGAAGTGATCCTCGTGCCTGGGCCTCCCTAGTAGCTGGGATTATAGGCAAGAGTCACCACAGCCCTAACCCCAGTGTGACTGTATTTGGAGATAAGAGGAGGTAATCAACATTACATTAGGTCATAAACAGGGGGCTCTAATCCAATAGGACTGGCGTCCTTATAAGGAAAGAGAGAGAGACACCAGGGATGTATGTGCCCAGAGGAAAGGTTCTGTGAGGACACAGAGAAAAGGTGGCTGTCCGCAAACCACAGAGAGAGGCCTCAGGAAAAGCCAGCCCTTCTGACACTTTCATCTCAGACTTCCAGCCTCTAGAACTGAGATAATAAATTTCTGTTATTTAAATCACTCAGTCTGTGGTATCTTGTATGGCAGCCCAAGCAGACTGAGACACAACCCATCCTTGATTTATCAGAAAATTCTGTCACCTCTACCTGCAAAAACTGTCCAGACTTTACCCATTCCTCACCACCCCACCACCTCGATCCAAGACACCACTGTCCTCTGCCTGGATGGTTGCTGTTCGTGCCTCCCTGGGTTCCCATTTATGGCTTTGCCTCCAAGTCTATTCTCCACACAGCAGCTGGGGCAATTCCTAAAACCAGGATTGCATCAGGCCCCTGCTGGACTCCACATCTTGCCTGATTTCCCTTCTTACCCAGGGGAAAAGCCGAATTCTTTACAGGGACCCGCAGTGCCTTACAGACCTAGCCGCAGCCTCCCCTTGTTCCCAGTGCTCCTACCACACTGGCCCCTTGGGGTTCTCCGAGGCCCATGTGCCTTCCTACCTCAGGGCCTTTGCATGGCCTGTTCCTACCGCAGAGAGCTCTTCCTGCAGTTCTCTGCATGGCTGGTGCACTAATTTCCTTGAGGTCTGTACCGAAAACCTGCTGTCGTAATCCATTTTGTGCTGCTATAACAGAATACCACAGAGTACACACTTTATAAAGAACAGAACTTTATTTCCTCCCAGTTCTGGAGGCTGAGAAGTTGGCAGGTGGGACTTCCTGCTGTGTCATCCCGTAGCAGAAGGTGGAAGAGCAAAGAGAGGGCAAGACAGAGGGCGGACCCAATGCACCGTTTCGTAAGGAGCCCAGATTCATGATAACAAACCTATTCTAGCGATTATAGCACTCATCCATTCATGAGGGCCCCGCCTCTCACCTAGTCACCCCAGGGCCGAATCACCTCCCATTAGGCCCGCCTCCCAACACTGTGGCCTTGGGGAATAAGTTTCCAACACATGCTTCTTGAGAGAAGCATTCGAACCACAGCACCTACCTTGTGCGCGACTCTGCCATGGCTTGCTATGGGCAGAGTGTGTCCCCACCCTTCTGACTTGTTGCTTGACTTGTGACTTGCTTTGGGCAATGGAGTGTGAGCAGACATAACTTTGGCCATGTCCGGCTGAAGGCATTCAATGTGCGTGCACGGTTGAGCCCTGCGCCATGAGAAGGCTGTGCCCACATAGACGCTGTTCCCTCTGTCTGAACCTCAGAAGGGTAACACATGGAGTGGCCGTAACCCAACCCAATGCCTGAGGCAGAGCCACCCAAGCAAACCATAGACCCAAGAGAATGGGTGGAAGCCACTGGAACTTAGGGGTGTTTGTTATGTAGCATTACCATAACAACAGCTGACCAATGCATGAGGACTTCCACACATCTCACGCCCTCCTCTCCTCTGGCAGTTCCTTTCCTCCTGAACACACGATATTCTCTAACATTCAGTAGAGTCCCCTTATTTATCTTGTGTATGGTCTGCCTTCCCTACTAGAAGGTAAGCTCCATGAGGGCAGGAATTGTCATCTCTTTTGTTCGCCACTGTATCACCAGTGCTAAATGGGAAGAGGCACTGAACACAGATTGTTGAATGGATGGATGGATGGATGGATGGATGGATGGATGGATGGATGGATGAATGAATGAATGAATGAATGTGGTGGGTCTGAGACTAGAGCGAATTCCTAGGAGCAATGGGAACACTTAAGAGGAGCTGTCCAACCAAGGCTGGAGATCGGGGCGGATGTGTCAGGAACACATCCAAGCAGAAACCCTAGGTGGCCACATTGACTCAGCAAATGAAGGTTCCCAGAGAACTTACTCCCTTCACCAGAGTGAACGCAGCTGCCTAGAATAGGTAGGGCTGGGTGACATTAATAAGGAGAGGGCAAACGTAAGATACTGTATGAATTACCCGAGATGCACACCAGGCCATCAGGATGCCAGGAATAGCTCTCTCCCATGCGTCTACTGTTCAAGCCACTTCCGTGTGAGTGCCAGAGCAATTAGAAAGTAGCTGTGTTTTTATTAAGCACCTACTGTGTGCCACACTGGCTGACTGGATACAGCTATAAAAAAGACAATTCCTGACTTCAGGGGGCTACATTCCCATAGGAGAGACTGGCAAGCAGACAGACTCTGTGACAGGCAGGGAGGAACAGAGCCAATAAGAGATACAAATATAGATATTAAGAAATACATATAGATATCGATATCAATAGTGGTGGCTGGCAAATCCAACATTTATAGACGAGCCAGCAGGCTGAAAACTCAGGCAGGAGTTGAAGATGCAGTTTTGAGGCAGAATTTCTTCTTCTCAGGAAGCCTCATGTTTGCTCTTTAGGTCTTTGACTGACTGGACAAGGCCTACCCACGTCATTCAGGATCACCTCCTTTACTCAAGGTGGACGCACTGTAGATGTTAATCGCATGCACAGAACACCTTCACAGCAACGCTTCGCCTCACGTTTGAGCCCTGGGGACTGGCACCTAACCAAGATAACATAAACTGACAGTGACGTGGCGGTGATGGTCGCATACAGTATGAATGTACTTAATGCCACAGAACTGTACATTTAGAAATGGTTAAAATGGTAACCTTTATGTTACATATATTTAACCACCATTTTTTTTTTTTTTTGAGACAGAGTTTCACTCTGTTGCCCATGCTGGAGTGCAGTGGTGTGATCTCAGCTTACTGCAACCTCCGCCTCCCGGATTCCAGCAATTCTTCCACCTCAGCCTCCTGAGTAGCTGGGATTACAGATGCACACCACCATGCCCAGCTAATTTTTTTTTTTTTTTTTTTTTTTGAGATGGAGTTTCACTCTGTCACTCAGGCTGGAGTACAGTGGCACTATCTCGGCTCACTGCAACCTCTGCCTCCCAGGTTCAAGCAATTCTCCTGCCTCAGCCTCCCAAGTAGCTGGGACTATAAGCGTGTGCCAACATGCCCAGCTAATTTTTTTTTTTTTTTGAGATGGAGTTTCACTCTCACTCAGGCTAGAGTACAGTGGCACTATCTCGGCTCACTGCAACCTCTGCCTCCCAGGTTCAAGCAATTCTCCTGCCTCAGCCTCTCGAGTAGCTGGGACTACAGGCGTGTGCCAACACGCCCAGCTAATTTTTGTATTTTTAGTAGAGACAGGGTTTTGCCATGTTGGCTAGGCTGGTCTCGAACTCCTGACCTCAGGTGATCCACTAGCCTTGGCTCCCCAAAGTGCTGGGATTACAGGCACGCGCCACCACACCCAGCTAATTTTTGTATTTTTGGTAGAGATGTAGTTTTGCCATGTTGCCCAGGCTGGTCTCAAACTCCTGACCTCAAGCGATCCACCCCCCTTAGCCTCCCAAAGTGCTGGGATTACAGGCATGAGCCTCTGCGCCCAGCCTAATCACGATTTTTTAAACCTTTGATGAGGGTGAACATTGATGCCTGAACACCCATGAGGTGTAACCAACTTCACCTGGAACCCAGAAACACCCCTCCCACCACCAAAACGCAGGTGACAGCTGTGGCCAAAATAGGCTCCAACTAGCAGGACTGTGTTTGGAAGCAGCGCTGATCCGTGGGAGCACCGTCATGTGTGGCGCGTTCCCACGCTCGGCCCCCGGCGTGCTCCTGGCTGGCTCTCAAGCCTGGCAGCAAGAGAATCATACAGGACCATTTCCAGTTCTCATCCCCACTGATTTTAATTGTTGGCTGTGGTGGGCAGAATAATGACCCCTACCCCAAGCTGTCCATGTCCCAGTCCCCAGCACCCATGAATGTGCACATTACTCTGCAAAAAAGCAGCTGGAGATGGGATTAAGTGAGGGATCATGAGCTGGGGAGATGCTTCTGGATACCCAGGTGGCCCTGACATCTGGATACCCAGGTGGCCCCTGACACAGGGGTCCTTACAGGAAAGCAGGGAAGGAGGGTGGCAGGAGGGACGGTGAAGGAGCTGTGGGCACGAACACAGTCACGCCTGTGCCATATGCAGGGCCTTGAGTTATGACAGAACAGGGCGGCCTCTAAAAGCTGGAAGAGGCAAGGAGGTGGATTCTCTCCTAGAGGCTTCAGAAGCAACGCAGGCCAGCTGGCACTTTCATTATTGCCCGGCGGGACCCACTTCAGGCTTCTGACTTCCACTGCAAGATGATCAAGTCGTTCTGTTCCTCGCGGCAGCCACAGGGACGTGCGCACAGCTGTAAACGGCACGGTGCTCGTTGAGACCCCTGCTGCTGCTCCATATATTTGTCCTGACGTCCTGGGAAAGGACCTTGGCCTCTTTTTTTTTTTTTTTTTTTTTTTTTGAGACAGGGTCTCACTCTGTTGCCCAGGCTGGAGTGCAGTGGTGCTATCACAGTTCACTGCAGCCTTAACCGCCTGGGCCCAAGTGATCCTCCCATTTCAGCCTCTGGAGCAGCTAGATTACAGGCGCACTTGGCTAATTTTTATTTATTTTTTGTAGAGATGGGGTCTTGCTATATTACCCAGGCTGTTCTCAAACTCCTGGCCTCAAGCAGTCCTCTGGCCTCAGCCTCCCAAAGTGCTGGGACTACAGGTATGAACCACCTTGCTCAGCCAGACCTTGGCCACATAAAGAGCTCTGTCCCCAAAACTGCACACAGCACATAGTCAAGAGGAGTCTGCACCTGCCTCCCAGCGATATATCGGCCAGAAGGCAGACTAATCAGGAGAAGCACAGAATGAGGAGACACTGTTTAAACTGGTGCCAAAATCACAGGTGAAGCCAGTGCATCCTGGCATGGCCTGGTGGACACCTCATGGTTCTGTTCTGTTTAATTCCATGATCATCTCATTGTACCGGGCCCTGGGACACAGAGAGGGGGTCAGTGGCACAGTGCCTGCCCTAAAGGCCTTCCGAGTTTTACAGAGCTGGAAAGGCCGACCTGAGGCTGGCCCAGCAGGCAACAGGAGGATCCGCTGGGGAGCCAGGAGCTGCCTACAATGCCAGACATAGCACTGGCTGCTCACAGGCCTTCACCTGCCAAGGGGACTACAGTCACTGCCGCTGGCCCCACGTGCATTAGGATTTGTTGTTAAATCCCAGGGGCAAGAGGAAACCACTGGGAAGCAGAGGGACAAAGAGGGGTCAGTATCACTAAATCCAAGGGACATGGTGCTTTTTTTAAAGTATTTTTTGAACTGTGGTAAAACGTGTATAACTTAAAATTTACCATCATGGCCATTTTTAAGCATACAGTTCAGTGGCATCAAGTACATTCCAGTCTTGTGCAACCATCCCTGACATCCAGCCACAGAACTCTTCATCGTGCAAAGCAAACTCTGTCCCCGTTCAACACTCCGCCCCCGTTCCCCATCCCCCAGCCCCAGTGCCACCATTCTGCTTTCTGTCTCTGTGAATCTGACTCCTCCAGGGCCTCATCAAAGGGGAGGTCACCTACTTGTGCGTCTGTGACTCAGCCTAATGTTCCTCATTCCTGTCTAGCCTGCATCAGAATTCCCTTCCTTTCGACGGCTGAATGATAGTCTTCCATGGGAACAGACCACATCTAGGGAACCCTTCTTGAGGGCCTGCTGGGAAGTGGAGGTAGCCCAGAACTGACAGGCCCAGGTTCGGCCCTCAAGGAGCTCACAGGACAGGGAAAGCGCCCTGGAGATGCGTCAAGGAAGCCACACCTGCACGGCCACACTCCTGCCTCACCCACAGCCAAGGTTGGTGTTTTTGCTCCAACCCTGGCCAGCCAAGTTCTTGCCCCACCAGGGCCTCTGGGTGAGCTGCAGCAGGAAGAACATGGATAAAACTAATCATTGGCTAGGCGAGGTGGCTCATGCCTGTAATCCCAGCAGTTTGGGAGGCTAAGGCAGGTGGATCACTTGAGGTCAGGAGTCTGAGACCAGCCTGGCCAACACAGCGAAACTCCGTCTCTACTAAAAATACAAAAATTAGCCAGGCATGGTGGTGCATGCCTGTAATCCCAGCTACTCAAGAGGCTGAGGCAGGAGACTCGCTTGAACCTGAGAGGTGGAGGTTGCAGTTGAGCCAAGATCGTGCCACTGCTCTCCAGCCTGGGTGACAGAGGGAGACTCCTTCTCAAAAAAAAAAAAAAAGACTCACCATCGATGCCTGGACCTGCCTCCCTCCTTCTAGGAGCTGAGCGAGACTGCACAGCTGGCGAGGGGTACAAACGGACCCAGGCAGCCGCCTCATGAGGGGCCCGGGACATCTCCACATGTGCTTGTTACAAACAACGTCATACGCGTCTCTGAGAGCATTTCCCTAAGTCAAGTTCCCAAAAGTGAAACTCCTGAATCAAATAATGAAACATCAGTCGCAATGAGAACTACAGCTCCTTCCTCACCCTCCCTATGAATTTGTAAAAGCAGATATGAAATGAACAAGTAGAACACTCACATCCTCTTGTTCCCCTTGGGGAAAATGTACACGTGAGTTTCCCTAAATGCAGTTAGATAAGCATGAAACTTGACACACAGAAACCGATGAGATGATCTACTACGCTTTTGTGGATTTATTCAAAATGTTGCTTCTCTATTAGAAAGAAAAAAGAAAAACCCAAGGTGCCCCACAGCACAGAACTGCTGCCTCCCTCCTGCTTCCACAGCTCCCCTGGCGACATGGCCAGGCTCCAGGCGCTGGCCAGCCCTTGTCTTTAACCCTCTCAGGACACAGATTCAGGAACAAACAAAGCACTTCTCGCCTGTAACTTGAACATCTCAAAACCCAAGGGCTGGCTGGACATGGTGGTTCACCCCTGTGACCCCAGCACTTTGGGAGGCCGAGGGAGGAGGATCATTTGAAAGCTGGAGGTCAAGGCTGCAGTAAGTCAAGATGGCGCCACTGCACTCCATCCTGGGTATATTAGTCCGTTTTCATGCTTCTGATAAAGACATACCCGAGACTGGGAAGAAAAAGAGGTTTAATGGGCTCACAGTTCCACGCGGCTGGGGAGGCCTCACAATCATGACAGAAGGCACATCTTACATGGCGGCCGCAAGAGAGAATAAGGGCAAAGCAAAAGCGGAAAGCTCTTATAAAACCATCAGATCTCATGAGACTTATTCACTACCATGAGAACAGTATGGGGGAAACTGCCCCATGATTCAACTATCTCCCACTGGGTCCCTCCCACAACATGTGGGAATTATGGGAGTACAATTCAAGATGAGAGTTGAGGCTGGGCATGGCGGCTCACACCTATAATCCCAGCACTTTGGGAGGCTGAAGTGGGTGGATCACCTGAGGTCAGGAGTTCAAGACCAGACTGGCCAACATGATGAAACCCCATCTCTACTAAAAATACAAAAAAAATTAGCCAGGCATGGTGGTCTGCGCCCTTAATCCCAGCTACTCGGGAGGCTGAAGCAGGGGAATCGCTTGAACCCCGGAAGTGGAGGTTGTGGTGAGCCGAGATTGCGCCAGTGCACTCCAGCCTGGGCAACAAGAGCGAAACTCCGTCTCAAAGAAAAAAAAAAAAAAAAAGATGAGATTTGGGTGGGGACACAGCCAGACTATATCACTGGGTAACATAATGAGACCCTGCCTCTAAAAATAAAAATAAAAATAAATTTTTTAAAAACCACAAGGGCTGACTGCCAAGGTCGGGGAGCCCCAGGGGGCTGGCCGTGGTGGGGGAATTCACAAGAGAGGAGGGTCTTCACTGCTCCCGACCACCTTACAGCAGGTGTTCCCACATCAGTATCTGTGCATGTTGATGAGTTTGGACACAGAAATTCAACTGAGCGCCGCCTCATTCACATTTGCATCCCCAGGGACTGGTGCACAGAAGGGTTCAGGAAATCCATTTGTGCATGAGTGGGTGTTTTTTTGATTTCCTTGTTCCATGAGACCTGGACAAAAAGGAACAGAAAGTTCTAGCCAGGTGGACATCAGCAGGCCATCACCTGGAGTCCAATCCGGGAGTGTCAATCTGTTTTTCCCACCTGCCACCCCTTCTGCCCACACTTAGGGGTTGTTTGACCAGGGCCACCAGCACCTCACACCTAGCAGACACCCCAGGGGCTTCCAGAACCCTAAGCTCATGGCATCTTTCTGTTTCTAACTTGGAAGTCCACCAGCTCCTGCCATCCCAGAACAGGCTGTTTCCTTGGAGTTCATGCAGAGAATCTCAGAGCTGGGAGGAGGCGAGAGGCCCAGACCACACGTGACCAAGGTCCGACCGCGAGACTGTCAGGGACGGCGACTCTTTGTCCACCGCCCATGCTCTGCTCTTTCTGTTCTCCTACCCAGGCTTTTCATTCCTCTGAGCCTCAGTTTCCCCAACTATAAAATGGAGATGAAGGCAATGACCACTCACCTAAACAGCACCACAGCTGCCGGAGGCAGGATGGTCAGCTCCATGGCCTACAGAGGAGGAAGCTGAAGAAAGAGCGACCGAGGAACTGGACCTCTGAGGGCTCAAAGTCGCACATGGCCTGGGGTGGCTCTGGGAGCTGGAGGGAGGCAGCTGGCTCCATTCTGGCCCCTGATCCATGGGACATCCTCCCCTTGCTGAACGGGCATGCAGACCGGCCACCTCCACCTAGTCACCCCTGACACAAATGCCCACAGCTTCTTCCAGCCCCTACTGAGAACCTACGTAAACGGTCTCAGAGAAACCACGGCCCTGAAACGTCCACAAAGCTACCGGCATGGTGGCTCTCTCAAGCCACTGTCCACACCACCAGCTCATTCTACCTGGCTCACCAAGGACCTGCACTGGGTGGAACTGTGTCCCCCAAAGCGATGTCTTCAAGTCCTAACCTCAAGACCTATGGATGTGATCTTATTTGGAAGTGGGGTCTTTGCAGATGTAATGAGGCTAAGATGGGGTCACACTGGAGAAGGTGGGCCCTCATCTAATGACTGGCGACCCTGTAAGAAGAGAGAAATTTGGACGCACACACACAGAGAGGTCGTGTAAACACAGAGGCAGAGGTAGGAGTGAGGCTGCTACAGATCAGAGTTCCAAGGCTTCCAGCACCCACCAGCAGCTGGCAGAAGCGAGGAAGGGAACTCTCCTAGAATCTCAGAGGGGGCGCGGCTCCGCCCACACCTGGAATTCAGACTTGTGGTCTCCAGAGCCATGACAGAGCACATGTCTATGGTTTAAGCCCCTCATTTTGTGGTACTTTGTTGGGCCGCCCCGGAACACTGATGCAAGCCTGGATTCGTCCATTTTCCCACTGCTATAAAGAACTTCAGGCCGGGCGCGGTGGCTCACGCCTGTAATCCTAGCACTTTGGGAGGCCGAGGTGGGTGGATCACCTGATGTCAGGAGTTTGAGACCAGCCTGGCCAACATGGTGAAACCCCATCTCTACCAAAAATACAAAAATTAGCTGGGAGTGGTGGCAGGCACCTGTAATCCCAGCTACTCGGGAGGCTGAGACACGAGAATCGCTTGAACCCAGGAGGCGGAGGTTGCAGTGAGCCAAGATCGTGCCACTGCACTCCAGCCTGGGTGACAGAGCAAGACTCTGTCTGAAAAACAAACAAACAAAAACTTACTTGAGACTGGGTAATTTCTAAAGGAAAGAGTTTTCATTGACTCAGAGTTCCGCATGGCTGGGGAGGCCTCGGGAAACTTACAGTCGTGGCTGAAGGGGAAGCAGGCACCTTGTTCACGTGGTGGCAGGAGAGAGAGAGCAAGAGCGAGCGAAGGGGGAAGAGCCCCTCATAAAACCATCAGATCCCATGAGAACTCACTCGCTATCATGAGAACAGCATGGAGGAAACCGCCCCATGATCCAGTCGCCTCCCTCCTTCAACGCCTGGGGATTACAATTCCAGGTGAGATTTGGGTGGGAACACAGAGCCTCACCACATCATAGCCATTCTGCGCTCCCTACCCTGCCTCAAGACCTGGAGTGTTTCTGAGAGTGAGCCCAGCACAGGGAGGAGGTGGCTCAGGACACTCAAGTCCTGGTCCAGCTCCCACTCATAGCTGGGGTCCTGGCCGGTGACTCCATCTCCCTTTCTGCTGTCTCCCTGTCTGTAAGACAAGGGGCTGGGCCAGCCATCTCAAGGTCCCCTCCAGTTCCATGTTCCCAGGGCTGAGCAGGTCCTGGGCCTTGGTGTCGCAGAGCCCAGCATCACAGGCCCACCCGGGAGAGGTATCGGGATGTGTCTTTGCCACATCATAAGTTAGGCAGAAAGATGCGTGGGACGTGGCCCTGCCCCTGGTCAGGACGGTGGACACATGCAAATGCCACACAGATGCACCCTGCCCCGACACCGTCCGGAGCACCTGGGTGGCTTCCTGAATGGCGAGGCACGGTGGGCACTCATGGGTCTGCTGTGCACCCCACCTGCAGGGCACGTGCCCAGCAGACAGCAAGGGCTGAATGACAGGTGACAGGATGGCCGCCAGGCAGGCCAAGGTGGGGCCAAAGGCAAGGGTGGCTGCTCGGCTGCAGGGAATGGACACTCAGCCTCTATTTCCTCCTGGGGTGGCGAGGGAGGGGTGAGGGAGGGTCAGACTGGATGTGACCGTGCTTCAGACCTCGCGGGAATCCTGGGAAGGAGTGGAGCCCGCTTCAGCTAAAGGGACAGAGGGGGAGGCAGGGGCCAGACAGCGCTGACCACCTGAGACCCAGGCAAGAGACAGTATGGTGGGTGGGGGCACTGCCCAGTAAAGGCTGGGGGAGAGGACTGAGGAAACCCACCCTCCATCAACGTGCCTGGGAGCCCTGCCAGGTGAGAGCCCTGTTGTTCCTGGATGACTGTGGACCGCTCACTCCGGCCCCTCAGCCCCTACCCAGCCTGCTCCCAGGAGCAGCACGGCTCGGCACCAGCATCTCTCCAGCTGGCAGCTGCTCCACTGGGATCCCCCAAATGCCCTGCAAGCCAAGGTGTGCAAGCCCTGCACACCGAGGGCCGGAGGGCAGCCCCCGTGCTGTGTTCCAGATGGAGGGAGGGGTGGGGAGGGGGGAGCTACACTGGGGAGGGCTGCGCCGGTCATTGCCGGGGAGGGAAAGCCTCAACACCACCCCTCTTACCCCCCATCCCCCGCAGCCTCCCAGCAAGGTTGTGGCCCGCAGCGGACGCTCCCCACAAGGTAGAGCCCCGTTCCCACACCTGGAGCAGCTGCACCTGGAGGTGGGGCTCATCTCCATACCTGGAGCAGCTGCCTACCCCAGGGCAGAAGCCACTGCCCGCAGCCAGGTGAGGCCATGTGGCCAGTCCTGGTCAATGGACTGAGCATGAGGGGATGTGTGCCCAGCAGCAGGGACTACTGTGCACTGAAGGCCAGGGCCGCTGGATTGGGACAAATAAATACAGCAGGTCCTCAAATCCCATTGTTTCATTATAGGGAGCATTGAGGAGGTCTCCCCAGGTCCACGTGGGTTTTCTCCAGGTCCTCCAGTTTCCTCCCACATCCCAAGTACACACCTCAGCCTCACGGCATGTCTACATGGGCCTAGTCTGAGTGAGTGTGGGTTCCCATGGAGGCCTGTCCTATCCAGGGCGGGTGCCCGCCTTGGCCCTGAGCTGCCAGGATGGGCCCTGGTCACCTGCCACCCGGAATTGGAGAAAGCAAGTTGGAAAATGAATGAATACATGAATATAAATTATCAAATAAAAATTATAAAGCCTACGGTAATCACACAAACGCATGACAACAAACGCTGCGTGTGAGGGTGCTCAGGGTGCCGCCATACTCACGGTCGCTTGTCTTTCAGCTGTGCGGTGGGAGGAGGTGCTCCCAACAGCTTGTGCTTTGCAGACATTGATTCCTTGATTTCACCACCACCACTACCACCGCCGTCACTCGCGGACTTCCCAAACATTGGGTAGATAATGATCTCACTTGTTTGTATTAATCTTTCTTATGTAGGTATAGCTACCTCTACATGTAGGGATAGTTTACATTTATTTCAGTGTTTAACATTAGAAGTGTTTGGGTCTTTAGAAATTTGGTGGTGTTTTTTGTTTTCTTGTGGGGTTTTTTTGGAAATAGGGTTTCGTTCTGTCGCCCAGGCTGGAGTGTGGTGGTGTGATCACAGCTCACAGCAACCTTAGCCTCTAAGGCTCAAGCAATCCTCCCACCCCAGCCTCCTAAGTAGCTGGGACCATAGGCACACACCACCTTTCCTGGCTAATTTGGGGGGTATTTTTTGTAAAGATGGGGTTTCATCATGTTGCCCAGGCTGGTTTTGAACTCCTTGCCTCAAGAGATCTGCCACCTTGGCCTCCTGAAGTGCTGGGATTACAGGTGTGAGCCACCACGCCTGTTCTGGCGATGTTTTGAGAACAGAAATATGCCTTGTTTTTTTTTTTTTTTTTTTTTTTTTGAGACAGAGTTTCACACTTATTGCCCAGGCTGGAGTGCAATGGCACGATCTCGGCTCACTGCAACCTCCACCTCCCAGGTTCAAGCGATTCTCCTGCCTCAGCCTCCCGAGTAGCTGGGATTACAGGCATGCGCCACCACACCCAGCTACTTTTGTATTTTTAGTAGAGACGGTGTTTCTCCATGTTGGTCAGGCTGGTCTTGAACTCCCAACCTCAGGTGATCTGCCCGCTTTGGCCTCCCAAAGTGCTGGGATTACTGGTGTGAGCCACCGCGCCCAGCCTATGCCATAGGAATTTAACTCTTGTTTATATCAACTAGCCTATGGTAAAATTGGTTTCATTATATGTTGTCTTGCTTAAAATCAGTTTCCAGGAAGCTGTGATGAAATTGAGGACTTACTGTATGCCACTATCTGTTTAAAAGAAATGATAAGTACCAACCCATGGCCCCTGTTTCCATGGGGCCTAAGATGAAATGCCCAAAGTAAAGGCGATGGCTTCCATCTCCCAGTCCCCCGAGCCTGTCTGAGCTCCAATACTGGTTCTCTGTCCTGTGCCATACCCCTTGGGAAACACTGACTTTCTTCCCCCAATCCAGTGGTCCCAAATAATCATCTCTGTAGTTGCAGGGGTGGAGAAGCTGACTGAGCTGTCACATTCCTAAAAGACGGAGAACTCCGCCCTCTAGTGTCCATCACCACAGCAAGTGGGACATTTCCATTTCCAAAGTGGAAAGATGGTGCCTTTCAAGATGTAACCCCAACGGAGGTCAAGGTCTGAAAGGGGCAAATTCTTTCCATGACTCCAGCCGATAAAGACACCCACAACCCTCCCGCCACTTGCAAGATTTGATCTGAAACCAGCTTCTAACAGCTGCCAAACTAAGATGCCTTAGAGACAAGGGGTAACCAAATTACAAACGCACGTTCCATTTGATGCAGCCATTCCACCTCTAGAACTATATCCTACAAATACAGAGTCGCACATGTGCAGTCACCTGCGCACAAGATTACTGTTGCAGCTGTTGGTGTTAGTGAAAATGTGCACCGTAGAGAGTAGGTGTACCAGCCTGTGCTGTGTGGAACAGCCTGCAGTGATTGAAAAATGAGGAAATCTGCACATTCATGTTCACAGCAGCATCAGTCACAACAGCCAAGAGGTGGAAACAACCCAGACGTCCACCAACAGGTCAACAGATAAACACAATGTGGTCTCTACATGCAGTGAAATATTATTCAACTTTAGAAAGGAAGGCGTTTTGACACATGCTACCACGTGGATGAATCTTGAAGACAATATGCTCAGTAAAATAAAACAGTCACAGGCCGGGCGCAGTAGCTCATCCGAGTTTGGGACCAGCCTGACCAACATGGTGAAACCGTTTCTACTAAAAATAAAAATAAAAAAAAAAAATCGCTGGGAGTAGTAGCATACACCTGTAATCCCAGCTACTTAGGAGGTTGAGGCAGGAGAATCACTTGAGCCCAGGAGGCGCAAGTTGCAGTGAGCTGAGATCGCGCCACTGCACTCCAGCCTGGGCGATAGAACAAGATTCTGTCTCAAAAAAAAAAAAAAAGGAAAAGAAAAAAAGACAGTCACAAAAGGACAAATGATTGTACTTGTTTGAGTTTCTTAGAGGAGTCATATGCATAGAGACGGACAATAGAATGGTGGGTGTCAGGGGCTGAGGGAAGGAGAACAGGCAGTTAGTGTTTAACGGGGACAGAGTTTTGATTTTGCAAGACAAAAAAAAGTTCCGGAGGTTGGTGGTAGTGATGGTTGCACAACAATGCAAATGTGCTTAATATCACTGAAATGTACACTTCTTAGTAAAATGGTTAAAATGGTGAATTTTATGTTATGTGTATTTTACCATTCAAAAACGAAGAAATTTCTTTGCTATTGTGGCACACACACAAAAAGAAATTCTTTGTTTTCGTGTCTCCTTCCTTCTAGAGATATGGAAATATCTCCAACTTATTACATAAAAATAACATGGAGAACAACGAATGTATGATGTGCTAACATTTATGCCAAAACAGGAAATACATATGCAATTGCTTGTAACTACATAAAATATCTCTAGGAGCCGCATGAAACTGGTCACACTGGCTGCTCCTGGTGAGGTTGTAGGAGGCTGAGCACGGAGCCAGCAGGGGACTTTTTGGTTCTTTTTATTTTGAACCATGAGAAGGGATTAACCACACATACAGTAAGCAAAATAAAAATGCCACTTTGGGAAAGAATAAAGCCATTTATGGAAAGCCACGAATATGGGTTGCCCGCATACAGGCAGGTGTAATGGTGGTACAGATCACCATTATTCTGCTGGAAATAAAACTGACCTATATGGACCCCAGGCGCAGACCTGTTATGAACTGAATATTTATCAAAATTAAAATGTTGAAACCCTAACCTCCTATGGTGTTAGGAGGTGAGGACTCAGAGGTAATAAAGTTATGAGGATGGGGCCCTATAATGAGGTTAGTGCCTTTATAAGAAGAGAGAAGAGAGCTTGCTCACTCTCTCTCTCTCCTCACCATCTGAGGATACAATGAGAAGGCAGCTGTCTGCAAATCAGGAAGAGAGACCTCACTAGGAACAGCACTGACCAGCAGCTTGATCTTGAACTTCCAGGCTCCAGAACTGTGAGAAATCAATTTCTGTTGTTTAATCTGCGCATCTGTGGCGTTTGTCACAGAAGTCCCAGCTGAGGGAGATAAGACCTTAAGTCTTCTTAGGGGTTTAACTACATGGTCTGATCAATTACAGATGCTAATAAAACACAAACACCTTCCTTTTAAAAACTGAGATTCACTTGCTAAATGATTTCCCTGTGAGAACTTGTGACAACCATTCATGTGTGATTACATGGAAAGAACATGAAAGTGAGAGCCAAGCCGGGCATAGTGGCTACGCCTGTAATCCCAGCACTTTGGGAGGCTGAAGGGGGGGCAGATCACCTGAGGTCAGGAGTTCGACACCAGCCTGACCAATATGGTGAAACCCTGTCTCTACTAAAAACACAAAAATTAGCTGGGCGTGGTGGTGCATGCCTGTAATCCCAGCTACTCAAGAGGCTGAGACAGGAGAATTGCTTGAACCCAGGAAGCGGAGGTTGCAGTGAGCTGAGATCTCACCATTGTACTCCAGCCTGGATGACAGAGCGAGACTCCATCTTAAAAAAAAAAAGAAAGAAAAAGAAAAAGAAAGAAAGAGAGAAAGAAAGAGCCATCAGAACATGAGACTCCCTGTGCTTTGGGCAGCCAGGGAGATGAGTGTCTGTCTCCCTGGGGAGGGAGAGTTGACAGCTTTCTGCAGACCATGGCAGGGGGGTTGTGTTTCATGTCATGGACTCACAAAGTTGGGGGTTTCAGAAGGGACCCCAGGAATCAACTAGTGCAACTCCCATTCCACAGATCAACAAACCAAGGCCCAGACTGAGAAAGTGACCATCTGAAGTGTCCTTAGGATGGTTTTAGGATGACATCATGCTCCATGCCACAGCCCACCTGATTTGGGCCAGGAGTCCCTCCCCAAACTCTGCCAGCCTCACCTGGCCCCAGACCCCCACCAAGTTCCGGGCACAGTGGTCTGCTCACTGCTCCTCCACATAGAGCTCATTCTCCATCCGCCACCCTGCCCCTGCCAACCCCAGGCCTTCACTCACTCTCAACTCTACATCTCTTCAGGGTCACACCCTCAACACCACAACCGCAGCTGCTTCACCATCTGGGCTGCTCAGGGCCTCCGAGTGCCACGCATTCTCTCCACAGCTCTAAGCACTGTCTGAAATTAGCTCACTTCTTTTCCTATTTTTTGTCTTCTCTTCCCCTCTGAACCTGGGGCCCCTGAGGGCAGGAGCCTGGTCTCATTTGCCCTGGTAACCCCAGTTTCTCAGGCAGCATCTGGTTCATAGGAGGTGCTCAAGAAATATGCAATGGATGAGTAACAAAAGACTGAGTGACTGGCAGCCCCAGAACCCGGGCCTGGCAGAGTGTCATTCCATAAAGCACCGGCCTTTACAAAAGCCTGGCTGTTCATGGACTGCCATGTCTGGTGCGTCTGGGTGGGGCTTCACTGGCCTGGTTGGTGGGCTGATACTGATTTTGGGGTTTTCTCCAATATCATCAGAGCACATCTCCCCTCTCACAGAGGAAGACAAATTCTTTCTTGGGTCTGTAAGACTTTTAAGACTTTTTTTTCTTTTTTTGAAACAGAGTCTCACTCTGTCACTCAGGCTGGAGTGCAGTGGTGTGATCTCAGCTCACTGCAACCTCAGCCTCCCGGGTTCAAGCGATTCTCCTGCCTCAGCCTCCCGAGTAGCTGGAATTACAGGCGGGTGCAGCCATACCTGGCTAATTTTTGTATTTTTAGTAGAGACGGGGTTTCACTGTGTTGGCTAGACTGGTCTCAAATTGCTGACCTCAGGTGATCTGCCCACCTCAGCCTCCCAAAATACTGGGATTATAGGCGTGAGCCACTGTGCCCTGCCTGTAAGACTGTGTAATACTTAATACTAAGTTATGTGTGCCACTAGCATGTACACATAATCATTTTCTCCTCCTTTAAATAAAAAATGAGAAAGAACAGACACATGGTACAGGGTCTGAGACAGAAAACCACTCTGGCCAGCAGCAGCATCGAAGGCACAAAGCAGCCTTTGGTTCTGCCAGGAGGCTGTTCCTCTGCCACTGAGAGAGCCCATACCCGCATCCCAGTGGCTCCAGATGCCAGCTTCTGCCAGCTCTCAGGAATGTTTTGCTCCTGATCCACTTTTGCATCTACTTCCTGATGCACTGGCTCCAGCCTAGCCGACATGCACGGCAGCAGAGAGATGGCTGTCACATCGGCTGCTCAAGCAGTCAGAGGCCAAGTGGAATCCTGGCACTGGGGAGAACGTTCACCACAGCGATGGAGCTAGTCTGTGATTCCGCTTGAAAAGCCACCTGCTAGGCAGTTTGTCTGCTCTCAGCCGGGCACCCTCACGCACCTGCAGTGGCGACAGGTGGGTCTTGTTGCTGTGGGCTGTCCCGATGCAATGGGCTGTAGCTGTCCCAATGCACTGAGCTCTGTGCTCCAGCGGGCTGGCCCAGACACATTGCAGCAGTTGGCAGAGCTGAGAGAGGAAGTGTGCAGTCCCCTGGCAGCCTCAGCTCAGGGCTGGCCTACAGTCACGTCTGCCACACCACTGCTCAAAGCCATTCTCCTAGATGTGCCACACTCAAACAGGGGAAACAGATGCCACCTCTTCAGATGAAGAGCTGCAAAGTCATCGATTTAAAGAGCAGCAAACTCATATCGTCATTTCTTTCTTTCTTTTTGAGACAGGGTCTTGCTCTGTTGCCCAGGCTGGACTAGAACTCCTGAGCTCAAGTAATCCTCCTGTTCACAGACCAAACTGAAGGTAGACCACCTACGCTCATGTCCCAGTAACAAGATGCAGATGAACTAGGAGAGAAGGGAGTTTTTATTTCTGTAACCAGTTACAGAGAGAAGGCCTGGAAATTATCACCAGACCAACTCAAAATTACAGCGTTTTCCAGAGCTTGTATACTTTCTCAGCTCTATGTCTACCTGTAAGTGTGCATTCATCTAAAGATGTAAGTGATTAACTTATTTTAATCTATAACTAAGATCTGAGTCCTGAAGACCTTCCTCTGGAGCCTCAGTGAATTTAATTAATCTAGCTGGGTCCAGGTGCTGGGGTGAAAACCCGGATCTGGCCTCCTGCTAAGTCATGGAGGCTTGGGGAGTTCCTTTAGTCTTCAATAAAGCTTGTTTGTGGAGGCCTGGGGAGTTTCTTCAGACCCCCAATAAAATTTGTTTAATCCTAAATGAGTCCTGTTAAGAATTCCTTTGTTATCTCCTCATGCTTTAAAGCCCAGGAAAGGCCTGGGCAAAACTCTTGGTAGGCTTTTGTTACATTCCAGCCTTCGTATAAGGGCGCTGGCTCTTTCAGCTTTTAATATTTAACTTAACCACTTGGTCAGTACTGAAACAGTTGTTATGGAGGCCTGTGTTAGTGAGACCTGGCCTGCCACACCTCCACCTCAGCCTTGCAAGTAGCTGGGACTATAGGTGTGTATGACCACAACCGGCTACGAAGTCCTATTTCTAAGGTGCATGGAAACAGTGAAGGGAAAATCAAGGCTATTTTCGCAAACAAAACATTCAAACAAACCATTTACAGCAGAATAAACAAATAAAAGCAAGTACTATAGATTGCATAGCCCCCATCAGGGGTCTGAGGCAGGACTCCAAAGGCAAATATACTGATATTTCTGCAGCCAAATTCATCATGCTAAGTGGAACAAATATCCCATAAGCAGGATTACAGCTTTTGCTTCCAGCTGATTTATATAGTAATGCAGTAGTTCATGGAACAGCACGGTAACCACATACCATAAATTTTCCAGTACTTCTTACTCCCAAGGACAATGTTCACTAAAGCTTCCAACACAGGTTCAAGTGAAGCTAAATGTCTGTGAAAGAAAAAAAAGTCGTTTAAAAGCAAATAAAATTTCAGGGCCCTCTAAATTTATTATGCCAAAGGGGATGTTAAGCCCTGGAGACTGAGTCAGTAGCATATTTGCAAATTCTGCTTCTTAGATTACAGCTTAACTCTCTTCCCCAGGGTCCTTGTTCTGGATATGACTAGGAGAAACATGAAGAGCTGCAAAGT
Organism: Pongo abelii; assembly: GCF_028885655.2. NCBI lineage: Eukaryota > Metazoa > Chordata > Mammalia > Primates > Hominidae > Pongo > Pongo abelii. The sequence goes on along the minus strand of NC_072007.2, from coordinate 53,552,194 downwards.
TATTGATGTTCTGAAAAGCTGCAAAGTCATATTGTCATATTTCTTTCTTTTTGAGACAGGGTCTTGCTGTGTTGTTCAGGCTGGATTGGAACTCCTGAGCTCGACCGGGCATAGTGGCTCACACCTGTAATCCCAGCACTTTGGGAGGCTGAGGCGGGTGGATCACTTGAGGTCAGGAGGTCGAGACCAGCCTGACCAACATGGTGAAACCCCATCTCTACTAAAAATACAAAAATCAGCCAGGCGTGGTGGCAAGTACCTGTAATCCCAGCTCCTCAGGAGGCTGAGGCAAGAGAATCGCTTGAACCTGGGAAGTGGAGGTTGCATTGAGCCAAGATCGCGCCATTGCACTCCAGTCGGGGTGACAGAGCGAGACTCGTCTCAAAAAAAAAGAACTCCTGAGCTCAAGTAATCCTCCCGCCTCAGTCTCCCAGAGACCAGATCTCCTCCTTCCCATCACTGATCTCTGTTACAGATTAGCTGCCTCCTTTATTGTCCTGTACCCAACTCAGATCAGATGGTGCAAAGACCTCATGACTGTTGCATCTTCAGTGTGGAAGATTAAATACACCTTTCTTCTTCTGCTGCTTTTTTTTTTTTTTTTTTTTTTTTTGAGACAGAGTCTGGCTCTGTTGTCCAGGCTGGAGTGCAGTGGTGTGATGTTGGCTCACTGCAACCTCCGTCTCCTGGGTTCAAGCAATTCTCCTGCCTCAGCCTCCCGAGTAGCTGGGGTTATAGGTGCCTGCCACCACGCCCAGCTAATTTTTGCATTTTTAGTAGAGACAGGGTTTCACCATGTTAGCCACGCTGGTCTTGAACTCCTGACCTCAGGTGATCTGCTCACCTTGGCCTCCCAAAGTGCTAGGATTACAGGCATGAGCTACTGTGCCTGGCCAAATACACCTTTCTTGAAAGAAAAAGACCACCTCGACTAATCAGACCACTGTAACTATGCATTAAAGTCTAAAGATGTTGAAATTCTGGTAAGCTTCCATAAACTTTATCTATATACATGGTCCCAAACTTCTACACTTGAGAACACTGACTTCCATTCTTTGGAATCTGTGCTTCCTGGATGGATGGACTTAAACTTTGCACTTGAATAAACTCTCCTTAAACTAGATTCTGGCCCTTTTGATTATTTTAGGTTGACACCTGTATGCATACATGTAATGAATCAGGCTACATCTGGCTGCTTGGGGGTCTTGGCAAAGGGGGCACAGCAGTGATGCATTGCTGAGGTCATGGGGCTGGAGGCAGCATGGAGGATGGGTTAAAGAAGAGTCTCTGAAGTCCTGGGGCAGCACCGTGTCAATGGGCTTCTCGGCACTTCCTCCCACATCACCGGTGCCACACCTAAGCATCTCTCTAATTCAGGGGTCCTCCTGCTCACTGATAAATGTCCTTGAAGCCAGCAATTAGCAGGCCACAGATATTGCCAGATAGTCTGTGGGGACTCCCCAGGGTCCACATCTCCCCCACCTTTCCCCTCCCATTCTCACTGGTATTCAGCCGATTCCAGCAATTTCTCCTTCACGCGAGGCAGACACAACAGGTGCCCCATTTCTAGGTTCAGCATCTCTTCTCTGTGACTTTCTCCTGACTCCACTTTTGGTTGATAAACTTTGAGGGTCAATAATGCAGTTTGCTATCACCTTCTTCTGCCATAGACGGGCTTTATCTCCAGGTTTGGTTTCAAGAATTGTTTTAAGTCAAAGTGCTCATGCAGTTGTGAAAGGAAAATCTCTTGGGCCCCCAAAATCACGAAGCTAAAGGGAAAAGTCAAACTGGGAGCTGCTTATGGCAAACCTGCCTCCCTTTCTACTGCAAACCACCCCTCTGCTCACTGAGATAAATGCATATCTGATTGCCTCCTTTGGAGGGGCTCATCAGAAGCTCAAAAGAATGCGACCACTTGTCTCTTATCTATCCATGACCTGGAAGTCCCCTCCCGGCTTTGAGTTCCGCTTTTGCTTCGAGTTGTCCCACCTTTCCGGACCAAATCAATGTTTATCTTACATGTGTTAACTGATGTCTCAGGTCTCCCCAAAGTGTCTAAAACCAAGCTGTGCTCTGACCACCTTGGGAACGTGTTGTCAGGACCTCCTGAGGCCGCGTCACGGGTACGCGTCCTCAACCTTGGCAAAAGAAACTTTCTAAATTAACTGAGGCCTGTCTCAAATGTTTGGGGTTCACGCAGTCAACCAAGCGCACATTAGTGGAGCTGTCCATCCTGTCCGAGCATTTGTGACTGTGCGAATGGCAGCTTTGTGAGTGAACTCAGTCAGGAAGCCCTGCTTTCTGTTAATGGCAGGACTCCCCCTTCCCCCCAAAAAAAGCATTTATATTCACTCTTATTGGAGTGTAAAACTCCCTTCACAAATTGTGGAAAGTAAATGTCAGAAACATTGCTTTTCAAAAGACATTCAGGAAAGGAATGTGTGGAGCAGCTGTGCAGAAATAACAAAATGTTCGTTTTTCTTCCAGACCAGCTTATCTGCAGTGAATTCCTGGCACTGATACAAAGGATTATTAAACCATGCAGAAAACATGGCTCGGGTTCCCAGTATATGTTCCCTTGCATACTAGCATACGCCATTCACACCAGTGGCTTTTTCCAACCACAACTAGCTTTGGCCAGCATCATCCCGTGCCTTTCCTCCTGGATGCCTGTTGTGACTCTCCGCAACCATCCTGCCTGTCTAGAAAGGAGCACAGGTGAAGCTGCCTGACTCATCAGCTCCACAAACTTGTTCTAAGGTTTTGTTGTTTTTTGGTTTTCAGACAGGATCTCTCTCTGTCACCCAGGCTGAAGTGCAGTGGCACCATCTTGGCTCACTGCAGCCTCAACCTCCCTGGGCTCAGTGATCCTCCTACTTCAGCCTCCAGAGTAGCTGGGACTACAGGCATGCACCACCATGCTTGGCTAATTTCTGTATTTTTTGCAGAGATGGGGTTTTGCCATGTTGGCCAGACTGGTCTCAAACTCCTGGGCTCAAGCAATCCACTTGCCTTGGCCTCCCAAAGTGCCGGGATTGCAGGCGTGAGCCACCGCGCCTGGTTGAGACTAAGGTTTTCAGAGGATACAAATCTATCAATGTAATTTTCAGCTGTTTCCTGATCAGAAAAGAAGCCTTTCCACCACAGCTATGCAGATTGTTTTACACCACACTTCTTGAATATTCATGCTCACCTTTAAAGTTCACTTCTTCCTGCTGTATTCCAGCTTCTTTCATAACCAACAAACCACTCCTTGGCATACGGTGACTTCTTCAATGCCAACTCCATTCCATCCGTTCCTGGTCAAGATCCCCCTCCCTGCACCACACCCCACTGGCGCTGTGTTTTCCATATTTCAATGGCTCTTGCTAATCACAATTATTGTAAATTTTCAACTGTTTGTCTTTTTTTTTAATAGAGAGGGAATCTTGCTATGTTGGCCAGGTTGGTCTTGAACTCTCAACCTCAAGCAATCCTCCCACCTCAGCCTCCCAAAGTGCTAGGATTATAAGCATGAGCCACCATGCACAGCCCAACTGCTTGTCTTTTGATGGCTTCCCAACATCACTGATGGTTTCTGCACTATTGACAAAGAGAGTGTTTCCATGTGTCCTTCCCACAGTGAGCACTCAGTACATGTTACCCTTTTTGTATGAATTCACAGTGCAATGAAACCCATGGTCACAAAAAGACAAATGAATTTTAAAAATTAAAGCATACACATTGTCAGCAACCAGCAGAGGTGCCTGTAACAGAGGGAGTGTTGGGATGCTGCCAACACCTCGGGTCAGGTCAGCTTTTGCAAATTTTGGCACAAAGTTTACAGATTAAAAAAAAAAAGCCCTTTTCATTTTCACAGCTTTTTGCTTTTTGGAATGCTGACAAGGGTCGATGGGTCTGTTCCATCATGGAATCAGGATGAAAACACAGAATTGGAGTCCTCAAAGCAACCCCAGTCTAGTAGGACAGAGATGTCAACACTGCATTAGAGCATCATTCAACGAGGGCAGTTTCTGATGCCTCATAGGCACCTACAAGTGCCAAGCTTCCTCCACTCCTCAAAGGCAGGTTGGCTGATCCTATTAGCCAATGGAAACCCTGAGTCTAGAGAACTTCATAATGCAGGTCATGCAGCAGGAAGTGGCAAAGCAGGATATCAGATCCAGGTCTGTTCAACCTTTGCAGGTAAGGAGGGGAAGCTGTGAGAACCCAAAATGCATTGCACATCTGGGAGGGAGATGACTCCGAGGAGGCCTCAAGGGCCAAACTGGAATGCTGGGAAGGAGGGAGTGGGTATGGGCCCTGGAAGAACACACTGTGCACAGGTGGGAGGCTCCCAGGACCAAGAGCTGAAAGTTGCCCGGCACATTCCAGGGACTGGGCGCCATGGAGGGCTCCCAGGAAGAAACAGCAGGATCGAATCTGTATTTCCCATAGAGCCCTCTGGCAGAAGGACAAATGGTCACCTAGAAAAGGAGGAAACAGCACAGATACTGCTGTAGTGATCCAGGTACACTCAGGAATGGCCAAGAGCAAGAGGAGGAAAAGGAGCAGACATGGTTGAGAGAAGCCAAGGAACTAGAATGGATGTGAATCAGACAACTTAGGGCAACCCAGGTGGGCTCAGGCTGTAGATGACTGGCATTTACTAAATGCTTGAACAGAACATCAAGAGATGGGAGGAGGAGGATAAAATGAAGTCAGCTGGAGACCTGTTGCGCTGAGGTGCCTGACAGACTTCTAAGAGGAGATCTGCCTTCTGAATTTGTGTCTGTGCACCTGCCACAGTATCTGACACATCAGACATGCCCCCAAAAATATAAGATGGACGGACGGACAGATGGATGGATGGATAGATGGATGGATGACTCAGTGGGATGGATGGATGGATGGATGGATGGATGGATGGATGGATGGATGGATGGATGGATGGATGGATGAATAAATGGGTGGGTGAAAGGACAGATGGATGGATGGATGGATGTCTGGGTGAGTGGATGGATGGATGGATGGACTAACAGACAAATGGGTGGATGACTAGATGAGCGGATAGATGGATGAAAGGACAGACATATGAATGAACAGATGAAGGGAGGAATGAATTCTCAACTTTAAATAATGAGATTTAGAAAATATGATTAAGTACAAAGTTTATTCAAGCCCAAAGCTTAAGGATGGCCACCTGGGAGCCTAGATTCAAGTTCCCCTGAATAGCTGCTCCAATTAGCAGCAGTGGGTTCTTTTTTTTTTTTTTGAGACAGGGTCTCACTCTGTCACCCAGTCTGGAGTGCAGTGGTGTGATCATGGCTTACTGCAGCCTCAACCTCCCAGATTCAAGCAATCCCCTCTCCTCAGCCTGCCTCAGTAGCTGGGACCACAGGCACATGCCACTATGCTTGGATAATTTTTTCAAATTTTTTATAAAGACAGGCTCTCACTATGTTGTCTCAAACAAAAACAAAACAAAAAGTCCCACACTCCTGTCTCTCTGGGCCTGATAACTTTGGCACACCTCACATAGCTCAGACTGCTCTGTGCTATTTTTTTCCCCATTTCTCCCCTTTTCATCAAGACCTTTCAAAGAAGGCCTCATAGAAAAATGCAAATTGCTTTGGCTCCCTTTATGTTCAGGAGTTTAGTTCTGAGTTGCTAGGAAGGTTAATTATCAGATGGCCTTGTCCCACATAGGGGAGGGGAGATGTATTAAGCCATTATTACATTGCTATAAAGAAATAACCAGCTGGCTGCACTGGCTCGCGCCTGTAATCCCAACACTTTGGGAGGCCGAGGTGGGCAGATGGCTTGAGCCCAGGAGTTTGAGACCAGCCTGGGCAACATGGCAAAACCTCATCTTTACAAAAAATTCAAAAAAAAATTAGCCAGGCATGGTGGTACATGCCTGTAGTCTCAGCCACTCGGGAGGCTGAGGTGGGAGAATCACCTGAGCCTCCGGAGGAGAAGGCTGCCGTGAGCCATGATCGTGCCACTGTACTCCAGCCTGGGTGACAGAGTAAGAACCTATCTTGCATGAAAATAAATCAATAAATAAATAAACAAATAAATAAATAAATGAATAAAAATAAGAAATACCTGAGATTGGGTAATGTATAACAAAAGAGGTGTAATTGGTACATGGTTCTGCAGGCTGTACAGGAAGCATGGTGCTGGCATCTGTTCAGCTTCTAGGAAGGCCTCAGGAAGCTGACAATCAGGGCAAAAGGTAAAGGGGGAGTGGGCATGTCACAAAAGGAAAGCAGGAGCAAGAGAGAGAGAGGGAGAGAGTGGCAGGTGAGGTGCCACCCACTTTTAAAAGACCAGATCTCATGAGAACTCACTGTCATGAGGACAGCACCAAAGTGAGGGTGCTGAGCCATTCGAGAGAAATCCACCACTGTAAGCCAACCACCTCCCACCAGGCCCCACCTCCAATGTTGGGGATTATATTTCAATATCAGATTTGGGTGAGGACAAATATCCAAATTACATCAGGGAAGGACACCTCTCAGTGAGGAATCTGAAGAAAGCCAAAAGCCAAATTGGGATGGCATCGCAGGGTGGCAAAAATGAGACCTCAGTCAAGTCATCAATTTATGTAACCGCTGTTGCCTGTTGAATCATCTCTAGTCTTCAGAATACCATGAATTTGGTTTTCTTAGGAGAAGTAAAACAATGAGAGATACAGCCGGGCATGGTGGCTCACGCCTGCAATCCCAGCACTTTAGGAGGCTGAGGCGGGTGGATCACTTGAGGTCAGGAGTTTGAGACCAGCCTGGCCAACATGGTGAAACCCTGTCTCTACTAAAAGTGCAAAAAATTAGCCAGGCATGGTGGCGAGCACCTGTAATCCCAGCTACTCTGGAGGCTGAGGCAGGAGAATTACTTGAACCTGGGAGGTAGAGGTTGCAGTGAGCCAAGATCAAGCCATTGCACTCCAGCCTGGGCAACAAGAGTGAAACTCCATCTCAAAAAAAAAAAAAAGAGAGAGAGAGATACATAGTAGAAATATAATGCACATAAGAATTATCATCAAAAAGAAATGTGTATGCCAGAACAGAAAAAAAACATTCAATTTATGAGTGAACTAAAAACATCATAAAATTAAAACCCAGCCCTTCTTTAAAGACTTGTTGTAGCCAGGAAATAATTAAGGATTGCAGGAAAATAATAAAAACTCAGAAGCAATCATCAGGGCTGGAATCTATTAATAGGTATAAAATTGTTTCCTGCTGAAACATAATTTTTCTCTCTCAGATTCCCCATTTCTACCAAAGATAAATCTCAGTGGGACCAAGTTACTTGTAAAATAAGTTTTAGCATGGTACTCAGCTTCATTATTTGCATAAAGTGGAACAAGAATCGTGACTGATCATAAAGGTTCTTTTCAAGTTGGCTTTGAAGGAATTTTCATAGAGAATTTCAGATTAGACTTTTTAATCTGAGGCTTTAAAAAGCCAAAGATTCATCTTCAGATTGTGCCTGTAACACCTGCATGAACTGGGTGAGTCCCTCTTTTCTCAAGGCCCCAAAATATTTGAGGTTCCTGGGCCTGTCAGAAAGGGACATTATTTACTTACCTCATGATCAGGAACCTTGTAAGGGAACTGTATAGATAAGGTACATGGCCACTCTTTCCAAGTAGCTTTTTATTGGCTCTATAAAGCCAACCTGAATTCCTCAGAGCAGTTTGGTCATATCTGAAAATATGCCACTCCAGTCAAAGCCTTGCTAGAATAACCAGTGTCTTCAATTGTGTTCTGTTAACAAAGGAAAAAAAAATTTTACTAAAATTATGCAAATAATTATATTACAATAAAATAAGAATACTCATTCATAGTTTCTGAATTCTGGAGAAATCAGGTAGAAAGAAAGATAAATGCTTCAATTTTGCTCACAAAAATATATTTTACCCAATTGCTATAAGCTCTAAACAGATTTTTTTTTTTTTTTAAGTTTTCGGCCAGGGGCTATGGCTCACGCCTGTAATCCCAGCACTTTGGGAGGCCAAGGCGGGTGGATCACCTGAGGTCAGGAGTTCAAGACCAGCCTGGCCAACATGGTGAAACCCCATCTCTACTAAAGGTATGGTGGCGCACACCTGTAATCCCAGCTACTCAGGAGGCTGAGGCAGGAGAATTACTTGAACCTGGGAGGCGGAGGTTGCAGTGAGCCAAGATTGCACCACTGTACTACAGCCTGGGCAACAAGAGTGAAACTCCGTCTCAAAAAAAAAAAAAAGTTTTCTTAACTCTTGAAAACAAAACAAAAAGAGTTAGCAATGTTTCAACAAAAAAGTCATAAAAATAATTTCAGTCCATCAGTTCAGTCCAGTGTAATTAATTATTGTAATGCCTGATGCTGGGTTAGCAATCTTCATGAATGCATCAGTTTTTCATTAGCGTTCTGGAAGTTTTTACCTAGTCCAATGGTATGATCTCTAAGTTTATTAGAAACCTGTATTCAAGAGTACTTCTCAGTGTCCTTTCCATGAATTTCCTTGAAGAAAAGATAAACTTTGGACTGTAACTGATTGTAAACCACTTTTTGTCTTTTTTCTTTCTTTTTTTTTTTTTTTTTGAGATAGAGTCTCCCTCTGTTTCCCAGGCTGGAGTGCAGCAGTGCGATCTCAGCTCACTGCAATCTCCACCTCCGGGGTTCAAGCGATTCTCCTGCCTTGGCCTCCTGAGTAGCTGGGACTACAGCTGTGAATCCATCTTGTCCTGGACTTTTTTTGGTTGGTAGGCTATTAATTATTGCCTCAATTTCAGAGCCTGTTATTGGTCTATTCAGGGATTCAACTTCTTCCTGGTTTAGTCTTGGACGGGTGTATGTGTCCAGGAATTTATCCATTTATTCTAGATTTTCTAGTTTTATTGTGTAGAGGTGTTTATAGTATTCTCTGATGGTAGTTTGTATTTCTGTGGGATCAGTGGTGATATCCCCTTTATCATCTTTTATTGTGTCTATCTGATTCTTCTCTCTTTTCTTCTTTATTAGTCTTGCTAGCGGTTTATCAATTTTGTTGATCTTTTCAAAAAACCAGCTCCTGGATTCATTGATTTTTTGAAGGGTTTTTTGTGTGTCTTATCTTCTTCAGTTCTGCTCTGATCTTAGTTATTTCTTGCCTTCTGCTAGCTTTTAAATGTGTTTGCTCTTGCTTCTCTGGTTCTTTTAGTTGTGATGTTAGGGTGTCAATTTTAGAACTTTCCTGCTTTCTCTTGTGGGCATTTAGTGCTGTCCAGCGCTGTTCCATTGCTGGTGAGGAGCTGCATTCCTTTGGAGGGGGAGAGGCGCTCTGATTTTTAGAATTTTCAGCTTTTCTGCTCTGTTTTTTCCCCATCTTTGTGGTTTTATCTACCTTTGGTCTTTGATGATGATGATGTACAGATGGGGTTTTGGTGTGGATGTCCTTTCTGTTTGTTAGTTTTCCTTCTAACAGTCAGTACCCTCAGCTGCAAGTTTGTTGGAGTTTGCTGGAGGTCCACTTCAGACCCTATTTGCCTGGGTATCAGCAGCGGAAGCTGCAGAACAGTGAATATTGCTGAACAGCAAATGTTGCTGCCTGATCGTTCCTCTGGAAGCTTTGTCTCAGAAGGGTACCTGGCCGTGTGAGGTGTCAGTCTGCCCTAACGGGGAGGGTGCCTCACAGTTAGGCTACTTGGGGGTCAGGGACCCACTTGAGGAGGCAGTCTGTCCGTTCTCAGATATCTCAGACTCCGTGCTGGGAGAACCACTGCTCTCTCCCATTCTGGCTAAATGAATGACTTATTTTACACAGACTTGTGATCCTATTTTGATATCAATTTTTTTCCTTCTTTTTTTTTTTTTTTTTTTTTGAGACGGAGTCTTGCTCTGCCGCCCAGGTTGGAGTGCAGTGGCGCGATCTCAGCTCACTGCAAGCCCCGCCTCCCAGGTTCATGCCATTCTCCTGCCTCAGCCTCCAGAGTAGCTGGGACTACAAGTGCCCGCCACCATGCCTAGCTAATTTTTTGTATTTTTAGTAGAGACGGGGTTTCACTGTGTTAGGCAGGATGGTCTCGATCTCCTGACCTCATGATCCGCCCGCCTCGGCGTCCCAAAGTGCTGGGATTACAAGCGTGAGCCACTGCACCTGGCCTCTTTTTTCTTTTTAGATGGACTTTCGCTCTGTCACCCAGTCTGGAGTGTAGTGGTGCGATCTCAGCTCACTACAACCTCCGCCTCCTGGATTCAAATGATTCTCCTGCATCAACCACCCAAGTAGCTGGGATTACAGGTGTGCACCACCACATTGGGGTAATTTTTGTATTTTTAGTAGAGATAGGGTTTTGCCATGTTAGTCAGGCTGGTGTCGAACTCATGACCTCAGGTGATCCACCCACCTTGGCCTCCCAAAGTGCTGTGATTATAGGCGTGAGCCACTGTGTCCGGCCATATTTTGATATCAAATGTTTTAAACCTTTGATATTTGACATACTTCCCAAAATCAATTTTTTTTTTTTTTGAGATAGGGTCTCACTCTTTTACTCAGGCTGGAGTGCAGTGGCACAGTCATGGCTCACTGTAACCTCTCCCTCCTGGGCTCAAGCAGTACTCCCACCTCAGCCTCTAGAGCAGCTGAGACTACAGATGCACACCACCACACTCGGCTTAATTTTTAAATTCTTTTTTTAGAGATGAGGCTTGATCATATTGTCCAGGCTGGTCTTGAGCTCCTGGGCTCAAGCGATCTGCCTTCCTTGGCTTCCCAATGTGCTGGGATTACCAGTGTGAGCCACTGTACCCAGCCAAAAATCAAATTTCAAATTCTAAAATTAAGTCTTTTTGACCTGAACTAATGTGGACATAACCTGGACATAACAAATAGAAACCCCTGGAAATCCAAATAGTAGGCTTACTTGGTATGTTAGAATCATACAGGAAGCATTGTCAAATAAACAATAGCGTTTAACTTTCTTTGAGTTATATGTGTATCACACAAGTATAAATGTGTGATTAATATTTGTTCCAAAATTATATGAGATTTCTAAAATTTTGATATGTCCTGGTATATGTTATCATATACCATATGATAATTATGATTATAATGTTACATTGTCAGATGTCACAGAAATAACCAATTTTCCTTGTCACAGGCATCTTTAACTATGGCTACTATAAAGCTTTTGTCATCCATAGACAATTACTGTTTTACTTTGATTCTTTTCGAAAAGTGGTTTATGGCCTGGCATGGTGGCTCACACCTGTAATCCCAGCACTTTGGGAGGTCGAGGCTGGTAGATCACCTGAGGTCAGGAGTTTGAGGCCAGCCTGGCCAACATGGTGAAACCCCGTCTCTACTAAAAATACAAAAATTAGCCGGATGTGGTGGTGGGCACCTGTAGTCCCAGCTGAATGCTACCTGAGGTACAAGGAGGAGCTGGTACCATTCCTTCTGAAACTATTCCAATCAATAGAAAAAGAGGGATTCCTCCCTAACTCATTTTATGAGGCCAGCATCATCCTGATACCAAAGGCTGGCAGAGACACAACAAAAAAAGAGAATTTTAGACTAATATCCCTGATGAACATTGATGCAAAAATCCTCAGTAAAATACTGCCAAACCAAATCCAGCAGCACATCAAAAAGGTTATCCACCATGATCAAGTGGGCTTCATCCCTGGGATGCAAGGTTGGTTCAACATACGCAAATCAATAAACATATAATCTTTATTGATTTAACATTATATGTTAAGTCAGCATATAAACAGAACCAAAGACAAAAACTACATGATTATCTCAATAGATGCAGAAAAGGCCTTTGACAAAATTCACCAGCCCTTCATGCTAAAAACTCTCAATAAATTAGGTATTGATGGGACGTATCTCAAAATAATAAGAGCTATTTATGACAGACCCACAGCCAATACCATACCGAATGGGCAAAAACTGGAAGCATTCCCTTTGAAAACTGGCACAAGACAGGGATGCTCTCTCTCACCACTCCTATTCAACATAGTGTTGGAAGTTCTGGCCAGGGCAATCAGGCAGGAGAAAGAAATAAAGGGTACTCAATTAGGAAAAGAGGAAGTCAAATTGTCCCTGTTTGCAGATGACATGATTGCATATTTAGAAAACCCCATTGTCTCAGCCCAAAGTCTCCTTAAGCTGATAAGCAACTTCAGCAAAGTCTCAGGATACAAAATCAATGTGCAAAAATCACAAGCATTCTTGTAAACCAATACCAGACAGAGAGCCAAATCATGAGTGAACTCCCATTCACAGTTGCTTCAAAGAGAATAAAATACCTAGGAATCCAACTTACAAGGGATGTGAAGGACCTCTTCAAGGAGAACTACAAACCACTGCTCAACGAAGTAAAAGAGGACACAAATAAATGGAAGAACATTCCATGCTCATGGATAGGAAAAATCAATATCGTGAAAATGGCCATACTGCCCAAGGTAATTTATAGATTCAATGCCATCCCCATCAAGCTACCAATGACTTTCTTCACAGAATTGGAAGAAACTACTTTAAAGTTCATATGGAACCAAAAAAGAGCCCGCATTGCCAAGACAATCCTAAGCCAAAAGAACAAAGCTGGAGGTATCACGCTACCTGACTTCAAACTATACTACAAGGCTACAGTAACCAAAACAGCATGGTACTGGTACCAAAACAGAGATACAGACCAATGGAACAGAACAGAGCCCTCAAAAACAATACCACACATCTACAACCATTTGATCTTTGACAAACCTGACAAAAACAAGAAATGGGGAAAGGATTCCCTATTTAATAAATGGTGCTGGGAAAACTGGCCAGCCATATGTAGAAAGCTGAAACTGGATCCCTTCCTTACACCTTATACAAAAATTAATTCAAGATGGATTAAAGACTTAAATGTTAGACCTAAAACCATAAAAACCCTAGAAGAAAACCTAGGCAATACCATTCAGGACATAGGCATGGGCAAGGACTTCATGTCTAAAACACCAAAAGCAATGGCAACAAAAGCCAAAATTGACAAATGGGATCTAATTAAACTCAAGAGCTTCTGCACAGCAAAAGAAACTACCATCAGAGTGAACAGGCAACCTACAGAATGGGAGAAAATTTTTGCAATCTACTCATCTGACAAAGGGCTAATATCCAGAATCTACAAAGAACTCAAACAAACTTACAAGAAAAAAACAAACAACCCCATCAAAAAGTGGGCAAAAGATATGAACAGACACTTCTTAAAAGAGGACATTTATGCAGCCAACAGACACATGAAAAAATGCTCACCATCACTGGCCATCAGAGAAATGCAAATCAAAACCACAATGAGATACCATCTCACACCAGTTAGAATGGTGATCATTAAAAAGTCAGGAAACAACAGGTGCTGGAGAGGACGTGGAGAAACAGGAACACTTTTACACTGTTGGTGGGACTGTAAACTAGTTCAACCATTGTGGAAGACAGTGTGGTGATTCCTCAAGGACCTAGAACTAGAAATACCATTTGACCCAGCCATCTCATTACTGGGTATATACCCAAAGGATTATAAGTCAGGCTTCTATAAAGACACATGCACACATATGTTTATTGCAGCACTATTCACAATAGCAAAGACTTGGAACCAAGCCAAATGTCTATCAATGATAGACTGGATTAAGAAGATGTGGCACATATACACCATGGAATACTATGCAGCCATAAAAAGGATGAGTTCATGTCCTTTGTAGGGACATGGATGAAGCTGGAAACCATCATTCTCAGCAAACTATCGCAAGGACAAAAAACCAAACACCGCATGTTCTCACTCATAAGTGGGAATTGAACAATGAGAACACTTGGACACAGGAAGGGGAACATCACACACCGGGGCCTGTTGTAGGGTGGGGGGAGTGGGGAGGGATAGTATTAGGAGATATACCTAATGTAAATGACGAGTTAATGGGTACAGCACACCAACATGGCACATGGATACATATATAACTAACCTGCACATTGTGCACATGTACCCTAGAACTTAAAGTATAATTAAAAAAAAAAAAAAGATTTCAAAGAGCAAATTCTTTTACTCTAAAATAGAGCAGAGACTCAGTTCCCAATCAAGAGACATAATAAAGATAGCATGAGGCAAATTCTCCCAGCCCCATTTTTTTTTGCAATTTATTCAAAAGGTAAACAAATCTTTTACTTTTTTTTTTTTTTAAATGGAGTCTTGCTCTGTGGCCCAGACTGGAGTGCAGTGGCACAATCTCAGCTCACTGCAACCTCCACCTCCCAAGTTCAAGCGATTTTCTTGCCTCAGCCTCCCAAGTAGCTGAGATTACAGGCATGTACCACCATGCCTGGCTAATTTTTGTATTTTTAGTAGAGACAGGGTTTCACCATGTTGGTCAGGCTGGTCTTGAACTCTTGACCTCAAGTGATCCACCCACCTTGGCTTCCCAGTGTGCTGGGATTACAGGCATAAACCACCACACCCAGCTTACTATCTCTTATTAATACAACATGAAATTCTTATTCAATGGAGAAAACAAAATTTAACTTTTATATTAGTGTATTATCAATCATCCATTCTCAGTCAGCTTTGACCATACAAAGTAAGATTCCCGAAAACCTTTTACAAACTCTTACAATTTTCTTTTTCCTAATTTTTAAAATAGCAGTGATAGGGTCTCACTATCCTACCCAGGCTGGTCTCAATCTCATGGCCTCAAAGTGCTAGAATTACAAGGATGAACAACCATGCCCGGCCCAACTCGTACAACTTTCTATTAAAGAGCACATCAATACTCCAAGAAAACCTACTGTTCAGACACAGGGGCCCAGACTCTGGCCTAGCATCACTGTGCTTTTTTTTTTTTAGACTCAGTCTCCCTCTGTCACCCAGGCTGGAGTGCAGTAGCGCGATCTTGGCTCACTGCAAGCTCCACCTCCCAGGTTCACACCATTCTCCTGCCTCAGTCTCCTGAGTACCTGGGACTACAGGAGCCCGCCACCACGCCTGGCTAATTTTTCTTTGTATTTTTAGTAGAGACGGGGTTTCACCGTGTTAGCCAGGATGGTCTCGATCTCTTGACCTCATGATCTGCCCACCTTGGCCTCCCAAAGTGCTGGGATTACAGGCGTGAGCCACCGCGCCCAGCCAAGCAGTCCCTTCTTTAAGCCAATTAATTATAGCTTTTTCATATATTTTGGTAGTGAAATATCACATACACATGACACATATAAACATATAGACATACAGACAGAAGCAGATCTTATAGTTTTTATAAAGAATCTTCTCTCCAATTCCCCATTTCTACCAAAGATAAATCTTAGCAAGACCAACTAACTTGTAAAGTAAGTTTTAGCATTATACTTAACCTGATTATGCTCTCAAATAGTTTTTATTTCCCCCTTTTACATGATCCCTAAGCAACTGTTAGCTAGGCAACACTAAATTGGCACTTCTAAAGGGATGACTGAGGTGAAACAAAGTAGAAAAAATTCACATCTCAAAAGCACAGAGCTGAATTCAAACCAAGGAAGAAGGGTGTAGGTAAAAGCCTAGTTGTGGGTGGCAAACCACCTACATGCCGAGGCAACAGACCGAGGGCACGAGCTGTTCCAGTATAATAAAATATATAAAACAACAAGAGTTATACTAGATCTAGATCATAGACATGATTATATATGAAGATCATTAATCATTCGTTTGTAGCAATTACTCTTTATTCCAATATTATAATAATCCTCGATTTATAATCATAACCTAGGAAAAACCAGGCCATACAGACATAGGAGCTGAGGGGACACAGTAAGAAGTGACCAGAAGACAAGCGTGCGAGCCCTCAGTTATGCCCGGACAGGGCCACCAGAGGGCTCCTTGGTCTAGAGGTAACGCCAGCGTCTGGGAAGACGCCCGTTGCCAAGCGGACCATGGTCTAGCAGTAGCGTCAGTGTCAAGGAAAAACACCTGCTACTTAGCAGACCCGGAAAGGGAGTCTCCCTTTCCCCATGGGAGTTCAGAGAAGACTCTGCTCCTCCACCTCTTGTGGAGGGCCTGACATCAGTCAGGCCTACCCGCAGTTATTTGGAGGCCTAACCGTCTCCCTGTGATGCTGTGCTTCAGTGGTCATGCTCCTAGTCCGCCTTCATGTTCCATCCTGTACACCTGGCTCTGCCTTTTAGATAGCAGTAGCAAATTAGTGAAAGTACTAGAAGTCTCTGATATGCAGAAATAATGGCGCAAGCTCTCTCTCTCTCTCTCTCTCTCTCTGCCTTGGCTGCCAGGCAGGGAAGGGCCCCCTGTCCAGTGGACACGTGACCCACATGACCTTACCTATCATTGGAGATGACTCACACTCTTTACCCTGCCCCTTTTGCTTTGTATCCAATAAATAACAACGCACCCAGACATTCGGGGCCATTACCGGTCTCCGCGTCTTGGTGGTAGTGGTCCCCCAGGCCCACCTGTCTTTTCTTTTATCTCTTTGTCCTGTGTCTTTATTTTTACAATCTCTCATCTCTGCACATGGGGAGAAAAATCCACCGACCCTGTGGGGCTGGTCCCTGCACCTAGTGAAGACGAGGTTGCCAGGAAAAGTATCTCCACCCAAGGTAAGGTCTGTGATGTAAACTGTAAGACAGTGTCTTCAGCCAATGTCTTCCCCATCTTCAGTTTCTAGCAGTTTGGGTGCAGGGAGGGAGACGCCCTTACAAATGGAGATTTCCTTCATATATATAAATTTTTTTACAAAGAGTTTCAAAATAGCCAGCTAAATGCTAGAAAGCCATATTTTGGAGATCAAAGTTACACAAGGGTCTGCATTAGTCAGGGTTCTCCAGAGGGGCAGAACTAATAGAATAGAGGTATATATGAAAGGGAGTATATTAGGGAGAACTGGCTCACACCATCACGGGGTGGAGTCCCATGAGACACAGTCTGCAAGCTGCAGAAGAAGGAAGCCAGGAGTGGCTCAGTCGGAGTCCAAAAGCCTCAAAAGTAGGGAAGCCAACAGTGCAGCCTTCAATCTGTGGCTGAAGGCCCATGAGTCCCAAGCAAACCACTGGCGTAAGTCCAAGAGTCCAAAGGCCGAAGATCCTGGAGTCTGATGTCCAAGGGCAGGGGGAACGGAGGAGGCATCCAGCGCAGGAGAAGGATGAAAGTGAAACTGCCTCTGCAAAAATTACAACTGAGGAAATGACGACAGTGAAAGAGATCAGATCTACCCGACTCCATCTTGCTTCTAACCTTTAGGCTGTCTTTGTTCATTCCTGGGCACAGGCCAACTAACCTTGGGAAGGAATTTAGCTTATAGTTTGACTCTGAAACAAAATTGATAACAGCCATTTCCCAGAAAGATCCGCTTCTTGCCTACGAACCACTCTGCCTTTGTAGGACTAACAAATTAGCTACAAGATTAGAAATTTTAAGTCCCAAGATGGCTGCCTTCACGTTAGTACCCGTGTGAAGTCGGCAGGGACGGTTCCTGTTGTCTTCTTGAGGGCCACATCTGGTCCTCATTCTTGGGCTTACTTGGTGTGCCGTTGAAAGGAGACACTAGAGAAATGGCAGGGAGCCTCTTATGTGGGGCAGGTAGGCGCCTGTGGGACTGGGTGTGGCACGCAGAAGCTTCTCTCTTGGTGTTCCTAGATTGATCGGTATACGGCTCACCCCCCCACCCCCTAAAGTAGTTGATCCTTGGAACGAGAGGAGGCCCATGTTCAGAGTGTATGACAACATCAGGATCCTGGAAAACTTTGAAAAACACCCCAAAGAACTGATCAGGGACCCCATATGGCTTCGAGGTTGGAAGGGGAATGAATTGCAATGCTGTATGCGAAAGAAGAAAATGGCTGGAAATAGAATGTTCGCTGATGAGCTGCACAACCTTAATAAATGCATCAGCTATCTCTACAAACACTTTAACTGACATGGGAAATATCGATAGAAGAGAAAGCTGAGAACTTCGGAAAAGGCTCATCTGTCACCCTGGAGAAGGGAAGCTGTACTCTTCCTTATGAGGAAACGGTTTTGTATGCTCTCTGTAATAAAATGGGGCTTCTTTGAAAAAAAAAAAAAATTTTTGATTTAAAGGTCATCCAGCCTCTGGCTGTGAGTCCAAACCTCCCGAAATTGCTCCTGGGGATAACATCACCATTGTAATCCGAAGATCAGTGCTTGAGGTATTCTGCAAGACCCTGTACTCGATGAATCAGCTGATACCACACAGATCGGCTATCTGGCTCAGCCAGTTCTGCCATCACACCCAGGAACAGAAGACGGCAAGGAAACCTCACTTTGACTTCCCTATGATTCCATCTCCAGCCGGATCAATCAGCACTCCCACTTCCTGAGCCCCTACCCCCCAAATTATCTTTAAAAACTCCAATCCACAAATTCTTGGGAAGTCTAATTTGAGTAATAATAAAACTCCAGTCGCCCGCACAGCTAGCTCTGTGTAAATTACTCTTTCTGCATTGCAATTCCCCTGTCCCGATAAATCCGCTCCATCTAGGCAGCCGGCAAGGTGAACTCATTGGGTGGCTACAAAAGCCAGAAGACTCAGCAAGCCAGCTTCTCCCACCCTCCTGTCTGTACTAAAAATACAAAAAATTAGCTGGGCATGGTGGTACGCACCTATAATCCCAGCTACTCGGGAGGCTGAGGCAGGAGAATCGCTGGAACCTGGGAGGCGGAGGTTGCAGTGAGCCAAGATCGTGCCATTGCACTCCAGCCTGGGCAACAAGAATGAAATTCCATCTCAAAAAAAAAGAAAGAAAGAAAAAGAAAAAGAAAAGAAAGAAATCTTGCTGGCTGTACATGGAGTACAATCCACATTTCTGTCCAGCCATATGTTCTAGGACCTCAGCTTCTCAGCTGAGCACCTATACATAAAGGTCCAAAAGCCCTGTATGCCCCCACAGACAGGAAACTACAAGAATCAAAAGCTGTTCACGGAAGGAAAAAGGATGAATAAAAAATGTGTTCCCCAAAAGGTCCAGAGTTACAAGAATAATTTAAAACAAACATGGCCAGGTGCAATGGCTCGAACCTATAATCCCAGCACTTTATAGGTGGAGGCAGAAGGATTACTTGAGGCTGTGAGTTCGAGACCAGCCTGGCCAACATAGCAAAATCCCATATTTACAAAAATTAAAATTATAAAATTAGCCAGACATGGTGATGCCCACCTGTAGTCCTAGCTACCTGGGAGGCTGAGGCAGAAGGATCACTTGAGCCCAGAAGTTCAAGGTTACTTTGAGCTATGATAGTACCACTGTACTCCAGCCTGGGTGACAGAGCAAGACTGTCTCTAAAAATAAAAATGAAAAAGAAACAAGACTGGCTGGGCGCAGTGGCTCACACCTACAATCCTAGCACTTTGGGAGGCTGAGGCGGGCAGATCACCTGAGGTCAGGAGTTTGAGACCAGTCTGGCCAATATGGTGAAACCCCGTCTCTATCAAAAAACACAAAATTTAGCCAGGTGTGGTGGTGCATGCCTGTAATCCCAGCTACTCAGGAGGCTGAGGCAGGAGAATTGCTGAAACCTGAGAGGCGGAGGCTGCACTGAGCCGAGATCGTGCCACTGCACTCCAGCATGGGCAACGCAGCAAGACTCTGTCTCAAAAAAACAAAAAAAAAAAAACAAGACTGGAAATTGAACCCAGGCTGCAAACATGAAAGCAGAGACTCATAGCCTCTGGCCCACAGGCTGGAGCACTCACAAACCCTGCAGGGGCTCCAGAGCAGGCAGTTTGAGCATTTAAAGGGTTTTAACTTGTTTCAGATCTGATCTCAGCTGAACTAATTCCCTGGATGTTAGCATTTTATTTTTTTAATTTCCCTCCCTCCCTCCCTCCCTTTCTCTTTTTGGCAGCATCTCGCTCTGTCACCCAGGCTGGAGTGCAGTGGCACCATCTCAGCTTACTGCAACCTCCACCTACTGGGTTCAAGTGATTCTCCTGCCTCAGCCTCCCGAGTAGCTGGGAATACAGGCACATGCCACCACATGTGTTTTTAGTAGAGATGGGGTTTCACCATGTTGGCTAGACTGGTCTCAAACTCCTGACCTCATGTGATCCACCAGCCTTGGCCTCCCAAAGTGTTGGGATTACAGGCTTGAGCTAACATTTCTTTTCTGGCCTATTTCTTTTATTTTTTATTTTTTATTTTTGTTGTTGTTGTTGTTGTTGTTTTGGGTTTTTTTGAGACGCAGTTTCCTTCTTGTCGCCCAGGCTGGAGTGCGATAGCGCCGTCTCGGATCACTGCAACCTCTGCCTCCCGGGTTCAAGTGATTCTCCTGCCTCAGTCTCCCAAGTAGCTGGGATTACAGGAGCCCGCCACCACTCCCCGCTAATCTTTTTTTATTTTTAGTAGGGACGGGTTTTCACCCTGTTGGCCAGGCTGGTCTCGAACTCCTGACCTCAGGTGATCTGCCCAACTTGGCCTCCCAAAGTGCTGGGATTACAGGTGTGAGCCACCGTGCCCAGCGTCTGTTCCAAATTTAAATATACTTTCCCCTTTTTGAGAGAAGGAAATGTGTGCATTGTGGAATTCCAAAAACACCGCTTAAGAGATGTATGGGAGCTGAGGGAACAGGCAGAAAGAGATGAGTTTAGATCATCCCAGAGGCAGAAGGAGAAGCAGCAGCTGGAAACAAACAGGAGAAAGCCTCCACGGTCTTTTTGTTTGTTTGTTTGTTTTTGTTTTTGTTTTGAGACGGAGTCTCACTCTGTCGCCCAGGCTGGAGTGCGGTGGCGCGATCTCGGCTCACTGCAACCTCCGCTTCCTGGGTTTCATGCGATTCTCTGCCTCAGCTTCCCGAGTAGCTGGGATTACAGGCACCCGCCACCATGCCTGGCTAATTTTTGTATTTTTAATAGAGATGGGGTTTCACCATCTTGGCCAGGCTGTTCTTGAACTCCTGAACTCGTGATCCACCCGCCTTGGCCTCCCAAAGTGCTGGGATTACAGGTGTGAGCCACCTCACCCAGCCTGAAACTACTTCTAAATTTTAAAAAGAACTGTGGATGGCTGGGCGTGGTGGCTCACACCTGTAATCCCAGCACTTTGGGAGGCCAAGGCTGGTGGATCATCTGAGATCAGAAGTTCGAGACCAGCCTGGCCTATATGGTGAAACCCTGTCTCTACTAAAAACACAAAGCATTAGCCAGGCATGGTGGTGGGTGTCTGTAATCCCAGCTACTGGGAGGCTGAGGCAGAAGAATCACTTGAACCCGGGAGGCGGAGGTTGCAACAAGCTGAGATTGTGCCATTGCACTCTAGCCTAGGCAACAAGAATGAAACTCTGTCTCAAAAAAAAAAAAAAAATTGCCAGGCAAGGTGGGGGGCGCCTGTAATCCCAGCTCAGAAGAATCGTTTGAACCCGGGAGGTGGAGGTTGCTGTGAGCCAAGATCACGCCAATGCACTCCAGCCTGGGTAACAGAGCAAGACTCTGTCTCAAAACAAACAAACAAAAGAAATAGTTTCAGATAATCTTTTGTTTTCTTCTTGCAAAGAAATGACTTCATCAGAACTTCTTTTAGAAGCTTCTAAGTATCATTGAAAAATAGCTCTCTCGGTTTTTAAATTTTAGACACAGCTTTTTCCTATTGAGTGTATAAACTAATTTAGGTATTTTAAAGGCACCCCATTTTAGCTATTATAGTCTAGGGTCTTCATGGGTTAAGTGAGACCGTGTTTCTAGATATTGACAGAAGGTGGCACCATAAGCATTGTCCATGAATCCAGCTGCCATTTCTGCAGATGGATGTCTCCTCTAGAAGCACAAGTGCCCATAATTTAGATTTTCCTTCTGAATGACCAAAAATGCCTAAGGGGAGGAATTTTGGTCACTAAAGAAGAAAGTGGCCAAGCGCGGTGGCTCACGCCTGTAATCCCAGCACTTTGGGAGGCCGAGGCCGGGGGATCACGAGGTCAGGAGTTCAAGAGCAGCTTGGCCAAGATGGTGAAACCCCAACTCTACTAAAAATACAAAAAATTAGCAGGGCATGGTGGCAGGCGCCTCTAATCCCAGCTACTTAGGAGGCTGAGGCAGAGAATTGCCTGAACTCAGGAGGCAGGGGTTGCAGTGAGCCGAGATCATGCCACTGCACTCCAACCTGGGTGACAGAGCGAGACTCTGTCTCAAAAAAAAAAAAAGAAAAAGAAGAAGAATGTTTAGATTTGTCAGTTGAACCAAGTTTCAGAATATGGCCAGTTTTAAAGATGACACTTGCTCCTTGACCAAATTTCGAATGAAAGAAAAGGCTGCAAACTCTAAAAAGACAAGCAAAACCTCAGAGAGAAGTGAAAATCACAAGCCTGCAGTCAGCAAAATCTCTAGAGAATAAAAATAGAAACTCCTACCTTTCAGTGGAGCTTCAGTTCTAACCCTATCAAATTATTAGTGCGTAAGTCTCAATCTTCAACTAAGCTGGGAGGATTCAGATCCCAAGACTGGCCTTACCAGAGACCCCTGCCAGCCCCAGTGAGGTCGAGTAAATAATAGTCGTTTGTGCTGGTACCAAGGCTCCAACTATTGATGAAGTAGTGGCAATCCCTGAAGGCCTGCTTCAGGTCCTATCTGGGTTGCCAAGATGTCAACCTCAAATAATGAAATTCAGGAAATATGATTAAGTATAGAGTTTATTTGAGCCCAAAGCTTGAGGATGGCTACCTGGGCACATGCCCCTAGGTTGCCCTGAACATATGTCCCCATTAGCAGCAGTTACAGTGGGTTTTTAAGGAAAAGGAAGAGGCAGTCCCTAAGTTGTTAGCAAGAATTTGCATTAAAATAACAGAAGGTGCTGATTGGCTATGCATCGTTCTTAGTATCACTAATTCCATGTGAACAAGAAGATAATGGGTGAGGCAGCCTGTCAGGAGCAAAAATTCCATCAAACAATTGCCCTGGACAGTTGCTTCTATGGTGGAAGAGGCGCTGAATGAAGTCCCACACTCCTGTCTTTCTGGGCCTGATCATTCTGCACACCTCACAGAGCTCAGACTGCCCTATTTTCCTTTTCTCAGGAAAAATGGTGGATGGTACTGGGGCCCTGGTCTGATCATCTACCCTGGTTCTAGTAACCAGATTAATTCCTTGTAATAGAGCTGTGGATTTCAGTTCAGTTCCCACGCATAGACCTTACCTCTGCTTTCTCCGACCACTTCTCCCCCACCCCAGGGACTTCACAGCTGAGACCCTCTTGCCAGCTTCCAACTCTCCAGCAGTCTTTGTTCCCAGACCGTGACCTGAGGCTGCACTTTCTGGACATGACCACCTGCTGGACTGGCATCTGTCTTGTCACTTCTCTGGCCTCACCTCTGCGAAAGGAACACAAAACTCAGGACCCCAGTTCACTCTGTCAAAAGGAAAAGAATGAGCTGAAAGCTGAGTCATGTAAGCAGCTGCCTTTCCTTTCGTTCCTAAGCAGACGGCTACAGATAAAAGGTTCAACATCCGCTTCTCTTATGTAAAGTGCTGATTTGCTGAGGAGTGAGCTGTACACAGTCGACTGTTCCCGACCTGCTTCTTTTCTCTTGCAACGTGTGGATTACCACACTGTTCCGCTTTCCCCTCCAGCCCACTTTTCCCCTTTACTGAAGCCCTCAAAGTCATCTTTGGAGAAAGACACAGACCACAGACTGTTTCTGTGATACCGTGTTTTTTTTCCTCCCAGGCATTTTCCTTAACCTTGGCAAAATAAACTTCTAAATTGATTGAGCCCTGTCTCAACATACTTTTTGGTTTACACCTCCGAGGCCCTACTGTTTCTAATACAGGTTTCCAGTTTGCTCATCTTTCCCAGGTAGGAAGATGCTCTGTTGCCAAGAGAAATGCAATTCTAACACGTAAATCCGCCCAAACACTAGAGCTCAGCATTCAGCTCTAGCCGAGCTAAGAGGATCCCATGGTCCTGCCCCACAGTCTGGGGCTCATCTTGTGGAGGAGGTAAGTAAAATAGGCGCTGTCTCTCTGACTTCTACCTAACCAGAGTTGATAGTTGCGTTGGAAATTAGGTAAATCGCAGGTGAGTTGATGAATGTGGGAAACCAGATGAAAATGGCTGCTTGATGGGGTTAGAACGCAGGAGAGGGGAATAGAAGCCTTCCAACGGAATGGTTCCAGCCTTGTGACATGAGGAGACTGAAAGGGTATCCCAGAGGCAGGTCACTGGCCTTCCAGCTCCACCTGTGGGTGGCCTTGGCCAGGCAACTGCAAGAGTGCAGGGCCCCGGGGAGGTCGCACCTGGCAAGCGCTCAGGGAGGGTGAAGCGGAGCGGGGTGTGAGAAAAGAAAAACAACACAGAGCGTCCGAGCTATGTGAGGCGTGCGATGTTGATCCGGCCCGGAGAGACAGGTCTATGGGGCTTCAGCGGTCCCCACCCATGTCTGGCAATTGTTTAAAGGCACTATTGCTCCGGACCCGCTGCCTTCACCTATGAACAACCTTTCCTGGAATTATGATATAAAGAACAACGTACAGCCAATTAATACCTTCTGTTATTTTCATGTAAATTCTTGGTAAGCTATTTAAGAACTGCCCCCCTCTTAAGTTTTATAAACCCACTTGTCACTGTTGCAAATCCTATGTTCAGGGCAACTTGAAGCTATGCTCCCGGGTTGCAATCTTCAAACTTGGCCCAAATAACCTCTCTACTTATATCAAGTTTGCCTCAGCTTTTTTTGCTTTTAGGTCGACGGTTCCCGCCCCGCAACGGTGCAGGGAAGGGGACGCCCGCACTTCCTAGAGCTCCCTTAGCAGGGGTCGAGCTGAGCGCCCCCCACCGAGCCCCAGGCGGCTCTGTGGATAAGCCCCTCGTCCCCGGGTTCGGTCTGCACTGCCAGCCCCCAGTCCCCGGCGCGCAGGATCCACCAGGGCCAGCGCCGGGCGGCCGAGAAGGCAAGAGAGATAGGGCCGGGAGGAGAGGGCACCGGCAGGGGGCGCGGGTTCCCAAGACCGAAAAGGCGGAGCCCCCCACGCGCACTACGTGCTCCCTACGCGCATGCGTCCCGCCCACGCGCAGGCAGCACCTCGCCTGATTGGGTAGCGCTGCCACGTCGGGGTGGGGAAGAGCGTCGTCGCGTCCGGGTGACGTCTCCCGCGGGCGTCGGCAGGGTCGGCGGCGTCGGCAGCAGTGTCGACGGCAGCGGCGGCGGCGGGTGGGAAATGGCGGAGTATCTGGCCTCCATCTTCGGCACCGAGAAAGACAAGTGAGTGGGAGCCCCCCGCCGGGGGTTGGGCGCGATCGGGGCGCAGGGTGGCTGAGGCGGCTGGAGGGCGACCGGGGAGGCCCAGGCGGGCCGGCGCGGCGGCGGCGGCGGCGGGGGAGGGGCCCGCGGCGGGAAGGAGCGGTGGCCCTTCCGGCCCCTTGCGCGCCCTCCGGGGCCGCGCGCCGCCGCCGCCGCCTCGTGGGCCGCGCGGCGGAAAAATGGAGCGGGGAGAATGAATGGGGCCTCTTTTCGGGGCGCCGCGGCCGAGCTTTCTCTGGCCTGGGGGTCTGGACTGGCTGATCGCCCGACTTCCGGGCCTCCGAGTCGCCGGCTCCCGGAAGCCACCTCGAGCCGCGCCGAAAGTTGGCTGGAGCATTCGGGCCTTTTCGATGTGGACACGTTTGCTCCAACTTTCAGCTGTGAATGTCCTGTCGAGCAAGTTCTGGTACCAGCCTCGCCAGTATTCAGTCGCTTATCTAATTTAGGGTCCTAAGCGTTGGTGTTTTATCCACTGAGCCAGCCTCTTGCCTGTTTAAGCGACCACTGGGCCGGGAATAAGGAGATATGACAAGGAAAAGTATGGTGGAGACTACTGGATTAACTATCTAACCACAAGAGACGTGATCCGCTCTTAAAATACAGGTGCTCCTCGATTTACGATGGGCTTGCGTTCCGATAAACCCATCATGAATCGAAAATGCCTTTAATACCCCAATAAACCCATCATCTAAGTTGAAAATTTGTAAGTCGGTGACTGTTCTTGAAGACACAATTCTGATATAAGGAAAAAGATGTTTTGATTTTTTCCTTAAGGTTGCATGCCTTCCCTAATCAATCGTTAGGTTAAAAGCAAAACATTTAATTTCAGCTTTAATTGCCACCTTGGCACGTACTAATTTCCAGTGAGTTGGCTGTAGTTTAGACTAAATGGAACGTTTTCAGACGTTTGAAGGGTAATTCTTACTTTGAAAACCTAAAGACTCAGCATCTGGCTTAATCTACTGTTTAGTTATCTTGGCATTCTTCAGTGCCATACAAAGTTAACATGACTTTATATTTTCAATGATAAACCCCTAAATTTGTCATAGATGTTTTTAATGCCACTTTTTTCAAACGCTATTTAAAATGTTTCTCTTTTCCAGGATGGAGTCTATCTTGTAAAATGTCCTCTTCACACATGGTAGAATCTCCTGTGTTGTTTGGATGAAGAGGCTATATTTCTAGCAAAATTTTAAGCCAAAATCTACCAGTTATAGTCACTCCAGAAACATTTAGTGGGGGTCAACTATAGGTCAGTTTCTGGAGACTTAAACATGGGTAGAATTTGGATATTATCCCTAAGGAACTCACGGTATCATCTTGGCGAATGAATAGACCAGCTGTACTGGAACAAGAGGCTCTTCTGAGTTTAGGGTGAAGAACTAACACATGTAGGATTGGGGCATCATTAATTTCGCCTTTTCATATTTGCATGTGGCATGACTTCTGTCTTGTAAAAGTCTGTCTCCCTATATTTCTGCTATAAGAAACCACATTTCAATCTATTGGGCTATACTATAAAGGTCATGGTTTTAATTCAGAAAAGTTGATTATTTAATCTAGGTTACTTGTGTTTTCTTTTCAGGGAGACGTGGGGTTTTAGCTTCCAGGAAACAGGATCAACTCCTAAAAAATGAAGCTGATGGTTCATATTAACTTTAATTATTATTTAAGCTAAGAATAAAATATAGATCTCTACCAATTAAAAAATATTTAGCTTATTATATGTTTGAAGTTATAGATGTTTTCTAGATTCAGGGATATCCTAATAGCTTGTCTGTGGTTTAATTGTGTGGAATAATTGGATATTAATTGTTGAGGCCCAGGGCCTGCCCATTCTGAGGTAGTTTTTAAATAAGCTTTCTTTATTTTTAGATGACTTCCTAAAGATATGCTATTGTCTAATCAAGTTAAATAATCTCAAGACGTGTAAGTTTGCAAATATATATAATCACTTTCCTCTCCTGATAAATTTGGACTTTCCTATCTTTATTGCTACCTGATAATAAATCAGTAGCTAGTCAGTCTTCATGGTCCATGAGATTTCACTGAGGCTGAGGCCCTTCAGTCTTAACTCTGGATTGACTGTTTAAAACATAATGGCACTTGGTAAAAACTGAGGTTGAGGCCCTTCAGTCTTAACTCCGGATTGACTGTTTAAAACATAATGGCACTTGGTAAAAAAAAAAAATTGAATTTTGAACAGAGTCTGTCTGGTAAGATGTCCTAATTCATCAGAGATCAGCTTCCCTCCCTGACGTTGCTGGTACACAGGCATGATTGCTGGTTCCATTGGATATGGATCTGGATTGTCAGCGTATTTGAACAGTATTAAGGGAGGGTTTTGCAGTAGAGACAGAGGTGACGTAAGGTGGTTCCTAAGGTGGGTTCGGTCAGTCCCCTAATAGTTGGTTTTCCGTGTGTTGAGACCAGGAGAATTGATTTACTTCAGACCTATTTTTTGAAACTCCCTGTTGGTCTGGTGTCATGGGTTTAGAGAGACTCTGAACTTCGTTTTCTGTTTTCCTTAGATAATGATAGCACTTCATGAGCACCATATGTGAAGCACACATACGTTCTGTCTGACTCTCAGAACAGTGCCACATTGGCATTGTCATCATTTACAGATGACATCTGAGAGCTAGGGTGACTTGCCCAAGCCCAAGCAGCTGGTAGCAGAGTTGGGATCTTAACCCTCACCACACTGGTGTTTTCAAGAGAGAACTTCATCGTGGAGAACTGGAGAACAGATACTGCTTAAGTTACATTTAGTTTTAGACTAATTTAATACTCCATTTAAGAAAAAAACAGAACAGCTGTGCAGTTAGGAAAGTGGAGGGGGTTTGAATGAGGAAGAGGCAGGTTAGAGTTAGAACCGTCTTTGCTGAACAAGTAGTGTGTTTGAAGAAAGGGAAGTTGAAGTTACGTTGTCCTAAAATACAGCAAGGAAGAGGAGGTGCTTAATACCACGGAAAAAAGTCTGTGTCATGTTTCTGTGAGGTTAAAAGTAATTTGATAGTGTATGTCATGCTGCTGACATATTTCCATGTGTTTGATATCTTCCCAGCAAAATAATCAGCTCTCATTTTCCCTTACAGAGTCAACTGTTCATTTTATTTCAAAATTGGAGCATGTCGTCATGGAGACAGGTGCTCTCGGTTGCACAATAAACCGACGTTTAGCCAGGTTTGTTTGCCTTTTTTTTTTTCATGTAAATTATAAAAACTTCATGTTCTTTTCAAAGACAGTTAATTTCTACATATTAAGCAAGTCATTTTTTCTCTAGTAGTTGTATTTTCCATTTGTGTTCATAAGTGTGTTCTTTTATTTAAATAAGAGTGAGGCAGGTGAACCACTTTCAGTGGAAGGTCTGAGACCACCACTCCTTGTTTTTATCATTAGAGAAACTTTAAAAATCAGTTTTTGATGTTTGTGTGTTGGCTGTGCCTGATATTTGCTGCCCTGCCATCTTCCCTACCCCCTCTGATAGACATGGGTCCAGAGGGGGTGGCCGTGCCAGCCTTGGGTTAGCCTCTTCCAGGCACCAGTGGACACGGAGTGGGCTTTCTGCTCTTTGCTGTCTCCAGACAGTAGAGGTGATGGAGCCACCTTACAAGCTAGCATGATTGTCACCAGGCCCATCATGCTGCTCGAGCTTCTCTGGCTGCGTCCTCACTTTCACATCCCTAGTTGAGGAAACAGCGAGTTGCATCACGTCATGGAAACATGAAAAATAAAGCTGAAAGGTAGAAAATGGGCCGTAAATTGCTCTTAGCGGGTCTGTTTGGTTAATTGAGGAGTGCCTGTTATCTTGGGCTTAGATCCGCTCTGAGTTCAGTTCACTCAAAAGTTGTGATTTTTGATAGTTTTATTTTTGGTTAATTGAAGAAAAGGCAAAGGTTGGTACACTATAAAGGATCACTTATGGATTAAAGGGAGAAGGCACCTTTAATCGAAGCAGAAAACTTGTGCCCAGGTTGATGAGAACATTTGAAATTTGAAAATCAATGCCCAAGTCTTTCCAGATGGAGGGTTGGGGAAATCCTTCCAACCCACCCTTGAAGTCTAAATGTGCAGCCTCTGAGCTGTTGAGTAGCTATTATGCGTGGCCCCTGGGAGCTGCCAAGCTCTGCCTTTGAGCTCGCATCTGTCTGTTAAGTTTTCCTGTAAGCATTTAAGAAAATCTACCACTTGGTATAAGTGAGCTGGGAGAAGGAAACATGGGTTTTTTTCCGGTTGAAGCCCATGGACGACCCCACAGCACACGGTGTTTTTAGAAGGGAAGAGGATGATGGCTTTTCCCTCCATTATGCTAATTACCAAGTGGTTAGTATAATAGCAGTCTGTCTTTTGATAGCTCTGAACATGTGTTTCTTTTTACAAATTTCAAAATCTTGGAGAACTAGCTTTAAATTTTCTGTGTATTGTAATTGTTTTTTCTTTAATGTTTTGATTTATGAACCGAATCTCCCCTAACTAAACCAGTGGCCATGGATTGTGCTATAAGCAAGCATCTTAAGTGACCACCCAGTTCTTTGATTTTGGGGGGTGTCCCAAGTGTTGGGCTGAGAGAAATCAGCTGTTCCCTATTCTAAAAGTTTTCTTTAATCTGGCCGGAGGCACTTTCTTTATGTTTTTCTGGATCATAGATTACCTGAGAATGTGAAATGTGAAGTTAATTTAGGCACTCCGGATCAGTGCTGGGGAGAGCCCATTGGAGCTCGATGGGGTCAGTAGTATGTGTCAGCTTAAGCATCCTAGTTTGATGTGTGGGTTTGTTTTGGTTGGTTTTAGGCAATCCTAGCCACCCTTGACTTTCCCATTAGACTGTATTGCCTCTTTACGTTAAGCTTCCTTCATTAAATAGCCACTGCCAGAATACCTGAGTGAGACCAACTGAATTTTACTGTTGAATAATTGGGCTCAGTTTAGCTTTTCATCAGGGTTGTCATGCTACGGTCATTTCAGTTCAAAGCTGAGTCAAGTCAGCTTTGGGAAGCCTCCCAAGGCCTGAGTTCAGTTGACTCAGGGCAGTACTTGACAGCTTATGGAAGAGACGGGGCCCTGATGCAGGTTTGAGTGGTTCAGTGTGGACAGTTTGTCAGACCTCCCTCTTAGGTGGGGTGGGCTTCCCACCTGCACACCTTTGACTGAGGGACTCTTCATACAACCACTCCCCTTTAAACAGAGCTAGAAATGGAGCTGGCTGGTTTTGTAAAACCACCACTTACAAAACTACTTCACATGGATATTGTTGAGACTAAACATTTATTTTTCTAAATCATGTGAGTGATTGCTTTAGCTTGTAAATCTCTAGCATAATTCAGGGTGGGTTTCTTTATAAGCTGCTTACAGTGATATGGACATTAAGATTCATGTAATATATTAGCCTACTAACTTAAACATGGTTTGTTTTTTCAGACAACTTGATTTTAAGAAGAACGGTACAGTGTAAGGTTTCAAGTCTGCCTGATCCAGTTTAAAGCACAAGGGCTAAAAGGATTTTTTTCCTTAAAAGAAGGATCGGAAAAGAGCAAATGTTTTAAGCTATTGTATTATGTAAACAGAGATCCCACCAAGAAAGTGTAAATCAGAGCCGGGTGTCCATGACAGTTGACAGACCTGTTTGGTGTGCCTGTTTTGCTAGGAGACCAGAGAACTTGATGTACTGCAGACAGCTGAGTTACGCATTTGGTTTTGAAAAATTATCTTGTGTGAGGAATATGATTATAACGTGAATTTTTCCACATCTTGGTGTCTGCTAGCTTGAAGTACAAGAAAATGTTAGTATTCTACTATTTATCTTGCATTAAAACCCTTTAACATTGAAAACGTGGGACTGCTCACAACAATACAGTTTCTTCTTGGTTGCTGGCTGACTTGACCCAAGTCACTGCTCAAACTCTGTTTTCATAATATGATGGTTTTGGTGTACTCTTCAGAAGACAAATGTCTGACTTGCGGGAAAAAAACAAACGTTTAGCCATTTGCAAACAAATTGTCTCTTTGCAATTGTCTAATATATGCACAGCAGCCAGTAGAATTCCCCTTTTTATTTTTTTTTCCCCGCAGACCATCTTGATTCAAAACATCTATCGTAATCCCCAAAACAGTGCACAGACGGCTGACGGCTCACACTGTAAGTCCCACAGTTGGAGAAATTTTTTTAAAACAATGGTGTTAAAGAGCCCACTCTTAATTGAGACAAATAATGTTGGCTTCTGAGCTGCTGACATAGAGCTGTTGCAAACAGGACAAGGTGCTGGAACTCCTTGGCGCACACAGCAAGAACTTGATACTTGGCCACGTTCAGCAGGCTTTTCCCTTCTAGGGAGGGTTACTGGCCCGGCCACCTCCATTGATTGACATTTGTCATGAGAGCAGGTCCGTCCATGTGAAACGAATTTCAACATTTTGAGCTGTTCACTGGTCTTTACAGTGACTGAACCCCTGGCCTTTATGAAGTTCTTTGTGTAAAATTAAAACTCTTAGGAATATTAAGGAATCAATAAGGTAAGTTGCCCAGTAAGTGTGGGTTTTATTTCACCATTATAATTTTTCCTCCAGGAAGTGGAGATTTCATGATATGTAACAATTGTATTTCTCTAATACAGTCATTTTTTCCATCAGTTTATGTAAGCATTATTCTTTCCGAGTTCATTAAAAATTTTCTGCCACATCTAAGAACATTTTGGTGCCAGCCTGGCAAACTATTTGTGCTTTCACCTGAATTGGAATTTTGAAAGGAGAGTTTTCACGTTCCGCAAGCAGAAGTACAAGATGGGCATATCATGAGACCTCCGTTACACCACAGTGTTAGGGGTTCAAGGCGGCCGCCAACTGAGAAAACGCCTCTGCTTCTCCAGAAAATAACTTGCTCTCTTTTCAGCACTGAATCTCAACTGAAGCACTTGCCAGAGGCAGCCGGTTAAGTGTTTACCTTTAATTTTCCATAATATAAAGTTGTTGCGTTTTGTATTTCAGACCATTGCCCTCTTGAACATTTACCGTAACCCTCAAAACTCTTCCCAGTCTGCTGACGGTTTGCGCTGTAAGTTCATACAAGTTCCTTCCCCGGTTCCCTGGGCTTGCGTGTCAGAGCTCAGTGTCCACTCCATCTGGTCTGCCGTGCTAGTGTCAAGGACCACGTTTCACTAGAGGTGGCAAGGAGCTTTCGTCCCACTGACCCCACGGAAACCTCTGTTGGAGATTTGAACTCCCACCGTGTGTTAAAAAGGGAAAAAAGTAACTGGAAAGGGTGCCCTTTAAAACAGTCTGGAGCTGGGCCGGGCGCGGTGGCTCACGCCTGTAATCCCAGCACTTTGGGAGGCCGAGGCGGGTGGATCATGAGGTCAGGAGTTCAAGACCAATCTGGCCAACATGGTGAAACCCCATCTCTACTAAAAATACAAAAATTAGCTGGGCGTGGTGGCGGATGCCTGTAATCCTAGCTTCTAGGGAGGCTGAGGCAGAGAATCGCTTGAACCCGGGAGGTGGGGGTTGCAGTGAACCGAGATCGTGCCGCTGCACTCCAGCCTGGGCGACAAGAGTGAGACTCCGTCTCCAAAAAAAAAAAGAAAACCAGTCTGGAGCTGCTGCTGCCCCTTCTTCCTTTACTTTGGCCGTCATCCTAGAGGGAATGTACTGGAATTAAACGTCAAGTCATATTCTTCCCTCTTAGAGCAACAATATTTGAATGTTTCTCTCACTTTCTGGAATTTTAAAAAGCAAACTTTAAGTTATTTTTTCAGATTTTATTTCTCATTAGCCTTTTTTCCTTGAACTCCATTTTTGAGTGCACCCTGTAGTTGTGAGAACATTGTTCTGAGAGCATTCCCCAAATGAGGGTCTGCAGCTTGCACTGACCCCTGAGTTCCTCACCCACCAGCCCCGTGCCGACCCGTCTCACCCGTGTGGGGGTGCTCCACTCAAATAGGCCCTTGGCAGAAAAGATTGTCCTTTCTGTCCACACATTGCCTGGGTACAGTCTCCAGCTCTAGGAGATGGAATTGGTTTGCTCCATTTAGAAATAGATCGAAACTGGGCATTCAGTAGATGCTACCAGTATCTTCCTGTACTGGGAAATACTAAATTTAGGTTGTGAATATTTACTTAATGATAATTTTTAGAAAAAGAGATATCATAGATGAGTATGATTGGAAAGTTCAGAAAACTAAAATTTGATTTTTACAGCCATCCAACTATAGAATCATTGGAATTTAGTCATTTATGGATAAATTAAAATGAATACCTGGACTCTTGTTAAAATCAAAAAGTCCAAACCAAAGATAGGCACTTCCCATTCACCATTCTGTTTTAAAGCAGTAAAAATTGAGGTGCCCTTGGATATCCACAAGCCTAAATTGTGTATACCCTTGAACCAGAGCCCCTCAGTTAATGGGGTGACCGACATGGGGTAGATGATCCCAGGGGGCATTCCCTTCTCGAGCTGGCCCCGCACTCGGAGGCCTGGGGATTGTGCTTCCTTGCACACAGTGGTGCGCATTTCTATGTGTGGATGAGATTTTCTTGTCAACTTTTCCTGCCAGACACTAAATGCTTTTCAGTGCTAATACTGACCTGATAGTAGAGATTTCTTTCCCTGAGTCGGATGGTAGCAGGATTTACTTGGTAACCCTTGGTTTAAAATACCTGTTTTTTTGTTTGTTTGTTTTCTTTTGTTTTTTAAGGAAATAAGATCAATAGGCGGAGGGAAATGTTTCTATATGCACTTATTAAATAATTTTTGTTAACAACCCTGCCCTGGGATAAAAGTGAATGGAAGTACATGACTGAGTAACAGTAATTAATTTTTTGCCCTGATCGTTTATTTGGGGACTGTGTATGCTTTATTGACTGACAATAGAATGTTGTATTAGTTTTCATTGTGTCTTTATTTGCAGTTCACAGCACTTTTGTTTTGCATATGCTACAAACTAAAAGTTTAGCAATTACGTTATATTCCAATTCTGGGGTCCAGATTGTACAAATTAGATGAAATTCTAATTCGTCATTTAGGAAGAAATCAATTACCTAAAATTACTGGCTCTTTTTAACATACCCTTTAGTATGTAGAAAAATAAGCTTCAAATGCGTGGGTTAAAGTTAACTATCAATCCCAGTTTAAGAGTGATATTTCTGTAAGAAAACTGCTTTATTTTCCAAGTTGTAGTATTTAACATAGGCTGAGTCACTATAAGTTTTTAATTGTATCTTAATGCAATTGTCTCTGCCTTTCAAGTCACTTTTGATTGAAACATTTTAAGCAGAATAAATATAGCCAATAATTTAAAATAATCACCCCAAAACCATTTCTCAAAGCTACTAAAACTTTGAGCATGTGAATAATTTTCTCCTCTTCACATTCTTCTGATGTGGGAAGGAAGTGAATTTGAAATATTAAAATCTGCCCTTTGGAATAGGCTTCTTTGGCCCGTTTTATAACTTGATTTCTACTCGGGGAGGAAGGTACATTCCCAATAGCTTTTCAATTGGGATATCCTGTGATATGATTGGCAGGCTGTCCGAGTAGTTACACTTAATAAAATTTGGGTTTGAAAGCAGATTCCTGGAAGTTCAAAAATAACTAAAACAGCCCCAGATAGGTTAGAAAGTGAACTTAAATCATTCTCAGAATTAGAAAATAAGAAGTTATTTTTTATCCTTAAAGATAAAAAGGGGGCCGGGCACAGTGGCTCACGCCTGTAATCCCAGCACTTTGGGAAGCTGAGGCAAGTGGATCACGAGGTCGAGAGATTGAGACCATCCTGGCCAACATGGTGAAACCCCGTCTCTACTAAAACTACAAAAATTAGCCAAGATCACGCCACTGCACTCCAGCCTGGAGACAGTGAGACTCTGTCTCAAAAAAAAACACGATGATAAGAGTTTTGAGCAAGCTCAAAGACCTGTGTGCCAGCAGTCAGATGTCCACGTTGGGTGCACAGGCTAAGGCAGCCAGCCCAATCTGGAAACCAGTCAGGCTTTTGCCAGCCCCTAATCTAGCTGATTTGAACATGTTTGTTGATACACCAGCTCTGTGATTTCTCAGGTTTAGAGAACTCTAGAATTTGATAGATTGGGCCGGGCACAGTGGCTCATGCCTGTAATCCCAGCACTTTGGGAGGCTGAGGTGAGCAGATCATGTGAGGTCAGGAGTTTGAGACCAGCCTGGCCAACATGGTGAAACCCCGTCTCTACTAAAAATACAAAAATTAGCCAGGCATGGTGGTGCGCGCCTGCAGTCCCACCTCCTTGGGAGGCTGAGGAAGGAGAATTGCTTGAACCTAGCAAGTGGAGGTTGCAGTGAGCCAAGATCGCACCACTGCACTCCAGCCTGGAGTGGACAGAGACTCCATCTCAAAAGAAAAAAAAATTTAATTAAATTTGATAGAATGATGATGGGGATAGAGTGTAAATTTGCCAAATCTACCCACACAACAGACATGATTTTACCTAATACATGTGAATTATGAAGAATAAACTGATGAAAATAGTTTGGGAATATAAAACTTAAGAATGCTTGCACCGGGCACAGCGGCTCACGCCTGTAATCCCAGCACTTTGGGAGGCCGAGGCAGGTGGATCACGAGGTCAGGAGTTCAAGACTAGCCTGGCCAAGATGGTGAAACCCCATCTCTATTAAAAATACAAAAATTAGCCGGGCGTGGTTGTGGGCGCCTGTAATCCCAGCTACTCGGGAGGCTGAGGCAGAGAATCGCATGAACCCAGGAAGCGGAGGTTACAGTGAGCCGAGATCGTGCCACCGCACTCCAGCCTGGGCAACAGAGTGAGACTCCATCTCAAAAAAAAAGAAAAAAAAAGAAAAAAAAAAGAATGCTTTCATCAGCAAAACATTGTAACATTCCCTTTACTTGAGGGCGTCCACAATACTGTAACGTTGCATGGGAACTGTCCTACTGAATCTTCATGGTTGCTTGGATTTTAATCACATCAGAAGAATTTGAGAGCATACCATGGCTGGCAGTCCATAAAAGACTAGTTAGGAACGTCAGCTTTTAATCGTTGACCCTACTTTCAGATTTCATTTTAAACTTACGGAAGAGGGGAAGACATCAGTGTGCTTAGTTGGCCTTTACTCTAAATCTTAAAAGGAAGAAAATTTTAATATTTCTTAGTTTGAGCCCAGGTGTGGTGTCTCACGCCTGTAATCACAGCACTTTGGGAGGCCAAGGCAGGCGGATCACTTGAGGTCAGGAGTTCAAGACCAGCCTGCCAACATGGTGAAACCCTGTCTGTACTAAAAATTAAAAAAAAAAAAAAAAAATTAGCCGGGCATGGTGGTGGTCGCCTGTAGTCCCAGCAACTCCGGAGGCTGAGACAGGAGAATCGCTTGAACCCCGGAGGTGGAGGTTGCAGTGAGCTGAGATGGTGCCATTGCACTCCAGCCTGGTCGACAGAGCAAGACTGCATCTTGTGGGTGTAAAAAAAAATTCGTAGTTTTGAGAGTCAACTTTTTCCTCACAGTTTCTGAAAATGTGGCCCTTTTGATGCTGATTAAAGCTGGTTGTGATTTTAACACGTTAGTAGCCAGAATCGAGACTGTCATGGGGGCATTTAAAACCTCACCACACTTGACACCATTCACAAGTAGCCATGTGGCTCAGTCTCCTGAGTGCTCCTGCAGAGTGCAGCTCTGCCAGGCTTTTATCTAGATAATCTCTTGTGTGTTACTGTAGCAGTTTGAGTTTAAGCACAAGAGTTCACTCAGTTAACACGTTCTAACCAGCAAGATTTCTGTTGTTTCCAGGTGCCGTGAGCGATGTTGAGATGCAGGAACACTATGATGAATTTTTTGAGGTGAGAGAATTGACCTCTGTAACTAATAGACCTGTTGATCTTCTGTATCTGTTTGGAAGGATTTAAAATGTTTCTCTGCTAATAAACATACATGAGTTATATCTAATGACACTTTGTAATGTATAACGAGTCTTAAACCACTGTGGTCTCCCTTCAGGAGGTTTTTACAGAAATGGAGGAGAAGTATGGGGAAGTAGAGGAGATGAACGTCTGTGACAACCTGGGAGACCACCTGGTGGGGAACGTGTATGTCAAGGTAGGAGCCAGGGCGAGATGGCGGCGTGGCCGCTTAGTGTGCCCGGGCCAAGGCCGACAGGCGAGAGCGAGACAGTGGTGCAGCCGCTTAGTGTGCCCGGGCCAAGGCCGACAGAGGATGGGGTGCCTGCCGCTGTGCACCTTGAGGTCCTGGATGCTCAGGCGCACAGCAGGGCTCGGGTGCACTGGCTCGGCGCCTACCAGCTGCATCATGTGTGGCGGTGGCCAGCCTGCACATGCGCCCAGCCAGCAGAACTGAAGGACGGACCGTACGCCACAGCCATCGTTATTTCAGTGTAGAATATTTAGTACCTGTTGGTTAGAAGCTGTGTGGACTAAGGAAAAGTTAGATTTACTCACATGTTTGGTTTCTTTTTCTTTTTTAGTGAATAAAACTGTATTTGCCTACACAGCCATATTTGCTCCCTTAACCAGTTGAATTTGAAAATGAAAGCAACATTTGGCAAAATCTTGGACTATCTTGAAGTTAATCTCATTGAAAATAAAGGATTTTTCAATTATCCTGTAATACTATTCCACCTTATTATTACCTGAGTGTGTATATCTCTCTCTGACATACTTGGATTGGTAATTGAGAAAGTCTTATTAAAGCGTGGATGGCAAGCACCTCTGTTTTTGTCTTTTCAGTTTCGCCGTGAGGAAGATGCGGAAAAGGCTGTGATTGACTTGAATAACCGTTGGTTTAATGGACAGCCGATCCACGCCGAGCTGTCACCTGTGACGGACTTCAGAGAAGCCTGCTGCCGTCAGTATGAGATGGGGTGAGTGAGGAGTGGCCAGTGACGTGACTGAGCACGGTTCGGGGCCGTGTGCACACGAGGTAGTAAATGTCTCCTTCCAACCCACCCACAGAGAATGCACACGAGGCGGCTTCTGCAACTTCATGCATTTGAAGCCCATTTCTAGAGAGCTGCGGCGGGAGCTGTATGGGCGCCGTCGCAAGAAGTGAGTATTCCTGTGCCTGTTGTTAAGCTCAGTGGCTTCTTTCTCCCCTCACAACCCCCCCTTCCAAAAAAAATTTTTTGGCATAGGTGTCGTTTCTGTTTTTTAAAAGGCAGTGCTTAGAACATAGTACATATTTTTAAATATTCAAATGTCCTCTTTGGAGAAGAATATTCACGTGCACACAGGTAACTTCATTATCCAGCTTCTCAAGTAGAGATCAGATCTTAGTAATCAAGCAAGAGGGTGGTTAGCTGGGCAGCCGCGGACATGAGGCTCGTGGAGAAAGTGGGCATGCAGTTTATTCTCGCAGATATTACAAAGAAGAGGAATAGATGTTGTCACCTCCTTTAGATCAGGGAGGGCTTCCCTGGGACACATTGGAAGAAGAATTGTCTTGGGCCACACATAAAAATACGCTAATGGTAGCTGATAACTTCTTTTTTAATTGCAAAAAAAATCTCATAATGTTTTAAGCAAGTTGATGAATTTGTGTTGGGCCGCAGGTTGGACAAGCTTTTGCTTTACATATTTCACATGTCCACTGGGGTTTCTTTTGGTTTTGTTTGTTGGTTTTAGGGCATTTCATTATGTCTTGGGATCGGTGGCATCCTCCCTTCGGGACACTGGCAGAATCAGGCCCAGCGGTCACATCTCTCTGATCCTACATTTAAATGTCCGACAGTCAGGTCACAGAGCAGAGAAAATCAAGATGTCAGAATTGAACCGATTGAGTTCTGAGTCTGGAGAGGTTCTCATCCCTCTTCTGTTAAACACGGACTAGTAAATAAATGGGTGGTGATTGTTTTATTGTCAGCATTAAAGAAGCATAAAAGAAAAACAGGCCTGCTCTCCTCAGCCCAAAAACCTGATGGACACAATAGCTATGAGCGCCTGAAGCGTGGGGTCAGTGAGGGTTGAAAATGGTATGTGTCCAGCTCATTTTGATTATGATTTCCTGTGATCATTTGAGTTGGTTCTAGAAGAAGACAGAAGATGGAAGGTATTACACCTGTTCACTTTTAAGTTGCACACTTTTTTCTCCTGAAACTTTTAACACCTGAAATCAGGGTGCCTGTCAGTCACGGCGTGCAGTCTCTTCAGCAGTGTTTTTCTTTATCAGTGCCGTTGGCTTGGGGAGATGCGCGTGTTTAGAGTGTGGGTGTGGTTCTGTGCTGCCTGCTCTGGTTTGGATGGCACGGTTTTGTTTCTTTTCCTTGGTTGCAGGCATAGATCAAGATCCCGATCCCGGGAGCGTCGTTCTCGGTCTAGAGACCGTGGTCGTGGCGGTGGCGGTGGCGGTGGTGGAGGCGGCGGCGGACGGGAGCGTGACAGGAGGCGGTCGAGAGATCGTGAAAGATCTGGGCGATTCTGAGCCATGCCATTTTTACCTTATGTCTGCTAGAAAGTGTTGTAGTTGATTGACCAAACCAGTTCATAAGGGGAATTTTTTTTAAAAAACAACAAAAAAAAAAACATACAAAGATGGGTTTCTGAATAAAATTTGTAGTGATAACAGTATTCTTGGTGTAATTTATTTCTTGTGGAAGTTCTTTAAATTTCTTTTTTCTTTATAAATCTGCTAGTCATCTTGGAGGTAAAGATTAATAATATCCATCTGCCACTTTGAGTATAAATGAAATCATATTTTTTATCTTAGGGCATGAAATAAAACACATACCAGGTGAGATCTACATGTTAAATAATCCAGAATTTCTCGAGGCTGTCGTGGAAAACCTTTTGGGGTTTCTTTTGTAACTGGTTAGTGAAGAAATGCTTAGCTGTGATCAGTAGACATGCTGTAGACTGCACTGATGTTGGGAAGAAGGCTGATCCTGTGGTGAGACACAGTGGGTGGGCCCGACCCATGTTACCTTCTTGTTCCTGCGAGTTTGTGTCAAGAACCCAATGCGTCCCTGGGAGGCGTGCTTGGGAGGGAGCGTGGATGCTCGCACGGCACACTGAGGGCCAGTAGTCTGTGTCCGTGTTTCCTTATGCCAATGGCTGTGGGAGACACAGAAGCCTGCGGTGCAGATCTGCCTTTAGTCTTTAGACACTCTGGTGTTACTCTCCCCAAGCTACTCGGGTGGCGCGTGCTGGTGGTGTGACTATGGTGACAGCCAGCTGACCGGTGTGGGGCTCCTGTCACAAGTCAGTGCTGGGGGCCGAGCATTTCATTCCTAAGACCAAAATGTTCCAAGTGAGGCCATCCCAAACCATGCCCAGGTGTCCAGATACCTCATCCTCAAAAACCTCCCAGCTCTGGGCGGGACTCGCCCAGGCTCTCCTGCCCTGCTCTGCTCCTTGTGGGGGCTCAGTGACAGATCCCACTGGTGGAGTAGGGGAGTGGCTGGGCCCTAACTACACACCCAGCAAAGATTGGCAGGACATACTACTTGACCATCTCATGAAAGCCCATTTGTGTGTGATGAACTTCAAAAAGGTGATCCTGTCGATTTACCTGGGAGGCTGAAGTGAGCTATGATCATGCCACTGCACTCCAGCCTGGGCAACACAGTGAGACCTTGTCTCTTAGAAAAAAGTAGGTTTGTATATTATAGTAGTGGGCAGATAATTTTAGATGGGTTGGTGGCAGCGTTTGGTGATGTGGGCAGATAATTTTAGATGGGTTAGTGGCAGTGTTTGGTGATGTGGGCAGATAATTTTAGATGGGTTAGTGGCAGTGTTTGGCGATGTAGGCAGATAATTTTAGATGGGTTAGGGGCAGTGTTTGGTGATGTGGGTAGTGGGCGGATAATTTTAGATGGATTAGTGGCAGTGTTTGGTAATGTGGGCAGATAATTTTAGATGGGTTAGTGGAAGTGTTTGGTGATGTGGGCAGATAATTTTAGATGGCTTAGTGGAAGTGTTTGGTGATGTGGGTTGTTTCGTTTATGTCCTTATACTCCATGTTTCCAAAAAAAGTCAGTACAAACATTTATTTTTTTTACCTTCACTTTGGTCAGTTATGGCCATTTATTGAGTAATTTCCACTCAGTCTGAAGGAGGGAAGATGGCAAAAGTTATACTTTATATTTCTTAACTGCTAAGAATCAGAAAGCTTATTTAAAATATACATGATTTTGAGAGGCTGATGCAGGAGGATCACTTGAGTCTAGGAGTTCAAGACCTGCCTGAGCAACAAACAATAGTGAGACCCCATCTCAACAAAAAAAATCGAAAAATTAGCTGGGTGTGGTGGCACATGCCTGTGGTCTCAGCTACTCGGGAGGCTGAGATGGGAGGACCCACCCAAGCCTGGTAAGCCGAGGCTGCAGTGAAGTGTGATTGCCACTGTACTCCAGCCTGGGCAACAGAGTGAGACCCTGTCTCAAAAAAAAAAAAAAAGTAAATGATAAAATGTGAATCAAAATGCCATAAAAAGTGTCTTCAGACATTGTAGTAAGAGGAGCTCACAGTCACACAGGAAGCGCGTGTCACCCTGGTCCCCACTCCCCCACCCCAGTGTGGGTCTGTGATGCGGTTGACGTGGGAAGGTGAGCATGACCCTGAGTGCCCATGAGGCACTGCTGCCCCTCTGGTGTGCGCGGATCATGGTTGAGGAAGAGCAGCCCAGTGAAATGAGTCCAGGCGGTCCACCAGTGGCAGATAGAGTTACAGCTTTTATACAGGTGCTAGGTAGGGCCAGGCAGATTGTTTTTAAAAAGGAAGAATATAAAAGCCACTTGAAATAATTTTGATTTGTAATGAATTCAGGTCCAAATACCACTGTAAATTGTTTCTTATCTGAATATTATATGACGTTTGCTGAGATATAAAACCAAATGGCAAACAGCTGCCGGAATAAACTTTAAATATGGTATCAGCACATCTGATTCAACAGTGGTGTTGAATTATCTAAGTTACTGTGTGCTCCCTGCAGCACCTTTTTTTTTTTTTTTTTTTTTTTTTTAAGAGACGGAGGCTTGCTCTGTCACCCAGGCTGGAATGCAGTGGCACAATCTCGACTCACTGCAACTTCCGCCTCCCAGGTTCAAGCGATTCTATGCCTCAGCCTCCTGAGTAGCTGGGATTACAGGCACACGCCGCCACGCCCGGCTAATTTTTTGTATTTTAGTAAAGACGGGGTTTCACCATGTTGCCCAGGCTGGTCTCGAACTCCTGAGCTCAGGCAATCCGCCTGCCTTGGCCTCCCAAAGTTCGGGGATTACAGGTGTGAGCCACCGTGCCCGGCCTCCCTGCAGCATTCCTTTGCTTGCTGTTGAGTCAGGAGGCCTAACAAGCTTACCATATGCATGTGTTTGTAAGTAGATAAGAATCATTTTAAATATTTCTAAAACCGTGATTAATAGGGTCATTGCCCTGCTAATTGGAGAAAATCTGTTGCCTTCAAATGAACTGAGTATGGGGAAGGGATTGATGTTGCGCCCATGGCAGTGTCTAAAGGGGTGATGGCAGTCACTGCCTCTTTTCTAGTTCAGCATTGAACTAGAATTTACCAAAAGGGAATAAACCTAAGAATGATTTCTGGAAAAAGTCTCAATTCAAAGCACAGAGGAAGAATAGAATTATAAAACCTGATTCTTGATCCTGTGCGATGGAAGGTAAGACTTTGAGTCTCGGAACACTAACAAGCCATGCAGACGTGGCTATGGATGGCCCTAAAAAGCACTTTCTTCCCAGACCGTGAATTTCACATTCCACGTAAATTTTACCAAAGACGTGATCAACATAAGATTTCTAACTTTTCATTTGCCAAGTGGGACTTTTTAGCTTGCTCTCAAGCTTCACCATCCTTTCATGAAATAAAAGTTTTCTTTGGGAAATACCTAAACATACGTGACAGTAGGGAATGCGGTAATAAAGCCCACATGCTTTACCCTGCGCACCCAAGTTTGCATCCCTAACGCAGAGGACCCAGGAGAGGACAGCCCTCGAGCGTGTTCCACGTTATGACGCTCCCTGCAGTGGTTTGTTATTTCATGTTTCCCAGGCTCCAGGGGTTCGCAGCCACCCAGTGGCCAGCACCGCCAGGACGCTGGGACATGCATGCACGCCGCGGGGTGAGCAGGACACAGTGCCTGCCTGGCGAATGCTGTGCCTCTGCCCTGGAGAAGCGGGGCTCAAATTGAAGCAGCTCTTCCTAGGAACCACCACTCCGTTCCCAGAGCTCCCTTCGGTCCAGACGAGCAGCCTGGGAAGTGAGAGGTCCAGGGGGATTGCGGGGTTAGATTCTCAAGGGCTTTGGGAGCAGCAAAGCTGGACCAGGGCGTGGGGGCAGGAAGGTGAATTTTACCTGCCCTGAAAATCCAGACACCAGCAAAGGGAGTTGTGGTTGACATGGGACAAAGCAAGAAGAAAAGGGACCTCTTTAGCTCTTTATCCCAGTTGACCCACAGAAGCTCTTGAGAAAAAGGAGAGTCTCGCTCTGCAGAAGAGGGAACCGCTTCAGAGACCCTAAGTGGACCAGGCTGTCCCGGCGTGCTGTTCGCTGCAGGTGACAGACAATCTAACAAACTAGCTCCAACAACGAGATGTGTTGGGCTGGGCGCTGTGGCTCACGCCTGTAATCGCAGCATTTTGGGAGGCCAGGGTGGGCAGATCACGAGGTCAGGAGATTGAGACCATCCTGGCCAACATGATGAAACACTGTCTCTACTAAAAATACAAAAAAAAAAATTAGCCGGGTGTGGTGGCACATGCCTGTAGTCTCAGCTACTCGGGAGGCTGAGGCAGGAGAATCGCTTGAACCCAGGAGGCAGAGTTTGCAGTGAGCCGAGATCACGCCACTGCACTCCAGCCTGGCTGATAAAGTGGGAGTCTGTCTCAAAAAAAAAGATGTGTTGGCTTCTGTAATTAGAAAGGCCCGGTGGCCTTGCCCTGCTGAGCTCTGGTCTGTGCCGTGTGGGTTCCACATAACATCTCTTTTTTTTTTTTTTCTTTTTTTTTTTTTATTATTATTATACTTTAAGTTTTAGGGTACACGTGCACAATGTGCAGGTTAGTTACATATGTATACATGTGCCATGCTGGTGTGCTGCACCCATTAACTCACCATTTAGCATTAGGTATATCTCCTAAAGCTATCCCTCCCCTCGGGTTCCACATAACATTAGGTGAATAGCGAGATGGC
Organism: Pongo abelii; assembly: GCF_028885655.2. NCBI lineage: Eukaryota > Metazoa > Chordata > Mammalia > Primates > Hominidae > Pongo > Pongo abelii. The sequence continues at coordinate 53,507,857 of NC_072007.2, read as the reverse complement.
CGATGTAGGCCGTGACAGACACCCAGCATCTCGGTCGCATAGGCCCAAGTTGGCATCACTTATTTTTCCAACCTGAAAAAAAGGTCAGCTTCCAAATTCTACGAACTGAGTGTGATACTGATCAAAATGGCCCACAAAACTACAGGGGCCTCCCAGTTCTGAATATGGATCCAAAACCCCCACATCCAATATTAGCAAACAGTCCAGCAGCGTGTTAAGGTAAATCTGCCACTAGTGGGTGTGATTCAATCCAGGAAGTCAAGATGAATGCTATCAAATACTTCATCTGTTCTAAGTTTTCTTAGGTTGTTTCTTTTATTTTTTGAGACGGAGTCTCACTTTGTCACCCAGGCTGGAGTGCACTGGCACGATCTCAGCTCACTACAACCTCTGCCTCTCTAGTTCAAGTGATTCTTGTGCCTCGGCCTCCTGAGTAGCTAGGACCACGAGTAGACACCACCACGCCCGACTCATTTTTGTATTTTTTGCCATGGGATTTCGCCATGTTGGCCAGGCTGGTCTCGAACTCCTGACCTCAGGTGACCCACCCACCTCAGCCTCCCAAAGTGCTAGGATTGCAGGCGTGAGCCGCTGTGCCCAGCCAACATTGTTTCTTATGGTTCTCCCAATTATGCTTACGTTGTATCTCTTAGCTGGCTTCCATGTCTGTTATATTTTTAATTAGATGCATGATACATACAGCAAAGTACCTTAAAGCTAAACCTGGTTTAAAAGACAATTGCAAGGTGATCGTCGTGGTCAAGAAGCAGCACAAAGCCAACATCCAGGCCAGCCCTCCCCAGCCATAAAATTCTTCTTCCTCCTAAAAGAAACAACTATCTTGACGTTTGCAATAATCATTTTGTTTTGCTTTTACTATTTTACAAACTACATATGGTTCACTAAACATTATAGTTTTGCCTGCTTTTAGAAGTGGAATCATGTATGATTTTGTCTGGCTCAGCTTGTCCGCAATATTCAACTGTGTTGGGTGTAGCTGGCCTGAGATTTGCAGCTGGTGGGCGCGTCAGTCTGGAAAAAGCAAAGAATACAGCAGTAAGTAATGGTGGAGGTACAAGTGAGCAGTCGCAGCCGGGAGACAGGTGCAGAAAGAGGAGGAGGAGGGCGCGTCTTGGCGTGTGGAGCAGTGAGGGCAGATTTCCTGCAGCAGGAACCAGGAACACACTGGGGTTGTCAGGAAGGACTAGCACCAGGTCCCAACAGCCCTGAAATCCCAGGACTCATGTCCCCCTCACCTACATGCCTGCCATTGGTCCTGCAGCTCAGAGCTGTCTTCACGGGGGCCAGGCTGACAGGGCAGCGCCCACCCAAAATGCTGCCAGCTTACAGGGAGGGAGAGAGAGAGACGGGTGATGAGAGACAGAGAGACTTCTTGCTGGCGCTCTGGCCCCTGACCAGAATGACCTGCAAACTGCACATGCCACTGGGTGAAAGCAGGCCCACAGTCAGTCACTCAGGACTGAGTACTGGGGGGCCCCAGAGGGAGGGACCCTGGGCATCCTTCCCCAGGTGTTGAAGACGTGTGCTGGGAAGGGATCAGGAAGAGCTTGGGGAGGACGTCAGGGAGAGCGCTCACAGAGCCTCATCGGCCATGGGAAGGACCTGGAATCTTTTTTTTCCCTAGAAACAGGGTCTCATCATGTTGCCCAAGCTGGCTTCAAACTCCTGGGCTGAAGCCATCCTCCCGCCTTGGCCTCCCAAAGTGCTGGGAGTACAGGTCTGAGTGACCACACGTGGCTTGTCCCTGGAATCCCTAAGCTGAGTCGTGGGAAGGGTTTGAACAGGAGCATGAAGAGCTCTAATTCATATGCTTAAAGCAGTTTCTTACTGCAGTGTGCGGGACAGACTGCATGCCGGGCAGGAGTGCGGAGGAGAACCAAGCAGACAGGACTGGCCAGGCAAGAGCAGAGGGCGGCTTGGACCGTGATGGGCTTGGGGTGGTCCTCTCAGCTTGGTTTGTAAGCTGTTCTGGTGGGGTGCAGTGATGGGTGACTGGTTTTAATTTTCATATTACTGATGACCAATGAGGCCGGCACATTTTCCTGCCGTTACCATTTGAATGTCTCTCTGTGAAGCCCGGTCTAAGTCTTTTGCCTATTTTAAAATATTGAGGCTGGGCACAGTGGCTCACGCCTGTAATCCCAGCACTTTGGGAGGCCGAGGTGGGTGGATCACCTGAGGTCAGGAGTTCAAGACCAGCCTGACCAACGTGGTGAAACCCCGTCTCTACTAAAAATACAAAAATTAACCGGGCCTGGTGTCGGGCGCCTGTAATCCCAGCTACTCAGGAGCCTGAAACAGGAGAATCACTTGAACTTGGGAGGCAGAGGTTGCAGTGAGCCGAGATCACACCTATTGCACTCCAGCCTAGGTGACGAAAGTGAAACTCTGTCTCAAAAAAAATAAAAATAAAAAAATCGAGTAGTTTGTCATTTTCTTATTTATTTCTAGATGTTTTTTATATACGGTAGAGATGAATCTTTTGTTGATGTGCATTGCAAATATTTTCTCCCAGTCTGTGGTTTGCCTTTTCTCTCTCTAAACGGTGTCTTGATGAAAGCCTGTTCTTAGAATTCATCTAAGTCGATTTATCCATCTTTCATCTGTACACAGTGCTTTTTGTGTTCCGTGTAAGATATTTCTTGCCTCCCTAAGTTCCTGCTGATATTCTCTGTCTTTGTTGTAAGCCTTATATATATATTGTGTGTGTTTGGTTGGTTGGTTTTTTTTGAGATGAAGACTCGCTCTGTCGCCCAGGCTGGAGTGCAGTGGCACAATCTCAGCTCACTACAACCTCCACCTCCCGAGTTCAGGCAATTCCCCTGCCTCAGCCTCCCAAGTACCACAGGCGCCTGCCACCACGCCCGAGTAATTTTTGTATTTTTAGTAGAGATGGGGTTTCACCATGTTGGCCAGGCTGGTCTCAAACTCCTGACCTCAAGTGATCCACCTGCCTCAGCCTCCCAAAGTGCTGGGATTATAGGCGTGAGCCCCCATACCCAGCCTGTTTGCTTTTTGTTTTGTTCTGTTTTTGAGATGGAGTTTCACTCTTGTTGCCCAGGCTGGAGTGCAATGGTGTGATCTTGGCTCACTGCAAACTCTGCCTCCTGGATTCAAGCGATTCTCCTGCCTCAGCCTCCTGAGTAGCTGGGATTACAGGCGCATACCACCACGCCCGGCTAATTTTTGTATTTTTAGTAGAGACAGAGTTTCACCATATTGGCCAGGCTGGTCTCGAACTCCTGATCTCAGGTGATCCACCCGCCTTGGCCTCCCAAAGTGCTGGGATTACAGGCATGAGCTATGGCGCCTGGCCGCTTGTTTGTATATATGTGTGTGTGTGTGTGTGTGTGTGTGTGTGTTTAGTTTTGTTTTTTGAGAAGGAGTCTCGCTCTGTCGCCCAGGTTGGAGTACAGTGGTGTGATCTCAGCTCACTGCAACCTCTGCCTCCTGAGTTCAAGCGATTCTCCTGCCTCAGCCTCCTGAGTTGCTTGAACTCCTGACCTCAAGTGATCTGTCTGCCTCGGCCCACCAAAGTGCTGGGATTACAGGCATGAGCCACCGCGCCCAGCCTGTTAGCTTGTGTTTGAGACAAGGTCTGGCTGTGTCGCCCAGGCTGGAGTGCAGTGGGTGTGATCTCAGCTCACTGCAATCTCCATCTCCTGGACTCAAGCGATCCGCCCACCTCAGCCTTCCAAGTAGCTGAAACTACAGGTGTGCACCACCACGACTGGCTAATTTTTTTATTTTTATTTTTTTATTTTATTTTTTTTGTAGAAACAGGGTTTCACCATATTGCCCAGGCTTGTCTCAAACTCCTGGGCTCAAGCCATCCTCCCACGTTGGCCTCCCGAAGTGCTGGGATTACAGGTGAAAGCCACCATGCCCAGCCCGTCATAAGCTTTAATATATTCACTTTCACATTTAGCTCTAGGATTTATCTTCCATTTGTTGTTGTTGTTGTTGTTGAGACAGGGTCTCACTTTGTCACCCAGGCTGGAGTGTAGTAGCATAATTATAGCTCACTATAGCCTCAAACTCCTGGGCTCGAGTGATTCTCCCACCTCAGCCTCCCATGTAGCTGAGAATACAGGTGCAAGCCACCATGCCAGTCTAATTTTTTTTTTAATAGAAACAGGGTTTTACATGTTGCCAGGCTGGTCTCAAACTCCTGGCTTCAAGTGATCCACCAGCCTTGGCCTCCCAGAGTGCTGGGATTACAGGCGTGAGCCACACATGCAGCCATGTTCCATGTCGGTGTGAAATCAGTGCTTTCCTACATGGATATCCAATTGCTCCAGCAGCATTTATTGTAAAAACAACCTCTACCTTTCCCTGCAGAACACGGCGCCCTCTGTGGTAGTCCCGTCATCATGTGCAGATGGGTTTGTTCTTGGATTCCCTTCTGCTCATGGGTCTTTTGCACGTCCTTGTGCCTTAGGTATATTTCGAATGAACAGGAGTCTACAGGGGCCGGGCACGGTGGCTGATGCCTGCAGTCCCAGCACTTTGGGAGGCCAAGGGAAGTGGATCAGCCCAGGAGTTCAAGAGCAGCCTGGGCAACATGGTGAAACCCTGTCTCTACAAAAAGTATTTAAAAACCAGCCAGGTACAGTAGCATGTGCCTGTGGTCCTAGCTACTAGGGAGCCTGAGGTGGGAGGGTCACTTGAGCCCAGTAGGTTGCGGCTGCAGTGAGCCAGGACTGCACCACTGCACTCCAGCCTGGGCAACGGAGCAAGACCTGACTCAAAAAAGAAAAAAAGAGCCTGTGGGATTTGCTGTTGCATCCAGTGTGGGCTGTGAGAGAGAATTCAAGGATGCCTCTGAGGGTTTTCACCTGAGTAGACTTTTTTTGCCTTATCAACTTTATTTCTGATAAAGCAGATTGGAGAACATGAATCTAGATTTTAAGGCCCAAAGAACTGGTAAGGCCATCCCTGTCCATGGTCTGACCCGGGACTGCCCACCTGCGGGTCAGCTTGGGCGCACACAGTATGCAGGGTTGCTGGCCCTGTGCCTGCCTGGGGGCAGGGAGGGAGTGAGTCCCCAGGCCTCGCACCATTTGAACAGATCAGCGCCCTGCAGTCCAGGCATCTGCACAAGTCAGTGCTGGAGCCTCGGCATGACACGATCAGACAGGTCACACTCCTCTCCAGGGAAGGATGGGGGCGGTGAGGAGAGAAGCCAGGAGTGGCCCCTCATGGAAACATGACACTGTTCCTGTGTTCCCTCACCCAGAGTGGGCTGGGCAAGGCATCAACCATGCCAAGGCTGTCCTCCCGCACCCCGAGGCCACTTCCTTAGTGCCCACTGCCACCCCTCAGGCTCCTCCTGGTTCCACGGACAGCTGGCTTCTTCCCCAGGAAGGTTTTGAACAAGTGAGATCCGTGCAATAATCAGGTTAACTCAAGCGTCACCCGGCAGCCAAGGCTGACTCGCCGCGCCGCCTCCCCGGTCACGTGAGCTCCCAAGCGCTTTGTAAGAGATCAGCTGAGATCCATGGGGGCCTGAAGCTGCAGAGTCTGGAAAATACGATCCCCTCCCATGGCCGGGCTCCCCTCCCACCGCCAGGCTCCTAAGAGAAAACGTGGTCTGAAGCTGAAACCGCCTTCTCCTCGCTAACGCCAAAGAAATTGAAGTCCAGGGTCTTTTCTTTCTAGCACGTCGTGTGTGACAGAACCTTCTCAACCAAACAGTCCCAAGACCGCCCAGATGGCTGTCTTCCCATGCCCGTGCTCCAGGGGCAGCAGGACAGGCCTGGAAACCGAGTCTGCAGGTCTGTGGAGCTTTCAGGAGAGAGCCGGGCCTGGGCCCACCAACCCAGCCTCAGCCATCTTGCCAGGGGTTCTAGCTGCATGCTGACCCGTTAGATGGCATGGTGTGGCTCTCAGCGAGGAAGCCAGCCCCTCACCCCCCTGGGATTCCCCCTCAACAGGGCACCTCCCTCTCAGCAGCATTCCAGGAGCAGCTGGCCTGTTCACACAGCAGGGCATCCTTGGAGCCTACACTCCACCCCGCGCAGCCAAACTCGATTTGGAAAACGCCCACCTCCAAATATGCAGGCACCTCCTCAAATCCCGGGTCTTTTTTTAAAAATGAGTTGAATCAGCCAGGGGCACGGTGGCTCACGCCTGTAATCCCAGCACTTTGGGAGGCTGAGGTGGCAGATCACTTGAGGTCAGGAGTTTGTCACCAGCCTGGCCAACATGGCAAAACCCTGTCTCTACTAAAAACACAACAATTAGCCAGGTGTGGTGGGTGCCTGTAATCCCCAGGGAGGCTGAGGCAGGAGAATCGCTTGAACCTGGGAGATGAAGGTTGCAGTGAGCTGAGATTGCACCACTGCACTCCAGCCTGGATGACAGAGCAAGATTCCGTCTCAAAAAAAATAAATAAAAGTAAATTGAATCAGCCGGGTGCGATGGCTCACACCTATAATCCTAGCACTTTGGGAGGCTGAGGTGGGTGGATCACCTGAGGTCAGGAGTTCAAGACCAGCCTGGTAGGCCGGGCGCGGTAGCTCATGCCTGTAATCCCAGCACTTTGGGAGGCCGAGGCGGGTGGATCACGAGGGCAGGAGATCAAGACCATCCTGGCTAACATGGTGAAACCCCGTCTCTACTAAAAATACAAAAATTTAGCCGGGTGTGGAGGCGGGTGCCTGTAGTCCCAGCTACTCGGGAGGCTGAGGCAGGAGAATGGCGTGAACCCAAGAGGCGGAGCTTGTAGTGAGCCGAGATCACGCCCCTGCACTCCAGCCTGGGTAACAAAGCAAGACTCCGTCTCCAAAAAAAAAAAAAAAAAAAAAAGACCAGCCTGGCCAACATGGCAAAACCCCATCTCTACTAAAAATACAAAAATTAGCCAGGCACAGTGGAACGCACCTGTAGTCCCAGCTACTTGGGAGGCTGAGGCAGGAGAATAGCTTGAACCCGGGAGACGGAGGTTGCAGTGAGCAAGATTGCACCACTGCACTCCAGCCTGGGCGACAGAGTGAGACTCCGTCTCAAAAAAAAAAAAAAAAAGTTGAATCATAGGAAATTGCCATTTTTTTGTGGGTCAAAAGGTCACATTTCAGCAATTTCACGTGGTTCAAACTGGGGCTGATTGTTGTCGTGGGAGGACCACAAAGTCCCGTGGGTAAGAGTGGGCCCAGGAGTCCTGCCGCCTGGTCTCACCCGGCTCTGCTCCCTGTTCCTGCACACTCGTCTTTCTCTTCTGTAAAGGGATGGCCAGGTGGTGCCCCTCCTTCAGCGTTAGGAAGAGCCTGTCAGGTAACACAGGTGAAGCTCCCAGAGCAGGGCCTGGCACATCCGCAATCAGTGCATGGCAGTCAGTTGTTGCCGTTGTCGGTAGCAATAGCATTAGTAACCATAGCCAGGTGGCTCACACCTGTGCTCCCAGCTACTTGGGAGGCTGAAGCAGGAGAATCACTTGAGCCCAGGAGGTCGAGACTGCAGGGCGCCATGAATGCACCACTGCACTCCAGCCTGGGAGACAGAGCGAGACCCTGTCTCTAGAAAAATGAAAGATACAGGCTGGGTGCGATGGCTCACGCCTATAATTCCAGCACTTTGGGAGGCTGAGGCGGGCGGATCACCTGAGGTTGGGAATTCGAGACCAGCCTGACCAACATGGAGAAACCCTGCCTCTACTAAAAAATACAAAATTAGCTGGGCGTGGTGGCGCATGCCTGTAATCCCAACTACTCGGGAGGCTGAGGCAGGAGAATCGCTTGAACCCGGGAGGCGGAGGTTGCAGTGAGCCAGTATCACACCACAGCACTCTGGCCTGGGTGATAGGGTGAGACTCCGTCTCAAAAAAAAAAAAAGAAAAAAGATACAGTATTAGTAACTGAAGGTGGGATGTGGGGGTGTGGGGGTGGGGCAGACACGCAGAATGGGGAGCAGGAACTCTGCTTGCCCAAATGCAGAGTGGAGAGATGGCGTAAAAGTGAGCGAGTGCACACGATACTCTCGGAAAATGACACAGCGTTGCTGGAAGACGTGCAGCCGACCTGAGACACGGACGGCCTGCATTCCTGGGCCAGCAGACTCGCTCCTCAAGTCAAAAGGAATAAATGTAACCAAAGAAGTATGAGACTTACATACCCCAAATCCCAAAACACCACTGAAAGAAATAAGAGATCCAACCTCCTCCTGGACGCCTGGGCTCAGGAACCCTCCCCTCGGAACGATCTTGGCCACCGTTCTACCCAAATCCTCCCCTCCTCTAATACCCAAAGGGCATTGTTGCCATGGCGGCAGCCCCTTCAGCCCCTCGGATGCTCCAGCTCCTTATTCTAGAACTCTGTCAGCAGTTCTTTCTCTCCGGTGATGCCGCCTGTCCATGGACCCACCAGCTTTTCCCTGTCCCTGCCGCCTGCTGCCCATCCTTCCCACGCCACCCAGCGCAGATCCCTGCAAACAAACGCAGCTCAGCCTCCCTTCTGTGCCGTCTCCCACCAACACACTCAGACAAAACTTCGCTCTCACACGTAACCCAGCCTGCAAACAGCCCCAGTCCCAGTGGCTCCCAGCAAAGGGCATTTTGTTCTTGCCCTGCCGTGCTCTGCGGGGCTGGGCCCCGGGCTGCAGGTTGAGGTCAGGGCCGCTGTCCCTGAGGTCTCAGCTGCAAACAGGCACACTCCCTTCTGCTGTGTGTCCCAAGGGGTGAAGCAAACCACGGCTCAGCCCAAATCCAAAGGGTGGGTAAGTTTCCGCCACTGCCATGACTTGGGCAGGGAGAGAGGATCTCGTAAACACACACCACCATCTCCAGCGCTCTTCCCCTGCTCTGCCACGCGGGCCACTCACCACAGCCAGAGAAAAGCACAGCCGTGTGGCCAGGGGACTGGGAAATTAGTGAATGGAAATTTGCAGGGGCCCTCAGTGCTGCCCACCTCTCCTCCTTCCCTTCCCCTTCCTCCTCCTTCCCTTCCTCTTCCTCCTCCTTCCCTTCCCCTTCCTCCTCCTTCCCTTCCTCTTCCTCCTCCTTCCCTTCTCCTTCCTCCTCCTTCCCTTCCTCCTCCTCCTCCTTCCCTTCCTCCTCCTCCTCCTTCCCTTCCTCCTCCTCCTCCTTCCCTTCCTCCTCCTCCTCCTTCCCTTCCCCTTCCTCCTCCTTCCCTTCCTCCTCCTTCCCTTCCCCTTCCTCCTCCTTCCCTTCCTCCTCCTCCTCCTTCCCTTCCCCTTCCTCCTCCTTCCCTTCCTCTTCCTCCTCCTTCCCTTCCTCTTCCTCCTCCTTCCCTTCCTCTTCCTCCTCCTTCCCTTCCTCCTCCTTCCCTTCCCCTTCCTCCTCCTTCCCTTCCTCCTCCTTCCTCCTCCTTCCCTTCCCCTTCCTCCTCCTTCCCTTCCCCTTCCTCCTCCTTCCCTTCCTCCTCCTTCCTCCTCCTTCCCTTCCTCCTCCTTCCCTTCCCCTTCCTCCTCCTTCCCTTCCCCTTCCTCCTCCTTCCCTTCCCCTTCCTCCTCCTTCCCTTCCCCTTCCTCCTCCTTCCCTTCCCCTTCCTCCTCCTTCCCTTCCCCTTCCTCCTCCTTCCCTTCCCCTTCCTCCTCCTTCCCTTCCCCTTCCTCCTCCTTCCCTTCCCCTTCCTCCTCCTTCCCCTTCCTCCTCCTTCCCTTCCCCTTCCTCCTCCTTCCCTTCCCCTTCCTCCTCCTTCCCTTCCCCTTCCTCCTCCTTCCCTTCCTCTTCCTCCTCCTTCCCCTTCCTCCTCCTTCCCTTTCTCTTCCTCCTCCTTCCCTTCCTCTTCCTCCTCCTTCCCTTCCTCTTCCTCCTCCTTCCCTTCCTCCTCCTTCCCTTCCCCTTCCTCCTCCTTCCCTTCCCCTTCCTCCTCCTTCCCTTCCCCTTCCTCCTCCTTCCCTTCCTCTTCCTCCTCCTTCCCCTTCCTCCTCCTTCCCTTCCTCTTCCTCCTCCTTCCCTTCCTCTTCCTCCTCCTCCTTCCCTTCCCCTTCCTCCTCCTTCCCTTCCTCCTCCTTCCCTTCCTCCTCCTTCCCTTCCCCTTCCTCCTCCTTCCCTTCCCCTTCCTCCTCCTTCCCTTCCCCTTCCTCCTCCTTCCCTTCCCCTTCCTCCTCCTTCCCTTCCCCTTCCTCCTCCTCCTCCTCCAACCTCCTCCAGTTCTGAGGGCCCAGGCTTCCGGCCACCAGGGGATGGTGCAGGCCCAGGCCTCTCCCCTCTGCTCGCACCCCAGTGGGGCAGCAGTTTATCCTCTGTCCACTCGTGACGTGTGCACTTTCTGCATACGTGTTATACTCTGAACAAAAGTAACAACAACAAAACCCTCCATCAGCTCGGCCTCTCTGTCCACTTGCTGCTGACCAGCTGTCAGGCCCATTCCTTCGAGGAAACAGGTGATTAGAAGGAAGCTCTTCCACCTTGTCCACAGGACACCAGCATTCCCGCGTCTCTGGCTCTGAGCTTCCCATTACAATGTGGCCGGCCAGGCCCTCCCGGGGGCTCTGCTCCTGCAGTGCCTCCTCTCATGTAGGCAGACACAGAAATGAGGCAGAGGCTAGAAAATGATGAGGGCCGGAGAGATGTGTTTTTCTTTTCTCTTTTTTTTTTTTTTGAGATGGAGTTTCGCTCTTGTTGCCCAGGCTGGAGTGCAGTGGCGCGATCTCAGCTCACCGCAACCTCCACCTCCCAAGCTCAGGCGATTCTCCTGCTTCAGCCTCCCGAGTAGCTGGGATTACAGGTGCCTGCCACCACACCCAGCTATATTTTTTCTTTCTTTCTTTCTTTTTTGTTTTGTATTTTTAGTAGAGACGGGGTTTCACCATGTTGGCCAAGCTGGTCTCGAACTCCTGACCTCAGGCGATCCACCCGCCTTGGCCTCCCAAAGTGCTGGGATTACACGCATGAGCCATTGCACTGGCCAATTTTTGTATTTTTAGTAGAGACGAGAGATGGGGTTTTGCCATGTTGACCAGGCTGATCTCAAACTCCTGACCTCAGGTGATCCTCCCGCCTTGGCCTCCCAAAGTGCTGGGATGACAGGCGTGAGCCACCCCACTTGGCCATTCGTGCACTTTCAGTGGTCAGGTGTAGCTTTTTCATTTTAAAATAGGACCTATGGCTCACATTGATATAACTAAGTGAATAAATAAATGAGGGAGAAGGAAAACTCTGATAATGGAATGCCAAATGGTACATGGAGGAGTGATGGGCTTACAAAACCACGATTCAGCAACCATTTTATTTTATTTTATTTTATTTATTTATTTTTTGAGATGGAGTCTTGCTCTGTCGCCAGGCTGGAGTGCAGTGACACCATCTCAGCTCACTGCAACCTCCAAGTCCCTGGTTCAAGTGATTCTCCTGCCTCAGTCTCCCGAGTAGCTGGGATTACAGGCACGCACCACCATACCCAGCTAATTTTTGTGTTTTTAGTAGAGACAAGGTTTCACCATGTTGGCCAGGATGGTCTCAATCTCTTGACCTCATGATGCGCCCACCTCAGCCTCCCTAAGTGCTGGGATTACAGGCGTGAGCCACAGCTCAGCAACCATTTCAATAAAAACCAATTCAGACAAAATCATCAGTTAAGTGTTAGAACTAGAGAGTGGGCTGGCTGCAGTGGCTTACCCCTGTAATCCCAGCACTTTGGGAGGCTGAGGCAGGTGGATCACCTGAGGTCACGAGTTCGAGACCAGCCTGTCCAACATGGTGACACCCCATCTCTACTTAAAAAAAAAATACAAAAAATAGCCAGGTGTGGTGGCGGGCACCTGTAATCCCAGCTACTCGGGAGGCTGAGGCAGAAGAATCGCTTGAATCCAGGAGGGGGAGGTTGCAGTGAGCCGAGATCACACTACTGCACTCCAGCGTGGGTGACAGAGCAAGATTCTGTCTCAAAAAGAAACAAAACAAAATAACAAGTTAGAGAAACCAGAGAGAGAGACTGACAGATTCATACACCACACCTGCGCACGTGTGTGTGTGTGTCTGTGTGTGTGTGTGTGTGTGTGTGTGTGGAGAGACAGAGGAAGCAAATGTAGTAAAAGCTTAACATTTGAAATAACAATGAGTTTCTGATAATAGAAGCAAAAAAAATTAACATTTGGAAAATCTGGATGAGGGAATATGATATTCTGTATGGTTCTTGCCACTTTTCTAATCTAAAATTACGTTAAAATTTAAAAAAAATTAAAAAGTATTTGGGCTGTGTAACAAATTACTGCAAACTTGTGTGGTTTAAAACAACACACATTGGGCTGGGCGCGGTGGCTCACTCCTGTAATCCTAGTACTTTTGGGAGGCCGAGGCGGATGGATCACCTGATGTTAGGAGTTCGAGACCAGCTTGATCAATATGATGAAACCCCATCTCTACTAAAAATACAAAAATTAGCCTGGCATGGTGGCGCGTGCCTGTAATCCCAGCTACTCGGGTGGCTGAGGCAGGAGAATCACTTGAACCCGGGAGGCTGAGGCTGCAGTGAGCCAAGATCTTGCCATTGCACTCCAGCCTGTGTGACTGAGACTCTGTCTCAAACAACAACAACAAAAACAACACCGTTTATCATCTTTCTCTCCAGCAGGCTGGCTGAAGGCTCTGGGGGAGGCCACCCCACCTTTCCCAGCCCTGTGGAGGCCGCCAGCCATCCCTGCCATTTCTCCTCTGGTGGCAGCACATATCTCTCCCGCCATCTCCACATGGCCTTTTTCTCTCCGCGTGTCTGTGTCCATGTCTCTCTTCTTATAAAGGCTGGACAGAATTTTTTTTTTTTTTTTGAGACAGTCTCGCTCAGTCGCACAGGCTGGAGGACAGTGGCACGATCTCGGCCTCCAATGCCACCTTCCAGAGCCTTCATGATGTAACTCCATCCCTGTCCCCTCCCCACGTCGCCGGCTTTATTGTTCTTCGTGTCAGTTCCTGCCAGTGGACATTTAATTCTAATTCACTTCTCACTCCCTCCCCCACTGTGAGCCCCACGTGGCAGAGACCACGGCGGAGCCGCGCGGGCCGGAGGAGGCTGCGGAGCGTCGCTCTGACCTGAGCCGGGGACGCTGCGGAGGCGCAGCACGTTCCTCTGCCCAGAGCTGATGGGCACCGTCCGTGTCCTTCGCTGCAGGTCCCGGGGGAGACTCGGGGGCCTGGGATCCCCCATTTAGCCATAGGGCGGGGGGATCAGGTTCAGCCTCTGAAAGTCCAGAGCACGATGTTTGGGAAACGGCCCCGCCCGCGGCCTCCGGGACCTGGCGAAGGAGCCCCGCGGGGCGCCCCTGCTACCACCCTGCGCGGCGTCGGCCCCGTCCCCGCGAGCGCCCGGCAGCCCCTGGCCGTGGGCCGCACCGGAGCCGCGCAAGGCGACTGTTCTGCGCCTCGGCTCGGGGTTCGGACCCGGCTCTGGGCGCGGTCACGCGGGGCGCTGCGCACGGCGTCCGGCGGCCACAGAGCGCGGCCATCGAGTCCCGCCCCGACGCGGCGCCCCCGTCCCGGGCCCGCGACACACGCCCTCGGGGTCGGTCCTCGAGGACACGCAGCGCCCCCCACCCACCAGGACGCACGTTTCAAGCTCATCAGTAAAGGTTCCTTAAATTCCCGAAGGGCAAGAAGTTAACCAAGTAAAACAGCATCGGAACACCAGGTAGAGGACACCACCGGGGTCCGCGGGTGGGGGTGGGTGGAACCCGGGGCGGGCGGGGGCAGGCGAAGAGGAAGGCGGGAGAGGGGGCGGCGACCCGGGTCTGCGGTTGAATCAACAGGGCGTGGAAATGGGGCGGGCGGACTGGGGTGGGGGCATGCCAGGGTCCCGGGGAGGGCGGGGGTCCGGCAGGCCCGCGGGTCCCAGGCTGCGGCGGGGTGGGGAAGGGGTGGGGGGGAGGGGAAGGGGTGGGGGGAAGGGGCCCGGGCTGGGTGGGGGGGAGGAGGGGCTGGGCGGGGCGGGTGCTCTGCCACGAGACATTGGCGGGCGCCGGCCTCCGCCCCCGCCTCTCCGCCAATCACCGCCCGCCTGCTCCCCTCGCCGTGGGTCCCCGCGAGGCCGCCACCCCAGGGTCGCCGTCTCCGCCTCGCCGCAGTCGGGGCAGCCGCTCGCCCCTCTTTTCCATGTATCAGTCCAGGTGAGATCCGGCCCCACCGAGACTCGCTCCCCTCTCTGGACAGAGGATCTCAGTTGGGTCCCGGTTTCCCTCTCCGCGTCTCCGCCCAGAGTTGCATCATCTGCACTGAAAGGCGACGAGACAGGGTCTCCCAAGACCCCCGCCCCACCGGCGCCCACGCCTGCGGTCTTGACCGCCCAGAAGATGGGGGCTGACCGTGCACGTGGCCCCGGGCTCCCACCCCAGCCCCCGTGCCGGCGGAGTGGACCCCACTGGCGGCGAGTCCCGGAGCGTGGAGCGGGGACATGGGGTGGGAATCCAGGGGAGATGCACGTTTCGGTGCCCAGCATTGAGTTTTCGCTGCATTGTGGATGGGAAATGGCTGTTTGCAAATCGCCCTTTTCGGCGGACCGTGTGGGGTGGCGGTAAACGCTGTCGTTGCGCGGGCGGCACGCGGGGTGGGTGCCCGCTGGGGGAGGGACGCGGGGCTCTGCCCAGGTTGCGTTCGGGGGATGGAGGCTTTCCTGGGACCTCACTTCCCTGAGCCCCAGGCGAGACGGCAGCTGAGCTGGAGGATGCAAGCGGGAGGCGGAGGGGGTGGTGGGAGAGCGGAGCGCGAAACTCTCGGCTTCCCGAGGATCTTCTGGGCTTACTTGTCCCCAGCTTTGTCCCAAAGTGTCGCTTCCGGAGGCGGAGTGGCCGGCGGTTTCCGGGTCTCAGTAGGGTCTGGATCTCCCACCGGGAAACCTAGAGGAGTTTCCCGTTCTCCGTGCGCGTGGCCCTCCCCAGGCCCCTCCGGGAGTGCTGGCGCGCGCATGCAGGGGTGCCCCGGGAACGTCGTGACCCCAAGGGGGTCTTGTGGTTTAAGGACCGAACGGAGCCGGCCGGGCGATGCCAGCTGAACCCGCCTTCCCGGGACGCACGTGCATCCGGCCGCCCGGCGCTGTCCTCTTGGGGAGCCCGCGGGTTCGGGTCTGGGTCGCCTGGCGAGCTTTCCGCCGAGCGCCTCTGAGTTCTACAGAGCCCCGACGGCTTGCGATCTGCGTTCCCGGCGGTCCCTTACCTTGCAGGAGAGGGCTCCAGGGCGAGGCGAGGGGCTAAAAGCAAGGCGCTGGGCCGCCTGCGTCTGCCGGGGCCTCGGGTCCACGGCTTTCTGGAAGATTCGGCGGCGGAGCGTGCGCGCCCCAGGCCAGACAGGGCCTGTGCCAGACGGAGAGTCCCTTCCCGCAGGTGACTCCCGCGACCCGCGGAGGAAGGTGCTGCTCCGCTCACGGCGGCGGCTTCTTACAAGGTTGGGATAGAAAGAAAAGCGTGGGACACGAACCTCTGAAAGCGGGTGCATTTTTCTGGGGAAGAGAAGATCCAACGCCTTCGGATTTTCAGACGAGTCCGTGGTCCCAAGACCTTGAAAGCACCACCCTCCAGGGTCGTTTGAAGCCGCTTTGGCCACCGGCCTGGTGAATTGCAAATGTGGAGGGGAGGCTGGGAAGTCCAGGAGGCCAAGCTGAGGCCTGCGTAGGGCCTGTGCGCAGAGACCACCTGAGCAGCATACTCCTAGGGCTTCCAAAGGCAGCCGGCTTCCGCAACTTTTTCTTTAATAGGCTTTTTAAAAAATAGCAGTTTTAGGCCTGGCGGGGTGGCTCACTCCTATAATCCCAGTACTTTGAGAGGCCAGGCAGGCGAATCACCTGAGGTCAGGAGTTCGAGACCAGCCTGGCCAACATGGTGAAACTTCGTTTCTACTAAAAATACAAAAATTAGCCGGGTGTGGTGGCCGGCGTCTGTAATCCCAGCTACTCAGGAGGCTGAGACAGGAGAACTGCTTGAACCCGGGAGGTGGAGGTTACAGTGAGCTGAGATCACACCACTGCTCTCCAGCCTGGGCAACAAGAGTGAGACTCTGTCTCGAAAATTTAAAAAAGAGCAGTTTTAGATTTACAGAAAAATTGAGAAAATAGAGTTCCCCCAGTTTCCCCTGTTATTAAGATCTTAAACTGATGTCGTATATTTGTTACTTTATTTATTTTATTTTATTTTTATTTTTTGAGACGGGGTCTCGCTCTGTTGCCAGGCTGGAGTGCAGTGGCGATCTCGGCTCACTGACCTCCGCCTCCCGGGTTCAAGCGATTCTCCTGCCTCAGCTTCCCGAGTAGTTGGGACTACAGGTGCGCGCCACCATGCTTGGCTAATTTTTGTAGTTTTAGTAGAAACGGGGTTTCACCATGTTGGCCAGGATGGTCTCGATCTCTTGACCTCATGATCCGCCTGCCTCGGCCTCCCAAAGTGCTGGGACTACAGGCGTGAGCCACCGCGCGGGACCTATTTGTTACAATTAATGAGCCAATTCTACGATCACATAACCATTGTTGACATCAACCAAAGTCCGTGCTTGAGTCAGATTTGCAGAGTTTTCTCCTCACTCCCCTTTTCTATTCCAGGATCCCATGACAGATTCCGTTGTCGCTGTCTCCTTACAGAGTTTGAACAGTGCTGAACTGTCAGCACCATCTGTCTGGTGAGTGACGGCTGTGGACTTAGTCTTCCTGTTGAATGTGGAGAATCAAAGGAGGGTGAAGCGGGGCTGAGTCCAGTCCTGGGCCCTCTGAAGAAGGCGAGGTGGGAGGTGGTCATGGGTTCCTTGTCCCCACAGAGGAAGGGCAGCAGATGGGACCTCGCCTGGCTTTCTTTTTTCTTTCTTCCTTTTTTTTTTTTTTTTTTTGTCTCATCTATTTCAAGGTGCTTGTGTGTTTTTTTAATCCTGGGTAAAATATACATAACACTTATCACTGTAACCATTATTAAGTGTGATGCAACCACCGTCACTATCTCCACCCAGAACATTTTCATCATCCCCAACACAACCTCTGCACCCATTAAACAATCACCCTCCCTTCCCCACTCACCTCAGCCCCTGGTAGCCTCTGTTCTACTTTCTATCTCTATGAATTTGCCAGACATAGAGGGGCATTCGAGAGTCCCAGGTGCCTCGCCGTGGAAGTGGAATCACACAGTATTTGTCCTTTTGTGTCTGGCTTATTTCACTTGGCATAACGTCGTGAGGTTCATCCGTGTTGTAGCGTGTGCCAGAATTCGTTTCCCTTATGGCTGAGTAATATTCTAGCGTGTGTATGAGCCTACTGTGTGCGTCCATCCGTCTGCGGATACGTGGGCTGCCTCCACCTTTTGACTTGTGAATAGTGCAGCAGTGAGCACGGGTGTGCAAGCATCTGTTTTGTTGTTGTTGTTGTTGTTTTATTTTTTAAATAGAGACGGGACTGGAGCCCAGGCTGGTCTTGACCTCCTGGACTCAAGTGGTCCTCCTGCCTCAGCCTCCCGAAGTGCTGGGATGAGAGGCGTGAGCCACCGCACTCGGCCCAAGCAACTGTCTGCTTCCATTTTTTTTGGCATATGCCTATAAGAGAGAAATGGCCAAGTGGCTGCCCACAGGGCTGGTGCCTGTGTTTTTGTGCAGTTCTTCCTCGGCTTCTCTAAGGGAGCAGAGCACCCCTCCCAGAGGGGGCCAGGTCAGCAGGGTTCGCTGGAACCCCACAGCATCCGAGCCTGAACCGACGCCTCTCTCCTTGCTTTGCCAGGTCCCAGCATGCCTTCTGAGACCCCCCAGGCGGAAGTGGGGCCCGCAGGCTGCCCCCACCGCTCAGGGCCACACTCAGCGAAGGGGAGCCTGGAGAAGGGGCCCCCAGAGGATAAGGAAGCCAAGGAGCCCCTGTGGATCCGGCCCGATGCTCCGAGCAGGTGCACCTGGCAGCTGGGCCGGCCTGCCTCCGAGTCCCCGCATCACCACACTGCCCCGTAAGTCCTGCTTTTGATCACAAGAGGGCTGATCCATAACCTGGAGGGCAGGAGTTTGTTACCTGGACACCACACAGCCAGGAGGACATGAGGTGTAACCCCCTGTAGTCACTCTGGATTGAGGAGCTGGGGGTGGGGGCACGCTGTGTAGGTGAGGCTCTGAGAGGCCAAGGCCTCCTTATGCTGCAGCCCAGCGCCTAGGCCAGTGCCTGGCAAGACAGTGGATGCTCAGCAAGTAGTTCCGGAATAAATAAATAAATGTGCCCAGGTCACATGCCTTGCCCGGTCTGTGGCTGCACATGTGCATTCACTGGAGGTGAGTGACCAGGATCCTGCCTGCACTCTTTTATTTATTTTATTTGTTTGAGACACAAGCTGGAGTGCAGTGGTGCAATCATGGCTTACTGCAGCCTCAATCTCCCCCGATTAAGGGATCCTCCCACCTCAGCCTCCCAAGTAGCTGGGACTATGGGTGCCCACCATCACACCCAGCTAATTTTTGTATTTTTAGGAGACGGGGTTTCACCCAGGCTGGTCTTGAACTCCTAGGTTCAAGTGATCTGCCCGCCTTGGCCTCCCACAAGTGTTGGGATTACAGGTGTGAGCCACCATCCGGCCCAGCCTGCACTTTTCCTTTAACTCTAGGTCATGAAGATTTCCCGTAGGCATTACATATTTTTCCACGAGGGCTGTTTTTCTGGTGGCACAGACTGTTCGGTGAAGAAGCCATCATTTTGTAAGCCCTCTACGGGGTAGATGTTTGCAGTTACCTCATTTTACATAACTGCAATAGAAGATTCTACACATTCATTTAGCCAATGAGTCTTTCCTTAGCGCCTTGTGCATTTCATGCCCTGCTCAAGGTGCAGAAGATCTATCAGTGGAAAAGACAAATCAACAAAAATCCCTACCCCAGCATGAAACTGAAATCAAGCTCACTAAGCCTTAGGATTATCTTTATTTCCTTAGTGTAACCTCCTTGGAGGAGAACAAATAGATCAAAGACTGTGCTTCTTAGATGTTTGATTCCTTCTTTTTTTTTGAGACAGAGTCTCGCTGTCGCCCAGGCTGGAGTACAGTGGCGTGATCTCAGCTCATTGCAACTTCTGCCTCCTAGGAAGTGATTCTCCTACCTCAACCTCCCTAGTAGCTGGGATTACAGGCATGTGTCAGCACGCCCAGCGGATTTTTGTATTTTTAGTAGAGATGGGGTTTCACCATGTTGTCCAGGCTGGTCTTGAACTCCTGACCTCAGGTGATCCACTCACCTCAGCCTCCCAAAGTGCTGGGATTATGATTCCTATTTTGTGTACACCACTACCAGCATTTATGGTTGTTGATTTACAGTTCAGAATGGGTGGGGGTGGCTGGGTGTACTCTCAGTGCAGCAATAGAAAGAAGTGACAGTGGACAAACCCAGAAGGTCTGAGTGTTGAACATACTCAGTGCTGGGAGCTCAGGAGGCCAAGCAGATGGCTGGGCAGCCAGGAGGATGGGCTCTTGCTGCCAAGACAAACCTGAGAGAGCAGTGGGTGAGAGGCCCGGTGACGTCGGGAGTGGCTGCTGGGGGGTGGAGTGGGCAGGGAAGACAGGCCGGATTCCTGAGGGCTCCGTGAGCTCCTAACTCTAGGGCATGAGGTGGAGACGATGCCCTCCAGGTTGTAAATGGCGTTGCACCTGCACCTCACATACTGGCCTCATTCATCCTCCGAAGACACCCCCATCCTGAGATGCAGAGCCAATGCTGCTTGTCTCCAGTCAGAGGGCCCCTGAGAATAGTGGCGTTGCGGGGAGGTGCTGCAGAGGTGGGTCAGGAGTTGGAGGTTCATTCTAGGACAGTGTGGCGCGTCCTCCCAGGAGCCTCTTGGGCTGTGGAAGTGGGAGTCCTTGAGATAAGGGGCTCCAGGGCTATCCCTGCAAATCAGATCCTTTATCTTGCTAAGTGCTCTGGGCCTGGCCCTGACCACCTCTGCAAACTTCTCAGGTATCTTCACAGCCACCGAGGCCCAGTGCTGAGTCAGCACACCTGTTGCAGGGAGGCGGGCCTCTTCCCGCCTGGCTGGCCGGATGCCCGAACTGAGTTTATGAACTAATCCCCGGCGCTGTCACCCGGGGGCTTGGCTTTCCACCTGGCCCTGGCTCTCTACACCTGCCAAGCCTGGTTCCCTTCCGCTGAGAACTGCTTCCGAGGGAGCCTTCCTGGCCCCTGTACAGTTTGGGTACCTGGCAGGACTGCCTTCTGCTCCCTGGGAAGGGCGCAGTTGGACTCCAGCTGCTCTTGTTGGCGCCTGTTTTGGCCTTCAGGGCAGCTCTCCCTGCAAATGTGGCACTCCCTCCATGGCACAGGACCTCTGGGAGCTGGGTTCACCCCAGGTCTAAGTGTCGCCTCCTGGCGGGCAGGACCCAAGGACCCTGGCTGTTTAGCAGGTGCCTGTGCTGAAGAGGGGGCTCAGGGTTAGCCACGGGGTGTCATCGGAGCTGCAAGGGCCAGGGAGGGGTTGCGGGTCTGGAGACCGCTGTAAGCCATGCGTGTTCCCAGATGAGCACGTGGTGAGCTTGCTGCAGATAGATAGGGGGCATCATTGGCATCTCCCTGGGGGAGGATGGCAGGGGCATGAAGGCCATTTAGGAAACCACCTGGACCAGGGTTTGAGAGTTTGCACAGCCAGATGCTGCAGGGCAGAGCATCACGAGCCTGGCCGACAGCGCCTCTGCCAGGGCTCTGTGTCTGCCACATGCCTGACATTTTCTGTGCAGGGCTAGACATCCCGCCTGCACTTTGCAGCCATTGTCCCTGGTCTAAGGAGTCTCTGCCCTGAGGTCAGCACTTCACTTTTTTGCTTCCTATGGTCACATGCTGAGAGATGAAAGGAAATGTCATTCTCCAGTAAAGCCTTTCTGAAAAGGTGGACCTAAACCTTTGTTTTGGAGTCAGTATTTGCTTATTTTAACTTCTTTATTTGGAAATAATTTACTACTCACAATAAGTAGCAAAAATAATAGATCCTTTTTACCCTTCTCCCAGCTTCCCACTAACAACATGTGCCACGACTGTATGTTCATTTTCAAACCTGGGAAGCTGGCATTGGTGCAAATAAACCACAGGCATGATTTGCTTTTTATAGATTTGTATGTCTAAGCATGTGTGTGTATGTGTGTTTCAGGCGTGTGTGTGGGGTGTGTGTTAGGTGTATCTGTGTACAGATTTGTGTAACCACCACCCAGATAAAGCCAGTTCTTTTTTTTTTTGCCAATTCTTCAAGTGTTGATTTGTGTAAGACAACGTCTACCAGGGTTGGTACTATTTTGTTTTGTTTTGTTTTTTCCTGAATAATTGTGGACTCCTCTGTTTCAGGGCAAAATCTCCAAAAATCTTGCCAGATATTCTGAAGAAAATCGGGGACACCCCTATGGTCAGAATCAACAAGATTGGGAAGAAGTTCGGCCTGAAGTGTGAGCTCCGTGAGTGCCCTGGCTTTGGAGAGGGGCTTCCTCCATCTACACTGGGCTCCGTGAGCTCTGTGGGCCTGGGAGGTCCTGGGATGGGTCCCTTAGGCAAGGCCCTGGGATCAGAAAACACGCTGGTTAATGAGTGGCCAAGAACATATCAGCTTAAGTTTGGGAAAAACACACAACAGGGCATTGTGTCAGAGGGTGACCGAAGTGGCTCCCCAGCAGATGGATCAGGGAATGAACAGGTGACCTTTGAACTGAGGCCGGAGTGGCAGCAGCGAGGGTGTGAAGGTCTGGGTGAGGGTCAAAGGCAGAAGCCAGCAGGTGGGGAGGGTTAGCGTCATGCCTCCTAAGGAGCAGTGGACGGGTCCTAGCACGTGCTATGAGCCACCCGCTGTCCAGGGAGCAGTTACCTCTGTCTTGCCAGCTTCGTGGGGACAGACAGTTCAGCTCATCATTTATGAGACAGAAAACGGGAATCTGGAGGGTCTGTGGCTGGCCTTGTCCTGGGTGTACAGGGGGTCACCTGAGGTGTGGTCTGAGGCCTCCGGGGAAGGGCATTTCTTTGCAGGACGCAGTTTCCAGGCTCAAGAGGGTGGAGGGAATTCCTAAGGGTCGCTCTTCACCAAGAGCGCAGGGCCCTGGTAGACCTCAGCATCGTCACGGAGAAAGCTGTGGGCGCAGAGGCGTTGGGGACAAGGCGGGGACGGAATTTCGTATTTCAGATGACCAAGGCCATGTGAATTCGGAGGGCGGCAGGAAGGGTGCCGCGGAGAACCCCGCGACAGGGCCAGATGGAGGGGTGCAGTTCGAGTGGGAAGGAGAGGGAACCAGTAACATGGCTTGGGACTTTTTCATCCCGAGGTGCTATAATGTCACGGCCGGGGCACATGTGAGAGCTGGGGCAGGCGCTGGGGGAAGGAAGTCAGGGGTCGGTGCATTGGGAACCGATCGCCGATTCACAGCAGGGGCCTCATGGGAGCCTGGCCCTCCTCTGCCCCCGTCTAGGGAAGGAAATCTCGGAGCTGCATCAGAGCAGCCCCCTTCACAGAGACCCCCAAGGCAGCAGGGCCGGCTCTGTGCTCATTTGTCAGACAATAGGGACCCTTAACTCGTACGCAGCAAGTGTGGCTGGCTCACTGTGCTCCGTATGGGATGATGTCTAAACTTGGCAGTTGCCCTTGAAGTAGGTTTTGGAATGCCCGTTTTACAGACAGACACACCGAGGGTCAGGTTGGTCACGTGGCTAGCCCGAGGCCACCAGCTCTGATTTCTGCTTCGGAGCTGGCCCCCAGGCGCTAGTGAGAATGATCTCACTGAGGGCTTCACAGTATGGGACCCAGAGGGGTCCCGGAACGCAGGCCTGTGGAGGGCCAGACCCGGGGAGTCCTCCCCACCACACACAGTGCCTCGTCCTAGTTCTAGGGGCAACACCTGTCTGGTGGTGGCTTTCAGAAATTTTGAGGTGCTGCAGGCTGGTCCCCGGTCCCTCAAATCACATTTCATGCAGCCCAGTCTCTCTCTCATAAAAACTAAATATTTTTAAGAGCTGGAGAGGGAGAGCGGACCTGCAGTAAGGAAGGACGCACAAGTGAAGGCCTTGGTCTTGTGCGGGGACCACGCAGGGAGCCCTTCCCCGGGCAGGTGACGCCCCACAGGGGAAGGGGGACGATGGGAGGCTGTAGGGAGAGTATGCGAGCCCCCATCCGATGGGGAAGCCAGCGCCGTGGCTTCAGGACATCAAGCTGCTTTGGCAGGGGCCGCCGGGTATGGCTGGGCATAGGGGTGTAGGGGACCCAAATCCAGGCGCCTGCCCGCCACAATCCCAGCTCGTGGGTGGGGGGACGGGGTTTTCTGCAGCGCCCCCCAGTGAGGGCTGCTTATGCCTCTCGGGTTCCCACAGAGTTGCTCTGCGCCCTGCAGGACCGGTAGGATGGGCTGCAGCGGGAGAAGCTCTGATAGGCTAGTGCCCAGGTGCAGGTGTAGGGGAGGTGAGTGGAGAGGTGGCAATTTTTCAGAACCCACAGACCCCCAAGCCCGTCCCCCATCCTGGGGTGTATCAGGTAATGGGGGGGTGAGCAGGAATCAATGGGGGGTGGTCAGGGGGTCCCCTCTGTGATTCATCTCTGCCTCTCAGTGGCCAAGTGTGAGTTCTTCAACGCGGGCGGGAGCGTGAAGGACCGCATCAGCCTGCGGATGATTGAGGATGCTGAGCGCGACGGGACGCTGAAGCCCGGGGACACGATTATCGAGCCGACATCCGGGAACACCGGTGGGTGTCGGGCCCAGCCGGGGTGGCCGGGGCTGGCTGTCCCCTACCCATGCCGAGCCTGCCAGGACCCAGGGGGGATGGCTGAGCTGCAGCTGCATGTGCTGGCCCGCCTGGCCGCCTGCTCCCTGGCATCTTGCACCCGCTGCCGGCCTGTGTCCCAACCTAGCTTCGTTTGACCAGCATTCGGGGCCAGTGCCGATGCTGTCGGGGCAATGGCACCTGGCAGTGCCTGGCACACAAGACGAGCACCCGGAGTCTGCTGTTCCTGTGCCTGTGTACCCGGCCGGGCCCAGAGGAACCAGATCTCCTGTCCTGCACCACTGCCTCCCCCTCCTTGACGTGTACCTTTTATTTCCGCCTCTGGCAGTCTTTCTCCCTCTGCACTTGAAGGCAGAAGCAGCTATGTTGGGCAGTTTTGGAATCCCACAGAACCCTCTTCCCTGGGCCCTAGGGGAACCGGCATCGGGGTGTGCCCCTGTGTCCCAGGCAGGGGCGGGCAGGGCTTGGGGTCACTGGGTCCCTCTCACCCTCTGTGTTCCCTCAGGGATTGGGCTGGCCCTGGCTGCGGCTGTGAGGGGCTATCGCTGCATCATCGTGATGCCAGAGAAGATGAGCTCCGAGAAGGTGGGTGGCTGTGGCCAGGGGCGGGGTCATAGGGCAGGGGATGAGGGTGCCTGGGCCAGGCGGAAGGTGCAGGCCACCGCTTTCCCTCCTGCAGGTGGACGTGCTGAGGGCACTGGGGGCTGAGATTGTGAGGACGCCCACCAATGCCAGGTTCGACTCCCCGGAGTCACACGTGGGGGTGGCCTGGCGGCTGAAGAACGAAATCCCCAATTCTCACATCCTAGACCAGGTGAGGCGCCTGGGGCCTGGAGACAGGCGTTCCCTAGGAGGGTCTCGGTCAGGGATGTGGGGGTGACTGAGGTGTCGGGGGCCAGCTCACGGGTTCTGTTCTCTTTCTATGCAGTACCGCAACGCCAGCAACCCCCTGGCTCACTATGACACCACCGCTGATGAGATCCTGCAGCAGTGTGAGGGTGCGTCCCTCTGTCCATCTTGATTGCATTTATCCCTGGCTGCCTGGGAGTGTACAAATCTCTTGCCCTCTCCTTGGTGAACTCCTATTCACCCTTCAGAACCCAGCTCAAATGTTCCCTCTGTGAAATGCTTTCTAGAGCATTTCTCTAGAACAGTTTCCTCCCTCCCTTGTGCCCTCTTGGCCTCTGCCTGTGGCTTACCTGTCACAGCAAACACAGGGCAGGGCTATATTTGTTTACCCAGCAATCTCTGCGTGTCTGCAGGGGCTCCTCCTGCAGAGAATGCAGAGAGCGAGTCTGTTCAGGGCCCAGGCTGGTGCTGGGCTCACAGCTTGGACTTCATTTGGGATCATGCCCTGACTCGGCATCAGATTCATCTGCAGAACAGGGCTGGTGACATCTGCGATGAGCTCACTCTCTGTTACAAGCATGAGGCCGGCTCCTTGGGCCCTTTTCCAGGGACTCGGTGCGAAGGCCTGTGGGGGTTGGTACTGAGGTTTTCCCAAGAGATCCCTTTAGAGACAAGTTGCCAGGAGGTTGGCACCCTGGCTTCCTATTGGGAATCCGGTGTTGGCATGGGCTGGAGTACACCCTCAGTCCGTGCCCAGGAGCCGGGCTGTAAGGTCCAGGCATTTGCTTGTTTGGGCTTTATGTGTGAGAACTCTCTTATTTGGCAAAAACAGTCCTGTCTCAGCATGGGTGCCCAAGCTGCTCCGCCTGGCTGAGTCTTTCCCTGCTGTGACTTATCCGCCAGATGCCCGCGCTGGCGGCCAGCAGTGTAAGCGCCCAGCGAGTTTGCGCTGAAGCCTAAAAGACTGATTCCATTTCCTGTGTAAATTCAGTTAACTCACTCACACCACGCAAACATCCAACAGCCCACGGAGGTGGTTAATTCACAGCCTCCCTCTGCCCGCCCTCAGCGCCTGCACCCCCCGGACAGGGTCCTGTCTCTGCATCCAGCCAAATGGCGGTTTTAGGGGCCGAGTGTCATTGAGCAAAGACTGGGCTGGGGTGCTCCAGGCTGCCTGTTTCTGAGGCTTTCACGGACCAAGGGCAGCAACGAGGGCTGCTCCAACTGGAGAAGAAGTTTTTCTTTTGAACTTTTTGGTCACCCGCCGTGGTTTGGGCTAAGTGTGTTTTCAATGATTATTACTATGAGTGGTGGGCTGGCCAGGCGGGGACCCAAGAATGTTATCCATCCACCAGGGAAGCTGGACATGCTGGTGGCTTCAGTAGGCACAGGCGGCACCATCACGGGCATTGCCAGGAAGCTGAAGGAGAAGTGTCCTGGATGCAGGGTGAGTGGTGTGGCCGGGCCAGGGAGGGGCAATGCAGAGTGGCCCTGGCTTCTGAGCTGAATCTCATTCCTCACAATCTGCTCAGCATGCTGTCTCCCGCAGTATTTCCGCGCTGCCTGGGAGGTGTTTGGGAAGACAGTGCTTGACAGATAAGGGACCAGCAGCTCGTGACCCAAAGGAGCTGGGGCGGGGTGCTCGCTCACCAGCCAGTGTCTTGGAGAGGCTTCCTGCGCTGAGTGGGGGGTCGGAGTTCCATCTGGGGGCCTCTGAGGATCAGCCAGGAGCTCTAAGTCCTCTGGTCCTGAGTCTGCCCCTCAACTGGGGTTTGCGGGAGTTGGGGGAGGGTTCCTGGACTCGGGGTTAAGAGCAGGTCTGAGGAGGGGGGGCGCCTAGAAAGGTCCTGCTGATGAGACAAGAGCGTTCTCTCCCTGTTGCTTGCCCTTGAAAAAGTCGTCACTGCCCAGCAATGCCCTTTGTCCCCAAAGGCTCTGCTGCTCTGCTGCAGGGTGGTCTGTCTGGGCTGTCCTGGGGGCCCCGCTCCGAGAAGCACCCCGGGGAGGTCAGTTCCTCCCAGGCACCTGCCTTCACTTCTGAGCGCCCTGCACTGTACATTTAGTCCAGATGAGGTCATTATCACTTTAATAGTTGGAGCCTGGGTTCTTGGGTTTCTCATCCTGCCTCTGAGGCTGGGAACAGGCCACCACCCACGGGCAGATCGTTAGCAGGCACTTGTTAACGGCGGTATTGGCCACTCCAATCATAGAATAGCGAGGCATGTCCAGGCAGGGCTTTTGCTGGCCTTGAGCCCTGAAGCTGCGCGCTCTGCAGATCATTGGGGTGGATCCCGAAGGGTCCATCCTCGCGGAGCCAGAGGAGCTGAACCAGACAGAGCAGACAACCTATGAGGTGGAAGGGATCGGCTACGACTTCATCCCCACGGTGCTGGACAGGACGGTAAGTCGAGTCCAGAGCCCGGCCCCAGTGCCGGTGCAGCCTGTAACTCACCCTCACACTGGGGAGCCTGGCTGACCCTGGGCCCCAGCCGGCTTCTCCACTGAAGGGAACAGAAGGGCAATCCCCGCACGCGTGGTGAGAAGCTGGTCTCGAAGATCGAGACAAAGTAGACTGGGGGACGATGTCCGCACATGTGGCCTGACCTCACCAAGGGAGGTAGCCCGGGTGGCACAGGCAGGGAGCAGGGAGCAGGGAAAACGTGGGAAAATTAAGGCCCCAGAAAACTCTGTTAAGAGCCAAAAAGGTGACTTTGGCCTGAGGGAGAGCAGAGACCGAAGGGCAGATGTGGGTCACACGGATGCTCAGTTGCAGGCAGTTTTGCTGTCTGCAAAACGTGTTGGAACTGGAAAGTCTGCAGACGTGCCGATCCCGGGGGAGAGGCTGGGGCGTGACCTCTGGGGTCCTGCCGCCTAGACATGGGGTCCACCACGAGGCTGTTCACCCCCTTGGTCACGTGGGAGTGGCTCCCATGCTGACGGGCTGTGGTGGGGTCCTGCTCAGGTGGTGGACAAGTGGTTCAAGAGCAACGACGAGGAGGCGTTCACCTTTGCCCGCATGCTGATCGCGCAAGAGGGGCTGCTGTGTGGTGAGTGGGTGGTGAGCACGGGGGTACGGGGAAGGCAGAGATGGCTGGGGGCACCGGGGATGGCTGGAGGCGCACCCTCTGTCAGCCACAGACCTGCACGTGTAAGACAGCAGTTCTGAGGAGTGTCACTGCGGCGGCCACGAGCCTCAGGTGTTGTCTGCCTGCCTGGGTCCTCACCTGCCCAGTGTGGTCACCTGCTCGGGTGAGAGCAGGAGGCCATGGGGCGGGGCTTTGAGCTGCCTTCCAGAATGTGTTTCTCGAACAAGGCTGAAGCTCTCATGGCACTTATTGTTTCTAAGCAAGTCCACCAGGGCCCCTGGGGCGGTGGCTCTGCATTGACGGGGCCCATGGCCAGGACTGGGTGCTGCGAGCACCCTGGAGCAGCTGGGGAGGGGAACTGGAGCCTGAGGCTGTCCAGGATCAACCCCACTCACCCTCCCCCCACCCCGTGCCCCTCTGCTCACCTGCTTGGGAGTGGACAGACCAGGTGGCCGCTGGCAATGCCACTGACTAGCCAGCCACACAGGCCCTGCAGGGACCACAGTTGATCGAGACCTCTGGGGACTCGGAGAGCACACACCAGCTTCTAAAACCCAGGCAGGGACATATGAGGTTTCAAAACATGTGCATTCCGTGTGTCATGTCACTTTGGGGGTGGTGACAGGGAAAGTGGAAGGAAACCAGCCCTCAGCATGGCCAAGTCCCCCGATAGCTGAGCCCCAAACTAGAGATTGGAAGAAAGTCTTGATTGAAAAACCATTTCTGGCCAGGCGCGGTGGCTCACGCCTGTAATCCCAGCACTTTGGGAGGTCGAGGCGGGTGGATCACCTGAGGTCAGAAGTTCAAGACCAGCCTGGCCAACATGGCGAAACCCCGTCTCTACTAAAAATACAAAAAAAAAAAAGTAGCCGGGTGTGGTGTTGCATGCCTGTAATCCCAGCTACTCGGGAAGCTGAGACAGGAGAATTGCTTGAACCTGGGAGGTGGAGGTTGCAGTGAGCCGAGATCATGCCATTGCACTCCAGCCTGGGTGATAAAAGCGAAAACTCAATCTCAAAAAAAAAAAAAAAAAAGCAAAGAAAAGCATTTTCCAGATGAATCTGTCATGAAAGGTGACTTGGTGCCCATAATCGTTGGGCCCTTCCTATCTCAGTCTCCCTGTTCCCCGTGTTGGTGGAGAAACAAGCCCCTGCCTTTGGGTCTGGAAAGCAGGTCCATGGGCCCCGTTACAGGGGAGGGTGCCTCTCTTCCTGTGCGGGTCCTGGTGCAGACTTAGACCTTCCCGACTGCTGTGTGCACCCTCAAACTAAGCCCAGAGAAGACGCCTCTGACTCTGACTTCAGGGCTCCTAGGAACAGCTGGTGTCACTGTGAGCCTTAGTCTCTTGTTTATAAAGCAGAGCCCAGTGTGCAGTCAGGCAGCCTGCAGGCGTGGTGCTGGGGGCTCCGTCCTCGTAGCATCGCTGGCTCTCGGCTCAGGGCCGGGAGATTTGCCAGGGGCCGCAGCCCCACCGCAGGCATTTCCCTGGCACCAGTGCCCACCCCAGCTCATTATGAAGCCCTGAGTGGACACGAAAACTCCATGGTGCACAAGGAAGAAGCTGATGCTCACGGAGAAGTGGGGTCCTCCCAGCCCCTCTCCCCGAGGCAACCCCTCTTGACGGATCCTTCAGAGCATGTCTGACGTGCTCCCATGCGTGCACGTGCACAATTCATGCACACGCGTGCATCCACGCACGCTCACCCTGGCGCGTCCGACTCGTGGCCCTCTCTGCAGGTGGCAGTGCCGGCAGCACGGTGGCGGTGGCTGTGAAGGCCGCGCAGGAGCTGCAGGAGGGCCAGCGCTGCGTGGTCATTCTGCCTGACTCAGTGCGGAACTACATGTAAGACACGGCTTCCCTCCCAGGTCCCTGCTCCTCTCCGTCCTGCCACCCTTCTGGATGCCTCGCACGCCTCATCTGAGAGCCGGCAGCCAGAGCTGGGAGGGGAGGAGGCCAGCCGGGCCCTGCGAGCACCGCCTCCATTCTCCTGCCCGCGTGCCCTCACGCTGTGGGGCTTCCCAGCCTCTTAATGCTGTGAAAATCAATGCACACTGGCAGTGACAGCCCTGACGGGAGGGGCATGAAAGACGGTGTCTCCCTCTCTGTTCCTCCTGTCCCTCCCTCTCTGGTGTCTGCCCCCCTCACTGCTCTGGGGTCCATGAGCTCCAAGGGGTAGCCCTGGCCACATGGACTGACGTCCTCTTGGGCTGGGCCCTGTGCCACCTCCTATCCACCCTGACTTCCTCTGCTGCTTCCGCCAAACTCCAGATTGGAACCGAGTGCTGCCCGGGTGGCAAGAGCCCTGCTGCCCAGGTGGCCCCCTAGGACTTGCTATGACTGTTTTGCCCAGAGGCCCCTCGGTTAGTAATGCCACAGACCTCGCTGGTCACTGGGCAGCCAGGCTGAGACTGGCGCTGCTCTGCACCTGGTCTCCGGAGGCGGTACCAGGGCGGGTGTCTAGAGACCCCCACACCCTGCCCCCTGCACCTGCAGGGTTTCCTCCATGGCCTGCAAGCTGCAGGGGCTACACAGCTCCCGAGAGCTCAGCTGCCCTTGGAGGGCCAGGCCTGGCTGGTGGGTGCCCCCAGTTGGGTTCCCCAGTGTGGGGTGATTCACATCTGGTGCCCAAGGTCAAGTTGTCCTGTGCAGGGCTCCTGCCCACCCCCGTCAGTGCAAGAACACCATCTCCCCACATACTTGGCCAGCCTGCCATGTGTACCTGTGCGTGTATGTGAGTGTGCGAGGGGCAAAGAGCGAGCATGAGAGGACATGTTTATCTGAGTGCCTGAGTGATGGCTGTGTGCATGCTCACACACGCTTGTTGGCCATGGGGGGTGGAAGTCCAGCCCCCAGGCTTCCCCCTGGGGCCTCCAGCCAGCACTTGGGGGTCTCTGCTGCACCAGTGAGGTCCAGGAGAGGGGCTGGGCAGGCAGTGCGTGCCCCTCAGCAGGGGCGGAGGCCTGGTGGGGCCCTGCGGGGCCTCGGTGACTCCC